>NC_069658.1:122500000-123785000 GCF_027244095.1 Hemicordylus capensis | reverse complement strand
TATCCACAGGTGTGTGGGTAAAGGAGATGGAGCTGACATATTATACTTGGTGAGGTTCCCTAAGGATCTGTTTTGGGACCAGTGATTTTTAATTTATTCATAAATGATTTTCAAGTTGGGGTAAGCAGTGAGGTGGCAAAATTTGCATATGACACCAAACTATTTAGAGTAGTGAAATCCAAAACAGATTGGGAGGAGCTCCAAAAGGATCTCTCCAAACTGGAGGAGTGGGCAAAAAATGGCAGATCTGGTTCAGTGTTAACAAGTGTAAAATGATACATATTGGGGTGCAAAAGGGCGGGGGGACAGCTTCACATGTATGCTGATGGAAGTGACTGACCATGAGAGAGATCTTGGGGTCAGGGTGAACAGCTTGTTGAAAGTGCCAACATAATGCGTGGCAGTTGTGAAAAAGTCCAATTCCATGCTTGGAATTATTAGGAAGGGGGTTGAAAATAAAACTGCTAATATCATAATGCCCTTATACAAATCTATGGTGCAGCCACAATTGGAGTACTGTGTACAGTTCTGGTCACCATATCTCAAAAAGGAAATTATAGAACTGGAAAAGGTTCAGAAGAGGGCAAACCAAGATGATCGCAGAGACGTGAAGCGCGGGCTCGTGCAAAGCACTCCTGGAAACTTTTACAGGCAACGTTGGGGAAGGGGCAGCAGGGAGGTATTCTGCCGCCCCAATTATTAGTGAGTTTACGGCGCCAAGCGGGAAAGCGGCGGGAGGGGTAAGTAAACCCTCCCGCCGCTCTTAAAGGTATCCCCCACCCCAGTGCCGGACCGCAGTTGGCGGTTATGTGCACACCCCTAGTGCACAGAACCGTGGTGGGGCGGTTTGAAGGCAGCAGGGGTGCCACTTTAAGAGTGGGGGAGGGTGCACTTATCTCTCCCACCGCTTTCGCCCTGCCAGCATCCTTCAGTAAGACAGCTGATCAGGGCGGCAGCATATCTCCCTGCCTGCCCCGTTACCCGTTGGCTAGATATGGCGGGAAGTCCCTGACGCACCTGCACACGCACACATGTCGGGGACTTCCGGCCACATCCAGCCAACAAGGGCAACGGGGCGGCAGGGAGGTACGCTGCAGCCCCAATCAGCTGTCTTACTGAAGGATGCTGGCGAGGGGGGAAGCGGGAGGAGGGGTAAGTGCACCCTCCCCCGCTCTTAAAGCGGCACCCCTGCCGCCTTGAAACCAGCAGAACCACTGGTTTGGAGGCCCATAATGGGCCTCCGAACCGGTTCCGTGCACATCCCTGCCTTCCTTACATGGTAAGGCTACAACACCTGGGACTCTTTAGTTTAGAAAAAAAGCTGGCTGAGGGGAAACATGATAGAGGTTTATAAAATTATGCATGGTGTAGAGAGAGTGGAGACAGAGAAATTTTTTTCCCCCTCGCATAACACTAGAACCAGGGGTCATCCCATGAACTGTTTGCCAAGAAATTTAGGTGATTCCCTGCCACAGGAATATGTGATTCCCTGCCACAGGATATGGTGGCAACCACCAGCCTTGGATGGCTTTAAGAAGGGCTTAGATAAATTACTGGAGGACAAGTCTATCAATGGCTAGTAGTCTGAGGGCTATAGGATACCTCCAGCCTAGAGGCAAGATGCCTCTAAATACCAGTACCAAGATAGGGTTAACTCGTGCCTTAACTTCCTTGAGTGTTTATACTTTGAAGGGGGCCTTGGAGATAAATGATACCAAGACTAAGGTGATGGTTTTTGCAAAACACCCCAAAATCCATAAATGGGCATAATATTGAGCAGATCAACGTTTTTAAATATCTAGGGGTTGTATTCCATTCCAGTGGTTCCCAGAAAGCCCATCTTAGCTTTGTTTCTCACAGTGCCCAGCAGACGAAAAACGTGATTAAATCCTTTTACTTTTCAAGAGGTGCTCTTTTTGTCCCAGTGGCAGTCAGATCATTGAAGGCCAAAATATACCCTCAAATTCTTTATGGAAATTGGACCTTTTGATAATTTTACAGAACTAGAAACAGTTCAAACAAAATGCTTAAGGGCCATCCTTCAAGCCCCCAGAGGCGTAGCCAATGTGGTTCTCCGTAGAGAGGTTAGGGTTACCACCTTGAAAATGAAAATCTGGTTTTGTATAATCAAATTCTGGCTGTATTTGGTTTTCTTTCCAGTTGGGCTTGTGCCTCTAGTGCTAATCAACAGCTTTACATCTAAATGGGAAATAGCCCTGAAAATGAAACTACATCATCTGGGCACAACCCAAGAAAACCTTATTGGTCAGGGTTTAGATCAGGCGATATGTTTTGTCAGACAATGACTATTGGACATAGACCTCCAGGAGAAGTGTGCACGACTACCAAGGGGAATGTATACAGGCTCCCAAAATGTCAGTCATAAACTGGCTGAATATTTAGATCATATATTTTTACCTGAGTTCAGGAGAGCACTGACCCTTGCTTATTGGAATGCCCTTCCTTCTGCAGTTCTGGACGGGAAATATAAACGAGTTCCATATGCATTGTGTCGGTTCCCTTGTGGTTCAGGGGATATAGAGTCAGTTGCTCATGTTATTCTTTATTGTCAGTTTTACAGGGATGCCCATATTAAATTCATTGCTCTTCTCTTAAAGTATTATCCTGGCCATACAGACCAATTCTATTTGGAATTGCTGCTGTCAAATTTTAAATTTGTTATCTCTGTTAATATGGCCAAGTTTTGTTTTGTTGCAACCAAACTTTACAGAGATTGTATTAGCAACTTGAATATTTGCAAACTATAAATGTTCTATTCTTAAAATATGTTCTAAAAATGTTCTATTCTATTCATATCTTTGGTCTAAGACCGTAATAAACTTACTACTACTACTACTAAATACCAGTAGCAGGGGAGTATCAGCAGGAGAGAAGGCATGCCCTCAGCTCTAGCCTGTGGGCTTCCCAGGATAATCTGGTGGGCCACTTGTGAAACAGGATGCTGTACTTGGGCCTGATCCAGCAGAGCTGCTGTTATGTTCTTATGTTAAGATTTCTTTGTAGCATACACATTTGTAATCTAGTCCATGAAGGTTTTTATTATCGCACTAGTCATTAGGCCCGTTCCATTAATGGGCGCTAGAAGGGTTGTTCCCCCCTCCCTCCCACCCGGTCTTGGCTGCTCGGCGCTGGCTCCGCAGCCTGGGCCCAGCCCAGCCTGGCCTAGCCTGGGCCCCCAAGTCCTCCCTCTTTGTGCACGGCTTGGGATGGTTCGCTTCGGAGTGCGTGAAGGGAGGGGATTGATTCCGGCAGCAGCCGAGGAGGAGGTGGCGGCGGCGATGATGGTGAGGCCTCTCCGGGGAAAAGGAGGCGGCGGCAGCAGCGGTTCCCCCCCCCTTCCCGGGTGGCAGCAAGCAGGCAGGCGGGTGCCGCCGCCGTGACACAGTGACTCTGTAAGCTCGCTCAGGCCCCCGCCAGCTCCTAGTGCTGCCCCCCGCTCGACGGCGACAGCAGCGGCAGCGGGTGTCGTCGGATTCCCTGGTCCCTATTCCCCTCCCCACGTCGCCGTCGTCCCACACACACACTCAGCAACAGCGCCGCCACTGCCGTCTCCTCCTCCTGCTACCAGCCCAGCCTGCTGCCTCTTCTCTTTCTCTCCTCCCGCCTGCCGAGAGGAAGAGGAAATAACACAGCGGGCAGAGAGAGAGAGAGCAACGAACTGGCGCCACGCATGCGCAGAACACCTGCCAGAGACACGGACGCAGGTACCTTAGGGTTTTATTATATAGGATAACCTTTTGTAATCTAATATATGAAATATACTAATAGAGATGCTGGAATGGCATAATGATAAAGCATCTACTCAACTCCCTAGTATCCCTGCCATCAGTGCTGTTCTTCTTAGGGGACCTGTGTCAAAACCAGGGGCAACACTCCCCCCCCCCATACCCCTACAATGTTTTGCTTCTAGGCAGCACTGGATGTAATTGTCACTTGGGCATGGAACTTCACACAGATGAGATTCAGTATAGGTCCTAGATTTTTTCTTGGTGACGGTAATAAATGTCTCCCAACCTCTCTGGTGTTCCTGCCACTGCTGTCCTTACAGGCCTTGTGATGAGCACACAGGAAATGCCATGACTACCAACAATGTGCTGTCAAGCACCCATGGGACTATCAATCCGGGTTCTGTGTTGAAGCTCAGATCCTTGTTGAAGCAGCATCCATCGTTCTTGGGAGTTCACACTGGGAGCTGTCCAAGGTCCTGCAGAGGCTGCCCCAACCTCAGCTACTGTGATCTATATAGCTGCCCCTGTTATGCCACAGCCCATCTTCCTCGGGCTACTTTCAGCCCCTGCTGGATCTACAACTTGCCCAGACCAAGACAGCAGCCTGTGATTTTGCTTCTCAGTAGCCTGTGATTTTGCTTCTTAGGGAGCACAGGATATTTATGTGCTCCAATTCTGAAAAGAGTATCTCTCAGCCGTGCAGTCCGTAAGCCAGTACTACACCTATCTAGAGCCTCTAGTGTGTTGTATGCTGTATAACTGTGTTATAGATGCTTCTACCACCTTGTGTGCTCTTTTTAGAAAAAGAAAAGCTCAACTAAGGGCCAACGCATTATGTACACCATAGTTTGACACTGTGTGCATCAAATTTAGCATCCACCAGGAGGCCTAATCAGTGCTTGCAACATCAGGAGAAGGAATATTTCCCTTCTCTTTCCCATTGCACCATGGTCACGAAGAAAATCTTCTCTGCAGTTGCTATTTACATTGGAAGTTAAGCTGCCATTGGCACCAATGCCAGCTTCCTTCCAGAGGCAAATAGCTTTGAGAGGAGATTGACTTAAGTTGGCATTGAAGTTCAAGGGGGAAGGTTTAAACACACCATTCCTGTGCACTGTAGTCCTGTTCAGGTCCCCTTGTAGCTGCCATTTAAGTATGTACAGGGAGGAGAGCTGGTCTTGTGGTAGCAAGCATGACTTGTCCCCTTAGCTAAGCAGGGTCTGCCCTGGTTGCATATGAATGGGAGACTACATGTGTGAGCACTACATGTGTGAGCACTATAAGATATTCCCCTTAAAGGGTGGAACCGCTCTGGGAAGAGCATCTAGGTTCCAGGCTCCCTCCCTGGCATCTCCAAGATAGGGCTGAGAGGGATTCCTGCCTGCAACCTTGGAGAAGCCGCTGCCAGTCTGTGTAGACAATACTGAGCTAGATGGACCAATGGTCTGACTCAGTATATGGCAGCTGCTTCTTATGTTCCTATGTACACAGAAGGCCAAAATGATGCCTTTAACTTTAACATCTTGTTTGCCCTTCAGCAGTCATTTGACCTCTCTGAATGACTTTGCATTTTTGCCAAGCTGAAGAACTGCCCAACTTGGCAAAATTTCAAAGATACAAGGCTCTACCTCGCTCTGAGTGCAGTCCCATATTAACTGCTCTGTTTGTCAGTAGTTCTCAGGTCGCCATCTGAGGCCCTTCTCCCCGAGACCCTTTACCTGGAGATGGCAGGGGTTGAAGCTGGGACTCGGTGTGTGTGAAGCTTGTGCTCTGCCATGAAGATGGTTTGTCCTTCAAATGTTAACAGCTGCTGACAGAGATAGGAAAAAAACCTGGATTCTCTTTCCCCACTGAGAAAGGAAAGAAAAATTTATTTGCTTATGATGTTTTAGAACCAGTGCTGTGTTATCCAGTCTCTATGAAGTGTACTCCCAGTTTGGCAGTTGGTTGGAATTTTTGCAAGCTGAAGATAAGGGGAATTGGTGTGGCAGTGCTTGTTTTCAATTCCACTCAGATATCTTGCTGCTGTTTGTAAATAAAAGCAGTTTCTCCTTTTTTTCTTTCCTCCCTTTTTTGTTAACACCTCAAGGCTCATTTTATCTTTCCAAAACAATATGAGTTTGATATCAGCCACGTCAAAGCAAATTAATTCCCCAAATATTTTCTAATTTTGAGCAAACGTAAAGCATTTTGGAGAGGGAACGTTTGCTGGGAACGCATCAAGGACTATTGCTTATGTCTGCCAAGCGCAATGTGCAGTTGCCATAGCAGCAATCAATCTACTAAATAACTAGCAACATAAACTGATTCAAAGGCAAAGACTGATTTAGGTCAGGAAATAACACTCCATGAAAAGAGCAACTTTTCTCTGTGACTTGCGATGGTTGTATTTGCTTTTGTGAATGCACTTGAAATGCATATGGGAAGGATGCTTGCCTGCTGGAGCCTGAGTGGGGGATTGAAGAGCCCTTGAACAAAGAGTGAAGAACCAACCCACTTAAAACTGCTGTGTGGCACTTCCAGCGTATCCTCATCAGACAAAGACGCAGTGGATGGCAGAAGGTGCTGTGAACTGTTTGATTCTATTGATGGGCCCCTTTTGCTGTAACTACTGAAAACTACCAGCTGATGATGGCAAATGAGCACCAACCATTGAACGAAAGAAGGTTTTGCTGACCAAGAAATGTCTGCAGTCCATAGCTGATGGCGTCTAGGGCAGTCCATGTTGCTGGCAGCCCCCAAGTAAAGGTCTCTGGGAGTGTATAGGACCTCCAGTGAGCTCACAACCTGGTCAGAACTGCAGGGATGTTTGGACTGTATGAACACCTCCATGTGAGGAGGGGATTGGCCACGATATTGTCATGGTTTGTGTGCTCATCGCATCTTGATAGAGGCTCCATGATTTCACACATCCTCCTGGTAGGAATGAGTTTGCACTTCATGTGAAGGTGCCAGTTCGTACTATTGGTCCCTCCATACAATGGTATTTACAAAATAATGTTTTGTGTGCTTCAGAGCATTTCTATCATATACTGTATAGATGTTGTTGCAGTTTTAATGTTTGTTTTTTTAAAATACCAGGTCTTACTGTTGTGTAGACTAGGTATGGCGTAGTTTCAAATAGCCAGTAGCACTAATTTGAACTTCTTGACGAAGACCATCTACTTCCCCCCTTTGATTGTATTGATGAGGCAGGCTCTTCAGTCTCTCTCAACGGGGAGACCCGAGTTCAAATCCCCATTCAGCCATGATATTTGCTAGGTGACTCTGGGCCAGTCATTTTTCTCTCAGCCTAACCTGCTTCACAGGGTTGTTGTGAGGAGAAACCTAAGTATGTAGTACAGTGCTCTGGGCTCCTTGGAGGAAGAACGAGATATAAAATGTAGTAGTAGTAGTAGTAGTAGTAATGGAAAGTTGATACATTTTGCTTTTCAGAAGGCATCTGTTCTCTGAGAACATTCTGAAGACACTCTCTACTCTTAAAGAAGCATGAACCAGCTGCAATATGCTGCTGTGTCTTAGTCTCTGATTATAGTCTTGAATTTCAGCTGTTGACATAGAAGAGAATGTCTTGCTGTGTGTGGTGAAATGATCCCAGAACATGCATGCCCCACATATGATTTTCTAAAAACCATATTTTTGCCATCTTTACCAATAATTTTTATTGTGTCATCAAATCAGTGTCGACTCTTAGCGACCACATAATAATTACCAATAACTACCAAAACTTTAATGTAGTGGTAGAATCCAAATAATGCTCCCTTCCTGTGCAATTATTTGTAGCATTCCATCTCTAAGCCTAAGCTCCCTTAAAGCCATCCAAGCTGATGGCCATCACCACATTCCATGGCCAAGAATTCCATTGATTATTAGACAATGATGACCTAGATAGGGCAGGTTCATATATCCATAGATTTTGATTAAAATATTGTCTGCTCTGGTAAACCTAAAATAAAATGTGTTACAAGAATACCTCTACAAATTAGAACCTGACCCACACAATTCCTAATGGGTGCCTTAGCTGTGTATATTCCTCCTGCAAGGGTCTGGTGGAGAATTCAATTTTGTCAAAAAGTATATATGTATTGGTCAGGTCAGACACGGAAGGTGGTTCATCATACATGAATGTACATTGTTTGATTTTATTGTATCTTGGTTGCGGAACTCTCTTTGTTGATTGTGTGAAAATGACTAAAATTATTGTGTTGTCTTGACATTGAGTAGTCTGAAAGTTCTAAACATGATCAGTTTGCGATGGCTATCACACATGTGAATTGACCATCTGAATGATTCTAATCTGATTTGTAAGAAGGTATCTATTTGTTTGGTGCTTCCCATGCCATCCATGAATATGGTGCTGTATGAAGGATGAGAGGACAGATCACTGCTCTGAGAGGTTTATAATCTAGATATCAACACAGGGGAAACAGAGGGAAGGAAATGGAGGTGGGGTAAGCAGGTGGAGAATATGTAAATGTTTGTTACACATACTTGAGTTTACAGTGGGGAATGAGGACTAAGCTGCAATGTCAAAAGCTTCACAGAGAAGGTGGGTTTTAAGAAAGTATTTGAAGGAAGGGGCATCAAGTGTTCTAGGAGGCAGTTACACTGAGACATAGGAAGCTGCTTTATACTGGTCAGACCATTGGTCCATCTAGCTCAATAACTTCCATGCTGACTGGCAGCAGCTCTCCAAAGAATCAGGCAGGAGTCTCTCCCAGCCCTACCTGGAGATGTCAGGGATTGAACTTGGGACCTTCTGCATGTAAAGCAGATGCTCTGCCATTGAGCTCTAGCCTCATACTCCAGTTCTGAGCATAAGGCAGCATGAGAGAAGGAAGGGTGGAGGCATCTGAAGAAGAAGGTGACCTTTGGGGAAATTGAGTGTGGTGAAGCTGAAGGAGCATAGTTCATGGGTAGCAGTATAATGGGCTATCAGATCTGAGAGGTCAGGAGGGGCAGTGCCATGGAGGTCTTTGAAAGTAAGGAGAAGGAGCATGTTAGGGACCCTGCATGGGACTGGATGTAAGTGAAGGGATTTCAGGGGGATGGGTGGAGATTGTTAAAGCACCAAGAGAAGTGAATGTGTTTAGCAGAAGTCTAGTATCCATGTTATCTGCCCGCTCTCAGTACATTCATATCCTTTAATGGATGTTGCTTAAGAGACAAATTAGGAAGGGGTGTAGATCACTTAACTTTAAAATATTACTGAATGTATGTTCAGTCACACAGCAGGGATTTGTGCTCTTGTGCATGCAAAACGTCTCTGGGCCACTTCACACAAAATGTGACTGCCAGCTAGCTACACATCACTGCAAACCCTGGTGTTACCCAAATGCACTCAGAAAGGAGCCATCTTTGACTGTGGCTCATTGTCACCTGCCACTTGGTGGCAAGCCATGTTTTTCTTTTGCATATAATGGCAAAATAGGACTCATCAGGGCACAGAAACTGGAGGCTGGTCTGTGTATGAACTGCAATAATAAAATGCACTGGGAAAACTGCCGGCTGGTGCACCATGTCACACTTGTAACTCTGTGTGTAAATGCATTTCAAAGCGATGAAAGAGGGTGTCCTGGGGGAAACGTTGTGAGAGGTAATCGGCTGACACCTCTACCCACCATCAGGCAGCCTGTCACACTGATGCACCCCACCCCCACTTCTCACAGCCAAATACATCATAAAACGATGCAGATTTGTTGCTCTGTTGGACAAAAAATGCTTCATTTTGCCTTCTCTCTTCCCTCCTCATATCTGTGTAGCAAAATGTCTGTCTGCTGTTATATAGACTTATAAAGGAATAAAAGCAATGCATTAAAACACTTGTGTTTACCTAGGCATTTCAAACAAAACCTTACTAAACAAATTGCTTCAAGCTAGTATGCTATGGGGTGTGTGTGTGTGTGTGTGTGTGTGTGTGTTAGTTGAACTGTAATCTATTATTATCACATTTGTATGCCTACTGTTCCTTCAAGGAATTTGGAGTAGCCTGCATCAGGTTATCCTATTTTATGAAGGAGAAAAAAGAGATGCCTGAAACTGTGGAAAAACACAATGTGCGAATATGTTTGTAAAGCTGATTATCCTGACAATTGCATTAATAATGAGAAACACAAGGTAAGTTCAATTCCATTTATATTTACAATTGAAGAGTCAGAGGAAGCTGGAAAGAAAAATCAAGGTAAATCGATCCATAATAGTGATGTCAGTGTTCTGTCCAAAATAGATTCAGTGGCAGTTTGTACATTGTTGATGTGCCCGATAGGATGGCAATCTAATATCTGCTTTGGTGGAAGCCTTATTTGTAAACTTCTATATTCTAACTATCGATGGATTGACGAATTGAATCAACAAGGAAGATTTTCTGTGTAGGCAGTCTTCCAACTAGCTGCAATGTACTTCAGAGAGGCTGACATATCCGTGAGACTTTAATTAATTTATTTATTTTAAAGTTCAGATGTGCCTCTAGTTAGCATCATGGCTGGCAAGGATTTGGTCCAAGTCCGCTACATCAAACTGGTTTGTTAGGGCTTAGTGAACTTCCTAAGAACATCTCATGATGTGCTACTGCTGGAACTAAGTATACACAGACCTCAGTGCATGGGAGATCACAGGGATCCCCATGTAAGAGCAGGAGGTGTGTGTGTGCGCGCGCACACACATGCACGTGGGTGGGTGATATCTCTGTGTGTGCACCTGCCTGTCTAACCTGTGGATTGTTCCATTTTGTTTCAGTGGTACTTTCTGGAGCCAAAAGCAACGTCAGGTGGGTTTTTCAATAAGAAAATGACACCGGGGTAGAGGATTTAACAACCCCAGTGCTATGGTCAGGTTGGGATGCTGTGGGCTGCCACCAAGAGTGGTTTCGCCACTCTCCCTTTGGGATCCTGAGGTTTGGGTTAAAACCAGCCTCACCAGCTCTTCACCAGGACTGTCTGCGACCACCGCCTCGCCTGCTGGGGCTCAGCCTCCAACTTAACCAAAGGCTTTGGCTGATAGTTGCTTACAAGGGGAAATGTCACTCTTCTTACACAGGAACATTGGAAGTTGCCATATACTGAGTCAGCCCATAGGTCCATGTAGCTCAATATTGTCTACACAGACTGGCAGCAGCTTCTCCAAGGTTGCAGGCAGGCATCTCTCTCAGCCCTATCTTGGAGATGCTGCCAGGGAGGGAACTTGGAACCTAGATGCTCTTCCCAGAGCGGCTCTATCCCCTGAGGGGGAATATCTTACAGTGCTCACCCATGTAGTCTCCCATTCATACGCAACCAGGGCAGACCCTGCTTAGCTAAGGGGACAAGTCATGCTTGTTACCACAAGACCAGCTCTCCTCCTCTTAGGAGCATCCCAGGGTGGGTGGAGCTCCCACGTACTTGATTACTTTTCCTTCAGCTGTGTTCAGTTGGCTGCCAGCCATGTTCCCCTACCCACACCTGAGCTGGGAGGGTTTATTGCAGCTGTAGTTAGTCTGGCTCTCCCTGTACTTGATCTTTGCAACTGCTTTGATCGCCACCCTCCCTTGTGCCCCTGCCATCACTCCTGAGCTACAAAGATTCATTTAGTGTCACATCTAGTTTGGCCCTTTGTGATTAGTTCAGTCTGGCAGAATGGGAATTAAGGGCCAAACTAGAAATGACTTTAATCCTGCCATTGGGCCTGATATACTTCTTTTTATGATATAATCTAAAATGGGACCATGATAGAGGGCTTTGAGATTACTCCCTGCTGTGGGTTCAGTCTGGGTCAGGAACCCCATGCATGCTATTTGCCTTGGTTAGGCAGGGAAGCTTTTAATGGGGTTCAGATTGGGATCCCCACTATTTACATAAGAAAAAGCAAGCCCATCAGGGCCAATGATATGATTAAACTCACACCAAAGTCCACTTTTGAAAAATTGCATTTTCAAAGAAAATTTTAATCCTTTACCACTTGGATTAAGAATTATGAGAAAAAAGACCTAGGAGCAATCCTTGAGCAGAAAATGTAACACAGAAGAGAAAATATTAGCAAAGTGTATATGGCCTCTGGATTTTCTTCAGGGCTTTGCTAAGATTGGCTCCAATTTTCCTCAAGTGGTCTTTCTTAAGATTTTTTTTTTGGGGGGGGGTTGTGCTCTGAAATTCATGCAGGATATACTGGAACATAGGAAGCTGCCATATACTGAGTCAGACCATAGGTCCATCTAGCTCAGTAGTCTACACAGATTGGCAGCGGCTTCTCCAAGGTTGCAGGCAGGAGTATCTCTCAGCCCTATCTTGAAGATGCCAGGGAGGGAACTTGAAACCTTCTGCTCTTCCCAGAGTGGCTCCATCCCCTAAGGGGAATATTTTGCAGTGCTCATATGTGGTCCCCCATTCAAATGTAACCAAGGCGGACCCTGCTTAGCTAGGGGGACAAGTCATGCTTGCTACCACAAGACCAGCTCTTCTCTCCACTGTTTCATAGTACTGTACTGCACAGTAGTGTATTGGCTATAACTCAGCTGTGAACCAGAAAGTCCCCAGTTCAAATCTTGCCTCTGTCTTGACTTCAGTAAGCAGCTTTAGGGAAGCCATTCTTTCATTATCTCTGCCCTCCATCTGGAATATGGGAATAAATACTTGCCTACATTAATGATGCTTGAAATAATTATTGAGATGATGAATATGAAACACTTTGAGAACTCTAAAGCACTATGTACTTGTGAAGTATATTTATTAAAGTAATATAAAAACTAAAAATATGCCAGCATAATCAGTCTTTTATACTTTATAAAGAGAAATAAATAGGTGCTTCACAAACATTCATTGTTGTATAATTGTATAGTTCATTGTTATAATTACATAAATCATAAAGAGAAAATATCTGTAGAAAACAAGGGCAACCCAATCCCATAGGAGATATACACACATCCTCCCCAAAGACCGCTCCAGTCTAGGTCCATGTAATGCATCTCTCTCAAACAATATTGCTATATATTTATATCTCACCCTTCCTTCAAGTCGCTCAGAGCACTGATAAGGAAATGGGACAAAACCATTCCAGACATTTCACAGATTGGCTTCAGTTCAACCCGAGCACAAAGCTAAAGACAAATCCTTTACTGAGGAAAAGGAGATTCGGTTCCATTCTTGATGGAAATGTACAAGGTTTAGGAAGATGCCAAAGGGTCTAGCATATTCAAGGAACAAATGAAAGTGAAACCAAGACACTGTTTTATCTGTTGTGATGAGTAATTGTCCTTTATTTTGCAGAGGACGCAGAGACCTATAATTAAATTACTATGAATAATACAACTGGAATGGAAGGAGGAAGACTTGCTGGAAAACATAAGGTATGCATTCTTTTTAAAAAGTGTGTCGTCTTCTTATGATGTAGCTTTTGATATGTTTACATTGGCCTCATTCGCACGTAACCCCAAACCAGAGTTGAATGAACACCCGGTTTCAAAAACTGTACATCCAAATGCAGTCAGCTGCAATTTCATCCAAAAAATGGACCCACGGTTCCCCTCCCAGGACACTGATTTGTATCTTTGGTTTGTAGTGAGGTCCTTCGCCTGGACCTCCAGTTCCACGGTGCCAGTGTTGCATCTAAACACTGGCACTGCAGTCTGGCTGTTGGCTGCCGGGACTGTCCTTCAGTAGAGAAGGAAGCCCACGCAGTCAGTGCTCCCTCCTCTCTGCTGTCAGTGAGACTTCAGAAAGGGAGCTCTCCTGACCATCCAAATTCGGATGGGAGAGCAGAGGAATGGGGGGAGTAGAACCCCATGGCTCCATGTTACATCTGATGGCAGCCATTGTTAACACTAGAAGAGGGCCTGCAAAGGCCAAGCCCACCCACCCCAGATCTGACTTCGACCCCATCCCCAAATTAACTACCTAATGTGCTTTCATTTTGTTTTGCCTACCCTGCATTTCTCCTGGCTTTTTCTAGAAGAATGGCATTCAAATTACACACAACTGTTTGGGGATGTTTACTCTGGAAGACCAGAATCTGCTTTTACCATTCCTACAGGTAACAACTAGGGATGGGCCCGGACCGGTCCGGAGGCCATTGAAATAGCCTCCGGACCGGTCCTGAGCAGTCCGGTTCGGGTGGGGGGGACCTTGAAGAGCGGCGGGAGGGTTTACTTTCCCCTCCCACCGCTTTCCCACTCTTTCACCTCTTTCTCTGTGACGTTCTTTCTCTGTGACGTGCGTGCGCGCCGTGCAAAGGACTGCTGGGAGTTTTCCCAGCAACGTCGGGGAAGGGGTGGCAGGGAGGTATCCTGCCACCCCAATTACTCTTGGAATTACGGCGAAAGAGCGGGAAAGCGGCGGGAGGGGTAAGTAACCCTCCCCCTGCCGCTCTTAAAGGTACCCCCCCACCCCTGTGCCAGACCGTAGTTGGCGGTTCAGTGCACACCCCTAGTAACAACTGGGAGAACTTAACTTAGGGTGCAGACAGACAGATATTCTAAGTTTGGATGGCTTTGGAAGACACATTCTTTGTCCTGAGAACCAAATGCATTAATGCAATGAATACGTATCAAATCCACTTCCACCACACTTTAGAAAATCTGTCTTCCTCCCTAGTCTAGAGTACAGTAAACCCAGTATGCCATGCACCATGACTTCAGAATGAACAAATGCATCATACTGACTTTACAAGCAGTCATGTGACTGAGGCACAACAGGCCTGTACAGTTTGTGATCTTAGTGATATACGATGACATGCTAGAGGCTTTTGAAGGTCTAGGCAGGCAACAAACACAGGATGCTTATCTGCAGAGTCAGCTATACTGCTGATTGGCTGAGTTTGGCTTGGCCAGTCACACGCTATGTGGGCCTAGCCTAAAAGAAAAGTGATTCTGAGTTAGAAAGAATTTGTGAGAAGATCTACAGAAAGTCCTGCTGTAGAAGGACAAAGTACATAGAAATCTGTGTTAGTCCTCCTTATGTTAGAGGGGAGGTCTGGTATGGTATGTGAGTGCTATGGGACAGCATGGTATTGAATAGCTTTGTCAAATAATAAATTGCCTGATTTCCTGCATGTGAAACTCGTGAATACAGTGTTCTGCTAACTACAGCACATTTTCAAAAAGAAATAATTCAGCTGAACTAGTAGTGGGAAGCTTTCCTGAAGTGAGTGATGACTCTGTACATTACCAATAATTTCTGTTCTCTTTCTGTATTTCAGTAGTTCTAAAAAGAGTTGCCTATTTAAGAAAATAGAGTTGGGTTTGATAAAGTCTAGATTACTGTGATCACCAAATAATCTGGAAATGATGATTGTGTAGGAGAAGCCATTTAAAAAGTCAGCCAGTAGTGAATCTTCCTACAAGTTAACTTGAGAGATAATCTTTTCACTATAGATGCAGGTTAGGGTGCTGTTATTATGTGACAAAGGCTGACAAATCCTACAATTCCAATAGTACTTAAGGTAATTAAGCCATAATAGACGACACTGAAAAGAAACTTCTCATGTATTTTTAGAACCATCTTGTCCTCTTCTTTCATGGCTCACATAAGAAAGATCCCTCCCCCATTACTTGTGTGAATGATACCGTTAAATATTTGTATAATGTGCACATTTTAGAAAGGGTGTTTTTTTCCCCTCTGAGGTACGGTCAGATTACTGTGAAGATGAGGAACTGGAGTAACTAAGAGAGAGAGAGAGAGAGATGAGGCTGTAGCAGATGAGTTCTGCTAACAACCTGCTCTCTTATACCTTTCTGTGGGTCTCCTGTATAACTGGGGATCATCCTAACTCCACAGTAGATATTCAGAATAAAAGGCAAAGATAATTGCCTGCAGCTCAAGACTGGAAAGGTATTGTTTTGGACTGAGTTCTCCTCATCATTTACTGAAAGGAACCTGATCTTTGAGACAAAGGAATTCAGCTTCACTGCTAATGGGGGAAGGGCTGGCGATTCCCCTCTGAATTACTTGGTGATTGAATAAAAATAGAAGAAGCCTCATTAATTATCCTTAGTCTATTTCAAATTAAGGGCTAAGTTGCAGCTCTCTGAAGCAGGGTGAGGAAGAAAGAGGGAGGGAAGGAACCAGGGCCAGACTGAATATGCAGAAAAGCAAGGTACATGAGTTCTGAGAAATACCTAGGCGATACATATTTGGAAGTAGAAAGGAAAGGAAAGATCATGCTGTCGAGTCGGTGTCGACTCCTGGCGCCCACAGAGCCCTGTGGTTTTCTTGGTAGAATACAGGAGGGGTTTGTCATTTTCTCTTCCCATGTAGTATGAGAGTATGAGATGATGCCTTTCAGCACCTTCCTATATCGCTGCTGCCTGATACAGGCGTTTCCCAAAGTCTGGGAAACATATCAGCGGGAATTTGAACTAACAACCTCTTGCTCCCTAGACAAGTCACTTCCCCACTGAGCAATTCTGGGGCTCGCCTACCAAATTCACTTCTGAAACAACAGATGGATCTGTTGTCCTCTTTATATATTATGTTGACTGCATGTAGAATATGTGTACAGTGTACACATGTACAGATCTGTCAACATATACCATTATTCACATATGTTGAACGCACATACAGCAGTGCACGTCCTATCAGTATCCTGCATTTCAAGGGGCCTGTACTCAGGATCCCTTTTTAAACGACTGGAGGTTCAGAGACTGGACCCATGGAAACTGTACCATACAGGTTGTGTGTACTACTTTACATATGCTGAATGTACCACATGAATAACTGTATGTGCATACAGATCAACAATCGTATACACCGATGGTATGAACAATCATGTAAGCACAGATGGCATCAACAATAATGTACACAGATGGCATCAACAATAATGTACACAGATGGCATCAACAATAATGTACACAGATAGTATGAACAATCGTGTACAGGTGACATCAAGAGTTGCATAAATGGTATCAACAATCATATCCTCACAGATAGTAATAACAATCATGTATACAGATGCTATGTATTGAACATAACATGAAGAGGACTAGTAACTTCCTTGGTTGAGATTTCTCTAATTAGTGCTGATAGTTGTCCTTTTCTGTGGCAAAGTCTGTACAACTTAGCATGCAGCCAGTTTCTCTTTTTAGTTGAGTTGGGGGGTTTTCTTATAGTAAGCTTGTGATTTATCAGATGTCACTGTCTGTATTTCTTTGCCATCATAGGTATGTTTTTATCTCCTTCTTTGAGTCCCTTTTATTGCTATACCTGTTTTTCTTGTTGGCCACTTCAAAAAATTTTATTAGCCTACTTTTCAGTAGGCTTATGAGATCACCCGGCTGTGTGTATGTGTGTGTCCGTCTGTGTGGAGTCGTCCCCTATCAACTTCGCGACACATGGACCAATATGAACCAAATCAGGTACAGTTGTAGGGACACCCTAACGGCATAGTTTGTGATGATGTCATCCACCCCGATCCAAGATGACAGATGCGTATATTTTTGAGGTGCAAGTGGGCTAACTTGTGAACCGCCTAACTGATTTGAATCAAATTTTCTACAGCTGTAGGGACACATAGGAATTCCCAAATGGCATGGTGTGTGATGTCATCCACTCCAATTCAAGATGGTGGCCACATGAACATCTGAGACACAAGCGGGCTAATTTGTGGACTGCTTAACCTAGTTGAACCAAATTGGGTACAGTTGCAGTGAGTGACACACACAGACACCTCAATGGCATAGTTTGTGATGATGTCATCCATGCAGATTCAAGATGGCAGACGCGTAAACATTTGAGGTGCAAGTGGGGTAACTTTTGAACCGCTTAACCGATTTTAACCAAATTTTCTGCAACTGTAGGGACACAGAGGGACGCCTCAATGGCATGGTGTATGATTATATCATCCACCTTAATCCAAGATGGTGGACACATGAATGTCTGAGGTGCAAGACGGCTAATTTGTGAACTGTCTAACCCATTTACTCAAAATTGGGTACAGTTGCAGTGAGTGACACACAGGGACACCTCAGCGGCATTGTTTGTGATGAAGACTGCTTTCCATCATCTTGTGAGCAAGTGGGACTCCTAGCTCCCCTGCAAAGGAACTGAAAGCAGCCATAAGATAACCACAGAGAGGTGAATCAGCCAGTCCAGCAAAAAGAAAATCATCTAAAAAATGAACTATGTTAGAGCACTCAGTGCAAGATGTGACACACCACTCCAAGAAGGTGTTGAAGCGCTCAAAAGCTGCACAAGACACAGAGCAACCCATGGGCAAGGCCCAGTCCGTATAGAATTTGCCCTCAAATTTAAAGCCCAACAACTCAGAGTCAGGGGTGAACCAGGAAAAGGCAAAAGGTAGATTTAATATCACATTTGCTCATGAGAGCTCCCTGCCTAGCAGCCACACCATCCCAACCGCCACCTCAAACGAAGTGTACCCCACTGATCACAGCTCGTGTGGGATGGCATCATTGACCACTTCCCTGCGCAGGTAAGACAAATGGTGGATAAGTCTAAACTCTCCTGGCGCTTTTGGGGGCACGACTCCCAAAGGGGAAAACCACAAATTTGGCATGGGGGGCGGAACGCTCTGGGAACGGACCAAACACCCTACCTTCTGACACTTCCTTACCAGTCTTGCCTCGCACAATGTGCTCGGAACTTTGAAAATATTTCTTTCTTTTTTTCAAAATAGGGGTTGCTGAGCCCTTCAAATGGAATTGTAAAACTGAAGCAGAAACCATCTGCAATATAATGTTCAGCTGCTCTATTCAGATAGCATCCCAGCATCGCCAGCAATACCCTGGTCGTAACCAGACTAGGTCCCTTTTGCCACCCCACCTCTTGCCTGGTTACCTGGCTTACAGGGTGGCTACTGATCTCTTCTGCAGCCTTCCCTCCACGCCCTTGGACAGGAACTGAGAACAGGTGAGGCCTGCTGTAGACAGAACAGGCATGTTGAAAATGACACTGTCGCCTTGAACACACCCCTCCAGACCCATATTCCCAGTAGAGTAAGTGGGGTTGAACCCTCTGACCAGCAGCATCCCCTCTAGGTTGTGACACCGGTGACTTGATAAGGTGTCCACTCTCCGTGTATTTCCCCTTGGATGAACTGGGACGAGCACATAATCTGTAGCTACATCTGTGGGTGATGTTCATCCCAAGGGAGGGCAGAGTTCAGTGCTGAGCGCATGTGAAATGATGCATTATAGCGAGCCCATGTGGGGCCCTTGAACTCCAAAAATGCATGGAAAATGATTTCCATGTACTTAACCATGGACACTGCCCTCCGCGGCTGCTTCTGTAGAACCACCCCCATGTAGATCATGTAACCCACAAGCCAGGGACTAATTATGGTCAACTCGCTTCTTCTTAAGGGTTTCAAGTTCCTTACAGACTGCCCTGTCTGCATCCTTAGTCTCCTGCTCTCTGTACAACAACAAAAACTTGTCTACATGTTTTTTCCTTTGTGGTCAGGAGCAGATGATCACCCAACGACATGGAAACTTCCCCAGATGGAAGGTGCTCATTGGGAACCACTCGGGTGTCACTCTGAGAAACACCAGCCATGCCATCAGAATCAATGGTGCCCCGTAACTTGGCACCAGTGGCAACAGGTTCCTGCCACTTGGCCTCTCATGTAGAAGTTTGCTTCTTAGCGGGTTCAGTTGTTGTGCCGCTCACAGTAGGAGTGGATGCAGGAGGTGTAGTGGCCAGCAGGGAAACCCCAGGCCAACAAGGTTGTCCGTAAGGGGGGTAACCCCAAACCCTTATGGTGTGTCCCCACCATGGCATGTTACTGCCCCATGATCTGTACTCACCAGGTGGTTCCACATCCTCATTCTGTGCATTCGGGCGGGGCTCCTCTTCAGGTTCAGGTTTGGTGGGCGTGGGCACCATCCCATCATCAGGGTCTTCTAACACTGCCAAGTGTGCTTTCATGGCCTTCAACAAAGTAGACCTAGCTTTATACCTTGTCCCATGATCATGTTTCTTTGGGAGCCTTTTGCTTCTGCTTTTCCAATGCCTGAATCCTTGATTACATTGCAGCTAGTGCCAATTCACCACCATCCTCAGAAGAGGAAGACTCCACTGGGATAGGGGTTGTGCGGTGGGGCCTTTTAAGAGCAGATTCCTTGCCACACCTTTCTTAGATGGCATAATGGCCCAGTACTATACCCCACAACACCAGCAACTAGCCCTGTAAGGCCTGATCAGTTGTGGGGCAGGGGGCAAACAGCCAGCCACTGCCACACCAGGTAATACCCCCCCGTCAGTTTATACCAAAGACATGGGGGGGGACACCTATGAGCATAGCTGCCTCCCACCACCACTGAAAACGCTGCCCCAATCCCCACCAGGATCTCTCCCCCCACACACTGCCAGGATCTCTGCAGCAGCCGACACAGAGGCACCAAGCCTCCTCCAAACAGGGCCGAATGCAGCCCGACTGCCCACAACACTTCCAGCTGAACTCTGGACATGTTGTGAGGAGAGGGAAGGAGCTGGGCCGGCATGCATGTGACCATGCCTGGCTCCCCACCCAAAAAGGCCGAGGCAAGCAGGAAGAAATGTCTGTCCTGCCCTCCTTCAGCCCAGGCACAAACCCCACCCAACAGCTTCGCAGCACCTGGCAGAGTGGCATCCCATTCACTTCTAAAGGAAATCCGGGGACAGGCAAGTGGGGGCAAGCCTGTTCATCATCCCAGCACTGCTTGGCTCAGCCACCCAGAACCCAAAGTGGAGGGAGGCTACACTTACTGTGCACAGACACTAGGCAGGCCCTTTTTTTCTAAGTTTCTGAAAGGTAGAGAGTTGGTTTGAGAGCCCCTTCTTGATCTTGTCTTGATGTCATTTTTTTCTTTGTTGTGGGAAAAGTTAGATATGCATACAATCCTTTTTGAACCTATTTATTGACATCAGAATTTATTGACATTCGCAGAATTTCATAAACTAATCTAATTATCAAATACCAAGTTTACACATCAGGACAAATGATATTCAATGTATTGTAAAAGTTTTATATCTTCCTCTTCCTTCTTTTCTTAGCAGCAAATTCAGATGTGTGATAATCAAAAGCCATGTCTGTGAGAAGATCCCATCCTACAGAGAGAACAGATAATGATGACAGGCTTGGCTGCAGCATTGTTGACTGTGGTTTATTTTTAATCAAGAAAACTTTGGAGAAAGCTCTTTCTCCTTCACATTTTGAATGGACAGAGTTATATAAAGGAAGAAAGTTACAGTAACAGTTAGAAGAGTTACCGCCAACTCCTTATGGTAAATTGGCTTCGAAATATTATGTGCAGTCTTAGGTCAATCCTATCCATCTGTATTATTGAAGAAACAAATGAAACGCTTTAGTCTGGAGGAGAGGAGAAAAGTGAAGATCTCTGGGGTAGGCTCTTGCTAAAGCTTCTGCATCCCTTTCCAGAGTAGTCTGAGTTTCAGGAGCCTGGTCTAGTCTTGCCAACCACAAATTGGTTTTTTAAGTTTTATTTTAATAATTGCATGGCATAAGGACATTGCCACTCCATGGCAGAGTGAGTTTGGTGATTTCTTCCATTGTTTAATGATGTTTGAACATTAAGTCAACACGATTTTGAAGGGGGGGGAACCCACATTGAATACACTGCCCAGGCCCGACCTTATGGCGGGGCGACTGGGGTGATAGCCCTGGGCCCCACATTTTGAGGGGCCCTGCTGTGCCAGCAAGTGGTGGGCAGCCTTGCAGACTGCCCGCACATTCGGCTCCTGGCGATGGCATGCCCGCCACCACCATATGTGCTTGCCTGGGGGAGGTGGATAAGCAAGCCATGCATCCCTGTGCCTGACGCAGAGGGTGCGGCTTCACTCTGAAACGAGGCAGTGCTGTGTTCACAGTGTGGCTGTGAGCTGCTCTCCTGGCAGGATACGCAGTGCTGGCCGGCATTTGCTCTGAAACGGGGCATGAGACTCGTTTCAGAGCGAGGCCACACCCCCTGCTGCATCTGACATCAGGCGCTGCTGATGTCAGATGCAGGGGGCGGGCCCCTTTGCCACAAGCCCTGCACCCCCCAAGGGACGGCACTGACACTGTCTATCAGGAACTTGAGCTGAGCCAGTGAGTATTCCTTGATCCCATTGGCTAGGACCATTACCACATTCTCTAGCTAGGCTAGCAGCCAAGCTATTGATCTGCCTTGCGGTATGGGGGGTGAGGAAAGGACTCAATGGGCTGTAAGTTGGTTACATGTGCAGGTCAAACCATTAAGAACAGATTCCACCACTGGGGTCAGTTGTTCAATGAATGAAGTATGGGGAGGTCACAAATTATTGAAATCACTCTTGGTTCTGAGTTATGCTTTCTGACTAGTGTTAGTTTCTTGCAGAAATAATTTGAAACAGTAAAACACAGTTTGTCAATTAATTGTCCCCTTTGCTAAGCAGGGTCCACCCTGGTTTGCATTTGAATGGGAGACTACATGTGTGAGCACTGTAAAGTATTCCCTTTAGGAGATGGGTTCTCTCTGTGAAGAGCATCTGCATGCTTGCATGCAGAATGTTCCAAGTTCCTTCCCTGGCATCTCCAAGAGGTTGCAGGTTGAGAGAGACTCCTGCCTGCAACTTTGGAGAAGCTGCTGCCAGTCTGTGTAGACAGTCCTGAGCTAGATGAACCAATGGCTAGATGAACTAATCTAGCTAACTAATCAATGAGCTAGATGAACCAATGGTCTGACTCAGTATAAGACAGCTTCCTATGTTCCTGTGATGAGAGCCCACTATGTGTGAGCCCCAGAGCAATGGCTTCCCTTAAAATCCTGGCTCCAGTGGCCTCTGAAAATATATAGATTCATCCTGCCCAATATTGGCATTTTTTTAGATACTACCTTGACTCAGGCCCATCAAGTCACATTGTAAAATCAGAGGTGGTCTGATTTTCATGCCTCTTCTGGAAGGCATTTGGGTATTTTGGGCTCACCGATTTCTTACAATAAGCCAATCCACTTAGCATGATGACATCTTTTAATTATGCAGAGTACAGATGTTTAATAAAATACAATGTGTGTGGATGGTATTCAGTAAATAGCAACACAAAGCAGGACAAGTTTCACACAGTTTGATTTAATTCCAAAGTTTACAATGACTTGCTTTGAAAATCCTCGTCTTGATGGGATGTGCAGAGTAACAGTGTAGCGAGCAGTGATGCTTATGATAATGTGCAAATTGAAGCTACTTTGTAACTAGATCAAAAATCAGCTTTACTTCTGGCCAAAAAGTTCAGAAGATTTTCAGAATGCAAATTATATGGCACTCACAAGGCATATTTGATGAGCTCAGAATCTTAACCAGATGCTGGCTTTTGTTAATTAGGTGCCTTGATTTTATGCAAAGAGAACACCATTTCACACAGGCAGACAATGTAAGAGATGCATATGCCAGTTGAGAAGGTCCTGTCAAACTGAAAAGGAGTTCAATTCAGCTCATTCCAGCAGAACTAAATTCTGTGAATTTAAACTCCACTTCCAAATCTGTTCAGCAATTTCAATTGGCAGAATATACATGTCAATAAATAAATATGGATGTGTTATGACAGTTCATTAATTTGGGGTGGGGGAGGCCTGTGAAATTTCCCACTTTCACTTGCACAATAAAAAGCAACTGATAACAGCTGTGTTCCAAAGTCATGAGATGAAAGGTAACGAATTTGCAGAAATCATTTTTATTTAATGTTAGTTTCTGCTGTGAAATTAGGTTAATGTGCATGTGGGAATAAAGCAGAGCTGAAACAAACAGGTTATCTTCAGTTTGCAAATGTTCTGCTTTTTGGATAACTCTTTGGGTTTGTATTTAAGCTCATTGAGCATCTTGATTTCATTTTTGCTTGCTTTGATTGCTTTTCAGGATCAATTGAGAAGCATACCAGGTGTCCTAACCGTAGATTGATATCAATACCATAGTTATCCCTATCAGATTTCATATTCTGAATTAGAATATTAGAATTAATATTTTAGTGTGCTGATTTCTGTAGCTATTTGGTAAAAGCCACCGAGAAAAATTTGGAGATCAGAGTACTTTGGAATCAAGATTTACAGATTGTCTCCATCATGTTTTTATGTTCAGTGTTTTCTTCTGCTCTAGGTTAAAGGAAAGCAATTTGAGGGTTCTGTCTCTTGACTACAGGACTATGAAGAGATTACATGCAAACATAGGAAGCAACCTTATACTGAGTCAGACCATTGGTCTAACTAGCTAAGCACTGTCGACCCTGACTGGCTCTCCATGCTTCCAGGCAAGAGTCTTTCTCAGCCCTAGCTGGAGGGATTGAACCTGGGACCTTCTACATGCAAAGCTACTGTTCTACCACTGAGCTATGGAGACAATAGAGAGGAAGAGACTAGGAAGTGCCAGAAAGGAGGTTTCATGTGTGCCTAACTCTATTACCTTGAACTCTTGTCTAGTGTTGGCTGCCTTCCGAAAGCAAACTCTCTTGTGGCATGATGGCATTCACATTCCAGATCTTTCAGCCAAGTGGAGGGGTGGGGGGGGAAGGTTAATACTACCTACACTGAGAGATAGTGGAGTAAAAAATCATGCTATGGCTTTCTGTGTGTTGAGCAACAAACCAGTAGAACAGCAATATTTTCCTACTTACATACCCTACGATTATTTTCAAGTTTTACTACTGCTGGGCAAATCAAAACAGTTTCCCCTTTAGCCCTGTTTTTATTAATGAATTTAAAATTAAAAGCTGTTCATTCTGCACCCATCTGTGCCCATTTTTTTTTCATGGCAACATGTCCTCAAACCAAACTGCTCATTAGTGCATCAAGAGTGCACAGGTACATTGAGTTGAGTGTTGGTCCACCAAAGGATAATCCTGACCCATGAGAACAATTGTTAGATCTCATTTATCTCTAATAGCATCCCATTCATCCATTCCATTCAGACTATCTCCTCATTTTTAGCCTACTTTCCAGTAGGCTTATGAGATCACCCGGCTTTCTCTCTCTGTGTCCATGTATCCGTCCGTGTGTCCCCCACCCCCTATCAACTTCACAATGTCTGGACCAAATCGGATACAGTTGTAGGGACACATAGGGACACCTCAATGCCGTAGTTTGTGATGATGTCATCCACCCCAACCCAAGATGGTGTCAGCGTGAACTTTTGAGGCGCAAATGGGCTAACATGTGAACTGCTTAACCAATTTGAACCAAACTTACTACAGCTTTAGGGACACATACGGATGCCCTAATGGCATAGTGTATGATGATGTCATGCACTCCAATTCAAAATGGAGGTCATGTGAACATCTGAGGTTCAAGCGGGCTAATTTGTGGACTGCCTAACCCATTTAAACCAAATTGCATACAGTTGCAGTGAGTGACACACAGGGACACCTCAGTGCTGCAGCTGTAGGGACAAATAGGGACACTTCAATGGCATAGTTTGTGATGATGTCATCCACCACAATTCAAGATGGTGGTCACGTGAACATCTGAGGCACAAGCTGGCTAATTTGTGAACTGTCTAACCCATTTAAACCAAATTGGGCATAGTTGCAGTGAGTGATACACAGGGACACCTCAATGGTTTAGTTTGTTATGATGTCATCCACACCAATTCAAGATGGCAGAAGTGTAAACTTTGGAGGCACATGTGGGCTAACTTGTGAACTGCTTAACCAACTTGAACCAAATATCCTACAGCTGTAGGGACACATAGGGATACCTCAGCAGTGTAGATTGCAGACATGTAAACTTTTGAGGTGCAAGTGCACTAATTTGTGGACAGTGTAACTGATTTGAACCAACTTTTTTACAGCTGTGTGGACACATAGGGATTCCCCAATGGTGTAGTTTGTGATGATGTCATCCACCTTGATAAAGATGGTGGACATGTGAACTTTTGAGGCATAAAGTGCACTAACTTGAAGACTGCCTAACCGATTTGAACCAAATTTGATACAGTTGCAGTGAGTGACACAAAGGGACACCTCAGTGGTGTAGTTTCTAATGATGTCATCCACCCCGATCAAAGATGGTGGACACATGAACATTTGAGGTGCAAGAGATCTAACTTGTGGACCTAGTTTTGAACCAAATTTAGTCCAGTTGCAGAGACAGTGAAATGAAAGTAGGCTGATTAGTTCTTAGTAGAACAACTTATTTAATATGAATCAGTCCCTTAATATGTAACAATGAAAATAGGTTCTGTTCTCTTCAAAACTTTGATAATTCTTCACTTCAGAAAGGGTATGATCAAACTCTAAACGAATGCTTCAAAATCCTATATATAGAAGTTAATGGTAAATGAAACTTCAAGTGTAAGCCAACCCAACATTTTTTATGTAGAAGCAACACCAAGTAAAATTGCTGTGAAGGTGACTGAACATTGCATTTCCAGATTTGTCCTGTTTTGACTATCTATGGTAGCAAATTAAGCAGTGTTGTATTTGTTTCCCTGGGACATTAATTCTCACTTTTGCTATTCATACAAAGTACAGCTAATAGGACTGGTTCACTTTGAAGTTTGATAGGAAATATATGTGCCAGGTAAGAGATCTGAAATATTGAAACTGACAGGTTATTTACAGTTGACCTTGTGATAAGATATATCAGGATCTGCTATATATTTCCTTTTTCATGCTGATGATAATAGAATGTTTAAAGTTGTTTGAAGAGTGTTCTATTAGACTGGTACATGAAGGATCCTGTTCCTTCAGCTTTGTACAACCCTGCTGAAACGGAGAGACTTTTAGAGAAAGGACCAAAGGATTGCCAAGGCTACTCAACACCAGCTAACAGCCTTCATCAGAAGTGTAATGATAAGGTGGCGGTGGGGGGATAGAAAGAACTTGAGACAGTGAGGCGGTTCCCACGATCAGTGGGAGCCGCCTGGAAAGGGTTAGCGGGGAGAGTGGGCTTAGCCCACTCTTCCGTCAGATGACCCAGCAGTCTGCTCTGGGCAGCCAGTCGCTCACATGATTGCCAGCTCCGTAACGGAGCCGGTGGGTGCTGTGGGGAGCGGGGTCCGATTGGCCCCTGGAAGCTCCAGCATGCCCTGTGTGAGCGCACAAAGCATACTGGAGAGACCCCCAAGCTGGGAGGTGGCTTTTCGCCTCCCCTCCGGGGGACTCTTCGTGAGTTGCTGCGGCGTGGAGCTGTACCGTAGCAACTCACAATCAGAAAAACTGGGTTTGCTGGGTGCTCGCTCCGCAAACCCGGTTTAAGTGCTGGGCTACTTAAGCGGGTGACCCGCTTAAGAACCACCAGGCTCACAGCCGAGCCTGGTGGTTCTTATGATGGGAGGAAATTGGGCTAGCCTACGCTAGCCCGATTTTCTCCCATCGTGTAAATAGCCTCAGTATCTCATAAGGCTTTCCTGAAGGCCAGTCTTATGACACAAACTGACAAAAGGAGCAATTAATGGACCATGCACAATGGTTTTGTAATTCCTGGGGATAGGGTATGATGAACTGTGGGTAGCAGGTGCACAGTGAAGAATGGTAGTTTGGGTGCTTTATCTGAATATGTGTTAAACTTCTCATTGTAATTTTACATTTTATAAACTACAACAATATAACAAATAGAAAAATAAAAACAGCTCCATAGCTCATAAATTACAGAGATTAATTTACAGAGGAAGCTAAGGCACTAGAGAGAATATAACCACATTGTTGGGGAATCCAAATGCCCCTAAAGAACCTAGGAGGATTAATGGAATCAGAAACTGATGGCAAATACTCATACATCAAAGGATAAAGATGATGCTAATCTTTTCTGCCAAAGCTTGGAATAGGGAGGAGGAAGGAAGGAAGACAAAGAAATTCCAGAAACTGCAATCAAAATACTTAAACATAGGCATGGAACATGGAACAACATTCCATGATCACCCCCAGGGCAGAATGATAAAAGATCCTGAATCAATATCTGGAGATTCTCCGTGATTAGACCTTGGAATGAAAGAAAGGTTTCAAACTTAGGAAGT
Organism: Hemicordylus capensis; assembly: GCF_027244095.1. NCBI lineage: Eukaryota > Metazoa > Chordata > Lepidosauria > Squamata > Cordylidae > Hemicordylus > Hemicordylus capensis. The sequence continues at coordinate 123,757,372 of NC_069658.1, read as the reverse complement.
GGCAGTCGAGAGCCTCTCTCCACACAGTGTGGCTCATCAGATTTGTTGTACAGAAGGCATCAGAGTATATATTCTGTATCTATGTAGAGATCATAAGATTATCTCTCTCAAAATCTCTGCTTTCCTGTACATCAGAAGTCTCATTAAGATGACACATGGATGCCACCGTTGGTTCCTTCTGATGATGGCGTAGGAGCCACCACAGCAGGGCTGCTCAACTTTGGTCCTCCTACAGATGTTGGCCTACAACTCCCATAATCCTTGACTATAGGCCACTGTGGTTGTGGATTATGGGAGTTGTAGTCCAAAAACAGCTGGAGGGCCAAAATTGAGCAGCCCTGCGGTACAGCATTCTGTTCTGATAAAACTGCATGTTTTTGGCCATGAAAAGGGGAAGCCCTGACGCAGCACTGTCTCATGCCAGCACTACTTATCTGGAGAACTGGCTCATTGCTTATGTGGGAAGGAGTCGTGTTCTGAACTTGTCCCATGAAGCCTAAATCTAATCCAGCAGTGGCAGAGAAGAGATGCATGCTGATGTAGCTCCTGTATCCCAAAGGCTGTATGATAAGAGGTCATTATTAATGGCCAAGGTGTCTTTGCTCTTCCACCATTTAGCCAGGTATGCAATGAAGCCATCACATGACCAATTTATCATGAGAATTGGCCCTAACTTCTTTCTTATGAAGAAATGAATCATGTTGACAGAAAATACTATTACCCCATTTCTTAGGGAAAAACCTGACATTTTAACGAGAGCCTTCATTTCTGTTAATTGCCATTACTGTTTCTCCCCAGACTGTTCTCACACTCAGCCCACGTAGGAAGTCTGATGATTTTCAAATTAAATTATGATGGGTAGAAATTTAAGGCACTTAAAACGCAAAGGCAAAAAACAGAAATAATTTTCGACTGTTAGAAGTCTTGGCTGAAAATGTGTCAGAGGAACTAAGAGAGTATTGCATTTGGGGTCTGAAAAGCAGCTGGGGGATACTACCAAGACTCTATTAGATGAAGCATCTTTCTGTTCATAATTGCAGAGTAAGTGCAGAGCTGAGTGAAGTTCGTGACCTCACAATGGCATCTAAAAATCTATTAAGACCCATGTAATCCAACCTGAGGTCACCTTAAGTGGCGGAGTGGGGAAATGCTTGACTAATAAGCAGAAAGTTGCCAGTTTGAATCCCTGATGGTACTATATCGGGCAGCAGCGATATAGGAAGATGCTGAAAGACATCATCTCATACTACGCGGGAGGAGGCAATGGTAAACCCCTCCTGTATTCTACCAAAGAAAACCACAATGCTTTGTGGGCGCCAGGAGTCAAAATCAACTTGACGGCACACTTTACTTACTCAATCCAACCTAGTCAAAACCAATTGGCAGCATGTTCTTTTGCAGTTAGGAGATGATAACACCTTCTATTATTCAGTGGACATCCAGAACCTTAATCATGCCGTGTATGAAATTCTCCAGAGAAATATAACTACTATTTATTGCAACTCTTTTAGCTTCCCATAAAATTCATTTTGTCTGAGTGGGAACTTCAAATTTCCCTTCAGATTCGCTTTGGGTAAAATTACTTGACAAACTTAGGGATGCCCTCCACACCCATGAGAAAATTTTTCCTTTATAGAAATTTTTCTGACTTCATGTGTTGACCTGAAAAGAAGTAAAAGAAATGTACTTTGAATCTTGTTTTAAGTTAAATTTTGGGAACAATTACAAGTAGCGGAGTACTGAACTGGGAAACAGTATTAGGCACCTCAATCTTTAAGTGAAGATGCAATTGGCGGGGGTGGCATTAGAAGACCTCTTTCCCATATTGAAGATCTTGTTAGCAAACACAGACGAGCAATATAATTTTTGATTTGATCACCCAGTATTGAGATAACTTGCTTCTTTTCCCTTCTCATGTCCTATTCCACAAACACAAAATTCACTGCTTTGTACATCATTGAACTCCTATACCACTTTCTCCAGCTAAGCTCAAACATAAGAAAAACGTAATAATGGAACAGACTAAAGGTCCATTTAGCATCCCATGGTGGATGTCTTTTGAGAAGCTTCAAAACAGAACAAAAGGCAAAGTGTTGAGGATATTTTTAATCCACAACACTTGGTCCTCAGAAACACTGTGTGTGACCATGGAGGTTTCACCACAGCAGGGCCCAAAGTTGGTGGAAGTAAAGATATGAGGATTTAGTCAACAGCCCTGCTTACTTAAGCTGCTTGAAAAGTATATTTGTAGGTAGCAGTTGGTATAGCTGGTATAGCATCATGGTTAAAAATATAATCTATGGGCATAAATCTCTGTTTTAAACCTCAGCTTAGCCATGGAGAACTTTATTTGGGACACCATCCATCTCTCTGGCTGAATTCAGGTGTAATGTGAAACCAGAGTTAAATGGGCCAGAGGTTGGAACTCTATTAACAAATATGTATAAATAAACAAATAATCTTTGAAGCTGTTTGGTAGTTTTATGGGTATCTTAATTTGATATTTTAATATGTTTTAATTGTTAAAATTTCTTGGTTTTATTGTAGTAAACCACCTAGACACTTTAGTAGTGGGCAGTATGCAAATATGTTAAAATAAGTAAATAAATAAATAAATAAATAAATAGCATACAGATTCATGCAGCCGTCTTTTCAAGACAAAAGCAACCTGTGGTTTGCCTTGCCAAACTCCAACTTGAACCTTCAGTTTGCAGTAAGGTTCACTGTCAAAATTTGAGGTATGGTCGCCAAAGCGTTGCATGAGGACGCCACCATAACTGCAGTTCATGAACCACAATAATAGAGAGGGCAGCCCAGACCAGCCCAGGGACACAGTAGCTCTATGTACAATGCGGCTCTCTATGGCTACCTCTCAGCTGAAGTGCCATGCTCCAGCCATCCTCCTCTCTCTTCTCCATTTTGCCTGACAACAATGATGTGTTTGGAGAATTTAAAGACACAAAACTGTCTCATGTTTTGCCGGCTTTCTACAACTGTCAAGGGGAACTAGGTGTACACACACTCCCCAAAATATGCGGGTGGAGAGAGAAAGACATGGACAATGAACAATGGGGAAGTAGTCCCACCCACGGCTGCACATGACTCGCCATTCCAGTTAGACTGGTGGCCGTCTGTGCACAAACACAGGTGTGCACAACAGAGTGCAGCATTGCAACCCAGTAGGCCCCACTCTAATGGGTTGCAGCATTCCACAAAAACTCCTTTTTTTGTTTGTCCCTAACACAACAATGCCCTTGCAGGGCAACCCATGTCGCTGTCCCACCTACAACCAACATAGGCGGTCTGACACAGAAAAGCCTTTACCTCCTGCACAAGGATGCACAAACAGCAGTCCCCATTGACGGGGTCCTGGTCAGATGGAAGGTGGTGGGCATGTGGTGCCAATGCACCTACCCACAGCAAGGGCACTCATCTTCCGACGTTGATCAAAAGACTTTCTTGTTGCTAAAAGCTGGGGGCACAGCTGACCATGGCTGTGCTCTCCCTGCAGCATTTCCGTATTAGTTCTCTGCTGTCAAAGTGCTCCCTGGCCAATGTGCGGCAGTTGGATTCCAGTGGGCTGCCACCATTATTTTCAGTACAACATGCACCCCTCCCCCAGGTCCATTCAGCATTGGACTGTATCTGGGCGTGGGTGTTAAGACCAAGATGGGGGAGGAGGCCCTCTTCACCCAGCCACCACACCTCCCGTTGTCCTCCCCATGCATGTGCCTCACAGTTGTTAAGAAGGTTGCTTATTAACTTCTGAAGCAGTGGGGATGCTTGGATGAGGGGCTTGCTGCACAAGAGGAAACTTGTCCTGCTCCAAGAACAGGGCACAGATGTTGAGCCAGAGGCTGTCCAAAGCCATCTTTAGCCATGCTCGCACCCCTGCCTTGTTCTTCCCTACGAGCACTCAATGAATCTGTCACTGATGCCCACCCCAGATATCCTTGGTGATATCTACTTCACTGTAGCTGTCTCTTTGTTTGATGCACTCTACTGCCCTGTCAGGAAATGTCTGCAAGAGACGTTCTTGATGGGGCCTTGAGGACATGTGGGCAATGTCCCTGCACCTGGCCCTATCCTGCATTGAGCTAAGTAGTAGCCTGACCACACCCACACATGCCTAGTCCTGCATGAGCATCTACACAGATGGCCTATTGCTTACACATGCAGTCATGTAACTCGATTGCCAGTCACATGACCATAGTTTCATGGCCCCTGACCTCTACTTTTGGGCAGAAGCCAAGGTGCTACAAACAGCCATGCAGTCCCAGCAATTTTCTGCTCCCACAGCATCAACTGGTGGCAGTGGCACTGCCAGTGCCACTGGGAGCAGTCAAGCTGGGGATGCCTTGAGAAAGATTCAGGCAAGGCTCTGGACAGACAGGGAGACCAGGGTCTTTGTGGAACTGGACAACCAAGGGGGTGCAGGCCCAACTGCAGAACCAGTTGCAATGAGGCCACCTACAGCTGGATCTCCAGCCAGATGGCTCTCTGGAGGTACCGGCACACTACCAACCAGTGAAAGGAGAGGCTGCAGCACCTCAAGAAAAAATTCAAAGAGGTTGATAATGCACAACAAACTCTCCAGAGTGGAGTGCAGGACAATGGCCCACAACAAGATGCTGGCATCCAGCCTGCTGGAAAAGAGGGATGTCCCCCAGGGGCAACAACAGGTACTGAGCACCCTATGCCAGAGAGGAGGCCAAGGGCTAGCCAGATGTCTGCCCTTTCAACTGTGCAGGGGGCAAGAAGGGCCACTCAACAATTGGCCGCCATGACTATCACCCCAGCACCACCAGCTGCCACCTCCACTGCCCCTGCTCAGCACGAACTGAGGCCACATCCATGGTACCCAGTGCGGCCATGACCACTTTTCTCCCTCTTGTCACAGAGGTCCCTAGCTGAACCTGGGGCCAGGGGTGACACCACGCTGCCCGTTCTTTTGTGACTGCATCCTCTTCTGCCTGGTCTGGTAGTCTAATGACAGCAACTGCAGTGCCCTGCCAAACCCCCATGCCTGCTACACTCTCTGGGGAAATTGAGGTGTCTGCAAGCTCCATCATCCTGCACTTGCTGCTGCCCAACAGCAGACAGGTGTGCCAAGGGTTGGGGAAACCTCAAGGGATGCCAGGAGCCATCCCACCTTTATCCAGTTCATGGACCCTGTAGAGCATACCCTACAATCTGCCCTCTATGCCATCAAGTCTGCTGGTGATGACAACAAGACCCAGATAACGGACCTGCACCCACTGTCCCCAACCCACTTCTTTGAGGAGAACAGCCAGGCCTCACTGCTGGAGTGTGAGATCCTGGAGGGGGCAGGACTTGGCAGTGCACAGGACCAAGGCATTAGTGCTGACCTTTCTGAGGGGCTGTTTGCCCACACTCCACCTGATGTGGTGTCCAGTGCTGGGGCTGGCACAGGTACCTGGGGACTGCTGGCCCATGAGGTGGTGGCTGAAGGTGCTGGTTCCTGCCAGCACACCCATGTAAATCAAGGTTGCATGCTTCCGAATCAACCAGGTAAGTGAACAGGTGTCCTGAAATGGGTCATGCTGTGTTTGGGAGGTGGGGTGGTACCCATGGATAGTAGCAGGGTGGAATTGGTAGTTGGTGTTCTGGGGTAGGTGGGGCAGGTAGGTTTGTGTGCTACCTGTGTATGTTAGTGGGTTGGGTGTGCTAGTCCCAATTTTCTGGGGTTAGTAAGGGGGTGTAGTACAACACCAGAGTAAGGAAGAGAGGTGCACGTGTGGGGTGCATTTTCTGTCCTCCACCAAAGCGCATACCAATATGGGACGGATGGCAGAAGGGGTAGCAGGTGCAGAAGCTGAATGGAGGGCAGTGGGATGCTGGGGATGTGTGCTGCCAAGCAACGGTAGATGATCGAGGGGGGGCACAGGTGCCCATCTCTCCCCAAATGCAAGCCCACCCGCCAATGGGGTGTGACCCGAAGCTCCCATAGGCATCTGCCAATGCAGACCCAGAGAGAGGCACACACTCTCCCATCCCTACATTCTGTGTTTGTGCTGTCCTCGGGGGAGGAGTTGTCATATGGTGATAAGGCATGCCTGGGGGTGGTGGTGAGGGGTGGACAACTCCCTGGCCCGACAGAGCACCTAGGAAGGTAATGCCGAAGGATTTAATTTACCTAAATCTGTATGCTGTTCTCCCTCTTCATGCACCTGTGGGACACACCCAAGCCACTTCAGCCCCAGAAGCAGCTGACCGAAATGATCTTCCAGGCAGGGTTCAAAGAATGGAAGCCCCCTGCCTCCCTGGAACACAGCCCCTTTGTTTCAGCGGCTGTAGGCAAGCATTCCCATCAACCACTGCCCCCTGGATGCCACAAGTGGGTGGCATGCACAATTCAGCCCCCCTCAAGGGTGTGCACCATCACTCAGCCTCCCTAAATGAAAGAGAGGGAAAGCATTCGATGGTGAGTGCAGCACCCAGCATTGTAGTCCGCACCATGAAACAGATGGTCCTCAGCACCATGGAGGAGCAAGCAAGACACAGAGCCCAGCAAAGGAGCCACTTGCTGCAGGTACTGGGGCATTTGGGGTCCACGGGTGCAGCAGCTGCCTATGGGGAGGCTGCAAGTTTCTTCTCGGTCTCCATGAGATCCGAGGGGCTAATTGCATGCTCCAGGCCAACTGCTGAAACAGCCCAGAGACATGTGGTGGCCCTCTCTTCTTCTTTCCATGTCCTGCAGGAAGATTGGACAGGGGAAAGGAGGTGGGTGCTGCCAAAGTATGACAGCACCTGGAGATCAATGAGGGATGTGGACAAGTGGGATGATGAGTGCTTTCAGGGCAGCTTCAGGGTGTCTCAGCAGGTGACCTTTGACTTCCTGGCCAGTGAGATGCCCATGCTCCACAGTCAGGACACTCTGATGTGCCACATGGTGCCAGCACATAAGTGGCTCACCTTAACGATTACAAGCTGGCCTCCAACATGAACTACCTGTCCCTGAGCAACCTGTGCAGTTGGAAGATCCCCTGTCTGTAAGATAATCAAGGAAGATCAGTCTTCTCAAGACACGCCTGGGAGGATCTCCCTCCAGCCCACCACCAAGGCGAGTGGGTGAATGGCATCAGAAGGGCATGCCACCCTTTTAACCGGAAATGCTAGCACGGGGTCATCGCCCATACCTGTGGCAGCAGTGGGATCAGAGATTGCAAACACTTGTCCCCACTGTACTAATGAAAGGGCTGCTAGTATATTACTGTCAAATAAAATGGAAGCATTCTTTATCAAACCGTTGTGTTTCTTTCCAAATGCAAGTGCAAAGCTCCCCCCTCACACCTGGCAAGTGATGGGGAGGGCGATGAGCCATTTGGGGAGTTGGATGGGGTAGGGGAGGACATGGGATCCCGCACATCACCCCTAGACTTGCTGTGTACAGCAAGACTGTGCTTGGGGTACCTCATGCATGGAGGACTTCTTTATTCAAGCTAGAGATATATCAGCCCACGGGTCCCTAGGTCCAGAGAGCAAAGGGTGTGGAGGGAGGGAAAACCAAGTTATTTGGCAACTATGGAGGGAAAAATGGCAAGCAGCCCTCCTCTGGGCACCCCACCCCAACAACGCACACATCCAACAAATGCACAGAGGTTTTAATAATACAGCACCCCCACCCAGATGAGTGCCAACACTACACCACCCCATGAGGATGTGCCCCTCTGTTTCCAAGTAATTAGCGCATGATCCCATGTTCTGCTGCAGTATTATTGAGGTGACATAGCTTGGGGTACAGTTAAGAAGGGGTTAAACTGTCATCGGCCTAAGGAAGCTGGCTGGCAAAGCCAGAGCAAGCTGAGCACGATTGACATGCCCCTTTCGGAATCATGGCCAATGGCGGCCATCCGGACAACGTGCTGACTCGCTGTTCTCAGTCTGGCAATGCGAGCAGCGCGTGGCTGCCTGGGATACGGCCTCGTGGCCAAGAGCAGGGAGGGGCCACCCTGACCTGAAACCAGAGGCTGCCGGACCATGCTTGGATGGATATCTGTAATGCTATTCACGGTTTCAAATTGAAACAGCGGGTTCATCAGCCTCTGGTTTCACATGAAGTGCAAAGGCAGCCTCTTTCTCCCCTCCCTGCCTGCCTCTGAATTTGATATTCAGTTGGACATTCTAGTTTCTTTAACCCAATGATGGAATCGTTTTATTCATAGTAAATAACTAAATGAGAGCAGGTGTCATGTAGGGACTTTGAAATGAGCTGTGAACTTGTAGGTTCCTGATTGAAATTCCACTACTGTCATAATCACTAGGTGACCTATAGCAAGAAAACCATTCTCAGCCTCAACCCCAAGTCTCCATGACAGGAACAATATTGGTGTGCCTTCCTGGATTATTGTATGGATTACTGAGAGAACATATATGAAGAACTTTAAAGGTAACGTGTGCCATCAAGTTGATGGCAACTCCTGGCGAGCACAGAGCCCTGTGGTTGTCTTTGGTAGAATACAGGAGGGGTTTACCATTGCCTCCTCCCGTGCACTTTGGTCACTTCCTAAAGTGTCACACCTTCTAAAAGTGTGCCCCCCCCTTCCAAAATGTAAGAGAATAAGTTCAGAAGTTTTCCTTTACAAAGTTTTAAACTAAGAATTTGCTATCACACAATTTTTGGTGTCTGTACCCACAGTGTACATCAAAGTAATATGCTGAAGCTTTTTAAACAATTAAAAGTTCAGCTGCTAGAAAGTCATTATTATTTTTGGAGATTTGGGGCTCTCTTTCATTATATTTCTGATACAACTTCAACCATTTATACACTTCAGTACCTGAACAGCACTGTTTTTAATCGTCTCTGTACCCAAACTATCTTGTGGCTTGGTTTATTTTCTCTGGAGGAAAGCTGGTGAGGTAGGTGTGTGTGTGTGAGAGAGAGAGAGAGAGAGAGAGAGACATACAAAGTTTTGCAAATGACATATTATTTACTTGTTAATTTCTCATGAGCCCAAGTTGCAATGAAGAACACAGCTCCCCCCCACCCCGTGCTCCTGAGGAATTTGCAAGCAAATAATACACAACTGAAAGAAAAGACTCAGATTGTCTCATAGGTGGATTGCCATCTGTTTTCTCAAGAGAAGGAGGCGAAAAGAGGTAGGGTTTTTTAATTTAAATTTTGGATATTTGAATTTTTATCTCCCACACTGCAAATAATGGAAAGGTGACCTCACATCTTGAATGCTTCTTTTCCCTTCTCTCTCCCTATTCCACATACACAAAATCCTTGTACTCTGTATGTTGTTGAACTCCTGTGCCACTTTCTCTAAGCTCAAACATAAGCATTGCATTGCTAGAACAGAGTAAAGGTCCATTTGGTCTAGCATTCAATCTCCAGTAATACAGGTAGATAGATTCCAAGCAGAACAAAAGGCAAAAAGCTGAAGATATTTTATCATCAGACCCTCAGATAAACTGCCCTATGACCATAGAGGTTCCATTGTTTGCTGTTCTGGCTAATAACTATTGAGGGACCTATCCTCCATGAATGTGTTAATCCTTTGCACCTGCCCTAACAGTCATTTGGCTTGGGAGCAACATCCCTCATCCCTACCATGGAGCACAGTATGAGAGGATGGAGTGCATGTCACCAGTTCACGCTGAGCCACAGCAGTGGGGGATGTGACACTTGTATCTTTTAGGTACAAGAAGGATACAGAAGATATCCTGTAAATTATAGTCCTGGTTGTTGTACTAAGACGTGTCTCACATGATGAGGAATTCAAGCTTCATGGCTTAGGGAGCCAAGGTTGATTTTCTCTCCTTGTTGTTGGTGGTGGGGGGGTGTATTGCCAACTTGATAGCCTTCATGGCTTGGAGTGGCAATGCTTCCTGCTGATACCTTGACCTTATTTGGTCAGCTATGAGCAGTGATCATGCTGCTCAGGGTTGAGGCGTAATTGTCTGTCAAAATGCAGGCTAAGAATCCAGAGCTGGGCCATTCAGTTATGCTGGACCTTGCACTGCAGCGGGGTGGAGCGGCAATCCTGTTGCTGACTTGTTTAACTGACTATCAGGTTCAATAAAGTTGTTTCCCATTGGTTCCAAATTTTAACTCATGTCTTCATTAGTGGAGGAACAATTCTTATTTATTAAAACAAATTAGAAGATGAGCTGCTTTAATTTTAAACATGATTAGTTTTACACATCCTCTTAGGGACTAACTGCATGGAATATGCAAATATGTAAGAGAGTTCTGACTCTCCATCGTGTGCGCGCTCTCTCTTTCCTTTTAATTAAAAAGGGCAGCAGCTTTGGGGCTGGTGAATTCAGAGCAGGAAAATGGTGGTGGGGGTAAGGATTAAGCACTGATGTCCCTGCCGCTTCACTCCACATCTCCCCTTGAATTTGTTTTGAACATTTCCCAGTTTTTGCAAATAATTTTTGTTCCATGATTCCAGTGACCCTACAAGAAGAGAGCAAAGTGAAATGTATCTTCCATATGAAGCTGCATAAATATTTGATATCTCTTAAACAACAGGATATGATTTCTTCAAGGCAGGAGAGACGAGTGTGAGCGATCTATCGGAGAGAGAAATTTAATCATTTCACATTTCCCTCTTAGCTATGTTGGGCATGATGCATCGACTTGGAGGAATTGCCCTGATGCAACTGATAGGGGGGAATGTGGCGCTTTGTATTCAGGGGCGCAACAGACGGAGAATGAAATAAAAGAACTTGAATCGACATTGTACCCATTTTGAAAAGGTTTGCCTTTTATCAGGAAGCTGTGTGTGCTTTCATGACTGTTGGAATAGCTGGATCCTTATCTCCTTTTATTGGGCAAAATAAAGCCATTTTAATATTTGCAGGTGGCTGGTATTGTTCTGGGTAAACAAACCTCCTGGTTCTCTTGAAGAGAAGCCATGTTTCTTGATTTTTATCAGACTCGGTTTTCACAGTGAAAGAGGGATGCCTGTGGAATTAAACAATGCTTGGGAGGGTTTGCAGCTTGGTTGCACTGTTTGAGGTAAGCCCACGCCCACACCCGGTCACTGGAAAATACAATTCGGAAGCGAGGGCAATTTACTAGATATTGGCCTCTCCTGTCAATCGCCTCTCATATGCAATGTAAACCAAATGTGGCAATTTGCTACATTCCAAGTTCCATTGTGTGTGTTTGTTTTTATTTAATCAGAACTAAATGATATTACTTGAAGTTTCCTTTGCCCTCCTGAGGAATCTAGATTCAACACTTTTCTGAGTGGCTCAGTGCTGGAGACAGAAGAAAGTGTAACCATAGTGATGGAATGGAAATGATTTCCTTTGTTCCGAGGCTTCAATATCCAACAGACATTACAGTTTTCAAGGTCAAAAATATATTAAGAGATAAAAAAAATTTAAGAAGTGCTAGCTTAGCGACAAAAGCTAATTTAGTTTATGCATTATAAATTATGTTTAAAATGACTAAAATGGGATTTCTCAGCAAGAACTAAATGTGTGGTTTCGCAAAACTAATTTCCAAAGATGAATGTGATTACGGAATTTAGCTTTTAAAAGCTTTTTCGAGCCATCAGAGGAAACAGCAAAGCTATCAATTATACAACTTTAGTGGTGCCTCTTGTCAGAAATATCCTGGTATTTTTAGCATTCTCCTTGGCATTTACTAAATTAAGAATGTCTGCAAACAAATCAGCTAATTGGAATGTTATTTAATTAAATAAAACTTGATGTCAGTGAGCCTTAGCTGGGCTATAAACCACTGCAGTAAACCGCCCCCCCCGTGCAATAAAAGAGCAGTTCTGAGAGATCCCCGGATGGGTAAGAATGGTGTCATCCTTTCTCATTGAACCAAAAGCCTGTGGGAGAACCAAATCACTTACAATATATAGTAGTAGTTCTTTTATTGCAGCTGTAGGCCAAACAGGCTTACAATATATACAGGGTATCATTTACTATGTATGTAACCTCATGGTAAATGAGGTTGTCTGTACTGCCCTTTAATAAGGTCTTAGGAGCCCTGTGAAATCTCATTTTTCTAGGGGCCATCTTCCTGGACATACTGGAGTCCTCCCTAGCACTACTAAGTTTGAATGGGAAAGGAAACCAAGTCATTTTGAAGACATTTTTGAGCAGTGGTTCACAACATGGGGGCCTCCAAATGTTGCTGAATTGCAACTCTCATAACCCCCAGCCACAATAAATTGTAGCTGGGGCTGATGGGAGTTGTAGTTCAGCAACATCTGGAGGCCCCCAGGTTGGAAACCACTGACACAGAGGAATGATACCAGGGTGGGAATAGGGTAGGGTTGCCAGGTACAGATGGTGAAAAAAGTGGAAATCATTCACTTAAAAAGTGAAAATAGTTGGTGTTATTCACTCACAAAAAAATCTCCCAAAAGTCTCCACTTTGCATAAAAATCTGCATAAAACTTGCATATGTTAATTGGTATAATATATGCATGCTTTGCTTTTAAAAAAAAGGATAATTTGAGACTAAATGCAGCTCACCACTGTGAAGAAGGTGATGATCAAAGAGAGCTGCTCCTCACTCTGCAGTCTGGGTGCTAAGTTGTCAAGGCCCCTACTTCTTAACCTTAGATTTACCAGCAGCCTTTCATCCAACTGCTCTTGGAAGGGTACCGGTGTATAATTAAATAATCAGCACAGGAAGCATGTAGTGAACACGGTACTTTTATTTTGTTATCTTAGTTTAACTCAACATTTGACTTTTTTTGGCACAACAAACAAAATGTGGCCCTGTGTCTTTTCAAAAGGTTTCTTAAAGAAATAAATAATTTATTCTTAAATAAAGTAGATCAATCCCACCCCAAATATGGTGGGCAGATAGAAAAAGAGAAGCAAACTACACATCTGCTAAAATTCCTCCGCCTACATAGCTCGTGGAGGTACTAGCTATGTAGCAGAAGGATAGCTTCCACTTGGAACAGGGTAGGCAACATTCAGCTGTTGTTGAACTACAACTCCCATCATCCCCAGCCACAATGGATTACTTGTGATCCTGTGATGTGGTGCTATTTAGGAGATGATGATGTGTGTGCCTATTATTACCAGAATGGCTCAGAGCTGTTGGTTAGACATTTTGACTATGCTTTTGGCTTAAAGTGGGGAAATTAGCTTGGCTTGGGCATTTTCCAGACTACAGGATTTGCAAAAGTTAATGTGTTGCAAACTGTATCGGAATAGTGCAACGGTTTCGAAACAAGAGTAAAGGGTTGTCTGATGCTTTGTTATAAGCTACTGGACATTAATATTTTCCATCGCTGAAATGTATTTTCCAGGCAGGAGTGTCCATATTCTCATTGAAACACATTTATCTGACCCTCCTCCTACTCCATTTGGGCCAATGGAGTCGTGGAGTGTATGTGACATGACAAACACACACACACACACACACAAATTTCTCAGATGCCTTGTGCTAATCCGCCAGCAGGGGAAAGCACTGTTCCAAAACAAAACCTTTCATCATTGCATCCTTGTGCAAGTAATTCCAGGAATATTAGATAGATATAGATAGATAGATATTTAATGGAGGTGCAAAAGGGAATCCTGTGGTGAGCCTCGAAAGGGGGAAGAGAGGAACTGGCGTGCCTGGGTGGGTGCTCTCTTCTATGGTGGCAGTGGCCAGCAGTCCCTCAGTTCCCCTGCCGAGGCTGCTGGGGGCAGCTATAACAGCAGCGGCAGCTTCTGCCGCTCTTTTTTAGTCGGCGCCCCAGGCAGAGCCTCGCTAGGGCAGGGGAGACTTGCAGTGGCGGTGGGGTGCCTTTCTCCACTCCGCCGTCACCCTTACTGCCTTTCCCTCTTGCCGGGCCTTCTCCTGAGGAGGGAGGATGGCAGTGGTGCACATCCAGAGAAATCAATCAATCAATCAATCAATAGGAGCGAAGAGGTGAAGGGGAGTGCTCCTCCAATGCAGGCTGTGGAACTGCACTGATGTAAGTGAGTCATGATTCAGTTCAATGGGCTCCCTTTTAAGTAAGCGACTGTTCTCTCTCCCTGCCCTTTGCCTTGTAGTAAGCAAGTGGGATTGCACAGAAGTAAGGGTTGGATTCCGACATCTGCTCAGCTGCTCTCCCCTCCCCTTCTGTGTTAACAAGCTCAAGTTATATTGGAAGCAAGTGGAGGAGGAGGGAGGTATGTAATTTGGGATCTGTGGGAGGAAAGGAGGGGGAAGTTGAGATTTCTCCCTGCCTGTTTCTCTCCCCATGGCGAGGGGATGGAGGAAACAAGCATAGGCAGGTGGGGGCAAAGAACTGTCCATACTGCAAAACGCTACAACGCATAAAATGTGGAGAAAGGCATTTTACAATGAAGAAATACAGCTACTTTCCTGCAGCACATTTACAACGTTGTAGGGCAAAAATGCATCATTAAAATTTGAATCAAGGCATGAGAAATATGAACGGCACCCTGCTGACAATGCAGTGACATTGATGTGGAAACACAGGCAATACGGAGGGGCACTTAGCGGATACATTGCAAGTAGGTTGCAGCGTGTAATCAGGAAAACGCCTTGGGGAGCAGTTTGGCTTCAATATCAATTTAAGCAAGCTTGGTGTACTTGGAAAAACGAGGAGGTGTAGTTACAGTTTCAAAGCTTTGTTAAGGGTAAAAAATGAGAAGACAGAAAGCAAAAGAGAGTTTGGTGAGGCAAGGCAATATAAACACTTTAGCTTAAATTCTAAATGAAGGTCTTAGTAAAGGTTTGTAGCAATTTGGCTTGAGTTCCAGATCCGAGCCTGCTTAGAGGCTTACACTGCAGAAGTGCCCTGAGAGCAGGGAAGAGAAGCAAAAAGTGAAGTGATGGGATTGCTTAGAGGGAGTCGAGGAGTCAGTTATGACCTAAGTGCGTTTTGATGCGCATTGGCTGGGCAAACGTGCCTCTTTCTGGGGTGAAGTATGGGATAGAAGTGGGAAGAAACAGCAAGGTGGGCAGCAGCAACCATGGCTTGCTTGTGGGACCCAGTAAAGTCTAAGTCAAGTTACAGCAGCATCTTCCAGCATCCAGCAGCCCCGAATTCTGCTGAGGTATTTGTATCCAAAAACATGTCCTGAAGCGAATATTGACTCACTCTGGAGGCTTCTCCTGCCCTGGAACACAAGGAGGTCCTGTGCATAACAAAAGTGTCTATTGCTGGCTGGATGCAATCACTCTAATAGTATCTCACCCAACAAAGGCAAGAGTAAATGTGTAACTGTGGAGGTGAGCCTGGGAGGGGGGCTAGTGTTTGTTTACCTTTCTCGAACCGCTGGTGCCATCCTGGTGAAAATATATGCTCCTATAGTTGACTGGTGAAGACAAGGAAAGGTCAATCACTATCAAATTCATTAACATAGAACGTTTGGGAAATGTGCCGCATAGCTCGCTCTTGCTTGAGAGCTGTTCAGGTAATTCCTTATCTGAGTCCTCCCTTGATTGGATTACTTCCATTTCAGTGGGTCTGCATACCTTTGGCCATTCCTCTTTAGCGAGGTGCAGGCATGTGCGGCTTTGGACTGTCAACTGAACCTGGGGGCACGATACCAGCATAGCCTGTGCTAACGACCTGTTTGAACCCAAGTCCTCTTGACAAGGCAGGGTGAAAAGTTCATGAAGGATCAGGATTCAATAATCCAGTGCTGCTGAGGCATCTGATAGAGGGGTGCTTTGCAGCACGACCCCGAAACATAGCTTACTGGCAACACTATAAAGCATGTGATTTTTATACTGCTGGTGAAGAGAGCATAGGGTGACAAGAATCCAGATGAGATCACAGCTCTCTCTAACATAGTTAGTAGTCTTCTGAGGAAACAACCCATAGTTCAACACATAGATAAAGCATTGGGTGGTACTTTTAAAAGGTGCATCTTTGCTCACTTAGCAGAGGTTACATTTCCCCACTATCTGTCCTTGATTTCTCCCCAAACCATTTTTTCTTCCTAGGTTTTTTGCCTACTCTACCCATCCTACCCCTCCATCCCCAAATCCATCATGTTTGTGTGTGTACACACACACAAACAGAGAGAGAGAGAGAGAGAGAGAGAGAGAGAGAGAGAGAGAGACTCCCTCCCTTCCTCTCCACTAGATATGCTTTTTAATATCTATCCTTTCCAATCCCATCCCACAGCATAGACCCTCTCTCTAGGGATGAGCACAGAACTGGTTCTGTGCACTCCCGGGAGTGGGGGGGTTGCTTTAAGGCACAGGGAGGGTCTCCTTACCTCTCCCGCTGCGTCTCCCCCACAGGCACTGCTGTCAAAATCTCTGGCGTGGGGAGCACACGCACATGTGTCGACCATTTCTGGTATTATGCTGACTGGGGCAGCAAGAGGGTAGACAGCAGTGCCAGCAGGGGAAATGTGGTGAGGGAGGTAAAGACACCCTCTCTGTTCCTTAAAACAACCCCTTCTCTGCCTCTGAACCGGCTCCAATGCTGGTCTTTTGAACTGGTTCGGTGGACTGTGAATAGATCACTGAACCAGTTTGTGCACACCCCTATCTCTCTCCCCCTCTCTGTGCACACGCACAGAGTGTCTCACTTACAGCATCTCAGCTGCACCTTATCTCACTGCCTGCCTGTGTGCACCCCCCCCCTCCACACGGCCCAGGCTGGCTGCCTCTCCTTCTCTCTATTTCCTTACATGCACAGCTTCAAGCCTGGCCATGCCCAGAAATGAGAGCCCAGCAAGGTCCATGGTTTCTGCCACTCATGGTGTCTCTCTCTGAGAAATGTATCCACTTGTTCTCCTCTCTTCTTTGTCTTTCTCTCCTCTTTGTCGTCGGAGCCCCTGGTGGCGCAGTGGTAAAACTGCCGCCCTGTAACCAGAAGGTTACAAGTTCGATCCTGACCAAGGGGCTCAAGGTTGACTCAGCCTTCCATCCTTCCGTGGTCAGTAAAATGAGTACCCAGAATGTTGGGGGCAATATGCTAAATCATTGTAAACCGCTTAGAGAGCTCCAGATATAAAGCGGTATATAAATGTAAGTGCTATTGCTATTGCTATTGCTATCATTACCACTGCTGTCAGGCCTTGCCTGCTGAAGTACATGCTGGGTCTGTGCATCTGCTGGCTGGCAGCTGCTCACTACACTTCCAGCTCTAATTGGAGAGTAGCACCCAGTGGGCCATGTGACCTCAGCACAGTGTAGTTGCTTCCCATTGGACAATGGATGTTACTAGGAAGCCAGGAAAGGGGAGAAAGGGGCCCACCAAGCCGTTGCAGAAACAGGCTATATCCATACAGAGGCCAGATGCTTCCCAGAACTCCAGACACCCCTGCCCACAGGAAAAAAGTCCCAGACATCTCAAAATAGGGTTCCATCTGGGGAGAATCCAAACAGATGGGAACTGTAGAAGAGAGTCCAGTATGAGTTGGGCCTGCACTCCGGAGGCAGGTTGGGCTCTGCTCATAATGGGTTCAGGCATTCTAAATTGGGAGAGTTTGTTTCTGAATCCACCTTTACTCACTTGAGAAATCCAGTCATCACTATCGTGAAGTGCTCTGAACAACACTCTGGAGTGCTATGTGTAAGTGCTACAGTAATGGGCACAAAAACATTTGCTTTCAATGCTATTAATAACTTGGCAATCAGTCCTTGTCACCCTCTGATGTTCAATGTTGCAATTCTTCAGTATAGTCCATGTTTGTTTTACCACAAAAGAGGAATAGTCCAGCAGTGTGGAACTTCCATGTAATCATGATGCTGAAAAGGCCTTGCGTGAGAGGGATTGCTACATTAACCCAGTCGCTGATATTTGGGCCTAAAGGCCTGGGGTCAATTTGTTGTGTTGCAGTTGTAGTGTTATATAATGCTGAACAAACAGCACAATGTGATACCAAGCAACAACAACAACTATTTATATACCACTTTTCAACAAAAGTTTCCAAAGCGGTTTCCATACAGAGAGAGAGAGAGAGAGATAAATAAATAAATAAATAAATAAATAAGATGGACCCCTGTCCCCAAAGGACTCACAGTCTAAAAAAGGACAGGTGCCTAGCTTCATTCAGGCAATGTTTCTGGAGATTCCTGACAAAAAAGTGGCCTAGCAGTGAATTTGGCAGGATGACCGTGCACAGAAATGGATACATCTCTTTGAAATCTGAATATAAAAACCTGCTCAACATGATTCAACCAGTGAGTAACTGCAAAGCAAAATGGTGATTGCTGTGTTGATTCTGGAGGCTAAGATTGCAATCCTAAATATACTTAATCGGGGGCGGGGGGTGTTTGCGATTTGCAGTGGTGGATCTACCACAGAATAGCTAAGTGCCATAGACATGGGTTGCTGGGGACCCTGCCATAGTGGGAGGCTGCTGAGGGGAGCCATTGCTGTCCCTATCATTTGCTGGAGCCTCCAATTCTTCTTCACCTTTCAGAGAGAAAGGACCTTGTGTTTTTCTTGAAAAACTTCTCCACCCAACTAGCTCAGTGTTTGCTCTATTTCAAGTCTTGTAATACAAGACTACTAGCTGACCCTGCACAGAGCATCTGTGCGGTCGTGCACTGAGCCTGTGGCCTTCCCCACCACAACTCTCTTGCTCGCTCTTGCTGCCCCGCAACTCTCGCTCATCCTCCCCCAAAAACTTTCTCACCCGCTCTCTCTCCCTTCCACAACTCTCTTGCTCGCTCTCTCCCCATCCCACAACTCTCTCGCTTGCTCTCCCCACAGCTCCCTCTCTCTATCTCTGTCTCGCAGTCCTTGCTTCCTCCTGCCACTGCCAGGGACTGTCGCCTGCTCGCCTGACAGCCTCTGAGCTCCCTGCCGCTTTGCGGCACAGCTCAGCCAACCGTCTGCTGCCCGCAGCCCCCAGAGCCAGTTGTCCAGCTCCCAAAGCTGCTCAGGTTCGGACTGGCCCACAGGGCAACACGGCATATTCCTGGTGCGCCCCAGCTGCGCGGCACCCCTGTGCCCCAACTCCCACCCTTAATTACCTATTCTGCTAAAAACTTGGCGCCCTCCCCACATACATTCCACCACCCTCTCAGTGCCCCCAGTCCAGCCCTGAAGCTGCTCCAAGCCTCTGAGCTCCCTGCTGCTTCACGGTGCCCCTGAGCCAACTGTCAAACTGCTTTCCAGCCATCCTGCAAAACTCCCTGCTGCTCCAGAACTCTCTCCCCCTCTGTCAGCCACCTCCTCCCGCTCTGTCAGCCAGTCGCCTCCTTTCTGCCATGTCCCTACTCATGGCCCGTCTTGGAGAATTAATAATATAGATGCTCCTGAACTCTCTCCCGCTCTGTCAGCCAATCACCTCCTCACCCTCTGTCAGCCAATCGCCTCCTTTCTGCCATGTCCCCACTCATGGCTCATCTTGGAGAATTAATTGTATAAATTAATACAAGTAATATGCCAAAGGGGCGTGGTCTCTAGCTCCGGAGAGCCTGAGCCAGCTCTGCTGTGCCATTTCAGGCAGTGCTTGCTTCCTGGAAGCAGCTATTTCCTTTTCTCTCCCTTGATGAAGGGAGAGAAAGGGAAATAGAGGCTTTCAGGCCGCAAACACTGTCTGAAGTGAAAGGGCAGAGCTGGCTCGGGGCATGCCAGAGCCTGGGCGGTGGGTGGAGAGAGTTTGCTTGGGGCTCTTATGGAGCCCGAACCGTGCCCCGTGCACATTATGTCATACGACAGGATGTCACTTGAGGGGCTGTCGGGCAGGGCCAGACCAAAGCTGCTGTTTGGCTGGCTTCACACCTAGGTATAAAGCAGCTTCCTATGTTCCTGTGTACATAGAAAAAGAAATGGAGGGAAAGCTCATTGTCCCAAAGGGACTCTCAGTCTTAAGGAGACACAAGGGAGACACCAGCAACACTGCCTAGAGACTGCTATTTGAGGTGGTATAAAAATGTAACTGTAAAAAAAGTGAAACAGTCACTGGAAGAACATTAAGCTAGTCTAAATATGGACAATTGCTCTCCTCTTCCAAAATGTAAAAGAATCTTTAAAGGTGTATCTTTATCCAGTTAGCAAGGATATTTATTACTCTGACTTTTATAGTTGCCTAAAATCCTGATCTAAAACTGGGAAAGTCTGGCAAGAATAAGTATGTGTACTTGCATACATAAAGCTATTCTATTCTTTGGGCCATGGTATGCCAATCATTCAGCCATACCCAACACTATGGTTTCTAGTCATTCAGCACAGACCTACATTGTTAACACTAATTGGCAAACTGTTCTGCATACAATTAAGCTCAATTAAGTTAGTAGCATGAAGTGGAAATCAGCTCTTGTAATAGATGTTCCTCTCCACCTCCCAACCCTTCCACCACGTTTGAAATATCATCTCTGGGATGGACTTGAGCCGCATTAAGTATAAGAGATTTGGCCTGTATTTAAACTATGGTCATTCTTAATTTTAGCAGGTGTATCTGATATCCAGTAGCCTCATACATAATTTTTTCATTGCAGAGAATCTTGACTTAATTTCACATTAATCGCAAACCATGATTTCTTTCAACATTGATTGTGTTGTACATACTTGGAGCACATGATTATGCCTCCTGAGGCTCTATCCTTGGACCATCCTAAGCTGAATGCCTATTTCCCTGATCCAGCAGCTATGTGTGTGTATGAAACATCTGCATGAATGAGGGCTTCCCCATCTTTAGTATGGAGGATAGCTCTGCTCTGAATGTACAAAAGGAACTGTTCAACCACTGATTTTGCTCAAGCTGGAAAACATTCATATTAGGATGGGATCAAAATGTGATCTCCTTTTTTGGAAGTATTTCACCTCTGTAAAAGGGGCCTGGCTTTTGGCACATAGAGGGGCAGAGGTACAGGGGTGAAGAATACATCCCCATATTACTGAGGCTATGTGCTTCACCATGAGGGACAATGACACTACATTCATTCATTCATTCATTCATTCATTTTTATACCGCCCAAAACTTATGTTTCTGGGAGGTTTACAACAAAATAAAAACAGAAAGTAAAACTTCTTGGCAAAAGAAGGCATGGAATGTCCAGTTGCCTGGCAGCACAGCTGTCTATCTGTCCGTCCCCTCCCTGTGAAGGCAATGCTGCTTTGTTTGCTCTTAATGATTATGTATACAGTACAACCAAATCTGGTTTTGTAGCAGGGTGACATCTCACTCAACACGGAATCCCTGATTGGCTGTAATCATGCAGTGAAGGGGAAAGAAAAGGCACTGGAGAATCAGAGAAAGGGGACAAAGTTACTGTGAACTTCCATGACAAAGCCAATTAAGGTCCATTGGTGTCATTCAGAGGACACTCTTCACCCTCTGAAAAATCCCCTTCATTTTCCCCACAAACAAAAATTGAGTGCAAACTTAATTCATACATTAGAGCTTCCGTTTAGCTTTGACTCAGAGGCTATATGTTTAGCGTGCACGCACACGCACAAATCTATTGTAATTTGGTTAACAGCATTCAGGATGTCAATAAACAAGTGTGGGCTCAGCAGCACATTTTGAATTTTATATGGAAATGGTTTAACCTAAACAAAATAATCAAAGAAGTTGAATGGCTGCCTTTTTTCTTTTCTTCCCCTCCTCCTTTATTATATGTCATGATTCAATAAAATACATGGATTTTCTTTCCTGGAATGTTAAAAGCACTGAACCCTATACTCATATCCACTATGAAAGGTAGACGATTGATTCTGAAGGCTATTGATTTGCATTTTACTGAATCATCTAAAAAAAGTCATGAAAACAGAGCCTCTGTACTCAGGGCCTTCTTCCTCAAATGCCCCTTAGAAAATGTGTAGCTTCTACAAGGAGTGTTTATTAATAATTATAACAATAACTTTATTTTATTAGTAGTCTAGAGCCTTCTATTTTAGCCGTCTGATGTTGACTGGAAATGGAGGCAATGGAATACTTTCTGCTGGATTGTTGCTTCCATGTAGACATCCTTTGCTGATCTTTAAAGGCTGTTGTGGGCTGCTTCACTTTTAGATATCGTCTCAAACATGAAACAAAGTTGTGCCATCAGCACTTCTCAGCTTTATTTAAATCCAAATCACAGATTCATTTTTGAGGTGGCAACGTCTGTCCAGTGGGTCTTTACTACTTCATTTTCATGTAGGAAGCAACCAATGTGGGAAACTCAAAATTGCCACATTAGAAAAGAGTTTGGCAAAGTAGTGATAAAGGTAGTGTACGCCCTGATATGTTGACTTCTTGACCATGTCAAAAATAAGAGTTTAGAATGAAATTCATTCAACAGTATTTGTTTACCGCTCATGGAAATCAGGTTTGTTTGGGCACTATTCCCCACCCCCCTACAGTTTTAAACAGGGGTGTGCATTTTGGAATTTTCTTGTTTAGATTTGTATCCAAATCGAAACACCCCCGTTTTGTTTTGTACCCAAATTTTCTGAATCCGAATCAGCCCTGTTTTGTTTTGTAGCTGAATTTTCCAAATCCAAATCTGAATCGATTTGGATTTTTAAAAAGGGTCCCAGGGCAAAAAGAGTGGGTGGTGGTGGTAGTGTCCAGTGGGTGGAAGCTACCACCCAAATTTCAAAGGAATTAGGCAAAGGGCTGATTTTTTGTGAATTTTTTAAGTTTATACATCTTTAAGAATTTTCCCATAGTGGATAATGGGGATTCCAGCAAATGTATCACTTCAAATCAAGGGGAAAGGGATGACCCAGAGCGGAGTGTGGTGGGTGGTAGTGCCCAATGGGGGCAAGGAAACTTCCAGAATTATCTCAAAAGAATTAGGAACATAGGAAACTGCCATATACTGAGTCAGACCATTGGTCTATCTAGCTCAGTATTGTCTTCACAGACTGGCAGCAGCTTCTCCAAGGTTGTAGGCAGGAATCTCTCTCAGCCCTATCTTGGAGAAGCCAGGGAGGGAACTTGAAACCTTCTGCTCTTCCCAGAGCAGCTTCATCCCCTGAGGGGAATATCTTGCAGTGCTCACACATCAAGTCTCCCATTCATATGCAACCAGGGCAGATCCTGCTTAGCTATGGAGACAAGTCATGCTCAGCCACAAGACCAGTTCTCCTCTCCATTGGGCAAAGGGCTAATCTTTTGTGAATTGTTGAAGTTTACGTGCCTTTTAAGATTTCTCCCATAGGGAATAATGGAGGTTTCAGCAGCTCCATAATTCCACTTGGGGGGCACTGGGGTTGCCCAGAGCGAGGGGTTGTGTAGTGCACATAGGGTGCCAACCACTTCCATACCCACAAGCCCTTGGGGTACTGGGTTTTGTGTTTCTGAGGTGTTCATTGTAGATTCTCTGGTAGCATATGAGATTTTCAGTGAAAAACAAGAATCCACTCTCATATGCTACCAGAGAATCTACACTCAGAACACCACAGAAACAACAGAACCCAGCCCCCATGGGTTAGCAACCCTTCCCCTGGCCAATGTGGGGTCAGTAAAGAGTGGCAAGAAGCAAAAGAGCCAATGGGGAACAAGGAGGGA
The DNA here is from genome assembly GCF_027244095.1 of Hemicordylus capensis. Taxonomy (NCBI): domain Eukaryota; kingdom Metazoa; phylum Chordata; class Lepidosauria; order Squamata; family Cordylidae; genus Hemicordylus; species Hemicordylus capensis. The sequence continues at coordinate 123,733,999 of NC_069658.1, read as the reverse complement.
ATTGTCAGCAGGTCAGCCCATTTATTTAGGTCACCGATCAGAAGGCTGGAAGGGTGGGAAATTCAAAGAGATGTCAAACACAAAATGGAGACTGACTCAGAGATCACCACAAAATGGAGGTCCGAAACAACAAAACATTTTGTAGCCGAAACAGGGACGTTTTGTTTTGTATAGAAAACTTTTGGATCTAGAAAATGGGTGTTTGTTTTGTCTACAAAACACCGGAAACAGGCTGTTTTGGGTACAAAACGTTTTGTATCCGAAACGTTTCACACACCCCTAGTTTTAAAGGAGAGGCGCTTCTGATGTGTATGACCACCATCTGTTTTCAAGATGGCAAATTGTAACAAAAAGATCCCCATCAAGATACTCTAGGACCCCATGTTATGTGCTGTAAATTTGAATTGGATTTCAGTGTTGAAAATGTGGAAAGTAGGTTCTGTTAGTTCTGGTTAGAATTGCATTTTAAAAAAAAAATGCAGGCTGGGTGACCAGTGCATGTGCTGATAACTCTTGAGCATGTGAACTGCCACCATGGACCAGAGCTATTTGATGGCTGTGTCTGTCTAATGGCTGTTTCACACATGCATTTGAATATTATATGCCTCCATGACTTAAGGAACAGAATTACTCTGGAGGTTTGGTATTTTAATTCAAATAAGTACCAAGTGACTATCAATTGTCATCTTTTAAAATGCATCTGCTGTTTAATGTTTGAGCATCTGCATCTAAACATTTACTTAGATTTTACTTGTAAGCTAAGATTCAGGAAAAGAGAATATAATTAAAAACTGCCAATACTACATTAATAATCTAAACCTACTAAAGTAACCAGGAAAAGAAGCCCATGCTCTTCCATGGTTGCTGCATTCATATCCACATAATCTTATACCACTTCTAGAAGATGCTTAGGTAATCCCATAGCTGGGGCATGATCTCTTTGCGTACCTTGAATTTCAGATTTGCTTCACCGAGGACACCACTGATTGCTTGTCCTAAGGTGAAGTTGAGATTGTGACTGAACCTACAGAATGAAATTGTCTTACAGTTGTAAGCAGAGAAAATGTAGGATTTTCCTGCTTCCTAGGCAAGAAAATCAAAATGTTCAAAAATAACACAAAATAGTTGGGCCAGTCAGTATCTTCCAGATTAATTTACCATATAAGGTTGTTATGAGAGAAAAATAAGGGAAGACTGCCCTGAGCTCCTTGGAGGAAGAACACATATAAATGTCATATTTATTATAGTGGTTCCCTAATTTAGCATACCTAAACAGTATATAGATATTCAGTACTTTCAACAATTTGGGACTCTTATAAGACAAGTCAGGTAATCAAATGTGAATCTCAATATCAGTCATTATTTAATAGGCAACTGCCCCTTGCCCCCCCCACACACATGCACTTAACAACAACAAGGTGACCATAAACAGTATTTTCACTTCAGAAGCAAACTAGGCTAACATCATCCTTGGATTTCACCATAATCACTGTGTGTATCTAACCTCTGTGTTTATTTCAAGCCACAAGTGAGGGTATTTACTCCATGAATTTGTGAATATCGGAATTAAAGTTTATGTGTGTTTGTTTCAAGGTGCTGAGCTAAAGGGCTTCTAATTCATGTTTGGCTTTGTCATGTTAACTGCCAGTAGTTTACTAGATAAGATGTGAGATAATATAGTGGCTTTTAGTGCACTCTAAACACAGCTTGTAAAAATCTCCCTCTTTTGCTCAATGAGAGAGATTGAGAATGCAAGCACATAATCCTTCCATGATTTAATTAAAGTAGCTCTCCTACATTCAAATCATTTACCACTGTTGTTATCTATTAAACCTGGGATAGATGCAAAAATGGGAGGGGAGAGAGACAAGAGAATTCAATTCAATTCAAGCCCCAATAGTTACATGAACCAAGACTCTAGTTCCTCTTGCACTCCTATTCTTTACCTTGGTGCAACAGCTCACAAACAGTGGCACAGTTCAGAGGTAACACCAAACTGGAGTTAGATGTGGCAGAGGTTGGAACTCCAGTACATCTGAACTCCTGAAATGGCAGTTTCATAACAAAAGCAACCTTTGGTCAGAGGCACTCTTACCCCTGGTCTTCCAGGCTGAAGTTCAGGTCCTCCACAGCCCCAGGGAACCCCAAAATCCTCCTTAGACTGTCCCGGATTGTGTGGTCTGAGCATGATGATGTTTAATTTGCAGGGGAGGGGGGTCCTCCAAAGGCCTCTAGGTCCAGGCTCCAAAATTACCTAGGTGCCTCTGGTTTGCCTCACCAAACTCCAAATTGAACTTTCGGTATGCACAAAGGTTCACTGTCGAGACCTCCAGTTTGGCCACCAAAGTGTTACTTCCAACTCAGGACTCATAACTGTGGTTTCATGCCAGTTTTAAAACCACAATTCTAGAGGTGGGGTAGGCCTGCTCAAGGAAGTGGCATCTGTACACGAGTGGCACTTCTCGCTGGCCTCCTCTCGGAGAACCAGCCGCCCTCTGTCACCTATGTAATGGCTCTGGGTGGACATTGTCCATGGCACTGGGTCTTTAGACACCAGGCATTCTAGCTGTTCCCACTTCCTTCCTGCTGTCCGGTGGGTTCCTGTCTCTTCAGTGGTTTCCAGGCTCCAGCTCTTTGTTGATTTTGGGAAAAAGATGAGCAAGAACTACTAGCTGTGGTTGAGCAACTTCCTAAGACTTTCAAGACACTCAAGTAGGAGTAGATTATCTTTGGGCAAAGTAGGTGGTGCTCACCTTAAATTTCTCATTCAGCCACGTTCTCCCTGCCTCCATTTTGTGTGCCTACTGCCTCCCTCTGTTGTTCCCTGCTGCTCTTGCCTGCAGAATGCTGCTGCTTTAAGAGTTGTGAGGGTGCGTAGTAAAAATGAAAAGCCCCAGATCTTTTAAAATATAAATATTAATAAGCAGGAGCCTTATTCACATTTGTTTTTGAAAAGTGTTAACATTTGTTTTTGAAAAGTGTGCAGTCCTAGGACTTACTCTATAAACCAATCCGAGAGGGACTAGGCTGATTGACTCCTCAGGCAGCCAATCAGAGTGCCCAGAGGGTTGGGAAGTCTTCTTTATTTAGCTACTCAGAATAATTATATCACCATTTTGGTTAGAGAGCAGGTAGGCTGGCTGGCTGTTGGTAAATCTGATGATGATGATGATGATGATGATGATGATGATGATGATCTTCTTTGTGTTTGTTTGGAGAGGAGGAATGCAACCTCTTCTCTCTCTCCCTTGCTCTCAGATCTGATCTGTATGCAAAACATTATGACCCATTCCAAAAATGGCATGTCTTAAATATTGGAAGGACCAGACTGGACTAAATAGATTAGAAACTAGCATAAGGAGCCATAAAGTTCTTTTATGGCATATGCATGGATTTCCTGAGTCCATACTGCTTTTCAAAAAATTACAGAAGTGGCTTTCCATGTGGGTGTGGTGTGTGTAGAGAAGAAATTGATTCTGTTGGAAGGGAAATAATTTAAGAAACCCACTTGCTATGCAGAGAGCTAACCAGGTTTTTCTCTGGATTGTGGCCAGTATCTGTAACATTAATATGTCCACTCGGGGTTATGGTTCATTGGGCAAGGATTAAGGAAATGATCTCTATTAAAAAAACTTTTGTTGTTTGCTAGGATGGAAACCCAGGCTAATAGTGGGCACCCAAAGCAGGCAGAGTGTGGCATCCAGCTATTCAGGAGGCATGGTGGATGGAGAGGGTGTCCCCATGCATCTTTCCCCTCCACATGGTGTCCTCTACATTACAGAAGATGGTTCATAGCTGCAGCAAGCAGCATTTAAAAAATACCCCTGCCATTTTTCTATGTATGTATGCATGCATGTATGTATGTTTGAAATAGGCATTCAGGGCTGCCCTTGTGACTTCAGAATGCATTTACTTTCCACAGAAGCAGTCTTTTGAAGCTGGTCTGTGCTTTATTTGTGGCTTGCATAGTTCTTTTTCTGTGTCTGTGCACTTGTGTTTTGATCCTGCTGTGTTAGATACAAATCTACACACTACTGTAATCCTGTTAAGCACTATAAAGCAACTGATGTTTTCCACATTTCTCTGTATTTCTGCTGATGAGCAACTGAGATTTGTGTGCTTGGGCACCCATCTAGTCCTGGCTCCACCTCCACAGTTGTCCACAGTTGGCTCTACCTCTCACTACCTGTGGCTCCACCCATATCACCTGCCCTGCCTAGTGCCCCCCCCCCAGTCCCAGGAACCACCAGCCACCACTACACCCAGGTTGGTTTTTTTTGCAGTCAAATGGCTTGGATCAGTCCTGTTATAGAGGATCAACAGCCAGCACTGTCAATAAGAAAAATATCAGTTAAGATGTAGAATATCTATGAAAAAGCCTTGATCTTAACGATAACAGTGCTTCATTTTGATAGAGTGGAAAATGGAAAGAGAGTCAAGAATCACTGGTAATGGCTATTTAAAATAAAGTGTGCCGTCAAGTCGATTTTGATACCTGGTGACCACAAAGCCATGTGGTTGTCTTTGATAGAATACAGGAGAGGTTTACCATTGCCTCCACCCATGCAGTATGAGATGATGCCTTTCAGCATCTTCCTATATCACTGCTGCCCAATATAGATGTCTGGGAAACATACCTGCGGGGATTTGAACTGGCAACCTTCTGCTTGTTAGTCAAGCGTTTCCCCGCTGCACCATTAGGTGGCTGGGTAAGGACTATTTAGGCGGCCTGGATTTTTTATTTAAAGTAGTGACATGAGATTGGAAGAACCTAGTTAAGAGTTTTTGCTGGCTAGGCAGTAAAAAAGCCTCTGAATTTTAGAGACAAGTTCTATTTTAGTAGAAAAGCTTTAGGAACACAGGAAGATGTAGTAGTTGGAGGACAGAGAGAGATGAATTGAGCTGATAGACATCTAGTGTTAATCACATGTCATACAGCTATACATTATTTTTGTCTACAATCTAGGCAAATCTGGAGAAGTGTTCCACTTAAAGTTCTTTAAAGAGAATGATACTTCAGTTGTGCGTCTGACAAAAATGCATAGGAATTAAATATGACTTGTTTTATGAAGAGACACACAGACAATGACATTTTTTTTAAATGGATCTTTTCAATCAAGTATGTTCCATTGTCAGAATTACTGTGTATTTTCCACCTTAAAAACTGACAGCATCTTCTCACTGATTTTACAAAACAGTCTCAACTCTCACTTCTTGGGACAAGGGGTGAGACTTTACTAAAGAAGGAATAGATGAGGCTGCTTCTGGCATGACCTTTTATGGTGAGGATGCCTCTGTAGTATATGCTGCTCTGGTAATGTTGGGAGATACGGGTCATGTGGAAGGAGCTAGGTTGTGTCCCCTTCCCACCCCAGCATTGCCCTTCCCAAAAACAAAAACAATGAGAGCATGAGAAGGATTTATAGTACTGTGAGGGCAACTCCCATGTGACACATATCTTTCAGTGTTACCAGCAAGTTAAGAGGAACACATCCTGGAGTAGTGTTCATTCCACTGAAGATAATGTGAATGGAGTCCTTGACAGAAAAGACACCAGTATGTACATTCTACATTGGAGTAGTCAGTGTAGTCTGGTATAGTGAATGCTGAATGTGAACACTGAAATCCAAGCTGGTCCATGACATTCCTTGATCTTAGGACACTGCCTCACTTTCCTTTAGTGAAGTGGGAGACCCTGCAGTGGGGCTTATTCCCTCACTACCTGGGCAACATCGGAAGCTCTGGAGAATCCACCCTCTGATTCCTTAAAATGCTCAGGAGGCTGGAGTACCTTCTTTATAAGGAAAGGCTACAACATTTGGAGGTCTTTACTTTACAGAAAGGCAATTGAGCTTTAAAACATTATGCATGCTATGGAGAAGCTGGGTAGGGTAGCCCCCTGTTGGAGCACAAGGACTGATGGGGTTTTGTTGTTGTTGTTGTTTTTAGTTTGGTTTTGGACCTTTGGGGATACCCTAGTGTGGATCTGAGGAGCTGGTTTTTCTGAGGGAAGTGCTGGACTGAGGAATGAACAGGGAATAAGATGGTAGCAGTTAAAGCCTGGAATGAGAGGATCAGAGTGAGAGCGACAAGACAAGCAGGGAGACGACATAACTTCTCTTCAGAAGAAGAGTGGAGCTAGGGACAGGTCTGACTCAATGAAATGATTGGGCTCTGAGGGTTCTCCACTGTGTGTTTGGGTAAGGGATTTATTGTAAACAATCTATGTGCTGGAATCATTTTTAGCCTACTTTCAAGTAGGCTTATGAGAACACCCAGCTTTCTCTGTGTGTGTCCGTGTGTCTGTGCATGTGTCCTGCCCCCATCAACTTTGCAACACCTGGACCAATATGAACCAAATCAGGTACAGATGTAGGGACACACAGGGACACCTCAACAGTGTAGTTTGTGATGATGTCATCCATCCTGATTCAAGATGGTGGTCACATGAACATTTGAGGTACAAAAGAGCTAACTTGTGGACCTTGGGGTTCCACATGGTATGGAGAAGGTAGATAGGGAGAAGGGTTTCTCCCTCTCTCACAGTACTAGAACCCAGAGTCATCCAATGATGTTGATTCAGGACAGAGGCAAGGAGATACTTGTTCACACAGCATATAATTAAGTTATAGAATGAGTAAGCACAAAATGTGATGATGGCCACTAGCTTAGAAGGTTTCAAAAGGGGATTCAGCAAATTCTACCAGTCCTAATAGCTATATACTATCTCCAGGTTTAGATGCAGTTGCCAGGGAGCAGAAGCAGGAGAATGGGTCTCCCTTTTTCTCCTGCCTGTGAGTTTCCCAGAGCCATTTGGTTGGCCATTATGGAAAGTAGGATGTTGGACTTGATGGGCCTCCAGCAGGTCTGCTTAAATGTTATGTTCCTACCTCACAATTTTTGTCCCAATGTCTAGGGCGGGTAATGGTAGCAAGGGCAGAAACCAGAGCATGAGCGCTTCCCACATGGCCTGGGACTTCTGTCATTACCTGAACATTGCAGCAGGAAAGCATTGTAGCACCACCCACACCAGAAAGATAAAATGAGAAGGGATTATTAGGCGATGTTTGTCTCTCTTTGGTTTATAATCTGTAAAAGAAATAAAACTAGTGATTCATTTGAAGGAATGTGGTGAAGTGAATGAGATAGAGGTGATGGTTGGTTATCCCCTGAGCCATACTGACACGGAGGATTAGAAATCAAGATATAGAAATTCTGGTTGCTGCCTAACAGGATATTATTAACAGGACTTGATCTGAATGTAACACATAGAAGTTTAGAATGCAAAAAAGTTGAAAATCGAATCTGAAAAGACACACATCTCACATTGCATGGAAAAACTTTTCCTAGATGTTTCATAAGTGGATCCTATTTGGGAATGCTTCTCTGTGGAAAAACAATCTCTGCACACAGCAAACTAGCATATCAGGAGGAAGACTAGGCTGGAGCCCTAATCTGGCATCTGGGTTTGTATGTGTAGCAAGTTTTTTAATATGGTACAGGTGTTTTTGGTGAAGGTCCTGGATAATGCAATGGCTACTGGAAAAAATGAAAACAGGCAAGGCATGGATGTTATCAGATTAACACAGGGTATCACCATTGTGCCTGCTTGAGAACATCTTGGTGACCTGCTATTGTTAGACAGAATTGTCTACTATTCTTCAGACAATAGTGTACTGGAGTGGAGGGGAATGAATATTTTAAATAAATAAATAATAAATTATGGGAGAGAGTGGACACTGGCATGTTATGGCAAGTCGAATGTTCTCCTGAATAGCACATGTGGAACAACAATACATAAAAGTGGAAAATGTAGCAGAGTCCAGCATGGAGAATATCTCTGAAGATGTGTTCCCAGGGCAAGAGCTCATTCCTCAGTACTTACTTTAAACTGGAATTGAATTGTACCAGTGTGTGTAGAGATTAGAGTGTCAGGGCCAAACTATATGCCCTGGTGTGTTTAGTTTCCCTGAACTAATGAGCAGCTGTGGGATTCTGATCCAGATCAGGACCAGAGGGCACCATGGCCTTGCCACAGTCCCCAATCTGAATTGGGCCTATCCCCATGGCTGCTGTTTGCCCCAAGAGGGGAAAAAAATCCCATTAGTGATAGTTTCCTCATTGTGCAAACAGCACCTGAGAAGGTCTCCTGACTGGATTGGGTCCATGGTGGAGGCAAGGGGTTAAAGCCTTTCCCTTCATGCCATGACCCCAGTCCAGATTCCTCACAATGGCAGTTCAGAAAAACTAAACCAATCAGAGATAATGATGCATTAAACAACCCCTGGAGTTTGGCCCACAGATTAGGAACTGTGAAAACCAGGTTCAAATCCCCAGTCATCAATGAAGCACACAGGGATGCTATTCTCACGATGGGGGAAAACCAGACTAAGGGACCCCAGCCCTGTTTTCCCCCATCATGAGAATCATTGGGCTTGGAAGTGAGCCCGGTGGTTCAATGGCAGCTAGCCCACAAAAGTAGCTCTTCCCTTAAATGAGTTTAGTGGAGCAAATACTCCGCTAACCCCGTTTGCAATATTGTGAGACTCCGTACTGTGGTGAGTAGAGCCCCGACCAGGAGGCTACAACAAGCCTCCTGGCCTCAGGGGTCTCCCCAGAATGCCCCGTGCACTTGCACGGGGCATCCTGGGACCTCTGGGGGTCAGGCAGCCCCCAATCTCCCCTGCCCCTATCGGCTCCATGATGGAGCCGGTAATCATGTGGGTGGCCGATGTGGCCACCAGGACTGAGTGCTCGTGTGCAGGGAGAGCTGGCTAAGCCCACTCTGCCCGCAGCCCAGTTGGGTTCTACACACGGATCGTGTTTAGAGTCTCAGGGATTCATGGACTTGTTACTATCTCTCAGCCTTACCTACTTAGCAGAGTTGTTACGGAGATAAAAGAGGGATGAGAGCCATGTATGCCATACTGAGCTCTTTGGAGGAAAGATGGAACTTAAAATATAATTTCATAATAACAGCATGGTCTACTCAAGGGCACAATCCAGTCAAAGTTAAGCACTTTAAAATCTTTTAATGAGAGAGATTTAGGCACATCTTTAATTCTCTCATTGAAATCAATGGGACTTGAACAAGCTTGATTTGGGCTGGATGCTGCCCTAAGCCATTTTATTGCTTCTTACAATAGTTTACACCAAATGTCAGTGATTTGCCCTATATTTCTTTTTGAGGTGGAACCCATTATCTTTTAAAGTAATTTGCTCATTTCCCCTCTAGCTGCAATCTGGATGGATTACAAGCGAACATAACTCTGATTCTTTGGGATAAATGCTGAGCGGATTTCACAAATGAGGTCTCACTTTTCTTTCCCAAGATAGACATGAAAGGACATACAAGATAATAGCTAGGGTATGAATCTATGGAAAGAACTTGGGGTCAGACCTCAACCTTTAGTAAAATGGTTTAACCCTGTAAGTACTCCCTGCTAGCTGACAGATCCACTGCTAGTCCTTTAAGGATCATGTTAAATGACATTTTAATTTCTTCCATGGGAACCTGCCAGGTATGCTTGGCAGTTTAGGAGATATAGCTCCCAGATGTGTCTTGTGTACATTTGCAAGTGAAATTATGTATTAACTTTATTTATTTATTTCCCCCCACTAGATTCATAAACCTGATTGGCTCACTCTGGTGGCTGATTTACATGAGCGTTCCAGGGATTGTGTTACTGAATAATTAATTTCTGCAGCAGGGTGGCTAACTTCCACTTGGATGAGTCTAGGATACTGCTCACGTGATAACAGCTGAAATATATATTCAGATCAGTGATGCAATGAGCCAATATCACATGGAGAGTTAATTATATTGTCACTTGTGGGGATCATCATTGATCATGGGGCTAGGCTGATAAGTAGAGGATGAAATGAATTTTTTTCCTTTTTTGCCTTTTTAAAAAAGGAACTTGGGGTCTACTGTAATGATCAGAGGCTTACCTGATGATAGCTAAACATCTGTGATAATCCAGAGACTCTCTCTACCCAAATGATGCTGTGTGCATTCTCTTGTTTGCATTTGTAGCCAGGAAGTTAGGAGTTCAATCCTTATTTGGCTATATATGAGCCCCTGGTGGCGCAGTGGTAAAACTGCCGCCCTGTAACCAGAAGGTTACAAGTTTGATCCTGACCAGGGGCTCAAGGTTGACTCAGCCTTCCATCCTTCCGAGGTTGGTAAAATGAGTACCCAGAATGTTGGGGGCAATATGCTAAATCATTGTAAACCGCTTAGAGAGCTCCGGCTATAGAGCGGTATATAAATGTAAGTGCTAGTGCTATATTTGATTATATCATTTTCTTGTTCCTAACAGAACAGACTGGCTAGCACTCCATGCAGTGTTATGCTGGCATCAAGAATCCACCGGGGCTGCTGCACGGCTGTTTCCAGTGGAAGGAGCACCGTGCAACTGTGTGGGGGCTGCTTTAAGTCATTGCACAACTAACCACTTGTGCCGCACCACTGGGCTACCTTTTCACACCATTACACCAGCGTACTACTGTGCAGAATGCATTATGTTCTTTCCTTCATCTTTCTGTACTGTAATCAAGTTTATCTATCTATGCAGAATGGTGGTCAATGTCTTTCTTTCAACTTTACTTGTTTAATGGGCAAGCAAATCAATAATGGATTTTAATTGGCCACTTTGTATATTTTATTCATCAGCTTAAGGTAGGTGTGTGTGTGTGTGTGTGTGTGTGTGTGAAGGTGCTTTCTAATAAGGATCGCTGACTGGCTTTTGAAATCATTTCTCAGTCTCTGTTGTACCCAGCAATAGAGGGGGACTAACAGTTTTAATAAGGATATTTATTTTGGTCATATTTTGTCATATTTTGAACCATCTGCCACGAATTCAGTGATACACCCTTTAGTTCCTCAGCTTCAGTGTTCTCCATTCAGTAATTGGTGATCATGATGATGAGTTCCCCCACACCCCACAAGAACAAGATGATGTTTCTGAGAATTCACTATCATGGACTCACCGGCTGGTCAGGACTAGTCCAGCTCTCATACTCTTTATTCTCCAATGGAAAAATTAAAATAGGATAAATGTTTTCTAGTGTCTCTGCAGGCTTAATTCCCAAGTAACATGCTAAATATGTGTGTGACCTGAGCGGTGGTTTGGCTATGTTGCTTGAATGGTATTTTCTTCACGCATTTTTAACTGCTGTCATCTGTTTGTGGCATGGTTAAGTTTGCGTTGGGCTGATATTATTTCCTGTGAGGGCTGTACTGTTCCTAGCAGCAGATTGGCAAGAACTACGGAGACTGTGTAACACAGGGCATTTTCTGTTGGTTCTGTGCCCCAAACTCACAATAAAATTCTTCAGTTGCAACAGGGCCCTCCCCAGATGCCCTTAGACAAGGCTGGCTCCAGGTTTCACAGGCCCTTAGCAAACTGGTTTCCATTGGTGGCCTTCTATTTGGGCAGGCCCTGAGTTGCTCTGCAACCACCACATGAAAGCTATGGGCACAGAGGTGGTCTCCGAGATCAACAATGGAACCTTCTGCGGGTGGGTCTTGGGATTTTGGCAGTGCCAATGCCTGATGTTGACTCTCTGCCCGGACACCAGAGTATTTGAATTCCAAAGGTGGCAAAAACTATCTACATAGGTTGTGTAGGAAGCTGCCTTATACAGAGTCAGGCCATTGGTCCATCCAGCTTAGTATTGTCTACACTGACTAGCAGTGACTCTTCAGGATATCAAATGGGCATTTCCCCTGCAGTACCTAGAGATGCCAGTGATTGAACCTGGGACCCTCTGCATACGAAGCAGATGCTCTTTTACTGATATCTCTCTCAAGAGCAGGGAGGGGCAATTCATGGAAACACATATATATTAGAACTGCCCATTGAGAAGTGCTGACACTGAACTTTTAAAGAAGCAGGGCAGGGTAATGTGTGGATGGCAAAGAGTCTCCAAATCATTACTGTTAAAAATAATGTGGCAGTCTTAACCTTAGCTGAAATCTCTAGAGAGGAACAAGTGGAGAGAGGGGAACATTGTTTGGAGGCTCAGGGCCAAGATAAATTATTAAATTATGAATTATTTAAAAATATTTATATACTGCCTTTCAACAACAACAAAAGTTCTCAGTCTGGTTTCTATAATGAAAGTATGGAAGAGGCACAGAGCTGCCACTGCTCCACGTTTCTTCTCTCTCATTACCTAACAGTGCCTAACACAAGCAATGCATGACTTTACATCACATCATTGTATGGGATGCCTTCTCACCCTTGCCAGTTAATGATGAGGAGCGGGGGGTGGGGACATAGCACGATGATGCCATGTCAAGTCAGCATTGCTTGAGTTGGATATTACAAGCGGTGGTGGTGGTGGGGACACATGGAGATGAAATTCTCTAAGGAACTATAAGAAAACCAGGCTGGTCTTCTCTCTTTGTTTTGTGGAGGATGGTTAAGACCAGGAAGAAGAAAGGTCTTAAGACCTTCCTTTTCTAGCTAGAATATTGGTAGACACTGCTTCTTAAACGACTTTGAATTTCTGGTTTTATGCTGTTGTCGTTACTGGTTAATTTAATTTAAATTGATTGGCATTAGAAATACCATTGAATTCCGTAGTTTCCAGACTCAGATTATGAATTCCGGCAGCTCAGAATACTTGCCTTCAATAGGAGTGTGAGCATTATGACTGCTATGTTTTTCTCTAGCTCAGATTGTAATCCGAGCCACACAAAAACTCAAATGCTTCCCCTTCCCTTTTATTCAATCTCTCAACTGGTTTAATTGATTTCTGCTATTCTAGTGGAGAGGATGGAAAGGAGGCTGGTTTCTCTCCCCATGACCTTTCCCCTCTCCAGAAGCTGGAGTTCTTCTGTGTCAGCAACTAGTAGCCCTGGGAAATGTAGCTTTCCCCAGGGATGTTAACATTAATATATCAGGGGAAATTATATTTTCCAGTGCTACTGATTCTTTGGTTCACTTTTGCATAGCGCTACAGGTCCTGGAGTCAGGGGAGAAGAATCACCAGAACAGTAGCCAGGGAAGAGGTGAGGAAGAGGTTTGGAGGCTGAGCAGGGAGGGGTTTCAGGGTTGGGACAGGAATTGGATCTCAACATACACCCAGTGGTTTGCGGTGTGGGGGGAACATGGCAGGGTTTGATTTGACTTGGCTCAGAATGAGCTTATGTATTTCCTGATTTGAAAGAGAAATAGTTTTATATGTCAAGCCCAGTTACTTATCAAATGGGGGGTGGGGGAGATTTTCAACATCAAGAATTACAGTACAAATAAGATTTTACTCTCTCTTCTGGCTGCATACATTTATGATTGTAAGTCACTTGCGGGGGGATATTTTGGCTGACAAGTGGGATATAAATGCTAGTTGCAAATAAGAAATGGAAGTGGCAATCATTCTTGCAGGCTGCAAATTGTCCCAAAATTAAGAGGACAATTTTTCCATATTCAGATTACTCTCTAGTTGTCAGAGGCCAGATCACACATGCTCCCCTCCACCCTCCCCTGCATGCCTTGCGCTCATTAGCATTGAAGCCCAGCTCTTTCATTTAGATGGGCAAGCAATTCTGGCCTAGATTAGGGCCATTCCTTTTCAGAACTGTTAAAAGGCAGCATCAAACCAAATTGGTGCCTGGCACTTTGACATGACGAGGTGCCAGCACATGGCCCCTAATAAAAGAAAAAATTTACATAGATTTTAGTTACAGCTAGCTTAAACCAGGGGAAATGAGATGGTACTGAAAAATGAACTGCAATGCGTACAGCATGCCCAAGGCGACTTGAGCCTGATGGATAAAGTGACAGATAAATCTTCTCCTCATTTCCATTCCATGCTCTGCCTGTGCTGCCAACACTATAATCATTTTCAAAGTGAAGAGTGACCTTTTGGAGGCCCTTCTATAGATCATCTTTCCTTATTTCCACCCTCTCTCCTTTTTCTTTCTGCCTCCTCCCTGCCATCAGACAGATCAGGCTATGGCATCCCCATTTCTACCGGCACTTGCTGGGTGGTTCTTTGGCAGACTTCAGAGCTGTCTCTACATCTCACATCAAGATGACCTAGAAAGAAAAGAAAAGCCCAGTCAGCCCAGGTCATCAAGAGAGCTCTTACCCTCCCTGAGATCTCCTGTCTCCCTGAGGTTGTCCTAAATATACATTTCCATTTCTCAAGCAAAGTGCATCCAGCTTTCTTTTCATCTTGTTTTGTCAAGAGGGATTATTGCAAACCTTGTTCACTGCACTGCTATATGATTCATTGTGGTCATGGAGCCAATAAAGTACAAGAGAGAAATCAAAACAGTTACTATTACTGTATTTACCTGAATCCAAAACTAGATTCCCCCTGGCCCCAAGTTCTTTGGTGTTTGAAATGGGGTGTGTGCTAAATTCAGATTCCTCTTCCTTTAAGGTAACCTTTACTTTTTAAGAGGGCCATCCGAAATTCAGAGTCTTATTCTATTCAAGTAAATAAGTCATTAATCATGATAACTTAGGGGTATGATCCCTCTGCACTTGGAGGAGGTGATTTCCATAAGGCACCAACTGAGTTAATGAGAGGCCCATCCATGCTTCCACAGCGCACGCGCATGTGCGCACATGCGCACACAGAGCGTACACTCATGCTATGTGAGAGTAGATTGTGTGCTTGGGTCCTGGGAAGGAGCACTTCCAGTTAAAGGATCTCTGCTAAGGTTCTGACTTGTGGTTTTAAAATCGCCTCATCTCTAAGTAGAGCCAGTCAAAGGCTGATCAAAATCAACGATTGGGGTCCAAGTGGGAGCTAGTAGGTTTTGATAGATCAGGGACAGAGCCAGGGAGATATTGGTGGGTCATGCTGTTGGGTAAATGCAGGGAGGAAATATAGCTCTCATTCAAAATATTTGGTTTAGTCAATAAAATATGTGATATTGAACATTGAGGACAACTTCCCAGAGTTTGGCAATCCTACATGTAGTAACACCACCATTAAAGAGATAGAACCTTCTGTTATTGACTAGCATTTGACTCCACCCTTGGACTTTGTTCTTGTTCTTTTCAATTTCTAAGTTTGTGTGTGTTCTGTCCAGCAATAAAGATGGATGATTATCTTACTCCAGGTAAAGGTGAGGAAGCGTTTAATTCTTCTCAAGCCTACAAAGCTTACAGGGACTAGGAGCATAAAATAACTTAGTCTGAGGCCTTGGAGAAGGAGATAAGACCAATAGTTGGACCTGGTATAAGGCAATTTATTGCTTAGTATATGTTCACCCATCAAGGCTGCTGTAATGAAGCCAAGTAACATTTAGTGCTTAAACCAGTTCAGTGCAGAACCAGTTCTATTCCAACCCAGTTTGAATAGAACTGGGCAGGTTCAACCAGTTCGAATTTGAACCAGCCTGGCCCTGCAAAAGGAGTACCAGTCTGAATTTGAACCAAACCATCCCCAGTTGAAACTGAACCGGTTTGTAACTGGTTTGGTGGTTTGAGGGGTATGCTTATAAAAGGGAGATTCCTTTTTACAAGCAAAGGGAGAACCATCTGTGGTGCTAGTGGCGATTCCTCTAAAGTCCAGGCTGGGCCTGGCACTCCAGTGCAGCCTGGTTCTGGCCTCCGTACATCCGCAAAGGCCAGAAGTGGGGTGTGCTGGAGCACCAGACCCAGTCTGGACTTTAGAGGAGCCACCAGCGCTGCCACCAGTGATAAGGTGCCCTCTCATTGACCCACTAGGCTGCCATTAGAAGTCCCCCCTTTGCTCGTAAAGAGGAGTCCTCACCAGATTTCCGTTTACAATAATGCTGTTCATACCAGATACCGCTCAAATCAGTTCTGAACCGGATAAGCTTCGTTTGACCTTCGAACTGAATTGGGGGCCAGTTCAACTCAAACCAGTTCATGGACTGGTGGTCCAGTTTGAATTCTGTTCAAATTCAAACCAAACCATTGGAGTCAGTTCCATGCACAGCCCTATAAAAGGGGACCTGTACATCTTTTTTTTGTAACCTTGTTTAAACAAACTTCTTTAGGCCATACCAGGCCTGGCCACATCATAATAGTTCTGTATGCTCATTTCCAAAAGCTTTATCAGCCAAATTCCATTTGCTGTTTTAGCAAAAGTGAGAGGTACAAAAACTCAAAATGAAGTTGTTGTGCTGATCACCTTTAGGCAATTTGAATAATGAATTAGGATCCTGTGATTCACGAAGTAATTATAATAAGCAAATGAAGTATGACCAGAAAAAAAAATTAGCAGTATAAACTCTTTGAGGCAGTTAGAATATTGGTGTACAATGGTTTTCTTGAATGCTTTATTTAATATTGCATGAAAGAAACATCTACAGATTATTGCAAAACAATTTAGACAGGGAAAATGCTTGCTGTGTGTGTGTGTGTGACTGTCTGTCTGTCTGTTCTTCAGCATATGAAATTGTATGGTCAACTGTGAATTAATTTCCGATTTAATTTTTTTTTTTAGTTAGATCTGCTTTTGGTGTTGGAGTCCCATACCTTCCATACTGGTTCAATTTGAGAGCAGTTCATCTCAAAACCTAGGGAACTTTATTTGGGAAACATTTGAGAAAATGATTTGAGTAACATTAAGCAAAACACACACATTTGGAAGGCAATTATTATGTCATAATGAATGTTGACACTATGAATATACTGTTTTATTTTGGAGAACTTGGATCAAGGCATAGAAATAATCTACATATGGATTTTCTAAATATAGAGTATTTCCCTTATTTAATGCTGGGTCACTTTTCAAAGCTTCATCTGGACAAAAATCTGGTGGCAATTTGCTGTCTGGTGACAACTATGGCTATTGCTTTAAAGTGGGACGTTCTTGTGCAGTGATTCTTTGTGTATAGTATGCCATGCACAATAATCCAAATATGACAGAACACAGATTCCTAAATCCCATGGGTGCTCTGATATTCACACTACACTCCTATGCAAGTTTACGTTCCCCATTCAGTGAAGCAGGATGTTCTTAGGGCACATTTTCATTCTCTGCATCAGCGTGGAGCTAACACAGGATGGCTGTCAAAACCAGTCTGCCTGTAATGTTTTGGCAAACTAGCCCCTGTCTTTTTCTCACCCACCCCAGTAGCAGTCAATGCAGTGGGGGCAGGAAAACTCAGACTTTGATGACAGCACGGCCCAGCAAGTCAGCATAAATGTTAAGAAGAGAGGTGATGGGGGAAACCCAGCCCAGTGCTGCCATTCTCAGGGGCAGCCCTGTGTTGAATGGCAAGTCTACTACTTCTGCCTAACATGTAGGTGAGTTTGCATATTTGAATTAACTTATTTTCCATGCAAGGTTAGGCAGTGTATTTGATTTTACTCTTGGCTGCATAGAAATCTGAATGCCAGTTGATGAGAATGTTCACTTCATTTGAATGTGCTTTTGTGGCTGAAGACATCCGCATCAAACACTGAATTGGATCGCACAAGCTGCTATATGAACATGCAGTCATGCATGTGCCTGGCATCCATCCATGTTCTTCCTGTGAAGAATAACGGTTCCTCTGCAAACGCAAAGGCTATGTAGAATAAATATATAAATAATTCCATAGAATTCATCATCACTTGTGTAAATACATCATTAAACATGTGTTTGAAATGCACACGAGCTCCACCTCAGAGGATAAATGGTGCCTTCAAAGTTGAATACGCAAATCTTTAATCAGTACTTACTAATAGTTACTGCTAATCTAAAGAATTACTCTTCTATGCTGTAATTGTATTGTGACCCTTCTAAGCCTTTAACTTAATCGTTATCCTTCACATTGCGCTCTGTCGTGACTTAGCATGATTTCCAGCATGATGAAGCTATTGCCTTATGATTGCCACCTGACCCATTGGTGTCGCATATGAGCACAAAAGCTCATCCCCCAGCCAAGACAGGGCTGTACTCTCCCGGCCACAGATATACAATATTTCCCCCAGCAACAGTCAAGCTCCATTGTCAGAGAATGAGCTAGGCTGAGGGGTTGTTGTTTTTTACCTCAGAGGGCAGAATGATGAATTGGGAGAGATTAAGGACATTCTCACAACCAACCCTGCGTGTGTAGGAGAGCTGTAGCCCAGATAGAGCTGGTTGTGAGGACCACTAGGAACAGTCCCAATCCTGGTGATCCTTTAATGGGTAGCCTGGTTTTTAAACCTGGGTTAAAAGTGGGGACATGTGCATACATCATAGGGACATGGGATGCTGCCGTATACTGAGTCAGACCATTGGTCCATCTAGCTCAGTATTGTCTACACAGACTGGCAGCAGCTTCTCCAAGGTTGCAGGCAGGAATCTCTCTCAGCTCTATCTTGGAGATGCCAAGGAGGGAGCTTGGAACTTAGATGCTCTTCCCAGAGCGACTCCGTTCCCTAAGGCAGGCATCCCCAAACTGCGGCCCTCCAGATGTTGCTGAACTACAACTTCCAGCATACCCAGCCACAAAAAATTGTGTCTAGGGATGCTGGGAGTTGAGGTTCAGCAACATCTGGAGGGCCGCAGTTTGGGGATGCCTGCCCTAAGGGGAATATCTTACAGTGCTCATATGTAGTCCCCTACCAAACTCACATGTAGTCATCCTAACCACACTCGTGATCATGTGAATGCTTGGACTGCCTACCAGGTGGCTAGAATGTCTAGGGAAATCCCTCAGTATCCCATAATGCATTGTGGCACAGTGTGTGGTGCATTCTTGGATGCCGGAAGGCTTCCTCCTCCAGCTCCTGGCTCTGCTGATTGCTGTCACAGTACTTGCGTGGGCATGCAATTGGCAGAGAGAAGAACAGCTGCTGGTCCTCTGAGAGGGAGCAGGTAAGAGCCTGCCTCCCCCACCTGCCTCTCCACAAACCTCACTGTTTGGTCATTGCACAACCTCATTGTCTCTCCAACAATCTAGGAGAAATCATGGGATTCATCAGTTTGGGGATTCATCCTTGGGGAAGTAAATTCAATCTTAAGGTCATCGGTTTGTCTGGCAACTCTTTGCACTTGATGGCTTCTTCTGCTGCACAGGACTAGTTGATACATCTCTGCCTGAGGCAACTACCACACAAATAACTTGCATATGCAGCACCAACAGGTCTCCAAGTAAGTATAGCTCAGGCACCGTGGGTTGCTCTGGCCACATAGTTGCTTCTTATTAGCCAAAGAAACAAGACTTGTTGAAGGAGAAAACACTGCAGAAGTGTTTCAGTTTCTACCCCACCCCCTGCCCAGCCCCTCTACAAATATAGAAAAACTGGGTATCTTGATCCTCCTACTTTTCTGGACATTCACATTTTTAGCATCACCCCTTTACTTATTTGGCCATGCTATCAGCCTCAACCCATGTTTTGGATTTTTGACTTTCAAAGGCTTTCAACCCTGTGACATCACTAAGTCCCACCACCTGAGTCTTGGACTTTGCGATGCTGGAGATTTGGCAACTCTGAAGAGGTTTATGAGCACAGGTGGTTATACTGAATGTGTTGAAAGCACAAGAATGAAGAGGAGGTTAATTGAAAAGCTTTTTAAAAGTACTTTTAATCAAATTCCAGTCTATTGGATTTCTATTATTTTCAGTGCCTTTACTACATTTAGCTCATGTTCAAAAGAATTCCTGAAAACAGTTGCCCTGCGATCCATCTGTGTGAATGATAAAGGAAAGATTCCACATTCTATTAAGTTCTGCTAGACTCAAAAGGAAGTTGAAATGCTGCTCTTGTTTTGTGTTAGATGCTCAGTCTGGAGGTGGAACAAACAAGAGAGCCATTCTAGCTGAGTCATCAAGAAGTCATTTTGATTTAGAGATGAGTGACTGATCATCTGAACTGCCAGCTGTTTATGCTGGTGGTTTGCTGTTGGACTCTTGTTTGTTTCAAACTAAAAAAAGAGAGCTGCTGTTAGATCATAGGTTGCACTATTTAGAGTTTGCTCCTTGGGTTATCCTCACAACAACCCTGTGAGGTGTGCCAGGCTGAGAGAGATAGTGACTTGTCCAAGTTCACCGGATGGACTTCATGGCTCAGAAGCATGCAAAGATTTTGCTTCGAGGAGCGGACGATGACGAGTCATGTGCACATTGCCCCTACCCCATTCAGAGCCGTCTGCTCACACTCTCTGTGCAGAGTGGTTTTGTGCACAACACAAAAGAGGGCCCTTGCAAGCAAGCAGAGCTACAGGAAGCCCCAGTGACATCCTGGAACGTGCATGGAGAGTGCTGTGAAATGTAGTCCTTCTTAGTGCTTTCTTCATAGAGCTCTATGCATACATGCATCTTGAGTTACATGGGGAGTCATTTCTAGCATAGGTTTGTGAACCAATTAATCTAACAAAATAGAATTGGCTTGAGTTGCTCCCCACCCCTCCAAAACATGTAGGTCTCTACAGCTAAGTGGAACATAGGAGGCTGCCATATACTGAGTCAGCCCATAGGTACATCTAGCTCAGTATTGTCTACACAGACTGACAGTGGCTTGTTCCAAGGTGGCAGGCAGGAATCTTTCTCAGCCCTGTCTTGGAAATGCAAGGGAAGGAACTTGGAACCTAGATGCTCTTCCCAGATAGGCTCCATCCCCTAAGGGGAATATCTTACAGTGCTCGCACATCAAGTCTCCCATTCATATGTGACCAGGGTGGACCCTGAATAGCAAAGGGGACAAGTCATGCTTGCTATCAAAAGACCAGCTCTCTTCCTGCTATTCATTTGCAAAATGCAAGTGCATTTTCAGTTTGTGTATTCCACCCAGGGGCGTAGCTAGGAGAGAGGGGGTCCGTGTTTATCCCTCTCTCTGGTGGCCCCTCACAGTGAGGGAGATAATGAAGAAAATAGGGATGGAAGGAGCTGGAGGCCTCTCAGGAGATGGGGCCCCGTGTTCTTTGAACCCTTTCGCTCAATTATAGCTACGCCACTGATTCCACCCTAAAAGAAGAGCCAGCAAAGCATTATTGAGAGCAATATGAATGGATTTCTAAAAATTAAATGTAGAAGACAATTGGCATAAAGAAAAACTTGTTAAAAACTACCTTTTATGTTTGTTACATAAAATTTACGTTTGTTACATAAACTAAAGAATTATCATTCATGTAGTTTTTTCAGGCTTTTTTTGGCCAAAGTACCTTTGTTGCAAGTTACATTGACTACAAAATGTGTAATGTAAATGGAGACTATATTTCTGGGCTGAATGGCACAAATTCTTGGGCCTTCATTTTCCTCTTTATTTTACACAAACTTTTAATAACCTTCCTGCCCCTCCCCCTGTCTCTGTTCTCAAACCAGTCTCCAAACCATATTAAAACAACAAAATATGCAATAAAAACCAAACTGCTTCAAATTATTCTAAACAATCCTATCTGAAGAAGATGAGGCTCATACACTTGAAAATTTGACGATCACATGACCTTGTTTTCTTCCACTATGAAATCTGCCCATTGATCCCAAGTGATTGGCTTAAGTGCCAGCTCTGAATAGCATAGAAAACCCAAAAAGTAAACAATGGAGTATATGCTTGTAGAAGCTGCTGGCTTACCTTTTGTAACTCCAAAGTTTCATAATGTCAGAGTGACCGTGTACAACTCATACTAGCAGATGTTTGTATGAGATTATCCAAAATGAAGGGAAATGTTGTGAGGTTTCTGAATAATTAAATTGAAATGAACAGAACAGCCTGCCTGCAATGCTTTTGACAAGCAGACTGGCGAGTCAATTTTCCAGTGTGTCATAAGGCAGAAACATGTTATTTAGCATCATAAATGTGCATGTACACAACAGCTGGTTTGTGCTAAACTTTGGCAGTGTTTTCAGTCTTTTCCACTGTCAAAGCAGTCACTCACTTCACAAGAATGTACAATTCCTCTGTGGAAAGGGGCCTATATTTATGTATTAAAAAGTTTTCTAACCTGCCCTTAAGGCTATACAGCTTCACAGAGCTGCTTACAAACAGTTTAAGATAGTTTTAGAAACACCAAAAAACACCAACAGCAAAAAGATAAAAGCCAAGAAAAGAAAGCAGCTAAGAACATCCTTAAAAACACAGGAAAAGAATTAAAAGCAGCAAGAGCCACTTCCTGCAAAGTGAGGCTTTAGCACTTTGTATGAAGTTTGCCAAAGAAGGGACCTGGCATGATTCCATGAGGAGGGCATTCCATAACTGTGGTACCATTGCAAAAAAGACCCTGACCCTGGTCAATGCCAACAGGATCTGAGGCACTGCAGGCCAAAGAGCAAGGCCTGTAAGGCTAATCACAAAGGGCGGTTCACTTGGGCATAGATAGTCCTTAAGATATCCTGGTTAGTAGGCCTGTACAACACCAAAAATGTTGAATCAATTCTGATCCAGTAAAAGAAAAAAACATCAGGAGGCTAACATGGCCTTCCCAGCACCATTGGAAATGGGTCAGAATTGACCTGATATTTTCCAATATGCCTATTGGCAAACACACACAAACCTTTGCCTTAAATTTAGTCTCCTCTGCAGTTTTTAAGGAATGCATCTCTGAAATTGGAGGGGAGGCAAAGGTAAGCCTCTATGAAAGAACCACTGACCCACCACTATTCTTTGGAGTGCTTCCAAAGTGATGGAATAGTATTGTTGTAGAATAACTCTCTGTTGGACTAAGTGAGGACAGTTTGGGATAGGAAGGATAATTAGCAATTATTAATTCATTACCACTTTAAAATAAACTAGTGATCATTTCAGAACAAATTAGCAAAAGGGTGTTTAACCAGAATAACATTTACCATGTTGATACTATTCCATCAATGTAGTTCGCTGTATTCTATGTTTATTCAGAAGTAGTAGTCCATAATAATCATGGAGTCAAACTGAACATAAACCCAAAGCCAGGGTCAAAAATATTTTTTCACTGAACCTATACCAAACCTGAACCTAAAATGTCTTCGTTGCCTTAAATCTGGACCAGAACTGAATCCCTACACACGGAAACACATTAGTAGTAGTAGTACACACACAATGAGGCACTCAGGATATTCTTTGAGGAGTTGTAAAAGCTTCTCAGTGTTCCAGCTGCATTCAGTTCAAGCTGCATTCAGAGAAACTATTTCTCATGGAGCCATTTGCAAAGAAAGGGAGGAAAGGCAAGAGAAATGGAATGGCAGGATCTAGAACTTGTAGTCCTCATGGGCTCAAATAGAGGCTTACCCACCCACAGGCTGTTATCCAGCAACAAGGACTCAGTGAGGAGGGTTCTTGAACTAAAGCTGGAAAGATCTTGTGTTTCCATGACACTTCACTCCCTCCTTCCTGCCCTTCTACCATTCATCCTAACGGTATTGTTTTATTGCTGCTTCGCTCGTAAATACAAAACAATCTTACATTTGCTTAACTAAGATTTTATTCCAGAAACAACTCCATTCCCCCCGCCCACTTCTTTCCCCCCTCTCTTATCTTTCTGATTCCACATTCTCTACGCTGGGACAAAGTAATCAACAAAACATAAAGGACTACTGGACAGAAATCAACACATCCCTCCTCTTTATAACAAACAGAATTGAATTGATTAAAATTTGGTGACAAAGTGTTGAAATCTTTTAGGTAGTCTCCTGTCATGCACACGTCTCCTAATTCTTGAGGAATCTGGCACAGGAGCTGTTAGTGATTTTTTTTCTGGTACAGAGGATTGTCCATCACTTTTTATTCAGCCTACCCATGAGGTCAAAACTGCAGGAAAGATCAAATTCTAGGGATGAGCAAACAGGATCGATGTCAAATGGGTTCGATGTTGAACCAGTCCAATTCGACAGTTTGGGTCGAACAAAACCACCCTGTTCGGTCTTACCCCAGACTAAACACACACACCCAGCCATTCGTGGGGTTTGCGAGCCAATTTCCCAAATATTTTTTAGTACTCATCCCCTCTGGGGGACTTCTCCAAGGCTGCGGGGAGGGGTTCATACTAGCAGATGTTTAGGAGGTTCATACTAGCAGATGTTTAGGATAGGAGTTCCCCATCCCCCTCGCCGGCCTTCCTTGTGGCAAAACCCACCTGGTTCAGGCATTCTTCACCCCTTTCTGGGCCTTTCCTCTGTCACAGTGGCCATTTTGGAGGCCACCATGCATGTGCAACGGGCCCCTGTGTGGCCAGGTCAGACCTGCCACCGTCCCCTTTTCTTCAATCTTGCTTAAGTGTTTTTTCCTCACTTCAGTGGATCAGAAACAAAAGCCCACCATGGCATAAGGTGCAGCACATGTGCTTTAATGGGCACTCCCATGGCTCTGTTTTGTGCTTTGAGTCTGACTTGTGGCATGCTCATTGAAAGGGTTGACCAACTGACTTAGATCAGCATGTACTTTTCACAAGCAAGTGTTGAATCTGGTATGTTGTATTGAAAATGCAGCTTTGGCTTGAAGCAAGGCTTTATTTAGAAGTCAGCGTGGTGTAGTGGTTACAGTGCTGGACTAGGACCAGAGAAACCCAAGTTCAAATCCCCATTCAGCCATGATACTTGCTGGGTGACTTTGGGCCAGTCACGTCTCTCTCAGCCTAACATACTTCACAGGGTTGTTGTGAGGAGAAACTTTGGGCTCTGGGCTCCCTGGAGTAGTGATGTGCGGTTCGGTCCGGATCCGGATCGGTTCGTCCCGAACCGGTCCGGATCCGGCGGTTCGATCCCGGACCGAATCGGGCCCTTCTGGGACCGATCCGGACCGAATCCGAGTCGGTTCGGCTCCGAACCGGCTCGGGTTTCCCGAACCGGTTCGGGAGTTCAATTGAGTCTCTGGAGTGTCCCTTTAAAGTTTGAAGTGTGTCCTCCATTTTGTGGCTCATTCCTGAAACTTTTGCTCCTAGCATCCATTTTGTGATGCTATTTTCAGGCATTGTATTGGCTGCGCTATTGATCCTTTGATTGGCCAGAATGAGTCCTTTGGTCTGGTAGGCTGCTTGGCTGTTGCACTGTTGAGAGCTGGCACCCTGTTGGCCGTGGGGGAGTGCAAAGGTGGGGGCTCCCAAAGGAGGGAATTTCAAACCTATATAAACCCAAGCCTCTTCTCTGGAAACTTCTCTTGGCTGCAGTTGTGGGATCATCTCTGAGACCTTGCTTGCTCTTTTGCTGCTGGTGTCTGCTGTGAGTCCCTGCTGACTGTGTGTCACATTAGTGTGTGTCTGTCTCTCTGCTCTCTGTGTGTGTTGTTGTGTGCCACCTTGTCCATCTGCCCTCTGTCTGTCTCTGTCCAAACCTCTTTAATACTTTCCCCTCAACTTTTTCCAACTTTTCCTGTTGTGTGTTTTCTGTTCTCTTCACCCTTTCTCTCTCAACCCTTCTTCCAAAGTTTTGGCTTTCCCTCCTTCCCCCCCCCCCACCCCCCTCTTCTGCATTGCTTTCCTGTTTTTGTGCCTTGCCTGACTTTTGTTCCACTTTTTGAGTTGCATTCAATTATTGCTTCTGTGTAAATTTATATATTTGCTGATTTTGGTTTTTAATTAATAGCTATTGTTATTGCTGGCTGCCTGTCTGAGTTGTGTTTCTGAGGATTTAGTTTATATTATTGCTGCAATTTGATTCCTTGTGTTCTGATTTTGATTGTTAATTTGTTCCCCTCTGGCCCTGCTCCTAGCTTCCCCCCTCCCTCCCTCCCTCCCACCCAGATAAGATTGTTTCCCTCCTGTGCTGCTGCCTGTTGAGCCTTGCATTCTTTGGATTTCTTTGTGGAATTAGGTTCTGGTTTTGGTTTTGCTCCCTGTGTGTGTCACCCACTCCCCCAGTCCCTCCCCCTGGTAGTTGTAAACCCCCCCCCCCGCCCTGAGACTTTCTGGCTGCCCTTTGGTTTCCTTTTTTTTACTTTGTGTATAGATTGTTTGGATTCAAATTTGATTGTTCCCCTGTGGTCCTGCTCCTAGCTTCCCCCCTCCCTCCCCTCCAGAAACCCACTCCCCCCACTGCCACCTCCTCCTCCACTCCTGCCCTGCCTGCCCCCTCCCACCCAGACTGAGTGTTGTTCCCCATCCTCCCTGGTGCTGCTGCTGCTGCCTGTTGAGTCCTGTCTTAGTTACTTTGGTTTTTTGTGTGAAATCAATTAGCTTCTTTTGGTTCTGGTTTTGCTGTGTGTGTGTCCCATTCCTCCCTGCTGGTTGTTGTTGGTTCCTCTCCCCCCCCCCCCAGACTTTCTGCCCATTGTTCCCAGGTGTTGTTTTTTTTTTTTACCCCAGGCCCCCTGCCACAGACTAGCCCCCAACCACACACACCCTCTCTGCTCCCCCCACCCCACCTCTTTTCCTCCTTGCCCCCGACTCTCTCCACTCACCCCAGGCCCCCTGCCACACACTAGCCCCAACCACACACACCCTCTCTGCTCCCCCACCCCACCTCTTTTCCTCCTTGCCCCCGACTCTCTCCACTTACCCCAGGCCCCCTGCCACACACTAGCCCCCAACCACACACACCCTCTCTGCTCCCCCCACCCCACCTCTTTTCCTCCTTGCCCCCGACTCTCTCCACTCACCCCAGGCCCCCCTGCCACACACTAGCCCCAACTACACACACCCTCTCTGCTCCCCCACCCCACCTCTTTTCCTCCTTGCCCCCGACTCTCTCCACTTACCCCAGGCCCCCTGCCACACACTAGCCCCCAACCACACACACCCTCTCTGCTCCCCCCACCCCACCTCTTTTCCTCCTTGCCCCCGACTCTCTCCACTTACCCCAGGCCCCCTGCCACACACTAGCCCCAACCACACACACCCTCTCTGCTCCCCCCACCCCACCTCTTTTCCTCCTTGCCCCCGACTCTCTCCACTTACCCCAGGCCCCCTGCCACACACTAGCCCCAACCACACACACCCTCTCTGCTCCCCCCACCTCTTTGGACCGCTGCTACTGCTGTGTCCTCCCCCCACACCTGAATCCCCCCTCCCTGCTGCGCTGCGCTTCTCCTCTCTCCTCTTTCTCTCTATCATCTCTCTTTCTCCTCTCTCTCTCTTTCTTTTCTCTCTCTCTCCTCTCTTTCTCTTTGTCCCTGCCCCCCCTCTCTTTTCTCTCTCTCTTAGTCTTTTCTCTCTCTGCTCCCCTTCACTTTCCACCTCCTCTCCCACAGCTGCAGCCACACACAGTAGCCTACCCACCTGGCGGCTGCCATCGGTTTTTTTTTCTTTTTATAGTTTTTGGTTGATTTTGTCTCTGCTTGGGGGTGAGTTGAGCGACACAAACAGTGTTGTCTCCTCACTTCTGCCCCTCCATCGTTGTTGAACTACCCCGGTTGCCTGTGTGCCTCGTGCGGCCGCCCTGCTGTGTCTCAGCCCAGGGTGGCTGGCTGGCGGCGGCGAATCCGTGACCAGCAGTGAGCGGCAGGAGAAGGACCGGAAGAAGAGGGGTTAGTGCGTGTGCGATTGTGCACCTTTTGTTGCCCCTTTCTCTCCCTAGCTGGCGGTTTTAAATAGGGACACCCCTATTCTGAAATGCATTTGGGTGTGGGGAGGAGGGAGGGAACCTTGGAGAGGAGATGTACTGTTGTAAAACTTGTGTCTTCATGCCCATGCCCAGTAAAGAAATTGCTGCTGTGTGTTGCGTTGCATTGCATGCGTCTTGCAGGTGGTTTTTGAACAGGTGCCTTCCAGAGTGCTTCCTTGCCTCTGGGGCAGTCTGAGTGGGGTCCAGGGTTCTGATGCGATGCTGCCACTGCTGGGCCCATGCCATGCCAGAGTGCTTCCTTGCCTCTGGGGCAGTCTGAGTGGGGTCCAGGGTTCTGATGCGATGCTGCCACTGCTGGGCCCATGCCATGCCAGAGTGCTTCCTTGCCTCTGGGGCAGTCTGAGTGGGGTCCTGGCTGGTCTCTGATGCTGCCACTACATGCTGGGCCCATGCCATGCCAGAGTGCTTCCTTGCCTCTGGGGCAGTCTGAGTGGGGTCCTGGCTGGGCTCTGATGCTGCCACTACATGCTGGGCCCATGCCATGCCAGAGTGCTTCCTTGCCTCTGGGGCAGTCTGAGTGGGGTCCTGGCTGGGCTCTGATGCTGCCACTACATGCTGGGCCAATACACACGCATGATGATGATCATGATGTTCAATCCATGAGGCTGCCATCAAGTGTTTGCTGCTGCTTGCTTGCCATGGCATTGGGCAGGCAGAGTCACAGAGTGGGTGGGTTCAACCTCTGTGTTGGTGTGACTGGGTTCTGGTTTTGGTTGTGTGCAATTTAGAGTCACTAAATAGGCTGCATTGAGTTTGAACCACCCCCCAGAACCCACACTTTGTGTTCCAGTTCACTAAATAAGGGTTTCCTCCTTTGATCTGCAGGTTCCCAAGCGTTGACTGCATCCCTCCCCCACCCCCGGTAGGTGCTGTGCCCTCCCCCCATCCACTCCCCCCCCAAAAAAAGCTAAAAACTTGCCACCCACACCACAACTACTCCACCCAACTGCCCGTGCCACCCTCCCACACCGGGGTTCCACCCTTTAACCCCCTATTTTTCTAAAAAAAAACCCTCCCAGACCCATCTCCCCAATTGGCTTGGTGGTTGACTCCCAAATTCAAAAAGGACACCCTCCCCCTCACTTCGATTGGCTTCCCCCCCCATATCAAAAAGTCTTCCTTTCCCCCCCATTGGCTTCCTTTTTTCAAAACAAACTTCCCCCCCGCCGCCTCCAAATCAGCTGCCTTTTTTTTGGCCCCTAAGCCCCTCCAAATTATTTTTTTGACCCTGTCTGGCCTTCCTCCTAAAGTCTCCCTCCTTCTGACCTAGCAGCA
This sequence comes from Hemicordylus capensis, assembly GCF_027244095.1. Lineage (NCBI taxonomy): Eukaryota > Metazoa > Chordata > Lepidosauria > Squamata > Cordylidae > Hemicordylus > Hemicordylus capensis. The sequence goes on along the minus strand of NC_069658.1, from coordinate 123,705,345 downwards.
TGTCTGAGCGCCGTGTGGCGGGCAGGGCTCGCTCAAGGCTGGCAGGCAGAGGTGGGAGAGGCCAGGTGCGGGGTGCGCCTGCGGCACGGGGAGGGAGAGGACGCGGGGAGCCTGAGGACACCCCAGTTCTCCCCATTGGAGAATTCTTTGCTCCGGCCCCATCTTTGGTGCGCAGGATTCAGTTCCCCACGCCTGCTGCCGCCAATCGCGGCAGAGGCAGAGGCACTGTTAGGGCTGTGGCGGGTCCCTCCTCGCCGGCGGCACCAGGTGCTGCTGAGCTACCGCCAGTTGTTGAGGTGGAGGAGACTGTGGAGTTGGAAGAGCAGGTAGAGGGCGGTGAGGACCGTGCGGCTGGCAGCGATGCAGCCAGGTTCTCCCTCCCTCTGGGGCCCCTTCCCCCTATCCTTTCGCCGCTCAGTGGGGCCCCCCCTCGTGAAGCCCGACACTCTGGTGGGGAGCGGTCTGGCGAGGTGGTGGAGGAGAGGCCTGCCTCTCCGATGCCAGTTCAGCCGGGCCCTTCCTCCGCTGTGGAGGGCGGAAGGGGCGGGTTGGGTGGCAGCAGTGGGCAGGCAGCGGCGGCCGCCCCCCCCCCCTAGGACTGCAGCCACCCTGCGAGAAACGGCCTAGGACGGCGCCCAGGGCGCAGGAGGCCAAGGGCAGTGGTGCATGGGTGCATTTTGAGGTTCCTCAAGATGACCCATTCCACGCCCGCTGTGTCCACTGCAGGATGCTTGTCAGCCGTGGAAGGGACCCTGCGCACCTGGGTACGACGCCTATGTGGAGACACCTAGAGCGTCACCACCCAGGTCTCAGGGGACAGGCTGGCAGCGCTAGTGCGCCTTGTGCATCTGCCACTAGGGCGGGCAGCGGCAGTGTGCCAGCCAGCAGGCAGGCTACACTGCCCGTCCAGCGGTGGACGCAGTCCTCGGGCAGCCAGCGTATTGTTCGCGTGGACCATCATCACCTCACCCGCCTCATAGGGGAGATGATTTCCACCGATGACCAGCCGTTTCAGGTGGTCGAGAACAACGGCTTCCGCCGTATTCTCCAATACCTGGCTCCCGAATACGTCATCCCCTCAAGGACGACGTTCAGCCGGAACGTGGTCCCCTCCCTGTACCGCCGGTGCAGGGAGCTCGTGTCGGCCGAGCTGCATGCAGCTCCGGCCGGGACAAGCGTGCATTTCACGACTGACCTCTGGACCAGTGTCAGTGGGATGCACGCTTCTTTCCTGGCCCTCACTGCCCACTGGTGGGGACCGGAGAGTGAGGGGACCTCCGCGGGCGATGCTTCCGGGTCCGGCGCGGCTCCCGATGCACTACGGCACAGGTGGGCCGTCCTGCACGTGGAGACGATGGACACGAGGCACACCGCGGAGGAGGTGGCGGCCGTACTCGACCGCCAGATAGAGGAGTGGATTGGCGGGTGTCCACACCTCTCCCGCGGCTTCATTGTCACCGACAATGGAGCCAACGTTACCGCCGCTGTCGAGACAGTCATGGACTGTGTGAACATACGGTGTATGGCACACACGCTCCATCTGACCGTCAGGGACGCCCTTGGCCTTAAGGAGCTGAGGGCGTCCCAGGAGAAGGGGGCCCGCCCCATCGCAGGTGCTGTTGCTGCCACGGCCACGCTTGTGGATAAGTCCCGCAAGCTGGCCGCCCACTTCCACCGCAGCGAGAAGTCCAGGAGACTGCTTCGCCAGAAGCAGGATGACCTTGGCCTTCCTCGCCATCTCATCCCTACGGATGTGGAGACGCGGTGGAACTCCACCTTCCTCCTGTTCCAGCGCCTGTTGGAGCAGGAGAGAGCCCTTGTCGCCCTGGCGAGGGACGAGTCCTTGGATGTCTGCGACTTCTCGAACGCAGAGTGGAAGCAGATGTCCGAGGCGGTGTCGGCACTCGAGCCCTTCCAGCTTGCCACGAAGGGCTTGTGTGGCGACACCACTCCCTTGAGCCAGGCGCTGCCCACAGCTGTTGGTCTCGAGAAGCTGATGGGTGGACTCCATATCTCTCTGACCACGCCAGAGGGTCGTGCTCTGGCTGGGAGGCTGAGGTCTGGGGTTGACAAGCGGCTCGTTGATGTGCTGGGAGACAGGGAGGAGTATGTCCTCGCTTGTCTCTGTCACCCAGCCCTCAAGGGCAATGCCGTGAGTGCCGACGACTTGCCCAGGTGGAAGGGCATCCTGGTCGAGAAGGTTAGGGAGGAGGAGGCCGCTAGGGCCCGCAGAGACCAGGGTGTTGGTAGTGGTGCGGGGGCAGCCCTCGCGGCCCAACCCGCACCCAGCAGCAGCATGGGCGGCCAGCCGGCGTCAGCTTCCCCTTCCCCTCCCTCTTCCCAGTCCAGCAGCGCGGCATCCCAGGCGGCGCCATCGCAGCAGCCATTTGCTACCGACTCGAGATCCGCCCAGTGGTTTCAGCGGTTCTGCTATGGCGCCATGCCTGGTATGCGGGAGGCTCGACCTGCCAGGCCCCCCTCCAGTGCTGAGCAATGCGTTGCGCAGTACTTGGAGGAGCCTGTGGAGGGAGACGGCGTGGACTGCGCACAGTTCTGGGCGAGCCGCCGCCAAGTCTGGCCGGACCTGGCGGTGGTGGCTGTGCGCCTCCTCTCCTGCCCCCCAACCAGTGTCCAGAGCGAGCGGGTGTTTTCACGTGCCGGGGACGTGGTGACACCCTCTCGCTCCCGCTTGGACCCTGGTCTGGTGGAGCAGCTGGTCTTCCTTAAGGTGAACCTCCCCTTGTTGGGCTACCCCAAGCTTGAGTTTGAGACGGGCGAGTGATTACCGTGGGTTGCCCCATGGTTGGTCACCTGCCTGGCTCGACCTCTGCTTATCCCTACCCTCCCCCCTTCCACCTCTAGCTGAGCTGACGTGACAGATGCTGAGCCGTGCCAGCCAGTCGCAGCGTGTAGTGTGCCCACACAGAGATGCAGTTGTAGTAGTAGTTGTAGTGCTGCGACTGGCCAGATGTTTACAATGCCCACGCCCACCTAAAAAGAAACCCAATGCTGACCAGCACAGGCCCTTTATCTATCCACCTGTCAGCATTTGGGGACCTGGCGTGGGCACGGCACACCCCCCCAAAGTAGCACAGCCCACGGAGTACTAGACTTAGCGGCAGCGGCGGGTATACGTTCTAAAATGCAGTGTAGATATGTAAATACTGTATGTAAATAAACATGTAAATAATTTTTTCTTTAAAAACCCCATGTCAAAATCAAGCCTCAAAATTATGCAAAAGAAAGAAAAAAAGGTGACAAAGGGAGAACAAAATGATGAATGCCAAATGAATTGATTTTATTGAAAATGTCACCAGAAATCATGTGTGGGGGGCTTGGTTTACATGGAGAAAATGATTGGGTGATTTTTTGAAATGAAACGAATGAATTATTATCATCTTATGTTCATCTTGATTGTGGTCACTGTTGATGTTGGCTGATGGCAAAAAACCCAAAACCATCAGAATAGCAATGAACTGGCTGCCAACACAACATATTGATTGATAACTGTGCAGGGGGGGAATTGGGTCTGTGTGTGTGTGTGTGTGTGGTGCAGGCTCAGTCTGTCTCTTCCTGTTGTGTGTCTGTCTGTCTGTCTGTCTGTGTGAATGGATGCCTAGCACTGTCTCTGTGTGTGGATGCTTTCTGTGTGTAGTGTGGTGTGTGTCTGTCTACATGTTTTTTTCCTCCCCCCTCCAACTCCCTCCATCCTTCCCCTCTCATCCTCTCCCCTTCCTCTTCACCACCTTCCATCCTCCCTCCCTTCCAGCCCACCACCGCCTCAACTGCCCCCAACCCCGGTCTGGCAGATGATGAGAGTCTGGTCTCTCCCACCGAAGCACACACGTGAGCACGTGTGTGCACAAATATGTGGCTGACCAACTCTGAGCCGGACCCTCCCCCCTTCAATCCCCTCTACATCCCTCTCCCCCTCCCCTTTCCTCCCCCCTGCCTCCCAGCCTCCCTCCCTGCCTCCCTCCCCCCTCCTAGCTAGCAGCGCACACATACACACACAAAACACCTGTGGTGGCAAACACCACCAGCACACATGCACTCACACTGGTGCCACCACCTCTGCCTTGGGCCTCTGTGTCCTTGAGCAGATATGTGGTGGTGGACCAGAGAAGCATTTCTTTCCAGCAAGGCAAAAGGCATGCACTCACTGCACACACACACACACGAAGAGGTGAAGACGAGAAGAGGCAACTTCTAGAACCAGCAGCAGCAGGTGAGTGTCGTGTAATTGTGTTGCTTCCCAAGGCCACTGCCCATGCTCAATGCTCAGTCTGCTGAAACTAAAGAACTAGCTACAGTCACCCTTCCTCACATGCAGCTCAGCTCAGCTCAGCTCAGCTGCACAGCACACTGACTAACTAGACACTACAGCTGGTGGTAGAAAAAACAGAAGTCTAGATTCTAGAAGATGTCCTGGTGGATTTTAAACTTTCAAATCTGTGCTAGGATTGCCTCGCCCGCCTCCTCCTCCTCCTCCTCCTCCTCCTGCCTGTAATTGTGCCCTCTCCCCTTGCAGTTGCGCCGTCGTGATGGGTTGGTGATGTGCGTGCGCCGTCTACTTGTTAGCTCTCTCCTCCTCATGTTGGCTGGGCTTGCCAGGCACTGGCTGGCAGCAGCTGTTGGCTGTGTGCTAGGCTCAGGCTGTGGCGCGCGTGACTGGACTGGGAATGTTATTGTAGCGGCAACACTGGCTGTGGTGGTAGCAGTAGTAGCTGTTGTTGTTGCTGGGCTGGTGGCTGCTGGCCTGTGCTGACTCTGCGCACTTGGTCTGGTCTGGTCTGGTCATTGGGATGCAGATGTAGGGTGTGTGTGCATCATCCATGGGGAGCATCAGAGCAGAGCAGAGCAGGTTGGCTGGCTTCTGTCTGTCGGGCCTAGTCAGTGGCAGGCACTGAGTGAGGCGGTGGTTTCTTTGGGCATCACGTCACCCATCATGCGGAGCAGCAGGTCTGCTGCTCTGCTGCTCCGCCTCCTGCTTCTTCTCTGTGTGTGCTGCTCTTGTGCTTAGTGTGCTGCTCCGCTGCTGCTGCTGTGCTGGCAGGCAGCACAGCTGTGGCCTTTTTGTTAGATCAGAGAGTGGGTGTTGTCTCTCTGAGTGTCCTCCTCTTACTTGCTTGGATAGGAGTGGTGGTAGTAGGTAGGCATTAAGATGGACTGACTAGGTGTTACGTGTTAGGGCGCCCAGAGAGAGGCGCCAAAAAGATGGGGTGGCAATTGTTGGGTTGCTCCTAGTATTATTGGTGAATTTCTGAAGAAAAATTTTTTTTCCATTGGCTAGAATGGGGGTTCGGGGCTGCCCCAGACCCGCCTCTGTGGGGTGGCAGCACCCCCAAAGTGGGTCCGGGGCCATGGCAAAAATGCCCTCAGTCCCTCCCAGCAATCCCCGTAGAGATAGGAGTGATGGTTCTGTTGTTTTTCTGAGGTGTTCTGAGTGAGTGTGGATTCTGTGATAGCAAATGAGAGTGGATTCATGGTGTCTCATTGGAAATCTCATAAGCTATCATAGAATCTACACTCAGAATACCTCAGAAAAACAACAGAACCATCACTCCTATCTCTACGGGGATTGCTGGGAGGGACTGAGGGCATTTTTGCCATGGCCCCGGACCCACTTTGGGGGTGCTGCCACCCCACAGAGGTGGGTCTGGGGCAGACCCGAACCCCCATTCTAGCCAATGGAAAAAAAATTTTTCTTCAGAAATTCACCAATAATACTAGGAGCCACCAATTGCCTTGGGATTTTTGGGGTGGAGGACACCCATGGGTGGCTACCACCCACCCCAGCTTTTTTGCCCCTAAGGGCTCCACATTGTGAGTTATGGGCAAAAATTTATTTTTTGAAAAAAATTTGTAAAAAATCAGAGGAAGGTCCAATCGACTTGAAATTTGGGTGGCAGGTAGAACACAATGTCCCCTTCAAAACCAGCCACTTTTTGTGATCCGAACCGGTTCGGTTCGGATCCGAACCGGTTCGAAACCGAACCGGACCGGGGGGGTGGTCTGGCAAAACCAAAACCGAACCACCCCGGTCCGGTCCGGACCCGGTTCGGACCCGAACCGAACCGGGAGAACCGGTTTTATGCACATCCCTACCCTGGAGGAAGAGCGGGATATAAAATGTAAAAGTACGTGACATAAGTAAAAATGTAAGTTATGTCCATTTAAATGGCAATGCTAGCTTAGGCTGCCACTCAATAGTGTACATTCCATACCCTTTCCTAGTCAAAATGTAGGCCCGCTTAATTGAATCTTATGAGACAAGGTTATCACTTGCTTCTCATTGCATCTCTTTCACATCATCTTATCCCCTTGCTTGTGCTTTTCTTTCTCTGCCTTCATACATTTAGTCTACAAAACTAATCTTTCAAAGAGAAATTCTGTGCCTATGAGGTGTCGAAATATTATAACTCCCTTCTTAACATTTCTTCTCTCTGTTCATCTCTTCTGTTTTGTAGGATCAATTACAGAAAGTGTAATAAAATGTTATTTTAATGAAATGCTAAGTAGACTAAAGAGGTCATTAGTTCAAAGAACCTGAGGTATGTTCTGGTAATCTTCCCCACCTCGTTTTTAATGGTAGATGAAGCCTTTGAAGTGAAGTGTGATAACTTTAGCCTTTTGTAGAAAAGCTCCACTTTGTCTCCTCACAGATTTACTTCCCTTTTATAGCTGAGTTATGGATTTCTTATGATTAGCTCAAGCTTGCAAGCGTATTAGGATTATGATAATTTAGATAGCATTTTTCATGGGCAAAGTTCACCCTTGCAACCAAACAAGAAAAATTGTGAAAAACATGCATTTGTGAACATGTATACCATGTGGATGCAGTAACCAGGTAGCCACTCCATTTCCCATTGAATGCATGCTCAGGGACAAACTAGGGGTTGGTTGGTTTGTTTCTGCTTTTCAGCAGGAACAGCTGTGTCAATTCAGCTGTGTCAATTCTTTAACAAGTGTGCTCCTTCTATTGCAAACCTTCAGCTCAGGAAGCCTACCGAGATTGTGTGTGTGTGTGTGCACGCACTGCACATGCACACACACAGAGAAACATTTACATGCTACAGTTATGGGACCAGTTACTCCAATAACTGATGTCCATCCAGACTAATTACTCATGATATCCCCATTGAAATTCATAGGATAAGTAATCTTGTCCCATTAATTTCAGAAATACTGCTTATGAGGAACTTAATCTAGAGGTAAGCCAGTGACCAACGTAGGCCATCTCAGAACTGTAACATCTGAGAGAGAGCGAGAGAGAGTCAGTGTTTGCATTGAGAAACCCCTAAACTGCCCTCCATCTCCCACTGCCCATCACACAGGCTGAGCTAATCAGTTGAGCCTGTCCTGCCTCACAGATACCAAGCCAAAATGTGAGTGATGCCTGCCTTCAAGCCAGCACCATAAGCCTTCCCACCCATTTGCAAAAGGTGGATACCATCTTTCCCAAAAAGCTCATGTCCGGGAATGTGAAACTCGGGTTGGCTCATGAAAACTCCCCTGTACCAGGAAAGTAGCTTTGCTACCACTTAATTTATCTACTTTCTGGCCCAGTTTGGGGCACTCAGGTCCCTGACCCCCGGCCAACAAAGGCATGGCAACATTCCAACAGTGAAGCAGAACGTGGACTTGGGTCACAGAGGCATAACCCTATTTAAGTCACTGGGCAGCCTGGATAAAAAACTCCAAACTGGGCATTTGGGCCAGATCGTTCTCACCCAAGTGCATGATCAAAATCTTGGGTGGCTGTTTCCAAGAGACCAAGACTTTGAGGCTGGGCACTGTAGAACTCAGAGGAAAGCATTGTAGCACACAAGGATTATATTCCACAGGCAGTGGAATATAATGAAGAATGTTAATAGTTGAATGAAATAAGTCTTATTTTCAAAAAGGCAATTGCAGACTGCTTTCTGTTCTCTGCTTGTGGTTTGTCTGAACCACTTCCAGTCTAGGACTGGACTAACTGTAACTAAAGCACCAATCAAGAGCTGGCCTGGATCAAGAAATGGATTAACCAGAAACACCACATGCACAAACTTGTCCCAATGCATCCCCCACCTGCATGCCCAATAGATGTCCACTCGAGACCAGAAGTCAAGATGAGAATCCTGACAGCACTGGAAGGCCAAGAAGAGAATGCTGTGCCCAGTTATCCAAAATGGCACCTGCTCCCACAGAATAGAAGAGATATTAGGAACCCAATGTTGCCAATCATTAACAGATGCCCTTCCTAATGTATAACTTGAAAGCCCTAGAGGACCACCTTCCAAGCTGCTTTATGGCCTCATCATTTGCAGCTGCACTGAGGCCGCCCCAAAATGAAAGGAATGTGTATGCAAAACAAGCAGGCAGAAGGCCCACAATTAACAGAGACTGCTTGAAGACAGATAAGAACTGAAACTGAGTCAGAGGAGTACCATTCTGGTGGAGCGGGAGTGAGCAACCCGCTTTGGCCTAAGTGCTAGTGCTTCAACTCAAGAGCTGGACAAAGGTCTGACTCTTCACCACCTTTCAGCTGAATAAATGATCCTTTATCCACCTGAGCCGTTTTGGAAAATCTAATATGTAAACCCAAACTAGAGCCCTACAAAAAACATCCTTGCACAAACGTATGTTGGACATGTCAAACTTGGGACTGGGAAGGAGCTTGCTCAAATGAAAGGCCCCAAAGGTGGTGCTGGTCCTGCTCCACCTATTGGCCTATAGCCTATGGGGTGCCGCAGGGATCTATTCTGTCCCCTGTGCTATTTAACATCTACATGAAACCTCTGGGAGAGGTAATCTATGGGTGTGGGATGCGGTGCCATCAATAAGTGAATGACACCCAGCACCACCTGTGCCTCCAAGGACAGAACTGGGACACTCAGCTTTACCTATCTTTTCAGTCAGCAGACACCAGGGAGGCAGTAGATGCTCTGACCTTGGGTTTGGATGCTGTTCTGGATTGGAAGTGGGCTAACAAGCTGAAACTTAATCCAGATAAGACGGAAGTGCTCTGGGTTGGTAAAACTGATCATCCACATTGTGAGGTAATTCTGGTCATGGATGGGGTCACACTCCACCTGAAAGACAGTCCGCAGCTTGGGAGTGCTTCTGGACCTGACACTCTCCTTGGAGGCACAGGTGGCAGAGGTGTGCAGAGGTGCTTTTTAACAGCTATGGCTGGTATGCCAGCTGCGACCCTACTTGGAGAATTCATGCCTCACCTCAGTCATTCATGTTGTGGTAACATCCAGATTGAATTACTGCAACGTGCTCAATGTGGGGCTGCCCTTGAAGATGGTTCGGAAGCTTCAGCTGGTCCTGATGCTGCAAGGATGTTTGTGGGCGCAAGTTGCTTCATGAGTGTTACAGTCATCCTGCAGCAGCTTTGTTGGTTACTGGTCCGCTTCTGGACTAGATTCAAGGTGCTGATCTTGACCTTTAAAGCTCTACATGGCTTGTGGCCAGGTTACCTGTCAGACTGTGTTCACCTGTATGACCTGCCAGGACTCTCTGCTTGGCATCTCAGGCCCAGCTCATGGCCCTGACACTAATGGAGATCTGGTTGGCAAGGACTAGAGAAAGGGCCTTTTTGATTGTGGCCCCTCAGCTTTGTAAAGCCCTCCCCAAAGAGCTTTGCCATGCTCCTTCCCTCAGTGTTTTTTAAAAAAAATTAAATGTTTTTAATTGTTTTTTAAAGAAACACTGAGGGAACAGTGCCCCATGGTATGAATTTGTGCTGCTATATCCAGGCAATTAAGGATCATAAGAGTTCGCATTTGGAGGGTCCACTGGAGAAGCTGGTGTCACAGAGGAGGATCTGAGTTTCTCTGGAACCATGTCATAGAGGAAGCTGGCCAGGCTGCAAAAGGATCTTAAAAACCTATGTGTGCTGATGCACACACCTTCCTCTGAAGCCTGTCAGACTGAGGAAGGGGTATGTGGAGCTTCAGCTCATAGCCAGTCAATCAGGAGCAGAGGAGAAGGATTCTCACCCTTCTCCCTCTCCTTCTGCAGCAGACACCTTGCTGAGAACACATTGGCTTCAAGCTGACAATTCTCAGATGAGGAACTCAAATCAAATCTTTATTTTTACGGTCATTCGACCAGCAAAGATGAGGAACTAGTAATACAGCTGTAGTGTGGGGAGGCAGGAGGGCTCAGATTGTCCCCTGGGGGTACTAGTAGCCCTGTACGGAACTCCGGCGTTAATTGATCCAGACTACTAGTCCTTTCCCCCAAGTGTAAGAACTTAGAACACGACTTGCTTCTCTTTCTAGTTCCTCAATAGATTAAGGGTAGATTGTGTATTGATCTGTCTTGCACCATTTGAGAGCAACATTTCTCCCAAATGCACACAGTTGAATTAATAAATTGAGTACCCTGGCATGTCATGAGAGAGGTGGTGTTTCATGCTGAAATTGAGCCTTGCTTAGCAAATTCGGTCTCCTTATTTATTTATTTATTTGATTTCTATACCGCCCTTCCAAAAATGGCTCAGGGCAGTTTACACAGAGAAATAAGATAGATAGATAGATAGATAAATAAATAAATAGAAAATAAACAAATAAAATTATTTGCATTTCTAGACAAACCCATCCAAAGGCTCTGGGCGGTGCACAACAAGTTGAAGAAACATAAAAACAAAAACACCATTTAAAACACACTGCTTTAAAATAATATTAAAACAATTTTAAGACAGTTCAGAATCATTTAAAACCAATTGAAAATACTTTAAAACAATTTAAAAACCTTGGAAGCCAAGGCCAAACAAGTAAGTTTTTAGGGCTTTCTTAAAGGCCAATGAGCCTAAATTCTAGATATCTGCTGCAAGTGCATTCCATAGGCCAAGAGCAGCTACAGAGAAGGCCTGGCTCAGAGTCGCCACCAAACGTACCAGTGGTAACTGGAAACAGACCTCTCCAGATGACATCAACATGTGATGGGGATCATACAGAAGAAGGCGCTCTCTAAGATAGTCTGGACCCAAGCTTTATTAAGAATTCTAAATGCATTACCTTTCTTCCTGCATTACATATCTGCTGCTACATAATTTATTAATTTGGGCTATACAACCAAAGTTAGGCCTTTAAAGAAAAAGGCCTGTTGATTTCAATGGGAGAGTACAGTGGAAACATAAAGCTTTTCCACTGAAAGCAATAGGATGTAAAACTGCTTTGGGGATGGGTCTGTAGCTCAGTGGTAGAACATCTGCTTTACATGCAGAAGGTCCCAGGTTCAGTTCCTCCAGGAATCTCCAGGTAGGGCTGGGAAAGATTCCTGCCCGAAACCTTGGAGAGCTACTGCCAGTCAGTGTTGAGAACACAGAGTTAAATGGGCCAGCTGTCTAACTCAGTGGTCACATTTGCACGTAACGCAGAACCAGAGTTTTAGGGGGCAGAGGTTATCTCACCGTGTCATCTCAATGTGTTTAACTCCGGTTCTGCAAGATGACCCACCTGAGGTATGGATTTTGAAAATACAATTTGAACCCTTGGGTTGTAGTGAGTTTAATTGCCACAGCCCGAGGTTCCATCCAGCTTGCATGTTGTCCGTATTCAGAATTGAAGGCTACATTCAGTGTGACTAGCATTGTGGGAGGCAGCTCCTCCCTCCCTTTGGTTGTGCAGGCTGTCCTTCATGCCAGAAGGAAGCCTGCACAGCCAGTTCCCCCTCCTCTCTGCAGTCTCACTGACAGAGAGAGTGATGTCCAAATTCGGACAGGAGAGTGGGAGCAGGGGGGAGCAGTGCCACAGGTCCATTGAAACCATGGTTCTGCATTGTGTGTGAAATCGGCCAGTTAGTATAATGCAGCTTCCTGTGTTCGTTTTGGCTGGCTCATGGATGTAGTTTGTGTTTCTATATTTTTATGTTTACATTTATATTTTGCTCTTTTTCCAAGGAGCCCAGAGCAATGCACATAGTTATGTTTATCTTACTGTGAAGTAGGTTAGGCTTGAGAGAAGTGATTGACTCAGAGTCACCTAGTGAGTTTCATGGCTGAATGGTGATTTAAACTTGGGTTTTCCTGGTCCAACACTCTAACCACTGCACCATGCTGGCTCTCTGTATAATTTACAGGTAGAATTAGAAGAGAGATGTAGTTGGTTTTATTTCTTATCTGTGCTGACATTCATGTTGTGCCATTATGTTGTGTCATTTTTAAAATATTTGTAATTAAAACTCAGTGTAATATTTATTTAAAAGGGGAAGGAGGTAACCAAGGCACTTGGCTGAAGATGGTGTTTGTATTGGAATTCAGACTTCTTCCCCCCGCCTTTAAAGTATCTCATTGCAGATATTAGCAGAGCCTGCATTTTCTTCCATTCCCATTTTAGTGATTTTGTTTCACTTCGATAAGTTCTATTATTTTTCTGACATCTTATAAACAATCTTAAAATATTTAGATAATTAACTTTTTGGCATTTGCAGATTGGTATTGTTATCTTGCTGGTATTCATATGATTAGTTTTTCATGGAATTTCTTAAACTTTGGATTAATTTAATTTGGCTCAGAAATAAACAGAATACAAATATATTGTTAGGACTGCTGTCACAAGGTATGTGCACAACAATGATTCTAATTATTAGTGAAGAGAATAAAACAATAATCATAAACATTGCCACACTCCAGTACTGCTTGTGAGAGCTTAGCATTTATAATGAGGATTGTGACAATAATGTACCATTTCTTTTGCTGTGATAATTGTGTGAGCTTTAAATAGCTGTGAATGCACTGCTTTGTCTAATTTTGACATACAGAAAATTACTTTATTATGAGGACTGCTGTGCCAATCAACCCAGGAAGTAGGTTTCAATGTAGACCAGATTATAGAACTTTCTAGATGCTTTCAGCATCTGGCCAGTTGTTTCAAACCAATATATGAACTTCAGACCACTAGCACTTTCACCTAGTAGCTAAGGATCTGCATGAACCTGTTCAGAGGCCCTCTTAAGGGCCTCTGAACCGCTTCGAACAACCAGTTGTTTTACCCCTTTCAAAGTTGGGGTGTGTGTGTCTGACTTTAAGGGTGGGAGAGGGTATACTTACTCCTCCCACCACTTTCCCCCACTGGCACTCCATTAGCAAAAGCTCCGTCGGGGCAGCAGTATACTGCCCTGCCGCCCCTTTTCCTCTTTGGCCAGAAGTACCAGGAAGTACCTGGCATGTGCACGCCAGGTGCATTTGTGTGCCTGACGTGCACACAAGGGAGCATGACGTCTGCACACGCATGTGCCAGGTACTTCCTGGTACTTCCAGCCAAAGAGAAAATGGTGCGGCAGGGAAGTATGCTGCTGCACCAACAGAGCCTTTGCTAACAGAGCGCTGGCAGGAGGGAAGTGAAGGGAGGGGTAAGTGCACCCTTCCCCGCCCTTAAAATCAGACCCCTCCACCTTTGAACTTCCCCCACCCAGTTCCGTGCACATCCTTACTTGTAGCCAGCCCCAATCACCAGTTTCTTATGCCAACCTTTCCCGGGCAGTGGGGTGTTTTTGTTTTTTGTTTTGGTAACTTGCCCTATTTTGCCTGTTGGACAGATTTTTAGAGTGTCTGGTTTTGAAAGAAAGAAAAAATATTATTTTCACATCTGTGCTAGCTTTGCTTACTTTTCATTCCTGCAGTATATTAAATTAAATACCAGTATATTAAATTTATACCCTGCTTTTTCTTACAAACATACTCAATGTGGCTTATACCGGCATGTTATGCTATCTGACACAAAAAAAATTGGCATTAATGTATAAAAATGTTTCAAACAAATGTTGGAAGTGTGGACATTTTGAAGGCACATTTTTTCATATGTGGTGGACCTGTGGGAAGGCTAAAGCCTATTGGGATATGATATATAATGAATTAAAGAAAATATTTAAAATGACATTTCCTAAGAAGCCAGAATCCTTCCTGCTGGGAATAACACAAGGTGCAATTTCTACAACCAATTTAACATTTTTTATGTATGCCTCCACAGCGGCTAGAATTATATATGCACAGAAATGGAAGTCTAGTGAACTGCCTTCAAAAGAAGACTGGCCGTTAAAAATTTTGGAATATGCGGAGATGGCAAAACTTACAGCACTATTAAGAGTTCAAAACTTGGAATGTTTTAAAGAAGATTGGAAACCATTTTTGTTGTATCTAAAGAATTACTTACCTACTATGGACTTGACAGCAGGGTTTGAAATTTAGTATAAATCACAGGTTGGTTAGATTAATTATGTTTGTAAGGGTTTGAACTTGTGTTTTGAATTATTATCATAGCAAGGGTAAATTTTATAGTTGTTGATTCACGAAGAAATGTGAGCGGGAAGTCCACCTTTTATGTGTGTATTTTTAATGAATGATAATATTGCTATTGTTAAAATCAATAAAAATTGAATTTGAAAAAAAATAAACCAAAGTGGCTTATACCAAAAAATAAAAATAAAAATAAACAAACCATCAAACTACACAGCAAAAAACCAAACCAAACCAACAAAATCCAAAACCAACAACAAAACACCAAATTAAATAAGAATATATTTCAGGCTGGTTAATAAGAATAGCATGCAGCAAATCATTGACCAGTGTTTATAAGAGCCAGGTTGATTTAGCTCAAAGGCTTTATTATTTATTTATTTATTTATTTATTTGCCACTTTTCAACAAACAAGATATCGTTACAGTTTGCATAGCACAATGAATGCCCTTGAAGATTCTTGTTTGGAAACGTCATTTGGTTCAGAACAAAGCTGTTCAAATATGAGCTGTAACATGTCAGTCTGAACATATTCCACCTGTGCTTACAGATCTCTGCTGTTTTCCTGTGTGCTTTCAGGAACAATGCAAGGTTTTGACCTTTAAAGCCCTAGGAGGCTTGGATGCAGGGTACTGGAGGGACCACCTTCTCCCATGTGAACTTGCCAAATCATTTAGCTTCTGATCCAGATACTTTTCCGTAGATCATGGCTGGAGAGGCTGCTTTTCAATAGAAGCACCGCATTTATGTAATCTTCCCCAGACAAATTTGTGAAGCACCAGTGTTGGTGTCTTTGAGGGTTCAGGTTCCTTGATTGATTATTTGCCCCTGCTGCTTTTATCTGATTTCCTGTGTGGCTTTTAGCTGATTTTTCTTCTTGTTTTAATTGGATTGTTGTGATCTTTGGATATTTTAAAAACAGAAAAGCAGAATATAGAATTATTACAAATTTCTATGTGTCCCAAACATGGAGTGGAGAGGCAAATATTTGCTACTGAATGGTCCAAATTGTGGCTGGAGCTGTTAAGCATCCAAGTATAACAAATGTAACAGACAGTTATCTTTCACAAAATAGCTTTGTGTAGGAAAATGTTCTGTTACCTTGGAGTTTATTTGTAATAGTCCAGGCTCTCTGACTGACAGAAGTCTAACCTTCTTCATATCTCTCCCTTTTTCTGATAGGACTAGTAATGGCTTTTTAAAATGAAATTTACCCAGTGTCGGGAAAGAGTCAGCTAGGAGGGAAATGCGTAAAGAAAGTGCCAATGAAAATTTGTGTCACCCTCAAGCTTATCAGAACAACAGGTGAGGTTTGTTCTCAGGATGTCAGCACTGGGGCATGCAAAGCCAGAAATACAAGATGTGGGATGTACAAGTCCCAGGGGAATAGGATCAGAGGTTAGAGGGAGATGCTAGGTACGTTTAGCAGGAAACCAGGCAAGGCTGGGTAGACAGGCAGACAGACTGTTGTAGGAGTGCTAAAATCGATATTAAAAAATCTAGACTTGAGCGGAGGATAGCAAAAGCCATGGTACAACAAATGAGACTGTTTCAGGTGAATCACCCCTCTACATGCACCCCAAAACATTGTTGAAATACATGTAGAGGGGTGATTCAAATGAGCATCCCTCTCATGTGATTAAAGGATGTTCCAAGAGCACATTGGCACATCCACCAGTGACATCAGGGCAGGTATATTCATGCTGCAGACCTGATGTTCTTGCATGTGCAGGGCAACATTCATCTGGACCTGCCCTCAGAGAATTGTGGTGAGGAATAACATTTTCCACAGTATATAGCTGACAAAAGTTGTCCTGAGCAAGGGATTGACCTGTGTAGGCACTACAACAAGCCAGACATATCCCCAGAGATGCAACTACCTTCACAAAGGGAAGCACTGTCACCTGTGTTGGGCTTGGATGGACAGAAAACATTGGTATTATGTGTACCCAGGAAGTCTGTGCCAGCTGACAAAAAAACAAGCAAAAGATGTGATGATTGTGGGTGACTGGCTTGTAGAATGCGCTTGATCAGCTCCCAGATTGCCTGTAGGTCAGTCGCAGTGTGTGCTTTCATCTGAAATGCTGAGAAGGGAGCTGTTGAAATATGGAACCCAATTAGTGTGGAGTTTGACATTTTCATTTTGCTTTGCTAACAGTTCACATTCTCAGTGAGTCATGCAGTTGCACAGGGCACCATGCTTGGAATGTGGGGGTCACCGCTGCACTCCCCTGGAATGAAATGTCAAATTATTGTGGGTTCTGTGGCCTGAAAAAGTTGGGGAGCATCCAATGTAACCAATGGGACCAGTTGGGAGTAGGAAGTCCTACTCATGTGTAAAATCACAACTCCGGTTAAACACAGGAGCATTTTGTTGGGATATGCAACAGCTGCAGCCTAACTTACTGTTTATAGTTTGCATGTAATCTCCTATGAAGCCAGAGGGGGGCACTGTAGCTTCCTCAGTACTGGCTGGGCTAGCTAGGAGTTTCTATTTTCCTTGCTGTTCCTGTGTGGGTCAGCAAGTTCTATATTGACCTCTAGGAGTTTGTCTCACAAGTAAAGTTGTCTTAAACATTGCACTGGTGTTTGTTCTGAAAACCACTCAGACAGCTCACATTCTACAACAGGTTTTGGTGCCCAGACTTCTTCAGAGCAAGCCAGTATACAGCCCAGAATGACCCTGAAGGGCAAATGACGTTGAAGCAGCCTGGAAAGAGCAGAAGCCATAAGGAGACCCTCTGAAAGGAAGCCTGCTGAATGCAGGTAAGCAAAGCTAGGATTTTTTTTCCCCAAAAGAAAAATGGCTTGCAGCTCTGAATTTAAGCTCTCTGTGGGAAAGCTGAATAATGGAAATTATCAGCTATAGAAGTTTAGAGTAGGAATGCTTCTAACTAAGGATGACCTGTGGGAGGTTACTAACACATACACAGACCAGCAGCAAATCTCCAAGTATGAGACAGAAAAGACAGACAGGCACAGGCAACCATCAGTCTACTAGTGGAAAATGACCAATTGATTCACATAAAGAATCAGGCTACAGCAAAGGGCATGTGGAATGCATTAAGAAATTTGCATTAAAGAACTGATTTGAACAGTAGACTATTCCTTTTGAGGAAACTGTACGAACTGAGACTTGGGAAAGGGAAAAAAAATGCAAGATCACATAAATGCCGTGCTGGAAGTGGTGGCACAGTTGTATGAAATGGGGGAATAAATAAAAGACAATATAGCAGCCCTATTACTATGTAGCTTGCCTGACTCCTGTGGTGCCCTCATTAATGCCTCTGAGACAAAGCCTGAGGAAGACCTGACACTGGAATTTGTGAGAAGCAGACTTCTGGATGAATTCCAGTGCAGAAAGGAAGACATGGAGGACAGTATCAGTCAGAATGGAGAAGCTGCACTGAAAATTGAATTTTTGAAATTTATCTATATTTTTTTCTCATAGGTTATAATGGGACTTGAACCAGCCCATTATTCCCTATTGTGCAGCACCCATGGGTGCCAACAACCATGCAAACCCCGAAGCAATCGGTCACCCCTATAATTTTTTATGAATATTTGAAATATTTTAAAATTATTTTTCTCATAGGGTATAATGAGACCTGAACCAGCCCATATCCCCTATTGTGGAGCACCTCGGGGCACAAATGTGGGGTGGGTGGTAGAAACCCAGGGGTGCCTACCACCCACAAAGTTCCAAGGCAATTGGACACTCCTCTGATTATTGGTGAATTTTAAAATTATTTTGGAATTCCTCATAGAGAATAATGAGGATTGCAGCAAATGTATAGCTTCACGTCTGAGAGAAAGGGGTGTCCTAGAGTGGAGTGTGGTGGGTGGTAGTTCTCAAGGTGGGCAAGGAAGCTATCAGAATTATTTGAAAGGAATTGGGCAAAAGGCTGATTTTTAAGTGATTTTTGAAGTTTACGTGACTTTAAGGTTTTTCTCCATAAAGAAGCATGGAGGTGTCAGCAAATGTATAGCTTCATGTCGGGGGGAAAGGGGTGTCCAAGAGCAGAGTGTGGTGGGTGGTAGTGCCCAAGGGGCAGCCAGGAAGCTATCAGAATTATTTGAAAGGAATTGGGCAAAGGACTGATTTTTAAGTGATTTTTGAAGTTTTTGTGTCTTTAAGTTTAGCAATGAGAGTAGCCTTATCTCTGATACAGCAGCCGCACTCCATAGTCACTGGACAGGCTGACATCACAAGGTCCTTCGTCAGGTGCTGTTTCGCCAGTTCTTTAATAGTTCTTTTACACTTTTAGGGAGCCTATCGCCAAGACACTGATGCCATAGGTGAATGCAGTTGTCGTGTTGCTTATGTGTGGTGAGCTTCACCTGCTCTGTTGCTGTGCTTAAGTGATACAGGTATTCATCTGCAATTGCTCTGGCCAGGGTTTTTGTCCCCTCTTGGATTGTGCACTCATTGCCCTGGAACTTAATGATGAATCCTTTGGTTGCCATCCACTTAACCGATAAAAGACCACCTTCCAAGTCAGGAACATATAGCACATCTTTTACTGGAATAGCAAGGATGTCCCCATCTGTCTTGGTGCAGTTTAGAAATCCTTGTCCAATTCCCTCAGCAGTTATACTTCTTCCATCTGCAAGATAAAACTTTTCCTTATTGCTTAAGTCCAATTCTGTGACCTTTCTATCGCAGGTCATGTGACTAGTTGCACAACAGTCAAAACACCAGCAGATGAGTTATGCTGTGCTGTTTTGAAGCATCCACTCGATTGTTCTGTGACACTAGCTGTAGCCTTTGCCTTTTGCTTAGGTGCTTGCGGAGACTTTCTTTGCAGTTTCTGTTGTTCTCCCTTCCATATGGAGCATTCTTACTTTAACTGTCCCTCTTTCTTGTAGGGATGTGCGAACCGGTTAGAATTCGAACCGGGGTGGTTCGAAGGTTCAAATTCGAACCGAACCAGCCATCAGGTTCGAGCTGCAGGTTCGAATTAGAACCGAACCAGGGGGTGGTTCGATTCAAGCTGGTTCGAACCGGTTCGAACCTCCAAAAGTGGGTGGGGTGGTAGTGTAGTGTAAGTGTAAAAGAACTATTAAAGAACTGGCGAAACAGCACCTGACAAAGGACCTTGTGATGTCAGCCTGTCCAATGACTATGAAGTGCGGCTGCTATATCAGAGGTATTGTAGGCCATCAGGGGTAATGAACTTATTGGGCTAATGCTTCAGCTGTTGAGAAGGGATGTTGGGCTATGCAACAACTGCAGCCTAACTTACTGTGTATAGTTTGCATGTAACCTCCTATTCTCCTCTTTGTTCCTCTGTGAATCAGTGAGGTGGGTCTCATGATCACAGAGACCTATCTGGGGAGAGTGAGCGGGCTTAGCCCACTCTCCCCACACACAAGCAGCAGTCTGCTCTGGACGGCTGAAGCAGCCACCCACATGACTGCCAGCTCTGTTACGGAGCCGGTGGGTGCTGGGGGCAGCAGGGGCCAATTGGCCCCTGGAAGCTCCAGCATGCCCGGTGTGAGCGTGCAGGGCATGCTGGGGAGACCCCAGAGCCGGGAGGCAGCTTTTCACCTCCCCTCTGGGGGGTCTACTCATGAGTAGCTGTGATGCGGCATGGAGCCGCGCCGTGGCAACTCTTGATTGCTAAAACCAGGTTTGCTGAGTGCTCGCTCCACAAACCCGTTTTAAGCACCGGGCGACAGAATCAGGTGACCCGCCTAGGAACCACCGGGCTCGCAGCCAAGCCCGGTGGTTCTCACGGGCTGCAAAAATCAGGCTAGGCTCCCTTAACCCGATTTTTGCAGACTGTGTGAATAGCCCCAGTAAGTTCTATACTGACCTCTAAGTGTTTGTCTCACAAGTAAAGTTGTCTTAAACATTGCACTGGTGTTTGTTCTGAAAACCACGTGGACAGCTCACATTCTGCGACACATTTCACTAATTTCATTTTCAGACTCCAATAGACAAGTTACAAACCATGCAAAATAACGGACGGTGTTTACCTAAAGAACCCACTGCCCCAATGTGTGGAAGGGCAATGTGAATTTGTTGCCCTTTCTTCTTGATATCTGGGAGATTAAGGACTCCTGCGTGGCAAGTAAATTGCATTATATCATCTTCTGTATATCTGAAATTTCTGCTCTTTCTTGATTACTCAGAAAGGCCAGCTGGTGTGTGCATGTGTATTTTTGCAAGCAAAGCAATAACTGAAATAGCCCAAAGTGAATTACATTGGATCAAAAGGCTCCAATTTTCACAACTCTCCCAAACTCTTTTTACTGTCTTTAGATGAGCAGGGAAAGGTTTCAAGAGACTTTGAAAGAGAGAGCTGATGGGAAGAAATCAATAAATACAGAATTGAAGAATAAAATCTACAACTGCAAAAGCCAAAAGTAAGGCAAATGCCTCGTAAGGTAGCATAACATTACTTTAGTTGCAGGACCATTACAGAACCTCATTTTCCCAAGAACAACTGAAGCAGAAATGCGTTGGTTTTTTAAAAAGCAAAACACAGACCACCCCCAGAAGGTACTAAGAATTCTCCAGACTTTGATACAAGCAGTGTTGTTTTCATTTTTAAGAAATGAACTTGTCTGCTCAGTTTTAGAGTCCTGTTCTTGTTTCATGGAGAATTCATTGGCTTTGAAAAAAAAGGAGAGAGAAAAATCCTGAGTCATCTAGGCTAATACTTATAAAAGAGTGGGGAAAGCCAGTCAGAAAAATGGAGCTAGAGGAGTAGGTCAGAGTATTATATGGACAGGAAGATGTATGTATGAGAGATTATCAAATGGTGATATGACAAAATTCTGCCCCTAGCAGAATCTGGGCTATGGTCAAGGCTTCTCAGAGGGCCAGAAGGTTTTCTGGAGCAGACCAAGGAGCATATTGTGTTCCAATTCTGGAAATAAGAGATGGGCAAAGCATGGCCTGTGATGTTCCCATAATATATGTTTTAAGTCTCATGCCTGGAGGCCTCCAGCTACAACAAGGGGATAGCAATGTTCCTGTTTACTTAGCACGCTGAAGTTCTCTGGACAGATGAGGGCACACTTAGCCAGGAACCATCCCCTAATGATGCAGGGTGAGGTGGTTACCTCAGGTGGCAAATGAATTCAGGCGGTGCCAGCATATTGCCTCGCCTCACCACCACTGCTCCATTCTTCCTCCTCTCCTTCCCTACCACTAGGGATGTGCATGGGACCTATTTGCCCACTTTGAATCCAAATCGGACTCAAACCAGACTGGGCATGTATGGTTTGGGCACTCCAAACGAGGGACCCGGCTTGGTTAAAATTTGAACTGGTTTGTGCCCTACTCAGAGGTGTCAGCAACATTAAAATGCGTTTTTTAAAAAAATGTGCACTTACTGCCGCCGAGGGCTTCGGCAGCCTTGGAGGTGCTGCTGCAGCCATGGGGTATGTGTGTCTCAGGTAGCTCCCCCTCCCCCCACCAGTCTCCCCCCGTTCTCGGTCTCCAACAGGTTGGTTCAGCCATTTCAGTCCTGAGTGTGCGGCAGTTATTTGCCACCAGGTCACTAACCGGTTCTCACACTCCTATCCTACCACCTCCTTTCCCCCATCTGTTCAAAGGGCAGAGTGTGGGGATGCTGGAGCGGCAGAACGTGTTCAAAGGTACTTCCTGTTCCTCCAAATCCTACCCTCTGCCAAGAGGTGGCAGCAAGAGAGAAGAGAGTAGGGGTGGCAGCAGCTACTACTGCCTCCACCAACACTAGATAAGGAACTAGTGGGACAGAAGTGATTTGACAATATGGAATTTGGAAAGATGTAGGGAAGACCCCACTACATATTAAATTATAGAACACATTGAGGGGAGTACTATAGCTGTATTATATATATTAAAACCCATTTAAATTCACTTTACACTTTTTTCAAGGAAAAGACATGTTTAAGCCACATAATTTAATTAATATTTAGGACTAATCTGTATAAAGCATAATTGGCTTATTTAAAAGCTGATTAGATTAATGCTATTATGATTATAATAAAGCAGTTCTAAGCATTCCTTTTTTTTTTTAAAAGAAGTACATTCTACAGTGCTGCATTAAACAGAGCATACAGATACCAGGAGGTGGGACCTTGTGATTGATTTATGCTAGAATACAGGATAAAATGTTAGAGTGAAAGAGTTGTGTACCTGGATACTAAGTGGTTTTTCTAATGGCTAAAGAGATGCTTGCTTGCAGACACTCCTGTGAATATCAAAAAGATGTTTTGTACATGCCTAGTTGCATTTGTTTTGATGGACTGGGCTGAAGCTGAGCATGCCTAAACTGTGCACTCTTACAGAGAGAGAGATAGAGCGAGAGAGAGAGCAAGTTATTGGCTATGGAATTATCTGGCTGACTTGCAGATGAAACTCTGTGTGTTTGAATATGTATGTATACAGACTCAAAGATCCTGGTAAGGTATACTGTATGACTCTAGGGGAGTACAGATGTCTCTTGATCATGGCTACACTAAATACATGCGAGGAGGGGAGGAAGTGAGTGTGTTCTTCCTGTTTGTGCCCCTGGCAACCTTGTGTTTGGTTGTGTGAAAGGCTTTAAGTACATACAGGTCCGCCTCACAATGGGGAATCATGATCACTCAGGTTTCTGATTGTGTGCCAGAGTCCTGCATGCTTTTAGCTCCCTGTACATATACACTAAATTGTGTGGCTGGCCACAGAGGAAGTGGCTTGTAGGCATGGAATTGGGGGGTTGACCAGGGTGTAATTCTGCCTCCTCCTTAACAACTTTGGTGTACATGGGGAGGAAGAATTTCTGCATGTCATCAGCCATGGGAGAAGAAGCCTAATGAGATCTGATAGTTAAAAAGTTATCTCTGCAAAATTGGCTGCTGGTTTAAATAGAGCTATTTGGTAGAGGTTGTTGATTTTTACCCACAATAGGTAAAACAGCAGAGCACTAAGGAATGAGCACACACTCCAGTTACAGAGTAGGTAGCAGAGGATAGTTTGGATATTGCAGCTATTTAGAGAAAACATGGAGATCCTTGTATGACTAAACACTAAACATTTATTGGTTAAATACACTTAGATAGGAAAGACCTATCTCTAATCTAAAGGACTACATAGTCGATAGGTAAGGAGAGAGAGAGATGTTTCCATCTGCTCTCTAGGAGGAAAGGAAGGATTGTGACTCAGCGCAGGAAGTGCTGCAGAGTCAGTTTAGGGGTCATAGAGTAGGGACAGATAGGGAGACTCTGACTAACTGTCTCTACTCCCAATGCCCCTAGTGGTCATTAGGACAGTTGATGCAAAAGGTTGATGCACTGGAAGTTCATCTCCAACACTATTCTAGGTGGATGCTGCAGAATTTGGCTGCAACACTTTAAACTTCATTTTTGTTACCAGCTCTTTTAAAAATGCCCCTCATATATTTGGGATTCTGAAAAGCATTGTTTCCCAGCCCATCCTCCCAACTTGGAGATAATGAAAAACCTTGCAGGTTTTAAACTGGAGATATTGGGCGCTTCCTCATCTACAATTTAGTGAAAAATTGCTTTAAAGAAAAATTATTTGGAATGTGGATCTACAATTTCCCTCCACAGTTCATATTGTAAAATTAGAAATGAGCAAGCTTCTCCAGTATCATTTCAGATATGCTCAGAAATGATCCAAGTTATTTCTCAAAACATTAGAAATGACTCCATTCCTCACCTGAGCCAATCTAAGTCTTGAAAAAGCAGCCTCCTCTCAAAGCAAGAGAGAAACACTTAGCTTAACTAAGAAGCATTTTTTAAAGGTGCACCATGGAAAATGAGGTGAGAAGGAAGGAAAGACAGCTTCCACAGGTGAACCTCAGACCCTAAGTGCCCCCCCCCCCCAATCAGGTCGTCTTTCCTTCCCTGTCTCCCATTTTCCGTTGAATTCTGAGACTTGTTTTCAGAGAGTTTTTCAGTGAGCCAGAGCTGAATTATAACCAAAAATCTCTTGGCTGCCAACCTCAACCAGAGCTGAAGTTCTAAACAAACAGAATTGTAACTGGTTCAGTACTCAGGTACATAACTTGCAGTTGTATGATTGATCTTTTCCTTTAAAAAAAAATCTTGCTGTATTTTGTTTGTAAAAACCCTCTCAAAAAGAAACATTCAAAAATATTTTTCTCAAGTTAATTATTATTGGCTTGGTATCCTGACTTACAAAGCGCTTGCATAAAGAACAAAGTTGGGCTGGGTTGCATTTGTGAAACTACACTATAGCGCTCTTCCACAAAAGTTCCAAATTAGGTGTGCTGCAGGTTACACAACAGTGCACAAGCATGCTCATAATCTGCAACCCAAATACCAGACATAGTGTTACGGGCACATGTATGTACCCCAACCTTAGACTTAAAGGTACCAACGCAGAAGTATGTGGAATTCAGGCCTATGTCTGATTTCCTTTTATATTAAGAGTTCAATTAATGCCTGGACTCAGGGTGAATTGACATACTAGATCTCAACTGACCTGTGAGGGAAGAGGCGATTCAGCATTGTATTGTGAAATGGATACACAAGGAAGCACAAAGGCTAGGCCTGAGTTAATCAAATGATAATTGTGACTCACTACCAGATAATGTCTGAGGAAGAGGCCAGAGGCTGATCTCCCCTCTCCTGTTGCAAGAAGTCCTTGTTAATCCTTGTCAATGACTAACTCAATTGCTCTCTATAGAAATTCAACATAGGTAGATGCATACAAAGAAAACACCTATAGACTATAATTCTTACCTCACTAACACTTTAACACCTTTTTGGGGTCAGACTGGCAAATCGGGGAAGATGCCATTTGTAGCTCAGAGATGCAGATTTGCTTTGGGCAATGTCCCCGCCCCCTTCCTAAGCGCACAATTTACAGAAGATGAGATTCAGATCTCTCTGGACTGGCCAATATCCTGAATAATTAAAAGACATTATCCAGAAGGTAGCAGCAAGTTGTCACCTTTTGGGACCCAGGAAAAGATGAGATTTGAATTAGACTCTATGAAAGATCAAAGGAAAATACAACTATAAAGAATGGACAGAGAGTTAGCAGTCTTGTGCCTACGGGCAATCTTGTGCCTACAAGCAAGAGCTGCTCACACACCATCCCAGAGTTTGCTGCTAAGCCGCGGGGCAACAAGCAGGAACTCTGTTCATGGACAGGAGCTGTCTGTGACTTCTACTGCACAGTGAGAAGTCAAGACTTCCCCAGCCATGGTGCTCTGATTCTCAGCCGTGATCTGAGCAACTGCAAAAACTCCTGTCTCCAGCCAAGAGCCTCGCTCCTTCAGCTGAAGAGATCCACCGCTCTCAAGTCTCTGGTCCTGGTAATATGCTGTCCCTTACAAGCCCTGGATCCCTCCATCTTTTCCCCTCCTTCTCCTTTCCCCCCTTTTCCTCTACTAATTCTTGATCTCCCCAAACCATGCCAGCCCTCAGCCTTCCTTACCCCCCCCCCTTTTCTGTCTATATCTGAATTATATTAGGCTCTAGGAAGATTTAATACACACACATATGGTAGTTAGGAACACTGGGTGAATATTGGTGCTGGCTAGGGTTGAAATAAATACTGTTGGTAATACTGATAGGATGTTCTGCTTCCTGCTCAGCTTGATTGATGTTGTTATTCTTTTATACTCAATAAAGCCCATTGGATCCTTTTAGGAGTGGTTTGATCTCCTTTCTTCCTTGCGCCCAGATCCTACATGGTCACTATATAAAAGAACTTGGTCACTTAGTGACACTATGAGACAGGCCTAATTTTATATGCTAGCTAATGAGCATATTTAGTATATAAACCAGGCCTGGACCGTAACAATAGCGCAAGTAGCTGGTGCAATGAATTTGCACAGTACAACATCCTTCTACAAGCACTTTGTCAGGATGTCAGCCAGTATGCTAATTTTATAGAATTATCTTGCAGCCAAAGAGTTTGATATTATTCCACATGAAATATATTCAGACTGGCTCAACGCATCTGAACTAGTTACTGAACCACTTTTTAAAGTCAGTGTCTGAAATGGAGAATGTTTGAAGGGGAATATTAAAAATAAAACACTAATGAACCTGAACCAGTTTTTAAATGGCTTTGATTTACTGTTTAGAAATTTGGTATATCATCATGCTCTCTTAAGAAGCAGCTTTCCCCCCATGATACTACAGAAGCAAATATTCATTTATTTTTATTCTAAAGTAGCTTTCTTGGACAAGAGTATATTGCTGGAAATGTGTGGACTGTTACAGGAGCGCAAATTATTCTACATAGCTTATTAGTTTTTCTCTGTGATGTGATGTCCCCATATAGCATCTGCTTAGTGCATACATTAATCACTATAAGAGTTTGATAACTATGGTATACAAGAGATTTGTTGAAGAATAGCATGTTTTAATTGTCAAGTATGTTTGGGAAACTGAACGTGTGTGTCACAGCATATACATGAATTTCCTTTTCTTAGGCCTTGTTTTGCATAAAATGACACAGGGACACAAGCAGACTGCAGATCCTATTGCAGTTTTGGGGAAAGGTTAAAAATTTGTCTAAAATCTCAGGGGTGTGGACAAATCAGATTTTGTGATTCAATTTGATATCAAATAAGAAAATCACGAAACAGATTGTCGAAGCACCTGGCACCCACCAGCTGATGTGATGATTCATGAATTGTCAAATTGATTTGCTTTTTGATGCTCCACCCAAGAGGTAGACCAGATCTCCCTGGAAAAAAAGTGCAATTGGAGCACTGTTTTTCTTGGGAGAATTGGTCTGCCACTTGTGTGTAATGGGTAGACCTGCTCTCCAAGAAAAGCAATTGGTAGACCTGCTCTCCCCACAGAAAATCAATAGAATGGGAAAACAAAATGGCAATTCGAATTGACAAATTGATTAGAATTGAATCAGGGTCAATTCAATTTGACCTTTAGAATTGCCATTGAGGTCAATGGTGATTCAATTCAAGGTTGAATAATTCAAATTGACCTGATTTGAATTAATTCATCCTCGAATCATGGTGCACATCCTTAAAAAATGGCCCGCTTGCCCATTTCTTTTGTGGGTTGGGTGGTAGATAGCAACCATCATACCCCACCACACAATCCACTCTGGTGTCCCTAGGAGCTACCCATGGGGAACAATGGTTTTTTAAAAAAAATTCCCAAGCTATACTCACAGAATGCAATGCTTCTGCAACCCTGCTTTGAAAAATGCTGCAGAAGCACACCGGAAAAGGGAATCTGTCCCTCCCAACACAGAAAACACATTTCAAACACAATCCAACAATGGCCCCAAAGAATCACTGACCCAGAGTCTACTCCCAGCCAGAGTGCCTGTTCTGCAGTAACATCACTGGGACAAGTTGTTCTTTCACACACAATTATGACACCTTATTTCCTAGCATTGGAACAACTGCCACAGCAACACCCTTACTAAACAACAAGCATAGCCCATAAGCTCAACTAGAGCAACTTCAGCCACATTTTTTGACTGAGTACATCTTGTAAAGCAGATTGCAGAGCAGACCGTGAAGCACAAGTTAGTCTTAAGGCCAGACATGGAGCTCATCACAGCAATCACCAAAAAATATTACACCACACACACACACACACAGGCACAGTATTACACATTATACACAGTGGGGCTATTTTCACAATCAACAAAAATCGGGCTAGGAGAGCCTAGCCCGATTTTTGTTGATCGTGTAAACCACCGGGCTCGCACGCAAGCCCGGTGGCTTACAAGCGGGTAACCTGCTCAAGTAACCCTCCCTAAAGCCCGGATTTGCGGAGCGAGTGCTCCGCAAATCTGGGCTTTCTGATCATGAGTAGCCACGGCACGGCTCTGCGCTGTGGCTACGCACAAGGAGACCCCCGGAGGGGAGGCGAAAAGCTGCCTCCTGGCTCCAGGGGTCTTGCCAGCATGCCCTGCGCGCTCGCGCAGGACATGCTGGAGCTTGCGGGGGCCAATTGGCCCCCACTCCCCCCCCCAGCTCCTGCTGGCTCCGTCACGGAGCTGGCAATCGTGTGGGCAGCCGATCCAGCCACCCAGGGCTCCTTAGCCCGCTCTCCCAGCAGTATCAGCATAAGCGGGTCTCACTGATTGTGAGACCCGCCTCACTATCTCACAAACTAAACAAACCACAGCTCAAGGAAGGCAGGCAGGCACCCAAGTTCAGCCTTTATCTGAGATCCACCAAAACCAGATAGTTATAGCAGCAATAGCACAACATATTATAGTCAGTGCAGAGCAAAGAAAACCACAAAATCAAACCTACCTTCCTCCTCCCCTGTCCTGATGCATCCTCTTCTTCAGGAGGGGCACAGTATAAGGGCTCTCTCAGTCCCTTTGAATGTAATTAGAATTTGAAATTCCCTCCTTTTGTGTTTCCCCATTCTTCTTCCCTCCCCTCAGCTGATGGGGGCATAGTTGCCCATGACAACACTTGATTTCTATGATAACAAGTCAACCAAGAAGCAACGAGATCGCAAGTCATTTGGATACCAGTGCCAGAAAACCAATCAGCAAGGGAAAAACAGGTCTCCAAAATGGTGCTTGAAACGTCGAAACATTTCAGTCAAAATGGGATTCTGCTCCAAGCTCAAAACAGGCCCCCTTTTTAGAGGATGTTCTTCTGAGCTCAAAACACTCAAAATGGTCTGCTTCAAGTTGAAACATTTTGCGTTTGAAATGTTCTGCACATCCCTACAAGGAACCCTGTTAACTATTGTACTATGGCAGGGCTTAGGGATATCAAACAGAGAATTCTAACCATCAACCACAAACTATAATTCCAAGGAGACTTTGGGGGGAAGGCCACAACAGTTAAACTGGTCTAAAACTGATATTTGTTTGCAAAGCCTGTGCTTTAGAAGACATGCCTTGTGGCACAGCATTTGAATCAGAAGTAAAGAACATAGGCACCTGTCATATACTGAGTCAGACCACTGGTCTATCTAGCTCAGTATTGTCTTCATAGACTGGCAACGGCTTCTCCAAGGTTGCAGGCAGGAATCTCTCTCCGCCCTATCTTGGAGAAGCCAGGGAGGGAATTCGAAATCTTCTGCTCTTCCCAGAGCGCCTCCGTCCCCTAAGGGGAATATCTCTCAGTGCTCACATGTAGTCTCCCATTCAAATGCAACCAGGGCAGACCCTGCTTAGCTAAGGGGACAAGTCATGCTTGCTACCACAAGACCAGCTTCACGTTTCTGATCATTCATTCAGATTATTGCAATGTACTGCAGTGGCTAACAAGATCTTTTCCATATCTTATCTCATTCACCAACCTACGAGGTGGCTTAGGCAGACTGTTCTTTTTCAGTCTCAACACTTTCTCCCAACATCCCATTTGTTTCTGTAATATGGGCATAAGTACACTGGCCGACCTCAGGGTGGCCCAAGGCAATGCAGTGCGCCTTGCCCCATATCCCTGGTAGGGGCTAACCCCCTTTCAAAACGGACCCTTGCAAGCTTTGGAAGGGCATAGGAGGCAGGGAGGAAGGAAGGTTGCCAGCAGCCATCTCTTCTCTCCTCCAAGGTTTGCCAAGCGTATGAGGAGGGGAGCTCCTTGCAAAGTCCTTAAGGAGCAGAACAGCTTCAGTGGCAACAGCTGGGTGAATCTTGCCGCACTGCTGGCACCCAAATAATCTGTCACCTTGCCTCACGAAAGGGTCATCCCTGGCCCTATCTTATTAGAGCAGTAGGATTACTTGTGCTAAGTATTATTATTCCTAATGTATACAATATGTAATGTATCCCTGGCTAGCAGCCCTCTCTGATGGACCATGACTTTGCAGACATTGAGACATTAACTGTGCAGGTCAGCATTCACCGTGAAGCTCTTCTTCTTTCTAGCCAAATATTTCTCCTTGACAAGAAATTAATATTGCTATTAAACTATCAGACGTTTCATCTGAGGGACAGCAAAGCTGAAGGCAGGAGAACCAGCAGTAGCGAAACATGATGAATTACTTTTTATTTATTTTGTAGTTGTATTATTCTACAATATTGTCTTTCAGTGGGCTTCACAGTTCAGGGCCTTTACATTGAGGAAATCTTTGTTGTTCATGTTCTTCAAACTACATCAAATATTTCTTCCTGTCAGTATGGGAACATCTTTTTCAAGCATCAGAGTTTAACATGGCTCTTGACATCGCCTTAGTTCAGTATGGTAATATTTAACATAAATATTTGGTCTATATCTCTTTTCTTCAGTTACTCTAAACAAGCATTATCAATATTTGAGAAGAATTCTACAGTAGTAGCTGACCTTTCAACTAGATGCTGTACTCATGTGACTTTTTAATAGCCTTATTCAGTTGTTCATCTAAAAAGGCACTCTGAGTACTTTGAACCAAAGGCACTTTGGTTGAAGAGTGGTATATAAATATTCATAGTAGTAGTAGAGTGTTCAAAGCAGGTTGGGAAGTCCCGCCCATGGTGAGAATCCAGTCTGTCAGTCATCCTCCTGTCCACATTCTTCACGCTTATGGTATTTGAACAGGTGAATGCTGTAAGCGTGATTGTGCCTATGTGATCTGCAGGCTGGGGTACCCACATATTCTGCAAGATATTTGGTAGTTTCTAAATTTTTAGGTAGAAACTGGTCTCTGAGAATGCCAACTTTGCCCGTAATCATATGTCTGGTCACCACTGGCGACTGACTCAAAATGATATCTGAGTGGTAGGGCTATTTTCACAGCGGTAGGGCTATTCTTACCCTCCCAGGCCCCCCCCCACCTCTGCAGACAGCTGTGGATTCTGCAGTGTTTGAAATGGGGATAGTGTTTTCTGTGGCGGTCACCATCTTATTTTGTCTAGAAAGAGACAGGAAATGACCCAGAGCATGTCCTGGCTTATTCTAGACTTCCTTTTCTTTTTTTAAAAAAAGTGATTGGTAGCAACTGGCTTCTGGGAACATTCTCAGTGCGTCCAGGTACTGGTGAAACCACTCCTGCCCATGATAACAAGGCTGGTATAAGTACAACAAGCAAAACTAAGTCTTGTGTTGAAATCTAAAATGGCCCAGATTAATTCAGCAAGCTTTTCCTCCCACCGATTATTATTGGTTTAGTACATCTTAGCAGTGGTAAACACAAGTCCCAGACAATGAACTGACACTGCTTAATACCTTTGGCAGAACACTGAGAAATGTTTATCAATTTTGAAATGAAGTTAAAAGAAAACAACATTTTCTTCACTTCTTTCTCACTGCCAGTCACTCCGAGCCTCTCTAGAAATAATGACAACAAGTGTGAAGCTCTGTTGGCTCAGGGACCTGCCTGCAGTGCCCGAAGACAGCCATAATTCTCATTTGGCTTTCTGTTCAAATTGAAGTGGCTGTCATTCTTACAGTGTGTGTGTTTTGGGCTTGTGTTTTTTGAAGTTGTCACAACTTGTGGAAATCCAGCATTTCCGAGATTACTATTTCTACCAAACTAACTTTTATTTCAGTGGGAAAAGCAAAGGTCCTTGCAACATTCTGGAGACTGTATTAAGGTCGTTCACATGAACATTTGGGGTAGACCCGGGGAGTGCAGTGTGGTGGTGGTGGGGAGGCAGGACACAACCTACCTTCCCCCACATGATCCTTGCCACTCTGGGATTGCTCGCACTGCATGCGCACAGGACTGGCACGCAAACAATCCACAAGTGGTGAGGGAGTGGAGGGGAAACAGGCTGCAGCCTCCCACATCCTACAATGCACTATGCAAGGAGCATGGTGCATTGGGGAAATTTCCTAGCTGCTGGGCACTATGGACACTCAGGCTGTAGGCAGCCTGAGCAACCATATGAGCGGAAGAGATGAGGTAGAAGGGCACACTCAGCCTTCTACCTCACTTTTAGCCCTGGTTAAAAAAGCCCTGGCTACCCAGTTGAAGAGCATTGGGATTGGGACCAATCCCAGTGCTCCACACAACCAGCCCCTATCTGGGTAGGGCTGTGCAAGGCTGGGTAGGTCTGGTCACATGAACAACTTTATTATGTACTATGTTAAAAGGGAACATGTGGGAGATTTCCCCCCCCCCATTGCCTTCCCCCATTACTAGTAACATGTGGTTGAGATCTTCTACAAGTTGCAACAGACAACTCATTCTCCAGGCTTCTACACATATCTTTCTCTACTTGTTCTAAAGGAACTTTTGTGAAGTACAAGACCAAGTCAGGGGAACCTGTATTTGAATGCGTTCTCCGTCCATCCACTCTGAGACCAAAAAGGCAACCTTACTTATAACTATGATCCCTTCCAGGGCTGGCTGGTAATGTACCACTTGCTGGCACTGCCCCCTCACCTGGATTCTGTCCAAATGCCACTCCACCCCTTTGCTGGCCCTGCCTCCCCCGTCACCAGCCTTTATGCCACTCATGTTCCCCCTGCCCTGGCCTCCTCCTCTGGTGTGCCTGCACTACTGTTTGGAGATCCAGTTGGCAGCTGCAGTAACCTGATGGCCTTTCTCATTGATGCTATTGCTCCAGTACTGGAGCTTGCGTGCCCTTTGGCTGTCTCTTCAGCCTCACCTGGATTCATGAGGGAGCCCTCCCCTCCACTGTAACTCAGAAGGATTCCAGGATCATGGCATGCTGGAAGGGGTGCAACAGGATGGAAGATTGGGAGTATAAGTATCATTACTTTGGCCAAATATACAAGCTGTGGCCTGTCTATTGGATTTAATCTTCTGTAGATATCTGTCTCTCAAAGATACCACATAGACAGATTCTCTCCAGGATGATCTGTCTTCAACTTGGCCTTTAAGCTCTCTCAGTGGTGCATTCATTGCTGTTGTAATCGAGTCCATCCACCTTGCTCCTGGTTGTCCTCTTCTTCTCTTTCCTAAAACTTTTCCCAGCATTATGGACTTCTCAAGGGAGCTGGAACTTCGCACAATGTGCCCAAAGTATGATAGTTTGAGCCTGGTCATTGGTGCCTCGAGAGAAAATTCTGGATTGATTTGTTCTATGATCCATTTGTTTTTTTTCCTGGCTGTCCATTATATCTTTTTCTTTTTAGATTGTGAGCCCTTCGGGGATCTTATTTGTTTGTTATTTCTCAATGTAAACCACCCTGATCCATTTTTGGAAGGGCGGTATAGAAATCGAATGAATGAATGAATGAATGAATATCCTCAAAAGTCATCTCCAGCACCAAAGTTCAAAAGCATCAATGCTTTTTCTATCTTGCTTCTTCAAAGTCCACCTTTCGCATCCATAGAGTGCCACGGGAAACACCACTCTCCGAACGATTCTAATCTTTGTAGGTGTAGACATGTCAGAGCATCTAAATATCCTTTCCAAGGACTTCATTGCTACCCTGCCAAGCGCTAGTCTGCAGCGTATTTCTTGACTGCTGGATCCTTTACTGTTGACAGTCGATCCTAAAAGGCAGAAGCCATCCACCACTTCAATGTCTTCATTGTAAATTCCTTGGCTGGTTGCTGTATCTGTTGTCATTAGTTTAGTCTTCTTGACATTTAGTTGTAGTCCAATTTTTTCACTCTGCTCCTTGACTTTCATTACTAGAGCTTGCAGATCATCTGCATTCTCAGCTACAGTATCAGTGTGGTGTCATCAGCGTAGTGCAGGTTATTGAAGTTTCTTTCTCCAACTTTAAAACTACACTCATCTTCTTCCAATCCAGCTTCTCTCATTATCTGTTCAGCATATAAAATGAATTAAGAAGGAGAAAGTATACAGCCTTGTCTTACTCCTTTGCCGATCTGGAACCAGTCTCTTTCACCATGTTCTGTCTGGATGGTGGCTTCCTGTCCTGTGTATAGGTTTCTCATGAGAACAATGAGGTGTTCTGGGACACTCATTTTCCTAAGGATATTCCACAACTTGACATGGTCAACGCAATCAAAGGATTTTCTGTAATCAATAAAGCACTTATTGACTTCTTTCTGGTATCTTTTGGCTTTCTCAATTATCCAGCATGCATCAGCAAGGATGTCTCCTGCTCCTCGCCCTTTTCTGAAACCAGCTTGAACATCTGGCATTTCCCTTTCCACATAGGGCTCTAATCTACGTTGGATGATCCTGATCATTATTTTGCTAGCATGTGAAATTAAGGATATTGTGTGATGGTTTGTGTAATCTGTTAAGTCTCCTTTCTTTGGTATGGTTATGTAGACTGACCTCTTCCAATCTGTTGGCCACTGTGGTGTTCTCCAAATTTGCTGGCATAGTTTGGTCAGATCCTTGACTGATTCTTTTTCTTTTTCTACCCCATGATATAAAATATAAAGGGGATGTATCATAACTCATTTCTAACTGAGCATCTCTAACCACTTGGCATTTTCCTACTTGGTTCCACCACAAGTTCCAATAGCTACCTCTTTGTTTCCTACTGAGACTCCAGCTGGTCTTCCCAGAATCCTGGTCTGCAGCGGGAGGCAGTAGAGTCAGAAAGAAAGAGGAGGGAAAGAATGCCAGCATGCTTTAGTCTTGAAAGCTCCTTATTAAAAAGAAGACACAATGAAGCAATTTTGGAGGCAAATTGTCTAACAAATTTAGAGTAATACTCACAGTCCTAAAAATGATTGAAGTGCATCCTTGTTGTGTGGCTCTGGTGCTTCCTGAATAGCTTTCACCAAGTCTGTTTTGGGATGTATGCCACTCTGATATATTGTTTATCCCAAGTACGTCTCTGAGTGTGTGCAAAACTGACATTTCTCTACAAAGATGGTAAGTCCATGTTGTCAGAGTTTTCTTAAGACTTTGGTCAGTTTAGCATCATGCTCCTCAGTGGTTTTGCCATACACTAAAATGTCATCCTGAAAGTAAGTGATGCCATCCATTGTCCCAAAAATTGCATTCACCATTCTTTGAAATACGGAAGTGGCAGAGTCTAATCCAAAGGGCAGTCTTTTGTATTGAAAAAGACCCTTTGGGATAATGAAGGCCATATATTTGCAAGAGCTTTTGAGCAGAGGAATTTGATGATAGGCCAAAGACAAATCCAAAGTTGTGAACGTGGAGGCCTTTTTCAGAGTAAGCAGAATTTCACTGATGTTGGGTAATGGATGACAATCCTCTACCATGCTAGAGTTCACATCTCTTAAATCTATGCACATTTGAAGTGTACCATTTGATTTATGCACAAGAACAATAGGAGAGACCCATTCTGATAAATCAACAGGTTCTTTGATGCCAGGAGGAGAAAACAGATTTGTTACTGGAATTAAGTCTTAGTTAAAAACAAACATAAGATTACTTTGTATTTATAAGGGAAGCAGCTACAAAACATTTGGCGATGCGATTTTGGGCCAGCTGTGTGTGTGAGCCTGCAAAGCTTGTGAAGCCTCCTGCATCTTCCTTTCATTGCATTACTGGGCCTACATTCCTGAAGTGCTACATTCCACTATCATGGCTGCTGATTGTTTTTCTAGCTTCCTGACCTGCACAAGCCTTAAAGTACTTTCCCCATATCAATCCTGAACTCTTTTGTTCTCTGGATGCCTAACTCATTTGATCACATATGTTTTGCAACCTGTAAATCCTGCCAGCAGCACCGGCTCCCACTCTCCCTGGGACCTCAGTTTCTGTTTATTATGTTTGTCCCTCCCTCCTGCTGCTAGCCAGCTGCTATATCCAGCTGGCTCCTCCTACCTGTGCACAGGAAATGCCAGTATTATTATCTTGTTTACACAGTCAGACAGGTGTTATGGAATGGTTTGTTTTATCCAGACATCGAGTCCTTCCCAAGGACCTGGGATGCCAGAATTTTATTGTCAATTGTTATAGATATCGTCGCAGAATATAGGCTGTTCCCAGTAAAGCTGCTTTTTGTAATAGGCTGATGGTGATTTCTGTGGCCCCTATGGTGTTGAGGTGCTCTTCAAGGTCTTTTGGAACTGCACCCAGGGCGCCAATTACCACTGGGATTATTTGGGTCTTTTTCTGCCACAGCCTTTCAATTTCAATTTGTAGATCTTGGTATTTGGTGATTTTTTTCTATTTCTTTTTCTTCTATTCTGCTATCCCCTAGTATTGCTATGTTGATTATTTTGACTTGTTTTTCTTTCTTCTCGACTACAGTTATATCTGGTGTATTGTGTGGCAGATGTTTGTCTGTTTGTAGTCGGAGGTCCCATAATACTTTTACATCTTCATTTTCTTCAACTTTTTCAATTTTATGGTCCCACCAATGTTTGGCTACAGGTAGCTTGTATTTTTTGCAGATGTTCCAGTGTATCATCCCTGCTACTTTGTCATGCCTTTGTTTGTAGTCAGTCTGTGCGATCTTTTTACAACAGCTGATTAGGTGGTCCACGGTTTCATCTGCTTCTTTACAAAGGCGGCACTTGCTGTTTGTTGTGGATTTTTCGACTTTGGCTCTTATTGCATTTGTTCTTAATGCCTGTTCTTGTGCAGCCAGTATTAAACCCTCTGTTTCTTTCTTCAAGTTGCCATTCTTAAGCCATTGCCAGGTCTTGGTGATGTCTGATTTTCCACTTATATTGTGCAAATATTGACCATGCAGTGGCTTATTTTTCCATTTTTCTGCTCGGTTCTTGACTTGTTCTTTCTTGTAGGCCTGCTTTGTTTCATTGGTATTGAATAGTTTCGCATTATTGACCATTTGAAGTGCATCTTCTTCACTGTCCTTTATATAGTCTTCAAGGCCTCTTTTCTCCTCCTCGACTGTTTGATGGACTTGCAGCATTCCTCTTCCACCTGAGCTGCGAGGGAGGTATAGCCTATCTACATCACTGCGGGGGTGCAGAGCATGATTGATGGTCATGATTTTCCTGGTCTTATGGTCTAGCGTCTTTAGCTCTGCCTGGGTCCAGTCTATTATTCCTGCAGTGTATCTGATCACAGGTATAGCCCAGGTGTTTATGGCTTGTATGGTGTTCCCGCCATTGAGTTTGGACTTGAGGATTTTTCTAACTCTCCTGATGTATTCACTTCCAATTTTTCTTTTAACTTCAGGGTGTGCGATGTTATCAGCCTGGTATTTATTATTATTATTATTATTATTATTATTATTATTACATGTATATCGCACTCTTCCTCCAAGGAGCCCAGAGCGGTGTACTACATACTTGAGTTTCTCCTCACAACAACCCTGTGAAGTAGGTTAGGCTGAAAGAGAAGTGACTGGCCCAGAGTCACCCAGCAGGTATCATGGCTGAATGGGGATTTGAACTCGGGTCTCCCCGGTCCTAGTTCAGCACTCTAACCACTACACCACGCTGGCTCTCAGTAGGCATTAAGAAACTCTGGTATTTGTAATTCCTTGGAAAGCATGTCATAAAAGAAGTCCCACATCTCTTGGTCTACGGGTCCTAGTGTTTCCTGTGTTTTATGAAGAAGGGTCTGGGTGCAGAAGGTTGCTTGTCTACCTTTTCTACCCTGCTCTAACACTACTTCCAAATGACCCCAGCAAACCTCACAAGATCTGGAATCTTGTATAGATACAGGGAAATAAGTTGGCATAAACAGCCTCCAGAATGGCTTTGAAGTGAGACTCCATTTTTGTTCATGGTAATGGATTTGCAACCCAGGCTAGGCTTATTTGGATCTTCCAGCCCAGACAAAGTGTTTCCTTCTCCCAGCTTAAGTACTGCACTAGGCTGAACGGCAAATAGGTTGAATGTATGCTGTTTGATGTAGCTGGATATTGTGAGACCATCTGCATGGAGTTTGATACTCCAGAAAGATTTAGTGTAACCAGTTAGCCATTCATTTTCTGCCGCCCCTCCCATAAAGTCCACTAGATACACATAAAATCTATGAAATGGGAGCTTAGTCATTGATGGCAGTTTCCAAGCTAATGCAATGGTATCACCTTTTCATAGATAACACATTTAAATGTTCTTACTGCTGGAGGAATAAAGATGTCAAATGCAGTTGGAGCTATGACAGTATGTTAGTTGCAAATAAAACAAAAGTTATAACTAAAATAAATGCTGCAGATAAACAGTCTGTTTCAAGAAGAGGGTTCAGCTGTGAAGCTTTATTTTAACTTTATGTCTGAGACATACCAAGTTAGTGCTTTGTTTTCCCACGTACTGCAGAAGGCTTCAGGATAAAACCAGATAATAAACATATGCCCATTACACGTATTATATAAACTATTCCATTAGGCTGTATTCAGTTGTTATATTATTATGGTTATCTTTGACTCTTAAAAAGGTAGACTATACGAGACAAGGTTGAGAGGTTCTGGTGAAGGAGGATATGAGGAAGGGGTACCATAAGACAGAATTCTTTTAAGACATAATTATATTGAACTCAGAATGGCACAGATGGGTATTTTCTAGGGTCCACACTGCCATTTTTAAAAAGTGAAATAGGA
The DNA here is from genome assembly GCF_027244095.1 of Hemicordylus capensis. Lineage (NCBI taxonomy): Eukaryota > Metazoa > Chordata > Lepidosauria > Squamata > Cordylidae > Hemicordylus > Hemicordylus capensis. The sequence continues at coordinate 123,666,864 of NC_069658.1, read as the reverse complement.
AGCAAATTTCAGCGTTCTTTCCCAAGGAGAAACATCTGAGAATTTTGCAGAGAAGCCAAACCAATTTCTATAATACATTAAAGTTCATAAAGGGTCCCCCCACCCCATATCTCTAGTACTTTCATATGCTTCTGTTTAATTGTGATGGACACACATACACACGGCCCAAACTGGTCTCTCCTTGGCAATATCTCCAGTCCAGGGGACAGTGGCCTCTAGCATATGCTCTGTTGTGTTCAGACATGACTGGAGCAGTGCGGACAGTGACTATGCAGTAGTGACAGCCATAGCACTCTTGTTATGTACAGTAAAATTGGCTCCCATTCTTGTACAAACTGCTTTGTGCATGCAAAACTGAAGTGAATGGGGAATTCCCTTTGTCCAGGTGCTTTATGTGTACACTGGATGACACAGGAGGCACTGCATGAGTGGTATTACACATCAACTCTTTTGAGGCAAAATGCAATGGAATATTAAAGAAGCCAACATGTGTCATGAAACAAGCAGTTGGGCATTGCCAAAAGACATGTAGGTGTGTGCACTGCCTACTGGCAAGTATAGTCATTTTTAGGGGGAATATAGGCAGGTGCTCACAGCTGTATGGAAAAGAAGTTGTCTTCAACTCTACTAGGGTGTTTTCCTTGCTGATTCCCTCCATACCTTCCACCCTTTTTCTTTCAACAGGCTCACTGTATTTCCCCCAAAGCTACTGCCAGTTCTTTCTGAATATCCAGGTCTTCATTAATGCACCACTCCGAGTGGGGTCAGAAATCAGTAGCCACTTAGTTAAACGCTTCCACTGTGTGCCTGTAATCATGTAGGGAGGCAGCTGTCTGTAGCTTCTGACCACACCATTTCAAGAAATAAACAAAGCGTGCTAACAGTGGGTTTAGCCAGTTATTGCATGGCTCCCAGTTGCCTAAGTTCAGCTTCAGTAGTCTATCGAGCCATTAAGGAAGGGAAGTAAATGTTGTTTATGTATTATATTTGCAGAAGGAGGTCTTTGCTTTGTTTCACTAAGGTTTTACTACACTAGCTCAAAGCTGGGGTCTGGTAATCTGGTGGCAAGCTCTGCAAATATACCCATGGTATATGATGAATATATAAATGGTTTGTCCTCAGGCACCTGGGAAGCCATTCATGCGTGTACTCGGGTTGTACAAAAGCAAAGTAATTTCTGTGTGCTAATGTTGGAGAGCTGTAGCTTGTCAAGCCTAAGCATATAAAGACAAAACAAAATGAAAATGACCTTCCATTAGTAGCCCAAATGAGTCTAATCCTTTTAAATATGAGCAGGATGTGGTTTTCAGAATCACTCATACCAGTTTTCTATTGGTGTAATTCCACTGACCTCAGTGGAATTGTTTTAGAACCACACTGGATTAATTAAGAGGAAAATCAGGCCTGAGGACATGTATATATTGCAAGGATTCTCCGCCCCCACTTATGTGGGGGAATTAAAAGGACACATTGGGGGTGGGGCATTACATTCTTTTTTCAAGGATTTTCTATTTAGTGGTAATTATAAGTTTGTGCAATGCAGTCTTGCTGCAAAACACAGCAGGGACTAAACTATTATTTATTATCACTGGTTATTAAGCCAAGCTAAAATTGTAAGTGAGGGAGATTTTTTTTGTTTTGTTATTTTTGTTATACATCTAATTAGACTTTTAAAGCTGTAGGAGCGTTTTCCTGAAACGATATATTTAAGATGCCTTTTTGAAACTGCAATTGGAACAACATTTGTTTTGTGTGGTAAACAGCCTTTTGGCAGCAGAATCCTTTAGTTTTGAAAACTGCCAAGAATTATTTGCTTATCTGCAGAATTTCAACTGCTCTCTCTGCCTGTAAGTCATATGGAAGCCGAGCTGGAATAAACAAGATTCTGTAGCAGAACGGCTGGGCATACTGTAAACATACATTATTATGTTCACAACCTAAGCAGTTTGCACTTCCCTGTTATTAAGAGGGGAGAAAGAAAAAGGGGGGGAGAGAGAAAGAGTGGGGGACATTAAGTCAAGCCTGGATATTCTAATGTAATTTGGAAAGGGCTGCAGAGTTGTCTAAATGATAATGGTATTTGACAGTTTGATATGTATTTATAGCTGTTGCCAGCCCTGTCTGAATACTATATAGGATTATCAGGGATTTTCTGGGTTTATCACCACAGGCATGCAGGATTAACAGCCTGATGAAGTCAAAAAGAATTATTCAGCCAATCCTATTCGTATACTTATATGGCGCCCTTCACACAAGGTCCCAGAGCGTTATATATAAAACACAATAACTGCCAGGGGGAAAAGCAAGGCAAAGTAAAAGGAAAAGTCTTCAGTCTTGGCCTGAAATCCACAAATAAGCTACATTGCCCCTAAAAATCACCGGCCCAAGCCAAAACCAAAGGACTATTACAAGTCCTCCAAGAGGGGACATTACAGAGAGGACAAAATAAAATCTGATCAAATTCCTAGTTAAAGGTAAAAATGCTTAAGGGTAGGAAGAAGTGCAGAACAGATATAAGGAGGCTCCTTTTTTAATTAGGTACCAGCAAGCTGCAGGGGTTGTGCTGAGCAAACTTTATATGAAACTGGAGAAATTGATTTAAAAATGAGTCTGTGAGATTGGCAACATCAGATCAGAGTAATGGCAAGTTGGTATCTTGACTTCTGCAGTAGCTAATGTAGGTTTAATTTATTCATTCATTCATTTATTAAAATTTTCTTATATACCTCCTCCTCCAAAGACTCTAGGCGGTGAATAACAACAATACCAATTACAACTAATTGAAATAATAATAATAATAATAATAATAATAATAATAATAATAATAATAATTATTATTATTATTATTATTATTATTATTATTATTGTTATTATTATTATTATTAAATAGCAAAACCTGGCAAAACAGGTGAGTCTTAAGAAGGGCCTTAAAAGCAGCCAGGGAAGGGGCTGAATGAATCTGGGGTGGGGAAAAGGGTGTTCCAAAGAAGAGGGGCAGCCACAGAAAAGGCCCTCCTCTGGGCCCTGGTGCAGGCACCATGCACTGCACCAGGGCCTGGGACACTAAGGAGGCCCATCTGAGAACACCTCACAGGTTAGTTGGGATACAACCGTCCGAGAGGCGCGATCCCGGAGATATACAGGTGCTAAGTCCATAAGGGTTTTGTAGGTGAGAACCAGCACTTTGAATTGGACCCAGAAGTGAACAGGTGCTAAGCCCATAACAGCAAAATGTTTCATGAGCATGTTGTATGGAAAACTTTGCAAAAAGATGAATGGAGGAATACAGCTGAGTTCCCTGGTTTGCCAACAGTTGGGTTGCAAGATTTGTTAAGCCTTTGGGAGAAGCAAACCTGAATCTCATACACATTTGTGCACTCTCCAAGATTTCACAGATGTGAAATGAAAACTAGGTTGATGTAGTGGTGAAGAACCCTGTGCATCAGGGAACTACCTGGTTCAAATCTCTTGTTAGCCATCAGCTCACTAGGCAAGCTACTATATCCCTATTCAGGCACTGTGTTGTACCTGTATTCAGATGTCTGTGCACAAGTACATGAATGGCCGTACCTGCATTCATTTTAAAAGTAAACCTGGATACAGATGCATGATACAGCTCAGTTATATCCTCTGATATAACTGTATGCGCATTCAGCATAACATGTGAATGACTGTACCTGAGTTTACCGTACACAGGTTGTAAGAGTGTTGAAAATGATGTGTGAATAGGGCTTTATCTCTCAGCCCTTTCTTTGCGGGACAGGAGCTGGCCTATCATCGAATGTTCAGTGCTCAAAGAGTGCTATATAAATGCTCAGGTTTTGTGGAGGTTGGGGCACTAAGTATTATTGCTTGATAGAAATAGGACTTATGTCCTTATTCTTGTACTTGTATCCTTATATTTGTATCCTTGCTCTCAAACTGAGGTAATGGACCATATGAAACTGCCCTATATCGAGTAGATCACTGGTCCACACTGACTGACTGTCCAGAGTTTCAGATAGAGGTTCTATCAGCCCTAGCTGGAGATACTGGGGAACTTCTGCATGCAAAGCATAGACTGTCACTGAGTCTTCACCACACTCTTAAATAATAGCTGAAGGCTCTTCTTGCTACCTGTGTGCTGCTAATTGTTCTACAATAACCTGCTCTGCATCAACTTAAAATCAAAATGTATCTCGTTTTAATTTGGATAAAGATCATACCATAATTACCACATTTGTCCCATTTAAAACTTATAGGGAAGAAGTTAGGCTGAGATATCAATATTTGCACAAAGCTACCTGGTGAGTTATGTAGCTGAACCCACCTACCTACAAACCTAGGTGTCGTTGCTCTAAACCCAACATTCTGACTGCATTTGTATGAAACACAGGGGCACAGTTCCACTCCCCTGCCCCACTGCTGTCCGCATTAGGACGTAATGGAGAGCATCCTCTCTGCAGTCAGCGAGACTGCAGAGATGAGGGGGAACTGGCTGTTCGGGCTTCCTTCTTGCTCGAAGGACAGTATTCACAGCCAATCACACAGGGAGAGTGAAGCTTCCTCCCCTAATCCCAGTCTGGCCGTATGCAGCCTCCAGTGCTGCATTTGGATGCAATGGAGGCTTGGTTGATCCTTGGTTTTGAGCAGTGAAACTCACTACAAACCGAGGGTTTGAATTGGAGTCTGGAGCGAAACCTCAGCTCATGGAAGGGACGGGACCAGGGTTGCACGCATTTGGACGAAGTAGTAAGGAAACCTCAGGCCCCTGCAATTCTGGTTCCCCTTTAAGTGTGTATGCGGCCTCTGCCTACTAGACTATTTTAGTCCTGTTAACATGTTACTTTCAATGTACTTACCATCAGTGTGCATGATTGCTTGCAGAGCTGTATACACATGTACAGTTATTTACACATTGTTCAATACATGTATACTTGCTTTCTGTACTCTGCTTTTGAGGAGATGCATTATTCACATGAAAACATATACCTGTGTACAGATGTATGCGCACATACAACTTAAGGTCTGAATATGGCTCCTGCATCTCTGCAGCATATTATCAGTCTTTTTTTTTTTTTTGCAAATTATATTTTTATTGATTTTGACAATATTCTTATTAACATTCACAACAAATAAACAAATATGGACTTCCCGCTCACACCTCTTCGTGAATCATCAACTATAAAATTAACCTTTGCTATAATAATAATTCAAAACATAAATTTAAACCTTACACATATTATCAGTCTTTTAAAGTGAACTTCACCAGCTGTGATGTTTAAAAAGGCAGGCTAAGGACTACATGGTGACTCAGTGTTCATGCGCGGTTCAGGGAGAAGGAAGAAAACTGTAGAGCTGCCACTGTAGAGTGCTAACAAAATGTCTCCAAAAGGCAAAAAAGGGATAGAACCAGAAAACAGAATGCCCATCGCAGCATGTGGGTATGGTGTCAAAAGACACTCGATTTATATGTGAAAAGTCTCCCTAGTCCTATGTCAACTGAACATCTCAGATCCTCCCTTGTGCCTGGGTACAAAACTTACAGGGTTGAAGGAAACTGAATGCAGGATTTCCCATAGCCTTGTTCATGTGACATGGTATGTACAAGGAGCATGTGAACAAGGGACTAGGCTTGCACCTGCTGGCCTCACCCAACCTTTGTGCACTGAAAAGACTGACACATTATAGGGGGGGGAACACCAAGAAGCAGTTTTGGAGTGGCAATTAAAGCATACAGTTTGTTCTCAAGGTCTATTCAATGTGCATACATCAGGGGGTGGGGCCAACAGACATGATTACAGCTAGGTGGCCAGATTTGGCTTTTAAAAAGCCAAATTCTGGCTTACGGCCCATTTGACCCACGAGTATACCCCTTAGGTTCTGGCAACTCTGGTCTACAGTATCTCACTTTTCCTATTATGTACCTTGTTGCATGAATAAGGAATATGTGTTTCTATGATCATTGTAGGTCATAGTAGCTAAAATATTTGAGATACTATCCCTTGTGGGTTTGCCAGATCAAAAGGAAGAATATACATTAAGCAAAAAAAAAAAAAGGGTGTGTGTGTGTGTGTCAGTGGGTGGGTTCATAGGCTAACCCCTTCCATACCACCTACTGAACATTCTAAGGCACAACTTTCACATTAACTTTGTGGCATGATTCTTGGAGTAAAATGTCTTACACATAGGTGTAAACTGTTTTGTATTGTGTGGGTTATGCAGACCACAGGTTACTTCCTATACCAGAACTTCACTCCAGTCAGGGTACTAATACTGATGTGAGGAAAGAGGCCCATGACCCAGGATACCCATGTATGATATGCAACAGTTGGGATGTGAGAAAACACCAGGGAGCAGCTATGCAGTGGCAATTGTGCCATCATGTGAATGCATAAATTAGATTTATGGCATCCTCCTTGTTTACAGGACAACATATTAAACTGGGCCTGACATACTGGTATGTGCAGTTTATCATGAGTGAAGCTTTCCTTTTGGAAATGCTCCAGGTGGTCTCACAACAAGAAGGGCAGAGAAAATCATCCAGATTAACTGTCAACATGCAAATTGAGACAGTATCTGTTTGTGGCTTCTGGATAGTCAAAAACTTTTCCCTGCCTGCAACAGCAACCCTGTTTAACTTTTAAACTTCTCACCTGGGGACGTGTGTGTGTGTGTGTGTGTGTGTGTGTGTGTGTGTGTGTGTAAGTAAGTTAATGGAGTATCAAAGACACAACTGAAGTAGCTGAAGATGGTGCATGCATCATGGGGTGAATAAATTATAGATGTCACAGCAAACTGGATGCTTTGGGAAGGATATCTGAGGTGGCATTACTGCTGACAGAAGGAGATTCTCTTTCAGCTGAAAAGGCTGTTACTACTTTTGGAAGCACAGCTCTTGCTTGCATTTCTGATGCTTTCAAAAGAAAAAAAAATATGCTTGTTTAATGCTGTGGTAGCTGAAAAATATTTCCTTTGAATGTTTGGTTGATTTGATAGTGAACATATGAGGAAGGAGGGAGGAAAAAACCTCAAATAAAGGACAAAGTTAATAGTTTTTAAAAGCGAAAAATGGCTTTTTAAAAGGTAAAAATTAAATGAAATAAGTTGAAGTAGGTAGGAGTGAAATCTCTCCTACTCCATTCAGGTTTCTTCAGACTAGGACTATGCCAAGATCCGTTCCCAGCTCACTTTTGTACTAGGTTCCATATACTCCAACAGCCCCTAGTTGCTCCGTATAGTCCCTATTTTCTGGTACCTGCTGTCTGGTCAATCACAGATTGGGGTGGCCAAGGGCACATCACCAAAAAAGAGTGCACCCAGCCAAAAAATAAAATAAGACAAACACAGACACATTTGCATTTGCTAGGTTTGTATTAATAGCTTAGTTGTGTCCAGTCCAGGCCTCACATTCAGACCTACCTGAGATTGCATCCGTTTCGTGCCTGTGGCACTTCTTGCTGGCTGTCTCTCTAAGCACCTGCCTGCCCCCTGCCTCCGATCTAATAAAGCAGTGGCCTGGCAGCAGGGACACTGCCACATCCCATTCCAAGCCTCCAAGCTTGTCAAATGGGAAAGTCACATGAGGTCATGGCCTCTTCCCACTCTGTCCCTTGTTCCCCTGTCCTGGCAGTTAGGAGATAAGAGGGGATAGGATGGCAAAATGGGCATTATGTGCTTAGCTCTCTGAAAATGCAGTAATCAAAATGTATGTTCACATGCACATGCTGTCATGGTGGCAGCATAAACATGGTGACTACCTTAGATCACTGGGACAGGAACATATGGCAGGGTGGCAATACCTGGAGTTGGGTTCAAAGGTCAGCTCCAACCAGGAATTATTGAATGCCTCAGGTCTATCTTTTGCACAGCGATGTTGGGGTCAGCCTCTTCCCCTTGGGTGAACACATGCAGTCCCTAGGCTTACTCATGAGCAGGGCCAGGCAGAAGGATCAACATTGCCAACACTGACAGGGGAGATTCTTCCTCCGTGATGACGATGGATGCTGTTCCTGAGCAGACCACTCACTTATGAGAGTGTAAGGTCATGGGGATACCCCTTCACAATTCATGAGAAGAACTGTCTGTGGGGACGGGGGTGTTGGGCAGAATCACTGATAATGTGCAATGACATCCCTTCTCCCACAGACTGCTTTCTCACAAGAGTGTCAGGCCATGGAGAGGTGTGTGGGCCAGATGGCAGATGCCACCCAGCCTAGTTGCTCTATACAAGCAAGCCACCGGGATGGGTACCCTGGCAACACCTCTTGGTGTCTTGGTGAACCCAACTCCAGGTATTGCCACCCTGCCATATGTTCCTGTCCCAGTGATCTAAGGTAGTCACCATGTTTATGCTGCCACCATGACAGCATGTGCATGTGAACATACATTTTGATTACTGCATTTTCAGAGAGCTGTCTTGGTGACTGCCACAAAGCAGCAGTCAAAGCAGGCCCTCTGCCAGCCTGTCCACCCATTAGAACATGTTAATCTTTATTTTTGCCCGAAATGGCAACCCCACTCTCCTGGGGTTGCTGGAAATTAGGTCTCCCCTCTCCTGCAATTCCCCGCAGCAGCAGAACTGCACATGTCACAACACCGGTCCAAACCCAGGAAATTTGAATGAGAATTGAGATCTGTCCCATGTCCCGATGCTTCCCCAGTCTGGCCAGTCCACCCGGATACGCCTGGAGACATACGCCTGGATACGCCTGGAGACTTCAGGTGTGTGGAAGGCTTCCATGGAGAGGAGGGCCACTGTTCAAAAGATCGGTCATTAACCAGAGAGCGCAGAGGCCCCATGCAAGTGGGGAACCCCCTTTTTTCTATAGCTCAATTCATGAATGCGCACTCTGACTGAGGACCGAAGGTTTGCCAGCCTAATTTCCTCCCCAGTAGACTGGCCCTCTCATGAGATTACTAGTCCCCTGGCGGCAAATGTGGTTTGGTCTCCATGGATTGCTTTGCCAGAGTGAGTCATTGCAAGAGCATCCTCGGTCACAGCAGGCCAGTCCCAAGATCCTTTGCCCTCGCTTATATACATATTCCTCCTAGGAAGGGAATATCATGTTCCCTTCTCTTTCTTGAGTAACTGTCAGCAATCTAGCCACCCGGCAGGGAAGTCTAGGATGTATTTCACGAAAGACAAGTCTGGGTTGCAGAGGCGAAAACACGGCTCAGAATCTCTCTCTCTCTCTCTGGCTCAGGCTGGAGGCTGTCAACACTACGGATGACGTATGATGTCAGCAGCTAACTGCAAGCTGTAGACGTGCTTTATAGTCCAAGCTGATAACTCTCAGCTGGCAGGGATTCAAGGCTTATCAGCCCTCTGCAAGAGGCATTTACTTCTCCTGATGGATTCCAACTGTGCGTGCCGTCTCATGACCCATCTTTGCTGTGGAGTCAGTGGGGGTTGCCTGCAGAGCTCATCCTCTGGTTCATCAGTTCCTGTCTCTGCTGCCTCAGACTGCTGTGCCTGCTCTGGGACATCAGCCAGACCTGCCTCAGCCATCTCTTGGGAACTGACAGCCGGGCTCTGCCCCTCAGGCACCCCTGCATTGGCTGAAGGGCTGTCAGCATCCCCTTCCTCCTCGTTATCTGAGACCAAGGGCGTGACACTAACAGAAAAATAGGGGCCCCCAAGATCCCTCCCCCCATCAGAAATTGTTTTGTTGTGGGGCTCTTAGAAGGGCAGTGGTGCAATCACTGTCAGAAGAAGGACTTGCATGGCATGCCATTTAGAGGGATGTATATGCCCTTTCCCTGCCAAGGGTGGGTGGACCATTCCAAAAAGGCACAACCATGCTCAGCATGCCCCCTTGAAGATTGTGGCCAATGGCTGCCACCATGGAGACATGCTGATGCCTTGCCCATAGTCTGGTGATGGCCGCATACCTTGCTGGAAGAGAGAGGGGCTCCTCTGACCTGAAAATGGAGGTTGCCGGGCTGCAGTTAAGACAAATGTCTGTGCTGTGATACATGGTTAGAAAAATTAACTGCAGGTTCAGCAACCTCTGGTTTCATGTTACATGTGAATGCAGCCAATAACGCTAAATGACTGTAAGTCTCAAACACTTACTCAGGTAATCCAGTTCAACTCAATGGGATTCCTCCTGGTCCAGCAACTGAGGCTTGTTATCTTAGGCTACAATCTTGTAGGACATTTATTTGGAAGCTGAAAGTAAACCCCACTGATTTTAGTGGGACCTATCTCTGGGTAAACATGCATGCAATCAGGCTGCAAGCCACCAAGACTGGGAGGAGTACATTTTACTGCCCTATCAAAAGTCCTAGTCAGACATTAAAGTTGTTCTCACGGCCAGAGCTACCTGCGTTAGCCCAGGTAGCTCTGGTCATTTGCAGCAAGGGAAACCTTCCCGACCCATACCTTCCTGGGGTAGCCCAGATTGGCTACCCAGGATAAAAGTGAGGTGGGAGGAGAACAAATCCTTTCCTACCTCACTTTCTGGTCGTCTGTGCCAGCTCTGGTTCCAGCACTACTTCCAGGTGGGCAGCAACCATGTTGTTCAACGAGTCTGGGGGAGAGGGGCCAGGCATAGTGGAGCTTCAGCTCCACTGCTTGTGCATTGCATTGTGGGATCCTGGAGGACCCAGCGTGAGTTTGCCTCCTCCCATTGGAAGCTCTGTAGCTCACCACTGCACTACTTGTGTGGGAGTGCAAGCAGCAGCAGAGCCCAAAGGAGGGTTGAGTCATGGGAGCAGAAGGGAGGGGCCTTCCTTCCTTTTGTTCCTCCCCATTTGGGCATGACAAGAACTTTATCATGTCGTACCTATGTTCAGATATCTGTACATATTTTTGTGAGAATGACAGTGCTTGCATTCATTTTAAAAGTGAGCTGGGGCATAGGCCCCTTCAGCTGCAGGATATAGATAGGAAGTGTACCGCTGTACTTGCGTTCAACATAATGTGAATAACTGTACCACTATACAGATTTGTCCCAGCATAACCTGTACACAGATTGTACTATTATTGAAATACTAGTATTTTTCAGCCCGTTGTAATAACGGGCGCTAGGTTTTTTTTACCCCCCACCTGATTAAGGGCCAAAATGCCCTCCCTCCCTCCCAGCTGCCAGATTTCTCTTCTGCGCCCCCCCCACATGATTAAGGGCCAAATCGGCCCATGTAAATGCTGCCGCGGCCGCGGCCCGCCCGCCCTCCCAACTGCCGAGTCCTCCTTACCCCGGCCCGCGTCAGTCGGGCGATGGAAGTCCTTAATTTGAGAGGGAGAGAGGAGCTCGCAAGCAGAGCTCCTCTCTCTGCAAAGCCTCTTCCCGAACTGGCACTTTGGGTGCAAAGGACGCCTATTGGGTAAGGAGGACTCGGCAGTTGGGAGGGCGGTTAGTGGCGGCGGCCGCGGCAGCAATTTTTTAAACCACGGCAACGTTTGGGGCAAAATGGCCGCCCGTGGGGCCGGGAGAGGAAGTGCGGCCGCCAGTGGGCCCAGTCCTTTCCAGTCCGCCCTGCCGCGGCCAGTCGCCCCGCCGCGGCCCCCGCCCCCTCTTGCTGAGACCGCGGCTTCGCCGCCGCCTCAGCCACACTTCCGCAGCCGCCGCCACGGCCATCGGGGCCAGTCGCCCCGCCGCCGCCTCACCCGCACTTCCGCCCCCAGTTGCCCCACCGCAGCCACCGCCGCCTCGCCCGCACTCTCCTCCCGGCGTTGGCAGTGGCCGCTTCTCCTTCTCCCGGCCCCAACATGGCCGCCTGGTGTCAGCGGCCGTGTCTCCCTTGGACTGTTCTGGGCCTGCGCTTTGCACAGGCCCAGAACAGCCCAGGGAGACACAGCCGCAGATCCCCAACGTTCGAAAGGCACGGACACTCACTTAGCTCTTTATTAGAGAGGATAATGTGAATGGGGCTCTAGTCTGCGAACTACCTTTCAATGAGGAATTTAACAGCAGGGTCCTACCTCTTCTCTGCTCAGGGCACTGGTTCTACATTAAGCGCTTTGCAAAGCACAAAGCACCAAAACCAGAATAGCTACAACTTTTTAAGCCAGCGTTATTATCCTGAAGACAAATGAGCTCATGTCCCATGAATCCTCATCCCGTTCTCTTACATCCTACTTCCATGCTTTAACCTGGACTGCTGCAAAGCCCCTTACCTGTTGAGGTTTTGAATACACAGGATTATTTGTAGTTTGTACAAAATGCTTGGAAGCCACTTGCTCACAGCTCCTGGCAACGTCAATGGGTGAGGGAGGCAGAGGCTGTGCGTGTGCTGCCGAGTGAACATGCCCCTGCCCCTGAAGGAGTAAAAAAATGCAACGCGAGAGTTTTAAGGAACAGTTGTTATTCCGTTGCACAAGCAGCCCCCTCACATCATATAGGCTGGAACTGACTGGAGCAGAGCAGGGACAACTTTTTTTCTGTCCCTTCCCGAGGCTCTTTTCCCCATTCGTTGGTGGCACACTTTGAAATACAAGACAAAAACAAATAGCAGATGCAATTTAAATAGAAGACTGTTGGGGAGAACAGAGGACACACAGCCATCCTATCATGGATCCTATTTTGTCACCAGTGTGCCTTTGGGAGACCTTGAGAATACATTTTCAAATGGCAGTGTGCGTAAGGTTTGGTCCATCACTCTGAAGGTTTGATCCAGCCCTCCCCTCAGGGCAGCAGAAGTGAAATCTCTTTGGGCCAAATTACATGTACTGCTGGATATTTTGTCCTGATGTTATAATTTTTATTTAAAAGCAGCCATGCCGACTTCACTCTGTGTGTGTCTGTGTCCATGGGGTGTGTCTGTGAAGTCCATGGGGACTTCACTCTGTGTGTGTGCGCATGCACATTTGTACGTATGCATTCTTAAGCCTTTGTTTCTTTATTGTTTTCCTTAACTCACCCCTTAAGCTGTTCCTGAACCTGCTGTTTGCCTCCACCCAAGAAAATAACATAATTTTCTCAGGGGGTAAACAGAATTAGGAAAAGTTGTTAAATACTGCTTCTCTAGTGTTGCAGAATTTGAATCCCCACCACCCTGCAACAGCCATTAACCCATTTTAAAAAGTGAGGGATTCACATATTTCCCACATCACATCTAGCTTTGTCTATACCATTCCCCCTTCACTCAACTGGGCTCTGTGGCTCTTTGGGATACATTCAGCAAAGGACACAACTTGGTTCCGTGACTGAAGTTTACGTTTTATTATTCCTGTCATCTTAGCCATTCAGGAAACAAGTAACGTTTGTTAGGTTGTACCATTTTCTCAACTTCATGTTCAAGATAAGGTGACTGCCTTAAGTCAAGTGGTGTATTCAAGACCAATCCTGTGTACACAGGGGAAGAAAGTTACACCACCTAAGTATACTCACCACTCTGAGTATAAGCTATGACTCAGATCTTGACAAATGCTTTTTGTACTTTTTGTTTCCCATTAAAGTGATGATGTTGTCTAGGTCTCCTTGCTGAGCTGGTGCAATTGAACCAACTCCTGCACAAGAACAGCTATGCAACCTTATATCCTTCAAACCCAGCACAGATGCAGATGTAGGGAATCACAGGTGACACCCCTGTTGTTATACCAATGGTAATTCTCATAAGCAACCAGGCTCTGTAAAAGGCTGCCCCTGAAACCTCCTATCAGTCAGAGAAGTAATCCCATTATAGTACATGCAAAAATATATTCGATAGAACTGACCTTAGCATAGATCTGTGTGGGTGCATGCTTATAAGCACACACACGCACAACACAATTGCTAACGTACCTAGAGGGCAAACGAATAATAATAATAAAAATTATCTTCATTTTTGTCAAGCTTAGCTATGCATAGGGTCACCAAACTAATAAACGAAACATGCATAATTCATCATTCTGCTTGCCATTTGGATCTTTTAAATTGCTACCAATGAAACAGGAGAATGGCTGCCATGCCTACCAAACCTATTTAACTTTTAAAATGCAAACTCAGTCTCTCTCCTTTGCTCACCCAGCCCTCCCTTCCCATGCTGGTTTTTAACTATTGACGATTTTAATGAAAACCCAAGCAGGGCCTGGGCTTGTGTCTCCATAATGTACAGTGACATAAGGCACATTAATAATGTACGAGCCTTCGCATGAGGAGCCTCTTCCAAAGACCCCCTTCGCACACAATCACAGCACACAAAAGCAGCTTCTACACACCTTCATTCGCACTGGCGCTTCTTACACGTTAGCAGTTCCCATCTTCGCAGATGGAGGCTCTGAAATCCTCTGAAAGTCTACCAGAGGTGGTGAGACAAAACACCAGTTTAAACGGGGGAGGGGAGAATCCTTTTCTGCATCCTTTTACCCTCTTTTGTTTGTTTTGTGGTCTATAATATTTTTGTGTGAGGAGAGAGAGAAATTGGGTCATTTGGCAAAGTTATTGAGAGATGTTTCCTTTCCTATCCGCCCTCTCATCACCCTTAGATGTATATATTTCTCCCTTGATGTCTACTGAAATAATCTGCTATGTGGGTAGTAAGTGATAAGTCATTTGCAATGAAAAGCCCTCTTTTTATGAAATAACAGGATAACCCTGACAATGAAGAAAAAATTGAAGTGGAAAGACCTTCAGCAAGTGTAAGTTAACACTGCTCCATTGAAACTGGCAAAACTACATTCATTATTTTATTTATTTATTTATTTGGTGCATTTCTATACCATCCCATATACAAATCTCTGGGCAGTTTCCAATATTAAAACACAGACAAAAATTAAAACATTAAATCAATTAAAACAATTTAAAATATAGATTAAGATAATGTTAAAACGTAAAACTTAAAAACAGTGGATTAAAGGCCTTTGATAGGGAGGCTCTAATTTTGTTTGGGAGCACGTTCCAAAGTCCTGGGGCAACTCTAGAAAAGGCCTGGTTTTGGATCACCACTAAACAAGCTGATGGCAACTGCAACCTGACCTCCCCTGATGATCTTAATAGGCAGCAGGGCTGATGAAGAAGGCATTTTCTGAAGCTGGTTAAGGCTGTATAGGTAATAACCAGCCTGTTTATTTCACCTGGAAACTAATTGGCATTCAGTGTAGTTCTTTAAAATAGGAGTAATGTAATCTTATTGAGTAGTCTTAGAGACCAACTTGGTTGCCGTATTCTGTAACAGTTGCAGTTTCCAGACAATGGAAGAAGGCAGCCCAGCACAGAGTACATTGCAGTAGTCAAACCTGAATGTAATTGTTGCCTTGTCTGCTTGTACCATTGCACCCCAGTGCATCCCTGAACTAAATATTGGCTGTCTGCAACGATAGTTTGATGGCTTTAATTGTTTTAACACTCTTTTAAATTTTAAATTTTTGTAATGTTTTAACCTTTTTATTTGTTGTTTTTATTGTATTGTTGTAAACCACCCAGAGACTTGTGTTTTGGGCTCTGTGTGTGTGTGTATGTATGTATGTATGTAGATAGATAGTTATTTCTAAATGAGGAAGCCTCTATCTGAGTGCATCCCCCTTATTCAAGGAAAGGAAAAGAGTCCTTCTGGCCAAGTTTTTGTTGAATACCCCCAGGTCAGGATCGCAAAGGACTAAGAAACTGCTCTAAGAGGCATAGCTTCTAGCCCCAGAGCATGCACAGAGAGTGCCAGAATAGACAAAGTTTTGAAGCACTGAGATTGGAATGCAGTTTCCCCCTCCTGACACTCAGATAAGCCAAGGAACCCAAAGGTATCTCTCCTTCTATAGAAGACTTTTAGATTCATTCAAGTGAATCATGCTGAAAACCAGTGTCTCCATTCCCCCTCCAGATTGTCTCCTTTGAGAGGACACCTATAGAGACTTTTGTTCTGAAAGGAATAGGAAGGATGAGGAATAGGAATATTTTGTTTTAAGAGGAATAAGAGGAAAAGACCTAACTTTCAAACAGTTTGACGCCTACTCTGGGAAGAGGAGAAGCAGACCTGAAGTAGCAAAGCTTTCTTTTAAAAAACAACTTTTCCCCCCTACAAAAAAATAAATAAGAGGAACGGGAGATTCTGAGGGGCTGGTATCTCTTTAGGGGAGAAGTCCCTGTGTCTGTGCCTGGTGTTTTGTTTGTTTCTGGCCAGGGCTTGTTTTGGTGGCTGTGAGCCTCTCAGTTTTAGTTTCTCTTTTGCCTAGAGAGAGACAGTGGGAGCAGTCAGCTAGGGATGAGGTAAGTTGCATCTGGTGGGAGGGGCCACATTCCCGTTGATCCTGGTTGCCTCAGTTTGAAGTCTACTCTCTACATAAGAGGTGGCGGGCAGGGAAAATAGTGCACAGGAATTAGCAAACAGGTATCATAGGAATTTTGTGTGGAGTTTAGCAGGGAAGTTTGCAGGAGAGCTTGAAGGGAGCCCCTCTTGATAACATGGGGCTGAATGGGAAGAAATGGTAAATAGTACTCTCTCTCTTATATTCTTAGGAAAGAAAGTTTAAACTGTTGAATAACTGACAATGTCAGCTAAAACCTAGTTTTCAAACAAATAATATCCAAATACTCTAAACTCCCTGTCTGATGGCTCCTCTGCTGTCATGGAGAATGGAGGTCTCGGGGGAAGGAGGGAATCAGTCCAAGGAAGAGCGAAACACTCCCGTAGAAGGGACCCCTTCTGTGGATGATGGGACCCCTTCTCACATAGGGAATACTCCTCTGTGGGGTGGGGCCCTCATAGTAGTGGGTGATTCGATCAATAGGGGTATAGAGAGATGGGTCTATGACCCAAGTGTAGACTCCACAGTGACTGCCTGCCTGTTCTGAAGTTTAAGGATGTTAAGCGGTATCTACAGTTGAGGCTCTTCCCTTAGGGCAGGGTAGGCAACACCCACCCACCCCCAAAAGGCCAAAAATGTCCAAATTAACTAATAAAAATGGTCCAAAAACAATTATAATTGTCAGCCATTCTGTCCTCTGCCACCATTCTAGGTCTGACTGACTCAGTCACTGCAGCCCTGCACTTCCCTGCCTGTAGCTTGCAAGCCTGCAGTGTTGACATATAGTGGGCGCTGGTAGTAAAATTCCTTAAACACCTATAAGAGCACATGAAACAGTTTCACATAACAGTGTTCATAAGGCAGGAGCCAATCCCGTGGCTTGCCTTTGTTGTCAAAAGATGGGCTGAATTCAAATAGCCCTATCAGGAAGACATCATACTGACTGACAGCCCCCTCTGCCTCTGACTAGCAATCAGTGGCCAAGGGCAGTCCTTGTTCTAGTCTTCTGAAGGAAGAGAGCGGCAATCGCCATTTTGTTCACTCTTGGACAGTGTGCTGTGTGAGTTGCCTTGCAGAGAGAAGAGAGACCATTTATTTTGTTTATTTAGCCTCAGATTATGTAAGTTAAGTTTATGTAATTGTCAGATTATGTAAATTATGTACTTGCTAGCAGCAATTACAGCGTGGTAGGTAGCCCCCTGCACCTCTCCTCAGGTCTGTACCTGACGCGATCACTTCAGGCATAAGCCCCTCATGCTAGTACTATGTGGAAATAACAACTTGACTTAATTTGTGGAGGGTTTTGGTGGGTTTTTTGTTTGTTTGTTTTTAGCATTTTTAAATATACCAAAGCTGCAGAGCCAGACAGATGGTTTTCTAGGCATTCAGGGTTACAAGTAAAAAGAGAGAGGGAAATGATTGATAAATATTTTAAAACTCTCTGTTAGGCATTTCTGAAATAGTAAAAAGTGGCAGGTGGGCCAGGCTTCCAGAGAGGCTAATGCATAGACCTCACTGAAGCATGAAGCTCCCCATTCAGGCCTTGGTGATTGGCAGGAGCAGACAGTCAAGAAAGGGTTAACTTTTCTCCCAGCCCTATTGGTTCCCCTGGAGTCTTGTGCTCCTCCCCAACTTGGAATTTGTATGGAACTGCAGAGCCCAGAAAGCTGGCTGTTGGACTGAGGGTGGATCTCCCTCCAACCAAGAAGGGAAGTAAAACATTTGCTGTTTGAAAGTAAACCCTTTGCTCTTTGTTTTGTGTGTGTGTGTGTGTAAGATTTGTTCCCCTTGGTCAAGCTACCATGATGCTCGCTCCCCCCCCCCCGAACTGCATGTGTGTTGCAAATGGGAGAGAAGTCTCATCGTGTGTGTGTGTGTGTGTGTGTGTGTGTGTGTGTGTGAGAGAGAGAGAGAGAGAGAATGCTTAAGCTTTAAAAAACAACCAACAAAACATTTTCAAAGTATGTCGAAACTATTCTAGTGCAAACTTGTAAGAAAAACCCTCCCCATCAGTATACCTTGTTGTGAAGAAATTAGTTAGTGCAAAAATATTAAAAACTTTGAAAAGAATGGGGCAGGGCGGGGGATGCTCTGGCAAAATGGATCTGTTCTTGTTTTTGTTTCTTCCTTTTAATCCTGAAGTTACACTTATAGCTCTAATCTGGTCTCTGTGTGTGTTGCTTTCTCTCCCTGCCATACCCTTATTAAAAATATTTAAATGCTGCTTTTTTAGGAACAGAGTTCTCACAGTGGCTTAAATAGCAAAATATGAGAAAATGGGTTTCTTAACGTTTCCCCTTTTAAACATTACTACTTTATTTTATTTTGCTTTGTGCTTGTAGCATGCTCCCCCACCAAAAGTCTATTTTTGCACACTTGCTTCAAAATAAGGCTTTGCAAATCAGTTCACAAGAAACTCATTTTTAAATTACACATGAAATGGTTGTCTTTAAATTCTGCAAAATTGGGGTAACTCCATATATGATGCAGCTCCCTGCCCCAAGGAGCTTACAATGTATATTTAAACAGTGGGGTGAGGGTGGTAGGCTACCGCTGGTAGCAGTGTGACAACAAAGGGAGAGAGCAACATTTCTTTCTTTCATGATGTCCTCTAACCTTCTGGACCTGCTTCTCTGACCTTAATAGGTCTTAATAGCCTTGGGAAAGTCCCTTTATCCCCTCTGAGAGCATATACTCTCCCCAGCTTTCAGGCACTTCCAACTTTCTGGTGTGATTCTTCAAAGACTTTGTTGCGATGTTTGTAGACAATGAAGGGTGCCTGGCATAGACAAACAGGCTCAAGTAATTTTCTCATCTGCAGAAGAAGACTAAAGGCAAAAAGACTTTCTTGGGAGAGTTCACAGATCTCCATGGGGAGGGGTGGGCAGTAGGAGCAACGTTCTGCTGCAGTGCATAATTCCCCAAACAGCTGTGATAGGACAGGCAGGAGGCATCTGGCCCTCCAAGCATGGAACTGGATGGGCAGATGTAGATTCTGCTGAGCAATTCCTCTCACTGTGGAATTTACTTAATGAAGGCGACTGATTCTGTGAGGCTGAACTCCACTGTCCATAAAAGGATGATGTTCCCATTGTCCTGCAGTCCCTCTGAATGGAACAACAAAAATGCCAAGAACTTAAAACTGAGTTCTTGCAAATGAAGGGGTGAAGGGGAACAGGTCACAAGAATCCTCAAGCTGAGTGATTAGCAAAGAGAGGTTTGAAGAATTGTGTGGATCTCTTGAGTGGAACAAAACATGCATGTGTATGAGTGGATGAATTGTGTGTTTGTGCTCTCATGAGCATGGATGTGCATCTACATGCGCGGATAGAATTTTGGTTTATGTGCATGCTCATGGGACTGTGTGCACACATGTCTGTAGCTGGTGACAAGGTCTCCGAGAACATGAGCACACAGCCCTGTATACAGACAAAGTGTGTGTCATAGAGAGAATGTGGGAAAATCCATGCAGTCAGACATGTACTCATGGCATGTTTGTATAACTGTCTGAAAATGGGTGTCCTTGAGTGCAGATGCTTTTACAGGTATGTTCCTTGGAATGACATAGCCACCTAATAGCGCAGTGGGGAAGTAACTTGCCTAAGGAGCAAGAGGTTGCTAGTTCGAATCCCGACTGCTATGTTTCCCAGACTCCTATATCGGGCAGCAGCGATATAGGAAGATGCAGAAAGGCATCATCTCATACTGCATGGGAGGAGGCAATGGTAATCTCCTCCTGTATTCTATCAAAGAAAACCACATGGCTCTGTGGTTGCCAGGAGTCGACACTGACTCGATGGCACAACTTTACCTTTTACTCCCTATATGCCCATAGGAGTTAGTGTTGTCATGTTTTGTTTTTTTACTCCATCCCTGCACCACCCACTTTGGCTCCGCCCACCTGCCTGGCGCCCACCCAGTCCTAGTAGTCACCAGCCACCACTGGGAATCTAGATAGGCTATTAGGCAGTGCTGGGAAGGAGTCAGCTGTTGTGGTGCACATCAACAGCAACAATATTGGGAAATGTAGTCAGGTGGTCCTGAAAGCAACATTTAGGCAACTAAGTAGCATATTGAAGCCCAGGACCCCCAAAGTAGCATTCTCAGAAATGCTACCTATTCAACATGCAGGACGAGCGAGACAGGCACAGCTGAGAGGTCTCAATGTGTGGATGAGACGGTAGTGTTGGGAGGAATGGTTTAGGTTTGTTAGGCACTGGGATACATTTTTGGACAAGACAGGCCAGTACAAAAGGGATGCTATTTGCGCTGTGACGCAAATGGCCTCTGTAAATGCTCAGAGGCCCGAACCTGACCACAACTAGCCCATGCTGTCATTTGGGAGGCCAGTGGGGGGCTTGGAGGAGCCTCCGCCTCCGCCTCACCACTTTCCCACTGCTTCTCCGTTGCCTCCTCTAAAGGTATGGAGGCCACTTTCTTTAGCTATCACTGACTTTAGCATTAGGATTAAGAATGCCCTTTATTTGTAAATGGGAATCCTCAAGGATTCTTTACAAGTATACTTTAAAAGTATACCCAAGCCAGCCCATGAGCTGGTTCTTCAAACTGGGGGCTGGTCTGGTTTGAACTTGGACTGGCACCCCCCCCCCCCACCCGACTTTCAGGGGCTGCTTCATATCTAATTTGGACTGCCTGGATCAGGCCGGCTTGATGTTGAGCCCAGCTTGAAGCGAGCCAGAAATGCGAAGGTCTGCCCAAATGCAGAGAGCAGAAAGGAACACAAACTCTGGCAAAAGAAATGCAAGGAGACAATAAGGGAGGAGAAAATAGAGTTTGAGGAACATTTAACTAACAGTATCAAGGGGAATAACAAGAACTTCTTTAAATACATCAGAAGCAGGAAACCTGCCAGGGAGACAGTTGGTCCGTTAGATGATGAGGGAGTGAAAGGGATTATTAAGGAGGATATGGAAATGGAAGCGAATCTAAATAGATTCTTTGCATCTGTCTTCATGGCAGAGGATACTGACCGTATTCCTGTGCCTGAACTGAGTTTCTCAGGGACAGAGGATAAAGAACTGAGTCAGATAGAGGTGATGAGAGAGGATGTTCTAAACTGTCTGGAAAAATTAAAAATTAGCAAATTGCCAGGGTCAGATGGCATCCACTTGCAAGTCCTTAAAGAACTCAAATATGAAATTACCGACCTGCTAGCAAAAATACATAATTTATCCCTACAACTGGGCTTTGTACCAGAGAGCTGGAAAATAGCCATTGTAACACCAATGTTCAAAAAGGGATCCAGGGGCGATCTGGGAAATTACAGGCTGGTTAGCCTAATGTCTGTGCCCAGCAAACTGATGGAAAGCATTCTCAAAATTGATAAGCATATAGAAGAACAGGCCCTGATGAAGGAGAACCAGCAGTGATAAATCTTGCCTCACCAACCTTTAGAGTACTTTGAGAGTGTCAACAGGTGTGTGGATAAAGGTGAGAGAGATCTTAGGGTCATGGTGGACAACTGATTGAAAGTGTCCATACAATGTGTGGCAGCTGTGAAAAAAGTGAATTTCATGCTTGGAATCATTAGGAAGGGGACAGAAAAAAGCCTGCTAATATCATAATGCCCTTATTCAAATCTATTCTGGTCGCCATACCTCAAAAAGGACATTATAGAACTGGAGAAGGTGCAGAAGCGGGCAGCCAAGATTATCAGGTGCCTAGAGCACCTTCCTTACAAGGTAAGGCTACAACACCTGGGGCTTTTTAGTTTAGAAAAAAGACTGAGGGGAGGCAAGATAGAGGTCTATAAAATTATGCATGGTGTGGAGAGAGTGGAGACAGAGAATTTTTTCTCCCTCCCACATAAAAATAAAATAAATAAAGATAAGACTAGAACCAGGCGTCATCCCATGAAACTGCCAAGAAATTTAGGACCGACAAAAAAAGTACTTTTTCACACAACTCATAATTAACCTATGTAATTCTCTGCCAAAAGATGTGGTGACAGTCACAAGCCCAGATGTCTTTAAGAGGGCTTAGATAAATTCATGGAGGACAAGTCTATCAATGGCTGTTAGTCTGAGGACTATAGGACACCTCCAACCTCAGAGAGATGATGCCTCTAAATACCAGTTGCAGGGGAGGAACAGCAGGAGAGAGGGCATGCCTCAGCTCTTGCCTGTGGGCTTCCCAGAGGCATCTGGTGAGCCTCTGTGTGAAACAGGATACTGGACTAGATAGGCGTTGTGCCTGATCCAGACGTTGGGCCAGAACACCTTTAAGAGTCTCCCCCCCACCCAACACACACACCCAATATGCTCATCAACATTGAGATCAGAATTCTAGAATGTGGAGCTCAACATAACCACCCCAAAGGACATAAAACCTAGGGAAGTGCACAAATTAATTTTTTTGATTCAATTTGTATCCAAATTGAATGCCCCCACCATTTGTTTTGGGTCCAAATCTGCCCCTTGAACCAGATTCAATTTGGATCCAAATCAATCCAAATTTGAATCAATCTGGGGCAAATAAGGGGTTGAACAATGTTAGTAGATTCTTAGTTCATTCATCATTTTGCAACAAAGATGATGAATGAATATCTTTGTTCATTCATCATCTTTGGTGCAAAATGATTAATGACCAGAGAATGCACTATCAACAAAATAGTGGATTTTGTAACAACAAAACCCAGTACCCCATGGGATTGTGGTTTTGGGGGTGGTTGGCACCCCATGTGAACTATACCACAACCTGCTCTGGGCTACCCTGGTGTCCCACAAGTTGAGTTATGGGGCTGCTGAAATCCCCATTACTCCCTATGGGGAAAAGCTTAAAGATGCACAAACTGCTGAAATGTGTTAAAAATCACCTCTTTGCCCATTTTTTTAAAAAATGTGTGTGGTAGCTTCCCTCCACCCATTGGGCGCTACCACCCACCACAACCTGCAATTAGGGATGTGTAAACCAGTTCGGGGGTTTGGCTTGGGGGGTTGACAGTTTAGGGTCAAACCAAACCCCCCTGGTTTGGTCTGGACCCAGACCAAAACCCACCCACCCCCAAGTTTGGGAGGTTTGCAATCTTTAATTTTTTTTTTTTAAAAAAACAACTTTTACTCCCCTTGGGAGTTTCTGGAAGAGGAGGCATGTGTGTGTGTCCATGGAGGTTCCCTTCCCTGTGCCAGCCTTCTAAATAACCTCCCTTGCCCAGTTCAGGCGCTCTTAGGTTGGTTTCCGGCCTTTGCCTGGTGGCCATGTTGGGGGCTGGGCACCTGCGTACATGGCCTCTGCATAGTCCCACGCAGATGTCATGTGTGCAGGAGCCCAGCCCCCAACATGGCCGCCGGGTAAAGACAGAAAATTGCCTGAAGAGCACCTGAACTGGATGAGGGGGTGATTTAGAAAGCTGGCGGGGGAGGGGGAACCTCTGCGGACCCCCCCCCCCGCCACCTCCAGGAACTCCCTGGAGGGGAGTAAAAGGTAAAACAAATAAAAATAAAATTTAAAAATAATGTAAAGATCGTGAGCCCCCCAAACCGAACGGGTGGGGGGGGGTTCGAGGGGGTGCCAGACCAAACTGGCCTGGTTGGTTTTGAGGTTGGTCCTGCCTCGAACCAATCCAGGCCAGCCGGTTCTGTGCACATCCCTACCTGCAATGGGCCACCCTGGTGCCCCCCATGCAGAGTTATCAGGCTGCTGAAATCCCCATTATTACCTACAGGGGAAAGCTTAAAGACGTGCAAACCTCAAACATTTGTTAAAAATCACCCCTTTGCCCAATTTCTTTGACATTTGTGTGGTAGCTTCCACCCATTGGGCACTACCACGCAACCCATGGCCACAAAATGGAGGTCCGCATGTCCATATTTATTCAGAACCGAATCTGGGTTTTTTGTTTTGTACCCGAATCTGGGCAACTGAGCACAGGGGTGATTTGTTCTGTCTACATCATCAGCTAGATTCAGGTACAAATCATTTTGTACCCGAATCAATTTGCACATCCCTAATAAAACTCCTCCTGAGGTTTAGTACTTCATTCAGCGTTTGTGATAGACCCCAGTTCAACATACACCCAGCCACCAGCTTTCAGTTAGCCTTGCCCGCTAATCCTCGTTAGGACATGCCTTGCTGTTCACAAGGATTTAGGTTGCCTACCTCTTGCCTTGGCGCAGCGGCGAAATGCTTGACTAACAAGCAGAAGGTTGCCAGTTTGAATCCCTGCTGCTACTATATTGGGAAGGAGTGATATCGGAAGATACTGAAAGGCATCATCTCATACTGAGCGGGAGGAGGCAATGGTAAACCCCTCCTGTATTCTACCAAAGAAAACCACGGGGCTCTGTGGGTGCCAGGAATCAAAACTGACTTGATGACACACTTTATCTTTACCTCTTGCTAGCCCGACTAGCAAGGGTGAGAGCGCATTTTGTGGATGAGTGCCAGAGATTCTCAAGCCAAGAATCTCTGAACTGAAAATCACTATTTTAAGTGACTATTTTTGATCCCCTCAATTCCTTGCAAGCTGAGAATTTAACTGAAGATTCTTCTCACCAGGTGAATCGCCCATCTCATCGCTCCAGTCCAAGGCAAAGCAGCTAGGCAGGTAGTTATAGAACTCTCTTTTTCTCTTCCACTTCCTAGTTCCTGAAACTGTATCCACTGTCTCTCAGTACTAACCTGTATGTGTATTGGAGGCAATTCAGTGCCATTCTCAGAGCATTAAACCCTTAAGGCAGGGATGGGGAACCTTGGCCCTCCAGCTGTTTTTGAACTACAACTCCCACCATCCACAGCCGCAATAATTGTGGCTGGGGATGATGGGAGTTGTAGTTCAACAAAAGCTGGAGGGCCAAGGTTCTCCACCCCTGCCTTAAGGGAACCCTTTAAGGGAGCATTACCACCAACTTTGTTGAGGCACTATTATTATTATTTCTTGTTTACACAGTCAGACAGGTGTTATTGACTGGTTTGTTTTATCCAGACATCGGGTCCTTCCCAAGGACCTAGGATGGCTGAATTTTATTGTCAATGTTGTTGTTTATAGATATTGTCGCAGAATATAGGCTGTTCCCAGTAAAGCTGCTTTTTGTAATTGGCTGGTGGTGATTTCTGTGGCCCCTATGGTGTTGAGGTGCTCTTCAAGGTCTTTGGGAACTGCACCCAGGGCGCCAATTACCACTGGGATTAGTTTGGTCTTTTTCTGCCACAGCCTTTCAATTTCAATTTGTAGATCTTTGTATTTTGTGATTTTTCCTATTTCTTTTTCTTCTGTTCTGCTATCCCCTGATATTGCTATGTCGATTATTTTCACTTGTTTTTCTTTCTTCTTGACTACAGTTATATCTGGTGTATTGTGTGGCAGATGTTTGTCTGTTTGTAGTCGGAAGTCCCATAACATTTTTGCAACTTCGTTTTCGACAACATTTTCAATTTTATGGTCCCACCAATTCTTGGCTACAGGTAGCTTATATTTTTTGCAGATGTTCCAGTGTATTATCCCTGCTACCTTGTCATGCCTTTGTTTGTAGTCAGTCTGTGCAATCTTTTTACAACAGCTGATTAGGTGGTCCACGGTTTCATCTGCTTCTTTACAAAGGCGGCACTTGCTGTTTGCTGTGGATTTTTTGACTTTTGCTCTTATTGCATTTGTTCTAGGGTTGTGCGTTTTTTTTTTTTCTGTTTTGTTTTTGGCCCAAATCCGAAACACCCCCGTTTTGTACTTTGTTCGAAACCAGCCAATCCGAAACACCCCAATTTTGTTCTTTGTTTGAAATTGCAAAATCCGAATCTGAAACGTTTTGGATTTTTAAAAATGGCCCCAGGGAAAAACTAGTGGGTGGGGGCGGTAGTGCCCAAAGGGTGGAAACTACCACCCAAATTTCAGAGGAATTGGGCAAAGGGCTGGGTTTCGGTGAATTTTTGAACTATAGGATTTTCCCCATAGGGAAGAATTGAGGTTTTAGCAAAAGTATAGCTTCATGTTGGGGGGAAAGGGGTGGCCCAGAGCAGAGTAGGGTGGGTGGTAGTGCCTAGTGGGGGCAAGGAAGCTGCCAGAAGTATTTCAAAGGAATTGGCAGAAGGCTGATTTTTAAAGATGTAATGGAGTTTGCGTGTCTGCAAAGTTCTTCCCCATAGGGAATGATTCTAGCATATGA
Organism: Hemicordylus capensis; assembly: GCF_027244095.1. Classification (NCBI taxonomy): domain Eukaryota; kingdom Metazoa; phylum Chordata; class Lepidosauria; order Squamata; family Cordylidae; genus Hemicordylus; species Hemicordylus capensis. The sequence continues at coordinate 123,640,602 of NC_069658.1, read as the reverse complement.
GATTTTCAATGACAAACCATGAATCCACTCTCATATGCTACCAGAGAATCTGAATCTCTGGTAGGATATGAGTGTGGATTCATGGTTTGTCGTTGAAAATCTCATATGCTACCAGAGAATCTACACTCAGAACACCTCAGAAACAACAGAACCCAGCACCCCATAGGTTAGCAACCCATGGGGGCGGTTGGCACCCTATGTGCACTACACCACGACTCACTCCCGGCCACCCCAGTGCCCCCCAGGTGGAGTTATGGGTCTGCTGAAACCTCCATTATTCCCTGGGGGGGAGGAACCTTAAAGAAGCAAAAACTTAAACAATTCCTAAGAAATCAGCCCTTTGCCCTATTCCTTTGGAATCTGGGTTGTGGCAGGCACCCCTTGGGGCACTGCCACCCAACCCGCTGTTTTGCCCCTCAGACCTTCTTTCTGCCCCGAATCTGCCCCAAAGACATGTCAACTTCAGAAATTCTTTAAAAATCAGCCCTTTTCCCAATTCCTTTGGAATCTGGGTGGCAGCAGGCACCCATTGGGGCACTACCACCTGAACCACTCTTCTGCCCCTAAATCCCCCTTTCTGCCCCCAATCCACCCCAAATAACATCATCACACATCAACAACAGCAGAGCTTTGGGGGGAAATCAGGCAGATTTCCAAAGGTCATGCACGTCCACATACCCCCCCCCCCGCCCAAAATGCAATTGATCTACACACAACAGTGTGAAACAACAACAATGAAATGCACACTGCCCCACTGGCCAATGAGGGTAAGAGCACACTAGCCTAATGAGGGTAAAATTTACCCTTAAATGTGCTTAAAAGGAATAAGGAGGCAATTGCCAGCAGATCAGCTCATGCTTTCGCTGGCCAATCTGCAGGCTGGAAGGGCTGGAAATTCAAACAGATGTCAAAACTCAAAATGGAGACTGAAGGAGGAAGACTTTTTGCAATTGCAAAATGGAGTTCCAGAACAGCCGAAACAACAAAACATTTTGTATCCGAAACAGGGATGTTTTGTTTTGGCTACAAAATGTTCTGTTTTGCGCATTGGGTGTTTTGTTTTGGCTACAAAACAGCCGAAATGGCCTGTTTTGTGCACAAAACGTTTTGTATCCGAAATGAAACGCACATCCCTAATTTGTTCTTAGTGCCTGTTCTTGTGCAGCCAGTATTAAACCCTCTGTTTCCTTCTTCAAGTTGCCATTCTTAAGCCATTGCCAGGTCCTGGTGATGTCTGATTTTCCAGTTATATTGTGCAAATATTGACCATGCAGGGGCTTATTTTTCCATTTTTCTGCTCGGTTCTCGACTTGTTCTTTCTTGTAGGCCTGCTTTGTTTCATTGGTATTATTTATTTATATATTTAATTTATTATTATTATTATTATTTTTACATTTATATCCCGCTCTTCCTCCAAGGAACCCAGAGCAGTGTACTACATTCTTGAGTTTCTCTTTCACAACAACCCTGTGAAGTAGGTTAGGCTGAGAGAGAGGTGACTGGCCCAGAGTCACCCAGCTAGTTTCATGGCTGAATGGGGATTTGAACTCGGGTCTCCCCAGTCCTAGTCCAGCTCTCTAACCACTACACCACGCTGGCGCTAAGCATTGCCTTTACTGTAAATCTTTGCTCTTCAATAAAATTTAACCTTGCTTTCAAGGAATGTGTCTGTACTATATTGTGCCCTTCTAAGTGCTCTAACGCAGATGTTTCCTATCTACGGTCAGCTTTCCTGGTATCTTAATTTATAAGCTGGCAGTATGCAGGTTTGCAATAAATTGACTTAAATCTGCCACATTAAGCCATAGCATAGTCATGAAGCCTGGTAACTACCATGCTTCAAAGTAAACCTGGTAATACCAGCATGCACACCACTGTTTTAAGATCATTTATCTCCAGAAATGGACATAGCAGATGGATCAGTTGAAGCTGATAAAAAGCACTCCCCGTCACTCACTCAGCCTGAGAAACCGGAGAGAGGTTTGGGTCCAGAAGCACTCCCAGACTACAAACCTACTCTTTTCAGGGGAATGTAACCCCATCCAGGACTAGGCTGGCCTGCTGCCTCCTCCATTACTGTGGCCGGACCCACCACCTCTCCACCGCCGCCAGGCCCAGCCGCCTCCATTACTGCCGCCTCCCCACTGCAGCTGAGCGGGCAGGCCGCCTCCATTGCTGCTGCTGCCGCCACCGGCTCCCCACTGCGGCCGAGCCTGGCAGTCATCTTCCAACATCCTCCCACCCAATGCCAGGAACTCTTGCAGCGTGTCGCAAGAGTTCCACTGTAAAAGCCAGCCACGCATTGCATGGCCGGCCAAGTGAATTAATTATATCGATTTTTAAAATTTAAATCAGATTTTTTTAAATATATATATATATAGAGAGAGAGAGAGAGAGATTGATTTTAAAAGAACAATTCATAAAGAACCTAGATCAAAGATAACATCATGAATATTAATCATAACTTCTAATTATATCCAAAGAACATGTTAACAGCAGTATACAGAGATGAGATATAACAGACCTGATCAGTCCTATTCTGTAGGTGGTGTACATGCAGCACACACAGCGGCTACTAGTTGGAGGGCTATAGGCCACCTCCAGCCTCAAGGGCAGGATGCCTCTGAGTACCAGTTGCAGGGGAGTAACAGCAGGAGAGAGGGCATGCCCTCAACTCCTGCCTGTGGCTTCCAGCAGCATCTGGTGGGCCACTGTGAGAAACAGCATGCTAGACTAGATGGGCCTTGGGGTCTGATCTAGCAGGGCTGTTCTTATGTTCACACAGAGATTCAAGCCCTTGTTCCCCGCAGTCTAAAAGTGCAAAGACAAAGAAGGCCAATGAATGAATAGAGGATTGGGGTGGGTGGCGGCGGAGTAGATCTGAGTGAGGAGGAGCCTGGATATAAATACATGGAATAGGGGAGGGGAGGGGAATAGAAAATGAAACCAAAAGTGAACAGAACATATTCATGCAATCCTTAGGAAACCTTTTATGAGTGTATTCTCCATTATAAAAAAGAAAACAGCTATAATGGTGGCATGCCTTCAGAGAGACCCCATTTGGGAATATTTTAATGAAATTCCTGTACCAGTGGGTAAAAAAGGCATGTATGTGAAATGCAAATAGTGCAATAATGAAATGAAATGCCTGTTTGCCTTAATGAAACAGTATTATGAAAAGTGTGTACCTACCTTCTAAAAATGAAACCTACATCTATCTCTGAATATGTATTAAGATTATATTAGACAACAAGAATTTGATTGATTGATTAAATCTACAAGAATGTACTTTTATAGAAAACGATGATTCAGGGGCGTAGCAAGGTTGGAGTGGGCCCAGAGATGAGATTTTAAAATGGGGCCCCCCCACTCAAAGTCCAGGGCCTCCGCACACCCCAGGCCCCCAAGGATTTAAGTCTGATATTCCAAAATAAGTATGCTGCCTGGAAATACATTTCACTGAATACACACACGCACACATCACAATATATAGTGATATACATTGAGTACTATACATTTGTTTTACTTTTAATGCCTAGAACACACTAGAAAGATGAATGATTAAAATGGGCCCCTCGCTGCAGATTAGCAAAGGAGACTTTCAACCATGCAGGGTGAGCCTATGTTTGTTTTCTCAGAATTCTGAACAAATTCAGTAAAGTTTGATTCCAGGAGGTTTTTCACACGAGGCTTTTAAAGCGCTTTAACACACATCTCCTCTGGAATGGAGGTGCTGCATTCACATGTTGGCCAGATTTACCCTGAAGTCCCTTCAAGTTATTGGGGAGCAGTTCACACACAAGAAAAATAAAAAAAAAATAAAAGCACAAGACATGCTTCACAGTTCTCACTCAGACCTTCTGGGTTGCAAAACAACTTGAATATAAGTGCATTTATAAATGAATGAATGAATGAATGAATAAAATAAATATAATACTGTTTCTTCCAGAAGTTTTTGTAATTTTCTGCCATGAAACAAGCCACTTATAGGACTTTTAAGATAGTTTTTTTTAAGCCAGCAAATTTTCCAAGCTGTTTAAAAATAAATATTCAGAGACTTCTCAGTCCCTCCCCCCCATATCCAAGCCCTATGGCAAGCAGATGCCTATATATCCGGGGGGGGGGGGGAAGGAAGGTAAGCACAAAAAGGAGTTCACACTCTACCTGGCAAATGCTGGGTTCGGCAGGGCAACAAGGGGTCTTCTGCTGCAGAGAACATTCTGGCTGCCTCCTCCTTCCTGGCTGGCTTGGGCCCTACTGGAGTTCAGGCTTCACTGCGGCCTACACGAGGCCTCCGTGGAAGCCCCGCCCACCCGCCGATCAGCTGAGAGGCGGGAGAAAAGGAGCTCTTGGCCGCTGGGCTGCTGCTTCGATTGCCGGCCAGGAGAACGAGCTGGAGAGAGGCAAACAGGGCAAGTGGCTGAGGGACCTTGGGGCTGGGCGGGGGCAATGGGGAGTCATGTGAGGTGCCTCTGGGGGGCCCCTCCAGGCAGTGGGGCCCCCAGACAACTGTCTCCCCTTGCCCGATCGTTGTTACGCACCTGCGATGATTAAATGGAATCTTCATGACTAGTAATTTGTTATTTAAATCATTAAAATTGAGTCTTTCTGTTAGGGGTGTGCAAGCTGGGTGTTTGGATGGCTCGGTTCGAATCTGGACCATATTCAGACTGATAGAGTCCAGGCTCAGGTTTGACCAAACCAGGTGTGCTCTGGTTCGGCCTTCAAGCCAGCCAAGCTGGCTCATGGGCTTGCTCAGGGGATATACCTGTAAAGGGGAATCCAGCTAGGATTCTGCTTTACAAGTAAGGAGGGATTCCCTAGACTTAGAAGGGAGTGGTGGCAAAAGGGAAATATTTACCTTTTAGTTTCCCACCTGTGGTGGCTGCAGCAACATCGGAGGCAGTGGCTCCTCACCCTCCCACCTCCCAAATGACAGCCTCCCATATTTGCATCACCATGTTGGATTCCCCTTTACAAGTATATCCCCTGAGCTAGCCCCCGAGCTGGTTCTTTAAAGTGGGGGGAGCGGTCCGGTTCGAATTCACCAGAACCGGGGCCAATTTGATGTGGAGCTGAGCTCAGTGAAAGCCACCTCACACATCCCTACCTTCTGAGAAGCTATTTAAATCAATTTATTTTAAATCAAATCAGGCCTGCACTCCAGGCAGGCATTTAGAGAAGTTCAGTGGAGAAATAGATTTGGGTGTCATCTGTTGGAGATGAACTTCCAGTGCATCGACCTTTTGCACCAACTGTCCTAATGACCACTAGGGGCATTGGGAGTAGAGACAGTGAGTCAGGGTCTCCCTATCTGTCCCTACTCTATGACTCCTGAACTGACTGCAGCACTTCCTGTGCTGAGTCACAATACGTCCTTTCCTCCTAGAGAGCAGATGGAAACATCTCTCTCTCTCCTTACCTATCCACTATGTAGTCCTTTAGATCAGATAGAGGTCTTTCCTATCTAAGTGTATTTAACCAATAAATATTTAGTGTTTAGTCATACAAGGATCTCTATGTCTTTTCTTTAAATAGCTGCAATATCCGAACCATCCTCTGCTACCTAATCTGTAACTGGAGTGTGTGCTCATTCCTTAGTGCTCTGCTGTTTTACCTATTGTGGGTAAAAATCAACAACCTCTAACATCATCGGCATATTTTTGCTGGTCAATGACCGAATAAACTTATAACTCATCGGCATATTTATAAAGCCCTGCACCAGATAATCACTCCCAGCAGTTTCACACTGGAGATTGAATGGAGCCCTGGGTATCCCCATACAGTAGCTCTCATTTTAAAGAGCAATTATCTCAAAGCAACACTGTCTAGAATTACCTGAGAGGTAGGAGTGGAACTACTGCAAAGCAGTGCCTCCCACACCCAACCAGTGTTCTCTGTAACAGGGATTCCCAAATGTTATTGACTACATCTCCCATCATTCCCAGCTGCCTTTGGGGATATGGGAGTTGTAGTCAATAACATCTAAAAATCAGGGAACACTGCTCCCAACTGCCTCAGGCACTCCAGAACAATACCATGGTCAATGATACAGCAAGCCACTGAGAGAACCAAGAGGACCATGAGAGTCACACTCACCCTGTTGATTGCTAATTGGAGATCATCAACAGGCCAGTCAATGCCTTCTCCACCCCATAGCCTGTCTGAAATCTAGTTTGAAATGGGTCCAGATAATCTGCTTCTTTCAAGACTGTCTGGAGTTTTGAAGCCACCATCCTTTTAGTAACCTTGCCCAACTATGGGAGGTTGGAGACAGGTGTATACTTGCCTAACTGAAGAATCCAATGCAGGTTTCTTCAAAAGTAAGCTAACAATTGCCTTCCTGAGGGGGGAAAAACATTCTGCCCAGAGAGGTATTGATAATAAATCCCTGCTAAATCATATAAGCCATTTCAGGCAAGGCTCAAGAAGACAGGTGGTAAGGTGAACTTCCCCAAGCAGCTCGGTGATAACAAACTGAAATTCATCCAGTTTAACCATACAAGGAGGAACTGCTAGACAGCTCCATAGTAGGCTCTGCAATGACTGTAGAATCCAGTTCAGCTTGCATATGAGAGATTTCCAGGTCTGGGATTCCACTTGTGGCTAGGATTCCCCTTTACAAGTACAGGGGATTCCCTAGCCTAAGTATAGGGGGCAGTGAAAGCGGAATCCTTTCCTTGAAAATGAAGGTGCTGGGGATGGAGGTGGTGGTGGACACATTGGAGGTGGTGCCAGGGGCTCTGCCAACCCTTCCCCCCACCAGCCTCCCAAATGACAGTCCGGGCTAGCTGCAGTCTGATTCAGCTAGCCCGGAGCATGCACAGAGGCCTGAATCAGGTTGCAGCTAACCCGGCCTGCACATGCACAGAGGCCCAAACCAGAGCCGACCCAAACTGTCATTTGGGAGGCTGCTGGTGGTGGTGGTTGGAGGAGTGCCCCATCATCACCTCTGATGTGTCCACCGCCATGGCCATCCCCAGCACCTTCATTTTCAAGATAATGGATTCCCCTTCTACCCCCCCCCCCCGTCTTGGGCAAGAGAATGCTTCCATTGTACTTGTAAAAGGGAGTCCTGGCCGGATTCCCCTTTACAAGTATTGTCCCTGAGCGAGCACGCAATTTGGCTCTTCAAACCGGAGTTGGTCCAGTTCGAACTTGGAATGGCATCCCCCCTTTGGGGGGCTGATCTAGTTTGAACTCAGACCGCCCAAACTGGGCCGACTCAATGTCGAGCTTGACTTGATTCAAGCTGGCTCGCGCACCCCAGCAGGTACTTCTCATCCACTCAACTCAAATTTACAACTTATTTTGTTGTAAACCGCCCAGAGACGTGAGTATAAAAATATGTTAAATAATAAATAAATAAATAAATAAATAAATGTTGATTCAGTAATCACCGGATGTTTCAGTGGTAAGCATGTAAAGCTTTTGAATGTTTTATTAATATGGCACAAAACTTGTTTTGTTTTATTTTTGAAATGCAAGATCTGAGGAGGGATGAAAGACAATCTAAATTATATTTACTAGGTAAATAATGGGAAATATAAGATTCAGTTAGCACATAAAATATCACTTATGAAATGAATAACTGTGAACATTTTTGTGTTAATGGTGAATATATGCTGTAGGAAGTGCAGAGCTGGAATTGTGTGCTAATATACTTAAGTGTTTTGTTTTTTAACTTCCTTCCTTACTAGGCAGAAGATAACTGAAAAGTTTGAACAGAAAGCAAAACTATATTGGAAATAAGAAGGGTGATATCATTTGGGTTTAGAAATGCATGCATATTATTTTCAAATCTTTGCATGAGGGTTTCCAACTAATTAGAATAAACATGGTTTGACTGTTGTTATTTTTAAATCAGCCCCTGATAAAAGGGTGCGTTAAATTTTTTCAGAACTGTTATTTATTTATTTAAATTATTTGTTCACTGCCCAAACCTTAAGTCTCTTGGTGGTTTACAATAAAATAACTTGCTAGAAAAGTAGCAAGGCTGAGTTTGTATGCAAGTGAGAATTTGAGGGTACAGGAACCTTTTTGGTCCCAGCAACTGTCTTAGGAACAACTCACAGACTGTCATCCAGCCTAATTGACTCATGAGTAGTCCCATTGAAATTTATGGGACAAGTGAGTCATCATTAACATGTCCCATTAATTTCAAAGCAACTACTCATTAGTAATTTAGTCTGGATACCAGCCAGTTTTTGTGTATAACTTTTGATCAGTTGGACTGATAGTTTTAATTTGAAACGTGTTTTTAAAAATGTAATTTTAAATATGGTTTTAGCTTGGTCTTTTAACTTGTCTAACTTTATTAATCTTTTATTTTACATTGTATCTATTTTATTAATATTGTGAGCTGCCCCGGGCAGCAGTTTACTGGAGGGGCAGTGTATAAATATTTTAAATAAATAAAGAAAAAGTTCTTCTGTGTTCATTCTCTATGGATGTTTATGTTGTGTATGCTCTGCCAAACCAAGGCTCTAGGGGGCTTCTGTTGTTTCGCTTGAGACAGGGATGTGCATGGAACCAGATTACCCAGTTCAGCTCAAATCCAAACCCAGTATACTTGTAAAATACACTTACAAGGGGCTCAAGGGGTATACTTGTAAAGGGGAATTGGCAAGGATTCCCCTGTACAAGTAAAGGGCTGAATGCAGGTATAGGGGTGCGGGGGTGGGGTGGGGGAGGGAGGTTGTAGCCTTTAAGTAATTTAGCTTTAAATTGAAGATGCCAGTGCCACAGCTAGCATGTGGTGGCTGTGGGAACTGCAGAAGAGGCAGGGGCTCCTTCTACCCCTCCACTGGCCTCCCAGGTGACCAGTGGAAGGAGCCCCCCACAGCCTCTGTCATATAAGCCACAGCAGCCACCCATACGAGGCCTGAAATAAGTCACAGCATGGCTGTCCACTCACTTGGGGTGGAAGGAGCCCCCGATGCTGCTGCTGCCTCCGCCGTCCCTGTAGCCAGCACTGTCCCAGCTGTGGAAGGGGGAGCTGTGGAAGGGAGGGGGAGGAAGGGGGAGCTGTGGAAGGGAGCTGTGGAAGGGGGAGGTTGTATGCTACAACCTCCCCCTTGCCCGCATTTAGCCCTTTACTTGTCAAGGGGAATCCTTGCCGGGTTACCCTTTACAAATATACCCATCGAGCCGGCTCACAAGGCGGGGGCTTGTCTCGATTTGTCCTCAGACAGGCTCCCCTCAGTTTGGTTTGAGGGTGAGTCTTTGAGTTGAGCTGGCTTGAGTGCAAGCTGGCTTGATTCTGAGCTGACTCGCACATCCCTTCTTTAAGAGGCTGCTGGCTGCTTGTAGGAGCTCTCTGTAAATAAAGAACCTGTTATTGAGGATTTTGTCCCGTTTGTTTATCACCCACAGACTTAACAGTGGTGATGAGGATGGGATCCTCCTTGGATGGCAGTACTGCTGTTTTCTGTGCTGGAAATATCCACAAGTAGCTGCTGTTGGTTATTTAGGCCCAGAGGCCTTGCAGAGGACTAGGCCTTGTTGCAGTCAGTTAAAAGAAGAACCCCTAGTAGGCAGTGAAGGCAGGCATGTGGGGTTGCCTGTTGACAGCCTCATTAAATAAATAGATAAGGGTTCCCAAAGAGTGAATGTGGACCATTTTGATAATTCTGTGGAGGTCTGGGCCACATAGATGGAGTGCCTGGAACAATATTTTGTACTCTATGATACTCCAGAGGGTTCAGAATATGCCAGGGTTGGCACCCCTTCACCCATGGAATTGGACTTTGCAGGCCGCTTCCTGGGTACCAGTGTTTTTGGTGGTGCTGGATGGCTATTTGAAATGGCCTAAGGTGTTCTGTTTGTCATCCACAACTTCTGCAAGTACTGTCCATATTTTCCAGAGCCTTTTTGCTAGAACTGGACTGCCTGTACATATGGTCCCCAATTTGTTTTTACAGACAATGGACCACAATTTGTTTCTATAGAAATCCAAATCTTCCTGAAGCAAAATGGGACCAAACATGTGACTTCTGCACCTTATCACCCAGCTACAATGGGTTCACAGAACAGTTCATCCAAACTATGAAGCATGCTTTGCAAGCTGCAGAGGACCAGCCGGGCTTTTTATCTGTTAAACTGGCTAATTTTCTATGGCCATATAGGAATGCTGTACATAGTTCAACAAACCAAACACCTGCCAGTTGGTTTCTGGGTTTCTGCAGCTTCCCATCTCATATGGATCTTTTGAAGCCTGACCTACGTAGATATATTATCAACAAACTGACCAGATAAAGCAACGGGAGCCTCCCAGGCAGGCAGTATGAAAGCACACGTAATGTACATTAAGCACACTTAATATAGTGACACTGTTGTAGCGTGTAATCTGGAAAATGCCCTGGCATAGCCACATGGAACAGATCTGGGGTACAGTTTCCACTCATATTGTACACCACTGCTGTCACCACTGACTCTGCAGGCAGCACACTTGGAAGACTCATCTGGTGTCCTCAGTGCTCATGAGCCAAAGTTCCTGCTCCAGCTATGAGTGACCAGGAAGTCCTTCGGCCAGTTTGTGTGGACTCAAAACCTTCTTCAGAAATTGCAGTTTCCAACCTCTCCTCAGAGGGTTCAGCTGAAGTCCCAGCAGTACCAACCCGGCATTATCGTGTTTGCATGAGAAAACCACCTGACAGACTCAACCTTTAGCTATGTTCTTTCCTGTTCTCAACTGCAATGTGCTAGTTGTTACTGTTCTGTTTTTTAGGACTTCAGTAACTTGCCTAAGGAGCAAGAGGTTGCTTGTTCGAATCCCCGCTGGTATGTTTCCCAGACTATTGGAAACACCTATATCGAGTAGCAGTGGTATAGGAAGATGCTGAAAGGCACCATCTCATACTGCATGGGAGGAGGCAATGGTAAATCCCTCCTGTATTCTAAAGAAAACCACATGACTCTGTGGTCGCCAGGAGTCAACACCGACTCAATAGCACAACTTTACCTTTATATATATTTTTGGAGGCGGGGGGAGTTATGTATGCTCTGCCAAGCCAAGCTTCTAGGGGTCTTCCAATATTTCACTTTAAGAGGCTGCTTACTGCTTGTAGGACCTCTCTGCTAATAAAGAACCTGTTGCTGAGGATTTTGTCCAGTTTGTGTATAACCCATGGACTTAACAGTTTACATCTAGGCTGGGAAAGGGTCAAGATGGGGGAGAGATTTGCCTTTAAAGTACAATTTGAGGTTTTTTTTAGTTCCACCCCTCTTCCTTAAAACAACCCCCAAAAAGCATTTTTCCAATTCTGTGACACTGATGCTTCCACTTTCCAGCAGTTTCCCCTTAAGACACGTTGCTTGATGAAAGATACAGAATGAAATACAAAATGGCAGCCAAATGGCCAGAAGATATGCAAACAGAGCCTAAGCTCATTTGTACCAGTTTAGTTCAATGAAATGCCAGTGATGTCAGTGGATTGACTGCTGATTAATGCCATTGCCTGAGAGAGATAAACCTGTCTCATTAGTTGTAAATTACAATGAGTCTACTTAGTTAAAAAGAAATCCATGTTAAGCTTATTCATCTGTTTGAGACGGTAGTCACATCCTACAGGAAGAAAGAAATGGCTTGGCCAAAGCATTTGTGACATTCCATTGATTTTCGGAGGACTCATACTGGAACCAGATGTGACAGGAGATATGTTGCTGTTGCTAAAAACAGTAACACTGAGCTAACTCCTTTGTTCTCCTGCCCTGGTAAGTATAGTAGTAACCTCTACTAACTTGGCAAAGAGGCACCTTTTAAAGTGGTAGCTCTCTTATAATTTTGCAGGAGGAAGGCAACTGTCCATATGTTCCCCAGCATAGCATTTGTGAGTGTTACGCTACCTCTGGATATCTCTGCTGCCACCATTCAGATCTGTTTTGGAAGGACTTCTCCCCACTGGTTTATTGTGTGGTAGTGTGGGGAATCTCGTATGGTGACACGGGAGAGGATAATAAAACGTTCTATTTGACAGTAGTGGCTGGTGAGGGTGAGGGGAGGGGCGGTGACGGCGAGAGGCACCTTTAAAAAATAAATTAGCAGGTGCTTACCAGCGTTACCACAGCATCTGCAAACAGTCTTAAGCAGCAGTGCTCCACCCGGCATCCCCGGATGCCAGATGGAGCACCACTGCCCCGTACAGGATGCTGGGTGGAGCACTGCTGCTTGAGATGGCTTTATTTTTAAATGCACATGTGCAGAGGCCCAAATAGGGCCACAGCTGGCCTGGACGATCAGTTGGGAGGGAGGCAGGGTGGTTGGAGGAGCTCTCACCACTACCTCCTCCTCTCAAGTATCTGCCGACACAGCGGTTGCCCTTGCTGCCGGTGGTGCTTCACTTTAAACATGAAAATTAGCCATTTTGCCTGCTGGCAGGGTGGTTAGAGGAGGCCCCACCCCCGCCTCCTGAGTATCTGCCACCATAGCAGCCACCCCCACCACTTGTGGGTCTTCATTTAAAAGGTTAAAATAAGCATTTAGTCTGCCTTACCACCACTTTAGATTTTACAAAGGAAAGCCTTTTTAGGCTAGGAGATGCCCTGTACTTGTCCTAGCTGGCTCCCCCTTTCCAAGTGTACCCCCCCCACACACACACGCAAACCACAAGCCGGCCCATTAGCTGGTTCCACAAACCGGGGGATCATCCAGTTTGAACTTGGACCAGCACCCCCTCCCCTTTGGGGGCCAGGCCGTTTAAACTTTAGACTACCCAAACCCAGCTGGCTCAATGGTGAGCTTGTCACGATGCGAACGAGCTCACACGTCCGTAAAGCAAGCCCCACACAAAGATCTGAGACAATGTCCATGGCAAAATTCAAACGTGGGTCTTGGCAGGGCCCATCCATATAATGTGATCTTGGCCTCTGTTCCTAGGTGCCAAGGGGCCAAAATGGAGAGGTGATAGCTAGGGGTGTGTGCACTGGCCATTCGAACTGGGTCTGGTCTGGTCCAGCCATAGGCTTGGGGGATATACTTGTAAAGGGGAATCTGGCTTGGATTCCCCTTTACATGTAAAGGGGGATTCGCTAGACTAAGAAGAGGGGGCAAAGGGGGAATATTTACCTTTAGGTTCCCACTGATGGATTTGTAGTGACGCAAATGGCTTCTGTACACGTGCAGAGGCCCAAACCAGGCTGCAGTCAGCCCAGCCTATCATTTGGGAAGCCAGTGGGAGGGTTGGAGGAGGTGCCACTGCTGCGCCAATGTTGCCGTGGCGGCCTCCTCCACCATCCCCATGGATCCTCCCCCTCTTCTTAGGCTAGGGACTCTGCATTTACTTGTAAAGGGGAATCCTAGCCAGATTCCCCTTTACAAGTATACCCCACCACAAGCCGGCCCACGAGCTGGTCCTTTTAATCCCTAGACAATCTCACACGTCCCTGGAGATTCCTGCTTTCACTACCTGTTTCAAACAACATGCGATCAAGGCTGTGTGAAGCTTCAACAGTTGAATGAGCATCACATTGAATTGGAATGATTCGTACTGATTTGCCCTGAATTAAACCACCATCCAGTTTTGGTTAAATCAGGTTGAACTAGGACCAGTTCAGTTCAACTGTCAGAGCTGTGCTTTGGCCTGTCCCTCTTCCCCACCTTGTCACTCCCCTGAACCCTGAACTTACTTACCAGACAGTAGACAGGACAGGTAAGTAAGGTTTGGTTTTTCTCTACTTTTGCTCCCAGTGGGGAGGGAGCAGTGACCAGAGTGCAACTTGACTCTTAAAAAGACTTCCAGGAAAGGTGTTTTCCTCTCCTCTCTGTAGTCCTGTAAAATGTTGGGGACTATAGTCTTTTCAGGGACTGTGATGGGTGTAACAAGAGTTTAAAAAATGAAAGAAAGCAGTTTTGAGTCTTCCCTACCCTCTGCTTGTCAGGGATAGAATTCAGCTGAGAGGATTCTTTTGAAACCTTCTGAAGCTTCACACAAATTGAGCTGTTAGGCTCCTTCTGAAGTCTTGTTCAGTGTCCATCTAAATGTGTAAAGGGGGGCAATTGGGGTTGTTCCCAACCTCCACATGTTCAAGGGTTTATTGTGCATGCAGACACATTCCTTTATGCATTATCTGGTACCTCAGAAGACGGAGGCCTGTAAAAATGCCTGCACACCTAGGATGTGTGCACATATGACCTTTGGACATGTGGAGAATGGGGATGGGACCCATTGCTATGACCCCAATCAGTCTCCTCCATACATGGACACTTGAAGAGGAATTGTTTTTTGTTTGTTTGTTTGTTTGTGGTTTTTTTTTTTTGCTTTAGCACTGCATATGAAAAATTTGTATGGATGTGCATGAAACGTGATTAAGATGCTGGATCACAGCACATCCCTTTAACACAGAGGCATTATTATCATTATCATTATCATTATTATTATTTTATTTTTACATTTATTTCCCACTCTTCCTCCAAGGAGCCCAGAGTACTACATACTTGAGTTTCTCTTTCACAACAACCCTGTGAAGTAGGTTAGGCTGAGAGAGAAGTGACTGGCCCAGAGTCACCCAGCTAGTTTCATGGCTGAATGGGGATTTGAACTCAGGTCTCCCCGGTCCTAGTCCAGCACTCTAACCACTACACCACGCTGGCTCTCCTACACATCCCCTTTAACATGGAGGAGAGCAGGTCCATACCTGCTCCTTGGCCACTCCGCCTTAATTGTGGTACGCCCCCCCCTCCAGCTATCATTGTGCACCAGCTGTGCTCTCCCCCAGCTGCTCTCCCCTGTGTGCCAGCAATGATAGCTGGGGGTGCGATTAAGGAAGTGGTATGGGCCTGCTCTCCTCCATGATAAAAGGGATGTGTAATCCCTCTGTGGTAAAGGGATGTGCTGTGATTCAGAATCCTAATCACATTTCATGCACATGCCTTAAAATATGTATTTCCAGAACAAACTGAGGAGATGTTCAGCTGAGAGGTTTCTATTGATCAGAGATGATCAAACCCCATCCCATCTAGAAAGGATGGGTGTGTGGGGGGGTGGGGGTGGAACTCTTTACATTGCTCACAAAATGCCAGTGAGCTAACATTTACTTTGCTGTCATACTGGGTTTGTTACATGAGACATTATTGCCATTTTTCACCTACCTGTTAAACAATTTTAGGTTATTACTTCACAACACATCATTTATGTCGCTCTCTTTACTAACATGGAACCATTATCTTGCCAGTCAGTAATGACAGGTGATTTATTTAAGATTCCCATGATACTGTTTAAAGAAAAAGAGGAGCTTTACTTTGGAGTGAAGTAGAGTGAGTAAGTGTGCGCGCGCGATGTGCACAAGTGCAATATATATTCCAGTGACATTCCTACTTCCTTGAATTCAGACTTTTTCTTCTTTTTTGGTTGTTTTTGAAAATACTTCCAAAATCAGTTTTGAGTTTGAATTCAGCACAGGTCTTTGTACTGGTCTTTTTAAAGCCCTAAGCAGCTTGGTTCTTACTTATCTTAGGGAATGTCTTCTTCCTTGTGCACACCCCCTTTCACTGACATCAGCTGGGGAGTCTGAGCTCTGCATTTCCTGAGAGCTAGTGTGGTGTTGTGGTTAAAGTGTTGAACTAGGACAGGGGAGACTTGGGTTCCAATCCCCACTCAATCATGAAGCTCACTGAGTGGCCTTGGGCTAGTCACCATCTCTATCGCCTAGAGCCTTTGGAGTCATGCAATTTATAAATTTAAATAAAAATTAATAAATAATATACTTCACAGAATTGTTATGAAGATAAAAGAAACATGTACACCTCCCTGAGCTTGGAGGATGGGCAGACTATAAATGAAATAATAATGATCATGATCATGATAATCATCTTTGAGATGATGAGCTCTGAAGCTGTGACACAGAACTTCTTCACTGTGGCAACCACCATTTGTAACTCCTTGCAAAGGTGGACTCGGTTGACCCATATACCTTATAAGAAAATTACTCTGTTTCCATCAGGACTTTCTAACCAATCGCACAGCTGCAGCTGCCAGTCAGATAGTGTTTTACTGCTCTGACCAGTAAAATGGTGGCCAACATCTAGACTAATGAAACATACGCAGGATGAATATTTCATACACACATTAGGGAAGAGTGGTTTTAGTTGATCCTCCTTCCCTCCGTGCCTCCCAAAATTATGTCTCTGGAGGTAATGGGACACTCAGGGACATAATTTTACAAGGCACAGTGGGCTGCAAAGGGAAAGAGGATTGGTGAAAATTGTCCCTCCCCTGTCACACACTTTCCATTTATGCATTATTAGTCTGTATGTCAGTCAATGATCTGCCAGGTGGCCAGTCTTGGGGTCTGAAAAGCTAATAAGTTCCAGAGTTGGCCAAGTTCCAGAGTTGTTCCAGTGCTTCTGACCTTCTAGATACTTACTGAGGTCTGCCTGTCTTGACCCCAATTAGGATGCCGCTACCTTTTTCAACCAAAAGTCCGCAATTATTATTATTGTTGTTTACACAGTCAGACAGGTGTTATGGACTGGTTTGTTTTATCCAGACATCGAGTCCTTCCCAAGGACCTAGGATGGCTGAATTTTATTATCTATATTCTTATTATTATAGATATTGTCGCAAAATATAGGCTGTTCCTAGTAAAGTTGCTTTTTGTAATAGGCTGATGGTGATTTCTGTGGCCCCTATGGTGTTGAGGTGCTCTTCTAGGTCTTTTGGAATTGCACCGAGGGTGCCAATTACTACTGGGATTATTTTGGTGGTCTTCTGCCACAGCCTTTCCATTTCAATTTGTAGATCTTTGTATTTTGTTATTTTTTCTATTTCTTTTTCTTCTATTCTGCTATCCCTTGGTATTGCTATGTTGATTATTTTAACTTGTTTTTCTTTCTTCTCAACTACAGTTATATTTGGTGTATTGTGTGGCAGATGTTTGTCTGTTTGTAGTCGAAAGTCCCATAATATTTTTGCATCTTCATTTTCTACAACTTTTTCAATTTTGTGGTCCCACCAATTTTTGGCTACAGGTAGCTTGTATTTTTTGCAGATGTTCCAGTGTATCATCCCTGCTACCTTGTCATGCCTTTGTTTGTAGTCAGTCTGTGCGATCTTTTTTCCAACAGCTGATTAGGTGGTCCACGGTTTCATCTGCTTCTTTACAAAGGCGGCACTTGCTGTTTGTGGTTGATTTTTCGACTTTTGCTCTTACTGCATTTGTTCTTAGTGCCTGTTCTTGTGTAGCCAGTATTAAACCCTCTGTTTCTTTCTTCAAGTTGCCATTCTTAAGCCACTGCCAGGTCTTGATGATGTTTGATTTTCTGGTTACATTGTGCAAATATTGACCATGCAGTGGTTTATTTTTCCATTTTTCTGCTCGGTTCTTGACTTCTTCTTTCTTGTAAGCCTGCTTTGTTTCGTTGGTGTTGAATACTTTCTCATTATTGACCATTTTAAGTGCCTCTTCTTCACTGTCCTTTATATATTCTCCAAGGCCTCTTTTCTCCCCCTCTACTGTTTGATGGACTTGCTGAATTCCTTTTCCACCTGAACTGCAAGGGAGGTATAGCCTATCTACATCACTGTAGGGGTGCAGAGCATGATTGATGGTCATTATTTTCCTGGTCTTACGATCTAGTGTCTCTAGCTCTTCCTGGGTCCAGTCTGTTATTCCTGCAGTGTATCTAACACTAGGTATAGCCCAGGTGTTTATGGCTTGTATGGTGTTCCCACCATTGAGTTGTTGTTGTTGTTGTTGTTGTTGTTGTTATTTATTATTATTATTATTATTATTATTAACAATAACAACAGAAATCACCATCAGCCAATTACAAAAAGCAGCTTTACTGGGAACAGCCTATATTCTGTGACGATATCTATAATAATAACAACTGCAACAACATTGATAATAAAATTCTGCCATCCTAGGTCCTTGGGAAGGACTTGATGTCTGGATAAAAAAAAAACTAGTCAATAACACCTGTCTAACTGTATGAACAAAAATGATGATGATGATGATGATGATGATAATAATAATTCGCTCAGGGCGGTTTACAAAGAGAAATAACAAATAAGATGATGATGATGATTTTATTTGATTTCTATATCGCCCTTCCAAAAATGGCTCAGGGCAGTTTACACAGAGAAATAATAAAATAAAATAAAATAAATAAGTAAATAAGATGGATCCTTATCCCCAAAGGGCTCACAATCTAAAAAGAAACAAAAGACAGACACCAGCAACAGTCACTGGAGGTACTGTGTTGGGGGTGGATACGGCCAGTTCCTCTCTTTTTACTTTTCCTAAAAAGGGGAAAGAAACTTTGTTTAATTTTGGGAGACTTCCATAGTAATAACTCTGAGTAACAGCATTTAGTTTTTAGGTTGATGGTAGATTCAGAGGACAGTTGCAAATAGGATGTTTCGCTCTTATGTATAAGCTAAGGAAATATGCATAGAGTACGATGAAATGATGGTGATACCTGCAGGGTGTCTTTTCTTCTGTATATACATGTTGTTTTCAAATTACCATCCTCTCAGTGGATGCTGAATGTTATTTTTCACATCTCATCTAAAAGTATATCCCCCTCAGTTACATTTTAAAAAAGAAAATCGTGCTAGACAATATGTTATCTATAATGCTGGTGAAACTCCACAGTAGGATCTGGCCTGGGGGAAATATTCTGTATAACTGAACTTCCTTGGGGCGTGAGGTGAAAAATGGTGTTTTCCTGGTCTGAAAAAAGCTTTATTCTTGGATTTGTTAAGTCTGTTCTTCTGGTACAAAGAAACCAGACCTTTGGTTTATTCATTGAAGAATATACTTGATGCAATATTTTGGTAAAGCATCAACACATATAGAAAATCATTACAGTGTGCCATTCACAATAGATGTTTTAAATGTACACCCAAGAGCCAAACTGGATGTGTAAAGGATGTGAAAAAGTTTAGTCATGTTTAGTCATGTGTCTGTCCTGTTCATGTATCAAGTGGTCATGGATAAGTTCAAAAAAATTTTTAAGGGGTTGCATGCATGTTAGGGGTAGGGGGTGTGCAAACAGGCTTGAATTTGAACTGGTTCAGTTTGATGGTTCAAACTTGGACCAAACAGGGCATTGCATTGGCAATGCCAGTCTGAGTTCAATCCAATCGAGCCTGGTTCAGTTTGAACTGATTCAAACAGGCTTGAAGGCTCGAGCCTCCACTTTAGGTGCTACTACCCATTTTGTGCCATTTGTCTCCCTTGATTTCATTCGCCAAGCTCCTGCTTCACTGATTGGCCAGATGTCTCTGGCTCTCTGGTAGGCTTTCCAGTGGTGCCAGTCCTGGAGAACTGGAACCCTATTGGCCAGGGGAGGGGCCAATAGGGTGGGGACTCTAAAAGGAGAGAGTTTAAATTTCTATTTAAAGGCAAGCCCTGGCCATGTAAAAATCACTCTTGCTGCTTGCTGTTGCTGCTGCTACTGGTGGTGAGTGTGAGTTTGGCTGCAGTCTTCTTGTGCCTGCCTGCCTCTGTGCTGCTGGTGGTGAGGTCTCTCCAGTCTCCT
This sequence comes from Hemicordylus capensis, assembly GCF_027244095.1. Taxonomy (NCBI): domain Eukaryota; kingdom Metazoa; phylum Chordata; class Lepidosauria; order Squamata; family Cordylidae; genus Hemicordylus; species Hemicordylus capensis. The sequence goes on along the minus strand of NC_069658.1, from coordinate 123,621,119 downwards.
GCCCCCGCCCTTTGTCCTTCCTCCACTCCCCCACTCCCCCCTCTCCAAAGTAATTTTCCCTGGCTGGATGTATGTGTGTCTGTGCTGCTGCTGGTTTTTGTTTTTTGTTTTCTGAGTGAGTGACAGTCTCTCCTGCTCTTTGCCCACTGCCAGGGGCCCAGAGAAGGGGGCGGGGTGGAACAGGCCCTGTGGCCTGAGATGCCTCTCTGGCCCATTTCCCTGGTTCATCCCCCTGTCCCCCACCCTATACCTTTTTGCTGTTATTACTGACTGGTGGCTGCTGTTTTTAATTCTGGGCTGAGTTGAAAAGTCCTCTGCTCAGCAGCCTCATCTTCTATATATTTATTTCTCTAAGACATACCCGTGGCTAATCCCATGGGTGGCAGCTCTTGTGAGAGTTCATGAGCAACTGCTGATTATCCATGGGGACAGGGAAGAAAATGGTGATGGCGGCAGCAGCCGGTGGTCAGCAGAGAGGGCGGCACAGCTGCCCTCTCCAGCCCGCCTGTTGGCCATAAGGCAGGAGTGCTGGGGATAGGAGAGGTGGTGGGGGAAAACAATGTGGGTGGGGAAATGGGGGAGAACTAGAGGTGCAGATGCTCTGTGCCCAGTCCAGCTAGTTTGCTTTATTTCATTTGGGGGGGGTGTTGCAGGGGGGGTTCATTGTTTTCTCTGGAGCAGATGCTTTCCTTTTTTAACCCTTTTCTTGCTGTGTTTAGCACACCACCTGCTCCAGACTTGAGTGCAGGAGCTGCTTCCCATCTCTTTTCCTCCCTCCCTTTTTCTCTCGCCTATTCCCCAGCACATTTTTCCCCACCAGCTTTTTATTTTATTTTCTTCAGTGTTTCTCTTTTAATTTGATTGTTTATTTGGGTGGGCAGCTGGAAGGCTGTTCATTCTGCCCTCCCCCCACCTAGGCTGTGCTCACCTGCCAGTCTGCCATTGGTCAGGTAAGTCCCCCCCGCTGACCAGTGTGTAGAACAGAAGATTCTTCACATAGACGATGGGTAAGTGCTTTCTTTTTGTCCTTAGCTTTTGTTAAATAAGCTAAGTTTGGGTTGGGGGAGGTATTTTCTCTGTGTCTTTTTTTTTTTTTACAGGTTGTATCTTCTTTTTACAGGTTGTTTCTTGTTTTCACAGGTTCTTCCTTAGTTGGCTCCCATTGCATTGAATTGCATTGCATTGCATTGTGTTGTTGGTGGAGTGGTTGGGTAGGTGGGCGGTTTAATTTAGGTTTTTTTGGATAGGGATTTCTTCCACCAGAAAAACATTTTTCTTAATTTTTTTAAAAGCACACACCCACAGGGGTCATGTCTGAGTGCCATGTGGCGAGCAAGGCTCACAGCAGGGTGGCAGGCAGAGGTAGGAGGGATCCCCAAGCTGGTGTGGGAGGCCAGGGTGGGAGCATCAGAGATGCCAGCATGGTGTCCTACAGTTCCCCACTGGTGAGTTCTTTGCCCCAGGTGAGGTGGTGGTGTGAAGGTTCTTCTATCTGGAGGAGCCTGCTGCCACTGAGCCAGGTCCAGGACTAATGGCAGCACCACCAGTGCTGAAGCCCCATGTGGAGCCTGGCAGTGGGGGGGGTGTTCTCTCCTGCCAGAGAAGTTACTTCTGTGGTGGGAGTGTAGGGCAGGGCATTGACAGTTGGCAATCAGCCAGGTATTCCCTCCCTCCTGAGGCCCCTCCAATGCTCCTCTCACCACTCAGTGGGCCTCCCGATGATGCTCAGGTCATGGCCAAGTCCAGTTCTGGATCCTCCCAGTCTGGCTCTGAGGAGAAAGGGTCTGTTGCCGAGGTGGAGGTGCCCTCTCAGCCAAAGATGGATACTTCTGATGCGCCGGGTGGAAGGGGTGTGTGTGATGGCAGTGGGTGACCACCACCAAATCCCCTAGCACCGCCATCAACAAAGAGGCCCAAGAAGGCATCCAAGACATCTGAGGCCACCCAGAGCAATGATGTGGGGTGGTATTTTGAAATCTAGCAGTGCACCCGATGGGCCTGCCTCAAGATGCCCAATCCGCTGCTCGCACTGCCCACTGCAGGGCACAAGTCAGTCAGGACAAGTATGCTAAGCATCTGGGGATGACCTCCATGTGGCAACACATGTGAAAGCAGCATCTGGATCTCTTTGACTCCCCTGACAGCACTAGTGTGCTCAGTGTGCCTGTGACTAGTGCTGACCATGGCCATGTGAAGGCTTCTATGAAGCAGGACATGCTGCTGGTCACAGCATGTGAACCAGCAGTTGGGAGAGAAGCGTCCTGGTCATGTGGACCCATGTCTCCTCACCGCCTCATAGGGGAGATTATGGCCACTGACAACCAACCTTTTCGGGTAGTTGAGAACCCTGGCTTCTGCTGGATTATCCAGATGCTCATGCCTGACTACATGATCTCCTCAAGGACCATGTTCAACTGCACCTGGTTCCTTCCCTGTATGTGAGATGCAGGGAGCTTGTGTCAGCCATGCTGCATGCAGCACTGGCTGGCACCAGCGTGCATTTCACCACTGATCTCTGAAACAGTATGAGTGGAATGCATGCTGCTTTCCTGGCCCTAACTGCTCACTGGTGTGGCCCAGATAGAGGGAGGACCTCTGGTGCTGCCTCTGGTTCCAGCATGTCCCACACTGCATTTTGGCATGGTTGGGCCATCTTGCATGTGGAGACCTTGGATGTCAAGGAGGAGGTGGCAGCCGTACTCAGCCACCAAACTGAGGAGTAGATTGGTTGTTTGCCACACCTCACCCGGGGCTTCATTGTGACATACAATGGCTCCAACTAGGCTTGTGCATTTTGATTCGGGCACAAATCGATTTGTGCCTGAAAATGGCAGTTTCTGATTATTTGTCTACAAATCGAAACCAGAATTAGACCTCTGATAATTTTCCTTTACAAACCTTTACAAACCAAATGACCTCCTCTCGGATCTGAGTTTTGTTTACTTCGGAAAACACTTCAGCGCTCCATCAGCATTGCATTGCAAATTGTCCTTTTTGTCTCTCCACACAGACTCTAGCAGCAACTGACTGAGTGTTTGTCAGAAGGATTAGCATAGCAGAAGATAAGATATGCAAAAAGGGACACAGCTTCTGAAGACATTTAGTGAAGAGAAATGAGCTGTATTGTGATGCAATTGTGTGCTGAGAATGAAATGATTAAGCTGAGAGCAGCCAATTCATTGTCAACTCTAAGTAACAATATCCGGAGCTTCCCACTCTGTCTGGGGGGCTGCTGGGGGTGCCTGGAGGAGAGACTTCTTACAGCTTTGCCCCCCTTTTCTCCCTCTTTATTATCTTGTGTGTAATGAATAAGATTCAACATGCCCTGTCCTGTTTGCATTTAAAATATTTAAGCCCTTGCAGAAAACAAAACAAAATGCCAGCAAGGACACCACCTGCAAGCCTCTTTCAAGGTATATAGGAGGCACAAGCTATTATGCTTGGTTAAAGCAAAAAGCATACACTTGCTATTAACACACTGGGAAGTATATAAGTGGAATATGAGGAGGGGGAGGGTTTGAGAGGTAGCATGATACAGGAAGACATTCTGATTGACAGATTTTTAAACTTCAGATTTGCATTGGGGGGGGGGGACTAGTCGGAGTTTAGACACAGCTGCCTTTATTAAATTTGATGGCTCTATTTCCCATTTCCAGAAAGAGAGAACTGAGTTTGCACCAGGAATATATATGCTGGTGTAGGGCACCATTTCCTCGTTACTGCTGCATGTGTGGGTGAAGAGAGAGCTCCATTCATTGCTCTTCCATCATCCTTTGCCCCATCCTCCACCATTGACTCCATTTTCCCGGGGGAGCTGCCATTCTCCAGGATTTATGCCCTTCCTTAGCCTCGCTGACCAGACTGCTGCTTCTCCAGCCTTTTAAAAAAAGGCTTGATGTTGGAATGAAGGGTAAGAATGTAAAATGTTAAAAAAATAAACATTGTGATGCTTGCTGATGCTGATAATGTGATGATAGTAAATGCAGTGCTTTGCCAGCATGGTGTAGTGGTTAGAGTGCTGGACTAGGACTGGGGAGACCCGAGTTCAAATCCCCATTCAGCCATGAGACTTGCTGGGTGACTCTGGGCCAGTCACTTCTCTCTCAGCTTAACCTACTCCACAGGGTTGTTGTGAGGAGAAACTTAAGGATGCAGTACACCGCTCTGGGCTCCTTGGAGAAAGAGTGGGATATAAAATGCAAATGAATGAATGAATGAATGAATGAATGACTGATTGAATAAATAAAATGTCTGCTGTATGAGTCTTTTCTTTGTATTTCTCCAAAATAGAAAGAAGCACTCTATGACTGACTAAAGCAGCAGCACAGAGAGACAGACACACATGCACCAACCTACCCCAAAGGACTCTGTGACTTGATTGACTAAAGCGGCAGCACAGACAGAAGCACATGTTCCCACCCACCCTAACCCGCCCCACCACCAGTGGTGGCCATTGATGAGCTTGATGCTACTGGTGCCCCCTCACAAATGTCTGCCACTCAGACTGTGAGAGCAGCACATAGCATTAGGCCACAGCACAAACCCAACACCAAGGCTGCTCAACTTCAGCCCTCCTTCAGATGTAGGCCTATAACTCCTATAATCCCTGGCTATTGGCCACTGTGTTTGGGGATTATGGGAGCTGTAGTCCAAAAACAGCTGCAGTGCCGAAGTGGAGCAGGCCTGTCCTAAACCTTCTCCAAACCTCTCACAGAGCATGCAGCCACTCACACACAGGTATAAAATGCTAATTTTCACCAACCCATGTCTAGCAGACAGTAATTTTTATTATTATTATTTCTTGTTTACAAAGTCAGACAGGTATTATTGACTGGTTTGTTTTATCCAGACATCGAGTCCTTCCCAAGGACCTGGGATGCCAGAATTTTATTGTCAATTGTTATAGATATCGTCGCAGAATATAGGCTGTTCCCAGTAAAGCTGCTTTTTGTAATAGGCTGATGGTGATTTCTGTGGCCCCTATGGTGTTGAGGTGCTCTTCAAGGTCTTTTGGAACTGCACCCAGGGCGCCAATTACCACTGGGATTATTTGGGTCTTTTTCTGCCACAGCCTTTCAATTTCAATTTGTAGATCTTGGTATTTGGTGATTTTTTCTATTTCTTTTTCTTCTATTTTGCTACCCCCTGGTATTGCTATGTCGATTATTTTAACTTGTTTTTCTTTCTTCTCGACTACAGTTATATCTGGTGTATTGTGTGGCAGATGTTTGTCTGTTTGTAGTCGGAAGCCCAATAATATTTTTACATCTTCATTTTCTTCAACTTTTTCAATTTTATGGTCCCACCAATTCTTGGCTACATGTAGCTTGTATTTTTTGCAGATGTTCCAGTGTATCATCCCTGCTACCTTGTCATGCCTTTGTTTGTAGTCAGTCTGTGCGATCTTTTTCCAACAGCTGATTAGGTGCTCCACGGTTTCATCTGCTTCTTTACAAAGGCGGTACTTGCTGTTTGTGGTTGATTTTTTTTGACTTTTGCTCTTATTGCATTTGTTCTTAGTGCCTGTTCTTGTGCAGCCAGTATTAAACCCTCTGTTTCTTTCTTCAAGTTTCCATTCTTAAGCCATTGCCAGGTCTTGGTGATGTCTGATTTTCCACTTATATTGTGCAAATATTGACCATGCAGAGGCTTATTTCTCCATTTTTCTGCTCGGTTCTTGACTTGTTCTTTCTTGTAGGCCTGCTTTGTTTCATTGGTGTTGAATAGTTTCGCATTCTTGACCATTTGAAGTGCATCTTCTTCACTGTCCATGATATATTCTACAAGGCCTCTTTTCTCCTCCTCGACTGTTTGATGGACTTGCTGAATTCCTCTTCCACCTGAGCTGCGAGGGAGGTATAGCCTATCTACATCACTGCGGGGGTGCAGAGCATGATTGATGGTCATGATTTTCCTGGTCTTATGATCCAGCGTCGCTAGCTCTGCCTGGGTCCAGTCTATTATTCCTGCAGTGTATCTGATCACAGGTATAGCCCAGGTGTTTATGGCTTGTATGGTGTTCCCGCCATTCAGTTTGGACTTGAGGATTTTTCTAACTCTCCTGATGTATTCACTTCCAATTTTTCTTTTAACTTCAGGGTGTGCGATGTTATCAGCCTGGAGAATGCCCAAGTATTTGTAATATTCTTTCTCTTCCAGGTTGTTGATCTTGCTTTCATTGGGCAGTTCTATTCCTTCTGTTTTTGTTATTTTCCCTCTGTTCATTATTAATGCAGCATACTTGTCTAGTCCAAACTCCATTGCTATATCACTACTGAATATACGGACAGTGTTTAGCAGTGATTTGATTTTTGACTGGGACTTTCCATACAACTTCAGATCTTCCATGTACAGCAGATGGTTGATTTTACTTGATGTTTTAGATGTTTGGTATCCGAGGCCTGTTTTGTTGAGTATTTGTGAAAGTGGGGTCATGGTGATTACAAACAACAGAGGGGATAGCTAGTCCCCTTGGAAAATGCCTCTTCTAATGCTAACCTGTCCAAGTGTCTCGCCATTGATACTTAACTGTGTACTCCACATGCTCATTGCTTTTTTAAATAAATATCTGAATGTTTTTGCTGACACCAGTTGTTTCTAAACATTTTAGTATCCATGTGTGAGGCAATGTATTGAAGGCTTTCTTGTAGTCAATCCATGCAACACTTAGATTTGTTTTTCTTCTCTTGCAGTTTTCTAAAATCATTTTGTCAATCAGCAGCTGGTCTTTTGTGCCTCTGGTGTTTGGGCAATTTCCTTTCTGTTCAACTGGAAGCTGTTTGTTAGTTAATAAGTGTTGCATGACTTCTTCTGCTATTATTCCAGTTAATAATTTGAACATGGTTGGCAGGCAGGTTATCGGTCTATAATTACTTGGAACTGCACCTTTTGCTGGGTCTTTCATGATGAGATGAGTTTTCCCAGTTGTTAGCCATTGTTCAATATCACCTCCTTGCAAAATGTGATTGAACTGCTTTGATAGTTGTTTATGAAAGCTTGTTAGGTGTTTAAGCCAAAAGCTATGCAGTTCATCATCGCCTGGTGCAGTCCAATGTTTAATTTTCTTTGCTCTTTCACTTATTAATTCTGGTGTTATTATTAGATCTTGCATTTGTTGGTTACATTTTTTGACCTCTTTCATCCAGCCTGCTTTTTTATTATAATCTACTGGATTGTCCCATAATTCCCGCCAGAATTGCACTGTTTCTTCTTTATTTGGTGTTTCTACGTTTCTTGCAGTTTCTCCTTCTATGCTTTGGTAGAAATGTCTCTGATTCGACTGGAATTGGAGATTCTGCCTGTGTTGTGTAATTCTGGCTTCATACCTGCTAATCTTCTTTGACACTGCTGTTATTTGCTGCTTTATTATTTCCAGGACTTCTCTAATTTTCCTTGAATCTAGATGGTATTTTTGGATCAGATACTGTTTGGTGTTTTCATTCTTCATCTTCTTGTCTTTCATATCTTTCAATTTACTAGCATCTGATCTAAGCCTGGGGATTTTATTTTCTAATCTAATCTTCCATTTAGGTGATGTACTGCTTTCTTTTTTGACAGGTCCATTGATCTTATATCCGAGCTCTTTTGTTGTTATTGTTGCTGCACTGTACATTAGTTGGTTTGTTTCTTGCAAATTCTTGGTTGTTATTTCTGCAAGTGCAGCACTGACATCTTTTAATGCCTGAGCAAGTTGTTTTTTGGCAACTGTTTTTAGAGCTGGAAGTCGAACCCTGGTTCATGTGCTCAGTTATTTTTTGCTTTAGTTCTTGTTGCTTTTCTGTTAAATGGCATTTGGGTTTTTGAGGTGAAGGCAAAGGGGTGGTTGCCTGGTTTTGATTTTGAAACAGTTAAGTAACAGTGGCATCTTCTATTTCCAACACCACCTCCACCTGCGCCTGAGCAACTTCTTCAATTGGTGGTAATTCTTCTTCCATATCTTGAGCCTGTGTTGCTCTTTGCAGTTCTTCCAGCTCAACTCCTGTGAATACTTTATTTCTTATTATGTGTCTTCTCTGGTCTGCTAGCCTTTGTTCACAACAACCCTGTGAAGTATGTGAGGCTGAAAGAGAAGTCACTGGCCCAGAGTCACCTAGCTAGTTTCATGACTGAATGGGGATTTGAACTCCGGTCTCCCCAGTCCCCAATAATGAGGATTGGGTCATATAGTGAGTTGTTGCATCATCAGCGTTTTTATTGAAATATTGCTTGAATCCACAAATGGGTAGTGCTGCTGCGCTGGGGTGCCACAGGCTCCGAACTGCTGCAAAATGCCCAAATAACGGCACCAAAAAATTGTGTGCCGTTGTTCATCAGTCTTCACTCTTTCAACTTGTTTATGTGGGAGTATGTTGTTTTGTATCCTTGCCATTCCCTGCTTCACACGCATCACATGTTCTTGAAGTCTCAGTCCCTGTCTGTGGATGACAAATACTTGGGTGGGGAAGGGAGGGCAGGGTGCACTTGATGCTGCTGTTGGCTACTAGTCTGCTGCGCATATGATGCCTGCTTCGGAAACCTGGCTCTTTGTAAAGCTCTGCTGTTGTTGTCATCGATGTGTGTGCTGCCTGGTGATGTTCTTCATGGCAGAATTGGGGCAGAAAGGGGTCTGCTGGGGCAGAACAGTGGGTTGGGTGGAAGTGCTCCAAGGGGTGTCTGCCACAACCCAGACGCCCATGAAATTGGATGCTTTCTTAGGAATTGTGAAAGTTGGAGTGCCTCTGGGGCAGAAAGAGGTCTGCTGGGGCAGAACAGTGGGTTGGCTGGAAGTGCCCCAAGGGGTGCCTGCCCCAACCCAGATTCCAAAGGTATAGGGCAAATTTTTTGTGATTTGGGGAAGTTTGAGTGTCTTTAAGCTTTCCCCCCATAGGGAATAATGGTGGTTTCAGCAGCCCCATAACTGCACTTGGGGGGCACTGGTGTGGTGCTGAGCGAATGGTGGTGTAGTGCATAGAGGGTGCCAACCACCCCCCTGGATTGCTAACCCATTGGGGTACTGGGCTTTGTTGTTTCTGAGGTGTTGAGTTTAGATTCTCTGGTAGCAAATGAGATTTTTAATGAAAAACCATGAATCCACTCTCATATGCTACCAGAGAATCTACACTCAGAACACCTCTAGAACAACAAAATCCGGTACTTCATGGGTTAGCAACCCATGTGGGTAGTTGGCACCGTATGTGCACTTCACCACCACTTGCTCTGGGCCACCCCAGTGCCCTCCAGTGGAGTTACGGGACTGCAGAAACCTCCATTATACCCTATGAGGAAAATCTGAAAGACTTGTAAATTCATTAACTCTTTAAAAATCTGCCAAATTCCAAATTCCTCTGAAAATTATGGTAGCTTCCTTGCACCAACTGGGCACTACCACCAACCACACTCCACTATGGTCCACCCCTCCCCCCCCCCCCCGCGTGAAGTTATACTTTTCCTGAAACCCCCATTATACCCTATGAGGAAAACCTGAAAGACGTGCAAACTTCAAAAATTCACCAAAAATCAGCTGTTTTCCCAATTCCTTTGAAATTTTTGTGGTAGCTTCCACTCATTGGGCACTACAACCCCCACCCACTCTTTTGGCCATGTGACCCATTTTTTAATCAGAATTAATTTGGATTCGAATTAATTCGGATACAAAACAAAACGGGTGATTCAGAAGGCTTAATTTTGAACAAAATACAAAATGGGGTTGATTCGGATTTGGTACAAATCAAAACATAAAAAATACAAAACACACAACCCTAGCTCCCATGTCATGGCAGTGTTAGTGTTGGAATGTGTGAAAAATCCGCTGTATGGCACACATGTGCCACCTGGCCATCAGGAATGCTGTTGGCCTCAAGGAGGTGAAGGCGTCAAGGAACAGGGCCATCCAATGCAGGGTGCTGTTGCTGCCACAACTGCGCTTGTGGAGAAGTCCTGCAAGATTGCAGCTCACTTCCACTGGAGTGAGAAGTCCAGGTACCTGGTCCATGAGTGGCAGTGTGACCATGGCCTTCCTCACTATCTCATCCCCATGGATGTAGATACCTGGTGGAACTCCACCTTCTTGTTCCAGTGCCTGCTGGAGCAGGAGGTGGCCCTTGACAACCTGGTGCGGAATCAGACCCTGGGCATGTGCGATTTATCCAACTTGGAGTGGAAGCTCTTATCCGAGATGGTGTCAGCACACAAGCCCTTCCTGTTTGCCAGGAAGAGCTTGTGTACTGATACCGCTCCTCTGAGTCAGGCCTGCCCATGGCTATTGTCTTGGGAAAAATGATGGGTGAACTCTAGACCTCGCTGACCATGCCAGAGCGGCATGCACTGGCTGAAAAGCTGAGGAATGGGGTTGTCAACAGGCTGGTGGGTGTGTTGGCTGACAGAGAGGAGTACATCCTGTCTTGTCTCTGCGACCTGACCATCAAGGTCAATGTTGTTTGTGTGGATGACTTGCCCAGGTAGAGGGATCTCCTGGTCCAGAGAGTTAGAGAAGGAGGATCATTTGACCAGAGACCAGGAGGCTGATACGGTGTCCCCATGAGCATGCTCGATCTACACCCAGCAGCAGTAGTGCAGACAGTCCTTCATCTCCCACTCCTTCACCTTCCCAGTCTAGCGGTGTAGCATCCCAGGCAGCAGTGCCAATGCAGCAAGCAATTCCTCCTGCTAAATCAGCCCAGTGATTTAAGTGAGTGTGCCTTGGTGCCCTGTCTGGTTTTCAGGAGGCTTGGCCTACCAGGCCCACCCAATGTTGCATAGTACCTGGAGGAGCCTGTGGAGGAAGACCCAGAGATGGACTGGGTGCAGCTCTGGGCAAACCACCTCCAAGTCTGGCCAGACCTGGCAGTGGTTGTTGCATGCCTTCTCTGCTGTTTGCAAACCAGAGTCCAAAGCAAGCAGGTGTTTTCACGTACTGGTGACATGGTACATCTGCACAGTCCTGGGTGGACCCTGGCTTGGTCAAGCAGTTGTGGTTCCTCAAGGTAAACCACCCCTGCTAGGCTACTCTGAGCTGGATGTTGAGCTGGGCGAATGATTGGCCCATGGGTGACCCATGGTGTCGGTCGCTTGATTGGCAACAGCTTCTGCTCATTCCTCCCCTCCTCCCTTCCTTCTTCAACCATGCCATGTCGTAGCATGCCCACTGTTTTGGGTGGTGTGTGTGTGTGTGTGTATACTGGACACACCATGATGCTGAACTTCCATGATGCTGAACCCATGATGCTGCACTTCCCCCTGCCTGCCAACAGCACTCGGGGGCCCATGGGCACACCCACAAACACTAGGTGGTTATGCCAGTGCAGAACTGTGTATATTTGTATATATGTAAATGTGTAGATATGTACATTTTTACATGTGTAGATTTTTGAATGTGTACATAGGTGACTTGTCTTGTGGGGTAGGCAGTGGGGATTGACGACTGTACAAATGTGGATTTTTAAAAATGTATATCTGCAAATGTATAAAACTGTACATATTTGAATATGTAGAACTAGCTGCTGTAAATGTGTAGAAGTATTGTACAGATGTGTGTGCAGGTGTGTGTGTGAATGCGTGGAGTTTTTTGTTGTGTGGGGGTGTGTGGTGGAAACTAGAGGGAAACTTTTTTGTGTGTAGATAGTGTTTTGGAAGCTTTGGTTTGTGTTAGTTGGTGTGTAAAATACTACAGCTGTATAGATGGATGTGTGTGTATATTCTTGTAAATAATGTATTTGTGCAGTGTGTATATATACTTTAGCTGTATAGATGGATTTGTCTATATATACTTGTATATAGTGTATGTGTACAATGTGTATATATAGACCCCCCTTTTTCATTTCCCTCATCAGTTTAGTTCACACACACACACACACACACACACACACACACACACACACACAACCAATGATGAGTTGACTGGTGTCAACACGTGTCTGGGGCCTGTGTGGCCTCCAGCAAAGATGTGTGGAGCTGCCAGTCTTTGGCGGCTTTTCCTTGTAGACACACCACATGCACAAAGAGAGAGGAGCAGAGAAAATCTCAAGGTGCGTTATGTTAATTTCTCATTCAATGTGGTTTGTTTTTGCCTTGCCCTCTTTTTTTTTTTTTTTTGCAGTTTGCATGCCGGGTTGGTTTTGCTGCCTTGCGCCATAGTGTGTGACTTGCTAGGTGTTTGCTTGTGGTAGTAGCTGATGGTTTTGCAGTACGACTGGGCTGGGCTGGCTGGCAGGTCTGTCTCTGTGCTTGTATTTTTGGTTTGCAGCTTGGTGTCTTTTTAATTGAGTCACTGCCTGTTGGATTGTGGCCTGCTGGGGGCACAAAACCAGGTTGGGTGGTAGGCACCTATGGGTACCAACTACCACAGGAACCACATGGCAACTCGAACCGGTTCTAAAAGTTTCTACGTATGGTATAATGGGGACTTGATCTGGCCCATTATTCCCTATGCAGAGCACCTAGGGGCACAAGCATGGGGTGGGTGGTAACCCATGGCTGCCTACCATCCACCAAACCCCAAAGCAATCAGACACTTCTGTTGATGAATTTCTGAAGTTTTGGTTTTGTTTTGGTTTACATTTTTTGCATTTTTCCCATAGGGAGTAATGGGGATTTGAGGATACCCCATCTGCCCTCCTGAGGGGTGCCTGGGCACCAAAGTGGGTTTGAGGGCAAGGCACATTGTACCACAACTTCCTCCTGAAATCTCAAGCCAGTGGGGCTCATGGTTTTTTAATATATAATTTTAAAAAGATTTTTGCCTGTTTCAATGCAATGAATAGGAATTTTGCCTCCATTCATAATAGTAGAACAGTGTGTGACCTAATTTGCTGTGAACGCTCTTATACATATCAAATGTCTCAAGACTAGATATTGCAGCAGCAGTTGGTATATTGTGCAGAAGGGTGGACTCACCAATGAAAAAGGACTGGAATGCAGTAAAAAGGATTGGACAATATTTAAAGAAAACAGCAGATTTGGAATTGCTGCTGCTGGATCCTAAATTGATAGGTTACATGGCTGCAAACTGGGCTGAAGACCAGAAAGACAGAAAATCAACTAGTGGCTAGGCATTCTTCTATGGAGGAGGATTAATTACTTGGATGAGCAGAAAACTGTCAATTGTGGCTCTTTCCTCCACTGAGACCGAATACATTTCTGTAGCACAAACATGTCATGCAGTAGTGTGGTTGCAGACTTGAAGACTTTAAAATAAATAAAGCAAAGCCAACCATAATGTAGGAGAACCATTAGTACTTGTGAATTAGAAAGCAGAGACAATAAGAATGGGAATGGTGGGATTTTTCCATAGACATTGGCTGCATTCACACAAAATGCAAATGTCACACACTTTGCAGATGTTCAGAACTGCAGTCCCAGAGACTGCAGAGAGGAGCAGGAACTTGCTCTGTGGGCAGGGGAACTGGTTGCATGGACTTCCTTCTGGCATGAAGGACAACCCTGGCAGCCAATCACAGCCAGTTCAAGGGAGGGGCTTCCTCCCTCAACTCGGATTACAACTCACTGTAACTCCAATTCTGCCTTTGGACGTTAACACTGTCGGACACAAACCTCAGGTAGAATCAGTGAAACTCACTACATCCTGAGGTTTCAAACTGGAGTTTGGAGGGAAAGCTTGGGTTGCTTTTCTGACAGAAATGCAGTGGCATGAATTCAGACGTAGAAGAAATTCAACATCCGGCTCCCTCACCTCTGGTTTCCTGTTATGTGTGAATGCAGCCAATGTGTTGGTTATTTGTATGGGGCATGTTTCCTTAATTTGAATGTATCTAGGTACTGGCTTGGGAATGGAGTCACAAAGACACTTCACAGGATTACGGTGAAGCACCTCGATGAGCTCTGCAAGGAAAGCGGGCTTAGCCTGCTCTCCCTGCAGACGATCATGCTCGGAGCCCTGGGTGGCTGAATCGGCCGCCCACATGACTACTGGATCTGTCATGGTGCCAGTGGGAGCTGCAGTGATCGTGGGCTGCCCGGCCCCTGGAAGTCCCAGGATGCCCCGCATGAGTGTGTGGGGCATTCTGGGGAGACCCCCGAGCCCAGGAGGCTGTCGGGGGTCTATTCGTGTGTCACTGTGCGCCGCGGTGGCACACAAGCAATAAAATGAGGTTAACTTGTGTGAGCACTGCAAGATATTCCCCTCAGGGGATGGAGCCGCTCTGGGAAGAGCAAAGGTTTCAAGTTCCCTCCCTGGCATCTCCAAGATAGGGCTGAGAGAAATTCCTGCCTGCAACCTTGGAGAAGCCGCTGCCAGTCTGTGACGACAATAGTGAGCTAGATAGACCAATGGTCTGACTCACTATATGGCAGCTTCCTATGTTCCTAAGGGGAGGGTGAATTAGGCGGGCTAGCTGCCTGGGAACCACCGGGCTCTTCCATGAGCCCGGTGGTTCCCACGATCGGTAGTAAGTGGGTTAGGGTCTCTTAGCCCACTTTCTACCAATCGTGGAATAGCTTCACAGTGTTTTTTGTCTGCTCTTCACTTCTTGTTCAGAATTTAGGGATGTGCATAAAGCACAAAGTTTCTTGCAGCTGCAGGGAAGGGTGTGCGTGAAGAGGCATGCTGGTCTTAACTTGCTCCCCCACTGGCCCCCACTGCCCCACTGTGGTGCTGTCAGTTGTAGAAAGCTGTGCCGCACCATGCTGCACAGCTGCAGTGCTGCTCCCAGCAGGCTGGGTGTGGCATCAGTATGCACATGGCTGTCACACATATGTGGCAGCCATGTGCATGCCTACGCCATGCATGAGCTGCTGGGAACAGCACCACAGCCATGCGGCATGGCTTTTTAGAACCAACAGCACTATGGGAGTGTGGCGGAAGAACAGGTAAGACTCGTGAACCTCCATTTAAAGCTACTGCTCCCCTCCTGCCAAAATGATTCAGCTGCGACAGCTTGAATTGTTTTGGTGCCTCTGTAATGGCGCCCAAACGATTTGGGCACATCCCTATTAGAATTCTGACTGAGAGGTTCTCCCTCTCCCTTGCATAAGGGATTTTTAGTTAGTTTATTGTTTCCTCAACCTGTGCTTAATTAGTAATAAATATCAAACTCTTGTTTTTCAGTTAAAGTAAGCTTCCTGAGTAATCACTTCTATAAGATAAGTAATTTATCTGCAACAGTAACAAAGCATGGGAAATAGCCAAGCATAAAAAACAAACGCACTATACAAAATACCATTCAAAAAACAATGAGTAAATCCGCCCGTGCATACATGTTTTTCACTGGACACTAACCCCCATATAGTCATATAGTTCTAGTTTTTAAATAATACTGCTGTGACTCTACAGAAGATGGATTCAGGCTGCCATTTTCCTCTCCAGATGGTTACAACTATCCCACAATAATTGGGCCTTTGGGTGGGGCAGCTTATAAATGTAATAACTAACTAACTAACTTGATGGCCTGAAGCTTCCATCACATGGTGATTCACCACAAGATGGGGGTTTCCATTTTCTCAGCCCCTCAGTGGGAAGAAAACAAATACCGTACTTGTGATTATCCTCATGTGAAGGAGTCTTAACAGAACATCTGAATCTACCCGCAGCAGGGAGTCAGAGTGGTAGATGTAAATGTGAACTTTACTTAAACAGAGCATATATAATCCAGATGGCAAGCTACAGAAGTGAACAAAATGCCACAATTTGAAATGCTGGCCTGCAGTCACTAAAAATATGTTTGGAATTGAAAGAAAATGTGTTCTCTCCTTACAAACCCATATATTGGCAGGATTTAATCTATTCTTGATTGACTTTTTCTTTGTGTCTAGTTATTAGAGTGCATGGGGCATCTCCATAGTTGGGGTAGTGATTTCTCTGGCCTACAGAATGGAAAGATTAATATTAACAAGCAGAAGTCCCCCCCCCCCAAAAAAAAATTAGAGTTCAGCCAAGGCAGAGGTCATTGGCCTCTCTAATGAATGTAATTATCTGACACACAACCTTGAACAGGAAACAGCCATTTTAGGTCTTGTGGTAGCAAGCATGACTTGTCCCCATAGCTAAGCAGGGTCTGCCCTGGTTGCATCTGAATGGGAGACTTGATGTGTGAGCACTGTAATATACTCCCCTCAGGGGATGGGGCTGCTCTGGAAAGAGCAGAAGGTTCCCAGTTCCCTCCCTGGCATCTCCAAGATAGGGCTGAGAGAGATCCCTGCCTGCAACCCTGGAGAAGCCGCTGCCAGTCTGTGAAGACAATACTGAGCTAGATAGACCAATGGTCTGACTCAGTATATGGCAGTTTCCTATGTTACAAAACACAGATCTTTCAATGCAGCCTATCTTATATATAGTCATTTGAATTGGTGGAGAGAATTAACAGTAGTGAAGATCTTGGCTGTGGCCCAATGATACAGCGTCAGTTCCCAAGTGCCCGTCATCTCTCCAGGCAGGCTGTGAATGATCCCTGTCTGAAACCCTGGAGAGCTGCTGCCGGTCCATGTGGACAGTACTAAGTTAGACCAAGAGTGTGACTCAGTAGAAAGCTTCCTTTGAAGTAACATTATCATTTTCAATTGGAAGTGAAAGTGAAATGGAAAGTTAATCCCCGGTAACTGAGCAAAGCGGCACCTTTTAAAATGGTGATTCTCATTAGCAGAGGGAGAGCAATTGTCCGTTTTCAATCCAGTGTACCATCTCTCCAATGACTGTTCTTCTGGTAATCAGAAGTATGATTGACTTTTACTTGGTCCTATTTTTATCATGGTTAATAATAGCTATTGATTTGAATGTGTCGAATTCTTTTTCAACGTCACCTAAACTAGTCCATTGCATTAGACTCTGTTGAAGTGTTCTGATGAAAAGAGGTGAAAGGTATTAATGAGTCACCACTTTCACAGTGGCTGGTATGTTGTCATGAAGAGATGGCAAGTCTGGTGAATTTAATCAGTGTGTTATCTCACCTCTTTTAAGGCTAAGAACTGTTGGTTTAGTATAAATGTCAGCTGTGGGCAGTGTTGCAAATCAGACATTGCGATGTCATTTTTTTTCACCTGGGAGCCACTGCTGTGATATACAGGTAGAGCTTCCACCTTCATACACTTCAACAATCCTTTAACTGGGGAATCAAAGGTTTCCATTATAAGCCAAGAACATGCAGTATGCACCACGGAATGGCATGATCTGGGTTTCCTGCCTTCACACACTTAAGATTGCATAGTGAAGGGTATGTTCAGTAGCGGCCAGGAATATATGTGTTTTGCAGAATTCTAGGAGTGTGTGTGTGTGTGTGTGTGTGTGTGTGTGTGTGTGTGTGTGTGTGTAACTGGAGATTGCAATCCTGACCTCCCGTACAAGCAGTATATGCAAGATGTTTTAGACAATCTAAGTGCTATATAAGTGCTTGATATACATTTAAATTAAAAGCACAGTCCTGCACAGTGAGAGTAATGGAACTGGATTTAGTAGCAAATGAATTTTTCTGGATTGTGCCTGCCCAAACTAGGTAACCTATGCTGTCAATTAAGCCTATCTAAATGCCTCAGGTGAATCTCTATTTTAATTTTTGAAGGAGGTAGTGGATTTTTTTCCTGTGTGGTTTTGTCATGGTCTGTCTGATTGCCTGTACCATAAGTGGGGGAAGAGGTAAGCAAAACATTCCCTTTCTGTTCCACCCCCCACCTCCTCTTATGCATCCTGCCATTAAGTGAAAAACTCCCCACCACCACCTGCTCCTACCAAACAACCCTTTGTCATGGGGTGGGGCAACCGAAGAGACTCTGGCTGTTGTGGGACTATAACTCACATCATCCCCAGCTCCCAAATATTATGGCTGGGATTATGGGAATTGTAGTTCAACAACAGCTGCATCTTCAGGCTGGCCATTCCTGCTCTATCACTCTAGTCTTTGAGTATTGATTCTACCTTTGTGTATTCTTTTATGATGGCTAATTTACAAAGTAGAATGGGAGAGTAATTAGGTATGGGTTGGCAAACAAAGTTTCAGAGAGCAAAATAAATAATAAATTGTGGCTGGGGATGATGGGAGTTGTAGTCCAGCAATAGCTGGAAGGCTGCAGACTGGCCACCCCTTTCCTGGTGGATGAGAACTTTCCCTTTAGGAACAGAGTTTATTCACACCTTCCAAGTGCTGAATTGCAAATGACTGTTTAGGGGCTAAAACTAACTACAATATCTAGGCAAAAACCATCTTCCTCCCTCCCCCACCCCAGTCCCGCCAACGGCAACCCATTCATAATATCTTACATGGACTATTATGTCATGGCAAAAAAAGCTCCATTCCTTCACAGATTCTAATTTAAAACATTGTTGCAGGATGCTTAGCTTAAAATGGTCAAAATTACCAGGAGGACACATTCTATTTGCTTGAAAAGTGTAGACAAATTTTGAGTCCAAGATGCTAATTGCTTGGTTTAGTGAAATGAGCATACAGTTCAATCCTTGGCCTCTCCACTTAAGGAATCTGAGAGCCAGCACTTACTCCGAGAGTCAGGCAGAGCTCCCTAGAGCCCTATCCATATATTCTGGATAATCCATATATTATATTTTATAATCCATACATTATGTTCAATGCATGTACAATCTGTATACAGTGTGCACACATAGGGATACCTAGAGTTATTCGCACACTATGTTCTATGCACACACAGTAGAATGCTTCCTATCTGTAGCCTGTATTTAAGAGGGACTGTACTCAGGTTCATGTTCAAAATTAACACATGTACAGTCATTCACAGAAAACACGTATGCATGTGTACAGATACCTGAACACATGTACAACTTAATAGGACTGAGATCTACCATAATTCCATCCTCCTAGCAGCCTTATTTAAGGATGTGGGATAAAGCTGCTGGCAGGTTGCTCAGTAATGGCAATTACTCTCCCTCTGTGTGTTTGCCTGTCCCCTGCTTGTTGCCTTTGGACTGCTCCGAGGGATTTGATGCCAAACTTGGCTTTGCATTTCAGCTTATTCCCTCTGATTAGGTGCTTTTGGCTGGCTGGCTTCTAGGATTTTACCTCTGGACCATTGAAGCAATGTTCTTGCCCTGGATTGGATTCTGCCAGGCCTTGATGGTATGACAAGTATGACATACCTGCCAACATGTCTTTGTTTCCCCAGTCAACTGAACTCAAGTAGCAGGACTCAAGTAAACCCTTCCGGGAAGCTTCTACAAGGGTCATGATGACAAATTTTGGTGGGAAATGGCCCTGAAGTAAAGGGATAAACAAAACACCCCTATCTCCATGTTGCAGTCCCATTCTGGATCAGTCCCCGACATGGTTGCTAGTTTGAAGGGAAAGTAAATCCCAAACTAGATGATGCCTTTATGGTGTAATCTTGTTTTGTTCCAGCATCTGTTATTCAGAGGAGGGTCTGTTTTACTATCACAGGTAATGGGCAATGATAGACCTTCTGTACAGTAATAATAATGATGATAGGAAGTGTTTCATCAATACTAAGCAACACTACTCAAGCACACCTCTGTCATTTGGTAGATCTATTCACATGACTGGGCGGGTTGGGAAGCAGGCGGGCAGAGAGAAGGCTGCACAAATCTTACCTTGCCCCCAGACAAGCACACACATGGCTGGAAGTATAGACTATGCTCCCAGTCAGGCAGTGCTTTACCAAGCAGCGTGCAGCTCCAGAGGCCGGGATGATGTGTCCCAGCCTCGGCATCCCACAATACACTGCACACCAAGCCGTAGGTGCCCGTCTCTATGTGTGGCTGCTGGAAGCAGCCTGAGCCAGGGAGCTGATGTTAATAGCGTGCTGTTGCCTTTAACCCCCGCTAAAAGCCGGGCTAGGTGGTGCTGCCCCATAGGGATTGGGCCCAATCCCTGTGGTTCTCACACGCAGCATAACCCAGGCTGGGTTTCCCTAGCCTGGGTTAGGCTGAGCGTGACAACAGCCTCGGTGTCTACTTAAGGTTAGAAATCAGTCCAAGGTTCTCTGTTTTCCCAGTGCATATTGTAGTATGCATTGTTTGCGTGGGTGTGCCCTTGCTTATGTTCACTGTGCCAGAAGCAGCAGAATGGGACCCTGGACTGTAGTTCAGAAACATTTTACCTGCTATACCAGCACAACATACCAAGCCCCAGGGACAACTGATTCTTTTACATCCAAGTTCTGACATGAATTCACTGTCAGACATTTTTCAGACCTTATGCTAGCTAATGTATGATATTATACTGACTGCCAGCTTGTACTGTACTCTGTGGAACAGTTGATCTTGAAAGATGACATTTTTTTCTCATTTCTGACTTGCTTTGTTACAACACTGTTGATTTATTTTTCAATTTGACACACAGAGATTTTTAGCAAACTGTTCATGTCCCAGAAATGTTAAATTAGGCAGCTGGATGCTGCTAGCTGTGGAAACAAACAAACAAACATACACACATGCGCGCGCACACACACACACACACAAAAACATCCTTTTTCTGCTGCAGAAAGTCTGAAAGACAAATGAAGGAAAGCCCATCCATGTGGAATAGGCAGCAGGGGAGACCAGCTATTTTGCTATTGCTGGTTTTATTGACTATACTTTTTAAAGCTCTCCACACCTATTTTTATGCCCTTATTTCCTATTATATTCTTGCCTGTGACTGTTTCTTGAATTTCTCCCACTGTCAGCTTCCCAAAGGTCTCCTGCTCGCTTAATAGACTCCACCCATTCTTCATCACTGCCCACATGACTTGAACTCCCTCCCTGACAGGGGTGTAGCTGACAATTAAAAGTGGGGACAAATATCCCTCAGCCCCTGAGGGAGGGGGGCATCAGCTGGCTGACAGCTTGCGTTTTCCTCATCTTCACTTTTTGTCCCAGGGCCCACTCCAACCTTGCCATGCTCCTGCCGCCTGGATATGTACACAGTGCCATCTTTGTTTCTTTAAATCCCTCCTCAAAACCCACCTTATCTGTGAAGCCTTTGCCTTTAACCCTTCAGTCTTCATTCCTAACTGTTACCAAGGTTAATAGGCAGCTACATTTATTAACATTAATCCCTTATTTTTCTTTGTCTTCCCTGTCCCTCCCTCGCTTGTCTTCTTCTTCACTGTCAAAACTGAATTCTAATTCTAAGCTCTTTTGGGGACCAGGATTTATGAAACTCTGTAAGGTACATTCATGGTGTTATATGAAAAAATAATAATAACAACAATTGCAGGACATACCTGTGTGAACAAGCAGGCAACCTGCTTTGTTAAAGTGGAATTATTTGGTTTCTCCAGAAAATTCTGTCAGGCTAAGTCAACACATGCAGCAGATGGGAATAAGGTGGAAGAATGCTGAGGTGACAGGACAACTTTAGATTATAGATGGGAACAGCATTTAAGTGATCTACTTCATAAATAACTCCCTGCAAACTGAAAAACTGCACAAGGAAGAAAAGTGTAGCCCAGACCTGGTTAGTATTTGGAGGTAATTTTCAAAATAGGAAAGCATTAAAAATGTGACCTGCAGTCTAAAGGGATGCTGTCCATTTTTTCATCTCATGCTGAGTAGTTCAGGCCTCAATGTAGTTATCTAAAGTTACCCTTTCATTTGTAAATCTCATGTTTTCAAAACAGTGGCGGCTGCCTCAACTTCAGTCCAGGCTCCATGAGAGTTACATAAAAACATAAGATACTTGCTGGATCAGGGCCAAGGCCTATCTAGTCCAACATCCTGTTTCACACAGTGGCCCACCTGATGCTTCTGGGAAGCCTACAACCAGGAGATGAAGGCATGCACCCTTTCCTGCCATTGCTGTCATAAAACTGGTATTTGGAAGCATCCTACCTTTGAATCTGGAGGCAGTCTATAGTCATCAGGACTACCAGCCATTGATAGACTGACTTTCTTTCTTTCTTTCTTTCTTTCTTTCTTTCTTTCTTTCTTTCTTTCTTTCTTTTTGCATTTTTATACCGCCTTTCATTAAAAAATAACCCCAAGGCGGTTTACAAAAGTTAAACACATACAATAAAAACACAATAAAAACATCATGCTGAAAGTATAAAAACAGGCATAAAACAATACAACAGATAAAAACACCCACAGCAGCAGTAAAAACGATTATGTAAAAGACTGGGTAAAAAGCCAAGTCTTTACAAGCTTTCTAAAAGCCGTGATGGAGTCTGAGGAACGAATGGCCACTGGGAGAGCATTCCAGAGTCTGGGGGCAGCAACAGAGAAGGCCCTGTCCCGAGTGCACGACAGCCGGGCCTCTCTCATTGTCGGCACCTGGAGCAGGGCCCCCTCAGATGTCCTTGTCAAGCGGGCAGCAACCCTTGGGAGCAGGCGGTCCCTCAAATGCCCCGGGCCCAAACTGTTTAGGGC
The DNA here is from genome assembly GCF_027244095.1 of Hemicordylus capensis. Taxonomy (NCBI): domain Eukaryota; kingdom Metazoa; phylum Chordata; class Lepidosauria; order Squamata; family Cordylidae; genus Hemicordylus; species Hemicordylus capensis. The sequence goes on along the minus strand of NC_069658.1, from coordinate 123,598,864 downwards.
TTTAAAGGTCAAAACCAGCACCTTGAATTGGACCCGGAAACGAACCGGTAACCAGTGCAACTCTTTCAAAAATGGGGGTGATATGTTCCCAACGGGCAGCTCCAGATAAAATCCTCGCTGCCGCGTTTTGCACTAGCTGCAGTTTCCGGATATTCTTCAAGGGCAACCCCACATAGAGCGCGTTACAGTAATCCAGCCGCGATGTGACTAAGGCGTGGGTAACCGTGGCCAGATCTGCCTTCTCGAGAAAGGGACACAGCTGGCGCACTAGCTGAAGCCGTGCAAAGGCACCCCTGGCCACCGCCTCCACCTGAGATTCCAAAAGCAGAGCCGGGTCCAGTAGTACCCCCAAGCTGTGTACTTGTTCCTTCAAGGGGAGTGCAACCCCATCCAGAACCGGTAAAAACTCCTCATCCCGATTGGCTCTCCTACTGACCAACAGTACCTCCGTCTTATCCAGATTCAATTTCAGTTTGTTAGCCCACATCAAACCCATCATGGCCTCCAGCCCCCGATTCAGGACATCCACCGCCTCCCTAGGATCAGATGACAAGGAGAGATAGAGCTGAGTGTCATCCGCATATTGCTGACAACTCAGTCCATATCCCCGGATGACCTCTCCCAGCGGCTTCATGTAGATGTTAAACAGCATGGGGGACAAGACCGAACCCTGCGGGACCCCACAGGCCAACGGCCATGGGGCCAAGCAGTAGTCCCCCAGCACCACCTTCTGGCCCCTCCCCTCAAGAAAGGACCGGAACCACTGCAACGCAGTGCCTCCGATTCCCATACTCGAGAGGCGGCCCAGAAGGATACCATGGTCGATGGTATCGAACGCTGCCGAGAGGTCCAGCAGAACCAACAGGGACGCACTCCCCCTGTCTAGTTCCCGGCGTAGGTCATCCACTAGAGCGACCAAGGCAGTCTCAGTCTCATACCCGGGGCGGAAGCCAGATTGAAAAGCATCCAGATAATCCGTATCATCCAAGACCCTCTGCAGCTGGGATGCCACCACACGCTCTATCACCTTGCCCAAAAAGGGGAGGTTAGGCACGGGTCTATAGTTGTCCAGGTTGGAGGGATCAAGGGAGGGCTTTTTTAATAGAGGTCTTACCACCGCCTCCTTGAGGCACGATGGCATCCTGCCCTCTCTTAAGGAAGCATTAATGATCACCTCCAACCATCTGCCTGTCCCCTCCCTGGCAGCTTTTATTAGCCAAGAAGGGCAAGGGTCAAGAGCACACGAAGTCGCCCGCACACTGCCCAGGATCTTGTCCACATCCTCAGGCCGCACCAACTGAAAAGAATCCAACACAACGGGACCAGATGGTACCAAAGGCACGTCTGCCGGAACTGCCAGAACTCTGGAGTCCAGGTCAGCACGGATGCAAGCGACTTTATCTGCAAAGCAACAGGCAAACCGATCACAAAGAGCTGTAGATGACTCCTCCCCCATTGTCCGGGGGACGTGTGGAGCAAGGTTTTCACCACACGAAACAGCTCTGTTTGCCTGCACTGAGCAGACGCAATGGAGGCGGAGAAAAAGCATTTCTTCGCCGCCCCCACCGCCACGGCATAGTCCCTAAAATGGGCTCTAGCCCGTGTTCGATCGGATTCGTGACGACTCTTCCTCCAGCGTCATTCTAGCCGTCGTCCGAGTTGCTTCATCGCCCTAAGCTCCGAGGAAAACCAAGGAGCAGAACGGGCTCCACCAAGCTGGAGAGGGCGTTTGGGGGCAACCGTGTCAACAGCCCAGGCCATCTCTCCATTCCAGAGATCAACCAAGGCCTCGACAGGGTCACCAGCTCTGGACACTGGAAACTCCCCGAGGGCTATCTGAAATCCAAGCAGATCCATAAGCCTCCGGGGGCAGACCATCTTAATCGGCCCACCACCCCTGCAGAGGGCAGATGGAGCAGTCAAACTAAACGCCACCAGGTGATGATCTGTCCATGACAAGGGAGTGGTCTCAAATTCCCCCACCTCCAGATCATTTATTTCCTGGTCAGCAAAAACCAGATCCAGAGTGTGTCCCGCCACGTGGGTAGGGCCCGATACCAACTGAGACAGGCCCATGGTTGCCATGGAGGCCATGAAATCCTGAGCCGCACCCACTAGGGGGGCCTCGGCATGGACATTGAAATCCCCCAAAACAATAAGCCTGGGGGAACCCAAAGCCACCTCCGAGACCACCCCCGCCAGCTCAGGTAGGGAGACTGAAGTGCAGCGGGGTGGTCGGTACACCAACAGAATCCCCAGCCTATCTCGGAGGCCCACCCTCAAGGACAAACACTCACAATTCTGAGATTGCCTGACCGGGCACCTGGAAACGGGGAGGGTCTCTCGAAAGATGACTGCAACGCCTCCTCCCCGGCCCTCGGGGCGGGGCTTGTCCTCCATGAATTTCTCTAACTCCAATTTAAAGCCATCCAAGCTGTTGGCTATCACCACATCATGTAGCAACACATTCCCTAGACTAATTGTGTGCTTTGTGAAGAAGTACATCATTTTGTCTGCTTTAAATTTTATGCCAGTCAGTTTCATAAGATGCATCCTGGTTCTGGTGTTGTGAGAGAGGGAGAAAAACTTCTCTGTCTACATTCTCTCCATGTATGTACCACCTTCATATTGTTTTTACAGAAATGACAAATCGCTTCAGATTCATTTTCTCTGCACTTATGGGTCACAAATAACAACAACAACAACAACAACAAAAACCCAACGCTAAAATATCATGCAGCAGAAACCGAGGCTATATGATGCAAAACACCCAAGCAAGTGTATACATATTGAAGGATGTACATTGTACATTCTCAATCTAGGTTACAAAATCAAAGTACAACTTGTTTTAAAATCCTAGACAGTCAAAATAGCTTGGACTCTGAATATCTGAAGGACTTTCTGCTCTGAACACCACACAAGATTGGCTGATGCGGGGTGGGGCCCTGCACCATATATTGATACATGTTGTGGCCTGTTTGTTTTGTATATGGGTTAGGGCCTTCTTGGTGGTTGCCCCTAGACTTTGGAATGCTCTTCCCAGAGAGGTTTCTACCTCTTGGCCCTTTCAGTTTTCCATCACTGCCTAGATGAGGGGTAGGAAACCTTTCTGCACTCCAGCTGTTGTTAAACTTCAACTCCCATCATCCCCAGCCACAGTTTATTGTGACTGGGGATGATGGGAGTTATACGTAGTTCAACAACAGCTGGAGTGCAAAAGGTTGCCTATCCCAGGCATTTAAGGATAAAGTAGTTTACTGTTTGGGGACATCTGCTTTTAAACTGGCTTTTTGCATTTCTGAATATTAAAACTGCTTTTATTTTTGTTTTATTCTGACTTGTATTATGTACATTGCCTTGAGACGATGTGAATGGTAATTAATTAAAAAATGTCAGTGGCAGAAACATTAATTTCATGACTAAAATATTCAAAATCTACTTCTTTCCACTGTTAACTATCTATAGATGAAATGTATTGGCTATTCTTGGGGAAAGGAAAATATTGCAGACATTAGTCTGCAGTACGAACCATTAGGGGACCTTTGAATGAGGTCTATTAAGTGTTCTTTTTAACTGTCTCATTAAAAGCAGGCCACTTGAGCTTAGTTTAACAAAATCAATGCACATGAATTGATGCCACCTTATATACAGAATTATATAAAGAGGTTACTGTGAGAGAAACAGAAGGGCACAGAAGGACCAAGACTAAAGGGCCCTTTCTTCAATGAGAAATGAACAGAAAATTCTAGTTTGGTGTTTCATACGTGATCAAAAAGATTATCACAGTGAACAGGGGAAAGTCACAGATGTATCGTTAAGAGGGTGATGAGGCGTATAGCTCCAAGAATTGAACTGCTCATGGTAGGTTTATCAGAGGTGGAATGGTATTTACCATTAAACAATATTAAACATTACTTCCTTAAACAATGTTTAAGGAGGTTGGAAAATATTTTGTGTGGATTATACTTGAAAAATGATTGTATGTTCCAAAAATTGCAAGTTCAGACATCATGTGAATCCATGATTTATTTTGTCTAAGTGTGATTAGTTCGTATTTCTGAACCCATGAGGCGGGTCTTACGATCAGTGAAACCCACTTTTGCTGGTTTTGCAGGGAGAGCGGGCTAAGCAGACGAGCAGGGCGGGAGCCCTGGCTAGCCGAATCGGCTGCCCACATGATTGGCAGCTCTGTGACAGAGCCGGCAGGGGCTGGGGAGTTCGGGGGCTGCGTGGCCCCCAGAAGCTCCAGTATGCCCTGCACGAGTGTGCAGGGCGTACTGGAGAGACTGCTTTTCAGCCCCCCACCAGGGGTCTACTCGTGAGTAGCCGTGGCGCGGAGCCACGGCACAGCTACTCACAAATCTAAAAACTGGGTTTGCAGAGCACTTGCTCCGCAAACCCGGTTTAAAGGGAGGGCTAGTTTGGCGGGTTAACCACCAGGAAGCCACCGGGCTCACTTGCGAGCTCGATGGCTCCCATGATCAGGCAAAATCAGGCTAGGCTCCCCAGCTCGATTTCACCTGATCGTGGGAATAGCCCCCATGTCAGTCAACAAACCATGGTTTATTTCTGGAAGTCTAATCATAATTGGAACCCGAGGTTTGTCTGAACCAGCAGTTGTAGTTCTTTCCACAACCACTGGTAGTGCTTTCCACAGCCACTCTCTATCCATACATAACCTCCCATCCTACTTTTCCACACCTCTTCTTACCTTCCTATCTATCCCTGAGTTCACTGGCATAGGAAAACCAAGAAGCAGGCCTAATTTTCCAAATAATGTCCTCCCTATTGAAATGTGTGGCACCACTAAGAAAAATGCAGGTCCTGTTTGCACACTTCCTCATAGGAGAGTAATTGCCATTACTGAGCAACTTGCCTCATAGGGTTAGCATATATATCAATATATCCCATACTCTATGTATTCTTGAAATATGGCTGTCATGAAATGTATCATGAAACTTTACGATATTGTTTTATAACCGACTAACTTACTTCCAAAATTGTGTGTGTGCGTTGATTGATGTTTTTGGTTCTTGGCTTAGAAAACCCAAGTGGCATCTACCGACATGCTGGATAATCACACTGAGCCCTTCTAGATTTCCATCACCTTCCAGTGTATTTTGTACACATGACCTAATGTGATCGTGGACACTCATCCCCTACATTGTACTGGTAGTGAGAAGGCAGAGAAGATATGGTGCCTTAAGGACAATACACCACATCATCGACAGATGGGTGGTATAACTACCAGCCTCCTGAAATAAGTTCATCATGTAAGAAAAGAACAAATGAGACTTGACAACATTCTTGTCAAGAGAATTGATAGAAAAGGCCAAGGCTTTGCCACATGAGTACACACTGATTGTTGCTGGAGGCTTTGAGAATGATGAGCAAGTGCTGGCTTTGCCACTTGCATTCAACACATGCAAAGACTGACCGACAGAGAATGTTAAACTTCATAAGACCTTTTGCCCCTGTACCTCTGCTCTCTCTCTCTCTCTCTCTCTCTCTCTCTCTCTCTCTCTCTCTCTCTCTCACACACACACACACACACACACACACACACACACACTCAATTAACTCTTCCATTTAATTAAATGGGATTTTGTGCATAACCTGTCTGGATTGTTTTAATTTTGAGACATATTCTTATACGAAGCATAGAGCATGGGTGTTTAGAGAGGATCCCTGCTGTGGGGTGGTGCCAGGCAGCACACAAGAGCAGCTTCAACAGCAGTCGGGGCATGCCATGTTTGGCAATAAAACGCTACTGTTACTATTTTTTCTGTGTCCCTCATGGTATTGAGCTCTGGTGACCCCTTGATTATTTTATGTAAGAAAGTTACAGGGAGCCAGGACTAACTAAAATTGGGGCAAGTCCAGTTTTGTTAAGAGCTCCTCTACATGAGCCCTGCTTATACCAGATTGCAACATCTAGTGGCTAGACTCTGTTAGAAACAGAGTGCAAGACCAGATGGGCTTTGGTTTGAATCAGCAAAAAAGGAGAGAGAAAACCCGCCCCAATCTTATGTCCTTATTATCGCACCTATTTGCGTCAGTGATTAGAGAATCTAATAGATTTCTGTTCCTGTTCTATATGGAAAATGAGGCCATATGGCCATCCTTTGTCAGCAGTTTTTTCAAGGCCTGGATAGCTAAAACAAAACATTTCACGTATAATATACTTTTCTGTTGCAATTCTGCAGCCCTTCTAATAAAACCAAACTGAAATTCTGTTGCTATAATAACTTTTTTTTTTGGCTAGAAGTAATAGCCTTCTAGTGTATGTATGTGTATTCATTTCAATGTAGGCTTTGACCCATATTATGATGGGTGACTGGCTTAAGACTTTGGGTACTAGTTTTTCTTCTCAAGATTCATATCATCTCAGGCCAATTTTTCTCCTGCGACATTATATAGAAATCTAGATGTTTGTGAACTATGGCTCAAATTACTATTGGATTGCTAATTAATTTGGTACTGATAAAACCTAATTTACTTGTCTCTGCAAAGTAGACTTCCAAAGGTAGTGAGCCTGATGCTGTGGGCTGGGTTAAGCTACAAAAGGACTGGATTTAGGATTTCTGTTGAATTCCACAGGCACTGTGAATTTGACTGCAAATTTGGAATTCCAGCTTGGTGTTCTTTATACAACTTTTATATTAGTCCCTTTCTTGAGGAGTTCACTGTAGTGTGAATCTGGTTGCAACTGAGAAATGAGGTTGTTTTATATATGCAGCGATTCTGCAGCTTGTGTTAAGTGTCAGATTTATTTACTTGTATGGTTCATACAAGTTCTTATTGTAGATTTAATGTGGTGTGGGTGTGCTTTGTGGCTTTTTCTCAGTACTCCCCCCTCAGCCTAATAAGATTGGTGGTGGGGTGTGTGTGTTGAACTAGTAGTCTGAAAGAAGCAAAATAAATAATTAAATTCTGTAACTTTTCCTTGGCAGTCAGTTCATCTGCCTTTGAGCTTTCCAGCAGTATTGAGTGTGTAATGTGGCTCGACTACTTTGTGTGATGTTAATAGCAATATATGCTTCATGAACCTACACAAAATCATGCATTCAAATCCATTTTGAAATGCATTTAGCTTTCCTGTTTGTCACGCACACTATATATTTTAGTTTCAGAACGCAAACAGCTGGTTGCTTTTGGTTGCCCAAGGCGATTAAAGTTTCCCTCCAGGCAACCACAGCACAACCAAGGTTGACCCAGTTCTGCAGGTGTTGAGACAGCATCCTTGCCTTCAATATGGCATTTAAATTTCTTGCCAGCAGAAAGAATGAGCCCTGCACTGACCTCTCACCATCCACACCCAGCAAGCAAGCCATTTATATGCTGCAATGGAGAAAAGTTTTTTCTTCCACCACAAAATAAATTGCCAAGCTGACAGATGTAGGGTTAACTGGGGTAGCAGCAAGAAAACTGCTGACTGTGGAAGCAACAAGGGTTGTGAGACAACTCTGAGAAAATTCCCTGTTTCTGCTTGGGAGGATCTCTGAAATTCTCCTCAAATTTTAGTTTCTTCTTGGAGGAACCTTTAAATTCCTCTTCAGATTACAGGACCCTGAAGTTCTCTTTTGTATTTCACTTTGGAGAAATTTTGGTTCCAACCCTGGAAGGTGAGAAGGGCAGAGCAGCTGAAAGAGAAGGCTGCTGCATGAAAAGCTCCGGTGTGCTCAGAAGCACAATTTGCAGCTCTTCTAAACTATGGACTTTCCATATGACCACTAAGGCCAGATACCCTTTCTCCTGCCAGCCCAGGCAGGATACCTCTGTTCCTGGCCCAAGACATCAGCTGTGTAACTTAATCTGCAATGCCAGCTCAGTCCAAAATAAATCAGAGCTCATCCATGATATGATCATGGATGAAAGGGCCGACCTGATGTGTATTACTGAGACTTTGTTGGAGGAGGCTAGTGGTCCAGTTTGGTCTCAGCTTCTCCCGCCAGGATATTCTGTAGAGGAGCAGGTGAGGGGACGTGGGCGGGGAGGTGGAGTGGCTGTGGTCTATAAGGATAACATCTCCCTTACCTGTCCCTGTTAGGGTATCGGACCATATCGAATGTGTGTACTTGAGTTTGGGGACCAGGGATAGATTGGGACTTCTATTGCTGTACCGATCACCCTGCTACCCAACGGAATCCCTTACTGAGCTCACGGACTTGGTCACGGAACTTGCATTGGAGTCTCCCAGACTTTTGGTGCTGGAGGACTTCAATGTTCATTTTGGGACCAATTTGTTCAGTGCAGCTCAGGAGTTCATAGCAGCCATGACAACTATGGGCCTATCCCAAGCGGTCTCTGGATCAACGCATATTGCAGGTCACATGCTTGATTTGGTCTTTTATTCTGATCAGGGTGGTGTTCCGTGGGTGGGGACTCCTACGATCTTCCCGTTGTCATGGACGGACCACCATCTGGTTAAGGTTGAACTTACAACCACTTTCTACTTTCGCAGGGGCGAGGGGCCTATTAGAATGGTCTGCCCGAAGAGGTTACTGGATTTGGTAGGATTCCAAGAAGCCTTGGAGGGATTCAATGTTGGCTCTGCTGGTGATCCTGTTGATGCCCTGGTTGAGAACTAGAACAACTTGCTCACCAGGGCAACAGACACGATTGCTCCTAAGCGTCTCCTCCAACCTGCTTCAAAATTGGGCCCTTGGTATATGGAAGATCTACAGGGGCTGAAGCAGCAAGGTAGGCGACTGGAGTGCAAGTGGAGAAAAACTTGACTTGAATCTGACAGATTACGACATGGAGCACATTTAAAGATCTATGCACAGGCGATACGTGTGGCAAAGAAGCGGTTCTTTTCTGCCCATATTGCCTCTGCCAGTTCACGTCCAGTGGAGTTGTTCAGGGTTGTGAGGGGACTAGTATCTGCCCCCTCTCCCTTGAACCAGAATTTGGAAGCATCAGTTACCCGCTGTGGTGTGTTTAATGAATTTTTCGCAGACAAAATCTCTCTGATTCGGGCCGACTTAGATGGAGACTCCAAAATTAATTTGATGTCTGAACTGGAGGTGTCCGACAACTCCTCTTATACGATTCGACTGGATCAATTTCAGTTTGTGACTCCTGATGATGTGGACAAGCTGCTTGGAGCGGTGAGGCCTACCACTTGTCCTCTTGACCCTTGTCCAACATGGCTTGTTCTATCTAGCAGGGAGGCTGTTGTAGGCGGCCTGGTAGAAATCATAAATGCTTCTCTGAGGGAGGGCAGGATGCCTCCTTGTCTTAAGGATGCAATTATTAGACCTCTTCTAAAGAAGCCTGTGTTAGATCCCACAGAGTTGAGCAATTATAGGTAGTTTTCAATCTCCCATGGCTGGGCAAGGTAATTGAGAGGGTGGTGGCCTCTCAGCTCCAGGCAGTCTTGGAGGAAACTGATTATCTAGACCCATTTCAAACTGGCTTTCGGGCAGGCTATGGGGTGGAAACTGCCTTGGTCGGCCTGATGGATGATCTCCAATTGGCAAGTGACAGAGGAAGTGTGACTCTGTTGGTCCTCTTGGATATCTCGGCGGCTTTTGATACTATCGACCATAGTATCCTTCTGGAAAGTCTGATGGTGTTGGGGGTGGGAGGCACTGTTTTACAGTGGTTCCGCTCCTACCTCTCAGACACATTCCAAATTGTGTCGATTGGAGATTGTTGCTCTTCAAAATCTGAGCTTAAGTATGGTGTCCCTCAAGGCTCCATACTCTCTCCAATGCTTTTTAACATCTACATGAAACCGCTGGGAGAGATCATCAGGGGATTTGGAGCTGGGTGTTACCAGTATGCGGATGACACCCATATCTACTTCTCCATGTCAACTTCTTCAGGAGTTGGCATATCCTCCCTAAATGCCTGCCTGGAAGCAGTAATGGGCTGGATGAGGGAGAATAAACTGAAGCTGAATCCAGATAAGATGGAGGTACTTATTGTGCGGGGTTGGAACTCTAGAGACGATTTTGATCTGCCTGTTCTAGACGGGGTCACACTTCCCCAAAAGGCACAGGTTCGCAGTCTGGGAGTACTTCTGGATCAACGTCTCTCCTTGGTGTTTCAGGTTGAGGCGGTGGCCAGGGGTGCTTTCTATCAGCTCCGGCTGATATGCCAGCTGCGCCCGTTTCTCGAGATCAATGACCTTAAAACAGTGGTACATTTGTTGGTAACCTCCAGACTTGACTTCTGTAATGTGCTCTATGTGGGGCTGCCTTTGTACGTAGTCCAGAAACTTCAGTTGGTTCTGAATGCAGCAGCCAGGTTGGTCTCTGGGTCATCTTGGAGAGACCACATTACTCCTTTGCTGATGGAGTTACACTGGCTGCCAATAGTTTTCCAGGCAAAATACAAAGTGCTAGTTATAACTCATAAAGCCCTAAATGGCTTAGGCCCTGGGTATTTAAGAGAGCGTCTTCTTTGCTATGAGTCCCACCGCCCATTGAGGTCACTTGAGGAGGTCCGTCTCCAGTTGCCGCCAGTTGCCGTCTCTGTGGCTACACAGAGACGGGGCTACTCGGCTGCTGCCCCGAGATTGTGGAATGCGCTCCCTGCTGAAATACGATCTTCCCCATCTCTGGCAATTTTCAATAGGGGTGTGCAATTCGGATTTTTGGGTGATTCGGCTCGGACCCGAGCCGAATCACCCCCGTTCTGTTTTGTGCCCGAATCTGGGTCACCCGAATCACCCTTGATTCGGTTCGAATTTGGATTTAACCCGAATCCGAATCTGAATCGATTCGGGGGGGTAAAAAGGGGCCCAGGGGCAAAATTTTGGGGTGGGGTGGTAGTGCCCAATGGGTAGAGTCTACCACCCCAATTTCAGTGGGATTGGGCAAAGTCCTGATTTTTTGTGAATTTTTAAAGTTTTAGTGACTTTGGGGCAGTTCGGGGGCATAGCATGGGATTTGGGCAAAAGGAGTGGGGTGGGATGGTAGCGCCTAATGAGTGCAGGCTACCACCCCAATTTCAGGGGGATTGGGCAAAGGGCTGATTTTTGGTAAATTTCTGAAAATTTCATGTCTTTGGGGCAGATTGGGGCATATTGGGGCAGAAAGTGGGGGCTGGGGCAGAATAGTGGGGTGGGGTGGTAGTGCCTAATGGGTGCAGGCTACCACCCCAATTTCAGGGGGTTTGGACAAAGGGGTGATTTTTTGAGAATTTTTGAAGTTTTGGTGACTTTGGGGCAGTTTGGGGGCAGAAAGTTGATCTGCCCCAAAAGAGTGGGGTGGGGTGGTAGTGCCTAATGGGTGGAGGCTACCACACCAATTTCAGGGGGATTGGGCAGAGGGCTGATTTTTTGAGAATTTTTGAAGTTTGGGTGTCTTTGGGGCAGATTGGGGGCAGAAAGTGGATCTGCCCCAAAGGAGTGGGGTGGGCTGCTAGATAGTGTCTAATGGGTGGAGGCTACCACCCATCCCCAATTTAAGAGTGATTGGGCAGGGGGTGAATTTTGGTGAATTTATTTTTATGAGGTTTGTCTTCATAAGGTGAAGTGTGCTAAATTGATTACTTCCTCATATTATTCATAGTAAAGGAAAGTGTGAAAAAGTGAAAGTGGGGTCATGAGAGTTGTTTAATTGAAAAAAATCTCATTTGCTATGATAGAATGAGAATTCACACCTCAGAAGTTTTTTCTGAGGTGTGAATTCTCATTCTATCATAGCAAATGAGATTTTTTTCAATTAAACAACTCTCATGACCCCACTTTCACTTTTTCACACTTTCCTTTACTATGAATAATATGAGGAAGTAATCAATTTAGCACACTTCACCTTATGAAGACAAACCTCATAAAAATAAATTCACCAAAATTCACCCCCTGCCCAATCACTCTTAAATTGGGGATGGGTGGTAGCCTCCACCCATTAGACACTATCTAGCAGCCCACCCCACTCCTTTGGGGCAGATCCACTTTCTGCCCCCAATCTGCCCCAAAGACACCCAAACTTCAAAAATTCTCAAAAAATCAGCCCTCTGCCCAATCCCCCTGAAATTGGTGTGGTAGCCTCCACCCATTAGGCACTACCACCCCACCCCACTCTTTTGGGGCAGATCAACTTTCTGCCCCCAAACTGCCCCAAAGTCACCAAAACTTCAAAAATTCTCAAAAAATCACCCCTTTGTCCAAACCCCCTGAAATTGGGGTGGTAGCCTGCACCCATTAGGCACTACCACCCCACACCACTATTCTGCCCCAGGCCCCACTTTCTGCCCCAATATGCCCCAATCTGCCCCAAAGACATGAAATTTTCAGAAATTTACCAAAAATCAGCCCTTTGCCCAATCTTCCTGAAATTGGGGTGGTAGCCTGCACCCATTAGGCGCTACCACCCCACCCCACTCCTTTTGCCCAGATCCCATGATATGCCCCCGAACTGCCCCAAAGTCACTAAAACTTTAAAAAATCGCCAAAAATCAACCATGAACCGAATCACCCGAATTTTTTTTGCCCGAAATTCGGGTGATTCGGCTCGTGTCCGAAAAAATTCGGGGGACATCGGGGGTGATTCGGTTCGGCCCCGAATCACCCGAAATTGTTCGTTTCGGGCACAGATCGTTCTGTGCCCGAAATTTTTTGCACATCCCTAATTTTCAAAAACACCTGAAAACACATCTCTTCAACCAGGCTTTCTCAGCTTTTTAAAACTTGTTTTTAAATTGTTCTGACTATTTAATTGTTGTTTTATGATGTTTTTAATTGTTAATCATTGGTTTTATGCTTTATAATTTTTGTTTTAATTATTAACTGATTTTAATGGTGTTTTAATGTAAACCGCCCTGAGCCTTTTGGAAGGGCGGTATAAAAGGTTTATTAATCATCATCATCATCATCATCATCATCATCAACCAGCACATAATACTACACAAATACACATTAGGGATGTGCACAGAACCGGTGGTTCCACTGGTTTGATGCCGGGGGAGAGTGGCTCTTTAAGGGCGGGGGAGGATGCACTTACCCCTCCTACTGTTTTTCTCCTGACGGTCCTGTTTTTGTCCAAAATCCATGGGGCAGCAGCATACCTCCCTGCCGCCCCTTCTCCTGTTGTTGCCCGGAAATGCGGATGTATTGACCGTGCATGCGCCCACTGCTGCGCACGTTGCATATCAAGCACGCACATCGCATGCGTGATGTGTGTGGCAGGTGCGCGCGCATGATGGTGGGCGTACGCACAGTCAATACTTCTGCATTTCCAAGCAACAAAGGGAGAAGGGGCGGCAGGGAGGTACGCTGCTACCCTATGGATTTTGGACAAAAACAGAGCACTGGCGGGGGGAAAGTGGCGGAAGGGGTAAGTGCACCCTCCCCCACCCTTAAAGAGCCACCCCCAGCATCGAATCGCAGCTCCACGGATCCGTACACACCACTAATACACATAATATACACATAAAACCTACGTCAATAAACAACCTTCATTTCATACTACATGCTTCTGAAAGATCCAGTCCTATGTATACCTCATTGATCATCATGGGTTGTATCCTGATTTTTTGCAGAAAACTGCTCCATCCTCCATCATTAGAAGCTCTTTCTGCTTATACATTATTTCCTCATAAGAAGCGGTATTTGGGAGGCCTAAAATTTTTTCAAAGGCCACTTGGAGTTTCATCAGCCCTACGTACTGTGCCTATTGTGCCCAATGGATAATCCAGCCCTACTCCACACCACCACCACCATCACGTTGCTTTATTGCTTTGATGTTTTGCAGAGAACTGCTCCACCTCCATCATTAGAATCTCTTGCACCCCCAGCACCCAATGAAGACAGGACATGCTTAGTTGGAATAAATAAGGGCCACTTTATTATTGTACAGTGGATAACAAATTTGCAACGAGGCCCCTAACTAATCACAGTGTGGGTACTCTCCCGTGTTGTGGCCCCTCCTAGTGAGGGCCATCCCACACCAGGGCAAAGGGCGGGGTACTAATTCGGTCAGGCTCCATGCCCTGGCCTCCTCTCACCATGAGTCTTCCCCCCGGGGGGGGTGACCCACCCCAAACCCAAGCCACCAAAGCTCTGAGCCAGTGAGTTGTGTCACCCCCCCCGAGTGGGGGCCATTCCTAGCCCTCTGGGCCACCAAAACCCTGAAGGGCTGTTCCTTGACACCCCCCCCACCCTGACTGGCCCTCCAGCCAAACACTGATATTGAATCTACCTACCCAACACTCGCACTCTCCTGCCACAGAAGCAAGGCATGCCTCTGTTTAGCCCCGCTTCCCACACCCAGATAGCACTCCCTGGAGACCACATTGCAAATCCCGGAGGAACAACCTGTTCCCCTGATCAGACAAATGTACTCCATCCCCCCTGCACAGCACTGTGTCCTGCACCCAGATGTCAGAATGCTGTATTACTCGCCTGCCCAGGGCAATGACCGCTCTCCCAATCTCCCTATTCACCTTCTATTGAAGCACAGGGGTCCCCCCTGCCCCCTCCAACTCAGCCTCAGAAGCAAGTTAGCCCAAACCAACCGCATATCCTGCCATCTGGTGGCCAGGCCCCGTATATCCTTGACTTCCTGAAGAATCAGGGCCTTGTCCTGTAGCAAGCCAAAGTTATTGCCTCCCAGGTGAATGACCAAGACCTGTAGTATCCCCCGTGAGGCGGCATACTCCTCAAGCAGTGGAAGGAAAAGGTTTCACAGCATCCCTCGGTGCTCCATCCAATCCATTTCCACCGCTCCCGCAAGGCCAAACTGGCTACCCATGCTGGTCTGCCGAGCTCTCCAACTGGCCCAAAACACATAGCTGTGCCCATAGATGAGTACCCACAAAGGGCAAGGGAGTCACAGATGGTCTGCAAGACAAAACAGGTTGTTACCTCAGCCCCCTCTCACTGCTGCAGAGGGTGTATGTAGCGGGGGCAAGTGGATGAACGCTACCCCCCAACTCCTGGATATGGCTCTCAGTCAGCCCCACTGCCACAGAGGCCACCCCTATCTAAAAGGAGTGGGTGCCATACTTCCTTGGGTCGAGGCCCACCCTCCTCAAAGCCTCCACCAGAGCCCAGAACTGGAAGCGGGTCAAGGGTGTTGTGTCCACATGGTGGAACAGCTGACCACAGCCCTCCCCACTCATGGCCGGATAAGCTTGCATGGCTTTTACTGGGCTAAGGCCTGCATTAGATACCTCTGCCAAGATGATGGTAGTGCCCCTGCCCTTCTGGTCATTCTTTGCCCGATGCAGGTGCAACATCACCCTGTCCCTTTCCAACCGGGCGTCCTCATACTGCAGGGCCCGAGCTGACACATCAGACCTGGAAGTGGCAACCAGCTCACTGATTCGCAACACACTGAAGAAGGCCACCAGGCAGGAGGCCTTAAGCAGCCAGACTTCAAAGTTGGGGGAAAATATCATTAAAGTGTGTTAGCAGCTGTTGCAGGGTTGTTGGGGACAGAGGGACTCTTGGATCTGGGCGTGAGGGGGACGCCTGCGCCCATTCCTCCAGCATTCTGCACACCTGGAAGTCTTGTGCCCAATGGATAATTCAGCACCACCATGACATTGCTTTGTTGTTTTGCAGAGAACTGCTCCACCTCCATCATTAGAATCTCTTTCTGCTTATCCATTATTTCCTCACAGTAAGATGCATTTTGTGGGCCTAAAACTTTTTCAAAGACCACTTGGAGCTTCATCAGCCCTACATACTGTGCCTCTTCTTTCCCCATGCTACTCGCAAGGACTGTGAAGAGAGGCACTCCTTGACGGTCCTAAAAAGCTGCTCTGATGGTGATGGTGGGGGCGGGGCATATTGCTGCCCTTCTGGCACCCAAATGATTGGCCATCTGAGGTAACTGCCTCACCTTGGCTCATGAAAGGGCTGTGCTCAACTCTCTGCCCAAGTATCGGTGTTGTATGCTTGCAGGGAAGGACATGGAAAAACAGAAAAGGAAGCAAGTGTAATTGCTTGGCTTTTCCTGCTATAATCATGAACCACATTTCCTGAAAGCCTTGGCATGGATTTGCAAATAAGAAGCCCAGGGGCAAATTGAGATAATGTTGTAATTTCTCTCTGAGAAGACAAAGGCAAAACAGCCCAGGCAGAATTTTTGACTGTTTACTCTATGCAAAATAGACACCCTATTATAGAAATGATGCTAAGTGTGAAAATCTAATGGCACTTAATTTCCTAGAGGAAGGCTAAGCTTGCTACTACTGGTAAAATTGTTATGATGTGAAGACTTGAGGCATGTTGTATCTAAACATGTGTTAATAACTCCCTTTTCTGCAATCCAACACCAAGGGATAGAAGTAACAAAATAATAACTCCTGTGCATCTGAGCAAGAGAATATTTGATAACAATATAGGAATGCCATATGGCCATTTTAATTTGAAATTACAGGAGATACGCTGTCATCTTTAGCATATGTGTTAACTTCCAAAGCACGTTTGCCTCCCAAATTTTCTTGCACAGAAACATTAAAACAACATATGGCATGCATAGGCTACAGGGACAACGGATGTCTGTTTTTGCATAGAACTGCAGAGCCAGCAATGTCTAAAGCCTGTTCCTAATTTGCAACCACAAGCTGTGATAGCCATTGGTTCAAGCTATGCTTGGAGGAGGGCAACAATGAGGGAGAGTACAGAAACAGCATGCACACATTGTTAGGCTGAAAAAACAGGTCACAATTTCAGGAGCAGCAGCAAATTGCTACACACAGCACCAAGTTTGGCCAAGCCCTAAGGCAAGGATGAGGGGATAGCCAACATTTAAAGCAGGGATCCTCAACGTTGGGCCCCCAGGTGTTATTGGACTTCAACTCCCATAATCCCCAACCAAAGGCCACTGGGGCTTGGGATTATGGGAGTTGAAGTCCACTAACATCTGGGGGCCCAGCATTGAGGATCCCTGATTTAGAGGGCCCATTCTGAGATAGGGCCCACACTCAAAGGCCCCAACCATGAGCCTAGTCCAGGGGTTTTCAACCTTTTTCAACAAGTGTACCCCTTCTGTCTCAAACCTTCAGCTCAGGTACTCCATATAAGCAGTACAGGTACTCCATACCCCAGAAGTAAATCTTGCCAAAGTCAATGGGAAATAAAATATAAGCTAAGTGAATCTGCTCAGACAACAAACAAACAAAAACCCCAAATGTATGTTGTGGCACCCTCCCCACTCCCAATCTCGGGAGCCTCTTGGCCAGGGCTCCACAGTAGGGATCTGCATGAAATAGATTGTGTGTTTTGTTTCGAACTTGAAACAAAATGCAGATGGTTGGAATGTTTCATCAAAACTGTGGTTGACCTGGTTGTTTCAACAGAACAAACCTTGAAACTTTTCGAGTGTTATGACCACAGGGAACAATGGGGAAATTCAAAACATCCTATTGTTCCCAATGGGTAGCTGCTTGGGACACCAAAGTGGGTTGGGTGGTAGGGCATGATGGGTGCTACCTACACACCTCCCCCCAAAGAAATGGGCAAGCAGGCAATTTTAAAGAAAATTTTAACCTTTCCTCCAAACCCCCATAGGATTGAAAGCCAGTGCCAGAAAACTAATCAGCAAGGGGGAAAAAAAACAAGCCTCCAAAATGGCACTCAAAATGTTGAAACATTTTGAATCAAACTGGGGTTTTTTTTAATCCGAGCTCAAAACAAGCCCTTTATTTAAAGGGCATTTTGTTTTGAGCGCAAGACACTCAAAATGGCCTGTTTCAGGTCAAAACGTTTTGCATGTCCCTACTCCACAGCATACTCCTGTCCTGACTCCCACTTCTCCTCTTCCTCTTCACATGACTGGCAGGCTAGGTAAGGCTTAGGCAACCCCTCCCTCCGCCTGACTGGCAGGCTTATCAGCAAAGGCAATGCTGATACCGTGATTGGGCAGCACTTCCTTTGCTGCTTATTAATCAGGCTGAGGGAAGGTTGGACTGAGCCTGGGCACATAGCCAACCATTCACATGGATAGCAGGAGAGAAGGATGCTGTCTGTCACTCTTCCGCCTCTCTTCCTGGAAAGGGAGCCAACAATATAGTATGCAAGGGGTTGGGAGAGTTGTGTGTGCTGCATGAACCTTCAGAGTATTTCCAGGATTCAAGAACCTCTGGCTGAAAGACCCTGGCCTGGGCCACTGCGCTATGCTAAAATGCAAGAAGTCTGCATCCATGAATTTATTTTATCTATTTATTTTACCCTATACAGTTACAAGGTTAATGGGGTGGGGGGTGGAGGCACTAAAATTTGTAGTGTTTGTAAGGCCTTAACTATTTCAATGGCAGTGCTGCACTCCCTTCCACTAGTATTTTCATAGCGTGACCCAGTTTCCCCTTCACCCATTCCACTGCTGTTTATTTACAATCTTAAGATGGTGTCCAGATGTGAGGCCACACACGGAAGACACTGGAGTAGCAGGAATGAGCTCTGTGTGCTCAAAGTGACGTTAACTCTCTTATGGCACTTCCTGCACTCTCCAAATGCTTGGGGGTGGAATGGTGGCTCAGTGGTGGAGCATCTGCTTTGCATTTGCATGCAGAAGGTCCCAGGCTTGTTTTTATTGCTGGATTTGTATACTGCCTTTTATAAAGCTTATCCCAAGGTGGTTTACAAAAGTTAATACAATAAAATTCCATAAAATCGCAAGGAAATATTAAAATCAATTAAGAGCATAAAAACATAGAAACACCAAAAAGCAACAGCCATAACAAAAACAGAGGGCTGGAAACAATAGACTGGCAACTCTTAAGGGGTAAAAACATGAAAAAATAAGAGTTTTCAGTTGTTTTTAAAAGCAGCCACAGATGCCAGAGAATGGACACCCACTGAGAGAGCATTCCGGAGTCGAAGGGCAACAACCGAGAAGGCCCTGTCCCATGTGCATGACAATTGAGGTTCAATCCCTGCAACCTTTAGGTAGGGCTGGAGAAAAAACAGCTACCTATGCACCTTACTCTTTTAAATGTTTGGGTCTCACAGTGTCTGGCATACTCCTGTCTCTTTCACTACCATTGAATCTGCCATTCTGGCTACATCTATTGTGTAACAATGCCTCCTAAGCAGCATGGGCTTTGCTGCCGCCACCATTTTTCCTGCTGTCTGCCACTCTGAGACATGCTCAAAGACACATGCAGCCAAACCGATGGCCTGGATTGGATCATTATCCCAGAAGTGCAGACCAGAGGGAAATAGCTGTCATCCTCTGTATTAACCGCTCTCAGGATTCAGGACGCTGTAAGCAAATAGCAATGCATTGGCGCTATTCACACGACTGTGCTTGCACATTGGCCGGCAAGGCAGGGTTCAGCCTACTTTCCCCCTGATGACTGTGCCGAGCCCCTGCAGCATGCAAGCCATGTGCTGAGAGGACCAGCACTGCCGGGAGCAGTGCAAGTGACTCTCCATGCTGTTCCCAGCAGCGCTACTCAACAGAAGCCAGGGCTCGTTGTCCTGGCCTCTGTGAATCCCACAGTGTACGGCACACTGAGTGCAGTGCGCTGGGGGATTCCCCCAGGAGATGGGCACTCTAGGCACCTGTCTCTTTGTCAGCACATGTGCTGACACATGATCTTTAGAGCCGAGTTTGCACCCTTAACCTAGGCTAAGAGCCAGGCTGCGGCACAGGGTTTAGCACCACAGCAGCGCCGGGATCCACAAGCCGTGGTGCACCTAGGTAATTTTGGCACCTGGACTGTTCCACCACAGTTTTTTTTTTTAAAAGAAACCTGCAACTTTTTTGGGGGGGGGCTCTCCAGAAGTCTGCTGCCACTGCCCTGCCACTCCGAACTGCCCATCTTTTCCATAATTTCAGCCACCATGTGTATGGCCAGGGGATTGTGGCGGGGGGTGAGCTAAGCAGGCCTCCCTCCCCAGGTGGCAGTGGTGGGAGGAGCAGCTGCTGGGCCTGTCCATCTGACTCAGTGGCCCTTGAAAACTGCGAGGCATTCAAGCATGCCTGTGCAGTTGCAACAGATTGTCGCAAGCCTGTGATGGATGGATGCCCCTAAATACCCCATAGAGGCTCTGTTTATTGACCACTACCTTTAGTCCTGCTTGCTATGCATAACTAAAATCTGAAGAGTTGCTTTAGCTTGCATTCACCATCTTATATTTCTAACTATGCATTTTCTTCTTTTGACAGCAAACTAGTCTTCTTCATTATGAACCCCACCGTCCATTGAGATAATCAGGAAAGGTCTGTCGGCAGTTGCCACCGGCTTGTCTGGTGGCTACTCGGGGATGGGCCTTCTCCGCTGCTGCCTCAAAGCTTTGGAATGCGCTCCCTGCTGAAATAAGAGCCTCCCCATCTCTGACAACTTTTAAAAAGTTTTAAAGATGCACCTATTCACCTAGGCTTGTAATTAAAGAGTGTCTTAACAGTTTTAATATCTTTTAAAGATGTTTTAAAATTTAAATTGTTGTAATGTTTTAACTTTTACTATATCATTTATTTTGTTTTAACTACTGTTAAGTTTTCTGTTGTCATTTATTTTAACTATTGTTTTAACTTTTTGTTTGCTTGTTGTAAACTACCCAGAGATGTAAGTTTGGGGTGGTAAAGAAATATGTTAAATAAATAATAAATAAATAAACTCCCATGCTATTACCACAAATTGCTTTTGCATGTCCCCTCATTTTCAAAAGGATGTTTCATTCTGTTTCTTCTTCAGCATGATAGGGGAGGGTGACATCTCATGTACAGGAATCTCAAGTCCAAAACACACTTAGGTGGATGGGACTAGTTGAGCAAATCTTTGGATCCTTTCTCATGTGTTCTGTCCACTGAGCAGATGCAAAAGACTGATAAAATGGCATTATCTCCCTAAATGCGTGCCTGGAAGCAGTAATGGGCTGGATGAGGGAGAATAAACTGAGTCTGAATCCAGATAAGATGGAGGTAATTATTGTGCGGGGTCAGAACTCCAGAAATGATTTTGATCTACCTGTTCTAGATGGGGTCACACTTCCCCAAAAGGAACAGGTACGCAGTCTGGGAGTACTTCTGGATCCACACCTCTCCCTGGTATCTTAGGTTGAGGTGGTGGCCAGAGGGGCTTTCTAACGGCTTCAGCTGATACGCCAGCTGCATCCATTTCTTGAGATGAACAACCTCCAAACAGTGGTACATATGCTGGTAACCTCCAGACTTGACTTCTGCAATGCACTCTATGTGGGCCTGCCTGTATGTAGTCTGAAAACTCCAGTTGGTACAGAATGCGGTGGCCAGTTGGTCTCTGGGTCATCTCAGAGAGACCATATCATTCCTTTGCTGATAGAGCTACACTGGCTGCCAATAGGTTTCCGGGCAAAATAAAAAGTGCTGGTTATAACCAATAAAGCCCTAAACAACTTGGGTGCTGGGTATTTAAGAGAATGTCTTCTTCATTATGAGCCCCACCACCCATTGAGGTCATCTGGAGAGGTCCATCTCCAGTTGCCGCCAGCTCGGCTGGTGGCCACAAAGGGACGGACCTTCTCGGTTGCTGCACCGAGATTGTGGGATGCGCTCCCTACTGAAATATGATCCTCTCCATCTCTGACAATTTTTAAAAGGCATTTGAAAACCCATCTCTTCTCCCAAGCCTTTTCACCTTTTTAAAATTTTATCTTTAAATCTGTTTTGACATTTAATTTTTTTAAATTGTTTTTCAGTTTTGTGTATGTTTTTAACTTGTTTTATGTTATTGTTACTCGCCCAGAGATGAAAGTTTGGGGCGGTGTACAAATCTGATAGATAGATAGATAGATAGATAGATAGATAGATAGATAGATAGATAGATAGACGTTTTAACTATAGCCTAGATGTGACAAAATAATAACTAGAGGCTTAACAGACAAAGATCTAATTTTACTAGGTTATTGGCTTCAGATCTATTAGTCTCCAAATCTTTCTTACTTGTTCACAGCACACAGCCTCACTTTTCCTATTACTTGTTTTGGATTTTCTTCCATTCCTGCTTCAATTCCCTGACCCTTCCTTTCCCCAAATGTATGATGATTATGCCTTTCCCTATTTCTATGAATACGAAGTTGCTTCAAGTTCTACTCTGCTTCCTAGCCTATAACTGCTTTACTTGTTCAGCATTGCTCCCTCTGTCTGTCACTGATGCCAACAGCATAAAGCCTCTTTTGCCTCCCTGTATGCATTTTCCCCAGCCAAACCACATTCCACTTCTTTATAGAACCCGCATTGTCAGCATTTTAGTCCTGCCAGCTTCCCCCAAGCAAATAGAATGTCCATAAGCATTCTATTACCTCACAGCATCCTAACCAATAGTTCACAGCTACCGTTGTGAATGATAGCCTATTGTCTGCAGAAAATGAAGGCTTCTGCTGGGCAATCACTCCCCTTTGCTGTAAGAGACAAAGTAAGGTAGACAAGATTTTGGAATGGAGCTCTGAAGAGAAGTCAAAACAGAAAGATTCATTCTGAGAAACAAAATTTCCAGGAATGTGTTTCTCTTACACTTTATATAAGACAGGATTTCCATTTCTTTTTGTGGACTATTGAGAACTGCATTTTAGACAAGCTTTCTAAGATGGCTGCTGCTACTGCTGCTTAAAAATGTGAGGGGAAAACTCATTTTCAACCTTTTTAAATACTTGATGCCTAATATGAATTAGATTTTCTGAAGCTAGAATTATGCTCTATAATTGCATGCCATTTTGTATGCATTCATGTGAACCACACTGCAATTAAGCATTCTGACTTCGCTATTCAAATGGTAGGTTTGCTAAAATATGTCCCCCCCTTTTGTCCTGCATATCTTATTCCTTGCATATACCAATCCATCAAAAGGGAAAGAAAGAAAGAAAAGGCTTTCCATTAATAAACAGAATCCGCAATCTACAATAACAACCTTCTCTGCCATCGAACATTTTAAATGAAATGGATGATACTTACATTCTTGATAAGGTCACATCTGTCAGGATAAATTGTTACTTTCTGTCAGTTTTCAGCCATTTCAATATACTCTCAGTTATAAAACTCAAATAAGCCCACATGAATATATCATAAATATATCTCAAATCTAATAAATATAAATTGGCCCTTTATTTTAAAGAATGACACCTAGTTTAAGAGAGGATTAATAAAATATGAACTAAATATCAATAATCTCTCTCTCTTTTTCTTTTTACAAAATGTAGCTGATAATATGTTTGCCCTCGTTGTTGTTATGTATATTATTGATTTTTGAGAAAAGAATATAGAACAGACATTCTGTGGACATTGTAAATTCTATGGCTTACATGATGTCCAGTGTTACATCTCCATAATGCTTCATCCCGGGGCAGTTCGTGCACTCATAAATAGCCCCAACACTGTTCAGAACCAACACTTGTGCAAGCCACACTACCACACTTTCTCCCATTGTGGTGAATGGGGAGTCTGCAAGAGTCCCAGGGTGGAGTGTTATGGAGACATAATGTTGCACATCATGTAAGCCACCATATTTAAATTTTAAAGGGGTTGGCAACTGAAATGCCAAAATGAACCTATAAAGCTGTCTTATACTGAGCCAGGCCACTAGTCTATCTAGACTGGTACTGAGGATTCTGACTGATAGAAGTTCTTCAGCATCTCGGAGTCTTTTGCCTATGGTGCAGCAGGGAAGTAACTTGCCTAGGGAGCAAGAGATTGCTGGTTCGAATCTCCGCTGGTATGTTTCCCAGATTATGGGAAATATTATGGGATTTGGTGGTTCAAATCCCCGCTGGCATGTTTCCCAGATTGTGGGAAACACCTATATCGGGCAGCAGCGATATAGGAAGATGCTGAAAGGCATCATGTCATATTGTACGGGAGATAGCAATGGTAAACCCCTCCTGTATTCTGTCAAAGAAAACCAAATGGCTCTGTGGTCACCAGAAATCGACACTGACTCGATGGCACAACTTTACTTTACCTGTTCAAAAGCACTTCCTAGACCTGCTACCTGAGATGCTTTTGAATAGAGATTTTGGGGACTGAGATTGGAATGTTCTGCATGGAAAGCTTGCATCCCACCAGTGACTATGGCCATGACTCTTGTCTATTGATAGGCCAGCAATGAAGCTTTAACTTGTACTTTTCATGGAAATCAAGGACTCTAAATTCTTAACATCCTAACTTAACAACAGCGACAAATAAGGAACTGTGAAAATCATGGTAGATATGCATGACTCAGAAAAAATTGGTGCAATTATTATTTTGTGAGTTGGGGAAGAGTAAAAAATAATTTTGTACTTGAATAAGAGTAGTTTTATTATTTATGAAACTTGTGATGTTGAGCCAATGAATGGTTTATTGAACTGGCTATAGAGCCACAATTCTTCTTCTTCTTCTTCTTCTTCATGATGACAATAAAATTCAGCCATCCCAGGTCCTTGGGAAGGACTCGATGTCTAGATAAAACAAACCAGTCAATAACACCTGTCTGACTGTGTAAATAAATAAATAAAAATAAATTCATGTCACTGTACAAACTTGAGGATATCACACTGACTGCTGAGAGCAAGAATAGTTTGATTGTGTTTCTTTGATATAGGGTATATAAATTGTTCTAACCATGTGCCATTACTGTGCTCTAAATATAGTTATCTTGCTACTGAAATTTCTAAAAATAACCGCCTACAATCTTCATGTATCCCTTTTCTCAAAACATTGTTAGGTCTGTTGCTTGATTTTGTCCATGATGATTCTGGAGCTTTCTATTGCCCCCATAACCATTTTTGACTGAATACTTTCTCTCCCCCCACCAATACTATTTTCTGTGAATGTCTATAGTACCTCATTCATTACTTCCTAGCATATTTTAATTCCAGCCTATCTGCAGGAATCTTAAATTCCTATTTATGTGATCTAAAAAAAGCAAAACGTAGGCTTTTCAAAAGCTTTCTATATGCATTAACAAGACTTGAATCCACCACCCAAGATTTGTGCCATGCCATTTGCTGCATTAGGACTGGGTGTGCATATGCAAAATAGAAAGCATCAAAAGAGTGCACTGCTGAAAGGGCATTTCATCTGGCAGCGTCCTGATGAAAATGGGGCACCATAGGCAGGGTGTCTCCAAGGCCTCTCACATGAGGGAGAATATCTGAGGAGGGAGGGGTGCTAATCGGTAATTTTACAAAATGGTCAGACATCAAACCTTGCCTAAGTCCATCCCCTGATGTTTACACCTTCTAGAATAGTTGACCGCTCATTTTGGGGAGAAACCTTTAGTCCAGTCTCCATCTTGAAGTAACAACCTATTAGGACTATGCAAAATATGTGCCAGTTTCATGTTTTGAGCAAAAGTAGTATGAGAGAAAGAGAGGTATTTCCTGAAAAATAACCTCAATGTTATCTATACTGACATTTTTTACACCATTTCTCTGCAATCTGAATGTCTGCCTTCCTTTGATGCCATCTTTAGCTGCATTGTCATCACTAAGGGAAGAGTGACATGAGTGAACTCAAGGAATCAGGGATCATGTCATGAACCAGATGATGTTGTGATGATTCAAGGTCAATCAGAGTTGGCTATGAACTGATATCACTAAGGACAAACAAAGTAGAAGTCACCCTAGTCTCAATAAGTGAAAACATTCACCTTCTGTCATTGAACAGAGGAAAAGATTGCTGAAGGAGCATGTTTTAGTTATTCCCAAAAATCTCTGGGAAAAGTGACCCTTTGGGTTAATCCTAAACTATATACCACAGGTAGGGTTGGGTTTTCCAACTGTTGTTTAACTACAACTGCCAGCATCGCCCGCCACTATTAATTGTGTCCTTGGAAGATGGGAGTTTTATTGAACAGCTGGAGAGCCAAGGTTGTCTTATTGATTGATTAAGTGCCATCAGTTGGTGTTGACTCTTAGCAATCACATAAATTGATTCTCTCCAGGATGATCTGTCTTCAGTTTGGCCTTTTAAGGTCTCTCAGTGGTGCATTCATTGCTGTTGTAAATGAGTCCATCCACCTTGCTGCTGGTCATCCTCTTCTCTTTCCTTCAACTTTCCCCAGCATTATGGACTTCTCAAGGGTCTTTGCACAACGTGTTCAAAATATGATAGTTTGAACCTGGTCATTTGTGCCTTGAGTGAAAATTCTGGATTGATCTGTTCTAGGATCCATTTGTTTTCCTGGCTGTCCACGGTATCCTCAAAAGTCTTCTTTTGAGTAGGTTGTCTACTCCTGCTATATACCTAAATTATCCCTAAGTCACCTGCAAAGGAACTTCCACAATTATTCCTAATAGTAGTCAATGATCTAGTTAGCAGTGCTAACAGAAAATAGTTGGACCCTTCCCTCTGTCTTGTATGCTCTCTCCCATCATGTCTACATTGCTTGTCATTTATCTGGTTTCCTGGTTTTTATTTTTTTATGGAAGGGTGTTTTTTTGTGACCTAATTCTATCTTTAGGTATCTCTGCAGCCTTGCAAATCTGCAACCATTTCCCTCAGCTTTGTCAGCTTCATTCTCATACCATTCTCATATTATATATCCACACAATATCTAGTCACATTATCAGTGCATCTTTAATATGTTTGAAATGGTAACTCGCTGCCAGCATATGAAATCTGGTGATGTGTTTGCCTATACCGTCCAGTTGCTTGATCTCCAGTAAGGGAACTATATCCTTCTACTCTTTTATTCTTTTTCTAGGCTGACAGTGAATATCAAAACAGCCAGTTAATGCTTCTGTATGTTGAGCTGAGGGAATGTCTGCAATACAGAATCTCACTTATCTCTGTTCCTCCTTTCTCCAATCAGCTACCCAAACAGTTTTATTTTCCACAGCCTACTCTTTATCTGCCATGGCTGTATCTATTCAGAGATAAAATGCCTCTTCTTCAACTCTTCCATACCTAAGCTAAATATTTTAACTTGCAGCTCAGTATCCCTCTCTGCTTCAGACCTATATTTTCAGTTGTAAAGCCTTGCTTGTAACTTAACCTATATACTGGGAGGGTTCACATTTCTCTCAGCTGTAGAGTGATGAAACGTTGCTCCTACTACTTACTATTGGAGGGATGTAATCCTACTACTGCTAGCACTATGTTACATGATACATTGGGTCTGAGGCAGATCTAGAAGTGATTAAGAACATAGGACTGCTGAGAACAGCAAACCCATGTCAATTTGGAATTCCAACTCTCTGCTGCAACTAAGAGTAATGCACATTCATAATGATATCATGTCATGTTGTGTGTTGTCTTGCTCCACAACATTGGCTGATTTTAGAGAATGGGTGAGGGAAAGCACAACATGATGATGTCATGAGAGGAGGAAGGGCTGTTCTTATGTTCTTAAGTACTTCATAAAGTTATGGTTTTCATTGCCAGCTGTGTTTAAAATTGCCAGCTCCTGTAATAATAATAACTGTCTTAACCAGTGCAGCACATCTGCGTGCTAGTACTTGATTGCTCCCCATAGGCAGATTAAGGCATAGGCAGTGGAGGCGTCTGCCTATGGTGGCAAAATTTGAGGAGCGACAACTTGCCGCTCCTCAAATTTTGCCGTGTCTCTCAGAGGGTGACAGTAGCTGCGGGGAGGGCATGTGTGAGGGGAAATTCCCCCTTTTGCCTATAAAAATCACCACTGCCATGGCGGGATGGAACACAGTGTTGGTGGCTGATTGCAGGGAGGGTGGAAGGGGCGAAGAGGGAAGCTTTCTCTCCTCGAGGGAGAGAAAATGAAATAAACGCTGTTCAGGCAGCAAAGAGCTGCCTGAAATGAGGGGAGAGCTCACAGGCTCTCTGGAGCCCAGGGCCCTGCCCCCTTTGTGTGTGACATCACACACGTGGGCATGGCCTCAAGCTCCAGAGAGCCCATGCAAGCTCTCCGGCCTCTGCCCCTCATTTCAGGCAGCCGTTTGCTGAGGGGGTGAGGAGATCTCGTTCAGCTTTGGAGCCAAGTGGTGAGCCAGGTGTCCCCTTTGTGAGGGATAATGTTACTGGAGGGGAAGGGCTGTCACTGACCACCGCTGTGGAGGAGTTATCTATATGGCACTTTAAAAGAAAAAGAAAAGGGGCTACCTTTCCCTCCTTGCCCCCCTCCACCCTCCCCGGAGCCAGTCACCAACACTGTGTCTCATCCTGCTGTGGCAGAGGTGATTTTTATCAGCAAAAGGGAGAATTTCCCCTTGTGCCCCCCTCCCCGCAGCAGCAAAATCCTCTTTGCCTCTAGGTGGCTGGTGGCTTGCTCCCCTCACCCACCACCACAGTCCCCTCACTTCAGAGTTCTCTCCACCCTCACCTGAGCTGTACTCCTGCTGCTCCTCCTCCATCCCATTGCTTCCATTGCCCCCCCCTTCTTGCTGGTTCCTCCATCCTGTTGACCAGGTTCCATCCCCCTTACTGCAGCATTGCCAGCACCAATTGGCCAAGCCGTACCCCCAGCAGCAGCAGCAGTGGGCAGCAGCAGCAGTGGTTGACCAGGCCTGTCCTCGCTGTTGATACTATCACCACCATGGCCGCTCATTCCCCTCAGGATGCTGACAGACCAAGGCCCATCCCTCGCCTGCCTGCCTGCCTCCTCCACCAATGGCTTCAATAGCCCTAAGCAGCAGCCATGGTTGACCAGGCCCTTCCTCGCTGCCACCGTCATGGCCCTCATTACCCTCAGGCCTCTGACACTCCTCACCCTTCCTTCTTTCTCTCTTCCCCTCACTTCTTTTTCTCTCTTGCTTTCTCTTCTCTGCTCGCTCTTCCCCTCTGTCTTTCATCCCTTCCCTTCCCCCCTCTTCCTTCCTGAGTTGACAGATCTTGTTTCCTCATCTAATTTGCACAGTGGCACCCTCCTTCTTCTGAAGGGGCTCTTTCCTACCTTACGACCCCTCTCTTCACAGACCCCTGTCCATATATATTCTCTCCTCTACAATCAAGCACATCTTCCGACCAGTAGTAATTGCATTCCAACTGCCCATAACCATCATAGGCTCCTTTTCCCTATCTGCCTATGGAATCTCCACTGCCCAATCACCACGGTGCTTCTGTTCCATTACCTCTGATTGGTAAAGCACTGTGTGGGCAGGGCTTGCCACATACGTATTAGCTATCTATATATAGATAATAAATCTGACATGGAGTCTGAGATCAGAGCCCTTTGGATCAGGGAGTGGAATCCAGTGTATATTTGGAACTGGAGTAAGAGGGAAGTTGCTGCTCACTTGGGGTGCAGAGGAACACTTACAAGAATGCATGCATTCACACACATCAGGCTGTTCTTTGTTGTTGTTGTTGTTTTTGTTTAATCAGCAGCCTACCTGTGTTTAGTTACACCCACTTTTGTCCTTGGAAAATCTCAACCTGTACTTCTCCAAAGTAGCTACAGCCTGAGATCTAAGAAGCTGAGTGAAGGCGATCAAGCTGACGAGATTGAAAAACCTCTTGTGATGAACCTTCTGTTTTATAACTGCTCTGACTCTTTATAACAACAACTACAACAAGAACTACTACTAGTACTACTGATATTTATATGCTGCTCTCCAACTAAAGTTCAACTAAAGTTCACAAAGCGGTTTACACAGAAAAATAAATAATACATAATTAATTAATATGGTCCCCTGTCCCGAAAGGGCTCACAATCTAAAAAGAAGATTAAGGCAGATACCAGCAACAGCTACTGGAGGGACGCTATGCTGGAGATAGATAGGGCCAGTTGCTCTCCCCCTGCTAAATACTAGAGAATCACCACTTTAAAAGGTGTCTGAAATTGAATTGATTTAAAATTTAGTGACAAAGTCTTGAAGTCTTTTAGGTGGTCTGCTGTCTTGCAGACTTCTCCTATTCTCGGGCACAGGAGCCATTTGTGATTTTTCCTTTGGTACTGAGGATTGTCCATCACTTTAATCAGCCTCATCTGTGAGGACAAAACTGGTGGCAAGGTCAAATTGCTCTTCAGTAGTTCTCTTGATATCATGCTCCCTTCCCTCTTATCTCATAGTATGCATACTGGAAAGCCTCAAACTATAGCATTTCTTTCCATCCGACAGAATCTCCTTGGAATATTTGTTTTGGTCCAGAATATTGAGAACATCCCTTTGTCACTTTATAAGGCAACCATACTTGAACAATTCCCCACCTGAAATGAAGGTTTCACATCCTGAGGTGGGTCTCACGATCAGCGAGATCCTCTTTGAGAGTGTTAGTGGGGAGAGTGGGCTTAGCCCGCTCTCCCCACAGACGAGCAGGGAGGCAGCCCTAGGCAACCAGATTAGCCACCCATATGACTGCCGGCTCTGTTACAGGCTCTGATGGGCCCTCTGCCGGCTCTGATACACATACAATTTATATTTTTGTTTCTCCCCTACCCAATCATGAATCTCTACATCCACAGGGTGAGGTGGCATGGCAAGCCCCATCAGTTGTTGCCATTGGGTATGTTTGATGGTAGCTCTACATCCTCTCAGCAGTTCAAATGGTGATTTTCCTGTAGTAGAATGAGGAGTAGTTTGATATGGAGTTTCATGGATTGCCTCTTTTCAGGGTTGTTGTTGCATAGTAACCAGTTGTAAACTTTCCTTCATTAACATGTTCATTTTTCCACTAAGCCATTCTCTTAAGGATGGTATAAGGAAAGAACATTGTGTTTTATCCCATGGTTATGCAAATATAGCTCCACTTCAAATGAGGTAAGCTGTGTCCCATTGACAGTCACTAGTTCTTTAGGAAGAACTTCGCTTGCAAAAACTTTAGCCATGAACTAGATCATCTTGTTTGTAGTAATGTTGTCAGCAAATGAAACATCTGGCCACTTGGAATAGTAATCCACCATCACTATAACAAATCTCTGGTTTGTGGGTTGGTTATCAAAAGTCCCCAGTATATTCAGAGCATCCCCAGGAACTACTGGTAATACTCTTCTGGAGTCAAGGGGGAGGTAAAAATCATCTGTGATTTGTCACAGCACAAGCCATACAATACCTGATA
Source organism: Hemicordylus capensis (assembly GCF_027244095.1). Lineage (NCBI taxonomy): Eukaryota > Metazoa > Chordata > Lepidosauria > Squamata > Cordylidae > Hemicordylus > Hemicordylus capensis. The sequence continues at coordinate 123,568,028 of NC_069658.1, read as the reverse complement.
CATTTTCAATGTGTTTGTCCATTCCTGGACACCAGAAACTTTCTCCGATTTGCCTTTCAGTCAAGTTTATGCCCAGGTGACCTTCATGGACAATTTTGATCACTTTTACGTGTAATGAGGTTGGCACCACCAAACGATCAGTCCTCAGCCAACTCATTGGGAAGGGTTAGTTCACTTGCTACATGCATGTATGGTTGAAGATGTTCAGGTATCTTGTTTATCATGGCCATCCATTAGATATGTAAGGTTTAAGTTCAGTAAGCACGTGAGTAGCACTGAGGGCCCCTTTCCACTCAGATGTGATCATTCCATGAGTGGATGAAGCTATTTGAGCAATTACTATATTCTCTTTTTCTGGGATTTCCTCTTGGCCTGGAAGTCGAGCAAACAATCTACAGTGATATTCCAAAGACCTGGAAGGTATTCCACCTGGAAATCAAAGTTCATAAGTCTGGTGATCCATTTGGCTATTCTTGGGGTCACTCAACATAAGAACAGAAGAACAGCCCTGCTGGATCAGGCCAAAGGCCCATCTAGTCCAGCATCTTGTTCCACACAGTGGCTCAGCAGATACTGCTGGAAGCCTACAGGCAGGAGTTGAGGGCATACCCTCCCATGATCCCTGAGAAATAAATACTCAACTTGATCCCCAAATAGTAAATTAAGCAGATAGGGGTTTATGGTCTGACCGTAAAGTGAGGTTTTTTTGCCTCACAAGTAAGTCCTGAAGTGCCTCACCACCCACAAACATGCTAGAGCTTCTTTTTCAACAACAGAATGCATCTTCTCTGATGCAGTAAGCACTCTGGAAGCAAAGGCAACTGTAACTTTCCTGTCCCATTTTTGCTATATTCAGAAGCATCAGTGAACAATAGTGTGCCTGTTGGTGTCAAAAGAAGTGAGAGCAGGACTTTCAGCAATGATCAATATGATAGTCTGAAAGCTAGTTTTGCAGGGTGCATCCCAATTAAATGCTACATTCTTTTTAAAAAGAAAATGCAATGGAGCAGTTTTTGAGGCAAATTGTTTAACAAATTTGGAGTAATAATGAGTCCTAAAAATGATCGAAGTGCATGTTGTGTGGCTCTGGTGCTTCCCAAATAGTGTGAGAATAGAGTGGCTCTGGTGCTTCACCACATTTCACCAAGTCTGTTTTGGTATGTACACCACTCTGAGATATTGTGTGTGTCCCAAGTACATCACAGAGTGTGTGCAAAGCTGACATTTCTCTGCAGAGAGAGTAAGTCCATGTTGTTGGAATTTTCGTAAGACTCCTGTCAGTTTAGCATCATGCTCCTCAGTGGTTTTGTCATACACTATAAAATGTCATCCTGAAAGAAAGTGATGCCATCCGTAGTCCCAAAAATGGCATTCATCCTTCTTTGAAATACCGAAGCTACAGAGGCTGATCCAAAGGGCAGTCTTTTGTATTGAAAAATACCCTCTGGGGTAATGAAGGCTGTGTATTTGTGAGAACTTTTGAGCAGAAGAATTTGATGATAGGCCAAAGACAAGTCCAAAGTTGTGAACAGGGAGGCCTCTTTCTGAGCAAGCAGCATTTCACAGATATTTGTTTGTTTGTGCACCACCCCAAACTTCTATTTTGGGGTAGTTTACAGCAATATAAACAAATTGTTCATTGTCAAAAAACAAAACAAAACTAATTTAAAAGGTTGTCAGAGATGGGGAGGCTCTTATTTCAGCCAGGATCGCATTCCAGAATTTCGGGGTGGCAAAAGAGAAGGCTCGCACCTGTGTAGCCACCAGAGGAGCTGGTGGCAGATGAACTTCTCCAGATTATCTCAATGGGCATTGGGGCTCTTAGTGAAGAAAATGTTTTCTCAGATACCCAGGGCCTAAGCAGTTTAGGGCTTTATAGGTTATAACCAGCACCTTGTATTTTGCCCAGAAAATTATTGGTATCCATTTTCGTTCCTTCAATATTAGGAGTAATATGGTCTCTTCGAGATGACCCAGAGACCAACCTGGCTGCCACATTCTGTACTATCTGCAGTTTTGGGACTATGTACAAAGGCAGCCCCACATAGAACACATTCACTGCAGTAGTCAATAGGGATGTGCGAAACGTTTCGGATACAAAACGTTTTGTACCCAAAACAGCCTGTTTCCAGTGTTTTGTAGACAAAACAAAACACCCATTTTCCAGATCCAAAAGTTTTGTATACAAAACAAAACATCCCTGTTTCAGCTACAAAACGTTTTGTTGTTTTGGACCTCCATTTTGTGGTGAGCTCTGAGTCAGTCTCCATTTTGTGTTTGACATCTCTTTGAATTTCCCACCCTTCCAGCCTTCTGATCCGTGACCTAAATCATGGGCTGACCTGCTGACAATTCCCTCCTTGTTCCCCATTGGCTCTTTTGCTTCTTCCCACTCTTTACTGACCCCACATTGGCCAGGGGAAGGGTTGTTAACCCATGGGGTGCTGAGTTCTGCTGTTTCTGTGGTGTTCTGAGTGTAGTTTCTGTGGTGTTCTGAGTGTAGAGTGGATGCTTGTTTTTCACTGAAAATCTCATATGCTACCAGAGAATCTACAATGAACACCTTAGAAACAACAAAACCCAGTACCCCACAGGCTTGTGGGTGTGGGGTTGGTTGGCACCTTATGTGCACTACACAACCCCTCGCTCTGGGCAACCCCAGTGCCCCCCAAGTGGAATTATTGGGTACAAAACAAAACAGGGATGTTTCGATTCAGATACAAATCGAAACAAGAAAATTCCAAAATGCACACCCCTAGTAGTCAATTCTGGAGGCTACCAGCATATGTACCAATGTTCTGAGGTCATTTATCTCAAGAAACAGAAACAGCTGGCATATCAGCCAAATCTGATAGAAAACACCTCTGACCACTGCCCCAACTTGAGACATGAGGGAGAGGTTTGGATTCAGAAGCACCCCCAGACTGTGTACTTGTTCCTTCTGGGGGAGTGTGACCCCATCCAGAACCAGCAGATCAAAATTGTCTCCCAAGTTCTGATCCCGCACAATATACCTCTGTCTTATTTAGATTCGGTCTCAGTTTGTTATTCCCTCGCCCACCCCAGCATTGCCTCCTGGCAGGCATTTAGGGAGGTTATGCCTTCTCCTGATGATGTTGACATGGAGAAATTGATTTGGGTGTCATCAGCATACAGATATCACCGTGCACCAAATCTCCTGATGATCTCTCCCAAGGGTTTCATGTAGATGTCAAAAAGCATTGCAGACAGTATGGAGCAGAGGAAGCCTGCATTGGACCCTTCAGATTTAAGCAAATATAGGCCCGTCTTCAACCTTCCATGGTTGGGCAAGATAATTGAGAGAATGGTGGCCTCTCAGTTCCAGGCAGTCTTGGAGGAAACTGATTATTTAGACCCATTTCAAACTGGTTTTTGGGTGGGCCATGGGGTGTAGACTGCCTTGGTCAGCCTGGTGGATGATTTCCAATTAGGAATTGGAAGAGGGAGTGTGACTCTTTTGGTCCTTTTGGATCTCTTGGTGGCTTTCAATACTATCACCATAGTATCATTTTGGAGTGCCTGAGGGGGTTGGGAGAGGGAGGCATCTACTATCTTGGGCAGACTTGGAGACTGTTGTTCTTCAAAACATGAACTTTTATATGGCATTCCCCATGGCTCCATATTGTCTCCAATGCTCTTTAACATCTTTAACAAATTGGTTAACAAATTTGTTAAAGAAGAAGCTGGGAGTAAACTGGGTGTCCAGTCTCCCCCAACCAGTCTCCCCCAACCAGGTCTCTGTGATACACACCAGGTCGGCCCCTTCATCCATAATCAGATCATGGATGAATTCTGATTTATTCTGGACCAACCTGTCATTACAAAGGATCATGGTGAGACTTTGTGGGTAGCTGGCACTGTTCCATGAGGTCAAAGAACTGGCAGGACAGCCAGGAGGATAAACAGCTCTTAAATTTCTGATTTCCCTTCCCCTGTAATGGCCTGCTAACCTGCCAATGTTACTTCTTCTATTCCCACTGCCACCAGAATAGCCACCAGATACTTGATAATGGATCACAATCCACTACCTTGATGGTGTTCATATCTCTTAAATTTATTATTATTGTTGTTGTTGTTGTTGTTGTTTACACAGTCAGACAGGTATTATTGACTGGTTTGTTTTATCCAGACAGCAAGTCCTTCCCAAGGACCTGAGATGGCTGAATTTAATTGTCGATGTTGTTGCTGTTGTTATAGATATTGTCGCAGAATATAGGCTGTTCCCAGTAAAGTTGCTTTTTGTAATTGGCTGGTGGTGATTTCTGTGGCCCCTGAAGCAGTCTGTAGTATTTTGAATAAAGTTTATTTTATTTCTTGTTCTTTGGAAATTTTTTAAGCCTCTGAGTGGATTTTTAACTCAGGAAAGGAAGGCTGAAAAGGGGTTTACTCTGGTGCAGCACATGTCTCAATTTTGATTGCTCAGCACTCTACCAAAGCTTTCTTATCACGTGTAGGCTTCACGTGGAAGGTTTTCTTGTACTTTTCCATTGGAAAAGAGAAGGAAAGTTTATTTTATTTATTTATTTATTTATTTTATTTATATACCGCCCTTCCAAAATGGCTCAGGTTCCCTGGAATTTCACCCACAAGTTCCTGGAATGTCACCCCTCAAGTTCCCTGGAATTTCACCCACTCTCCTAAAAAGTGGACGTGGTGGCAGCATTGAGATACAGAATAAACAGTTTAAGTTTAAAGGAACAGCCTTTGTGGGTGACAGCATAGAGAGGGGATGATTCAGCATTTTTCTTCCCCTTACGTGAGCTTGCTTTGAGACAAATGCTTGGTTAAATCTGCTACAGGGTCTAACACTATCTGTAGATCTTTCTGACATTTCCACACCAACATTGAGACTCCTTTTTGTGACACGTACACTTTCCCTTCTGCAGTACATCCTTTGTAATCCAGAACAGCAGTGAAGTATCCTTTTATGGCAATAGGGGAACCCCCATATCCCAATGGGTGGATGTGTGAAGGTTGCAAGTGCAGCTCTGATGTAAAGCATATGGGAAATGATAGTGTTCAGAGAACCAGAATCGGCCATAATTCACACTTCATGGCCATTAAGTTTAACTTGACAATGTGAGGAAGCAAACTCTGAGTCTGTCACACCTGGAACACTGTCAGAAAGTGGTCAATCTGCCTCATCCTTATCATATAGTGAGGCTGTTCTCATGAGCAGCCAAGACCAGGCTAGGGCACCTAAGCCCAGGCTTGGCTGCCTGTGGGAACCACCAGGTAAATCTGGCAAAATTTGCTTTGGTGGCAGATCCAACAAAGAAGCCAGGCCCTTAAACAAGGTTAAGGAACCAGGCTCTCCCTTAACCCCATTTACTAGACTGTGTGTCAGCGCTGGCTGCTTTCAGCTAAAACATTGATGGGTGCTTGCCCATTGCTGGGGGATCCCCACAATGCACTGAGCACTTGCATGGTGCACTGTGGGATTTCCAGGGGCCAGGACTCCATGTCCCAACCCCCACACTTCCATCGTGCCTGGGACAGCAGCCGAATGTCTGGGCGCACAATCCACAGGCCTAGAAACGGCAGCAGGATCATCTGAAGGGAAGGCGAGCTTCTGAAGCCCTCCCCACCACCCGCCCGCAAGCCCGCTCAGTGAATCAGTCATGGAGTAGACTGCAGATCTGCAAACTTTAGCAAAGTTTCCCCTTTTCTTTCACTTGTTGCAAGTAACCGTCTGTACAGGACAATGAGCAAAATCAGCTTTGTGGACTGAGTCACCATAGTGGTAGCATTGGTAGCTCTTCCTTTCCTTTGCTTCATCTCTCTGGGGCAATGCCATATGAGAAGACTGGGCTTGAAAGGATTTAGACTGAAGAGCCTGGCTTTCAGGAGGTCAGTTTTGGGGTACCAAAGAGAGTGATTTGACACAGTGAAGAGCATTTTCCTGACTGGCTATCTCTATAACTTTATCCAAGGTAAGTCTCCCTTCCAGTAACAATTTTTCATGCAGTTTGGAGCAGTTTCTTTTCATAACAATCTTGACCCCTGATCATTTCATCAGTAAAGCTGGCAAACTCACAGGTTACACTTAAGGCATACAATGCTGTGACATACTGATTGATAGATTCACCAGGCAGTTGGCATCTAGAACAGAACTTGTAATGTTCAGCAATCACGTTCAAAGTAGGCTTGGAATGATCACCTAAGGCTTGAAGAGCAGCTTCATAAGCGTTGGCATCCCAAGTTGGTAGGAAAGGGCAAATGATTATATATTCTTTGGCCTTCAGGGCCCAGGCAGTGAAGCAATATAGCCTTCTGCTGTGCTGGAGTAAAATCTGGGGTCTGTATAGTGAGCAGGTAATTTCAGAAATAGGACCTCCATTGTTTCCAGTCAGTCAGTCAGTCCTTTATTGCGGTCATAGACCAGTGCATCCATTGTTTCCAGGGAAGAGCAGGCTCTCCTGGGGTGGACAAGAAAAACGGTGGTGGTGATATTTGAGCCATGCTACAGTGGGCATCTGGGGAACAACAGAGTTCAGGACTGATAAGAAAAAAGTACCTTCAGGGGCTGTGCAGGTCAGGAAGCTGGATAAACAATCAGCAGCAATAGTAGCAGGTGCAGGGGCAGCAAGAGGCACCTTTAAGCACAAATTAATAGGGGCTTACCTCTGTTCCGACTGCAGCTGCAAACTACAGCAGTGCACTGCCCGGCACGTACTGTGGTGGCGGATCGGCTCCACCACTCACCTGGCTTCTGCGGAGTCCATCCCCTACCAGTGGCCAGGTGAGTGGCGGAGCCTTTCCGCCACCACAGGGAGTGCCAGGCAGTGCGCTGCTGCCCAGAGTATTTTGCAGCTGCAGCCAGAGCAGAGGTAAGCGCCTATTAATTTGTGCTTCAAAGGCGACTCTTGAGTCTCGCTGCCCGCCTGGAGGCACTCACAGCAGCAGCTTCTGAATAGTAGAATGCGCACCAGTTCTGGAATGTAGGCCCAGGAATGCATTGAAACTTCTGGAATGTAGGCCCAGTAATGCAATGAAAGGAAGATGCAGGGACTTTCACTAGCTTTGCAGGCTCACATGCATAGCTGGTTCAAAATCTCATTGCCAAATGTTTTATTACTTCTTTCCTTGCAAACACAAAGAAATCTTATGCTAGTGTAACTAAGACTTTATTCAGAAGCAACTCCATTTTTCTCCTTCTCCTTTCCCTCCCTTTTCTTTCTGGCTCCACCCCCATACTCTCTGCAGGATCCCCACTGGGACAAACGTCCAAACAACAAAACACAACAGATTACTAGATAAAACACAACACCTTCTCCTCCCCACCCCCTCAGAATTCCCTCACATAATTCTGCTACTACAGCTCCCCAGGGTCAAAAAGGGTTGCCTCAGCCAGCAAATATGGGCTATACACACTTCCAGAGGGTTACAGGAAACATTTCACTGATCTTTTCACACCCTCAGTAGCATTCTATAGATAAAGTTTATTTCACCATATCATTTCAAGATATCTATCATGTCCAATTCCATCTTTAGTTTCACAATTGTATCTCAGCCTTTCTCCAAAGGGCCTTAGTGTTGCCTGGTGTTACTATATTTATCTTCAGAACAATGTCAGGAGAATGACAGCCTTAAGGTCACCCAATGAGTTTCATGACTGAGAGGAGTTTTGAACTTGAGTCTCCATGGTTCTCTCTACTTGGTCATAGTGATTCTCACAATATTCCCTTTTAAATTAACATAGGCTTCCCCAAAAGGAGAAAAACAAAGACAATTGTTCTAAATGAGGATGTTAGTATTACTTTTTAGCTGTTTCAATGAACTTCCTGGAAGTCTAATTTGTTTGAGAGTTCAGACAGTTAATCTTCACGATCTGTGGCTCTTTGTTCTGCTTCATTTGCCAGTACCTTTTCTTTAATTTCTTTGAAGTCAGCTTAGGTATTGAACTATCTCCCTTTTAACCCATCTACTTTATTTACTGTCTCCTTTACCTTTTGATTCACCTCCATTAAATCTTTCCATGAAAGCTACATGGCCATTTTGGCACCTAATTCTTTGGTTGGTGAGCAGAGATTTTTTTCCCCCTCCTCATATTTCCTTTTTAGTGCTTCATATTTAAAGCACTTTCCGGTTAAATTGCTCTTAGTCCTTCCATTTTTCTCCATAAAAGGATATCAAGAGTACCTCATTTCACATAAAAACTCTCTTTTTTGTACAATTATGGATAAGCATGGAACTATTTGAGAAGATGCATTTTTCTTTGTATGTCCACAGCCACTTTCTGGACTTAGGGCCACTTCATACATTTGATGGTTAGGTGTACATGTAAGATGTTTTCAGTAGATACTTAAAATATATAGTGTGACTACAACAAGTAGGTGCTTGCAGAACACATATCATACAGGTGTATCACAAGGAAGCTGTGACTGGCTACAGGGTCTTGTGGAATATACGCTCAATTGTAAACTTTTGTTTGCTACTGTGTAATGTGTGCAATGGCCTTTTAAATAAGGTTCTCGGACTGCTTTGACTTCAGAAGGCAGTGCAGAATGAGATGTTTGGCATGCCGTTCAAGTGAATATTAATGGTTTGTCTTACCCAAGTATATATCCGATGATTAGAAGATTAGAGACACCTTTTAAAGTGGTGATTCTCTTATATTTAGCAGGGGAAGAGCAACTGGCCCTTATCCGACACAGCATCCCTCCCGTGGCTGTTGCTGGTGTCTGCCTTATGTTTCTTTTTAGATTATGAGCCATTTGAGGACAGGGGACCATCTTATTTATGTATTTTTAAAATGTAAACTGCTTTGAGAACTTTGGTTGAAAAGCGGTATATAAATATTTGTTGTAGTAGTAATAGTAGTAGTAGAAGAAGTAGAAGTAGAAGTAATTATTTGGCAACAATGCAGATATTTCTAATATGGACCTGGGCTTACATTTATTTATTTATTTATTTATTTGATTGATTGATTGATTGATTGGTTTGATTTGTATACCGCCCTTCCAAAATGGCTCAGGGCGGTTTACAATTAAAACACACCACTAAAACAGTAAAGAGCTAAAACAAATTAAAAAAACAATGTAACAATTAAAAATTTTAAAACATTTTAAAACAACAATTAAACATTTACAGTGATTAAAAACCCCAAAATCGGGTTTTGAATTTTAAAATAAACCAGAAATTAAAACCCCCACAATTTAGGAAGCTGAGAAAGCTTGGGTGAAAAGAAGGGTTTTCAGGTGTTTTTTGAAAATTGCCAGAGATGGAGGCATAGACCTGCAAAATTTACATAGACCTGCAAAGTTCATTCTTGACATAGACAGAATTCTTTTTCATTGATGGTTCATCCTTTCATATATAGGCTTAGGGTGGCTAATAATATAAAAACTAACAAAAATTGATTTTTTCTAAGGGTTGTTTTGTTCCTCCAACAAGGGTTTTGGAGTGCAATGTAAAGGGGCAATTCAGATGCACATCCCTCATATACACTTAGAGGACATGTTGAGATCATGTTGGCACACACTCTCATGACATCCGGGTAATCCTGTCCTCCTGAACTGGTTCTCTGAAACCACATACTAGTCCCTACAGCAAATAAGAAATCTGGGATGTTCGATCTGTAATAATTCATCCATAATTAAGTGATAAACATGCATATATGAACCAGCCCTATTCTAATAATATTTAGTCTATCCTCAGGTGATAAACTTCCTGAGATGATGTTAATGGAAGAACTATCAACATTAGAATGAAGATATTTAATTAATATTGCATGGTGTTCAGAAAACACTTTCCATTATTAATTTATCCCTTTAGATTTTCACTTGAGGATCAAATTAAAATTAGTAAAATGCACAGCTGTCCTAAGAATGGCAATGTTTAGCTTTCCCCTCCCCTTCCATATAGTCCAGTAAAACTTGTCCATATCTGGATGTAATAATGATCTTTGTGTCCCCTGGTCCCTAACAGCAGCAGTCAATATGGAAAAACAACACTGTGATGACATAACATATGCTATGTAAGTTCTGGTAGACATTACAGAGGAGAAGGAGGAGGGAGCTAGGCACACATCTGCCATTGTCAGCACAACAATTCATTAAGGGCTGATTCAGATGTCATGCAGAACCTCAGTTTATTTCATGTCATTCTTTTATCATCTGAAGCCATGTAATGATACTAACTGTGCTGTACCTATAGCCATCAAACCAAAATCTAAACCCTAGGTTTGAAGTTGGTTTGTGAATTAAGCTTAACCTTAGTTATGTGTTACATATGAACCCACCCTCAGAATACATTGCAATTTATTTATCTGATTTCTCCCTCCAAGAGTTGCCACTTACAGACACTAGCCCAGAGTGGCCACAAAACACTGCTGTTCTAGGCTACAAGTGTCTCTCACTGGTGTCAGCTCATTTACTCAGCAGCTTTTTACATCATATCTCCAACAAGTCACTAACAGCACTCACCTTTCTTTTAGAGGCTTTTAGCAAAAACAATTAAAGACCACTCAGCCCTCCAACTAATCTCATACCCACCTGAGCCAGAGTCCAGCATCAGCCCACAGTCACAGCTATGGGCTAGACACTACAGGATGTGCTGAAATCCAATTCCCAACTTAATCTTTCTATTTTGTCTAACATTCTATTTTTTACAGATAAGAGGGGAGCCGAAAAGCCCTCTTTTTCTTGGTTAGGCCAGCAGTGTCTTGCATCTCCCTCTTACAAGGGGAACGTATGCCAAGATATGTGTAGGAGGGAATGCTAAGGAAACCTTTTGGCAAGTTCTACAGTGTCATTGCTGACAAAGTGCAAGGAACATGAAGAAAAAGCATTCATGAATGAGTGCCATGTAGGCCTGCTATGTACCTCCTATTTTGCTTCCATAGCTCTAACACTCCACATTTCCTAACCCTTCCGTCTCTTTGGTAATACTGCACCCACAGGAAATTTCCTCAGTTTCCCCTTCCATCCCACATCTCTCTCTTCTCTGTGTGTCCAATCAGTCCGTCTCTCCTTTGCTCAAGTAAGTAATTACTATCAGTTTGCTTTTCATTTGTATTCTGACACTACTCTCTTTTGCATATCCCCTCCAACCATTTAAACCAAGACCACTGATGATTTGTAGTTAATCCTGTCCTCCTAGTTCTTCACTCCCCGCTCTTGGCTCCTTTCAGTGATGCGCTTCACACGATCAAAGTGAAGTGCCTCAAGGTAGTGTGCGGGGCCTGCTCTCCTCACACACAAGCAGAGTGCTCACCCTGGGCGGCCGGATTGGCCACCCACACGACTACCGGCCCCGTCACGGTGCCGGTTGGGGTTGCAGGGATCGGGGGCCGCCCAGCCCCCAGAAGTGCCAGGATGCCCCGTGCGAGTGGAGAGTGGATTCTGGGGAGACCACCATGCCTGGAGGTTGCTTGTAGCCTCCCAATCAGGGGTCAACTCATGTGTTGCCATGGTGTGGAGCAATGCCGCAGCGGCACACAATCGGTCAAGCAGGGTTAGCGGAACTTAAGCAGGGTAACTGCTGGGAGCTGTGCAGCTCTCAGTGGTTCCTATGACCGCAGGAAAGTTGGCTGGGCTTCCTTAACCCACTTTCCTGCAGTTGTGGGAATAGCCTCACTGAGACTATGCCACGACCGCAGGAAAGAGGGCTATGGGAGCCCAGCCTGCTTTCCTGTGGTCGTGGGAATAGCCTCAGTGTCTTTAAGCTTCTCCAGTCGGCTTTGTGTTGCTCGCTGCTAGTGTAGGAGTGGGTAGGAAATGGTTTACAGTGTGAGACTGCAGCTGAGGGATGGGAGGATTCGTACTTTAACAGCTCTTTTGCCTTCTGTAGGGAGCTGAGAGCTTCTGTGGAACTTCAGAAGAGGGGGGTAGGTGCTCATTCCAGGCCAGCCCCTGTCTTCTGTAATTGGGACCAATGCTTAGGAAATGGGAGACAGGATGAGGGCTTGCCAGAAGCAGGGCAGAGCAGCTTTTGATTGCATAAGGGCCCTTCATGGGAGGTGAAGACAAGCCAGGATTAAGAGAATCAAATGGAGATTGGTGCTCATTTGCTGCACTATTTACAGTGCTATTTACAGTTAAATTTAAAAAAATATTATTTGCTGCACAGTTTATTTTGTAAACCTTAGTTAAAGTGTGCTAAGGTTCCATGTGATGTCTGAATCAGTCTGTAGTGCAACATCTCATCAGGCCCTCCGATGGTAATCTGTGAACTGCAATTAGGGAGACTTGGCAAGGAACTGTGTAAAGGTAGTCAGTGGCATAGCCAGCAGAAAGGTAGACCATGTCCCTCCTGTTGGTGACCCCCATGTGTGATACTTGGGAGGGCTCAAACAGGCCTTTGTGAACGACGTAGCATACAAAGGGGGTGTGGCCCAGGCCCTGAAGAGCTGTGCGAGCTCTCCCGAGCTCATTTCCAGCCAGCATTTACTGACTGGCTACATTTATTTCCCTTTCGCTACTTCCAGCGAGGGAGAGAAAGGGTAATAAATGCATCCAGCCAACAGAAGTGCAATCGGGAGGGCTGGTGCGAGCCCTCTAGCTATCGGGTAATGGGTTTGTGTGTGACATCATGCACAACGATGGCACCTGCGACCCTTTTCATTGGCAGCTCAGGTTCTTTGAACCTTACCACACCATGGTGCCTCCACGCCTGAAGGTGGTGAGAGGGTTAAGTACTGATAATATAGTAGGGCCATTTTAATTTTTTTATATCTGCACTAATATATTTATTATTTAGACTAAGATTATTTCCACAAAGCTTCCTTATCCTAAAATTAGAAATATATAGGGGGGAAAGCAATATTAACTGAATTATTAAATTCACAAAAGATTGTCATGTCATGAATATGGATTTCTCTGTTGCCTCATGTACAGCCCAGCAAGTGTCAAAGGGCCAATTAATCTTGCATTCGTTTCTGAAGACCAATATTGTCTTTGCTAACCTTTGAAAACAAAAAAGATCACTGATGAATAAAACCTGAATCAAGTAGTAGCAGTATTGTCAGTTTAATCTAACCAAGCAATGCAGGAGACTGCGGAGAAGGGAGGAAGGGAGAAACAGCCTCCACTATTTTATAATTCTGTTTTCACGTTATTATATGCACAGCTTTTGTTTCCCTTCTCATCTAGATTATAGAATTGATGGTTCAGAAGAATCTGAGGCACACCACAACTGATTTCATTATAAGGAACACCATGCTGGAAGTGTAGTGAAATGGCAACATTCAGAACACACAGGTATTTTATTGTTTTTAACAGAATAAAATAGTAAATCTAAAAAAGAACAGTATCTCTAGCTAGTAGGTCTCAGTTCAGTTTGACCTCAGGGTTTTTAAAAAATCACTAACATAATCAGTTCTGAGGAGCAACATTGGGGGAAACTATCAGAAAGGTTGTTTTTGACCCACGTTCTTTATTCCTAACCACTTCAGCATCCCAACTCCCAATACTGCCAGACCCCGTCACTTTAGGCAAGTAACATTCCATTCTTCTCTGACTCCAAGCCTTATCAAACATTTCTGAACGAAGTAATAAGTATAATGATCAAAATTTAATTTCTTACATAAAAGAGGAGTGGATGAAAAATTGCATTATTTTACCCAGAATACTTAATGTAAACCACTGTTTTAAACTTCCTTCTTTGGTCTGTTATCCTGGTGGATAAAATGTATGATTTAAACATGTGGAATGTAATATTTTATTTAAATATTTTTCTTTAATATAATCAAGTATTGTTTCCTAAAGAATAGCCTGCTTGCAAATGAAATCTGACTTTAGTATACAAATACTTTAAAGCTGACACTCTTAGACCGGGTTTAGATGTGACACAAAACCAGATTCAAATGGGACAGAGAATGGATCTCCAGTATGTCCAAATCTGGGAAACTGTGGTTTTGGGCTGAAAGTGACCACAAAGTGATCACCATTGAACACCATTCTTAGAGGTTCACCTCCAAGACCTCCAGTTTGGCCACTGCAGTATTTCATCCTCACCCAGACGCCATCATATCCACAGTTTCATACTGATTTTCAAACCATAATCATAGAAGCAGTGGTGCAGATGTGCCCTGGACTGCGGCCACTTCATGCCTGCAGCACTTGTCACTGGCTGCCTCTCTAAGCAGCAGCCCCACCCTCAAAACTATGGAGTTGCTGGCAACAGGGATGCCACCATGTCACATCCCTGGCTTGTCAGCCTGTCAAGCGGCCCAGTCACAGAGGGGCATTCCCTCTTCCCACTCTGTCCCTTGCTTCCCACACCTGGTAAGCAGGAGGGAAAGCAGACTGGTTAGGCATGAAGTGCTTTGCTCACTGAGAAGAAAGCAACAATGATGTGTGTTCTCAAGCACAAACACTCCAGGTGGCAACCCTAGCACAGTGCTGGGAGTAGAACAAATGGCTGGGTGTATGTGCCTGGGGTTGGGTTTAAAAGGCAGCCCCCATGGATTCTTGAGCAGACAACTTCCAATTTTTTCATAGAAAGGTTGGGGAAGGGGTGCCCCCAACCCTTCCCCCTTGGGGGTTTGCAGTCCCTAAGCTCACTCTTGAGAAGGGCTGGGCAGCAGGATCAGCATTGCCCCAGTGAAAGGAGGGATTCGACATCTGTGTTGATGACAGATGCCAATCCCAAGCAGACCACTGACTCACAAGGGTGCCAGGCCATGAGGACAACCTCTCACAAGTCATGAGAAGGGCCGTCAGAGGGGAAGGGAGATAACTGACAAACAAATTAAGTAATGATGCCTGACAGCAAAATATTCCCTTCTCCCATGGACTGCTTTCTTGTGAGTGTGACTGGACTTCGGGGCTCTAAAACAAACCAAGTTGGCCCATGGAGGAAAGTGGCTGCTCTCCCTGTCTTGGCAGCTGCCGCCAAGTAGCTGTCAAAGCGTGTCACATAGGGACATAGGAAACTGCCATATACTGAGTCAGACCATTGGTCCATCTAGCTCAGTATTGTCTTCACAGACTGGCAGCGGCTTCTCCAAGGTTGCAGGCAGGAATCTCTCTCAGCCCTATCTTGGAGAAGCCGGGGAGGGAACTTGAAACCTTCTGCTCTTCCCAGAGCGGCTTCATCCCCTGAGGGGAATATCTTGCAGTGCTCACACATCAAGTCTCCCATTCATATGCAACCAGGGTAGACCCTGCTTAGCTATGGGGACAAGTCATGCTTGCTACCACAAGACCATCTCTCCTCTCCTAAAATAGTAGCAGTGGGGATTTGAACCGGCAACTCTCTGCTTGTTAGTCAAGCATTTCCCCGCTGCACCACTTAAGGTTACTCCCGCCAGCCTGTCCACCCATGTGGCCATGTGCACCCTTGCTTCTGCCCCGAAATGGTGACCCTTGCTCTCCTGTGCCTACTGTAAATGGGGGCGCCCCTCTCCAGCGATTTCCTGCACCTGCAGATCTGCATACAGCACTATGCCAGACTGAATCCCAGGACTTTTGAATGGATTTAAAAGTCTATCCTGGTGTTTCCCCCATCTGCACATGAAGCCAGGCTATGGAACATGGAGTGTTAAAATCTCCTTTGGGTGTGTGCAAGTCTTCACAAGAAAGGAGAGGGGTTTTTTGGCAGAGATTGTTCACCCTTTTACCATGGAGAGTTGGGGGGCCCACATAAGCAGGGGGCCCTCTGGTGGGTTAGCTCAACTCAGGAGCACACAGTCCAAAGGGAGTGTGGTCCTCCCCAGTCGACTGGCCCTTTCATGAGAGAGCAAGCCCACTAGCAGCTTGCTGGAGTTCAGTTTTGTCTGAATGAGCTGGAGTTCAGTTTTGTCTGTATGGACTGCACTGCCGGGGTGATCCCTTGCAAGAGTATTTTAGGTCACAGTGGGACAGACACCCCCAGGATCCTTTGCCCTCCCTCATCTACATATACCCTCTTGGGAAGTTATCGTGTTTCCTTCCCTTCCCTGAGTAACAGGGAAATAGTACTCCCCCTGCCCCAGCCCAATCATTCTTGTGAGCAACTATTTGTGTTCAGGGCTCTTGAGGTGGGTTGACATAGCTCTCAGAAGAAGCACTGGCATGGCATGGTGTTTAAAGGGATTTAAATGCCCTTTCCATGCCTAGGACGAGTGAACCACTCTGAAAAGGCATAATCACATTCAGCACACTCCTTTTGAGATTGTGGCCAATTGTGGTCACTCTGCTGACGTGCTGATGCTTTGCTCACAGTATGGACATGAAGCTTGCAGGTATAGGCCTCGGCAGCTGGGAAGCAGGGAGGGGCTCCCCTCTCCTGCAACTGGAGGTTGGCGGGCTGTGGTTTGACAAACGTGTGCAATGCAATTTACAGTTTAAAACTGAAACCGCAGGTTCATCAATCTCTGGTTTCTTGTTACATCTAAATCCCTTAAAACTGGATGCAAAAACTTCTTTTAATTTTTTTTTTAAATCATACAGAAAAATATGCAAACTGGATTTTATAAAACAAATAATGTAATGAATTGTGTAATAGCATGTAATGGTGTACAAGTGACACTTCCTGTCTGTACCCTGCATTTATGGGGGCCTGTATCCAGGTTCACTTCTAAATTGAACATATGTATCGTTATTAATGCATGTGTGCAGACAGTGGTATGCACTTACAATATAATGTCTTAATATGGCTATAGTTGTAATCCAATATATATCCAATATATTTTAACTGTTGTAGCAACTATTAAGTCAGGAAATAGTTGAATTACAAACTGGAAGCTTAATTTAAATCAATAATTTAAAAGATTAAATTAATTCGGGACTTCTTACTCCAGAGTAGTATTACAAATTATGCCTTCCTATGGTTTTTCCAGACCACAGAACCTACAATAATTGTTTATTTCCGTTCAGGGGAATGCAGGTGTGAGCCCACCCCACTCCAAGCATGGCACCTTGTGCATCTGCAGAACTCACTGAGAATGTGAGTTCCTAGCTAAGAAAAACGAACATTTCAAACTCAACAGTAATGAGGATTCAAACCTCAGCATCTCAGTTCCCAGTATTTAAGCTGAACGAAATACAGTGTGATTTACCTAAAGGCAATCATCACAGTCTGTTAGCTAGTCAAGTGCTTTCTACAAGACAACCTTAATCTACAACTTTGGTTTCCTGCCAGCTGTCCTTGGGCAAAGGGAACAATGTCCACTTTTGTTTCTGTGCCACATTCTGCAGCAGTTTGGAGATGATTGCCCAGTACAATCCATTATGTTTTCATCTGTTGGTTCATACACTAGACATCCAACAGACTTCATCTTATGTGGGCATCTATGAGTTGTTTCTCAAGACTGAAAAGTAACAAGGGCCGCCTCATCCTTGCAGACTGTTGTTCCCAGTCTGGATGATTGGACAACCAGTCAATAAAACTGGTAATGGCAGCAACATCAATCACGTTGAAAAAAGTGCCGGTGGTCACCTTTTGCTGGCAGATGTTTGTTCTTACTAGGTGATTTAGATTGTCAACATCACTCTTCATCACATTGGCATGCAAAACAGTGAGGCCGTTCTCACGACCAGTCCTACCCGGGCAAGAACTGCCCTCCCTGGGTAGGGCTGGTTGTGAGATCCACCAGGATCGCTTGCGATCCCAGTGCTCCTCAGCCAGATCGCCTGGGTTTTGTACCCAGGGTAAAAGTGAGGCTGGAGGGTGCATGCATGCCCTCCAACCTCACCTACCTGTCGTTTGTGTAGAACCAGTTCGATCCAAACTGGGTCCAGTTCAGTCCAAACTAGGACTGGCTCCCCTTTGGTGGTGGGGGGCAGTCTGGTTTGAATTGGGCCAGTTCGAATTGAGCTGGGTTTGATTTGAACCAGTTCTGCTCACACAAAATTGTACAGGAAGCAACTTTAACTGACAAACAAGAGTTTGATATTTATTACTAACTGAAACATAGGCTAAGAAAACAATAAACAGACTAACAGTCTCTTATGCAGTGAGAGGGAGAACCTCTCAGTTTGAATTCAGGACAGCAAGTAAGAAGCTTGAAGGAAGGAGGAGCTTAGTCTCCACCCGTAAACCCAAACATAGACACAAACATATACAGACAAGCATGCACCTAGACAAGAGCAGAGACAACACTTATGCAGTAAATTCCAATAGAAACAGGGCTATGTATGTTCCTGGGGAATAAGTCTATGAGGTCTGAGACCTCAGAGGAGTGTGTGATTGCCCCTTTGCTCTCCTTCTTGAAGATGAGGAGGTGTCTGATCAAAGCTCTGACGGCTTCTCAACAGCTTACCAGGAAGAAAGCTTTGGGAAATACAAGAGAAATGTATCTCTTTACCTCTCAAATTGCATAAAGTATACAAAATTAATCGGGTATTCATGTCATTATTACACAGAAATGCAGAAGACAAGCTTCACAGTGCAAATAATCATTCTAGTCCTAAATACATTGCATTTTTCTGCAGATGAGGTCTTTTGACTTGTTAATGGCAGTTCACACCCTCCTGTGCAACAGCAGCAGCAAGCAGCTGTGGCCTTCTTTTACCCAAAGGAGAAACTTAGGACAGGTCAAGTAGTGGCCAAGCGGGAGTGCTAATTTCTCATAGAATCAGCTGTGGGTGCACACATCCACCCCAAGCATTCGCACAGATGCTTACACTGTAGCTAGCAGATATTCAGCGCAGCACGAGACATTGATTACTGAAGACATATTGCTGAGCAACAGTATCCTGGAGTCAAAAAGAGAGAGGGGAAACAACCCCTCACAGATCTGTATAGCAAAGAGAAGAGGAAAGCAATCTTGAAGCCAGCTAGGAAGACCTGTAGCAAAAACTGTACATATGAACAGCTTATGAATGTGTAATAGTAAACAAAAGAGCTGATCCTTTATTTGCAAACACCTTGAGCTATGAGACTGCTAAACAATGATGCCTTCTTCTTGGGGGTATAAGTGCAGTCAATATGTTTACTCTGTGCTCCATGATGTACATGTTTTGCACACACACACACACACACACACACACACTGTTGTGTTTATGCCAGAGAAGCCTCTGACTTCGGTTGATTGTATTGTTGTAGTGACACAGAGCGTGTCATTGCTCCGGGAACAAAGCAATTTGCTGTCCACATTCTGTGATGGAAGGGAAAGTTGCCAGTATGGTTAAAAACTTCATACAGTGGTAGGCTAAAGACTGGAAAGAGGTTCTGGAAGATAGGGGACAGGGAGCACAGGGATATCTAATGGGCAAGGAACTCAGAAATAGGGAGGGTACTTAGGAGGTTCTTTAAAAACACACACACACCATTTACAGGTGAAACTCGGAAAATTAGAATATCGTGCAAAAGTCCATTAATTTCAGTAATGCAAATTAAAAGGTGAAACTGATATATGAGACAGACGCATTACATGCAAAGTGAGATAAGTCAAGCCTTAATTTGTTATAATTGTGATGATCATGGTGTACAGCTCATGAAAACCCCAAATCCACAATCTCAGAAAATTAGAATATTACATGGAACCAAGAAGACAAGGATTGAAGAATAGAACAATATCGGACCTCTGAAAAGTATAAGCATGCATATGTATTCAGTACTTGGTTTGGGCCCCTTTTGCAGCAATTACTGCCTCAATGCGGCATGGCATGGATGCTATCAGCCTGTGGCACTGATGAGGTATTATGGAAGACCAGGATGCTTCATTAGCGGCCTTCAGCAATTCTGCATTGTTTGGTCTCATGTCTCTCATCCTTCTCTTGGCAATGCCCCATAGATTCTCTATGGGGTCAGGTCAGGTGTGTTTGCTGGCCAATCAAGCACAGTGCACTGTATACTTTTCAGAGGTCCGATATTGTTCTGTTCTTCAATCCTTGTCTTCTTGGTTCCATGTAATATTCTAATTTTCTGAGATTGTGGATTTGGGGTTTTCATAAGCTGTACGCCATGATCATCACAATTATAACAAATTAAGGCTTGACTTATCTTGCTTTGCATGTAATGCGTCTGTCTCATATATCAGTTTCACCTTTTAATTTGCATTACTGAAATTAATGGACTTTTGCACGATATTCTAATTTTCCAAGTTTCACCTGTATATCCCGCTTTTCCTTAAAGGAGCCCAAAGCTGTGTTAGATGGTTATATTTATCCTCACAACAACCTGTGGGGTAACTTAGACTGAGAGATAAGTGACTGGTCTACTTACCCAGAAATTTGAACATGAGTCTCCCCAGTCGTAATCCAGCACTCAAACCACTACACCACACTGTAGGCAATGGACTAAGAAAGTGGAACCTGAATGAAGGGTGAGAAGAGAATGGAAGAGAAAGTGGAACCTGAAGGAATGGTGAGAAGAGAAAGTGGAACCTGAAGGAAGGGTGAAAGTGGAACCTGAAGGAAGGGTGAGAAGAGAATGAACCCTGAAGAAAAGGCCAGAGGAGATAGGACCAAGACAATGAGCTAATCAAAGATTGGTCCCTAATCAAAGATTGGCCCTTAATGAAACCTCACAGCGTTTAAGATGAGAAAGGGAAGGCAAACAATGTGTGAACAGATTCTGCTTGTGATCAAAATGCTGAATCTGTCCACGGTTACAGTGTGTGTCTCTTCAGACAAAAGCTTTAGGTGTGGACAGTTGGGGGTTTCTGGGCATGGGGGCAGGGCGTGCTCTCAGAATGCTGCTTGTGAGTACAGTGTCCCTATTGTTTTTGTTGTTTTTTAACCAACTGAAGATGGCTAGAATGGCTAGAGGATGTGGGACAAAGTGAAATGAGAAAACTTAGGAAACAATAACTGGTGGAGTTATGAAATAGAAGAAAGGCAAAGCCAACAAGAAAGTAGAACTGGGGCAAAACTTGAAAGGAAGACTGGATCTATTCACTATTGGCAGAGAGGAAGTGAATAGCCAAGGGAGGCTTGGAGGTCTGTGTGCCATGGAGCTAAAGTGAAATAGGGTTATTATGCCTAGCAGCTCAATCCTTAAGGAAGCAGGTGGAGTCAATTTTGCCTCTGTTCCATTACGAGAGAGCAACACAGACCAAAATGTAGTCCCCTGATGGTTACAATATGATTTTAATTCCCTGCCAATTGAATTCCCTTTGTAGGCTTAAAGCTTAGGCTGCATTCACAAGTAATGTGGAACTGTGGGTCTAATGGACCTGTGATTCTGCTCCCGCCACCATCCATGTTTTCATTTAACCGACAGGAGGCTCTCTGCAGTCAGGGAGACTGCA
Source organism: Hemicordylus capensis (assembly GCF_027244095.1). Classification (NCBI taxonomy): domain Eukaryota; kingdom Metazoa; phylum Chordata; class Lepidosauria; order Squamata; family Cordylidae; genus Hemicordylus; species Hemicordylus capensis. The sequence goes on along the minus strand of NC_069658.1, from coordinate 123,546,886 downwards.
GAGAGGAGGCGGAACTAACTGCAGGGGGTTTCTTCTTAATGAAGGACAGCCCCAGCAGCCAATCACAGCCAGAGTGAGGGAGGAGTGTTATGGTCAGCACTCAGTTTTTGGTGGGTGTTTGATTGTCAATTTACAGAAGGGCCTGAGCAGAGACATTTTGACCCAACAAAAAATATTCTGTGCTGTTTATTCAGTCCTGCTTTTGCTGAGTCCACAACCTGTTGTTGTGTACACTGCGTCTGACCTCCAGTACTCTGCACCCAGTCAAAACAATGAGCTCACTAGTTTCTGACTTTGTTGGAACTGGAAGGGGGAAAGTGAGAGTGAAACCATTTAACTAAGGGATCCTACTGTGGCATGAAAACATCTAGAATGGAAAAGTCAACTTGGAAAGCATTTTTGCAAGCCCTCGGGGCTGGGGGGAGCATTTTATTCGGAGGCTTGCCTTTTGTATTTGTTTTTGTTCAGTTTGCTTACTCGCTGCTGTACTTTGAAACTGCATACCTCCACTGAAGTGTGTGCCTTGAATTTATGTCAATGACTGTGTTCTGCTTTTGTTATTAGCAATAAAAGAGATATTATGGGAGACAAGAATCCCTCTTCTTCTTGTTGTTTTTTTTACTTGTGGAACAATCTTTGGCCTAGCTACAGCCTACCACCATAGGATTCCCTGGCCTTGGCAGGTGGCCCGATGGGGATAAGAAATACATTATCTGCAGGCTTATACATCTCTCTCTCTCCAGAGGTGTCATATACATGGCAGGACCTTCCTTCCTCAACTCGTTTCAGCAGAATTGGACTGAGGTGCAGCATTAGGATATAATGCCAGCACCATCAAACTGCAGGTAGGGGTAGCGAAAACCACTACAAACCAAAGGTTCAAATTGGAGTCTTGGGAGGGAGGTCGCTTTGGGGTCCGAACTGTGGTTGCACACATTTTGACATACAAACATTTCAACCTGAGGCCCCTACAACTCTGGTTTCGCATTACATGCAAATGAGGCCATAGTTAAGTTCTGTGATGCTCCAATGATTGTGTTCTACACCCATACACACCACTTGCAACTGTAATGAATATAGAAGTTGGGTTTGTTTGTTTTTAAATCACATTTTCCCTATGAGTGAGGTTATATATGGATTTGACATTTAATGTAGAGATCATTTTATTACTATTGCTGTATGTGATATCTTTTCTAATAAATCAGTTTTGTTGTTTAGAAGTTTGTCCCAGTGATATCCTGTAGAGAGTGTGGGGGGGTGGAGGCAGAAGGAGTTCAAAAGAAGAAAGAAAGGAGAGGAATGAATGAGTTGTTTATTCATAAATTTCTCAGTTAAACCTTCTTTGTGTTCACAAGGGAAGCAGATGCAAAACTAGGATGGCGGACGACACAGGTGCAGATCTGTACTTCCCCCCTGGACTTACAGGTAGCTGTAATACAGGTAGCTGCTGAGGCCACAGTTTGAAGTGGAAGACCAGCATGGGACAAAGGGGCTTCTTAACCCTTTCTCCTTGTGCAATTTTTTTCCACTGGAATTCTCCCCTTAAGCTGCTTTTTCATCACCTAGGAAAAATATGTGAACCTGTCCCCCTGCCCCCGCCCCAACAGAGTTAAAAGTGGCTGGAGGATCATCTTCAATGGAAAATCAGAATGGAGGCAAATAGTAACCTAGTCCCTTTCTCCTTGCATAAGTCTTCCACTTCAAATTGTTCTTGCATTGTACTGAACAAAGGAACCTTTTAAAAAGTTTGATTACTACAAGGCAGCAAATGGTTCCACCCATAGGTCTGGGCAATCTTGCAGTTAGAGCAGCACCTATCAAAAATAGTGATTGCCATTTCATGATAAAAATCCTCTCATGCTGGCCCAACTTAACAAAGTACCTGCTTCTTAGAAAGAAAGGAAAGAAAAAATCGTGTCATCGATTTGGTGTCGACTCCTGACAACCACAAAGCCATGTGATTTTCTTGGTAGAACACAGGAGGGGTTTACTATTGTTGCCTCCACCCGCACAGTATGAGATGAAGCCTTTTTAGCACCTTCCTATATCACTGTTGCCCGATATAGGTCTTTCCCATAGTCTGGGAAACACACCAGTGGGGATTCGAACCAACAGCCACATGCTCTCTAGGCAGGTTGCTTCCCCGCTGCGCCATAGCCCACCTTTAATCAGGAAAGAAAGCCAAACTTTAATCAGGATGTTTCTTAGTGTGTCAAGCTTTCTGCCTTTCTGTCTCCTTGACTCTTGAGATGTTTGCCAGAGGACCTGTCTTGTTTCTCTGTCTTCTGTGACCCACATCTTTCATTCAGTGTCAACATATTGCAGTTTGAATGCTGGGCAAATATGATTTCCCTGCAAATGAGGAGTGACCTCAAGAAAACTTGTCTAGAGTGCACATGACAAATGAAGAACAGCTGTGCATTTATTGTGTAAAACGCCTTGTGTTTCTCAGTTACTTGTCTAATAAGTACACTTGTTTCATTGGGCTTCAAATTAGGGAAAAGTTTGCTTAGTGGCTAATTGTCTTTAAAGAGTTGCGAGAACAGGCTGTGTGCATAGCCAAAGCCAATTTTGCAGTTTCACATGAATAGAGAAAATTAGGCTTGAGGCAATAACAGCACAAAATGTGGATGCAGCATATGTGTTTGTTTATTTGGATTTATAGCTTGCCCTACCTTCAAAGTACTGGCAGGTATCAATATGTTAAGGATTAGATAAAACCAAATAGTTAAAATGAAATACAGAGAACCTAATGTAACAGATTAACCACACCCCTCAGAAGCCAGCTAAAACATGTGTCTGCTCTGCATTGCCTCTAGCAGGTTCATGTTTAGGTTTTGGTGAGTCTCTCAGGAAATTCCAAGGTCAAGAACTATTTTCCCCCAATGTACCCTTCCATATCCCCAGCATGTCCTTGCTTCCCTCCCTCACCTTACCTTACTTTACCTGTAAGTCACACAAGCCACCTTGTGGCATTACTGCTCTCCTCCTCCTGCTCCCATCTCTGGCATTTTCAAAAGCCAGAGAGGAAGGAAGTAGAAAGAGTGTGGAGCAGGAGAGTAGAGTGCTGGACTAGAGTTCTTTGCTTTCTTGGTGGAGGAGAGCAGCAGTGGCAACTGGTCCACAGTGGCGGCCAGTATAGGTGGATGGGGGTGGTGGTAATTGAGTGAGGCTCTTTATCACTCCTCTAGCCCCACCCCCCTGCCAGCTGCCTCACTACCTTGCTGTGTCTGGCCACAGCATTAACCCTTTGTGCAAGGGCCGGTTGTTTGCTTGGTTGGGAAAATGGGCAAATGACAAGCCTGCATGCAAAGGGTTAATACCATCGCAAGGGAGAGCAAGGCAGCCAGGATGGGTTGACAGGAGTGAGGCTCATTTACCATTCCCTGATCTGCCCATTCAAGCCACCACTGCTGGCACACCATCACCAGTAAGGGAGGTGAAGGGGGCTCATGTGGTTTGCTGGGAAAGATGGGAGGCACTAGGAGGCAGTAGGCTGATGGAGGCAGCCAGTAGGCAATTTTCTGCCTCCATAACTTGACCTCCCTGATGGGTCAGTCCTCATAACCAGCCTAGAAAAACAGAACAAAACAGGGAACCATTTGAGCTTGCTCAAGATCTAGAAGTAGCTTGCTAAATGAGTAGTTTCATTCTTTTCCTCGGCTGGCATGGGATATTGGAAATAAAAAGGATTGCAGTACCTTAAGAATATAGAGAAGATGTTCCTCAGTAACACCCATAACAATGTGTAGAAGCTCAGGCTACTTTTTAAAAAGTATATATTTCAAGCCTTGTACTCAAGGATCTCTTGAAAGCTTTGTGCCTGGGGAGAATAGATCCCTCTCTAATACATTTCAGATTGGTCTATCTGTTCTACTAATAAAGCCCAACATTCTGAGATTGTCACTGTGAAGGACGGCAAGACTCTTGTACCTTTAATAACTTTTTAGCAGAGAGAATTTTGGATGCTACAGTTTCTCTTGTAGGAGTGAGAACAGCCACTGTCATTTCTTTTTTTTTAAACAACTAAGCAAGACTCATTTTAAAAATCTAATCATGCCACGTTGTGGAAACCAAATCAACACACTCTCAGGCCTGGTTTGTACAATTAAAGTGTTGAAACTAGGGTTGACCCAGCCATGAAGCCATGAGAAGCAGGCCACTTAAAGTTGTGGATTCGGGGGCATTTGTCACACTTATTGACAAATTATATTGGATGGTTTTCACACTGTGTTGCCTGAGGAGGAGGGCAGGCTGATTAAAAGGCTGAGGCCTACCACGTGCATGCTTGACCATTGCCCTTCATGGTGATGAGAGCTGGCCTGCTGAGGAGAGTTAGTCTTGTGGTAGCAAGCATGACTTGTCCCCTTAGCTAAGCAGGGTCTACCCTGGTTGCATGAATGGGAGGCAACATGTGAGCACTGTAAGATATTCCCCTTAGGGGATGGAGCCACTATGGGAAGCGCAGAAGGTTCCAAGTTCCCTCCCTGGCATCTCCAAGATAGGGCTGAGGAGAATCTGCCTGCAACCTTGGAGAAGCCACTGCCAGTCTGGGTAGACAATACTGAGCTAGATGGACCAATGGTCTGACTCAGTACATGGTAGCTTCTTATGTTCTTATGGTTGGTGAAGGCTGCTAGGGAGTAGGCTTGTGCATTTCGATTTGGGTACAAAACGTTTTGTGCCCGAAAATGGCAATTTCGGAGGTTTTGTAACCAAAACAAAATCAAGAATTAAAAAACAGATTTTTGTTTCCAAATTGAAATGACTGTGTTTCGGACAGAATGCTTTGTTCTTCGGAAAAGTATTGCAATTCAAATTGACTTCTCTGACTCTCTCCACTCCAGCTGAGGCATTGAGTGATTAGCAGAAGATAAGATATGCAAAAAGCTGTTGAGCATGAATAGTTTAGTTAAGTGTTGTATTCAGTGTGATTGAAATGCAAACTGACCTTGCAAAGGGATTTGGAAGACAGCATTTTGAGACAGAAATACCCAAATATCTTTGGGAGCTCAATGCAATTCCAAAGCTCTTGCTAAAAGCCATGGTATAAATTGTGTGGAGAAGCTTTTCGAGAAGCTGGTTAGGAAAGTTCTGAAATTACACAGGTTTTTCTTTCCAAAGGTTTAGAAATAATCTCTTGACTTGTTCAGGGCTCTTTTGAAGAGCTATTTTGTTTTTCTTCTGATTTTTATGAGTTATAGTAGTGTCTAAGTTTTGATGCCCAAGTTGAGCAGTCTAATGTAATTTAGGCCACAATGTAATTTGGTGGGACATGATGTCTAAGCCAGGGGTTCACAACTTTTACCATTGCAGGGACAGGTCATCCACATGGGACTACAGGACACAAAAGTTGGGGGGTGGGGAACACACCTGTCAATCTATTGACATCCCAAGGAATCTTAGTTGCTTCTCTCTTTCTTGTAACCATGATCCATGGTTTTGCACTTTCTTAAATGCAGTGATGATAAATCTCAACAATTCTGAACAGTAGGCTGATTTGTTTGGGCTATGGCTCACTCCAGTTCAGTTAAATGAACATTTGAAGCTGTTCCATGGTACCAAGGCAGTTTATTTTATCTTTTTACATTTTATATCCTGCTCTTCCTCCAAGGAGCCCAGAGCAGTGTACTACATACTTAAGTTTCTCCTCACAACAACCCTGTGAAATAAGTTAGGCTGAGAGAAGTGAATAGCCCAGAGTTACCTAGCTAGTATCATGGCTGAATGGGGATTTGAACTAGGGTCTCCCCGGTCCTAGTCCAGCACTCCAACCACTACACCATGCTGGCTCATTGGTCATTCTCTTCACTCTTTCAACTTGTTTATGTGGGGTTTGGGGGCAAAACAGTGGGTTGGGTGGCAGTACCCCAAAGGTGGTGCACCCAGATTACAAATAGGGCAAAGGGCTGATTTCTTAGGAATTTTTGAAGTTTACACATCTTTAAGATTTTTCCCCATAAGGAATAATGGAGATTTCAGCAGCCCCATAACTCCACCTGGGGGGCACTGGGATGGCCCGAAGTGAGTGGTGGTGTAGTGCACAGAGGGTGCCAACCAACCCCCTGGATTGCTAACCCATTGGGGTACTGGGCTTTGTTGTTTCTGAGGTTTTTGAGTTTAGATTCTCTGGTAGCAAATGAGATTTTTTAATGAAAACCATGAATCCACTCTCATATGCTACCAGAGAATCTACTCTCAGAACACCTCCAGAACAAAACCCTGTACTTCATGGGCTGGTAACCCATGTGGGTGGTTGGCACCCTATGTGCACTTCACCGCCACTTGCTCTGGGCCACCCCAGTGCCCCTCAAGTGGAGTTATGGGACTGCAGAAACCTCCATTAAACCCTACAAGGAAAATCTGAAAGACACGTAACTTCATTAATTCTTTAAAAATCAGCCCTTTGCCAAATTCCACTCAAAAAATTGTGGTAGCTTCCTTGCACCAACTGGGCACTACCACCAACCACACTACACTCTGGGCCACCCTTTCCCCTGAGTGAAGCTATACTTTTCCTGAAACCTCCATCATACCCTATAGAGAAAATCTGAAAAATGCACAAACTTCAAAAATTAACCAAAAATCAGCAGTTTGCCCAATTCCTTTGAAATTTTTATGGTAGCTTCCACTCATTGGGCACAATAACCCCTACCCATTCTTTTGACCACATGACCCATTTTTTAATCTGAATTAATTCGGATTCAGATTCGGATTAATTCGGATACAAAACAAAACTGGGGTGATTCGGAAGGCTTAATTTCAGACAAAATACACAATGGGGTTGATTCGGATTTGGTACAAATCGAAACAGAAAAAATACAAAACACACAACCCTACTAGGGAGGGACTGGGTCCATGGGTGACAGGGGTGGTGAATATCTCTCTGAAGCAGGCAGTCAATAGGCCCCTCCTTTAAAAGTCCTCATTGGACCCAGATGATTTAAAAAAATTGTAATCAATGTGTTGGAGAGTATGGCGGTGTCTCAGTTCCAGGCAGCCCAGAATAAATCTGATTACTTAGATTCTTTCCAATCTGGCTTCTGGCCTGGATATGGGACAGAAACTACACTGGGAGATAGACAGAGGGAGTGTTACTCTTTTGATTTTCCTGGACCTCTCAGCGGCTTTCAATATCATCGGCCATGGTATCCTTCTGGGTCATCTCTCCGGGTTGGGACTTGGTGGTCCAGTTATGGTTCCTCTCCTACCTGTAGGGTCATACCCAGAAGGTGGTGCTGCAGGACACCTGTTTCTACCTCTGACCTATGGAGTGCCACAGGGGTCTATTCTGTCCCCTATGCTGTTTAACATCTACATGAAACCTATGGGAGAGGGCACCTCAACCCACACCCATGAATGACATCAATATGCTAATTTATTTATTTATTTATTTATTTAACATATTTTTATACTGCCCCAAACATGCATCTCTGACACCCAGCTCTACCTTTTAATCAGCAGCGGGTGCTCTGATGTGGGTTTGGAGGCTGTTCTGGACTAGATGGGAGCAAACAAGCTGAAACTTAATCCGGATAAGATAGAATTGCTCTGGATTGATAAAACCAGAGTAGTGAGGTTAATCTGATCTTAGATGGTGTCACACTCCTTCTGAAAGACAAAGTCCATAGCTTGGGGGTGTTTCTGGACCCAGCACTGTCCTTGGAGGCACAGATGGTGGTGGTGTGTAGTGGTGCTTTCTACCAGCTGTGGCTGGTATGCCAGCTGCTACACTGCTTGGAGAAGTCAGAGCTGACCTCAGTCATTCATGCTTTGGTAGCCTCCAGATTGGACAGCTGCAATGAGCTCTATGCTGTGCTCTCCTTGAAGATGGTTCAGAAGCTTCAGCTGGTCCAGAATGCTGCTGCAAGGATGCTTGTGGGCACACGTTGCTTTATGAGTATTACACTAGTTACCAGTCCACTAGTTACTGACCCACTTCTGGGCTGTACCACTTGATTTTGCTGATTTTATAAACTGTTGTCAGTTATTTCAGGAGCTGAAATGCAGTTTCCTTTCTCAGCCAACAATTGATCAATTCAGGGCATCCCCCCGCCCCCAGGTTATGGCTTGTAGTGGAAACATGATGCTTGAATAGTCTCTTGCTTCTGTTTTCTGTCATCACGAATGTTTGAAAAATGAAATTCCTTGCAAGTCTACTCATGTATCCAGTTTTTGTGTCCTGCTTTTATAACATGCAAAGCAGCCTTAGATATGGAGGTTGTTTAAGTCTAAAAGGGGTTATGTCAAGGGATGAGCCCGAAATGTTTCGGCGCCTCTTTGGAGAAGCACTGAAATGTTTTGGTATGGGGTGAGGGATTCTCTTAAGAGGAGGTGGGCAGTTCCTACCTGCCCATCCTCCAAGCCTCCACCACATTGCATGCGTTGACACCATTTGCATGCTAACCCTGCTAACTTGGCAAAGAGGCACCTTTTAATGTGGTAATTCTCTTTATTTAGCAGGGGGAGAGTAACTGGCCCTATCCACCCCCAGCACAGTACCTCCAGTGACTGTTGCTGGTGACTATCTTATCTTTCTTTTTAGATTGTGAGCCCTTTGGGGACAGGGATCCATCTTATTCATTATTTCTCTGTGTAAACCACCCTGAGCCATTTTTGGAAGGGTGGTATAGAAATTAAATAAATAAATAAATAAATAAATAAATAAATAAATAAATAAATAAATAAATGGATGCTGATGCAGCATGAGAGATGCTGGATGATGCATCCCATTGCCAGGGTGTGGCATTTTAAAGGGGCAAGTGGCACAAGCTGCCACTTGCAGGAGTTATTTCCATGTAAAGAGCACCGCAGCGGGGCAGCGTAGGGTGGCGGGGGCTTGGAGGACAGGCAGATAGGACCTGCTCGCCTCCTCTTAAGGGAACCCCTCACTGCCATTGGATGTGCACCAAAGCAATTCAGTGCACATCCCTAGTTTTGTCTAAGATGGAGTCTTGGGAGTAAAGCAGGACACATATTGAGGTTCACATTAGAAAGAGCTACCTGAAACGTTGACCCTAATGCCTGCAGATGCTTGCAAATACTGAAATACAGTTATTCCTGAATATCTGGAACTCTTTTGATGGAAAAGATAAATGGAACTATGCTACATTTCTTTACTTAATACAGGAATTCTCATAGTTTGTGTTGGAGCACACAACTGTGTGATGGGAAGGGCTGGAGTGTGCCTTAAAAATAAGCCACAATTAGGGTTGTGCACAAAACCAGTTAGACTGGTTCAGTTCGAGACTGGACCAGGCATTTTCGGTTGTGTCCACCACCCCCCCACTTGGCTCAGGTTTGAGCTGGTCTGGGGTTTGAAATCTTTTTTAAAAATTATAATTCACCACCAGGCCTGGATCAACTTTGCTGCCTCTGGGGGGTGCTGCTGTGATCGTAGAGGTTATCCAAAGCCTCCCCCTCTTCTGCCAGACTCATCACTGAGGGATGATGACCCTGCTTGACTGGGTAAGAAGAGTGCAAGATGTCAGAAGCCAATATTAATTGGGGTGTATTTTATAGTTGCAGTTGGAGCCTGTTCTGAGGCTGATGAAGAAAATGTATCTTTCTGACTGGAGAGTTAAATGGACTATGTTCTAGGTATCCCTGATATTTATCTAGGAAATGCCGGCTTAAGATCTGGGAAATGAAATATTATAATGCACCATGAAACTTAAAAAGGGTTAAAACTGGAAAGCCTATGCTTAGCCTATATTTAAATGTCATGGATTTTTTTTTTAAAGGAGCTGCAAGATGAGAAAGAGCTCTCAGTGGGTATTCTTGCAGTCTGCATGAAAATTTTAATAGCATACTCATATTCCTATTCCAACACTTCAGAATCTCATCTCTGTAAAATAATCACCAGGTGACTGATTATGATTAAAAAGATGCATGTTGTGAGATTTTTCTTCTCTTTTTTAATTGTTAGAGAACAAAGCTGCTGAAAGTTCTAAGGCAACACACATACCCCACACCCAAAAGCAATTCCTTCTGACTATAAAACACTGAAATCCTACCTATAAAAGAACATCTGTCTCCAAAGTTATGGTACAGCTTGGTGTTCACACTGTTGGCTTAGAAACCCCTCCTGCATCATTTGTGACACCAGCAGTATGAAAGCACGGTGTCAAAGATTTGTAAACCAATTTAAACTCTGCTATATAGCAGGCTTAACCGGCAAAAGAAGAACATTACTATTTAATATTTAAACAAAATGTTTAATGTTTGAACAGTAAAGTTCATCTTCTGAATACTAAGCTAGGAGGATGGATGGTCTAGAAGAGCACAGGGAGGAATAACTGGAAGTAATGGGCTAAAATTCAGCAAAAGGGAAAGTAAGGGCCAAATTACTTGTTAGATTAAGGACATTGGCTGCCTCTTGCATGTTTCGCTTGTGGTCCCTATACAGCCACTACAGGGGGAGCCAGTTGAGGCTGGGGCCATAGCATGGGGCAAGAGGGGATTTAACTGATTGCCCCCTCTCCAAAGCTCCTATTTGCCCCAGCAGAGAAGCTGGATGGAGAACTGCCAAACTAGGTGTGACATGTCTCCTTCCCGAATAGTTCCCTCCCCCCCACCACCATGAAAAGTAACCTTGGAAGGCTGTGCTTCCAAGTAGAAAAGCAACCGGGGCAGGGGCAGCTTAACCTGTTCTCCATATATTTCCCCCATAGGAATGGTGAGCCATGTAAGATATCCAGAGGAATGGGAGGATGGCATTTATAGCCAGCGCTGCTACTTCAGAAATCAAAGAGGATGCATCCAGAAAAGAATCTCTGGCAGGCCCTGAGCTGTGGTCAATTGCAAGCCTAGTAGGAGAAGGAGGAGAAGGAACTGGGTGATGCAGTTCTTGCCTATGAACGATCTTGCCTATGAACTGAGGCTGATGCAGCTCTGCTGGCAACACCCATCCCGGACAATGCACAAATATTATACAACACCCAAGGCTGAATCTCTTTCCCTCACAATTCAGTTTGTTGTTACACTGTTGATCACTTATTTAATTGGAGCACAGAATTTCTAAATGGCTTGAAAATCAGCTCCAAGTTCAGCACACAATAAATAAACCGTTACAAGGTTATCTCACTTCCTTATATACTCAGTCATCTGGAACCCCAGACTGCAACTCTACAGAACGGTATCATTACGGATAAATATAGACAGCCAATGAACACACAAGGTTTTTGTATTTGCCCAAAACATGAGTAAAAAGGGTAGCAATGTCACCACTCCACAATCATAGTCCCCTTTATTTTTAATCCTTTGCTATATCTTGTATTGGGCTCTGTTGACTGGATATATTAGGCTTGATCAGTGAGCCATTGAATCATTATAATAGTTTGTTCTTAAGACAGCCTTCTTTTAAATGCAATGCCTGACAGCGATGTGCCTTCAAACATTACAGATTTAACATGTCAGTTTCATTTCACAGGGATCCATGCAAACGTATATTGAAGCCTCAGTTCAAATCCGTTTGCAGCCACTGAAACTAACTGGTTTTTCTCTCATTTGTCAGCCCAGACAATCATCCCGTTTCTGCCAAAGCTATCCTTGCTCTAAGCTGGGCTCCAGGCTCACATGAAAGTGTTGCAAATCTTTGAAAAATACCTGGGCTGCATTTTAGTTTGTGGTGGATCCTGACTAAGGGGAGAGCTACAAGGCTTCGGATTTCACGACAACCTCATTGTATTTATTGTACTAGAAAACGGAACACCTTTTGCGACTGAGAGAAACTGATAAGCAATTGAGTCTTAAAACCTAACATAGCCCACAGGGACACAATTGCAGGTTTTGGTAGGAGGGAGAGGAGAATAGATTTCATTGGGGAGAGTGGAATATTACAGCAAGGCTTAGTGGTCCACTCTTGGATATACAATTGCAAAAAGCAGTGTATTTTATGAGCATTAGTTTTCTTTCTTTCTTATGCCTCATATTAAATACAGCATTGCTGTCAACACAGGACAACTATTTTGTTTTGAACAAAGGCCTTAGGCTTGTGTGTCTTGTATCTGGCCCATTTCCTTGTTTATAATGGTAGTCACTTGGGATATATCTAGTAAGATGATGGCAAGCCCATGAGGTCGTCCTCACAGGTAAGGCAGTGCTAGCCCAGGTAGGGCTGGTCATGAGAATCACTGGGATTGCTCCTGATCCCGGCACTCCACTGGGTAGCCTGGGTTTTAAATCCAGGCTAAACGTGAGGTAGGAAGAAATGCATGCCTTCTACTTCACCGCCTGGTTGTGTAGGTGAGTAAGACTCCGGCAGCTCCTTCCTGGCTGCTGGCAGCCATCTTGACCAGAGAGACTGGGTGAAGGAGTGTCCCAGCAGCTGGGAGGTATCTCAGTGAACCATGTGCCTCACCCAATAGCTGTGCACCATTCTGAGGAGAATTTGAGAAAATTCTGATATCATCATTCTATTATATTTGAATAGTGGAGGAGCTTGGTTTCTTCTATTTGGGCCTGGATCAGCTGTTTAGAGTCTGAAGCTGGAATAAACAGCCTGAACAGCATACTATACAGCCTATCTATGAGTAAGCAACACATTTCTAATTATATGCAAACACCAGGCAAACTATTCAAAGCTGAGTTGAAAAGAAACCAATCATACCCTACTTAACCCTGCTGCTGTGGAGAGCTGAGTTACAAATGAAGTGAAATGAATATAAAAATTATGTTTTGCTCAGTTGTATTGTGGCTAAGAATTAATACTGATATGCAAATTTCTCCATTTGTGGCTGCATTGAGGAAAAGGTGCTTATCAAGGGGTTAATGGCAAAGGAGAGATGAGTGAGACACATGCTTCTCTTAAAACAGAGGGTGGGGAGGGGATGACCTATCTCCCCTTCATGAATTGACTACTGGGACAACAGTTTCTAGTAACTGCACTGTGTGGCTGCTGGTGGGGAAAAATAAACCAAGAATAAGAAGAGGAGAAAGAAGAGGGGGGACTAGTTAGAGAAAGGGAATACTGAAAGCCAGGGACTCGAGCTAATATCTCACCCAGCTACATAGACACTTTGAAATGCTGCTACCACCACAAGGCTGGAAACAATAAGTACTACTCCAATTTTGTTCTCTTCCTGAACTGCGAAGAGAGTATTTTCTGTAATGGTAACCAGAGTCACTAGGGTTGCCTTGATGCAATCTAGAGATTAGGGGCATGAAAGAGATTGTTTTTCAGCTTGGTTTTCCATCCAAGTGTACTGTTTAAGCCTTCCTTTCATCATCTACATTTGAAAATTTTATTTGTTTCTAATGAACTGCCTTTGTTTCAAAGCAAAAGGGGGAGGGGCCTATTTTGTAGTGTGGCAGAGTAGCAGGCTCCCCCCCCCATTTTTAAATAATCTGTAAAGAAGGAGCATCATGGCTCCTCCTGGCAGCCACCATGCCCCCACCCCATGCCCTTGATCAATACAAAATCCTGGTCATTGTAGGGAGGGAAGGAACCAGCAGCAGCCAGGAGGAAGTGATGTTCTTTTTACATATTAAAACCTGTTAAAAATATAAAAAGTTCACTGCTCTGCCCCGCTGCAAGGTAAGGTCATCAAAACAAATGGGGTTCAGATGAACTGAATGGTAATCTACAGTTAGGCTCATTTGGGTTCTGTAAGTATGACAAATGAAAAATGAACCACATGGGCCCAAATTGGTTGCACACCCCTACTAAAGGTTGCATCTTTACATTTAAAAATGCATCAGCAGTAAATTCATTCATTCTAAATACTGCCCTTCCTAAAGTGGCTCAGGGCAGTTTACATTAAAATTAAACACACATTAAAAAATGTGAATAAAGAAAAACATTTAAACCAGATTAAAACTCATTAAAATTAAAACTAGATACCATAAAAAGCCAGACTAAAACGATGGTTCTTTATGGATCTCCTGAAGGGCCTCCAAGGAAGATAACACACTTATATCCACAAGGAGCGCATTCCACAACCTAGGGGTGACAACTGAGAACACCCCCTTGATCCGAGCAAAAGACCAAACCCAGCATGTGACCAGCAACATGTCCTAGGTCTAATTGAGATAGTTGTCATGGACTCCTGAGCAGCACTAGACAAGTGAGTCCTGAAGTAGATGTTGAAATCACCCAGCACCAAAAGCCTAGGTGACTCCAACACCAACTCAGTTACCAGCTCTGTCAGCTCAGGGAGTCTGTTAGGCAGCAAGGTGGACTGTAGATCAACAGAATACATACACCCAATATAAGTCAATTCTCTCACAGGGATCCTCGTAAGGGGGATGCTATTTTTATGGACCACAGCCATTTCACACACACACATACACACCCCAGTTCCACTAACCTGCTCAGCAACAGAGTACTCTGGGGGAAGAAGTCAGGCCCACGCAGAACCATTAGTCAACCCCAGCCAGGTCTCCGTTATACAGACCAGGTTGGCTCCTTCATCCATAATCAAATCATGGATGATTTCGATCTTATTTTGAACCAACCTGGCATTACAAAGGAGCATGGTTAGGTTCAGTGTGGAGTTGTAACTGCTCCCTGAGGCCTGAGAGTTGATAGGGCACCTGGAGGAGAAAACAGTAATTAAATTTCTGGACTCCCTTCTGCTGTAATGGCATGCTGGCCTGCCAACGCCTGATCCTCTATTCCCCACCACTAGCTGCCCCAATCTCATCAAACCCTGAGAGCAAGAGAGGCCAGACACATCCCTGTGAGCAGCCTGGCACAAGCTACTAAAACCAAGAAACAAACTAAAACTAAAAGACCTTGAACACAACTTTCTCTCATATCTCAGTCCCACACCAAAAGCCAGCCCACCTACTGGCAGCCGCATGACAGCTATGCCAGCAGCTGCACATCTGGATTTCCTCTGCCCTTTTTATGCCAAACTCCACAGCACCTTACCTCTCTTACAGACTCTGGAGCTGGGCTGATGAAACTGGCCCCCACAGCTGCAGCTTTAGGGCAATTAGGACAGTGGCTCAGGCTGGCAGAAGGAATTTCCAACAGCAAGTCTTCTCAGCTGGTCAAGGCCAAAGGAAGGATGCAGGGCAGGCTCAACAAATCTCCTGGCTTAGGCCAGGGATATCCAGATGAAAAAGAGTCCCCAGCCTGTCGGCTAGCCGCTGCCACCACCACCACCCCATCTTCCTGATGATGGCTCTCTGCTTGTTATTTTGTTTGTTGTTTGGCTAGTCATTGACCCTAATAGAGGCTATTCTATTCAGCAGTAGAAAACATTACAGTATTCACTGAACCTCCCACCTCTTTTCTTCCCAGATTCTGTAACTTACCCTGTCAGCTGTGGGGCAAATCGGAATGGGGGAGGAGAAATAGTTGGTTCTCATTCTCCTCCCCTGAAATAAGTGAGTGAGTAGAATATGTTGATGGAATGGAGGAAGTAAGTCATGGGAGGTGCAGGGTGCTTACAGATTCACGCACGCACCAAAAAGCATTGAAATTGTAAGGGAAGGTGCCCATGCCTTAGTTTCTGTGCTGTCCAAGCAGTAAACATGGTCTACAGTCTCATTTCCAGCTTGCTTGCAACTTAGTTATCATGGACTCATACTTTTCCTGCATCTTTCAGCCTCCATCCTCTTCCTCTGCGAGTTGGGGTCAATGGCACTCTATCGATGTTTAATAGGATACATGCTTTTAAATTATAAACTTTTAGATGTGGCAGCCAACCACCCTCATAGCTCATCTTAAGTTGCTGAGTACAATCGGATGCTTTTTAAAAACAACAACACCAAAATAAAGTTTTTAAATTTTGAATTACACCCACTTTTAATCCTGACAACCAACCATGCACCTTAATTATTATCTTAAATCAAAGGTTTTTTTATTCTAAAATACAACAAATATTTATAAACCACTTTTCAACAAAAGTTTCCAAAGTGGTTTAGAGAGAAATACATACATACATACATACATACATACATACATACGGTTCTTTGTCCCCAAGCGGCTCACAATCTAAAAAGAAACATGGAGGGATGCTGTTCAGGGGCTGGAGATAACCAGTTGCGCTCCCCCTGCTAAATAAAGATAATCACCACTTTAAAATCTTATATATGTATTATTTTTCTATGTAAACCACTTTGAGAACTTTGGTTGAAGAGCGATATATAAATATTCATTGTCGTCATCCTAGCAGTAGTAAAAAAGTGCCTCTTTGCCCAGTTAGCAGGGAGATAAGGGCTCTGTTTTATTCACACCTGAGTATATTTAACCACCCAGCCAGAGGATACCAGATTATGGTAAGCATGTTTTATTCATGAATGGGGCAAAAAATAAATTTCACCTACTTTTTTGGTTAATTGTTTGCCAAATTAATTAAAAGTAACACATTCCAAATACCTATTGGTTGTATTAATGTTTATTGCCAAAAGAGAAAGTCTGGATATAGGAAATTAATTCTGAAGCTGCCTATTGAAGCTGTCAATTTGGTCCCTAAAATACAGACAGCACAATATAGGCTTTGCTCAACTACAAAATGTTCTGGCAGAATCATTCCTAGTAAGTATATCCTCCCAGGTTTGATTATAGAGATTAAGAATGCATAATCAACATATCTTCTTGTACCAAGAGTTTGTACAAAGTCTAACACCAACAGTGGGAAACGATCCATTGTCATGTAAAATATCAGCTGAGGCAAGCCAGATGAGAGCCTGAAAAGCTGTTTCCTTCCAATTTCCTTAGAGTCATAAATTAAGACCTTTCCCAAAGGTAAGATTACACAAAATCATTATGTATGTGGTAGATAAGCACTACTTTCTCAGTGGCTTTATAAACAGCAGGAAAATGTATTTATAAGAGCTTTCCCTTCCTTTTTGCAGGACAGCTGGCTAAGCAGTAGACTGCTGGTTTCATAGCTAACCGGGGCGGGGGGCAGAGAGGAGCACTGGCTTAGAGCAGAACTACACATTAGTAGTTCAATAAATATGGCTTCCCAAACCCAAGGTTGCTGAGGTAATGCAGTTGTTGGGGGAGGGGGAGAATCAGTGAAAGGCTGGGATACTTAACCCTGCTATACCCACCCTTGCAAAGGGCCTTATCCTGATGATGATATCAGGCATGGGAGGCAGAGTCTGGATTTCAAAACTGGGCTTGAAAACAAACAAGCAAATTAGGTTTAAAACCACAGATTGCCTAGCATAATGCCAAATTGAGCTGAAGGGTGCTGATCACCCATTACTATTTAGCAAAAATCATAACTAATTTGGTTTTACAAAATTGAAGCATTTAGCATATCACGAGCACAATTTCATTTTAAAATGAAAAATAACAGCAGCAGCTATTATATCTCCAATCCTGAAACCACTAATGCACTGGAACAATCCAATTAAACTGTTTTATTGGGTGTAGGAGATGTTGGCTTTAGGGTCAGATAAAATTTGGTTTCATATTGTGGTATTTAATCAATGTATCCTGGACTCTTGAGAGCCAAGGAGGATGTTTTGAGCCTGCTGTGTGTCCCAACTATGAGATAGGGCATGTTTTGTGGGGTCATATGTTTTATCCTCACAATCCATTTCCTCCCAGCAGTGAAGCATTTCCTTCCCCCTTAAACACCCCTAAAGAATATGTAGGGAGAGGGAGGGATTTGCTCTGAGGAGGGGAGAGTCTATGGGGATAGAAAGTGCACTCCAAGAGCCTGTTTATAGTATTTTTGTTACTAGTAAGACAATGGACCCCTTACAACTTCATCAGCCACAGGGATGATAAAATTGCTATGGTTTTCCAACAAAACCTGCAGAGCAAAGAAGATAAGGATTGAAAATAAGAAATAAACATATGTCCACAGTAAACAAAAGGATGGAGAAAAAAACTAGAAATTCAAATTGCCCCAAAGAAGTCAAAAGAAGCATTTCTCTGAAACAAAATTAGGTCAGTCTTTTTCTATGCGGGGGTCTACAGCAGAGTAATGACAGTGAAGGAAGTTTGATTTAATTTGCTAGAGGCAGTGGGTTACATAGCAGCGGATTATTTCTGCAGTCCGATTATTCATTCCTTTCCGATCTCTGAACCTTCTAAAGATGTCACCCTAGGAGCACTTTCAGAAATAGAAGTTGTTGAGTTAGAGTCAAAAATGGCTACAGTATGACTTGCCTTGGAATGGGTGAAACTGCACTAGAGAGAGAGAGAGCTCTCCTGCTCTGTGTGATACTGATAGGAATGTACATTTCATTTCTGCCTGATGACGTTTTTTCTTTTTTTAAAAAGAAAACCAACCAGGTTTTTCTGCATAGGTATGGGCACCTTTATTGTTCCAATTGATGTTCTGTGACAATGGCTTATAAACTTTTCTTGGGGGAAATATTGGGTTTCAGTTTACCTTCAAAGGCAACTTTGTAAAAAAATCCCATGTTGAGTTATAAATTGGCTGAAGTTTAAGTTTAGTCAGTTATTCTAGAGAATTCTAATATAGGGGATTGGTGACGAGAAGGAAGGTCAATACATATAGAGCCCATGCATGTGACTGGGTGGGCGATGGGGTGGGCAAGCGGGTCGTGCTCCACATTCCTTCCCTCAGATGATCATTTATTGAGTCTTTGGTGCACCTCTGCACGGCCTGACATAGGGTCGTGCATTTTGGTTTTTTTCTGTTTTGTTTTTGGCCCGAATCCGAAACACCCCCATTTTGTTCTTTGTTCGAAATCAGCCAATCCAAAACACCCCCATTTTGTTCTTTGTTCGAAATTGCAAAATCCGAATCCGAAACGTTTTGGATTTTTAAAAAATGGCCCTGGGGAAAAGCTAGTGGGTGGGGGTGGTAGTGCCCAAGGGGTGGAAACTACCATCCAAATTTCAGAGGAATTGGGCAAAGGGCTGATTTTTGGTAAATTTTTGAAGTTTAGGGTTTTTTCCATAGGGAAGAATGGAGGTTTCCACAAAAGTATAGCTTCATGTTGGGGGAAAGGGGTGACCCAGAGTAGAGTAGGGTGTGTGGTAGTGCCCAGTGGGAGTAAGGAAGCTGCCAGAATTATTTCAAAGGAATTGGGCAGAGGGCTGATTTTTAAAGATGTAATGGAGTTTATGTGTCTTTAAAGTTCTTCCCCATAGGGAATGATGGAGATTTCAGCAGCCCCATAACTGCACGTGGGGGGCACCAGGGTGGCCCAGAGCGAGTGGCTGTGTGAAGCACATAGGGGGCCAAACACCCCCATGGGTTGCTAACCCATGGGGTACTGGTTTCTGAGATGTTTTGAGTGTAGATTCTCTGATAGCATATGAGAGCGGATTCATTGTTTGTTGTAGAAAATCTCATATGCTACCAGAGAATCTACACTCAGAACACCTCAGAAACAACAGAACACAGCACCCCATGGGTTAGCAACACATGGCGGTGGGTGACACCCTATGTGCTCTACACCACCACTCACTTCTGGCCACCCCAGTGCCCCCCAGGTGGAGTTATGGGTCTGCTGAAACCTCTATTATTCCCTATGGGAAAAAACCTTAAAGATGCGTAAACTTCAACAATTCCTAAGAAATCAGCCCTTTGCCTTATTCCTTTGGAATCTGAGTTGTGGCAGGCACCCCTTGGGGCACTGCCACCCAACCCACTGTTTGCCCCTCAGGCCCCCTTTCTGCCCCAAAGACATGTCAACCAGAAATTCTTTAAAAATCAGCCCTTTCCCCAATTCCTTTGGCATCTGGGTAGCACCAGGCACCCATTGGGGCACTACCACCTGAACCACTCTTCTGCCCAAAAAAGCCCCCTTTCTGCCCCAAATCCACCCCAAATAACATCAACATCACACATCAATAACAGCAGAGCTTTGCAAAGAACCAGGCAGATTTCCAAAGGTCATGCACATCCACATCCCCCGCAAGAAATGCAATTGATCTACACACAACGGTGTGAAACAACAACAATGAAATGCACACTGCCCCACTGGCCAATGAGGGTAAATTTTACCCTCAAATTTCCTTAAAAGGAATTGCCAGCAGATCAGCCCATGCTTTCACTGGCCAATCTGCAGGCTGGAAGGGCTGGAAATTCAAACAGATATCAACACTCAAAATGGAGACCGAAGGAGAAAGACTTTTCGCGATTTCCATTTCGTGAAAATGGAGTTCCAAAACAGCCAAAACAACAAAACATTTTGTATCCGAAACAGGGACATTTTGTTTCGGCTACAAAATTTTCTGTTTTGAACACTGGATGTTTTGTTTTGGCTACAAAACAGCCAAAATGGCCTGTTTTGTGCACAAAACGTTTTGTATCCAAAACAAAACGCACATCCCTACCCTGACAATCCGTGCTGCTCCTCTGCAGCAAGCATACTGCAAGCACCGCATTCAGTCTAAAAAGCCAGGCTAGGCAGTGCTGCCTCGCTGAGATTGGGCCAATCCTGGCGATTTTCACACGCAGCCTAACTCAGACTGGGCTTCCTACACCAAAATAATATGTAGGGAGAAACAGCCTCATTGTATTCTGATCCGTACTATTGCTTTTTCATACTAAATGTTCATATATCATAAAGGGTAAAACTACTACTACTAATAATTATTATTAAATTTATTAATACTAACAATTAAATATTGTCATGCAATTTAGTATTCATTAAAGAGTACAACTCCTAGAAAATGATGAAATTTGGCTAACATAATAGGTAAAGTGTACTTACCTAAATTTGCTTCCCCCCCTGCCATTTTCGGGCATGATTTCAACAGACACTAGGGTTGTGACTCCCCCCCCCACCCGCAAGCAGGGCTACATTCCTTTACAAATTGCATGATAGGTGGGGATGTAACAGTTAGAATTGTTCTACCATAGAGAAACCATAGAGATATTTTCTACCATAGAGAGGTCAGTAAATGGCAAAACATCTCTCATCCACAATCTGATTGTGGACCTGGTATGTGTGACGGAGACCTGGTTGGATGAGCTTGGAAGGTTTTGTCTTTCTCAGCTTTGTCCTCCAGTTTTCCTGACCCTGCAGCAGCCCCACTTTGAGGGTTGGGGAGAGGGCATTGTGGTCATCTGTTGTGAGACCCTTCCCCTTTCCAGGTTCCTGGTTAGGCAATCTCAGAATTTCAAGTGTTTGTCCTTGAGGGTGGGCCTCTGTGATAGGTTGGGGATTCTGTTGGTGACCACCCCGCTGCACTTCAGTCTGCCTACCTGAGCTGCATGAGTAGTTTTGGAGGTGGCTTTAGGTTCCCCCAAGCTTATTTTCTTGGGAGACTTCAATGTCCGCACTGAGTCCCCCCTAGTAGGTGCAGCTCAGAATTGCATGGCCTCCATGGCAACCATGGGCCTGTCTCAGCTGGTATCAGGTCCTACCCATGTGGCAGGGCATACTCTGGATCTCATTTTTGTTGACCAGGGAATAAATGATCTGGGGGTGGGGGAGTTTGAGATATCTCTCTTGCCACAGACAGATCATCATCTGGTGGGGTTTAGTTTGACTGCTTTGTCTACCCTCTTCAGGGGTAGTGGACCAATTGAAATGGTCCGCTCCCAGAGGTTTATGGATCCACTCCATATCCGGACAGCCCTTGGGGAGTTTCCAGTGTCCAGAACTGGTGATTCTGTCGAGGCCCTGGTGAATCTCTGGAACATGGAGACAGCCCGGGCTATTGATACAGTCTCTCCTAAACACCCTCTCCGGCTTGCTGGAGCTCATTCTACTCCTTGGTTTTCCTTGGAGCTTAGCGCAATGAAACAACTCAGACGATGGCTAGAACGACACTGGAGGAAGAGTCATGATGATGAACACGACCATACATGGGCTAGAGCCCATTTTAGGGACTATTCCATGGTGGCGGCAGCAAAGAAACACCTTTTCTCCACCTCTACTGCATCTGTTCAGTGCAGACCAATAGAGCTGTTCCATGTAGCAAAGGAATTGCTTCACACATCCTACAGGTAACCATCTACAGCTGGTTGTGATCAGTTTGCATGTCACTTTGCAGATACAGTCACTGTAAATGAGTGTATGCTGCTGCTTTGTACCTTACGGTTATATTGCACTTGTTTTTTAAACTTTTAATTAGATTTGTATTTTTATATTCCATTTAAATTCAAATTGTGCAGTTTTTATGGTTTTATATTGTGTTAAAGGTTTTGTAAGCCTTGAGATTATTTTAATGAAAGGCAGCATAAAAATTTAACAATAAATGAATAAAATTATTGTTATTGTAAACCGCCCAGACATGAAAGTTTGGGACATTTGATTAATAATAAGAATAAGAATAAGAATAAGAATACAGGAATGGCAAAAGTTATATATTTTTTCCCATCTTGGTAGTTGTTTTTTAAGGTGCCTGCCTTATCAGAGAAAAAGGTGGCAATCCTAGTTGGTCTGCCCAAGGTATTCTACATAGGTCTCCACCCTTCCCATGTAAAAGTTTTGAGCTTTTTATAAGCCAGCTATTTTTAGAGAAATTGTCGGGTGTTCAGACTTGATGTCTCTTTGATGAACTGGAGATAAGAGCCAAGACAGAAGTATCAGTTGCCATAGAGATACTGCCAAAACTAGGTTCCTTGTGCAAATGAAACCTATCTTGCACCACTTGTTACATGCCATCCATCACATTGTGAGTCTCCACAGCCCTCTGGTGGTCATCAGGAATGTGGGATGTCATGCTGTTAATCTTTCCAGACAGTATGGGCTGGAGACAAAGAGTTTGAGGGGGCCATTTTTGATGGCATCCCCATGGCAATTTTAATGAATGACCCAACTCTAAGTAAGTAAGAGATAATTGTTTCCTTCAACTAATAAACACTGTAGGGTCAAATTTAGTTAATCTTCCCATCATTATGATGGGTATAGTGTGAGGCTCATGTATTATAAAATTTTCAGTGGGGTATGAAAAGCATTTCATAAAGGCACATTGGCCTCCCATGGGGTTCCTGTCAGTAGGGGCCAGCCAACCCACTCCCAGAGGTCGATGTGGAGTTGTATCTCTACTTCCACATTGTTCACAAGAACATCACTTTATGTTTTCCCATATGAGTGAGTGGTAGCCATTCAGTTACACAAGAGGAATACCTAAGGACATTATGTGGTAAGTCTAACGCTATCCCCTATCTCTAGTGACCCTAGGCATTAAGTCTACCAAGTCTCATTCTAGGTTTGTTCTGTGGTTATGCCACAATGTGACAGAATGTTGGAAAGTGGCTTTGAGATAGAGAATGTTGAAAAGTGACATATTATGTTGTATTGAAGTGTATGTACAGAACTGTGGGAACTGAAAAGGTTAATAATAATAAGAGGGGCTTCTACCACCAGGGGGCCTCTGGGAAGAAGGAACTCCTAGTAGTGTAGCCTGGGGTAAGCCTCAAGATGGCTGCTGGGTTTCTGGAGCCCCTGAAGTCTTAAGTATGTAGTTTTTAGTTGTTAAAATAAAACCCTTATAAATCTAAGAAGAAGTAGATGTTGGTCATCTTTGAAGAGCAGAAGAACTAAAGGGCTGATTACAACATATGCAAGGAGTTAATACTTTTCTTCAGCAGTCCATATTTCATTCAGATATTCCTGTAGGCTGGGCTGCCCACAGTGTGCCTCCATTTTAGATCACTCCCCAAGGCAGTTGCTGCAACATGGCAAGATGTTTGTTTACAACATCTTGTAATCAAATATTTCTACATGAATTGAAGTGCAACTGATTTATTTACCATGTAGTGCAGAACTGAGTGTCCAATGGACCCACCATTCTGTGCCCCCCTTGCTCTCTCTCCCACAATTGGACATTTGGGAGAGCTGCCCCTCTGCAGTCAGCAAGACTGCAGAAAGGCAGGGGAGCTGTCTGGGCAGGCTTCCTTCCTGACAGAAGGGTAGCCCACACAGCCATTTGGGCTGGAGTGAAGGAGGAGCTTCTTCCCTCATCTTCAGTTATGTGGGGCTGAAACTGCAGTGCCAGAATTCGGATGTAATGCTGGTGCTGCAGAAATAGAGTTTGCAGCGCCCAAACTCCACTCTGAACTGAAGGTTCAAATTGGAGTTCAGGCAGGGAACCCATGGTTCCCTTTCCCCCCACAAACTCCATTTCCCCAAATTCAGACATGCAGGTAAGAAAACCGGAGGTGAAGGGACCTCCCATTTCCTGTTACTTCTGAATCAGTCCATTGTATATACATAGGTACCATGTTTCCACATTTCATATAGACCTTCACACTTTAATTAGTTCACCTTCTCTGTAATTAATGTACCATCGAGTAGTAGTGAGGAAATAATTATTCTCCTATAGGCTATTCTTGAATTCAGACTAAACGTTCTCTGTGATCTTTAAAAAAATAAATGGTAGTGCTGAACGAGTTAATCACATTGCTTTGAAACATCCCAGTTCAAATACTTGTTTGCTTTCTAGTACTTTCTGAGTCAAGGGTCAACATCCAGACTGATGATGCACTAGTGGAAGTGCATTTTCCATTGCTCAGGGAAAGAGGGATATTGTTTTGGTGATCCCCAGTTCTAAGGGACATACAGTATATTTTGGCAGGCACAAGAGACTGCAGGGTGAAGGGGGGATTGCCAGAAATTGTCCTTCCCTCTTTTATGATGTTTAACACTCTTCGGTTTGTGTGACATTAGTCTGAATGGATTCATCAGCTCTGGTTTCACAATGGACATATGCTTGTACATTTGGCGTGACTTAAAAAAATTTTTGGCACCCACAAACTCCACCCATTAGCCCCACATTCAACTCAGCAACCCCAAACCTTTCCAGAAAAACATATTCCCTGCTGCTAATGCATGATTTGTGCCATTGCCAGCAGACAAGGGCCTGACCCAGGAACCATGAGCTCCATATGGCCTAAATGTGGCCCACCTTAATCTTTGCTATTCCACATTCACAGGTGATGGTGTCCTTGGGGTAGTGTGAGCAGATCGTTCCATCATCTCTTGCCACAAGATCACAGGAGCGCTGTTTTGGACTGGCTTCATTTGGTTCTGAACACTAGCCCTCTGTCTGCAACTAATTTAAAAGATATTAATCTCATGAATATTCCCTATGGCAGGTGAAAAATCAGACACATGATCCTGGCTAGTGGTCTTCTCTGCTCATTTTCGATTTAGCATTTGATCAGACTGAGCATCAGCATCCAGCATCATCAGACAGAGGACTTGCTACTGATGCTAGGATGGCCATCTCTGAAGTAGCAGTGGAGGTGCTGCTCAAGGTCTATAGGTAGTATTGAACAGGACTAGAGTGACCTCTCCACTCTCTCTTGCCTTCAGGAACCCCCTCCACCCAGCTTCTCCCCTCTCTCAACATGATTACTCATTATCACACACACTCAGCACTAGCAGCAGATACTGCTGAATGGGAGGCAACAGTCGGTGGTGGTGAGGAGGAGCAAGAGTCACCAACCTGTTTTTCCAAGGGGCCCACCCTGTTGGTGCTGGCTCTGTGTGGATAGCAGAGATGGTAAGCCAGAGGGGGAGGATGTGGGCAAGAGAGTGCAGGAGGCTTTCAGGTTCTTCTTGATAGGACCTACACATAGCATTATCCCTGGAAAAAATGACTGAAGAGAAGAGGCATCTGGTGGCAGGAACGGAAGAGATGGGGACAGCAACCAAAGTAAAACTTCAAATTCCAGTCCTATATGTGGTGACAGCTCTCTCCAGGACCAGCTCCGGGTTTCAGGGGTCCTCGGCACAATGCTCTCCTATCAAGATGGGCCCCAAGAGAGTCAGTGCACTACCACCACATGCAGGCTTTGGAAAACAGATGATTTCAGGGATCAGCAATGGGATCTCCTTAGGGCCCTCAGTAACAGCTATGACAATCCTTGATGCTGGCCCAGATTATCTCCTTGGCCCCTTTGGGTGTATGAAGGGGGCTAAGGGGCCCTACAAGGGAGATCCATCTGTAGGTCTTTTGCCGGAGGCCCAGAAAAACCTGGAGCCAGCCCTGCATTTGCAAGCAAGCACTTCTGCTTCACATGATTCAATGTAAAAGCTGCCTATTTGTCTTAAAAAATGATTCATTTTGATATTATTAAATTCTACAAGCCATTTCCCCCCTCTTTCAAAAGGAGTTTTCCAACCAAGTGTTTTTGCACTGAGAGAAGAGTGGGTCTGAAGCATTACAGCTTGTTGTTATGGCATGTTTATGTATTTGCATGACACGCGCTTTCCCCCTGACGACTGCTGTCGTATCTGCTCAGTATAATAGTCAAAATAAGATTTCCACTACTTTGTGCACTCTGGATTAATCTTAACTTAAGAGAATCAAGCTGACTTTCCTTGCCATATTTTAAAACTGGCCTTATCAAGATATTAGGAAGTGCTTTCAGTTTCAGGAATGATCACAGTTGTGGAAGATGTTGAAGCCTGATAGAAGTCAGCTTGACTACGAGTAAGCCAAATAGCCAGTACTGTAGAGGCCACAGTGACTCTGAAACCCACAACAGAGAAGAGGAATGTCAGTATACAAGTACAAGATGCTACTTTCCCTTCCCCCCCACTTTTCTTCTTCCTTTATGCCACATGCTAGTTTCCAAAAGGAAGGTGAATAGGCCCAAATGCAAGATTTGTGTGAGCTGTGTCAGAACAGGAGTAAGCAGTGATTTGAAATTTAACAACTTCATATGTTACGGCGAACTTGAAGGGATCTACTTGTCTGGAGAATGCATGTTGCCAAGCCACATACTAAGGTGAGCATAGTTTGGGGGTCAAAATTTTGTGACAGGCAGAAGTCATTGAGTTCTTTCTCGTGAGCAGTGAGAAAGGGCAAGAGGGCTAGTGGGGAGAAAGTCTTAAAAAGCTTACCTCCTTGCAGATGAACAAGGGCGTTTATGAGAGTGGGTCAGACTCAAAATGCAGAATCCTTAAAATATATTTGCCATTTTTGCAGAAAAAGGGTGGCTGTGCATAGCTTTTAAAATCTTGCTGGTGTGCAGAAATCTCTAGTTACCACCCTTCCCAAGATAAGTGTTTGGAGAACAGAATAACAGTCCCATCATGGATGTTGTAAAATCAAAGAAAGCACAAGCACACCAATGAAAGCACAAACACATAGAGTTCCTCACATGTTTCTCCTGAACAGGAAACTCCAAATTCACTTCAGATTGTGTATTACTCAGAATTCAGACAAAGTCTCAGGTCTTATCAACTTGTCCCAACTGTGTGGAGGGTTCCTTCACTAGACCCATAGGACATTCCCACCAGGACGCCCAGTGCTGCAGAGTGATGGATAACACCCGCAGCACAATTTGACTAATACACAACATTTTAAATGCAAGTTATCTCTAGTAGGGATGTGTGCAGCCCCTGTGAGAAATTCCTTTAACACTATCAATACCATGTTTGCTTCAATGAAATTCTTCTGATGTTTCATTTAAGCAGGAACTGCCAACTCTGCATTAGAATTTTGCCATAGGAAAACATCTGTGCCAACTCTGCTAGAGGCAATACAGAAAAATGATATGGAAGCCAGAGTAAAAAGCTAAACTATTGCAATATCGAAAATATGCAAAATGTATTCAGGAAAAACAATAAGGAAATATGCATAAATCAAGCACAGAGATTAAAAATTGCAAATTATCTTGAAACTCACCCATTTGACAGTCAAAACTGTAAAACAAGTAGTTCTCTTAAACATATCGGGGTATATCCAAAGAAAGTTAGTTATGACTAAGCACCATTGAATAAAGTGTGCAGAACCTGCTCAAACTGAACCAGGTTCGATTTGAACCAGCCCAGTTCGATCAGTTTGAGTTCAAACTGGCCAAGCCCCCCTCAAGGGGCCGGTCTGAGTTTAAAGAGAACTGGTTTGACCCAGTCTGAGGGGCTTTGCTTGTAAAGGGGAATCTGGTGGGGTATTCAAGCAAAGGGGATTCCTACCTCTATTGTGGTTCAAAGGGCAGGCAGGGGACAAATGAAAGGGCACCTTACCGGCAGTGGCATGGTGGCTTCTCAGCAGTGGTGCCCCCTCTAGGCCCCACTGGCCTACATTGATGGGGGGAGCACCAGTGTGGCCTAGAGGGGCTGCTGTCGAGGAGCCGCTGTTGTGCTGCCACTAGTCAGGTGCCCTCTCCCCCACACTCCACCTGCCCTTTGAACTCCTTTAGAGGTAGGAGTCACCTTTATTCACCAGATTTCCTTGTATAAGCATAGACCCTCAGACCAGGTCAAACTGGGCTGAACCGGTTTGATATGGTTTGACTACATGAACCAAACCTCTGGCTGGTTATAACAAACTGGTTTGCAGACCGGCAGTTTGGTTCTAATTCAAACCAAACTGCCAGTAACAGTTCCATGCATACCCCACCACTGAAATCAATGAGACAGCTTGCTCATCACTCTTGGGTCCCATTTTAGATATTTGAAAAAGCCATCTAAGAAAATAAGATGAGTGTTCCTCTTCACTTTTCAGTTTTTCCTTGAGGAACCATGAAATTCGCTTTCAAATTTCACTTTGGAAAATTTTTAGTTCCAACCCTAACTTGCACTGGATGACATCCAGGCTAATGCTGCACTGATGGGCCAGCATTTTCTGATGTACAGTGGGCGAGGGGCACTTTTTTTATTATCTTCAATGTCCCAATGTAGTTTTAGGAGGCTACCTGTGCCTCCTAAAACTATGCAGCATCCTCAGAGACATAATTTCAGAGACCCAGGTGGCTGCAGAGGAAAGAGAAGAACACCAGAAATCACTCCTCTCTTGTTGCACGATAGAAAATGCTGGTGCACTGACATAGTCTTAGTCTGGATGTCAGCTATTTTAAAAGTGTAATTTTGAATAAAAATAGTGGATGAAAAGTCTTGTTATCCAGACACATAGTGACCTCATGGTCAATATTCAGTGGTTTAAATGCAAGGAGTGGTAATCTAACTCCTGCAGGGTGCAATTCAAATTTTGGCTTGCATATCTCCACATAGTTCAGCTTTTTAAAAAGGTAAATATAGAGATCTTAATACAGTGACTTTTCTGATTATTGTACATATTGTGGGCAGTGTGTTATAGATCTGACTGCCTGTAGTTGAATAAAACTAAAATATCTAAAATACATCTTGTCTTAACTGAGTTTGAATGGTCTTATGCACTTGTGATTGCTCTTATACCCAAGTGGTCTCATAGCCTTCTGAATTATTTGGTTTGCTTAGGAAGATTTCTGGCTGTTTTGAACTCTACTTCAGGCATCAATTTTATTTCCTAGAAAACAAAAATAAATAATGAGAATCTATTGAAGAAAACAGTTCCAGACGCTCAACAAAATCAGTAAGCTAATGTGAATGAATTGACTATCCAACACTCCCCCCTTTTGCAATTAATATTTACTTATTTTTATTTCTATAACCTTCCTTTCAGCTTACTCAGGCCCTCAAGGCCACTCATGATATAAAAATGTAAAAACAATATCATAAAACCAGCTTATAATAAAACAATATACCTGTAAATCAACATAAAGCCCAATAAGAAATACAGTTAGCAATAAAAATGCAGTCAGCAGCAGGGATCCAAACTAAAATCACCCCATCAATACTCCAAGGCCTGGAGGAACAAGAAGATTTTTACACACATCCTAAGTGCTTCTACATAGTTACCACTGAAATGCTGCCTAAAGAGGTTCTTTCTTTGCTAACACATTTGAGGAATTTTGAGGGAAGCTAAGTGTTTAATATGGGTGGTGGGGAGAAAAATCTAAAGAAAAATTTAAGTGAATTTGGAGATTCCAAGGGTAGTCATAAGATAAGACTAGTGCATTTCTCAGGGGGATTTCACACATTAATTGTCCCTCAGAAATTGTCTATTGAGTTTGACTTACAAATCTGGTGTTGCTGGAAATCTCCATCAGTTTCAGGAGCAGGTTTCCTTCATTGCTGTTTAGAGAGAAGGATGTGTTTGTTTCATTTCTTTCTTTCTTTCTTTCTTTCTTTTTAAAAAAAGACTTTTCTTTTATTTCCTATTATCTTCTTGTTGAAAAGCCTCTATGGTTAGCTGTTGACAATGTGACTCTTAAAAAAAACCCTCAAAAAACCTGTGATGGGTTTCTACTGCTTTTTATTTTGAAACAGAGGTGATAATTAATCTTCCCACATTCAAGCACTGCAAACATATTTCAATTTCAAATGAGATAAGAACAGAGCTTGAAACGCCTACACTTACAATTGTAGACAGTTTTGTACCACACGTTGTAACTGGCCTGAATTTTCTTCATGGTATTGACATTATCAACAATGAGCTTGTAGAACCGTCTATCAAATAGGCAATCTCTGCAAGAATAGCTTGAGAGTTAATGCAGGAGCTGTGGAATTAGAAATGCACGATCAAATAGAAAGAGAGCAGGTTAATATTAGGGCACATTCAGGTTTTGCTACCAAAAGGGAAACTGGACATGTAGGAACATTGCCATTCTTTTGCTTCTAGCTGTTGGCGGGGTGAGGAAAAGAAGTTCTGGGATTTGGGAGAGGATGAGCAAATTACAAAAGGGAACAGAAATATACAGAAGACTGAGGGAGAATCCCTGGAAGGAAAGCTTCTTCCAGTGTCTTGCCATCAATATGCCAATGATACTCAGTCGTATATTGCCATCCCTGGCCACTCCGGTGATGCCGTTTCTGTACTTGCCCAGTGCCTGGAGGCTGTCAGGTCTGGATGGGCCAAAACAAGCTCAGACTTAATCCCTCGCCAATTGCTGAGTCTGAGTCTCTCCCTGGACAGGGTTATGCTGCCCCTGAAGGAGGTGGTCCATGACGTGGGTGTTCTTGGACTCGGGGCTCCTGCTCGAGCAGCAGGTGGAGGCTGTGGCCAGAGGAGCCTTTGCCCAGCTTTGGCTGGTCTGCCAGTTTTATAGCCCTATCTCAACCAGCAGGCCCTGGCAATGGTTACTCATGCCCTAGTCATCTCTCGTCTGGATTACTGTAATGCACTCTACCTGGGATTGCCTTTGAAGATGACCCGGAAGCTTCAGTTGGTCCAGAATGCAGTGGCCCACCTGCTTATGGGTGCTAGGAGATATGACAGTGTGACACCTCTTTTGCTGTCACTGCACTGATTATCTATTTGCTTCCGTGTCCAATTTAAAGTGCTGGTTCTCACCTTTAAAACCCTTCAGGGCTTAGTACCTGCTTACCTTTAGGAATGCCTGTCCCGGTCAGTCCTGTCCCATCCTGTGAGATCTTCTCAGGTTGCCCTTCTTATGGTCACTGGTCTCAGAGAGGTCCATAGTACTAGGGCCCGTAGAAGGGCTTTCTCCGTTGCTGCCCCTTCACTTTGGAATTCTCTTTCCCCCAGATTTGGGTTGGCTCCTCCCTTTCAGCCTCTGAAACCTTATGGAAGACATTTCTTTTCTGCCAGGTGTTTGCCCTTTAATTAAAAAAATTTAATTAAAAAATCTCAGATGCTGTTCTTGTTTGTATACCACCCTGAGTCTATGGATTGGACAGTATATTAAATCTATAAACAAACAAGCAAACAAACAAACAAACCAGCTGGTGAGCAAAGCATTCACTGGCTGGGTGCTCGAGGCACACCCCTCTCCTCTTTAGCCAGCATTTCAATGAGATGCTGGCTGGGGAGGGAGGGATTCTCCCCTGGGCATTAGCCACTCCCCTGAATCTAATGTCAGATGCAAGGGGGCGGGGCCAGTGCTGAGAACGGGGCGGTCAGCCCTGGTAGAGTTTCATGTCTCTTTCTGTGGTTGGTGGAATTGCTGAAGGGGAGTTCCTTTCCAGGGAAAGGAGCTCCCTTCCAGCGATTCCACCAACCGCTGACAGGGGAAATGAAACTCTGCTGGGGTTGGACAGCCCTACTGTGTCTGATGGCAGTCACAGGGGGTGTGGTTTGGTGCGCACAAACATGCTTTGCACTTGTGAAGGAACACTCAGGGGGCAGGGGAGCCACTGGTGAGACTTTGTCCCCTGTCCCCTGGGGGCACTCCCTGTCCCCTGGCCACCAAGTTCCCTATGCCCTTGATAGCGAAGAAGGAATATCCAGCCATACCTGTTTACCTAGTACATGCAGGAGCAGAAAGCGTCTTCCCCTCAGACTGTGGCCTTCAGGGAGAAAAAGAAATAGCATCAGCTTGACAGGTATATATCCAGGTATGAGTAATCTTTCCTTCTATACTGTGATAATCTCGAGTCTACACCTCCATGGGAGGTGTGCTGCTCTTGCACCCTAAGTCCTCCTACATGCAACCCCCCCCTCAATATCTCAGTTCAGACTGCTATTCCAAATATTCAGGGAATAAGGGTCAGACTAGATAGGCATGCAAATACATGGAAGAAAGGTGTGTTTTCATCCAGAAGTGACTCTTGTTTCACTCAAAACAGTTGCAGGCAAGCTGATCCCAACCACATCTGTGGGGTGAGGGAGGCTAACCCTTTCCCTTAATGCCATTTTTCTGATGAAAATTGCCCCTCTGAAGCAACTATTTGATTGATTGATTGATTGATTGATCGTTACATTTATATACCACCTTTCATTAAAAACAATCCCAAGGCGGTTTACAAAAGTTAAAAAACACATAATAAAAATGATTAAGCTTAAAAATATGACAACAAATCTGATTTAAAATAGATAAAATACAAGCATAAAAACTCTACATGGATAAAAACACACAGAAGCAGCAATAAAACCATCATGTAAAGGCCTGGATAAAAAGCCAAGATTTAACAAGCTTTCTAAAAACTGTGGAGTCTGAGAAAAGCATTCCAAAGTCTGGGGGCAGCCAAAGAGAAGGCCCTGTCCCTTGTGCACGACAACCAAGCCTCCCTCATTGTTGGCACCTGCAGCAGAGCCACCTCAGATGATCTTGTCAAGTGGGCAGCAACCCTTGGGAGCATGCGGTCCCTCAGGTATCCAGGGCCCAAACCATTAAGGACTTCAAAGGTCAAAAACAGCACCTTGAATTGGACCCGGAACCACACTGGTAACCAGTGCAGCTCTTTCAAAATAGGTGTGATATGATCACACCAGGCAGCTCCAGATAGAACCCTAGCTGCTGCATTTTGTACAAGCTTCAGTTTCTGGATATTCTTCAAGGGCAGCCCCACGTAGAGTGCATTACAGTAATCCAGCCGGGACGTGACTAAGGCATGGGTAACTGTGGCCAGATCTGCCTTCTTGATGAAGGGACGCAGCTGGCACTCTAGCCGAAGCCATGCAAAGGAACCCCTGGCCACCGCCTCCACCTGAGCTTCCAAAAGCAGAGCCGGGTCCCCCAAGCTGCGTACTTGCTCCTTCACGGGGAGTGCAGCCCCATCTAGAACAGGTAGAATCACCTCATCCAGATTGGCTCTCCTACTGACCAACATTACCTCTGTCTTGTCCTGATTCAGTCTCAGTTTATTAGCCCACATCCAACCCATCATGGCCTCCAGCTCCTGATTCAGGACATCCACCGCCTCCCTAGGATCAGGTGACAAGGAGAGATAGACTGAGTGTCTATCATGCATATTGCTGACAACAAGTCTCCAGATGACCTCTCCCGGTGGCTTCATGTAGATGTTAAACAGCATGGGGGACAAAACCGAACCCTGCAGGACCCCACAGGCCAATGGCCACGGGGCTGAGCAGCAGTCCTCCAGCAACACCTTCTGGATCCTCCCCCCAAGAAAGGAACGGAGCCACTCCAGCACAGTACCTCTAATTCCCATACTCAAGAGGCGGTCCAGAAGGATACCATGGTCCATGGTATTGAATGCTGCCGAGAGGTCCAGCCCCTGAATTATTATTACTATTTGCCCCTGAATTTTTATTAATGTTGTTTATATACCACTTTCCAGCAAAATTTAGAAAAATTACATAGAAAAAAGAAAAATGAGAATATAGTTAAAAGAATAAGAAGATGAAGCACCTCTTTCCTGCAAACTCCCCCCCACCACCACCACCACTTTGGGAGTAAATGGCCCCTTGGGGGTGATTTTTGCTAGGAAGACAACACCATGGATATGGTTCATCTTTCCATCTTTCCATAATGGTCCTGACCAGAACTGTGGGCCTGCAACTGTTTCTAGTTAGAAGTAGTGTACTTTTTTAGCATGCATTTGTGCACACCTCTAGTCTGACCATAAGTTTATTGATTAATTGGGACATAATTCTGTTTTCAGAAAAGGCCAAGGAACAAGAGACATCATTGCTGATGCATGTTGGATAATTGAGAAAGCCAAAGAATACCAAAAAGAAGTCAATTTATTGACTACAAAAAAGCCTTCAATTGCATCAGCCGTGTCACGTTATGGAATATCCTTAGGAAAATTGGTGTCCCAGAACATCTCATTGTTTCTCTTATGAGAAACCTATAAACAGGACAGGCATAGGTTTCTGATAGGTGACAGACCAGGAGAGGGATCTTGAGGTCATGGTGGACAGCTCATTAAAAGTGTCGACTCAATGTGCGGCAGCTGTGAAAAAGGCCAATTCCATGCTAGGGATAATTAGGAAGGCAACTGAAAATAAAACGGCTAATATTATAATGCCCTTATACTGGAATACTGCATACCATTCTGGTCACCACATCTAAAAAAGGACATTGTAGAACAGGAAAAGGTGCAGAAGAGGGCAACCAAGATGATCAGGGGCCTAGAGCACCTTTCTTATGAGGCAAGACTACAACCAGAGGCGTAACTATAGGGGGGGCAGGGGGGGCACGTGCCCCGGGCGCCATCTTTTCTGGTCACATGGGGGGCGCCGCCATGACAAAAAAATTATTGTTAATACAAATGTTTCCTGCTCAGTGCAGCAGCGCTGCAGCAGTCAAGGGAGCGCATCGATGCCCCCTCCCCCATGAGCGGTCCCTTCCGCGCTGCCCACGCCCCCCCCCCATTGCTTTGCTGGCGCCTGGCGGCCAGTCAGTGGCCTTGCTTGGCAGCGGCGGTGGGCGCTTCTGAGGAAAAACCTAAGTATAATGTCATATGTTGGGGGGCGGGGGCACGCGGGGGGGCGCCATTTCAGTGCTTGCCCCGGGCGCCGTTTTCCCTAGTTACGCCTCTGACTACAACACCTGGGGCTTTTTAGTTTAGAAAAAAGACAACTGTGGGGAGACATGATAGAGGTCTATAAAAACATGCATGGTGTGGAGAAAGTGGATAGAGAGAAATTCTTCTCCCTCTCCTATAACACTAGAACCAGGGGTCATCCCATGAAATTGATTTCTGGGAAATCTAGGACCAGCAAAGGGAAGAACTTTTTCACACAACAAATAATCAACTTGTGGAATTCTTTGCCACAAGATGTGGTGACAGACCACAACCTTGATGGCTTTAAGAAGGGTTTGGATAACTTTATGGAGGAGAGGTCTATCAATGGCTACTAGTCGGAGGGCTGTGGGCCACCTCCAGCCTCAAAGGCAGGATGTCTCTGAGTACCAGTTGCAGGGGAGTAACAGCAGGAGAGAGGGCATGCCCTCAACTCCTGCCTGTGGCTTCCAGCGGCATCTGGTGGGCCACTGTGCGAAACAGGATGCAGGACTAGATGGGCCTTGGGCCTGATCCAGCAGGGCTGTTTTTATGTTCTTATGACAGGAAGCCACAGTCTAGATGGGGCATGGTGAAACAGACTGGTTCCAGATCGGCAAAGAAGTAAGACAAGGCTGTATACTTTCTCCATATTTATTGAACTTATATGCTGAACATATACTGCGAGAAGCTGGATTGGAAGAAGATGAGCGTAGTTTTAAAGTTGGAGGAAGAAATATCAATAACTTGCGCTAAGCTGATGACACCACTCTGATAGCTGAGAATACGGATGATCTACAAGCTCTAGTAATGAAAGTCAAGGCGTACGGTGAAAAAAATGGGACTATGACTAAATGTAAAGAAGACTAAACTAATGACAACGGGTACAGCAACCAGCCTCAGAAATGATAATGAAGACATTAAAGTGGTGGATAGCTTCTGCCTTTTAGGATCAACCATCAACAGTAAAGGATGCAGCAGTCAAGAAATATGCTGCAGACTAGTACTTGGTAGGGTTTCAATGAAGGCCTTGGAAAGGATATTTAGATGCTGTGACGTGATGTGTCTATACCCACAAAGATTAGAATCATCTGGACAATGGTTTTTCCCATGATGCTCTATGGATGCAAAAGCTGGGCTCTGAAGAAGCAAGAAAGAAAAGTATTGACACTTTTGAACTTTGGTGCTGGAGAAGACTTTTGAGGATACCATGAACAGCCAGGAAAGCAAACAAATAGATCATAGAATAAATCAATCCAGAATTTTCACTCGAGCCACAAATGACCAGGCTCAAACTATCATATGAGAAAACCCATCTCTCTTGAGAAGTCCATAATGTTGGGGAAAGGTGAAGGAAAGAGAAGAAGAGGACGACCAGCAGCAAGGTGCATGGACTCGATTATGACAACAATGAAGGCACCACTGAGAGACCTTAAAGGCCAAGTTGAAGACAGGTCATCTTGTAGAGAATCTATCTATGTGGTCATTAAAACAGTCCTGGTTCACCAGATTTATGGAATTCAGCTTCACTGAGGAAATTCCATGCCAGAGCAATTTAAATTGCTGCAAATTTTGAGTTTCTTCTCTTTGCCAAATTATCTCATAGCTCTAGACTAGTTTTTATAAAGGTCCATTGTGGCTTTTAATTTACAGTATTTATTTATAACTGCATGGTAAAACAATGAATGCCTCTAACACCATCTGCTTACATTTTTTCCATGCAGGCTTTTGCATCTTTTCAACAAGAAATGATTCTAAAGATCTCGCAGTTTCCTCCAAAATGCTTCATAATTTCACAGTGGCCCTGCTAATGTGCCTTTATAATAAGCCAAAATGATGGCAAATTGCAGGCAGCACTGTTTAATATTGTGAAAACATAGCAAATCTGCTGAAAACAGGATGCAGCAGGATTACTTCCAGTCTCAGAGGCCTGCTAGGAGGAACATGACTGGGGGCAGTGTTCCCTCTAACAAGGATTCCTAGATGTTGTTGTTGACTACAGCTCCCAGAATCTCCAGCTGCAATGGCTTTATGTTTGGGGATTATGGGAGTTGTAGTCAACAACATCTGAGAATCCCTGTTAGAGGGAACACTGACTGGAGGTAAATATTTTTTGAGGGGAAAGCATAGACAATAAAAGAAGGCTTCAGCTTGCTCCCTCTCTATGAACCATATTGCTGCTCCTCCAGGCATTATAGGACTTCAACTATTCTAGCAAACAGGTTTCCTGCCACTATGTTAAGTATACCTCCTTTGAATTAATCAAAGTAATGAATGTTTAGTCCACTTTTATATAGTATTAATATCCAAAGTGACTGAATCCTCTTTTAAATTAAAGAATACTTTTACAGTTCAGCAAAAGTAGAGTTGCAATGGAACGATTAAGCAAAAAGCCGAGAACTTTGCATTGGATGATTTGTTATTTGATGCTGAAGAAGAAGAAGAAGATGATGATTGATTGATGATAGGCTGAATGGATTAGTGTTTGTTATAAATTGACACAGTGGTCATAATCTAGTGATTGCAGTGCAAAGAAGAGTGCTAGGCTGTCCAAGTTGACTTCCATGTGCACAGTGGCTTCCCCATCCGCATCAGTGAATCAGGCAATGCTATACAAGTGCACTATAAATTCCCTACTGCATGTGCAAAAGCCTTTCTTGGAATTTCAAAAAGGCCTTTCATGAAGACAAGATCTCACCACATGGCTCTGGCTTTGATGCATGAGAGCATTTTAAAAAAAACCCTAGTTTATAGCTTTGGCACTTGTAGTGCACTTCAAAATCCCCCCAAAGGGTTCGCTTCACACATTAATCTTGTTTAGATAAACACCTAAAAAGGTTAGGTGTGGATGGCCTAAATGATATTTTGTGGCCACTTCACACATGACCTTTATGAGATGTACATGTAAGGCTGCTCCCTGAGTAGTTTTTATCTGTTTGTTTGTTCAGTTTATATACCAGTTTTCCTAAAGTGGCTCAGGGTGGTTTACATTAAAAACACACACATAATAAAAGTTAAAATAAAGTGCCCTGAGCCATTTTTGGAAGGGCAGTATATAAATCAAATCAATCACTCAATCAATCAGAAAAGATTTAAACCAGATTAAAATTAAAACTAGATATCATTAAAAGCCAGGCTAAAAAGATGGGTCTTAAAGGCTCTCCTGAAGGCCTCCAAGGAAGAACCTCCTGATGATCTTAATGAGTGATCGGGATCTTGCTTTTTCTTTTTGCAGTCATTCACTGCATGGTTTTACATATATATTTGCATTTTTAAGTCAGTGAGATGGCGGGCGGTTGGAGGAAACCCACTGGAGGAGTGATCTGGAGTGGGAAACACTAGATGAGGGAAGAGTTAAGTGCTTGCTCCCCACCTTCCAGATAGTACATAGGTATACTAATGTGGAGACTAGAGTTGGCTTTGACTCCCAATTGCATGTATTCTCAGATTGCATACCCAAGTTTGCTTCTAGTTCAAGTATGAACTAGCGCTTAAATTTGATAAAGGAGAAGCTAGCTCTTCACTATTCGCTCTTCCGGTTGTAAGTACCATGTCCAGACTCTCTGAAGAGAAGGAATCTCCTAGTCCTAGGTCCCAAACTGGCAGGCAGGAGAGCCAGAGCAATAATGTTTCCTCTATTCATGCTGTTCCAGTCCAGATTTTTGAAATGGTTAGCAAAAGTATGTGTATCTACTCAAGATGTAAATCGTTAAAATCCTATGGCCATTCTGCCAAGTCCCCCATGTCAGATGGGCATATTGGTGAAGAGAAACACAAATACTGGAATAAAGCAAAACACAAAAGGCCCGTTTTCATAGCTCAAACTGACTTCTTAAAGGCTTGTAGGACCCAATCTGATGAAACTCACTAGAGGCGCACAGACTCCTCCAAGTCACAGTAAACCTGTCTTGTGTCTGCATCCAACCTCTCTACAACCTGTTTACTGTTGCAGTAGAAAAGCACCTTAAATGCACACAGCGGAAGATCAGGATAAACAAGCACAGATATTAGTCTCACACAGCATGTTCTCCTTTCACAGATGCATAGAGAAACATTCATCGCCTCTGACACTGTCTGATAACAATGTCAGAAGAGAGGTATTTAGGTTCCCTTTTATAACCTGCATTTTTATGGCTGTCATTCTGTAATAGTGATGGCGGGGGGAGGAAAGGGGAAGTAAAATGGCTGGAAATTGTGATGCCTCCTTTCCATTTTTTTGTAATAACACTGACGGGAAATGTGCTTAAATTCTGCAAGGCATGTATGCTCTGTATATTACGCTTTCCATCAAGGTGCTAATTTCCTTGCCTCCAGTGACAAAAAATAAAAGCGACACTTTCTTAAACCCAGCTGTTAGGGTATCAAAGGAAACCAAATGAAAGGAAGGAATGAAGTGAGTTTGGTGAAGAGAAGGAAAACACACAGAGTACTAATGAAATGAAAAATTACACCAGAAAATGGAAATTAGGAAGTGGCTGGAAACAGTGAAATGACAATTCTGAGTCACCTGCTTCACATTCTGGCAAAATATGACTCTTTTTCTGTATGTGTCAATCAGTGTTAGGCCCCATCTCACTCTTTAATGAAAGCCCCAAATGATGATATATGGCCATTGAAATCCCAGAAGATGGAATCACATGGTCCTCTCTTGCACTACAGTCCATCTGAAGAAATGTTTGCTGCTCAGTAAGTTGCTTTACAAATGGCTAGTGGCAAGGTGTGAGGGGTCCTTCCTGCTTGCCGTGCACAACATGTACTATTCTGTTCACTTCATCATTGTTTCATCTATTGTTTTATTCATGATAAATGTTGCCAAGTCCTTCCTTGGCAAAGATGGGAAGTTTGAAGAAACTTTGAGGTAGGAAGAAGATTGGACATATCTGCTTAACATCCTGGAACTGGTTTAATAGCCACTCCCTCTTTCCACAGAACCCTGAACATGTGATTCTGTGTGAGAAGCT
Organism: Hemicordylus capensis; assembly: GCF_027244095.1. Classification (NCBI taxonomy): domain Eukaryota; kingdom Metazoa; phylum Chordata; class Lepidosauria; order Squamata; family Cordylidae; genus Hemicordylus; species Hemicordylus capensis. Next base: position 123,507,092 of record NC_069658.1, on the reverse strand, counting down.
AGGAATATTTCGCAGCCTCCTTCACCAAACTACATTTCCCAGCATTCGCAGTAGGATGGCAAGTAAACTGATTAAAAGTGAGAAATGCTGGACTATAGATAGGTCCATTGTTTGACTGGAGTCAATAATTTTTAAAAGTACAGCTACAAAGCAGCTAATTGAAGGCATCAGCTGAAAGAAGAATGCTTCCCTTCAAAGATAATTATTGTTAATTCATATACAGATACGTAATCCCCTTCTTATTGGACCTTTCAAACATATCTGCCATGATATAGGGAAGTGCTCTTCATTGCAAGGCCCAGGAGCCAGTGCCAGCTCCCATTGACCCTGAGTGCAGCTCCCTGATGAATTATTTATTAGGCCTGTGCAAAGTTTCATCTGAAACCAAATACTCTGCACAGCTGTCCTGGTCCCATGCAGAAGTGACAATACCCACTGCACAGTGCTGCACTTTCTCCAGAGCTGGTGGGGCTCCTTTGCAAGCCCTAGCATCATCTTAGAAAGTGTACACAGACTGTTGGGAAATATAGTCCTTCCCAGTGCTTCCAAATAGAGTTCTTTGAGTACTTGTAGGGCTCCTTTAAGAAAAACAGAGACTTCAAGTTCATTCACACGATCTAAGATTACTCGGCCAGGGGAGGGCTGGGTACAGGCAGGAGCCATCCTGCCTTCCTCCATATGATATAAGCTGCTCTCAGGCTTACCAGCACCATGCACCCACATGATTAGCATGTGGTGGGTCCAAGAGCAGTATGGGAGCAGGGGGGAAAGCAGGCCATGGCCTTCCACATCCCACAATACACCACCTGAGGAGTATGGTGCTCTAGGCATCCTTTTTTGTGGCTGCTCGGGCTGCAGGCAGGCCAAGCGGACACATTACCATGTACCAAGGTGGAAGGGCATGCTCATGCCCTTCTGCCTTGGTAATAGCCTGGGTAAGAACCTCAGGCTACCCAGCAGGGCAGCACCAGGATTCTGTTTTCTAGGCACCTAGCTCTGTGGCTGCTTGGACTGCAGGCAGACCAAGCAGTCACATGGCTGGGTGCCCAAGCTGAAGGGTGTGCTTGCATCCTTCTCCCTTGGTAATGGCCTGGGTAAGAACCTTGGGCTACCAGCAGGGCAGTGCCAGGATCAGGCTCAATCCTGGTGCTCCACACGATCAGCCCCACCTGAGTAAGGCTGTGCAAACCCTGGCCGGGCTGCTTGTGTGAACAGCTTCTTCATGTTTTAGTAATACATGCAAGTGGTGGCAAACCAGCTTTAGGTTTTTGAGAATGAAGCAAGTTATTTTGAGCCATTCAGGCTTTCAACCAAGTCTTGGTACTGAAATCACCTTTGTCACCAACAACTGGTGAATGACTTGTGCTGGGAAGATCAACAGGGAGAGTGCTATCTTGTTGTTGATTCTCCCAGATCTCTCAGCAATTGATCATGCGACCTTTCTGGATTGACTCTGTGTACTGTGGGGTGGGTACCATTTTGAGGTTACCCTGGTCCTTCCTGTTGGGTTTTTTGGACTGAATGAGGGCAAAAAACCCAAAGTTTAATCCAAATAAGACAGATGTACTGTTGGCTGGTGGATCTGGTAGGAACATTGGATGCTGTTATATATGGTGTCTGACCACTGGTCCATCCAGGTCAGCATTATCTAAACTGATGAGCAGTGAATCTTCAGGGCTTATACAAGGGTCTTCCCCTGCTTTACCCAGGGATTCCATGGATTGAAGCTGGCGTCTTCTGTATCATGTGCTCTACCACTGATCTATGGCCCTTCCCAAGCATTTGAATGATCTGGGAATCAACCTGTTTTTGATGTGATTAAACATCCGAAGCAGCAGGTTTGCAGTTTAGGAGTGCTCCTGGACCCAAGCCTGCTCCTGGATGTTCATGGAGCAGCAGTGGCCATGAGTGTTTTTAATCATCTCCGTCTTTCTGTGCCAACTGCAGCCTTTCTTAGAGAAATTAGACCTGGCCTTAGTTATTCATAGACTTGTCTCTTCCACGTCAGATTAATGCAATGAGCTCTGCACCGAGCTGCCCTTGAAAGTCCACAGGTTTCAGACTGATGCTGAATCGTTGACAATTGTACTAATTCTCTGTCTTCTACATTGATTATGAATTTGCTTCCAGGCTCAGTTCAAAGTGCTGGCTTTGACTTTTAAAGCCCTATAAAGTTTGGGATCATATGAACCTGCCCAGGAGCTGTGCTCTATGGCAGAGACTTTCCTTTGTGTCTTCTACTTCCAAATGAAGCATGTCTGGCCCTTTCACAACCTGTCTTTTGAAGTATATTTTATTCCATTGCACCTTCTTGGATCCATGTTTTAATTAGGTTTGACTCAAAATGCTCCTCCATTCTTGCTCCTAGTGTTTTTTTGGGGGGGAGGGAGTAGGGGAGAGAACTCGGGGGCTTCATAGGGGCCCACTACAGTTGCTTCAAAATTAACCCTTTGAGTGGGGGCAGCCATTCCTAACGTAGGAGGCAAAAGTATATGGTGGTATTTTTTTAAACTTTTAAACATTTTTGTTTTACAACACTGTGGCCACTGGCCACAGTGCTAAACACTGTTTTTTTCACCCAGTCAGCACTGTTTCCTTTTCCAGATTGCATTGGGAAATGTTTCTGCATCATTCCCTGGTGTGTTCTGAGAAAGAAAATGGCACCAGATGAGTGAGAAAGCTGATGCTAAATGCTTCAGTCACTGCCTGCAATGTTATTAAAAGGGGTGGGGGAGGTTTCAAGCAAGCAAGCAAACAAACAAACAAAAACCCAAAAACCTCTGTACGCCAACATCTCTGTGTTAGGTAAGCCCTCTCTCCCCAAGGGCAAATAACTTTTCAGGGTCTCACAAGGAAATTTTTCACACCCAGCTTTTAGTTCACATATCCTCTGGAATGGAAGGGGTGAATTTACATATTGGCCAAATTTACCACAAAGTCTCTGCGAGCTATCAGGGAGCACTTCACATGCAATTTGGGTTTTTCATTGGGCATTAGAGTGTAGCCCGATTTATATCCGGGGTTACAAAAATCCACTTTTTGCGTCATTTTTTGGGGGGCGACTTCGAACTCACAGTAAAGCCTCCAAGAAAATCTGTGATAAAGCTTGCTGTCTGGGAAAGGACCTATTGAGCCTCCCTCCACCAAGGGCATAGCTATAATAGAGCAAGGGAGGACACATTCCCTGGGCCAGCAGAGTCCTAGGCACTTCTGGGAGTCCCAGAGGCTCTGCTCACTCCCCCACATAAAAAAGACTGGCATCTCTCTGCCAAAGTGGAGTTCCTCCTCTTTGCAGAAATTAGCAGCGATGGGGGAGGGAAGGGTTAATCATCTTCCTTTCCTGCCCTGCTTTCTCACACCAACAGCAGCTGCCTAATTGGCTCACCTGGAGTTCTGCCCCTCATGCTCTCCCCGCCCCCCTCACTTGGCATTTGAATGCCAATGCAGAGCAAAGCAGCCATGTGGAAAAGCAAGTAAAGATTAAAAACTTGTGTCTGAGAGATTTGTTCCCTTTGCTTAAGTCACTGTGTTTCTCCCTCCCCCCATGAACTTGTATGTGTGTGCGCGCATTTGAAAGCCTGTGTGTTTGTTTCTTCCCCACCTACCCTTCACACCAATTGGAACTGTATAGTGTTTAAAAAACGCTATAGTGTTTGTATATGTGTGTGAGAGAGATCCCCCCCCCATGTACAAACACACACTTTCTTCCCCATCTGTGTGTGTGTGTGGGGGGGAGAGGTTTTTAAACTTAAAAAAATCATTTTCAGGTGCCAAGTGTAAGCCAAAACATTTCTAATACAATCTTGTAAGAAACCCTCCCCCACCCCAATAGAATGCCTTCTTGTGAGAAATTAGGAAAGGAAAGGTTGTGCTGTCCAGTCGGTGTTGACTCCTGGCGACCACAGAGCCATGTGGTTTTCTTGGTAGAGAACACGAGGGGTTTACCATTGCTGTCTCCCATTCAGTATGAGATGATGCCTTTCAGCACCTTCCTATATTGCTGCTGCCCAATATAGGAGATTCCCATATTCTGGGAAACACACCAGCAGGAATTCGAACCAACAGCCTCCTGCTCTCTGGGCTGGTTGCTTCCCCGCTGTGCCATTAGGTGGATGTGAGGAAATTAGTCACTACAAAAAGTATTTAAAATAATAAGAAGGAAGAAAAATGCTCTAAGAAAATTGATCTGTTTCTGTATCCCCCCTGCCTTTTGATTAATTATGTGTGGGGATTTTAAGATACTAAACTGCTTATAGCTTTATTCTGTTGTGTGTGGGTTTTTTCCACATGTATTTGCATTACATTATAAAAATATTTATATACTGCTTTTTTTTGGGGGGGGAACACAGTTCTCAAAATGGCTTACATAACAAAATACATGAGAACATGGTCCTCTATCCCAATTTTTCTCCTTATAATATTTACTGACTATTTTATTCTGATTTGTGCTTGTAACGGTATATAAATAACGTACATACAGTGTCTTTTATAAGCTTGTTCTGGACTAACATACCCAAACTTCTTGAAAGTAGCTTCACAAATTGCTAAAATGAACATTAAACATTTTTCCATCCTCCATCACCAAAAGTACCTCTCTTTTATAAACTTTCTTCAAAATAAGGCTTTGCAAATCAAATCACAGTAAAGTGCTTTTAAAAAAGCTCTCTTGACTTTGAAATACTTATCTGTAAAAACTAAGGGTAACTCTATGCATGTTATTCTGTTGTCCTATTTGAAATCAAATTGATGGATATATAAAACTAAATTAATAGCAAACTGTGATGTTTTCTTCTGCTTGACATATCCTGTAGTCACATATTTTCTGCTTAAATGTAGTTCACAGAAACTACTGTTGGATACCTTTGGGGAGCATGCAATAATTTGTCAAGATGTGGGGAGGCTGTGGGTCTCAGCCAAGCCCCATGGGCCCATGCCCCAGATCTTTTAAGTACCTAGCAACACCTCTGCAAGGAAGAGAGGAAGACGAGAGAGTGGCAGTATTGTCCATGCAAAGTCGGGTATCAGTAGGTATGTTCAGAATCTCTTATGAAAATACAAAATAAATACATTCAACCTTTCCATGAATGTATTCTGGTGTAAAAAGTAGTGCATTCAGCTAATTTAAATAGCAGGATTGTCCATGCAAAATTTAGCATTTGCAGGTTAGTGAAGAATACATTCAGAATTTCTTCGAAAAATAATTTAAAAATTCCAACCTTTTCTTGAGCATTCTGGTATGTGGAGGAGGAGTGTGTGTCTGTGTCTGTGTATAGAGGGAGAGGATGCTTCTTTTGCAAGGAGTCCCCGCCATTAGGTCCAGGGTCTAAAATTACCTAGCTGCACCTCTGTGTTCACTATGAAATCATAACCCCCACTTTCAAAATCAAAGCCTATTTATACTTTAAACCCAGGCCTCTCATTATTTTAGTGCATGTTCAATTTTCCAGCAGAGTATCTACACATGTACATTCTTTCTAGTGCAAGCTGCCATATGAAGACATGTGAGGAACTTCTCAGAAGTATGGACTGAGTTATTTCCAGTGCTTCTCATTTTTGGAAGCATAGGGCTACCTCTGGCCATGGCTCATTTTGTTGTCCTTGGTGTACATATTTTGCCAGCCCTCAAAAGTCAAGTCCTTTCTCACTTCTCCTCATGTGGTCTCCAGAGTCCCTGGAGCAACTTTGATGAGTTTCAGACCCCCTTGCTGGGTTGTGGTAACTCTAAACTATGTCTCCCAAGACTGCATGCTTGGGAAGAAATGGTTTGTATATGTGCTGAGAGAGAGAGAGAGAGAGAGAGAGAGAGAGAGAGAGAGAGAGAGCACAAATGGACAAATAGGGATAGGAACATTGCTAGGGTTGTATGTATGCAAATATCAGGTCACAGTCTTAGGCATATATGTTAACAATGTTTCTGAGCTAGGGGAATATGTGTGCACAAGTAAGTGTGTGAAAGTATATGCCTCTATGAAGAGGGTGTAATAGTATATGCATAGACGAGAGAGAAAGGCATGCTAAGAATCTTGTTTTCATCATGCCCTTACAGTTTTTCTGCAACAAATATATAGGGATGCGGGGTGGGGGGGGGAGAGACAAAGCCCATGTTCACTTTTAGTCCCTTGGCCCACTCCAACCTTGCTACACGACTGGCCCCCACAACTGCTTTCATTTCAGCCCAGTTCCATTTTAAACCAGGCTTAAAATTATCCAGTGGTGAACCTAGGTGATTTTGGCACCTGGACCTGAAGGCTTTGGAGGGCCCCCCCAACACAAGCCCCACCCATCACAAGGCTCCCCTTCAAAAAATTTAAAGAAGAAATCTTTGGGGGCCTCCAAATGTCTGTGTCCACAAAGCCCTGAGCTCTTGCTTCTTGTAGCACTGACTATTATCCATACCTACATGGGAGGCCAAGGGAACAAGCGATGGCTGATTGCAGGAAAGAGAGCAACACTGACCTGGGAGCATCCGCCGCGTACAATTGGAGGTGATCCCCTGGCAATGAGGCGCTGTTAGGGGCTATTTATCTCTTGCCAGAGATGCAGCTCAGGTTCCCACATCGGCCATGTGTAACAATGGCCGTGATCAGTGCCTGAATGGATAGCAGAAGGTGCCCACATTCCGCTCAGATGCCTGCCTGATTCATCCTCTCTGCTGCACAGTGACTCTCGCCGCCACTGCTCTGCCCGAGGGATGCAGCAGGGAAAGGAGGTCTGGCCCATTTGCCCATGGAGCATCCACCACCACCAACACACAGGACAGAAAGGCCCACCAGCTGCTGCACCTGCCACCGGCTATAACTCAGCAGCTGCAGAAGCAACATTACTGCTTTTATTCCCATTTATGGTAATGGGAATAAATATGGTGATGCTGCTTCCACAGCCACCGGGTTTTAAAAGTATTGGGGCTTAACTTGCACCTTTGCTGAAGCCCTGTGTGTGTGTGTGTGGGTGTGGGTGTGTGTCTTTCTTTTTTCTTTCTTTCTTTCATTTTATTTTGACATATTCCTATACTGCCTTGCATCTATAAAACTTGTGTCCCTGGGTGGTTTACAATTAAAATCATAGAAACATTAAAATCATTAACATTAAAATCATTTAAAACCCAACATTAAAAGTATTAAAACTACTATTTAAAAGCCTGGGTGAACAAATATGTCTTCAGTGCCTTTTTAAAAGTTGCCAGAGATGGGGGGGGCCCCTCTTATCTCAACAGGGAATACATTCCAAAGCCCAGGGGCAGCAACAGAGAAGGCCCGTCCCCAAGCAGCCACCAGATGAGCTGGTGACAACTGTAGATGTGCCTTTCCAGAAGATATCAACAGGCAATGGGGCTCATGGTGAAGAAGACATTCCCTTTAAAACCCAGGGCCTAAGCTGTTTAAGGCTTTATAGGTAATTACCAGCACCTTGCATTTTACATGGAAACGTATTGGTAGTGTAGCTCTTTCAAAACAGGAGTGGTATGATCTTTCCAAGATGACCTAGAGACCAACCTGGCCATCGCATTTTGTACTATCTGCAGTTTCCAGACTACGTACAAAGGCAGTCCCACATAGAACGCATTGCAGTAGTCTGGTATGGAAGTTACCAGCATATGTACCATCATTCTGAGGTCTTTCATCTCAAGAAATGGACGCAGCTGGCATATCAGCCGAAGCTGATAGAAAGCACCTCTGACCACTACCTCAACCTGGGATACCAGGGAAAAGTTCGGATCCAGAAGCACTCCCAGACTGCGTACCAGTTCCTTCTGGGGGAGTGTGACTCCATCAAAAACTGGCAGATCAAAATCCCAAGTTCCGACCCCACACAATAAGTACCTCCATCTTATCTGGATTCGGCCTCAGTTTGTTATTCCTCATCAAGCCCATCTGTTAGAACATACTGGAAAGCCTCAAACTATAGCATTTCTTTCCATCCGACAGAATCTCCTTGGAATATTTGTTTTGGTCCAGAATATTGAGAACATCCCTTTGTCACTTTATAAGGCAACCATACTTGAACAAATTCCCCACCTGAAATGAAGGTTTCACATCCTGAGGTGGGTCTCACGATCAGCGAGATCCTCTTTGAGAGGGTTAGTGGGGAGAGCGGGCTTAGCCCGCTCTCCCCACAGACGAGCAGGGAGGCAGCCCTAGGCAACCAGATTAGCCACCCATATGACTGCCGGCTCTGTTACAGGCTCTGATGGGCCCTCTGCCGGCTCTGATACACATACAATTTATATTTTTGTTTCTCCCCTACCCAATCATGAATCTCTACATCCACAGGGTGAGGTGGCATGGCAAGCCCCATCAGTTGTTGCTATTGGGTATGTTTGATGGTAGCTCTACATCCTCTCAGCAGTTCAAATGGTGATTTTCCTATAGTAGAATGAGGAGTAGTTTGATATGGAGTTTCATGGATTGCCTCTTTTCAGGGTTGTTGTTGCATAGTAACCAGTTGTAAACTTTCCTTCATTAACATGTTCATTTTTTCCACTAAGCCATTCTCTTAAGGATGGTATAAGGAAAGAACATTGTGTTTTATCCCATGGTTATGCAAATATAGCTCCACTTCAAATGAGGTAAGCTGTGTCCCATTGACAGTCACTAGTTCTTTAGGAAGAACTTCGCTTGCAAAAACTTCAGCCATGAACTAGATCATTTTGTTTGTAGTAATGTTGTCAGCAAATGTTGTAGTAATGTTGTCAGTTTAGGGCTTTATAGGTTATAACCAGCACCTTGTATTTTGCCCAGAAAATTATTGGTATCCATTTTCGTTCCTTCAATATTAGGAGCAATATGGTCTCTTCGAGATGACCCAGAGACCAACCTGGCTGCCATATTCTGTACTATCTGCAGTTTTGGGACTATGTACAAAGGCAGCCCCACATAGAACACATTCACTGTAGTAGTCAATTCTGGAGGCTACCAGCATATGTACCAATGTTCTGAGGTCATTTATCTCAAGAAACAGCAACAGCTGGCATATCAGCCAAATCTGATAGAAAGCACCTCTGACCACTGCCCCAACTTGAGACATGAGGGAGAGGTTTGGATTCAGAAGCACCCCCAGACTGTGTACTTGTTCCTTCTGGGGGAGCGTGACCCCATCCAGAACCAGCAGATCAAAATTGTCTCCCAAGTTCTGTCTTATTTAGATTCGGTCTCAGTTTGTTATTCCCTCGCCCACCCCAGCATTGCCTCCTGGCAGGCATTTAGGGAGGTTATGCCTTCTCCTGATGATGTTGACATGGAGAAATCGATTTGGGTGTCATCAGCATACAGATATCACCGTTCACCAAATCTCCTGATGATCTCTCCCAAGGGTTTCATCTAGATGTCAAAAAGCATTGCAGACAGTATGGAGCGGAGGAAGCCTGCACTGGACCCTTCAGATTTAAGCAAATATAGGCCTGTCTTCAACCTTCCATGGTTGGGCAAGATAATTGAGAAAATGGTGGCCTCTCAGTTCCAGACAGTCTTGGAGGAAACTGATCATCTAGACCAGGGATTCTCAAACTTGGGTCCTCAGGTGTTATTGGACTTCAACTCCCATAATCCCCAGCCTCAGTGGCCTTTGGTTGGGGATTATGGGAGTTGAAGTCCAATAATACCTGAGGACCCAAGTTTGAGAATCACTGTGTTAGAACCACTGCCATAATGCAGCTTTTATACTGCTGCATTAGCTGCTTTTATCATTCTTATTTTGATGTATTTTTATACCTGGTGTATGGGAAATTATTTTATTATTCATAGCTACCTTGCATACTTGTACAAAGATGAGATGTAATTAAATAATAACGATTTTGAGGTGATTAGCCTGGTGTGTTGTTTTTTCCAACAAAAGTTTCTCTTTTCTCACACCCAAGTGACAAACTTGATTGAATCTGGAGTTGACATGCCTGTAGGGAGAGATCCCTTTCTTGCCAATAATATGAACAAGAGAAGACTAGTGTCATTTATGAATTCCTTGCTAAATGAATTGTTCTTCACTCTAGAAAATACTGGAAAAGATCCTAGTGCATAAGCCACTATTTTTGAGGACAGCATTTGGTGAATAAAACCAACAAGAGCTTACAGAGAAAAAGTTCTAGGGCTGACTTGCAAGCTAAAAATTGATCTAAAAAACACCTGGGACCAGACAACATAAAGACCACAAATTTGAAAATGGTAATTTTCCAACAAATGTCTGTGCCATCACTTTAAAAAAAGCTTCAATTTTAGAACATTGGAAGATACCCAATGTAACACCCCCACCCCACATTTGCCAGTATAACACCAATCCAAGGGAAGTAAGGAATTTACAGACCTGTCAGCCTATCTGTTCAAGGTAAATTGGCTGGCATGATGACAAAAGTTACTCAAAGTAGTCCCATTGATATTAAAGGGATGTTAGGCAATAAGTAATTTTCCTCATGTTGGCCACTAATTAATAAATATATAAAGAATAAGCCTTGTTAAGGAAGAACCAGAATGTAATCTGCAAAAAGAAGCCTTACTAAAATTTTGAAATTTGTTGAGAGCATTGGTGCACATATAGACAAAGGTTATCTGGTACATGCTTGCACTTTGAAAAATATTTCACAAAATCGCTCACTGAGGTCTCCTAAGTATACTTATGTATTTATAGCATGTAAAAACTACTTTTCGCCAGGTAGCATACCCAAAATGCTTGATATGTCTTTTATGCTGTACAGCATGAAAGACATATCAAAATATATAAAACAATTTAGAAACAATAAAAGCAGTAACAAAGTCAGCATCTTGACAAATGAATACAGCAATGGACCAGATAGATGCAGAATGAATCAAATCATCCCCTTTACTCAAAGGCATGTCTGAAGCGGAGGGTCTTCAGGCATTTACAAAAAGTCAGAAGAGAAGGAATAGAATACAGATCCTCTCAGAGAGCATTCTGCAGTGTGGGGACACAAAAGCCCTGTACCAGGTGCATAACAGCTGCTCCTCGTTAGGCATGCAGAGCAGCTCTTCTCTGATCACCTTGTAAGGTGGGTAGATCAGTGAGCAGGGGGAGTCCATCTAATAACTAGAGCTCAGACCATTTAGGGCTCTAAATATATTCAGGGTTCTAACTATATCAAGGTTTTCTGGTCCTAGAACTGAGTCCAGAAAAAATTGGTGGCCAGTGCATTGTTCATTAAAAGCAAGATATGCTGCAGCTGGGTGGCTCTCAATAATCTGGTATTAGTATAACAGGTCTGTACTAGCTTCGGTTCCAAATTCTCTTCAAGGGTGGCCCATTGTGGAGTTTATTAAAGTAATAAAGAAGCAATGTAACCAAGACATAAGTCACAGTGGCCAGATCTGTTTTCTCTAATAAGGAGTGTAGCTAGGAAGGGTTGTAGCTTTAGTTAGTGCACCTCTCATCACAGTAGCTACTTGAGCATCCTGAAGCAATACAGGGTCCATGAGGATCCCAGGCTGCACACCTGTTCCTTGAGAGGGAGTGCTACCCTTTTCAGAACAGGCTGCACTGCCTCTCCCCAACTGGCTTTTTTACTGACTTAACAGTACTCCCATCTTGTCAAGATTACATCTCAGTTCATTAGAGCTTCCAGCCCACAGTTTAGGATGGGACCATAGCTCAGTGGTAGAGCTTCTACCCAAGTTGTCCCAGGTTCAGTCTCTTGCATTTTTTGGTAGAGCTGGGAAGAGTCCTGCCTGGAACCTTGGAGAGCCGCTGCCAGTGTAGACAATACAGAGCTAGATAAACCAATAGTATGAGACAGCCTAAAGCGGTTTCCTACAATCCTTTGTCCACCACCTCCCTGAGCTCGGTAGTCAAAGTGAGATGGAGCTGGGCATTACCTAAACACTGGTGGCACCATAAACAAAATATCTGAACAACCATCCCCAGCAGCTTTATGAATTTAGCAAACAATGAATAAGAAGACAAGTCCTTTTGGATTGGTTACTGGTTATGGAACAGAAAGCAGAGTGTAGGAAAAGACTCACAGTTACCATAAACTAGGGATGTGTAGAATGTTTTAAGCTTTTTTACTGATTAATAGTACTCTCATATTGTCAAGATTACGTCTCAGTTCATTAGAGCTTCCAGCCCACAGTTTAGGATGGGACCATAGCTCAGTGGTCCCTGAGCTACGACTTGAAATGGGCCGTTCTGAGTGTTTCAAGCTCAGAACAGAACACCCTTCAAATGAAGGGCCTGTTTCAAGTTCAAAATGGAACAACCCCATTCCGAGTTAGAAAGTTTCAAGTGTTCCAAGCTCCATAACTTGATTTGTGTGATAACAAGCCAACCAAGAAGCAAGAAAACTGCAAGCCAATCGGAAGCCAGTGCCAAAACCAGTCAGCAAGGGGGAAACAGCCCTCCAAAATGGCACTTGGAACACTCGAAATTTTCCAAGCATGTTCCATCAAGAACTTGTTCCAACAGAACATTCCATACATTTGCGTTCCATTCTGAGCTCTGAATGGAATGTGAATCCCATTCCATGCATTTCCCTACCATAAACTGAGTGTGCATTCATTGTACCATGGTATCTGTTCATTTCATGCAAGACCAATAACTAATTGAATATCCAGAGTCACAAATGAGTTTGAAATAACTTATAAGTTCTGCTCAGGTGTTCATCATCCATGGATGATGACTGTCTGAGGGTACAAGCAGGAGCACACTGGCTAGCCACTCCCTCAGTACTGGCATCTTCTGTGGCCACACACCTTTCTGCCTCCTGATAAGCACTTGTCTGCAAAGGCAAGCACTGAATGTGTGGAGACAGCATCCCTGTGGCTGACATCCCATCTAAATGCTAGTGAAATGTGAGGAGCAACACTGCTTCTCACATTGCACTCACTGTGTGTGTGTGTGTGTGGTGGGGGGGAGATTTCAATTACGTCTCATTTCCCCAGAAGCGTTCTGTTTCACATGAAAATATGTCTATGGGGAGTCACGTAGCCCTTAATAGGGACATATTTTAATGTGGCACAGAGCACTTCTGGGTGAAGGGGAGGTCATCAAAATTCCCCTTGCCACATATGGGCACTGGTGCTGTGCAAGTTGGGAATACAGCAGCACTTCTCATGCAGCACTGGCACTTCCTTAGACTGGATGTCTGATTTTTATTATGAGCCTTGGTCACCCAGGGTACTTTAAAATGGGGTGGATCTCTGCCCGCATTAAGTGCTTGTCATTGCACTGAATGCAGGGGCAGTAGAAGCCATAACCATGGAGGATGCTGGCACCAGGGGGTATGGTTTGCTGGTGCACTCCCATCACCACACATGTCCAATTTGAATGCCAGAAGCGAGCTAAATTCTTTCAGTTCATTACAACATTTTCTCTGGTGTAAGGTCTTAAATCTCCCTGTTGAATGTAGTGGAATATCACCTGTTGCCTAGGTTTCACCAATGAGAATAATGGCAGATGAAGAGAGGTTGATAGTGCGTCCACACTTGGTAAACAAACACACATTTTTCTTTCCTGCTGCAAGCTCTGCAAAAACCAGTTTCACAGTCAGTCATCCTTTATTGCGGTCATAGACCAATATCCCAGTTTCACAGGTTTTTGCTCTGCAAAAGTGGTTCAGCTTCAATGGGGGAGGGGGATGGGCTGAGAAAGACATCCCTTGGCTAAAGGACTGTCTGAAGTATGCCGGGAAGGGCAAGACAGATGGGTAAAGCAGTGATTGACTTGTTGGTACACATGTCTGTCATGCAAATGGGAAAGCTGGGTTCATACTACTGGTGGGTTTTTTGTTTGTTTTAAAGCCCACAGTGACTGCTCTTCAAACTCAATTTCTGTGTCTGCACCCTGAGTGATGACAACGAGCATTTCTCTCACAGACAAAGAAGCTACACTGAAGACATAACCAGAAATCCCTCCTGTGGCCTGTGTCACAGGTCCTGATGCTGGCCATATCCACAGGAGTATTTGCAGCTCAATAATTTGGTCTCCCAATAAGGGGAGAGAGAGGCACCCCACCACCACCAGGCACTAGCTACTTAAATCTGCATTATACAGCTTCTGAATAAATTATGCATTTGCGCCTGGCATCTGTATTCTAAATAATTCAGTTAGTTTAAATTCCGTCTAAATATCCTTTTCACCTATAATTTATGAAAAAAGAAAGCTCTTGACAGACCAAAAAACACACAAAAACCCACCAGAAATAACTGAATAATCAGGCAGATGAGGGGTGTTGTTTTTGAGAGAAAGTGAAGGAGGGAACAGCTCCACATGCCAAATGCACTCCTAATTTATTCAGTGTTACAAAACTCTGTCAGCATAGGTTGAACATTTTGAGATGAATGAGGTACATGATTCATATATTTAATAGCTTGTTTACAAAGTGCTAGTGCCTGTCTAAAATACTGCATGACACTCCTCCCTCCCCCCCGCCACCCCTGTTTCTACAGTTGTGGCTTCCTGACATCCTTGCTGGAAGCGACAGTTGAATATTCTTGGCTTTGGGCAAAGAGGCTCTTTAATCTTTCTCCAACTTTGCAGGATGACTGCAAGACTCAGAAATGCTAGGAAACTCAGACTAATTTTTGTGTGGAAATGACTGCTACCAGCAACCCTAAAGGGTTTCCCAGACAATCTTTTCACCATGCAACAAATGCACATTTCCTCTCACTTTCCGCACAGAGACGACACATCTTCCCTCAAAGTTCTGCTCGTGTGATGGAGAGATCACTTGTAACCAGAGGAGCACCTAGGTAATTTTGGAGCCTGGACCTAAAGGCCTTTGGAGCCCGCCGCCCCCCCCCCACCGGCTAGAGGCCCACTGCAAGTTAAGCATCATTGCCTTTGGAGCCCCCCCAAAGGCCTTTAACATATCCCCATCCCACATATTTCTTTCTCCACTCACCCCTCTGTCTCTAAAGCATCATGCACAGGTCACAATCACACTCAGCTGCCCAGCACAGTGTGGGTAGCAGTGACCACACTACCAAGCACAGAATAAAGAGGATTTGGGGGCCCCCAAGGAGTGTGCAGGCTCTGGACTTCAGCCCCGAAGTCCAGGGATAAGAGCGCCACTGCTTGCAACCAACAATTTTAAGTTCTTGGGAAATTACAACTCTTTCTTGAGTACCAGATGACTACTAAGGCTCTGTAGAGTCAATCGTGTCATTGGAACAATGGAATCCCAACCCCTGGCCTGGCCTCACTGCTACCATGGCACTAGCTGTGATCTAGCATTGGTGGCTTGTTTAATTTTGACGTCTGTAACGGTTTTACAAATCAATAAGAGCCAAAAAAAAGGTGTCTAGTGTAGTCATTTTATTTGAAAGAGGAACAGACTTGTTTAAAAAATGGGATTCATGAGGTTATGTGGATATACACACTATGCCTGGGCATGATTGGAAAAAAACCAATTCAGATTGGGTTGGGTCAGATCTGAAATAACAAATGTCAATTCAAGTCCTTTTGGACCCTTCAGAAGGTTGGGGTCAGTAAAGTCGGAGTCGGTAA
Source organism: Hemicordylus capensis (assembly GCF_027244095.1). Classification (NCBI taxonomy): domain Eukaryota; kingdom Metazoa; phylum Chordata; class Lepidosauria; order Squamata; family Cordylidae; genus Hemicordylus; species Hemicordylus capensis. The sequence goes on along the minus strand of NC_069658.1, from coordinate 123,491,648 downwards.
CATTATTGCTTCAAAGCAGCATGAGGGCTGCCTTTGAAGTCCACAGTAGCCCTATGGTCGAGCCTTATGGAGGCAGTAATCCATGCATCGTGCCAGCCATTGTTTCCAAAGGAAGTAGCACTGCACAATTTGGAAGTTGTTTTTGGTCATTCTATTTGGTCAAAAGTTTCTGCACAACTTTTGGAAGTTGTTTTAAGTCATTCTGTAGCTGCCCCAGTCCCAATTGTGCAACACTGTCAGGGCTGCCTTTTATGTTGTGCAGTAGCCCTGGTTGCACGGAATGTCAGCCACTGTTTCTCAGCATGGGAGCTGACTGTCTCTGACCACCACACCAAAACATACATGGTTTTCTACAGAAATCATGGCTCCTAGAAAGGCCATTGAAAGCAGCTTTTCATACTGTATGTATGACTGCATCATGATGCTTTCTGTGTGGAGTTTTAGTAATTTGCACTTGTGTTCTTGCATCTTAAAACATCACCATGCAAATGAATCTTATTGCAGTTTATCAGTGAGCTCATGGACACTGCTAAATGTAGCAGGGGGATTCACAAATGAACTGAAGAAAGTAAAGCAATGGAGAATTCCTACCTTCCAATATTTTGTTTTTAAAAGACCCACCTAGGAGTACATGGCTGAGAAGTCCTGTTTATTGAGATCAATGGTGCCTCCATTTCGTTTTTATTCTCAAGATCCTGTGATTTGAAAAATGGTGGAGGAAAAAGAAAATATTTATTTTTAAACACTTGCAAACTTATAGTTAAACAGTAGGTGAATATCAGCACTATTTAAAATGCAAAGTTTTACACATATTTGCTTTTTCTGTTCTGAAAAATGTAATGAGGCACAGGTGTTTGTGAGTCAATTTTGTTTATAGCTTTCCGTGATTGGCTCCATTAATTTTTGTGCTAAAAAGTGGTGACATGATGTTTTCAGTAAGAGGAAAAGGCAGGTGGTGATAATTACTTAGAAGGAGCATGCTATGTTTTTGTGGCTTTGGAATATTTGCAAATTTCTATTTATTATGTACATATGGCTTGGCTTTGCCATGTGTGTATACCAAAGATATCTCCACTTCCTCTGGCAAGCTGCATCCTTTCCTCCACAGAATCAAATCAACATTGATTCCCCCCCCAATCCATAGACAGCACATTAGCTTTCCCCTTATGCCTGAACCTCATTTAAATATGAACATCTAAGCAATGTATCATCTATACATTTAATTCTCTTAGCTGGCATGCGTGTCCTGGATTTGGGGGCGGAATTCTCACGACACGTTGTGAGAGTTCCGCCACCGAAGGGCGAGAGTTGCGGGCAAGAAAAAATGGCAGCGGGTGGTATTGGCAGGCTACAAAACAGCCTGAGGAGGCAGGCTCGGCTGGCCGCTGGTGGGGAGGCAGCAGCAGTGAGGCAGCAACGAGCTTGGCCGCCAGGGTGAGGAGGCGGCAGCAGAAGAGGAGGGGACCAGGGGGGATAGCGGGCCAGGTGGGCGTCAGAGATGCCCAGGGGAAGAGGGCGCAGAAATTATCTTAGCAGGCGAGGCGGTGACAGGCCCGACCAAGTTGGGGAGGTGACAGTGGTGGGCGCGGGTGCGGTGGGGAGATGGCGGTGGTGGGGAGACGGTGGCGGTGGCGGCGGCGGTGGGGAGGTGGTAGTGGGGAGACAGTGACGACGAGCCCAACCGCGGCAGGGAGTTGGTGGCGGTGGGCCCTGCCACGGTGGGGAGGCAACAGCAGCGAGGAGGCAGCAGCGGGCCCGGCCGCCAGGGTGAGGAGGCGGCAGCAGAAGGGGAGGGGACGGGCTGGCTTGAAAGCTGGCCAGAAACTGAGGGGGGAGCAGGCTGGGTGGGCATCAGAGATGCCCGGGGGAAGAGGGTGCAGAAATTATCTTAGCCAGCCACCAACCATGCGTAAGGATGTGGCAAGGCACCTGATTGGCTGGGCGCTGGTTGGCTGCTGTTCGCTGGACTCATGGCAGCGAGGAGAAGCAGGCGAGGTGGCGACGGGCCCAGCCAAGTTGGGGAGGTGGCGGCGGCAATGGGCCCAGCTGCAGCGGGCAGATGGAGGCGGCAGTGGCCGGCCCGGTGGTGGTGGCGGGCCCAAAAGCGGCGGCAGGGAGGTGGCAGCGGCCTGGCTGTGGCGGGGAGACGGTGGCAGCGGGCCCAACTGCAGCGGGGAGGTGCCGGCGGTGGGCCCAGCCATGGTGGGGAGGCAGCAGCAGTGAGGAGGTAGCCGCGGGCCCGGCCGCCATGGTGAGGAGGCAGCGGCAGAAGGGGAGGGGACGGGCCGGCTTGAAAGCCGGCCAGAAAACAGGGGGAGGAGCGGGACGGGCGGACATCAGAGACACCCAGGGGAAGAGGGCGCAGACGTTCTGTGCCGGGTCTGCTAGTTTCTATATAATGTACTATGAAATTTAATATAATGAAATGTGGGTTGCCATGTCACTATCTCAAAAATTGTTCTGTCTTGTTAGCATCCTTAAAGCCATAAACTGACATACAGAGCATAGATGTACCAGTAAAGCATGAGAGTGGGCTAACAGAAATTCCCAACTAACTGCGCTGGTGCAGCAAGGAAAAGATAACTTTTGATGCCCTCCCCTTCCCCAGAAAGCTCTCCAGATGGGGCTGAGAGAGATTTCTGCCTCTTCCTGGAAAGGGGGTGTCAAAAGTTGCCGCTTCTCTGCTGCACCGGTACTGTTAATTGGGAGTTTCTGTTAACCTTTTTGCTGCTTTTTCACTGCACCCTTTTTTTGTATGTCAACCACAGAAAATTTGCCTCCTGTCGAATTGTTCTTCCAGTCTTGTCACTCCTCCCCTTTCACCTGCTGTGGGGCAATATGAGAGTCCTGCTTGGTCCAGTTTGCCATGTGGCAACTGTAGATATCAAATTTGACTAAGGCTCAAACTACATAGTGAAATGGCCTTTTCGGTTGCTGCCCCTCTTCTCTGGAACTCCCTTCCCCTTCAGATTTGTTTGACTCCTTCCTTATTGATTTTTAAATCTCTATTGAAGACTTTTCTTTTTCGCCAGGCTTTTAACCTGTAGTTTACCTATTTGGTTTTTTCTTTTTGTTAGTTACTTTAGTTTTTAATTTAGAATGTAATTTTAATGCTGTCTTGTTCTGTAAGTTTTTGTGCACTGCCCAGAGTCTTTGGAGTGGGCGGTATATTAAATGTTTCAAATGAATGAATGAATGAATGAATAATCCATCAAAACATGGATAAATGTTTGGAGATGTGCTCCCCCAAACAGCCATGACCAATCCAGTCCTAATCAGGACTGCTGCATAGAGCTATTTTCTGCAAATACCCACTTTAGGTACAAATAGCTGCTTTGGAGGGGTAGGCATTTTTGGCAGGAGCATGGGACCAGGGGAAATGGTTAACCTTCCTCTCCCTGAATGCTATGGGCCCAATTACGATTGGGCCCCCTATATCTATTTTTTGAGAAAAGAGAGTTGCCTCCATTTGGAAGTACTCTTTACCATGTGTGCCAATGAATGTATGCATTTAAGGTTGCTTGTTCAGGTACTGAAGCCCCAGGGGCCACGGTTAATCTGCTCTGAAGAGGAGGAAAGAGCAAATCCACATCATTGGAGACACACTTAGCAAGCACAAGCACACTTAGCAAACACAAGCACAAGCTCTGCTTAGGGCCATGTTGATGCCATGATTTGGTAGAAACACAGAGTCTGTTATTGGGCACACATTTCTCAGCTTTCATTTTAAAACAAGTTTCTGCCTCACGGCTGCAAATATTTGCTCAGAGTCCCGAGCAAGGCTGCTGTATGCTGAACTCTCAAAAGCTAGAACAGGCAATTGCATAGGGGGAAGAACATTAAAACACAACAGAGTTTTTTGCTTCTCCCCATGATGACTAGGAAAATAATTGTGCAAAACAGATACTCTGCGGAATAAATTGTGCAGTTGTACAGGTTGAGTATCCCTTATCCAGACATCCAAAATCTGGAATGCTCCAAAATCCGGACACCATGCCGTAACAAAAACAAAATGCCTCAGCTCACTCGCACGCAGATTCCCAATTTTGCTGCTTTTAAACATGCAGTCAAAACTTACTTATTTCAGAAGGCTGTTAGCGACAGGGGTTTTGTCTGTAATTCTCTCTAGTTGCGGCTCTGTTTTTATTGTGAAGCTTTTTAATGTTTTTGATGTTCTCACTTTGTCACTAGAGGGGAAAGGGAAAGCCCTCCTCCTCCACTCCCTGCTCAGTTTGGCGCCTGCTCTGTTGGCATCTGTTTTGGCACTCTGTTGGTGCCTGTTTTCATTACATTTACAGCTACCTGTAGTTATTGTAATTTTAATGCTTGTTTTTATACTTTAAATAAAATCTTTAAAAAAAATACAGTAAGCTTTTGTGATTACACTTGGATCCCATCCCCAAGATATCTCATTCTGCAAATATTCCAAAATCCGGAAAAAACCAAAATCCAGAACACTTCTGGTACCAAGCAGTTTGGATAAGGGATACTCAACCTGTATCCATCTGTAAACAATTGCCATGATTTATCCAGGGTACAGAATCCAGCTTTACTGGAACAAAATTTGGGTTACCTGGATGTAGAATTTAATATTTTAATAGCAACACAATTCACCACCCTAGCTAGAGAAATCACATACGCCTTCCCACCAGGGGCGTATCTAGGGCAGAGCAGGCAGGGCACGTGCCCCGGACACCACTTGAAGGGGGCGCCATTTTTAAAAATTAATTTTTTAAAAAAAATGGCTGCTGAAAACAAAATGGCCACCGCACATGCTCAAATGGCCTCTGTGAGGCCCTAGGCCATGCTAGGCCTCGCAGAGGCCATTTGAGTATGCTTGGTGGCCATTTTGTTTTCAGCGGCCATTTTTTAAAAAAACTAGTTATTTTAAAAAATGGCTACCGCACATACTCAAATGGCCCCTGTGAGGCCCTAGAAGCCAGAGGGGGGAGGGGAAACATTTGCAGACCCCCCACGGCCTTTAGGAAGCCCCCCAAAGGGGCTACAGAATAAATTTTATATAATATAAGTCACTGTACACATATTCAGTTTGGCATTATGTACAGAGCATCAGGGCTTGTGAATACTGAGCTGAAGCTTATGAGTTAGGATGGTATTCATTTGCTCTTACTTTACTTCTTGTGATAAGTGAGTTAAATGTGATGTCTTAATAATATGGCTATTAATGGTGAGTTTGTCTTTGAATCAGTGTGAAATCCTTAGTATTAAGGCCCATTGGGAGTTTCTTGCTCTCTTTCTCTCATTTTAACTGTCTTTCTGAAATACTAGAATTTATTCCAAGCAGTGACACAGTTTACTCTGCATATCCTTTAATTATTTTCAGAGTATCTGGGAAAAGTCAAATTCTCCATTTATTTTTAAAACTTATCTAATAGTGATGCTACAGTGCATAGTAGGGAATTAGACAGGCACTTCTGTTTAGTTTTCCAAGTACACCTCCACATAGTCTTTGGGTATTTCATGAGCCCCAGCATACTGAAATTTGTAGTTTCCCAGCATTTTTTGGTCTGGCTACATCTACTGCTAAATAGTTTTTGAAATATTAAAAGATTAAGGAGTTTGACTTGTATTTTTCAGCTGGTATTATGGTAAAGTTATCAGAAAGATGGGTGTCAGATGTTTGGACAGGGGGTGCAATTTCAGTACTTGCCCTAGGCACTATTATCCCTAGATACGCCTCTGCTTCCCACTCCATCCAATTCATAATTGGACTCAGCAAATTGAGCCATTTCCCCCCACAATGGAAAATAGTTGGACTTATTCCGTGCCTAATTACAAGCAAACTGAACCTGTAGCACCTTCCAATTTAACAGGGGATACCATGTGATGTCAAGACCCCTTTCCCCCAAGAAATTCAGTTTGCAAAGCCTCAGCTGCAAGTGGGAAGAAGCAGTGGTGTTCATTATGCTGGAGTAGCAGGGATCTCATGGAGCCCTGGGTTAGCTGTAAATGTTCTTTAATAATAAACAAAGAACATTCTACACCTTTTCAGTGAATGTAGATGAACAGGGCAGAAGGATGCAGCTGCCTGCTGCCTCGAGGCATTTAAAAGGGCAGACAGGATTTCTGGGTGAAGTCCTGGCTCAGGGGCATAGCAAGACTGGACTGGGACAAAAGTGAAGGTGGGTCCCTGCCCCTATTCCAACCTTCTCCTCCCCATATCTTTGCTTCAGAAGAAATGTAACATTTCTTCAAAAGAAATCTAAGACATGGAGAAAAACAAGACATCTTTGGCATGCCCTTTATCTTACTCCTATGTATGTAGTTATTTATAAAATATTTTTACCCAACCCCTCCAGTATACTGTTGCCTGGGGCGGTTCACAACATTAATAAAATAGATACAATACGAAGTAAAACAATAATATTAAACAAGTTAAAAGACCAAGCTAAAACCACATTTAAAATTACAAATTTTGAACTTTTCAAATTAAACGTTTTTAGTTTTTAAAAAAACAAAACCCTAAGAACTAAAAAACTTAAAGAAACCCTTAAAAACCTACCATATATAAGCAGCAGATAAAACATATTAAAAGCCGCTTTAAAAAGACGTCTTTAGTTTTAAAAAAAATTGAGGGAGGGAGCACGGTGAAGCTCTTCTGGGAGGGCATCCCAAAGCTGAGGGACCACATGGAAAAGGTCCTGTCTCTATCCCCACCAACTGAATCTCTGTTAGCAGTGGGCCCATGAGCAGGGCCTGAGATGACGAGCGGAGGGTCCTGGCAGGTTCATATGGATAAATGCAGTCCAACCGGTACCCTGCCTCAATCCATGTGGGACTTTAAAGGTCAATACCAGCGTCTTGAATCTAGCCCAGAATTGGACAGGTGACCAGTGAAGCTGCCACAGGATGGGTGTAACACTCATGAATCAACTTGGACCCATGAGAATCCTTGCAGCACCATCCTGGATCAACTGAACATAAGAACATAAGAACAGCCCTGCTGGATCAGGCCCAAGGCCCATCTAGTCCAGCATCCTGTTTCTCACAGTGGCCCACCAGATGCTGCTGGAAGCCACAGGCAGGAGCTGAGAGCCTGCCCTCTCTCCTGCCATTACTCCCCTGCAACTGGTTCTCAGAGGCATCCTGCCTTTTGAGACTGGAGGTAGCCCACAGCCCTCTGACTAGTAGCCATTGATGGACCTCTCCTCCGTGAAGTTATCCAAACCCCTCTTAAAGCCATCCAGGTTGTTGGCTGTCACTACGTCCTGTGGCAGAGAGTTCCACAAGTGGATCACGCATTGTGTGAAAAAGTACTTCTGTTTCTTGGTCCTACACCTCCTGGCAATCAATTTCATGGAGTGACCCCTGGTTCTAGTGTTGTGTGAGAGGGAAAAGAATTTCTCTCTCTCCAAATTCTCCAAACTATGCATGATTTTATAGACCTCTATCAGGTCTCCCCGCAGTCGTCTTTTTTCTAAGCTAAAAAGCCCCAGGTGTTGTAGTCTTGCCTCGTAAGAAAGGTGCTCTAGGCCCCTGATCATCTTGGTTGCCCTCTTCTGCACCTTTTCCAGTTCAACAATATCCTTTTTAAGATGTGGTGACCAGAATTGTACGCAGTACTCCAAGTGTGGTCGCACCATAGTTTTGTATAAGGGCATTATAATATTAGCCGTTTTATTTTCAACCCCCTTTCTAATGATCCCTAGCATTGAATTTGCCTTTTTCACAGCTGCCGCACATTGAGTCGACACTTTCAACGAGCTGTCCACCATGACCCCAAGATCCCTCCCCTGGTCCGTCACCGACAGCTCGGATCCCATCAGCATATACTTGAAGTTGGGGTTTTTCGTCCCAATGTGCATCACTTTACACTTGCTAACATTGAACTGCATTTGCCATTTTGTCGCCCACCCCCGTTTGGAGAGATCCTTTTGGAGCTGCTCGCAATCTGTTTTGGATTTCACTACCCAGAAGAGTTTGGTATCATCTGCAAATTTGGCCACCTCGCTACTTACCCCTGCTTCTAGATCATTTATGAATAAATTAAAAAGCACCGGTCCCAGTACAGATCCCTGGGGGACCCCACTTCTTACTTCCCTCCATTGTGAAAACTCTCCATTTATACCTACCCTCTGTTTCCTGTCTTTCAGCCAGTTAGCAATCCACACGTGTACCTGTCCCCTTATCCCATGACTGTTAAGTTTCCTCAGGAATCTTTGATGAGGAACTTTGTCAAAAGCTTTTTGGAAGTCCAGGTAGACTATGTCAACTGGATCACCTTGATCCACACACTCGTTGACACCCTCAAAGAAGTCCAAAAGGTTGGTGAGGCAAGATTTACCTTTGTGGAAGCCATGCTGGCTCATTCCCAGCAGGGCCTGTTCTTCTAGGTGCTTTACAATTTTATCCTTGAGGATGCTTTCCATCAATTTGCCTGGAACGGACGTTAGGCTAACCGGCCTGTAATTTCCCGGATCGCCTCCGGGTCCCTTTTTGAAAATTGGTGTTACATTTGCAGTCCTCCAGTCCTCTGGTACAGAGCCCAATTTCAGGGATAAGCTGAAAATTTTAGCAAGCAGGTCAGCAATTTCACGTTTGAGTTCTTTGAGGACTCTTGGATGGATGCCATCCGGCCCTGGTGATTTGTTAGCTTTCAGTTTTTCCAGACAGTTTAGTACATCATCTCTTGTCACTACTATCTGACTCAGCTCTCTAGCCTCCATCCCTAAAAAGCCTGGTTCAGGAACAGGTATATGCTCAGTATCCTCTGCCGTGAAGACAGATGCAAAGAACTCATTTAGCTTCTCTGCAACCTCCATATCCTCCTTAATAATCCCTTTCACTCCCTCATTGTCTAATGGCCCAACTGCCTCCCTGGCAGGTTTCCTGCTTCTGATGTACGTAAAGAGGTTTTTGTTATTCCCCTTGATACTTTTGGCTAAAGGTTCCTCAAACTCTCTTTTTGCCTCCCTTATTGTCACCTTGCATTTCTTTTGCCAGAGTTTGTGTTCCTTTCTGTTCTCTTCATTTGGACAGGCCTTCCAATTTCAGAAGGAAGTCTTCTTTCCTTTTATGGCTTCTTTGACGGTACCCGTGAGCCATGCTGGCATCCTCCTGGACTTAGTGGTATCTTTCCTCCTGATGCTTCCAAACCACCTTTCCTCCTGACGCTTCCAAACCATCTTTCCTCCTGACGCTTCCAAACCATCTTTAAGGGCAGCCCTACATAAAGTGTATTGCAGTAGTCTGATCAATAGCAAAGTATGAGTGACTGAGGTCAGATCCGACCAGTTCTTAAAAAGCACCTCTTCACACCACCACTACCTGCACCTCCAAGGCCGCTTCTGCACCTCCAGAAGCAGTCCCAAGCTGCGAACTTTGTCTTTCAGAGTGTAACCCTGTCCAAGACCAGATTTACCTCACAACTTCGATGATCACTTTTACCAACCCAGAGCACTTCCACTTATCTGGATTAAGTTTCAGCTTGTTAGCCCACTTCCAATCCAGAACAGCCTCCAAACTCCTCAGTTTGGATCAGTTTGGATCCTCAGTTCAGAGGATCCACTGCCTCCCTGGTGCCTGCAGACTTAAAAGATAGAAGAAGCTTGGTGTCATTTGCATACTGATGGCACCACAGCCCAAACTCACAGATGACCTCTCGCACTGGTAGTGGTGTGCATGGAAACAGATTTGCTGGTTCCGTTCAAATCTGAACCAGATTTGAACTGGCCCAGCCCAGCTCTGGTCAAACCAGTCCAAGTCTGGTTTGCCCATGGACCAGGCCGAACCAGCTCAAGGACCAGTTTGGGAAACTACAAATATAGGGGAATCTGGTGAGGATTCCTGTTTACTGGTAAAGGGGCAAGGAGGCTTCCCTAGGCCTAGAGGGAGCGGGAGGGGAGTCAGTAGGACTCACAAAAAGGATTGGCGATGGTGACTGTGGGGGCAGCGAGAGTGGAGGCAGGCCCCCCCCTCCTGGCCTCCCCCAGAGTAGCCCAGGCTGCCCCCAACCCAGTTTGTGCCTTATCCAGCCCAGGCTACATTGGGGGAGGCTACTCTAGGGGAGGCCAGCATGGTGAGGGGAGCCACCACCAATCCCCCACCACTGATCCTTTTATGAGTACAAGTGACTCCCTTCCTGCTCCCTCTAGGCCTAGGGGAGCCCCCTGGCCCTTTACTGGTAAAGGGGAATCCTCACTGGATTCTCCTTTACCAGTAGACCCCTGGACTGGTCCAGATCATTCTGGTTCAAATCGGGGCCCGTCTGGTTTGAACTCAGACCGCATTAACTGGGCCAGTTCAATTTGAACCGTGGTTTGAATCGAGCCAGCTTGCATATCCCTACCCAGAGGTTTCATGTAGATGTTAAACAGCATAGGGGACAGAAAAGATCCCTGTGGCACCCCCATAGCCTGAAGGCCAAGGAGTGGAGCACCACCATCTAAGTATAACTCTCTAGGTAGGAGCGGAGCCACCGTATAGCCGTGCCCCCAAGTCTCCCAACCCAGAGAGATAACCCAGAAGTATATCATGGTCAGTGATATTGAAAGCTGCTGTTTACTCCTCTGCAAATATCTCACAGTCCCCATGCACACAGACACTTTCACTCAAACACACACACACACACACACACACACTCCTACATGTACATTCTCCTGGCTCAGATAGAGAAATAGATAGTTACCTCCTACCTACATATGTCTCATGTAGAGGGCTTGTCTCTTTTGAAGCCGAGATAAGGCCTCTAATCGGAAGCCAACAGCATGCGAGTGAATCTTGGAAGTGGGTGGGGTAGAGTGAGAGTGAGCTGTTGTCCAGCCAGTGAGGGCCCCTCCCTCATAGGTTCAGGGACATTTGTCCCGCCTTGTTCAATTATAGCTGTGCCCCTGGCCTGGCTGCCCTAAGCTGGTGCTAAGCAAATATTGGGCAGAAACAAAGTGATGTCACCAGTATCCCTTCTGAGTAAACTATGTTTACAGCTGTGTTCTTAAAAAAATGAGTTTCTGCCAGTAAGCAGACCCATAGTCAGGCAATTATTCAGACTATCTTCTCTAGTCCCAGTCTTTCAGTACAAGCTGGAAAAATTCACAAGTGCAACCTTTCTCATTAGGATTTGAACCCAGATTTGGACATATTTGTCCCAGTAACAAAGGTGATGCTGAATGTTCTTCTTTTAAAAAAAAAATACAGCTGCAGCTAATTAATTCACATTACTTTAACCAGGAACACCAGTGCTTGGGTGAAAAGGATGAGTTGCCAATTAAGCAAAGTTGAGAACTGGAGTGCCAGGCAGTTTTATACATTAGGAAATCTTGAGGGACCAGCTTTGCCCAGTAACATTTTTATTTTTTTTATTTTTGCTCATGTCTTTCACTCCACTTGCAAACTACTGGCATTGAAAATGAATTTGAAATAGACTATTAGTGACCAGTAGCTATTCCCAACCATGCAACAGGATCGAAATTAAGTTCAAAGAAATGCTAATTAACTTAAAGTGCACAGACTACCTGGAGTGACACGAGTTCAAAGGCATATGTACTAGGTTTCTTTTCCTTGGCCAGAGCTATAATCAGATGATTTTAGTGCAGATTGATATCCAAAACAGTGAATACTTTGATCCCACAATTTCTTGGAGATCAAAGATTCATATGTACCACTGTACTTAAGTAGGCCTGAGCATGATGCAAATACAGCAGTCCGTGCACATGTGATTCTTTTTCAAGTGCTAAGATATATAATATGAAATCGAGATTCATTTTGTCCTAGTCCTTTGAACATGGCTTCTTCCTTCTGAACATTTTAAAAGTTGTTTTGGATATGACCGAACCAAAACCATTTGCCACTTTTCAGGCATATTTTCAGCTCCCTCACTTTTTTTTTTTTTTTTTGGAGATGATTTTTTTCAACAGAACTTGGGGTGGGAGAAGTTCACCTGTTCAATTTTTAGTGTTGCATTCACTTCTCTCCTTCAGATGGTTCAGTTTACCTTTAGTGACACCATTACAGAGGAACATAGGAAGCTGCCATATAATCAGTCAGATCATAGGTCCATCTAGCTCAGTATTGTCTACACAGACTGGCAGCAGCTTATCCAAGGTTGCAGGCAGGAATCTCTCTCAGCCCTATCTGGAGATGCTGCCAGGGAGGGAACTTGGAACCTTCTGCTCTTCCCAGAGTGGCTCCATCCCCTGAGAGGAATATCTGACAGTGCTCACACATCAAGTCTCCCATTCACATGCAACCAGGACAGACCCTGCTTAGCTAGGGGGAACACGTCATATTTGCGACCACAAGACCTGCTTTGCTCTCCTTTCTGATTAATAATCAGAATCATTAATTCTGATTGGCAACCTATCGTTGTGATGTCACCCCATGTGTTGCATGATCCTTGATTATCTAAGACCATCCTGGTGAATAATCCAGAAAGGAGTAACCAGGGGCGAGGGGGATAGCAAATAGCAGCAGCCAGGAAAAATAATAGCACTAAATGGGGTATTTATAATATAATGGTGGATAATTGCATGATTTTTTTAAAAAAAATATTCTACTCCCATTCTATTATTTGTGGTCTAAGAATCAGAGTGGGAGAATATTCAGTACAGCTTTATTTGGGAGAGGACCATCCAAATTGTATTAGAAAAGAAATCCTTTTCCTTATGGTATTTTACTGTTATTTTCTAATTTTACAAATGTGAGTATTTGGAACATTCACAATGATGACTAGTTGCACTGCATTTAGGTTTGGTTCACCTAATTTAAATTTAAAGTTGGTGCCTGCAACTTTAAATGCTTTGAGAATTGTAGCTGCTACACCTTCTGTCCCATTCTTCCACTGGTCCTTTTATGCACTGTTCTCCCCTGCCTGGTATAACCATCAGGACTCTGTGCTCCATAGCAGATAAGGGAGGAGGTAGATGATCAGATTTATGGAGGAATGGTGTAACCTGCAGGAGGTACTCATTGCTCAGGTACAGAAAAAGCAGCTCTCAGACTGCCTACCCATCTGCTTGACTGCCTGCCTGTTTCCCAGCTCAACTGCCTACCTGGCGAATACCTGGTTACTTCCAGACTGCCAGCCCTGACAACTCAGACAAAATGCAAATTGAACAAGACCTGTTTTCACATGATAATCCAAAATATTTAAGCATGAGAAATACAAAGGTTCTCCTATTTCAATCAGAAAATTATTCATCTCATGTCCCTCCCCAGTTTCAACCAGACACTGATTGTATTTGAGTTGAGACTCATGGCAGGAAAAATCTTGCATCCTCTCTAAACCACATACTCAGTAGATGCAACTGACTGGTTCACACAGTCATTTGAATCTAGGTTTAAAGTTGGTAACCATCATCAGCATGATTGTGTGAACCCACACCAAGATTACTAATGACATTTTGTGACTTGAGGTGAATCTGAGATTCCTGCCTTGGTGTGGGTTCACATGATCTTACTAATGTTGGTTATTGACTTTAAATATAGATTCAAATAATTTTGTGAGCTAGGCCATATATGCTACATGAACTTGACATGTTTTGGCCCTGAAATTTCGCACACATAGAAATTTGAAGTAAATTTCAGTTTCTTCCCAAAGAGAAGAAATTTTGAGAATTTTGAAAGGAAGACAAATGTGTTTTTTTAAGACACATAGAATTTTTCAAAGGATTTCAGAACATCCTTAAGGTAGCAACTGTTAACCTATTCTGTAATGTTGTATCTGTGCTTTTGTCCATTTTGTACATTGCCTTGACTACTTTTAAGTAGAATATGCAAATGATGCATTTATAAAATGAATAAAATAATTGAGGTGATATGGAAGATCTCACTGTCATGTTAGAATTGTGTAAGTTCATTCATGCAGATCATCAAATTATGAACATTTATATGTGAACCAGTCTTGTTTGCTTTATAGGTCTCTTTCTGCATTGCTCCTTTTCTCTGTGACCCTCTTCAGCCTCAATTGCACAAGTTTCTTCAGGGGATCTCTGTTTCTCTATTTAAGGGTATTTATTTATTTCCCTTTTTCATGTATTATATTTTTGGGGTGGTTATGTTATGTATGTTTTGTCTACCTTATATATTCTTTAACAGAGAAAGTAACTTATATTGAAGCTTGTGCTTTATGTATATATTGTCGTGTCCCAGTGATGAGCACTTGCTTGAAACAATGGTCATTTGATTCCTCTTAATAAATTAGTCTCGTGCATCTGTTGGATGCCATTGCTGGTTTTGGCTTGTGGTGCTGCCTTCTTTGGTTTGCTTCCTTGTGGGGCATGGCAGAGCTGAAGTGATGAGATGATGCACTTACATTGTGACAGTGGAAAGGGTTATTCAGGGCTGCACAACTTTGTCTCTCCATCTGTTGTTGGGCTGCAACTCCCATCATTCTCAGCCATAGTGGCTAATAGAAATGATGGGAGTTGTAGTCCAGCTGGAGGAACAAAGTTGTGCAGTCCTGAATTAGATGAATTCCCTACCTGACTGACCATCTATGATTCAATAACAACATTTACAATGTAGCAAATGGTCATACATCTCTCTTTGGATTGGATTGTGCCGTCGAGTCTGGCGACCACAGAGCCATGTAGCTTTTCAACTCCTGGCAGCCACAGAGCCATGTGGTTTTCTTTTGGTAGAATACAGGAGTGGTTTACCATTGCCTTCTCCCGCACAGTATGAGGTGATGCCTTTCCCCACCTTCCTATATCGCTGCTGCCTGATATAGGAATTTCCCATATTCTGGGAAACACACCAGCAGGGATCAAACCAACAGCCTCCTGCTCTCTAGGCAGGTTGCTTCCCCACTGTGCCATTAGGCTAAACTCATAGTAATTTCTGTTTGTTGCTAATGATGATCTTCCTCTTTGCAGCTTTTAAAAAATAATAATTTTCCCTTTGACTCTTCCATTCAAGTCAGTTCAGTGGGGAAATCTGTATTTAAATAAATTGCTTAAAAGTGTTAATTGGGCTAGCTTCAAATTGGGTCCAAATTACATCAACTTGTTTGAATCAGGCCCATTCCAAACTAGCGGAGGGGAGATTGCCCATAGCTAATTTAGACTTCTCTGAAGTTTTCAAAGCTCTACAATGAGCCAGGCTTCCACCTACACTCATTTTATACACAGTCCTCCTTCCCGCCCACTCTGTCTGCCTGGATATAAAGAAATAAAGGTTCTGAGCTATGATCTGCCTTGCTGTATTTATTGGAATGTACACTGTACACATGTCAATAAGCTGCCGTGCTGGTTACTCTGTTCTTTAACTCCAAATCAAATCAACCTTTGGCCTGGGGTGGGGGTGGGGGCGTGAAGGCGGGGACACAGCTTCCGCAGGAATCTGAGATCCAGTATTACATTTGCTCAGCCTCTCAGTTCAGCAGGGAATGGCAAATGTGTAAGCCACCAAATACACGCCAGGCCCTGTGGTTCTGAGTGGAATGAATAAGTTTCAGCTCTCCCAGTATTATCACAAAGTAAGATTTTTGGATTCACAGCCAGTGAGGGATTTGTTGTACTCATCTTCCTAACCCTCTCCCTTGCCCACTGCAAACCTGCCCCTAGGCTGTCAGTCAAAGCGAGTTATTGAAGTTGTAAAGATGTAGTATGTTGGTAATGAAATAAACATTAAGCTTTGCAGAACAATAAAGATCAGCTTGAGAAGAGTGTGTGTGTGTGTGTGTGTGTGTGTGAGAGAGAGAGAGAGAGAGAGAGAGAGAGTTGTTTTTCAAATGTCTTTATCTTACTCCATGGAAGGAGAAAAATTGGTCCTGGGTGTTTTGAATATACCATACAAAGTGATGCTTGAGAATATGCTGTACAAAGTGTCCCTTTCTCTGCTTTATTTGCAACCCTGGGTTTGGTGCACACCCGCTGCAGCAAATTCCCAGGGGTAAAGAGAAGGAAGGCAGGCGATTGTCCAACTGTCTGCCAGATATACCTATCAAATTATTCATTTCTCAGACTGCTTAAGGTAATTTAAATTCATAGCTTTTCAAACCACTGACAAGGCTTGCACACTGTGAAGAAAATGAATATTGTTAAGGGTTAAATGGACAGCTTCACACTTTAAATGCATTATAAATTCACCACAGGCAGTCTCCTTGCGCTCCCCCCCCCCCTTATTATTTTATTTTACAATCAGGGATTCTTCATAATTGTGGGCCGTGATGACAATTTGCATGACAAGAGGAGAATTCAAACAAAAGTGGCCAAATACATAAAACAAAACAAAAATCCC
Organism: Hemicordylus capensis; assembly: GCF_027244095.1. Classification (NCBI taxonomy): domain Eukaryota; kingdom Metazoa; phylum Chordata; class Lepidosauria; order Squamata; family Cordylidae; genus Hemicordylus; species Hemicordylus capensis. The sequence goes on along the minus strand of NC_069658.1, from coordinate 123,475,451 downwards.
TTATTGGTTCTATAAAGAGAAAGTGCTAGCATTTAGAAATATTGTACAGCACACAGACCCAGAGAAGGACACAGGCTTCACATTTGTATACCACACCTGTATAAAAATGAAAATATATTTGCATATATGAATGCAATTGAGTGAATTTATATCATCTTAATCTTGAACAAGCAAAAACACAGTCTATGTGATGTGAAGCCCTGGATATATCACACAACATAGAATGACTCAACTAGGGGTTTGCAGAACCAGTTATATTCAAACCTGCCTCGAATAGAACTGGCCTAGTTCAGTCTGTTTGGACTCAAAACTGGACCTCCCCCAAAAGCGGTGCCAGTCTGAGTTCAAGCCGAACCGGCCCCGGTTCTAATGGAGCCAGTTCGGAGGTTCGAAGGGGCATGCTTGTAAAGGGGATGCCAGTGAGGATTCCCCTTGACAAGCAAAGGGGGCGGAACCCTGCCTACTTTTAAAAAAAACACCCTAATGGGGTGGCAAATAGTCTGAGGTGGTGGTGTGGCAGCAGCACAGCTCCTCCAATGAACCCGGACTAGGACTGGTGTGCATGTATATGCATGGAGTCTGGAACCAGGCCACACTAGGGCACCAGTCTCAGTCTGGGGAGTTTGGAGAAGCTGTGCTGCCACCGTGCCACACCGCCAGCTCAGACTACAGGTGCTCTCTTGCCACCTCATTAGGGTGTTTTTTTTTTAAGATAGGTAGGGTTTCCCAGCTTTGCTTGTAAAGGGGATTCTCTGAACCAGTTCAGCACAGTTTGGCATTCAGACTGAACTGGGGGACAGTTCGACTCAGACCAGCTTGCAGTCTGGTGGTCCGCCAGTATGAGTTTGGCTTGGTCTCAGACCAAACCACTGCAATCAATTCAATGCACACCCCTAGACTCAACAGGCTGGTCGCTGGGCATACTTCATACTTGTACAAAAGATGCCTAACTACCCCCTTGATTTTGTAGTCTCTAAAAGGAAGCCAATGCAGGATGTTTATTTAGTGATAGGTGGATCCACCACAGTTCCAACCCAGTAGTAATTCTCAGGACCACATTATGCTCCTGAATATATTCTCCTCCAGATGTTTGGCAACATAATAAGGCTCTGAATTGTGTCTGGTGGGGAGTCGCCCCACCTCATTCCAATTTGGGAGTGGCCCCACCTCATGCCATGGCACCTCATGCCAATTTTACCTACTCCCTTGGATGCAGTAATGGGCTCGTGGTGGGCTCTATGATAGGTCTCTAAACATTGCCAGAAGCATTCATGGCAGCCTTGTGGGAACCATTGGAAATGTAGTTCTGCCATGGGAACCCACATGTGTTGTGAGCTACCCAGAGAATAATTTGTTATGGGGCAGCTAACCCTAACCCTAATTAATTAATTAATTAATTAATTGTTCCCAACCTGGCCAATAGGAAGCTGTCTTCTACTGGGTCAGACCATTGGTGCATTTTACTCAGTATTGTCTACACTGAGCACAATGGACCAATGGTCTGACCCAGTAGAAGACAGCTTCCTATTGGCCAGGTTGGGAACATTGTTTCCCCACCTACTTCATTCTGTTCCCATTTTCTAGATTGGTATTTGGTCACAACTGCCAGGTTCAGCATGGGCAGGCAGTAGGTGTAAGGTTGATTAGTCAGCACCTTTGGGCTGCTTTGAGAAAGTGGGGAGTCATGTACAAGAAGACATTGAACAGCACCCAGACTAGGTTACTCAACAGCAGTATTCACAATCTGTTTGTTTGTTATATTTCTTTACCACCTGACATGTGCATCTCTAGTTAACAGTACTATTAGTAGTCTGGGTGTTTCTACCCCCATTGTTTGTTAGAAATGTCATGAAAACTCTAAAATAAAGTGCGAAAGGAATGATTGAGTTATCAGAAGGGGTCTTGTGTATGCTGCCATTTGACATATTCAATAGTAGAGACCTTATACAATCTGTTCAAAATGATTTATATGGGCCTAAGAAAGTGTCCACCATTCCTTCAGCAATCATGTGACTCAGCTCTTCATTCCAGTGATATCAGCCCAACTTACTTGCAAGGAATAATGTTTAGAATGTCTGCAGTATATTGCTATTGTTATTTTAAAGCCAAGTCCCAGAGGACCTCCAGCAAAAGAAACATGTCACTCACATTACTAGAGACTGGAAGGGAGCTCAGTGCAGCTACAACCTGGTTGTGGCCTGTTGCTAAGCTGGTTATTTAGCTGTATTCAGTGGAATAAACACAGTGGTTTTACTGTATACTGCTCCTAATCTAAAAGGAAACATATTATGTCAGAACTGGTCACAGGATCCCGACAGCTATACAAATATCACTTCGCTTAGAATAGGTACTGGAAAGTCAATATAGCAGCATAGGAAACTGCCTTATATCAAATCAGACCATTGATTCATCTAAGAACATAAGAACTGCCCTGTTGGATCAGGCACAAGACCCATCTAGTCTAGCATCCTATTTCACACAGTGGCACACCATATGCCTCTGGGGAGCCCACGGGCAAGAGGATATGTGCATGCCCTCGCTCCTGCTGTTGCTCCCCTGCAACTGATATTGAGAGGCATCATGCCTCTGAGGCCGGAGATGGCCCACAGCCTCCAGGCTAGTAGCCATTGATAGACCTGTCCTCTATAAATCTGTCTAAGCCCCTTTTAAAGCCATCCAAACTGATGGCCATCACCACATCCCATGGCAAGGAATTCCATAGATTAATTATGCACTGTATGAAAAAGTACTTCCTCTTTTCAGTCCTAAATTTCCCTACCTTCAGTTTCATGGGGTGACCTCTGGTTCTAGTGTTGTGAGAGAGGGAGAAAGATTTCTCTCTGTCTACCCTCTCCACTCCATGCATAATTATATACACTTTGATAATGTCTCCACTTAGTTGTCTCTTTTCCAAGGTAAAGTGCCCCAGATACTGTGGCTTAACCTCATAAAGAAGGTGCTCCAGGCCCCTGATCATTTTGGTTGCCCTCTTCTGCACCTTTTTCAGTTCTACAATATCATTCTTAAGATATGGTGACCAAAGCTGTACACAGTACTCCATATGTGGCCGCACCATAGATATGTATAAGGGCATTATAATAGTAGCATTTTTATTTTCAAACCCCTTCCTAATGATTCCTAGCATGGAATTAGCTTTTTTCACAGCTGCCACATACTGAGACGACACTTTCAATGAGCTGTCCACCATGACCCCAAGATTTCTCTTCTGGTCAGTCACTGACAGCTCAGATCCCATCAGCGTATATGTGAAGTTTTTTGTTGGTGCTTTTTGCCCCAATATGTATCACTTTACACTTGCTTACATTGAACTGCATTTTGCCATTTTGTTGCCCACTCCCCCAGTTTGGAGAGATCTTTTTGGAGTTCCTTATAATCTGTTGTGGATTTCACAACCCTAAATATTTTAGTGGCATCTGCAAATTTGGCCACTTTACTGGTCACCCCAACTTCTAGATCATTTATGAACAAGTTAAAGAGCACTGGTCCCAGTACCGATCCCTGGGGGCAGGGGCGGAGCCACCATTGGGTGAACAGGTTCAAAGAACCCAGGCTGCGCCCAATCGGGGGCTGCACCTCGCAACCCGAACATGTCCCCCATGTCTGACATCAGACGCGGGAGTGCTGCTTTCCATTTGGTTCAGTTCCATTCCGTTTGGGAGTTAAATGGCCGCTGCGTTTGCAGGGAAGGCAGGGAAGACCTTAAGGCAGGGAAGAGCTGCTCCTGGCTACACTGTCAATGCAGCCCCAGCCCAAATCTAACTTCTGAAGGGGCCGCTTGGCCCCTTCGGGAGTTAAATGGCTGGTGCTGCGTTCACAGCACAGCAAGGAACAGTTCTTCCCTGCCTTAAGAAAATGCAGCCCCAGCCCCAGACTAGCTCCCAAAGGGGCTGTGCAGCCCCTTTGGGAGTTAAATGGCCAGCAGGGCTCCATTCGGGAGCCAGACCATGCCCCCCATGTCTGATGTCAAACACAGGGGGTGGGTTGAGCGGGGCCACCTCTGCGGCTGCACACAGGCCACTGGCAGTCAGGATCCGTGCCTGCCTGGGGACCCCACTTCCTACATACCTCCATTGTGAAAACTGTCCATTTATTCCTACTTTGTTTCCTATCCTTCAACCAGTTACCGCTCCACACATGAACCTGCCCCCTTATTCCATGACTGCTAAGCTTATTCAAGAGCCTTTGGTGGGGAACTTTATCAAAAGCTTTTTAGAAGTCCAAGTATACCATGTCAACTGGATCACTTTTATCCACATGCCTGTTGACATTCTCAAAGAACTCCAAAAGGTTAGTGAGGCAAGACTTGCCCTTGCAGGAGCCATGCTGGTTGTCTTTCAACAAGGCCTGCTCTTCTGTATGGTTAACAATTTTGTCCTTAAGTATGCTTTCCATCAATTTACCCGGCACCAAAGTTAAGCTGATCGGTCTGTAATTTCCCAGATCCCCCCTGGATTCCTTCTTGAAAATTGGAGTCACATTGGCTACTTTCCAGTCCTCTGGTACAGAGCCTGATTGTAGGGACAAGTTATGTATTTTTGCTAGGAGATCGGCAATTTCACATTTGAGTTCCTTCAGTACTTTTGGGTGGATGCCATCTGGCCCTGGCAATTTGTTAATTTTTAGCTTTTCAAGACAGTTTAGAACATCTTCTCTTGTCACTTCAAATTCTCCCAGTTCCTCAGCCGCTAAACCTGAAAAACTCAGTTCTGGAGAGGGTATATGGTCAGTATCCTCCTCCGTGAAGACAGATGCAAAGAACTCATTCAGCTTCTCTGCAATCTCCTTATCCTCCTTAATAATCCTTTTCACAACCTCACCCTCATCATCTAAGGGTCCAACTGCCTCCCTGGCAGGTTTTCTACTTCTGATATATTTAAAGAAGTTTTTGTTATTCCCCTTGACACTTCTAGCTATATGCTCCTTAAACTCTCTCTTTGCATCCCTCATTGTGTCCTTGCATTTCTTTTGTCAGAGTGTATGTTCCTTCCTGTTCTTTTCATCTGGTCAGGACTTCCATTTTCTAAAGGAAGTCTTCTTCCCTTTTATAGCTTCCCTGGCTCTACTTGTTAGCCATGCTGGCATCCTCCTGAACTTGGTGGTACCTTTCCTCCTTCTTGGTATATATTCCAACTGTGCTTCTATTACTGTGGTTTTAAATAAGTGCCATGCTTTCTGGAGTGTTTTGACCCTCCTGACCTTCCCTTTCAACTTCCTTCTTACCAGTTCCCTCATTTTTGATAAGTTTCTTCTTCTGAAGTCCAACACATCCTCCACTCACATATATGCTGAATTGGATCACACTATGGTTGCTGCTACCCAATGGTTCTGCAATTCTGACATCTCACACTAGGTCCTGGGCACCACACAGGATTAAATCCAAAGTTGACATCTCTCTGGTTGGTTCCACAACTAACTGTTCTAAGGCGCAGTCATTTAGCACATCTAGAAATTTGGACTCTCTGTCATTACCTGAATGTGAATTTACCCAGTCTATGTGTGGGTAGTTGAAGTCATCCATTATTACTGCCCTGTCTCTCTTTGACCCCTCTCTTATTTGTTTCTCCAACTCCAGGTCACTCTCAATGCTTTGATCCAGAGGGCAATAGCATGTCCCTAGTAACACATTTCCTTTCAGTCCTCATAATGTTACTAATAATGATCCTGTGGAAGACTCTGATCCACCTGGGTTTTCTAGCTTATTGGAATCTATTCCTTCTTTGATATACAGCACCACCCCTCCCCCAACTCTCCCCTCCCTGTCCCTTCTATAGAGTTTATATCCAGGAATAATCATTTCTCACCATTCCACCAGGCTTCTGTTATACCCACTATATCTATGTTTTCATTAGTAACCAAGTACTCCAGCTCACCCATCTTGGCTCGGATGCTTCTGGAATTGGTATACCAACACCTATATGCTGGGTCCATCACCAGGTGTTGTTGTGTGCTATCCCCCTTACCATCATTTGACCTATTTGGCAAGCTGTCCTGTGTTTCCTTCTGTTCACTCTCACACCTTAGGGGATTTTGTCAGCCGAAGCAGATACCACCCTGTTCCCACCAGCAGCACCCTCCCACCCGCCCCGGTGTCATTTTAAAAGCTGCTCTGTGACCTTTTTGAGCACCACCAGTCTGGTTCCATTTGGGTACAAGGGCAGCCCATCCCTTTTGTACAGGCTTCACTTTCCCAAAAATGTATCCCAGTGCCTAATGAATCCAAACCCCTCCTCTTGGCACCACCATCTCATCCATGCATTGAGACCCCTCAGCTCTGCCTGTCTCGCTGTCCCTGTGTGTGGAAAAGGTAACACTTCAGAGAACGTGACCCTGGGGGTCCTGGACCTCAGTATGCTACCTAGCAGCCTAAATTTGGCTTCCAGGACCTCCCGAGAGCATTTCCCAACATCTTGGTGCTAACATGCAGCACGGCAGCTGACTCCTCCCCTGCACTGCCTAACAGCCTACCTAGACACAGAGTGATGTCCACAACCAGGTAGGCAAGTAACCGTGCGGTCTACACACAGGTCACAGACCCATCTCTCTTTTGAATCACCCACAACTAAAAGCCCCCTGTGGAGGAGTATCCTCTGTGCGAGAGAATATGGGCGCATCACCCAAGGAAGGGGTCCCTGCTAAGGGAATGTTTCCCTCTTCCTCAGACTGATGTCCTCCTTCCCTGAGACCCTCATTCTCCATGACAGCAGAAGTGCCGTCAGCCTGGGAGTGGGGTTCCTCTACCACATCTCTGAGGGTAGTTCAGTGATCTAGTTTAGTATTGTCTACACTGAATCTATCCAGGGTGTCAGACAGGGTGCTCTCCTAGCCCTATCTAGAGATGCCAGGGAGTGAACCTGGGACCTTCTTCATGCAGATGCTCTTCCACCGAGCTGTGGCCCCATTCCCTAAGGCAAACATCCTACAGCACTTGCGTGGAGTCACTCATCCAAATGCAAACTAAGGTGGACCCTGCTTAGCAAAGGGGACAAATCATGCCAACTGCCACAAGACCTGGCTTCATTTCAAAGACATGATTTAGAAAGTTCTTCAATGCAGTCCATACAATAAAAAAGTTATTTCAAGAACATACCTCTACTATAGTATAGTTCTCAGTATGGTTCAAACGAAATGCTGCTAGAAGTAGCTGCATGGCAGTATCCTTTACACCAGGCATCCCCAAACTGCGGCCCTCCAGATGTTGCTTAACTACAACTCCCAGAATCCCTAGACACAATTTTTTGTGGCTGGGTAGGCTGGAAGTTGTAGTTCAGCAACATCTGGAGGGCCGCAGTTTGAGGATGCCTACTTTACACCATAGATTGGAATTTATAATCACTAGAGCTATCTATCAACTATACCCAAAATTAGCTAGCATACATAAAAAACATTCCTCCTCCATTCCTAAACCCATACCATGTGCATGTAATTATTTTACTGCAGCATTCTCACTTAGTGTATAGACCATTGTCATCCTTGTATCTCAAAATGCATCAAATAAATATTTCTGAATAACGCAACTGAGGAAGGCTGAGAAGCTGAAATGCATCTGGCATAGTTCTTAGAACTATTGGATACATCTCTTCAGAACAGCTATTGCTTTTATATAGATTTTGCCTCATCTTAAAACTTCTTCGGAAACATCTCCGAGCATTCGTTGGTATGTTTGAATGGAAGCTTTGGACATTTCTATAGAACTTAAATAATGTCCATTTGTGGATTTTGACTTGTGGATTTTGATTTGTGGTCTGGGGCACAGCCAAAAATATGACCATTGGACTTTTTTTAGAGACATTGAGTATGTATTTATGCATGCTTTTAATGTATGCTTTTAGTGTCCGAATGTTTGATAGGACTTTTAGATCAATATTTTTGGATCAATATTTTGATCAATATTTTGATATTAATGAAGTGATATTATCTAACACTTTGAGATCAATATTTTGAGATATTGAGATCAATATTTTGATATTAATGAAGTGATATTATGTAACACTTATATTTGATTAAATTGTGGTATCTTATGATCTAACCTATATTTGAATTGAGAGTTTTCACTTGGGGTTCTTTTTTGCATCATTCTTTTCTTTGTGAATCTCCCAAAAGGTTTTCATTTCATCGTCAGTTTTGAGTATGTGATAAACACAAAAGATATGGTGGCCTTTTGGAAGTTGGTCAATAATAGCACATACAGGTGGACCTTGTCACCCGTGGTCCCAACACTGTTTTGTGTAACTGCAGTCGGGCCATGGAGATCCAACCTTGGTATACGTTGGTGCAAAAAAGTTTAAAATTCATGTATCTGTGGTTCCTAGGTGCCTGGCCCGGAAATGACCTCCAATGCCATCATTTTGCTCAAAGAAGCCATTTTGGCTCTTCGTGTTTTTAAAAAAATCTCTTAATCTTCCATGGAAAATTGGTGGAATACAGAGTTGGGGGGGGGGGATTGCTGGACAGCTGGGTACCTGGAGAACATAACACTGCTTTTTATTGCATTTTTTGCTCCTTTTCTGCCCTCCAGGAACCTAACCCCCCCCCCATTGCCATTGACCTAAGGTCTCGTTATCCATGGTTTCATTATCCACATAAATTGTTGGGAACAGAACCCCCATGGACAACGAGGTCCATCTGTATATTGATAAATCTTTAGATGTAAATCTTTAGATTTACATCTGTCTGGGAATGTGACTATACTGATTTATTCAATCTGACTCATCTTTCTTCAAATCTGGCAGTCAGTATTGATTTCAGAGTCACAGATCCCTGGCCGTCTGTTATCTACAAAGAGATTGAAACTTTGGTTAATACTCTGCCTACCAACAAAGCTCATGCCAGTGGTTCTGTGGAAGATGTCCTGCATTACCTCTTTCATTGCACCATTTCCTCAGCAGGTTGTTTCAAATTCCTAAGATCTCTTTTGGAGGGGAAGGTCTACCGGTCTGACCTACAGAAGATAGATTTCTGATGATGAAACTCTGCTGAGGGTTAGGAATGTGTACAAAACCAGTTTGCCTGGTTCCGTTTGAGTCTGAATTGGGCTTGAACCAAAATGGGCAAGTTTGGTTTTGGCACTCCAAACGAGGAGCCCAGCATGGCTCGAATTCGAGCCAGTTTGAGCCCAGTTCAGGGGTGCCAGGGACATTTTTTTAAAAATGGCAGACTTACCACCTCTGAGGCCCTTGGGGGCTGCTGGTGGTGGCTGTGGGGAGATATCTGGTGGTGTTTCCCCCTCCCCCCAACGGCCACCCCTGGTCTTACCTGAGTCATTTTGCAAGTGGCCAGGAAGCATGCGCGGTTGCCACTGCTACCTCAGAAAGGGCCAGAATGGCCCAAAATAGTCCTTAGAAGTCTGGGGGGGAGGCTTGTTGGGGGAGGGGGAACCACCAGAGACCCCACCATGGCTGCAAAAGCACCCCAAGGCCGCCAATCCCAGTGGCAAGGTAAATGTTTTTTTAAAAACTGTGGAACTCCAGAACTGGCCCTGAGCCAGCCTGGGGGATTTGGCTCAACCTCAAGCCAAGCTGGACCATTTTGATGTCGAGCCAGCTCAAGGCTGAGTCGGTTCACACATCCCTACTGAGGGTGGCAGGTAGGCTTTGCTTGGGGATTAGTAGAGGCTGAGTAATCTTGACACTACAGAGTAATGGTTTTTCTTTTATTGTATGTAAGTCAATCTTTTTATACTTTATATATGTGTATGTTTTCTTTGGCCCACCTTTAAAAATGTGGATTTCATCTGCTGCAAGACATCTTTTTACCTTTTTTCTTTTATTGCACACAATTTTTCTGTGTATATGTTCAGTGCCCTCTCCTGCTTTGTTCATGACCTCTGGTTGGAACAATAAAAGCATTTACTCCTACTGTACCCACCACAAGACCAGCTCTCTTCCCCAAGTCAACTCAGAGGAAAACTGCTCCAGAAAAGAACTGTGCAGATTCATTTTTATACCCCGTCTCTTCAGTACATTATTCTTTGGGGCAGCTTACAGTACAACATTAATAAAACAGGTACAATGCAAAATAAAACACTAATAAATTTAAGTAAGTTAAACCATCAGGCTAACACCACATTTAAAATTACATTTTTTAAAAAAGTTTCAAATTAAAAGTTATTAATAAAAAGCCAAAAACAGAGAACTATAAAAACTAAAGAATCTACCAGATATAAGTAGGCTAGCCCAAGGGCCTGGGGGAAGAAGACAGAAGGAGAACAGCTTGGGTGGGGCACTGACTGACTGCTGTCTTTGCCCCTGCCCCACCTTTCCTCAGGTTTGTGTAACATCTCCTTGGGCTGCTACTGAGGCTTTGGCTGCTGCTGCTGCTATATAGGGCAGGCTAGCCCAAGGGCGCGAGCCTCTTGGCGAGAGCACAAGGGCTCTCGTCCTTGTGGCTCTCTGCCGTGGGGCGAGCTGCCTGAGGACCAGAAGATCTCTCTCCTTCCGCCCTGAAGAGCCATCTTCTCACAATTAAGAAGTCAGCAGGAGACTACGCAAGCCTGGTTTTGTTTTGTTTTTAATTAAGCCAAGAAGCCGTGGTGGGTTAGTCTGGGGAGATGTGTCTGGGGGAGCAAAAAAGTGGGTCTGGAGCGGGGGCGGCAATATCACAGGTAGCGGGCAGAGGGAGGTATGGCGGTGGGAGTTGGGCAGGCCGTTACAGGGGGAAACGGTCCAGGCAATTGAGGCCTGTTCCTTTTTCCGGCCCTTCTCCCAACCCTCTGACCCTAGGGAGCTCTGGGAACACTCCTTCGAGGATTAGGGTGCTGCTGCTGAATGCCAGGTCAGTTAACGCAAAAACATCTCTCATCCACGATCTGATTGTGGATGAGCGTGCTGACCTGGTATGTGTGACGGAGACCTGGTTGGATGCGCTGGGCGGGGTCGGTCTCTCTCAGCTTTGTCCTCCAGGTTTCCAGATCGTGCAGCAGCCCCGCCTCGAGGGTCGGGGAGGAGGCGTTGCAGTCATCTTTCAAGAGACCCTCCCCGTTTCCAGGTGCCCGGTCAGGCAATCTCAGAATTTCAAGTGTTTGTCCTTGAGGGTGGGCCTCCGAGATAGGCTGGGGATTCTGTTGGTGTACCGACCACCCCGCTGCACTTCAGTCTCCCTACCTGAGCTGGCGGGGGTGGTCTCGGAGGTGGCCTTGGGTTCCTCCAGGCTTATTGTTTTGGGGGATTTCAATGTCCACGCTGAGGCCCCCCTAGTGGGTGCGGCTCAGGATTTCATGGCCTCCATGGCAACCATGGGCCTGTCTCAATTGGTATCAGGCCCTACCCACGTGGCGGGACACACTCTGGATCTGGTTTTTGCCGACCAGGAAATAAATGATCTGGAGGTGGGGGAATTTGAGACCACTCCCTTGTCATGGACAGATCATCACCTGGTGGGGTTTAGTTTGACTGCTCCGTCTGCCCTCTGCAGGGGTGGTGGGCCGATTAAGATGGTCCGCCCCCGGAGGCTTATGGATCCGCTTGGATTCCAGACGGCCCTCGGGGAGTTTCCAGTGTCCAGAGCTGGTGACCCTGTCGACGCCTTGGTTGATCTCTGGAATGGAGAGATGGCCCGGGCTGTTGACACGGTTGCCCCCAAGCGCCCTCTCCGGCTTGGTGGAGCCCGTTCCGCTCCTTGGTTTTCCTCGGAGCTTAGGGCGATGAAGCAACTCGGACGACGGCTGGAGCGACGCTGGAGGAAGAGTCGTCACGAATCCGATCGAACACAGGCTAGAACCCATTTTAGGGACTACGCCGTGGCGGTGGGGGCGGCGAAGAAACATTTTTTCTCCGCCTCCATTGCGTCTGCTCAGTGCAGGCAAACAGAGCTGTTTAGTGTGGTGAAAACATTGCTCCACACATCCCCCCGGACAATAGGGGAGGAGCCATCTACAGCTCTTTGTGATCAGTTTGCCTGTTGCTTTGCAGATAAAGTCGCTTGCATCCGTGCTGACCTGGACTCCAGAGTTTTGGCAGTTCCGGCAGACGTGCCTTTGGTACCATCTGGTCCCGTTGTGTTGGATTCTTTTCGGTTGGTGCGGCCTGAGGATGTGGACAAGATCCTGGGCAGAGTGCGGGCAACTTCGTGCGCTCTTGACCCTTGCCCTTCATGGCTAATAAAAGCTGCCAGGGAGGGGACAGGCAGATGGCTGGAGGTGATGGTTAATGCTTCATTAAGGGAGGGCAGGATGCCATCGTGCCTTAAGGAGGCGGTGGTAAGACCTCTATTAAAAAAGCCCTCCCTTGATCCCTCCAGCCTGGACAACTATAGACCTGTGTCTAACCTGCCCTTTTTGGGCAAGGTGATGGAGCGTGTGGTGGCGTCCCAGCTGCAGAGGGTCTTGGATGATACGGATTATCTGGACCCTTTTCAATCTGGCTTCCGCCCCGGGTATGGGACTGAGACTGCCTTGGTCGCTCTAGTGGATGACCTACGCCGGGAACTAGACAGGGGGAGTGCATCCCTGTTGGTTCTGCTGGACCTCTCGGCGGCGTTCGATACCATCGACCATGGTATCCTTCTGGGCCGCCTCTCGAGTATGGGAATCGGAGGCACTGCGTTGCAGTGGTTCCGGTCCTTTCTTGAGGGGAGGCTCCAGAAGGTGGTGCTGGGGGACTACTGCTCGGCCCCGTGGCCGTTGGCCTGTGGGGTCCCGCAGGGTTCGGTCTTGTCCCCCATGCTGTTTAACATCTACATGAAGCCGCTGGGAGAGGTCATCCGGGGATTTGGACTGAGTTGTCAGCAATATGCGGATGACACTCAGCTCTATCTCTCCTTGTCATCTGATCCTAGGGAGGCGGTGGATGTCCTGAACCGGGGACTGGAGGCCGTGATGGGTTGGATGTGGGCTAACAAACTGAAATTGAATCCGGATAAGACGGAGGTGCTGTTGGTCAGTAGGAGAGCCAATCGGGATGTGGAGATTTTACCAGTTCTGGATGGGGTTGCACTCCCCTTGAAGGAACAAGTACGCAGCTTGGGGGTACTACTGGACCCGGCTCTGCTCTTGGAAGCTCAGGTGGAGGCGGTGGCCAGGGGTGCCTTTGCACGGCTTCGGCTGGTGCGCCAGCTGCGTCCCTTTCTCAAGAAGGCAGATCTGGCCACAGTTACCCACGCCTTAGTCACGTCGCGGCTGGATTACTGTAACGCGCTCTACGTGGGGCTGCCCTTGAAGAATATCCAGAAACTGCAGCTAGTGCAAAACGCGGCAGCGAGGGTGTTATCCAGAGCTGCCCGTTGGGAACATATCACCCCCATTTTGAAAGAGCTGCACTGGCTACCGGTTCGTTTCCGGGTCCAATTCAAGGTGCTGGTTTTGACCTTTAAAGCCCTAAACGGTTTGGGCCCGGGGCATTTGAGGGACCGCCTGCTCCCAAGGGTTGCTGCCCGCTTGACGAGGACATCTGAGGGGGCCCTGCTCCGGGTGCCGACAATGAGAGAGGCCCGGCTGTCGTGCACTCGGGACAGGGCCTTCTCTGTTGCTGCCCCCAGACTCTGGAATGCTCTCCCAGTGGCCATTCGCTCCTCGGACTCCATCATGGCTTTTAGAAAGCTTGTAAAGACTTGGCTTTTTACCCAGGCCTTTACATAATCGTTTTTACTGCTGCTTCTGGGTGTTTTTATTTCTTGTATTGTTTTATGCCTGTTTTTATATGTTTTTATACTCTTAGCATGTTGTTTTTATTGTGTTTTTATTGTATGTTTTTAACTTTTGTAAACCGCCTTGGGGCTATATTTTAACGAAAGGCGGTATAAAAATGCAAAAATAAATAAATAAAATAAATAAATAAAACATTCAAAAGTCACCTCATTTAAAAAAACAACACTGAGGGAGGGAAGATAGTGAAGCTCTTTGGGGAGGATGTTCCAAAGCTGGGGGGCACAACGGAAAAGGCCTTGTCTCTAGTCTTCATTAACTGGATCTTTGTTAGTGGTGGAGCCATGTGCAGAACCTGAGTTGCTGAGCAGAAGACCCTGGCAGGTTCATATGGGTCTGACAGATACTCCGGCCCTGAGCCATATAGAGCTTTAAAGGTCAATACCAACACCATATCTGGATTATGTTTCAGCTTGTTTGCCCCCATCCAGTCCAGAACAGCCTCCAAGCCCCAAGATGAACAAAAACCACAGCATCCATGTCTTTAGTGCAGTCACAGTGTCCAGAAAGTCTGATAGCCAAGGCTTGTTTTTGTTCTTAATTAAAACTGGAGATGCACTTTGTTCTTACACCTGAAGTGAAGAAGTTGTTGTAGAAGGCCTAGTAGAGATCATAAATGCTTCTCTGAGGGAGGGCAGGATGCCTCCTTGCCTTACGGAGGCAATTATTAGACCACTTCTGAAGAAGCCTGCCTTGGAGTTCTCAGAGTTGAGCAACTATAGGCCTGTCTCAAACCTTCCGTGGCTGGGTAAGGTAATTGAGAGGGTGGTGGCCTCCCAACTCCAGGCAGTCTTGGATGAAACTGGTTATCTAGACCTGTTTCAGACCAGCTTCCGGGTAGGCTATGGGGTGGAGACTGGCCTTGGTCGGCCTGATGGATGATCTCCAACTGGGAATTGACAGAGGAAGTGTGACTCTGTTGGCCCTTTTGGACCTCTCAGTGGCTTTCGATACTATTGACCATAGTATTCTCCTGGAGCGTCTGAGGGGGTTGGAGGTAGGAGGCATTGCTTTGCAGTGGTTCCACTCTTATCTCTCAGGCAGATTCCAGATGGTGTCCCTTGGGGACTGTTCTTCAAAAACTGAACTTCAGTATGGTAGGGCTCCATATTGTCTCCGATGTTGTTTAACATCTACATGAAACCGTTGGGAGAGATCATCAGGATATTTGGTGCAGGGTGTTATCAGTATGCTGATGACACCCAAATCTATTTCTTCATGTCAGCATCATCAGGAGAAGGCATAACCTTCCTAAATGCCTGCCTGGAGGCAGTGATGAGCTGGATGAGAGGTAACAAGCTGAGGCTGAATCCAGATAAGTTGGAGGTACTTATTGTGCAGGACTGGAACTCGGGAAATGATTTTGATCTGCCTGTTCTGGATGGGGTCACACTTCCCCAGAAGGAACAGGCCCTTCTGTCAGTCCTTGATTTCCGAGATGTTTGGGGCTCTAGGATCCGTGAAAGGGCCTTTTTGGTTGCTGCCCCACTCCTTTGGAACTCTCTCCCCCTACAGATCCGGATAGCCCCTTCCTTACCGATCTTCAAAGAACTATTGAAGACTTTCCTTTTTCACCAGGCTTTTGCCCTGTAGTTCATTTTTCTGTTCTTTGGTAGTTACTTTATTTTAATTTTTTTTTAAAAAAAAAATTATTAATATAATGTAATTTTTAATGTTGCCTGTTTGCATGTTGTTGTGCACCGCCCGGAGTCTTCGGAGTGGGTGGTATATTAAATGTCTCTAATAAACAAACAGACACACAAACAGGTACGCAGTCTGGGGGTGCTTCTGGACATAAAACTCTCCCTGGTTTCCCAGGTTGAGGCAGTGGCCAGAAGTGCCTTTTATCAGCTGATATGCCAGCTGTGTCAATTTCTTGAGATAAATGACCTCAGAACAGTTGTACATCTACAGGTCACCTCCAGACTTGACTACTGCATTGTACTCTATGTGGGGCTGCCTTTGTACATAGTCCGGAAACTGCAGTTAGTCCAAAATGCGGCAGTCAGATTATTCTCTAGGTCATCTTGGAGAGACCATATCACTCCAATCTTAAAAGATTTACACTGGCTGCCAACAAGTTTCCGGGCAAAGTACAAGGTTTTGGTTATAACCTATAAAGCCTCAAACAGCTTGGGCCCTGGGTATTTAAGAGAACACCTTCTTTGCTATGAATCACACCACCCATTGAGATAATCTGGAGAGGTTCATCTGCAGTTGCCACCGGCTCGTCTGGTGGCTACTCGTGGACAGGCCTTCTCCATTGCTGCCTTGAGGCTTAGGAACACACTTCCTGCTGAAATAAGAGCATCTCCATCTCTTACAACTTTTTAAAAGGCAGTCAAGACGCATTTGTTCACCCAGGCTTTTAATTAGACATTGTTTTAACTATATTTTAATTGTGTTTTAATAGTTTTAACATTTTTAATTTTAATGTGTTAATCTTTTTATTGATTTTTATTCTTTTGCAAACCACCCAGAGAACTCGTGTTTTGGGTGGTATAAAAATGTGATGAATAAATAAAAATAAATAAAAAGTTTATGTTCCGAATGTATATGGGTATGAATTCTCCAGCTTCAGAGGAACTTGCTCCCTTTGTTTTTGTGTGAGCACCTGTTGTGTTTCTGTGTGTTCCAGCCATTTCTCTCCTGAGATAAATAACTGTGCTGTGTCTCTTTATTCAGAGAATTGGCAGAGTTATCTACCCCACTATGGAGGCTGACTGAGAGGAGGCAAGGCCAGAATAACAAAACATGCAAGGAGGCAATGAGAAGTCCTCTTTGTAGGTGGACATTTGGGGCTCGCAGATACCTTTAATTAATTTGTTTGTTGCAGTAATCAGCTTTGTTGTGGCACACTAAAGTGTCCCAGTGCACAGTTTGGGACTCGGTGATCAAGTGGGAAGCCTTGTTCACAATGGGATGGGCAGCTTGTATTTGATCCTGTCATTATTCTATCCTACTTGAAATATGAAGATATGCTCACATGTGTCTCCCCTTGACAAGCAGAAGAAGGAGAAAAATTAGCATGCTGAAAGTGAGGGGAGAAAAAAAAGCACCCCTACTGGTTTATCATTTTAAAACAAATGTGATACAGCACAGAAACAGAGCTTCATTTAGCTTTGTATGTCTTGACATGTAATTATGCCTCAGATGTTTAAAAAATATTTATTGAAGCATACATTTAAAAAATGCTGCAGAGATTAAGCATAGTGTAAACGGATTTTGGCAGACAAGAAAAAATATTGTTTATCCCTCCACCAAAGGCAGCCCACATGGAAAGACTTGGAGTGCCTGTTGGCCTGATTATAAAAAAGGTTCATCTATTTGAACCACAGTTGCAAAAATTGTTCCCTATCCAAGAACAGAAAATACAGCTGTTAAGTAACAATAAAAGAACAATGCTCTGTGGGTGAAAAGATGACAAAAATAAATCCTGATTATCCAACAGGTTTGTAGATACTTGCAGTGCCGAGTGAATAAATGAGTCCTCAACAGACCAACTACAGTTCTTCTAACCTGTGTGGGTGAGGTGCGAGAAGGGGCTTCTGTGAATGGCATATTGGCAATCTTGGATAACTTGTTTTTGGCAGGCATATAGCTAGGGGAGAGTGGGCCCCTCAAGTGTGCCAGTCATGCCCCCTGCATGTGATGTCACATGAGCTGGAGAAGCACATCAGAGAGGTGTCAGAGAGAGACAGAGCTGTAATAATGGGTAACTTCAATTACTCTGGGCTAATTGTTGTGCAGGTATTGGCAGAGAGGCCAAATCTCTAGACATTCTAAGTGACTGTGCCTTAGAACAGTTGGTTACAGAACCAACCAGAAAGAAGGTGACCTTGGAATTAATCCTAGGTGGTGCCCAGGACCTGGTGCGAGATATCTGAGTTCCAGGACCATTGAGGAACAGTGACCATAGTGTGATCAAATTCAGCTTATATATTTTGTTTGTTTGTTTGTTTGTTTGTTTAACATATGTTTATACTACCCAAAACTTGCGTCTCTGGGGAGTTTACAATTAAAATCATTTAAAACATTGAATCAATTAAACAATTAAAATCATTTAAACATTGATGTTTAATACATGTTTAATAAAAACCCCTGCTAACTTGGCAAAGAAGCACCTTTTAACGTGGTGATTATCTTTATTTAGCAAGGGGAGAGTAACTGGCCCTATCCATCCCCAGCACAGCATCCCTCCAGTGAGTGTGGCTGGTGTCTCTCTTATGTTTCTTTTTAGATTGTGAGCCCTTTGGGGACAGGGGTCCATCTTATTTATTTGTTATTTCTCTGTGTAAAATGCCCTGAGCCATTTTTGGAAGGGCGGTGTAGAAACTGAATGAATGAATGAATGAATAATGAACATTAAAATCATTTAAAACCAACATTGAAAATTAAAACCATGAATCTAATTAAAAGCCTGGGTGGATAAATGTGTCTTCAATACCTTTTAAAAAGCTGTCAGAGATGCAAGAGGAGCATTGCCAAGGAAGTCCAACATAGATGTGTTGGACTTCAGAAGAGGAAACGTCTAAAAAATTAGGGGACTGGTAAAAAGGACACCGAAAAGGAAAGTCAGGAGGGTCAAATCACTCCAGAAAGCATGTAACTTATTTAAAACCACAATCATGGAAGCTCAATTGGCATGTATACCAAGAAGGAGGAAAGGTACCATCAAGTTCAGGAGGACACCAGTATGGTTAACAAGTAGAGACAGGGAAGCTATAAAAGGGAAGAAGACTTCCTTCAGAAAATGGAAGTCCTGCCAAAGTGAATAGAAGAGAAAGGCACATAAACTCTGACAAAAGAAATGCAAGGACACAATGAGGGATGCAAAGAGAAAGTTCGGGGAGCATATAGCTAGAAGTGTCAAGGGGAATAACAAAAACTTCTTTAAATATATCAGAAGTAAAAAACTTGCCATGGAGGTGGTTGGACCCTTAGATGAAGAGAACGTGAAAAGGATTATTAAGGAGGATAAGGAGTTTGCAGAGAAGCTAAATGAGTTATTTGCATCTGTCTTCATGGCAGAGGATACTGACCATATACCCACTCTGGAAGTGAGCTTCTCAGGTTTGGAGGCTGAAGTACTGGGCCAATTTGAGGTGTTGAGAGAGGATGTTCTTTTTTATATTTTAATTTTTTTTATTTGCAGTAATCACATAATAACACAGTACATTTAACAACCATATTTTCCAAATATCACAAGAAAATCCAAAATCAGATCTAGTACCGTTAATATAATAAATATAATCTGCCCAGATACGGTGGAATTGTGATTCTACTCTCACAGCCCCCCTGGATCACTGTTTTCAAAAAGTGATCCAGGGGGGATCCATGAAACTATAGGCCAGATATCATAACTTCTGTTCCTGGTAAATTGATGGAAAGCATACTTAAGTACAAAATTGTTAAATTTCTAGAAGAACAGACCGTGTTGAAGGAGATAATCTTGTCTCTGGGTCAACCCAAAGGGACCATATAACTAGGGGTGTGTGGAGACTTAGGTTCATGGTTCGGTCCAAATTGGGACTGGTCCGCAGGTCAATAAACATGTTTGGCATGTTCGGTGGCCCAGCTCAAGCTGGTTTGGCCATTTGAAGGCCGGTGAGGGCGGCATCCGGGGGGGTGTCTAGAGGCACCTTTTAAGTAAATCAGAAGGTCTTTACCACAGTGCTGCTGCTGCAGGTAGGCACTCCTCCCAACAGCACTCCCCTTCAGCAGCCCACACGGCAGTGGCATGGCTCAGGCACTGACCTGGCCTCTGCATGTGCCGTTTGCATCATTAGTATGGTATTGCTGACCATGCAAATGGGCTTGGCGTATGTGTGGAGGCCAGGTGAGTGCCAGAGTCATCCTGCTGCCACATGGGTTTCTGAGGGGAGGGCCACCGCACCTGGAAGGACCAGCTAATTTACTTTTAAAGGTGCCTCTCGCCACCTTTAAAAGTAACTGGCTTTGTCCTCAGCAGCAATCAATACACTAAACTAGTTTGAGCTGGCCCTCCAAACCGGTTCCTGGACCCACTGACTGATCCAAATTCAGAGTGGACTGCGAACATTGGTCCCTACATATGCACACCCCTACATATACCAACCATTTAAAAAGAACTGCACTGCCTGCCAGAGGCTGCTGTGGGGAGCGCCACCGCAGCTGGAAGCTGCTTGGGGCGGCGGCACTGTGGTAAAGACCTGCTAATTTACTTTAAAAGGGGCCTCTTGCTGCCCCCCCCAGCATCGGCCCCACCAGTCCTTGAACCACCAAAGCAGCTTGAACTGGGCCGCCCAATGCACCAAACAAGTTTGTGAACCCTTGCACCAGTCCCAGTTCAGACAGGACCATGAACATCAGTCCACACACACCCTTAGTTATATGGTGACTTTGGGTTGTCCCAGAGACCTGTCTGCTGTATTCTGGCTACTGCATTCTGTTACCCCAGAGACATAAGAACATAAGAACAGCCCTGCTGGATCAGGCCCAAGGCAACCTAGTCCAGCATCCTGTTTCACACAGTGGCCCACTAAAGGCATACGTTCTGAGCAGTATACAAGAAGCTCGCTACTCTTGGAACCCCCATTCGCGGTTCCGTGTATACATGGGTGTCTAATTCACACACATTTTCCGTATCCACAGATACTAAAGGGTTAAACTCCATGTATCCGTGGTTCCTAGATGGCTGGAAGTGGACATGGAGGTCACTTCAGGCCACTATTTTGTCGCCAGGAGCCATTTTGTGGCTCGCTTCTTTAAAAAAATATGTGCATGCATGTTGAGCTTGCTCATGCGCTGACGTGCGCACGCGCCACTTCCGGCCAAAGGAGAGGACAGGGAAGTACATTGCCACCCCACCGGATCAATTTTTAAGTGAGCACCGGTGAGGTAAATGCAGTGTGTGGGGGGGCGGGGGGGTTAAGTGCACCCTCCCCCACCCTTAAAGTTACCCCCCCCATCTTTGAATCTTTCGAACTGCCCAATCTTCAAACCAGTCTGGAGGCCCGTAAAAGGGCCTCTGAACTGGTTCGTGCACATCCTTCCCTCCTTTGGTCCAGGGTACTTAAGAGACCGCCACCTTTGTCATGAACCCTGCTGCCTATCAAGATCATATGGGGAAGCTGGTTACAGTTGCCACTGGCTTGTCTGGTGGTAACTCAGGACTGGGCCTTCTCAGGGCTTTGGAATACGCTCCCTGTCAAAATAAGAGCTTCTCCATCTCTGATTGCTTTTTAAAATACCCTTAAGACACACCTGTTTTCTCTAGCTTTTAATTAAAACTAATTTTAAACTCTTTAATTGTTTTTATTCTTTGAAATTGTTTTAATTGATTTTTGTTCTTTTATATTTGTTGTATTTTGGATCATGTATACTGTCTAGAGATACATATCTATCTATACCACCATATAGGTGGTATATAAATATGATAAATCAATTAAATAAATTTTAAAAATAAACTTGAAGATATCACATTACTCCTATTTCTTATACTGACTGCTGATACATTTCTGGGCAAAATACAAGTTGCTGGTAATTACCTATAAAGCCCTAAATGGCTTGGGCTTGGGAGATTTAAGAGAACACCTTCTTCTTTACGGCTCCTAGCACTTATTAAGATCACCTGGGGAGGTGTGCCTACAGTTGCCACTGCCTTGTCCATTGGTGACTCAGGGTTGGGCCTTCCCTAAAGCCACCCCTGGGCCTTGGAATGCGCTCCCTGCTGAAGTAAGAGCCTCAACATCTCTGACAGCTTTTAGAAAAGCTTTGAAAATGCACCTATCTAGCCAGGCTTTTGGTTAGATTTTGAACTGTTTTGAATGTTTTCATGTTTGCTATTGTTTTAGTGGTCTTCACTGTTTTATTTGTTATATAAACCACCATAAGACTTTGGGGCTATTCACATGACTACGGGTGGGTGGTTTGTGGGGAAAGGCAGGGTTCAACTTAACTTCCCCCAGACAATTGCTCTTTTCCTCTTTGGTGTGCAAACCACACATCCACACCACCCACACTGCCAGGAGCAGTATGAATCACTATCTGTGCTTCTCCTAGCAGCATGTATCAACAGAGGCTGGGTCTCGTTTTCTCAGCCTCTGTATATCCCACAAGGCACCGCGTGATGAGTGCACTGCCTTGGGGGATTCCTCCATCAGGCAGGTGCTCTGGGAACCTGTCTCTGTCTCCTTGGGCTCTGTGGAGTCCAAGGAGACTCATGAGACCAGCAGCCATGTTAAGGGAGCCGGGTGCTAAGAGCCGGACTTAGGAATAGGGTTAGGCTGGGTGGGAGTGCTAGGCTGCTCATGAGAACAGCCTCTTTATATTGCTGGCAGTATAGAAATGTGATAAATAAATAATGCTAACCTTCCCTTCCATATCTGAGTTCTGTCTTTAAGCAGACACCCAATATAGTGCCGTAGTTAGAACGTCAGGCCCAGTTTCAATTCCCTCCTCAGCTTTGAAGTTCACCGGATGACCTTGAGTCAGTTCTTTGCTCTCAGCCTAACGTCCCCACAGAGCTGCTGTAAGTAGGCAGGGAAGAACAATGTACACTGCACTGAGCTCCTTGGAGGAAGAGTGTGGCAAAAACTGAATTAATTAAATAAATTAAATAATTGATCATACATATTTAATGTCAAATGGTTTCATTTTAATCTCACCTCTACGTTAGCTAAAATAGTACATTTCCTTTCACTTTTTCAGTGAATTAGCCATGCCAGTCATGGTGAGTGTGGAATCTCGATACGTTATGTTAATTCTTTATTTGATCACTGACCAGAAAAAGGGAAAGGAGAGGGGGGGAAACAGCATCAAAACAGCAGAGCATAACAACAATATCCAACAGCTATAATACAGAGAGGTTAAAGGGCTGTAGAAGATGTCATAGCTTGTCTAATCCTGTTAGCAATCAGAAGAAATTTGGCCACATTATATGTAATCTCAGCATCCTGATCCAAAAGTAAATAGCTAGTACAAGATTGATCTGAACAGCCATAACAATTTCTTAGGTATGGATCAATAAGAGCAACCTGAAAGTCATTATAACATTTACAATATAATATAAAATATGAGAAATTGACTCAACTGCTTTATCACCACACAGACAAAGACACTCTGAATAAGGGACTTTTTGGTACCTACCCTCTAATACTGCAGATGGAAATGCATTGAAGCCAGCTAAAGAGAATATTCTCCTATGTGTGGGAATCTCATCTAAAGTAGAAATTCATCTGGTTAGGCAGCCACTATGGTTCTTTTGTGGAAAGAGATTCCAACAATTCCATCTCAGATGCTCCAAGTCCCACTTTTGCCACATGCTGTGATGTGTGCCATTACTTTAGGGACTTGAAAGGTTTATAACTGAAGCAGTATGAAACGTTGTTTTTTCAAAACAGAGTACATACTCCTCTATTGACTTGAATGACTGAAACCATATCTATTTGCAATAATCAGATTACTTCTAAAAATATGAAGCTACCATCTCCTGAGGCAGGCCATTGATCCATCTAGCTGAGATAGTTCCTCTAGTCCAATTAGCAACAGCAACCCCATGTCTAATTCAGGGGTCTTTCTCAGTCTTCCTACCTAAGAACCTTTCCGGAAATGCTCAGGACTGAACCTACATTCTAGAGAGATGGAAATAGATCATACACAAGTGAGTAGACACTTTGGACTTGAAAATCCTGACCTTTTTGTGACTGTGTGGCCCAATTCACCCCCAGCACAGTACCCCTCCAGTGAGTGTTGGTGGTGTCTATCCTGAGTTTCTTTTTAGATTGTGAGCTCTTTGGGGACAGGGATCCATCTTATTTTATTTATTTTATATCTATGTAAAGCGCTTTGGAAACTTTTGTTGAAAAGCGATATATGAATATTTGTTGTTGTGTGGAACAGAAAGAGCTCGATAATGTTTTCTTTTTCTTTTTTGCTAATAGGCATAATCAATAGGATGAAGCTGCTCCACCATTTGCCTCACATAGATGCTATTACAACTGTGGCAGTGCATACCAAGTTTGTGCTCTCATCACAGCAAAGTGGATGTGTAGGCCATCCAGTGGAAGGTATTTGATAATGATGGGTTCCTGTTTCAGTTCAGGACTATGAGTAGATGACCTCATGGTCCTAACTGCTTTAGGTTTCTTAAAGCAAAATGCATTTAGATGGAAGAAAGGATGAGCTGGTCCCAAGTGTTTCTGCTCACCTGACAAGATCATCAGAGGGAGCTCTGCTCCATGTGCCAAAAATGAGTAAGGCTTGGCTGTCATATACATGGGACAGGGCCTTCTCAGTCATTGCCCCCGGTTTGGAATGCTCTCCTGGCTGGCATATGCTCCTCAGCTTCTATGATGGATTTTAGAAGCAAGTAAAAACATGGGTTTTTAAACGCAAGCTTTTAGATTAGTGTTATGGAGCCCCTGGTGGTGCAGTGGTAAAACTGCCACCCTGTAACCAGAAGGTTACAAGTTCAATCCTGACCAGGGGCTCAAGGTTGCCTCAGCCTTCCATCCTTCCGAGGTCGGTAAAATGAGTACCCAGAATGTTGGGGGCAATATGCTAAACCATTGTAAAACCGCTTAGAGAGCTCCGGCTATAGAGAGGTATATAAATGTAAGTGCTATTGCTATTGCTATTGCTATGTTCTGTGTTGCTGCTCCTGTGGATATTGTTGTGTTTTGTTGTTTTACTGTGTATATGTTTTTAATAGATTTGTACTATTTTTAATGTTGAAATTTAATATTTGTATTAAGTGCGTAAGATACTGTAAACCGCCTTGGGATACTTTTAAATGGAAAGGTAGTATAAAAATCTGACAATAATTAAACAAATAAAAGTAAAAGTGTGTACTCAAGGACACCATTAGGGTGATGGGGGCTACATCTGGACCCTATGTCTGTTGACTCCAATATTTGGGGGGGGGGTGTTGTTCTCTCATCGGAACGCATTTACTGTGTTCCATTGAACTTGATGAGAATCAAACCCTAATTACTCCAGCTTAATACATAGGATGCCCAAACTTTTACATTATTTTGGTATAAAGTTCAGAGTCCGTAATCACTCCTGAAGCTAGGCAAGATTCACATTGTTTTGGTTTTTACAGTGCCTGCTCTGCATGAAATTCACATCTATTTTCCAAACTTCCTTAAGCATTGTCACTTAATCAATTGTAAAGCTATTACCTCAATCAAATCCATTCATCCCCACTGCTCAGAAATAACATCTTTGCCAGCAGATTTTTCTTTTTCTTTTTGAGAGCTTGCATTTTGAGACATACAGACCAGAAAATCCAACTGGTAACTTTGCCTCTGTTGGTACTCAAATTAAACTGGTATGTTTTGTTTGGAGTGCAGATCAGAAGAAGAGTGCTCAGACACACAAAAATGGAATTATCTTTCCCAGTCTTTCTACTCTATACTCAGATTTCAATTTTTTTTTAAAGAAAAAAGACCTAATGTTAAAATTATATTAATAATTCATTGGCGATATTAATGGCTGAGTTAAAACTTTAACAAGTTGGTGTTACAAAACTGTCAAAATTGTAACACTACTGCCTTCTTTAATTTCAGCTGCTTCTGATGAAGCGTAGGGAAATGCCTTATTGGTGTGCAGTGTTACCAATTATCTGACAGAGCCAGAGTGTATTTTGAGCTAATCAGAAATAAGAGCACAGAATTAAATCTCCCGTGTGAAACTCATCATTTACATATTTATGATTCAGAAATGATAATAAGGCTAATGAGAAACTCACGTTGAGCTTTTAAAAGTCAACCCAATCTTACAGTTAATTTTCAATAGCTAAAGCTTCCTGGTACATGGGAGTTTTTTAAAAAAGTCTTTTGATTACCATTTAACTTAATTAAGCTTTGAAAGTTATTTGTGGGGAGCTATATATTTTTATATGTCCTTTACACTAGATTGCTAGTGTTGTGCGGACAAGGATAAATAGTCAAGGAGAAGGTTGCAAAGTGCATTTTCTATCCATTTGCATGACAGAAATCCCACGCACATGCCTTCATGCCCATGCATTAGGAAGAGCCTACAAATCGCCTCTCTGTTCCTGAAACCTCAGAGCAATAGCATCTATGTATGGGTTTTCTGTGTACATACACAGTAATGCAGAGCCTTCATGATTATGCTCATTATGTTTGCAGGGTGTACAAATCATCCATTGCAGTCGACTTGCATAACCTCCATGCTTGCCTGATGTGGCATCATTAGCTAAAGAGGTGATCTCTTCCCACGCACATGCCTTCATGCCCACACTCAATGTATTTCAAATATATATATACACACACACACACACACACACTTCCTAGGAGTCAGAAGAAATTGCTGATTATGGGAAAGGAACCTTTCTGTGTATAAAACAGATTCTCTCTAATGGTGCACAGTCCAATTGGTGCAACAGTGGCCTCTGGCTTCATATATTATCTATAATCTGCTATTGTTGTTGGCATTAAAGGTAAGAATTGATGGGAGGCTGGAGTTATGCCTGTTCTACACTTGCCAGTTCTGCAATGCTGCCCCAGTTCGTTATCCCCAAGTCAAACTTCCAGCCCCCTGTTTTGGAGCTTTGCTGCAGAAGAAAGGTTGAGAAAAGTTTAAAATGGCCAGCAAGAGAGGGCACTGGCAGGAAAGAATCAGTGATTGGGGGGAAATGGTAAACCCACACTCTCCTGGCTGCTGGGCTCCCCCACCAAAATGTTCTCTCCACGTTTGATGACCCTTGCCTTTGCCTTGTAACCTGCAGTTCTACCTTCAGTGTTTCTGAATCCTTGATACCTGGGCACAGGATTTTTTTCTGGGTAAGAATTGGAAATATAGTTTACTATGAGTTATACATTTTTAAAAATTTTCTCCCAGAACAATGGACAGGCAGCAGAGGCGTATCTAGGGAAAATAGCGCCTAGGGAAAGCACTGAAATTGTGCCCCCTGTCCAAACATCTGACACCCATCTTTCAGACAGCTTTACCATAATATCAACTCAAAAATACAAGTCAAGCTCATTAATCTTTTAATATTTCAAAAACTATTTAGCAGTGGTCGTAGCCAGACCAAAAAATGCTGGGAAACTACAAATTTTAGTATGCTGGGGCTCATGAAATACCCAAAGACTATGTGGAGGTGTACTTGGAAAACTAAACAGAAGTGCCCGTCTAATTCTCTACTATGCATTGTAGCATAGCTATTACATACGTTTTAAAAATAAATGGAGAATTTGACTTTTCCCAGATACTCTGAAAATAATTAAAGGATATGCAGAGTAAACTGTGTCACTACTTGGAATTTATTCTAGTATTTCAGAAAGACAGTTAAAATGAGAGAAAGAGAGCAAGAAACTCCCAGTGGGCCTTAAAACTAAGGATTTCACACTGATTCAAAGACAAACTCACCATTAATAGCCATATTATTAAGACATCACATTTAACTCACTTATCACAAGAAGCAAAGTAAGAGCAAATGAATATAATCCTAGCTCATAAGCTTCAGCTCAGTATTCACAAGCCCTGATTCTCTGTACTTAGTGCCAAACTAAATATGCGTACAGTGACATATTATATTTTTTAAAAAATTACCTGCAGCCCCTTCAGGGGGGCTTCCTAAAGGCCATGTGTAGGGGGTCTGCAAATGTTCCCCCTCCCCTTGCTGGCCTCTAGGGCCTCTCAGGGACCATTTGAGTATGTGCGGTGGCCGTTTTTCAAAATAATTTTTTAAAAAATGGCTGCTGAAAACAAAATGGCCACCGTGCATGCTCAAATGGCCTCTGCAAGGCCTGGCCTGGCCTAGGGCCTCATAGAGGCCATTTGAGCATGCATGGTGGCCATTTTGTTTTCAGTAGCCATTTTTATTTATTTTTTAATTTTTAAGAATGGCGCCCACTTCAAGTGGCACCCGGGGCACGTGCCCTGCCTGCCCCACCCTAGATACGCCCCTGACAGGCAGAGTCCTTGCCACCACACTGCAGATTGGAGAACTCAAGTGTGCCACTGCCGTTCAGCATCCTACCCCTTGTCCAATCAGTTTGGGCTCAGGGATGGGATCCTACCTCCTGGTCAGTGGTTGATGCTTCCATCAGTTTTAGCACAGGCAGCATCATGACATCCCAGTGACTACCTCTCTCAAGATGATGTCACTACCCATTGGACAGAAGGTGTGATGTCATGTTTTTGTAATCTTGTACTTTAAACTGTGTTGAATGGAAAGGCAGGATGCACCCAATATGGGCATCATTGGCATTGTCCAGTGGTGATTTTTACAAGTGATATGTCAATCATATCAACCTCTGCTAACTTGGTAAAGAGGCACCTTTTAACATGGTGATTCTCTTTATTTAGCAGGGGGAGAGTAATTGGCCCTATTCACCCCCAGGACAGTACTTCCAGTGACTGTTGCTGGTGTCTATCTTACATTTCTTTTTAGATTGTGAGCCCTTTGGGGACAAGGATCCATCTTATTTATTTATTATTTCTCTGTGTAAACCACCTTGAGCCATTTTTGGAAGTGTGGTATAGAAATCAAATGAATCAATCAATCCATCCATCCATTTTTGTTTCCAATTTCCTGGTCTGTATTAGTAGTTGGAATTAAACAAAATGTCCCTCTTCTGCATTCTTCACTACATGAACTGAGAAAAGAAGCATTCTAGATGAAAAAGTGCTCCAACGAAAAATGCCTTGGGAGCTTTTCCAGGTACCAGCATGCCATGGTGCCTCTGAGCTCCACAGGAACTCTGCTGAGCCCTACTGGTCCAAATGGGAGACGAGAGACTAACATGCTGAACATGGACAGTGCAGTCCAAATATTGGGCAGTATAATGGCACACTTTTCTGTAGTATATTTCCTACTCCACTACCACTAGCAGTGTACATGAAACCAGTATGCCCTGTTCAGTTTGAGGCCAAACCAGACTCAAACAGAACCAGGCATGCGCTGCCATAGCTGCTGGGGGGTGTCCTACAGTGGTCCCCCCTCCCCCATCTCCAATCAGCCTGGTTCAGGCCATTTTAGTCAATTTTTGGCTCGTTCTGGGCCTCTTTGCACGGGCGGTGGCCATTCTGGAGGATGCTGCACATGCACACTGGCCATCTGTGTGATACCCAGTGCATATGTGTGGCACCCTCTAAAATGGCCTCAGCCAGTGCAAAGAGGCCCAGAACGAGCCAAAAATTGACTAAAATGTCCTGAACCAGGCTGATTGGAAACAGCGGGGGGAGGCCTGCAGGGGGAGGAGGAACTGCTATAGATCTCCCTGTGGCTGCAGCCATGCCCCCTGGAAGCAGTGAGTTTCTTTAAAAAAAATTTTTAGAACCCCCAGACCGGCTGGGGGCATTTGGCTTGAGTTTGAGCCGAAGTGGTCTGGTTCGGCTTGAGGCCAAGCCAGGAGCAAGCCCTTGAGCCAGCCAAGTCTGATGGCAAACTGGCTCAAGCTCAAGCAGGTTCTCACATCCCAAACTCCCACTTCTGGTTTAGCAATACAGTGGAGAACCATCCATGAAGGACTGAAGGACCAAGGCTGAGCACTTGCTGAGGCCCCAGACAGAATGAGGCTTCCTGAAGCGGGTGCCTGGCATTGCAGTGCCATCATAAGGATATCTGTTCTCACATTTTGCCCATTTAGGTTGGAGAAAGGGGCCCCACAATAACCCAAATCCAGCTCTAGATGAATTTGCCATCTGGATACACCCTTAATGAACATAAACTCTAAATAGAAAGTTTCTACAATGTTCTCTTTTCTTCCCCAGATGACACATTTACATTTAAATGTGTGAAGCTGCATGAACTAGAATAGAATAGACTCCTTGCTTTCTCTGGCTCTGTTCCAAACACTGTTTCATGACTTTGGAGAAAGTAGCAAGTTTGAAGGCATGTGACTAATAGAACAGCAGCATGGGTAGATAATAGATCACCTTTCAGACAGCAGGATTCTAACATCCCAAAACAAGATTTCTGTTCTTCATATACTGTAATGTACACAGTCCAGAGTCTGGACAGATGTGCATGCAATGTTTCTTCCAGATATCCAGATGACACAGGGAGAAAATACTTGTTTTTGCTAATAGAGTCAAGTGATGGAGAGTTTTATTAGTAACATCCTCGGAATATCTATTTTTCTTCCCATAGCATACTATTTCAAACAGTTGAAGAGCACACACTGCCTAGGTCATTTGGTACAGAATTTAAGAGATGGGGGAAGTCGTTCAGCTCTTTCTTTGTAATTGTTATCCCTTTTGGCTAGAAATGAAATTCTCATAAAAATTAAATTCTCATTTAGTTCTCCTCTCAGGCTAGAAATAACTGCTAGTAATTTTGATACGGATACTTAGCAGCTTAAAATGGGGACTAATTTTACCAGGGCTAACTCTTAAGTTAACCTGATAGTATTAAATATCAGGGGGAGGGGGGAGATGTGATACAGCCCCTCCTATTATATTAACTCAAGACTTTACCACATAAATTGCAGATCTGCAGCAACTTTTATGAAACTGTATCAAAGCTTTCTCTCTGGTTTGAATGGATGAACTAACAAGCTCTATGTCTATGAAGAACCACTGAACAAGTGGATACTTCAAAATTTCTTGGCTCCTGGCCCAATTACTCCCACTATCAATCCCAAGCTGGCTTTTCTTTTCCAACTGGGAGGATGAAAAGGTCAAAGAGGATACAGTAAAAGATAATGACTTGGATCAATATAATGACATTTTAAGTTAATTTCTCCTTGGACCTTGAAGAATGAATTTGAAGAATCTTCTGTTTACATGCTGTAATACTAACTTAAAGTTAGTGCCATGCTGTGTATGTGAGATCTATTAGAAGCATATCATTCCTGGAAAAGTATTGGACCATGCTGGAGAGGCAGCCAAGATGGATCAGTTCAAAAAGGACCCCGCCCCCATACACACACACAAGGACAAAGGTGATTTCCTACAACCTCCTACTCTTTGCAGCTTGGCAACTCACTTGAATTAAGTGGAAGGACTAATAAATGAGCAACCTAGAGACTTGATTGATTGATTGCTAGATTTTTATACTACCGCTCATTAAAATAATCTCAAGGCAGTTTTATGAACATGAGGCTGAGATTTTGCATTTCTATTGTCCAAGTGAACTTCTAGTCCAACCCTGCACAGTGTAGAAAACTGCTATATCATCCCTAACAGATGGTCATCAAGCTTCTGCTTGAAAACCTCTAGCAAAGGAAAATGAACCACTGTACAAGGTGGACAGTTCTGCTGTTGCACAGTTCTGCTTGAATTATTAGACTAAATCTGTCTCTTTATAATTTAATCCCATGGGTTCCAGTCAGTGTTCCCTCTAACAGGGATTCTCAGATCTTGTTGACTACAACTCCCATAATCCCCAGCCAAAGGTCATTACAGCTGGGGATGCTGGGAGTTGTGATGAACAACATCTGGAAATCTCTGTTAGAGGGAACAGTGGTTCCAGTCCAGCCCTCAGGACCGAGGGAAAACAAGCCCATTCCTCCTTCTGTGTGACCCTTCAGATATTTGTAGACATTGGTATCATATCTCCCTTTAGTCTTCCCTGCTCCAGGCCAAACATAACCAGGTATTTCAACTCTTTCTCACAGCTGACTTTAGGGGTCTACATTTAGAGCTAAGGTAACATGAGTATAAGGACTCATCATGACCCAGCAAGTGTGACAACAAGACTTATGAACAAGAAGTGACAAGATAGTCATTAATTTGGTCTTCATTCCTGTTGCCATTAGAAGGGGGCTGTGCATAGATCTTGGAGTCAGAGTAGATTAGGCAAAGAGGAGACATAATTAAACTCATCACACTGCAACCTTAATTGTTACCTTTATTCCCCACCTTTCTCTACCATGGAACTCAAGATGGCATACATGGTATTCTGAGGCAGTCAACCATCCAGATGTGGATCGAGACTTATTTCAGCAAGGTGGCTGTACCATATTCCCTCCAGCCATGCCCTAGGATAACATCCAAAAGCACTTCTGGCCTTGCAAGGGGAAAAAAGTAAAGATCTACTATGTACAACTCAAGTCCTTGAATACAAGATCATATGTAACATGCTGCCGTTTTAAAAGCTCCAAAACCTACGTTTCCCCTCAGTCGCCATCCCTACCTTGAATGGGTCCCATTTTTTACGGCCAATTCCCATAACTACGTATATCCCATAAACTGCTATATATGCAAATCACATAAATTTGGAACTCAGATTCAAGACAGACACTAGGAGTATCTATCCCATTGCATAAAGTAACTGCCCTGTTTTTGGCATGTATACCATTTATCATTCCTGTGCAACTTTATCACCATAGAAGCTAATTAGGTCACCCCCACTCTGATCTTTATCTGTGCTCCGCATTGAAATGTGACAACATGCCTACTACTATCGCTTGCATGGCTTGTTTGTAAACTTTATTCCTCTGTCTGTGACCATGTATTTGGAGATTACTTCATGCTTTTGATGAGTAGACTCTGGACTGTGAAACCTTACATCACAAATGTATGTGTTGTTAAAGTGCCAAAGAAAAAGGTGTTGATCATCATGTTTTTGTGTCTTGTCGATTTATTTGTGTATAATCCCCTGACAAAGAGCTGTTGTGCAAAACACTTTTGGATCTTGAATAAAATAATATTTTTTTGCCCCAGTGGATCCTTTAAAAAAAAAATGCTGTCCTCTTTGTTCTGCTCAGTTGTGAAGGCGCACTCTAGTTTCTATTGTGCTACATGTAGGACTGAACAATGGGACTAGAAATCATGCTGGTAGTTTTGTACAAGTCTTAGATAGCTGTTTTTCTCTTGAGACTTTGGAAAGAACTTCCTCCCCAGCCTTTACGATAGGGCTTCATAACTTTGCCCCTCCAGCTGTTCTTGGACTACAATCCCCATCATCCCCAGTCACAATGGCCAATAGTCAAGGATGATAGGAGTTGTTGTCCAACATCTGCAGGAGGAACAAAGTTCTACAGCCCTGCTTTATGATCTGAACACCCAAATGCAAATATCAAAAATATAGTTTGTCCCACTCTCCCCTACTGGCTCAGTGTATTATATTCTACCATCTGGCTGCCCCCTCCGTCGACCCAACTCACCCGATGAAAGAGGGAGGAGAGAGTGGTCCAAGAGGTATGGGCGGGCAGGTGGCACCACTGGAAGATGCTCCCAAGGAGGCCAGAGTGGGATCGGGTGGCCAGGAAGCAGGAGGTGCCCACAAATTAGATCATGGGGACGCCAATGCTGAAGGAGATAGGGATGGATGGGAGGAGGGAAGCAGAACACAAGGGTGAAGAAGGGTCGGGATCCCTTTAATAAAGGATATGGGGTGGAAAGGGAAGGGGTGGGGCCAGGGTGTATGGCATGTGATGCAGCCTTTAAAAAACAGCTGGCTAGTGATGAAAGGGGATGGGTGGCTGCAGCTCCCAGTGAGGAGTCAGCCCTGAAGAAACCATCCGAAAGAGGAAGTTAATGGGTATTGTAACCCCCTCCCTTTCCTTCTGAGCCCTGGCTGGGCTGGATGCCAACTCTGGCAGGAATAATGACAACCCACCTGGCAGGGCAACAAGGAGGGTGCTGACCTGCAAGTCAGGATACCTACTTAAGTCAGGTGTTGCCACTGTCCACTTTATTTTGTTTCCAACCTTTATGTCAGTGTGCCTGCATATGCATTTATAAAAATGGCCATCATTCAAAAACAAATATAGTAGACATTTATTGCATTTGTTGCATTGTCCACATTTATTGCAGTGTTTACTAGGCAGGTGTCCAGCTACATCTCTTAAGAGATCAGACTGAATCACTTTCAGTTTGTGACTCCTGAAAATGTGGATAAGCTGCTTTGGACTGTATGTCTTACCACTTCTTAACCCCTGCCAAACTTGGCTAATTTCATCTGCCAATAGTACTATCAGTGACTGTATGGTACATATTATAAATGCTTCTCTGAAGGAAGGCAGGATGCCTCCTTGCCTTAAGGAGGGTTACGGTTAGGGTTAGGATCTGCCCTGGATCCTTCAGAGTTAGCCCATTACAGACCTGTCTCCAGTCTTCCATGGTTGGGCAAGGTGATAGAGACAGTGGTAGCTCCAGGCAGTCTTGGAGGAAACAGATTATCTAGACCCATTTCAAACTGGCTTTCATGTGGGCCATGGGGTTCAGATTGCCTTGGTCAGCCTGATGGATGATCTGTTGGCTATTGAAGCGATGGGGTGTGTGACTCTGCTGATCCTTTTGGATCTCTTGGTGGCTTTTGATACCATCGACCATGAAATCCTTCTGGATTGCCTGAAGGAGTTGGAATTGGGTGGCACTGTTTTACAGTGGTTCTGTTCCTATCCCTCTGGCAGATTCCAGATGGAGTTTCGCTTGGAGACTGTTGCTCTGTGAAGCAGGAGTTATTGTACGGAGTCTCGCAAAGCTCTATACTGACTCCAGTGCTTTTTAACATCTACATGAACCCACTGGGAGAGATCATCAGAATACTGAATGAACCCAAATCTATTTCTCAATATCAGCTTCATCAGGTAATGAAAGCCGTGATTTCGTTTGGTGGCTACTTGGTACCAGGACTTTTCAGTGACTGCCTGGGACACTGGAATGCACTCCCTGTCAAAATCAGAGTTTCTCCATCTCTGGCTGATTTTAAAAAGACTCTTAAGATGCACCTGCTTTCTCAAGCTTTTAATTAATTTTAATTGGTTTTCTGTCATATTTGTTGTAATCATGGTATCCTGTTTTTATATTAGTTGTATTTTAACATGTGCAATGCTTAGGGATGCACATGTCAGGTGGTATAGAAATATGACAGACAGATGGATAGATAGATAGATCTTGTATAGTGTTTCCAAATCATAGCCATATTTGCATATGCGCACTGAAGGAAAAAGCTGGAAGCAAAGTCAATGGACATGGAGGTGATGGGAAGCAGGATCATTAGAAAGAACTGCAGGATGGCATGCTCTTGTGACAGCAGGTTAGCAACGTCACACCCAACTGCATTCAGTGAAGATCCCTACACAGAGCTTGTACAACACAGGTGGAAGCACAGGAAAATTGGGCATCAGGGAATCAACATGATTTTATTTTTTCCTCATAATTAGGGCTTACTGTTCTGGATGTTACGGTGTGTCTTTATTGCTTTATTTCATTTATCTTGCTAAGGTACTGTGTTCCTTGCAGATCATACACATACGTCATATAAATGTACATTTAATTGGTCCCCAGATTAGAAACATCAGAGCAATGCTGTAAAGAAAACATTTAGATCACACTGAAACAAAGGGGCTTTTGTAAGTGTGAAGTTTCACAGCAGCAGCAACCCAGATATAGTGGTTTAAAGGGAATTGTACAATATGCAGGTCTCCCTTGCAGGTGAATCTTTTTTCTTTCGGGGTTTTTTTTTTTTTTGGTGTTTTTTTGAAAGCCTGAAATAGCTCAGAAATACTGGATATAGAACTAGAACAATCCACCATACTTTCTCTTTGAAACAATGACCAGAGTGTTCTTTTTTACAATAGAGAAAATAATTTTTTTATCTTCCAGGAACATTTCAAGGGTAAATGTGCATTTTGCAGGTTAAGGAGATCCCCTGCTAACTGAGCAAAGAGGCACCTTTTTAAAGTGATAATTTTCTTTGCTGAGCAGGGGGAGAGCATCTGTCCCTACCCAACCCCATCACAGCATCCCTCCAGTGGCTGTTGCTGGTGTCTATGTTATGTTTCTTTTTAGATTGTGAGCCCTTTGGGGACAGGGAACCATCTTTATTTATTTATTTATATTTCCCTATGTAAACCGCTTTGGGAACTTTGGTTGAAAAGCGGTATATGTGTTATAATAATAATAGTGGCGCCTGCCACTTCGAAGGTGGAGGGGTTTCTTTAAGGATGGGGGAAGGTGCTCTTACCCCTCCCACTGTGTTTCACCTGTCAGTGCTGTCTTTTAGAACAGTCCATCAGTGTAGCAGCGTACCTCATTGCTGCCCCAGTGCCTCCTCGGACAGGAAATGGCTGGAAGTGGCCGGTGCATGTGCATGCAGTGTGTGCGTGTGTGCGCGTGTGCACGTGCGCGCAACATGCATGTGAGTGCAGGTGCACATGCACAATGTGTGCATGTGCACTTCCAGCCACTTCTGGTCTGAGAAGGCACCAGGGTGGCAAGGAGGTACGCTGCTGCCCCATTGGACCATTTTAAAAGACAGAGCCGGTGGGGGAAATGCAGCAGGAGGGGTAAGAGCACTTCCCCATCCTTAAAGATATCTCCCATACCTTTGAACCAGTTTGGAGACCCATAAAAGGGCATCTGAACTAATTTGTGCACATCCCTAAATAATAATAGTAGTAGCACTTATATAGAGCATAAGTTTGATGGCCCTGTTACAGGGTATGGCCATTTTTTACACACACCCCTTCACCCCTACACACAATGCTGGCATGGAGGTCCTGCATTTTTAAGTCCAGGAATTGGAAAGATGCATGTGCACACTGGCAAAAGGAAGGGTCAGAAAAGTCACGTATATGAGAAGACTGGAAACCAGCCTCACAAGTTGGCAGAGTTATGCTGATGTCCAAAGGTGTCTCTTTGTATTAAAATCTCCTTAGCCTTCCTGACACTGATAAACTGGAAGCCCCTTTACCTATATCTTGCTAACATGTTTGATTACATTCCTTTCTTCCTGCATTACTCGGAAAATGCATTAACTGTCCTGATCCCTCAGGATTGCTTAGTCCCTGAGCAAACAAAAGGGCCATTTTCCAATCTATCTCAGTGATTGTCCCAACAGGAAAGCCCATCACCTGTCTGGCACCAAGGTTGGTGCATTAACCCAACCTCATCTCGTTTTGTACTGACCCCCCCCCCCCCCAATGGTAAGGGTTCCTTGGAGATTTCCAAGCACATGGATTTTACCCAGAGGTCTCCTTCCCCCGGACCTTGGGGCACAAGTCTATGGCCACACCACCCCTCCTCTGCTCCCCCAATCATCCACCCCGCCCTATTGTACAACCAGCCCCAACATTCACCTAGCCCCAGAGCACCTGCCCTGAGCACTACTCAGCCCAACCTACTTCACAGGGTTGTTGTGAAAGAGAAACTCAAGTATGTAGTACACTGCTCTGGGCTCCTTGGAGGAAGAGCGGGATATGAATGTAACAACAACAACAACAACAACAATAAAATATAACAACAACAACAACAACAACAACAACAATAATAATACTCAGATGAGTAGCTCTCTGACTCAGATGCAGCACACCTGCCCCGGAGTCACGCCCCACCCCTCCCTGTGCTGCTGCATGCTGATTCCAGCAGGCAGGCATCTTTAGCAACATCAGCAGCATGGAGGTAGGAGAGCTGCAAGAAGGCAAGAGCAAGGCTTGGGCAGCTGGCAGGCTCCCTGGGCAGTGAGATGTGGAGACAGTGAGCCAGCCGCAGCCAGCCACTGTGTGAGATGAAACATTTCCTTCTGGAGGACTCAGTGACTTAATTGAAGTGTTTCTTTGGAAATCACTGAGCTGGGTTGGCCTGATTTGAATCCAATCAAACAAAAGTTTTTATTCTTCAGTATGGTCCAAGGAGAAGGTGGGGGTGCAGTGGGGAAATAGCTCTGGGCTGCTGTTCTGGGCTGCTCTGGGTACCTTAACAGCTGTTTCACCTGCAGAAAATAGATGGTGAAGTTTTTCTTGGCAGTAATAATTAAGCATTATTGCCTGCTTAGATCTGCAACTCAAAAAGCTATTAAAGGCATAGGGTAAGAATAGGAGCCAGTGGAAAAGTTGATCTTTGTGGAGGGGAAGGGGCTAAATCCTAAATCTGACCTGCTGTGGCCTTGATCCAAATAGACTCCCATATGACTGACCTTTAACAAAAACAAACCCAACCATGCAAGGGCCAAAACTATGTTGAAATGTTTCTGCTAATCCATATCTGAAAGAGTCTTCTTTTCCAAAATACTGGCCTTGTTTGATGCCCTTACAGATGGCAATGGCACTTGACAGATGACCTTGGGTGTTGCATCTGACTTTCAGGGACATGCCATCATGGATGGTATGAATGAGAGATAGCAGGCACTTGAAGGGGCTTCCAGCTTTTCCCACAATTTGGTTTGGGAGATGGAGTCAAATGCAGACTTGAGGTCTATAAATGCTGCATCCAGAGACTGTGTTGTGAGTGGAGTATTTCTCAATAGGGTTCTGAATAACTAGGCACTGATCAATGGTGCATCGTCCCTCCTGAAACCGGCCTGCTCCTCTGCTAGGAGGTTTTCTTGTTTCAGCCAGTCTCTAAGTTTCCAATATAGGTGTCTGACATTGAGCTTGTTCATAATGCTGAGCAGGCTGATGGGTCTATAGTTTTCTGGGCTGTTCCTCCTACCTTTTTTGAAGATGGGCACAATGACTGCTAGCCCACAGTCCCTAGGGATACAGCCATGTTTGTCAATGAATGTAAAAAGCAAGGCCAGAATGGGAGCCCATCATTTTAATTGTTTAATTAGTTCAACAGGGATTAGCTCATCAACAACAGTGTTCCCAGGTCTTAGTTGAGAGATCTGCTGATGTTACCAGCGACCAGGTGGACAGTTCCTCTATGTCTTGCTGGAGGCATCCGAGGTTCCCTACTACATAACTGTACAGTTCACAAAAGTGCTTTCCCCAAACCTCTGGTGGAGTACAGCTGTCCAGGTGTGTCAGGCCATAGCTAGGGTGATCCACAGTGATGCACCAGAACAGGGCCAAGTCATTGGTTCTGACTGCTTGGATGAGACGTGACCAGGAGTCTTGCAAGGCGTTTCTTTTCTTGTGGTTGAATAGTTGTTTCTATTGCCTCTTTTGCATAGGAAGGTCCTTTACAGTCAGTCCTATGTTGGTTTCATAGGTGTTGTAATTGGCAATGAGCAATTTGTTTGTTTGTTTGTTTGTTTGTTTATTTGGCTTCAATGCATTTTAGGTCAAAGCATGGTTTGGAGCAGTGCAGGTGTCATTTGAGGTGAGCAGTGTTTTCATGAATTAGATGCTTTTGTAGTTTTGCTGTTAGCCATTGGGTCGGAGTCCTGCATAGTTCAGCTTCTTATCCTTTGAGTAGCTTGTGAAGGGGAGTATATCTGCTTCTGAGTTAGGTAAGTAGCACTGATAGTGTGCATATAGAGTATTATAGTCAGGGCATAGTCTAGTGTTAAGATTGCCGCCTCCTACTGTAGTGTATACACACTGGTGGAGGTAGAGAGAGGGTCAGTTAGGTAGCTTTCCAGATCAGACCACAGTTTCCTGACCTAGGATATTTGCCTTCATGGAGGTAGATGTTGATTACTAGCAGGGTTCAGTGTCTGAAGTGGATTGTTACAGCGATAGTGTGTTACTTAAATTAGGAGAGTCCTAATGACATTGCATGCAGGGTGGTAGAAACTAGAACTCCCAGTCCACCTTTTGGGTCTGCTCCTTGTCATGCTGGCTTCTGCTCCCAATGAGTGTGCACTGAAGCAATTGACTGTGAGGTCTTCAGATGTCCAGGTTTCCTGCAGCATTATGATGTCGTGTTTGGAGATGAAGTCTATGAAGGATACATCCCTGCAGCTGGAGTGCCAACATGCCACTTTCCAGGTCAGAAGGGAGACTGACTTTGGTGCGTCAGTCTATGCTTTTATTAATGTATGCCCGTGTAAAGGTTCCCAGAGGAGTATCCTGAGGAGTGATAGTTTGTAGGGCTGCAGAATCAGTGGGCAGTTTCTGATGTGGTTGGCTCAGACAGTACTCCATAAGGCACGCTGGTCAGATGCTGTTCTTGTGGCTCCACTGGTGCTCCCAGGGGTGCATTAGGCAGCTTCAGCTCTGATGGCGGTAAGGGTGATGATGGGCATGTGGCCCCATTCATTGGCAAGTACTAATTCATAACATTGCACAAGGGCACTTAAGCAGCACTTCAGCCATTGGAAATAATGGCTGGAATGTTGTGGAAGTGTGATCAGGCCTATTAGCACAAAAATGCTCTTGTGCAACACAGGTGGGTGTTTAGATGCTCAGGCAACGGAGCACCACCCATGTTACTCTGCCCAGAATGTCAGCCATTGTTGTTAATTTCTCCTTCTTTAAATTTTTCTGTTGCTGAGATTTCCCCCCCCTCTTGAGACACATTTCATATAGAGCTAATTAACAGAGACTTTTTATATAAATTAACAGTTTTAAAGTGCCATTTCTTGTGACTAACTGCCTCTTCTCAAGCAAGAACCTGCTGACTAAATTTAGCAGTTTCCGTTTATTCAAGGCTGGGAAACTGGGTAGAAAGTATTTTTGTTCTTTACCCTTTACTTTCCTCTTCTCTAGAGTAGGGAATGTCTTCCTAACATTCTTATCCCAATTGAGAATGGTCTTTCAAGATGCTTTCTGGTGTCATCTGGTAAAACTGCAGCCACTTAAGATAAGTCCGGAGGGTGTTCCATCCTTAAATTCTTCCTTTGTAGCCAATGAATGAAACTGGAGCCTATGTCACATGGGCCTAGATTCCATGGCATTGCTCCCATCTGGGAACAATGGCTGGAAGGTGGGGCATGAAAAGCATGTTCAGTCAAGCAGACACAGTCAGAAGGGGGTTATGTAAGCATTTGCCAGCCACCTTTAGCCCAGCAGGGCTTTCCTATACATCTTAATTGCATACAGGGGGAACGTATGCTTGTTTTCATTGAAAGCAATGAAACGTATGAATTGTTTTCATGAGGGAACATGAGACCATCACCTCAGGCAGCAAATTATTGGGGTGCCAACAGGATGGCAGGATACCCACCACTACCGTCAGAGTAACTATTTGGGACCAATCTGACCCTTGCAAACTTTTCAAGAAGTGCCTCTCCTCTCACTCCTTGGAAAGCCTGCACAAAACACAAGGAGAGATGAGGAGGCTGCTAAGGACCTTCCCTCTTCTCCAGCCCCTGAACCAGTTTCAAAGCTTGAAAAGGGGCTGGTTCCTGCCAGGGTCATGGGGCAAGACAGCCTTTGGTGCTTTACCTCAGGAGTCATAGTACTTTGAGCTGTCTTGATTGCAAAGCAAAAGGAGGACAGGTGGGGAGGGGTGTGGTAGTGGCAGGTCCACAAAAGCAACTCCTACATCATGGAGAGCAAGTCTGTCAATGGCTGCTAGTCTTGATGGCTATAGGCTACCTCCAGGTTCAGAGGCAGGGGGGCTATTCTCACAACCAGCAAAAATCGGGCTAGGAGAGCCTAGCCTGATTTTGGCTGGTCGTGTAAACCACCGAGCTCGCAGGTGAGCCCGGTGGCTTACAAGCGGCTAGCCCGCTTTTTTAGCCCTCCCCTTAGCCTGGGTTTGTGGAGTGAGTACTCTGCAAACCTGGGCTTTCCGATCGTGAGTAGCCGCGGCGCGGGTCTGCGCCACGGCTACTCACGAGCACACCCCCAGAGGGGAGGCGAAAAGCCGGTGCCTGGCTCCGGGG
Source organism: Hemicordylus capensis (assembly GCF_027244095.1). Taxonomy (NCBI): domain Eukaryota; kingdom Metazoa; phylum Chordata; class Lepidosauria; order Squamata; family Cordylidae; genus Hemicordylus; species Hemicordylus capensis. The sequence continues at coordinate 123,434,391 of NC_069658.1, read as the reverse complement.
GTCTCCCCAGTATGCCCTGCGCACTTGCGCAGGGCATACATAACTGGAGCTTCTGGGGGCCACGCAGCCCCCGAGCTCCCCAGCTCCCGCCGGCTCCATCAAGGAGCTGGCAATTGTGTGGGTGGCCAATCCGGCCACCCAGGGCTCCCTCCCTGCTCGTGTGCAGGGAGAGCGGGCTTAGCCCTCTCTCCCCGCTCACCCTGCTAAAACGGGTCTCACTGATTGTAAGACCCGGCTCAGGGTGTTTCTGAATACAAGTTGAAGGGGAATAACAGCAAGAGAGTGGGGCATGTCTTCAGCTCTTGCTTGTGGGTTTTCCAGGGGCAGGTGGCAGGCCACTCCAGGAAACAGGACATTTGACTAAATAGGCCTTGGGTCTCATCTCTTCTTCTTATGCTTACTGCATGCCTGCCTCCTATCACTTTGCAGCTGTCCTGCAATGATCTGCACTTCCAGACCAGGACTACTGGACTCCCAAACATCAAGTTTGATCCTAAGGGCACCTTCACCTGCTTGTCTTCATCAGTGTACCCAATTCCAAATTGTTATCCAGGGGTGACCAGTGCAAATGAGCTGGGGGAGGGCAGAAAATGAGCTACATGTGTGGTGCTTGATGTTCCCATTCTGCTCTGCTTTGGCTATCTCTCTCCCTCTCTTGTCTCACCCTGCCTTCAGCCCAGCCAGCTGGAAATTCACCTGGAATGGGGTCATCAAGCCCTGCACCTGCATCTTGTTTTCCCTCCCTCCACCAGCTTGTTTGCACTAGCCACCACTGTTATTATCCTAGGCCAATGCCATGCAGGGGTGCAGAGACGCGCCTGCATGGCTCATATATCTATAGTGATGAGGTTAATGCTTTAAATATGGGGGTATCTCATTTGAATGGTTTTGACCATTTGCTTGATGCTTCTGGTGCCATCCCCGCACTAGATAACATAGCACAAGTCCATTCATTGTGTTCCATGATGAAGTGGGAGGGGAAAGGAGGGAAGGGCAAAAGAAAGGTGCAAGGCAAAGATAGGAAGAAAAGGAAGGAAGCAAGTAATACATAATACTAGGGGAGATAAGTAGGATATTGCTAGATCAGACTATAAATGCAAAGTCAATAGTCACCAAGTTTAAAAGGCCAAGTCAATAAAGTAATTGCTTGAAGGAATTCAGGTATCAGGAGGATGAATCAATGGTAATAAACAAGATTAGGAGTATGCTTCAAAAGGCTAAAAGGCTGAGCATCCATGTGATGGGAAGCACCTTCTGCTAAATATGCCTGTACTTTGCTAGGACTCTGGAAAGGAAAGAAATCCCGACCCTTGGAAAGTGTAGTTTCAGCTTTGCTCAGTCTTTTCATTCCATTTGATATTCTTAAAGCACAAAGTCATAAAATTCACAATAGACAGTTTCTGGTGGTCCATCACAGAACATCCTTAAAAAATAAAATTGCATAAAATCTCAGAAAGACAACATTTGAATGTCATAACAAATGCCATGTTCATTTGAGATTAATATTATTATCCTAGGAATATGATATAAGATTTTGAAACACGTGTTGTTTCAAAATCTTGTGACGCCAGATTTGAATATGATTCAAGGTTTTGAAGCATGGTCTGTTTCCGTTTGTGAAGCAACACAATGCTTTATCTCCCCCCACCCTCACCATCAGTATTTAAAAGAAAACACAGCCAGAACAATCTACATGCTTGCGATGAGTTCTGGAACCATACAGTTCAGGTTGCAACAGCAATTCTGTGAGAAGGACAGCCTGCCAGAGCAGAAGTAGCACAACACTACCACCTATGCATATTTTATTCATGTATGTATTCATTAAGTTACTTGAGTTCTACCCCCATTCTAGCTCATTGTTCTCAGAATGGCTTTACAGTGTCCTCCCCTGCCAAGTGTCAATAATCCTGTCGCCAAAGGGCTGACAATCTTTTATAGAAAAAGCTCTGTCACAAGTGTGGTGATGGCATTGCCTCTAGAACTCTGACAAGGAGGTCTGTACACGTTAGCTTTGCTATGCTCCTTCTTCTCCCGCGGCAGCCCCAACTGCAAGTGGCAACTGGTGGAAAAGGTGCTGCAGAGTGGACCAAACTAGGTGGGAACAAGCACAAAATTGTAGGTGTGATGGAGTCAGATGTAAATGAGGACTTGACTGTATAAGGTCAAAAGGATAAACCCAATTCCCTTAACCATGCAGCAGCTGAAATTGCAAACCTTCATAGGGCAGGATTGGAGAGCACATGATAGTGATGTCTTGCTGGGATGAGTCTAGGTCTGATTAGTGACTGCCTAGGAAGCCCACAGTTGCTAGGTGTGTGCAAGCCAGCTTGGTTCAAGCTGGGATCAGTGGGTTTGGAATCGAACCGGACTGACCTCAGCCAGTCTGAGTCCGAACCAAACTGGGCCCAATTCAAACCAAACTGGTTCAGAACATTACTGGTAAAGGGGAATCCAGTGAGGATTCCCCATTACCAGTAAAGGGGGCTTTCTTAAGGGTAGAGGGGGTGGGTGGGAATATGTACTTAAAGTGCTGCCACCACCAGCTGAGGCAATAGTCACAGTGAGGGGACAGTGGGGGCAGCAGCAGCTCCCCCCGGCCTCCCCCAGAGTAGGCAGGGCCACCAACAGCCTGATCCAGGCCTTCCTCAGCCCATTTTAGGCCTCTGCACATGTGTGGAGGCCATTATGGTGACCTCTGTGCATGCCAATTTAACAGTAGAGCTCCGAACCAGAGCTCGGAGTGTGCCAGTAGAGCATGCCCGACCCACTTTACCAGTAAAGCTCTGAGCCGACTGGCTCAGTTCAGATTTGAATCAGATCCCGTTTGACCGGGGGCAAAACGGAACCAGGCTGTGTCAGCTCGAATTTGGTCCATTCAAGCCAACCCAGGAAAACCGGTTTTGTGCAAAAGATGCTACTTTGAATTCCCAGATGGAAAACCAATGAAATGAATGAATGAATGAATAAATAAATAGAATAAGTTAGCTACTTGAGCCGAACTGCTTGGTGTACCAGCAAACATGCGATTAGAAACTCCTTTTAACTAAATAAGAGGAATAGGGTTTGCAATGGTGAAATGGTTGGTGGGAGAAAAGGCTAGGATAAATATTCATCTATTTTTCTGGGAGCAAGGAGGGTCACCACATTCAGCTAAAAATTGTGGGGGCGGCTAGGGAAAGTTTTATCACTTGAATCTGTTGCATGTGTAAATTGTCTACTCAGCCTTCTACTCACTCAGCCTTCAGGCCTCAAGCAATGTCCTAGTGACAGGAAGAGGGATTCTCAAATGGCAAGTCATGAAATAAATCCTACAACAGATGTGTCTTTTTAGCAATCAAACTTAACCCATTTGGCTAGGTTATATTGCAAATCCTAACAATACATGCATAAGTACTGTAGCCTAGAAACAGAGGGAGAACAAAAGGAGGCAGAGGACTTTGTGTGTGATTGTTTCTTTTTTTGAGAGAGGCCAGCATCCAGAGCAAAGGACCTCATGCAAAACAAGCATTGCTGTGCTTGTGCAAGAACATGGCTTACTTGCACCAAGTGTGGGGATTGCACAAGAGCACTGTTGCACTATAGTACTAGGAACATAAGGACATAGGAAGCTGCCTTCTACTGAGTCAGACCATTGGTCCATCTAGCTCAGTTTTGCCTATACAGGCTGGCAGCAGCTTTTCCAAGATTACAGGCAGGAGTCTCTCTTAGCGCTGTCTGGAGATGCCGAGGAGAGAATTCGAACCTCTGCATGCAAGCACACATATGCTCTTCCCAATGTGGCCCAATCCCCTAAGGGGAATATCTTACAGTGCTCACATGTAGTCTCCCATTCAAATGTAAACCAGGGCAGACCCTGCTTAGCAAAGGGGACAAGTCATGCTTGCTACCACAAGACCATCTCTCCTCCCATAGACCAGCTCTCCTCCTCTTGTATAAATGTTCACATTGAAATAAACAAGGGATGCCACAGTTGCACAAGTATGTTTGTGGTACAACGAGACCAACTGCTATTAGACAGCACAACTGTTTCGTGCTATTGTCAAGTCCTTCCACATGTAGTTTGTTGCTCTGGATGTCAGGCAGTGTGTTTCAAGAATCACCTGTAGAAGCAAATTTCTTTATTCAGAAAGAATATATTTATCAGGTTGACATGAATTTCTGACATATTTTACTACCAATTTTCCAATATCCAATGCCTGAAGCAAAATTAATACAGAACACTTTTTTTTAAAATCAAAAGAATTTTCAACTGGATCAAAACCTGTGCCTTCAAAAATTATTCAGCAGTTGTAGGTGATTAGTTGCAGCTATAGTTTTATAATTCACAAGATATTTATGCTGTAGAAGACATCAGCTTCTTGCTGCCTGAAGCAGTTTTTAATAATCCACACATCTTACTAGCCCCTTGTGGTAGCCATTAAAGCTACAAAAATGAAGATGCTAGTTCAAATCAACAAACACACAATCACAGAGCAAACTAAAACAAAGTTGGGTGTGTGTCAAGCGCAGGAATTAGAAGTATGAGTGTGGCATTTTGAATTAAAGTATGCAGACAAATACCAAAGAAGGTGTCACTTAATGATCTCATGATTTATTTTTGAAAGAGGAGCTGGTTTGGGGCTTGGGTAGATGCACAGAGCAGGCAGTATAAAAATATGACAGAGAGACAGATAGACAGACAATGTTAGGTGGGTTCCTTAAGCACACCCTTGAATTGTTGACAGTCTCACTTGCTCTCTTTTACTATCATCCAGCATGGTTAAAAAACAGTGTCCAGAATTAGGCATAAACTCTGCTTCATTAGTACAACCTATAGGTACTATTTTGTACCCCGTGGAATACATTTAGTAATTTAGGTGATAACTAACTTAGTGGAACATATTGCTTGGCTACGTTATAACCACCATGGGAGTCAGCATGCTTGTGGTTCATACATAACACCAAACTAGAGGTAGGCAAACCCGCAGTTTCATTTTGAAACTCCAAATTGCGTCGCAGACATCTGTCAAACCATGGCCTGGCAACCACCAGCTCCAGGAGAAGAAAGCCCCTCCATGCTGCTCAGCCTCCAAGGCAGATCCCAGCAAGCTCCATGGCCAGACTGTGGGCAAAGCATAACCATGTCAGTGGGGTGGCCGTGATTGGCCACGATCCTGAAGGGGACGTGTTGAGTGTGATTGTGCATTTTTGGAGTCCTCCACCTGCCCTTGGAATGGAAAGGGCATTTACATTGATTTAAATGCCCTGCAGTGCCCTTCAATATCATGCCATGGCAGTGCTTATTCTGCAAGCGATGGCACTGCAGCCCCCCAAGGAGCCCTCCATCCTTGTAGTCCCACACAAGCATGAATTCGGGCAGGGGTATTCTGCTGTTAGTAAGGGAGGGAACAGGGGCATGTCATAGGAGGGGATGTCATAGATGAGGGAGGGCAGAGGATGCTGTGGTGGGAAGGGGTCTGTCCCACAGTAACCTGGGAAGATGTCACAATTGGTAACCCTGGCCAAGCAGTCCATGCAGACCCAACCAAAATCCTGCTGTCTGGCAGCTTGCTGCTGAGCGGGTCCGCCCTCTCATGAGAGGGCCAGTCTTCTGCAGAAGGCTATGCCCAAGTAAGGGCACTGACCCACCCACGGACTGCAAGCTCACAAGTTGAGCCAGCCCACCAACACACCCAAGGGGCCCCTGCTTGTGTGGGGCCCCCAACTCTCAATGTTGGGGGCCCAACATTGGTAAAGATGTTACCAATGGTAACAGAACAGATCCCCTAAACCTCCCCACCCTCATTCCCTGTGGGGACTTTCATACACCCAAAGAACATCTAGATGCTCCATGTCCTATGTCCTGGCCGCATATGAGAAGGGAAGGGGAGAGACACTGGGACAAATCTTCACACCCATTCAGAATACAACATCCTGGTCCAGTTTCATGCCATATGCAGATCTTCTGGCATGGGGAATTGTGGGAGAGCCCCCCCCCTCTTTTAATGCATCCCCAGGAGAGTGGAGTCACCATTAGGGGGCATGGACAAAGGTGCACATATCTACATGGCCAGATGGGCTGGCAGGGGGCATGCTCCAACAGTTATTTAGTGGCAGCTGCCAAGACAGGGAAAGCAGTTTTCAGGATACCCCGCTTCACGGCTTCCCTCTACACAGCAACCTTGCTCAGTTGTGACAGAGCCCCAGTGGTCTGTCACTCCCGTGAGGGAGCAAATGGTGGGAGATGGAGATATTTTGTCATTGGGCATCATTTCCCCCCCCCAATTCAATTTTTATTGATTTTAACAATAGTAATATTGTCATTCATTACAATATACACAAAAAAGGGACTTCCCGCACACATCTCTTCGTGAATCATCGGCTATAGAGTTTACTCTTGCTATAATAATAATTCAAAACATAAATTTAAACCCTTACAAACACAGTTAATCTACTCAACCTGCAGTTTTTTTACTAAATTTCAAACCCTGCTGTAAAGTCCATAGTAGGAAAATAATCCTTTAGATACAACAAGAATGGTTTCCAATCTTCTTTGAAGCCTTCCAAATTTTGATCTCTTATCAGTGTTGTAAGTTTTGCCATCTCCGCATATTCCAAAATTTTTATCAGCCAATCCTGTTTTGAAGGCAGTTCATTACTCTTCCATTTCTGTGCATATATAATTCTGGCCGCCGCAGAAGCGTACATAAAAATGTTAAGTTAGTTGTAGAGATTACACCTTGTGTTATCCCCAGCAGGAAGGATTCTGGCTTCTTAGGAAATGTCATTTTAAATATTTTCTTTAACTCATTATATATCATATCCCAAAAGGCTTTAGCCTTCCCACAGGTCCACCACATATGAAAAAAAGTGCCTTCAGAATGTCCACACTTCCAACATTTGTTTGAAACATTTTTATACATTAATGCCATTTTTTGTGTGTGTTAGATACCATCTATACATCATTTTATAATAATTTTATTTTAAAGCATAACATGCAGTAAATTTTAAATCAGTTTTCCATAATTTTTCCCAGGCTGCCATTTCTATATTATGACCCACATCTTGAGCCCACTTTATCATGGTCGTTTTAACCACTTCCTCTCTTATCTCTTCCAAAAGTAGAAGTTTATACATTTTAGAAACTAATTTTTCATCATTTTCACATAATTCCTTCTCAAAGCTCAAAATCTGATCCTCAAATCCAGCTTTAAAATCCTTCTTATATATTTCATTTAATGGATGATACTGAAACCAATCTCTAACCAAATTTTTTATTTCAGTTAAACTTTTCAACTTACAGTCCTTTTCCTGGAAATATACGAAATCCCTATAGGTACCCCAATGCGTTTGCATATTTACTTCTTTACATGATAAGTCTTCAATCGGAGATATCCATAACGGAGTTTTAGGTTCCAACCAATTTTTATACTTTAGCCACACCCTCATTAAACTCCTTCTTACATAATGGTTCAAAAAGTCTTTATGTATTTTGCTTTTTTCATACCACAGATATGAGTGCCATCCAAACCTTCTATCAAATCCTTCCAAGTCAAGTATTCTAGGGTTTCTTAATGTTATCCATTCTTTTAGCCACGTCAAACAAACAGCATCAAAATGCAACCTTAAGTCCAGCGAAGTAAGACCACCTCTTTCCTTTGCATCTGTTAAATTATTAAAATTAATTCTTGGTCTTTTCCCTTGCCAAACAAACTTAGTTATATCCTTCTGCCATTGCTTAAAACAAGTTAAAGTGTTGATTATAGGGATAGTCTGAAAGAGAAATAACATTTTAGGCAAAACATTCATTTTCACCACAGAGATTCTTCCCATTAAAGACAAATTCAATTTAGACCATCTTTGTAAATCAATTTTCACTGTATTCCATATTTTAACATAATTATTAGTAAACAACAAAGAATTATTGTTTGTTAACCAGGCCCCCAAATATTTGATTTTCTTCTCCACTTTCAACTCACTTATTTCAGAGAATCTGTCCTTAGATTTCTGATCCATATTTTTAGTCAGAACCTTAGTTTTGGCCTTATTTATATAAAATCTAGCCAATTGACCAAATTGTTGTATTTTATCCAAGAGTCTTCCAATCTTATCCATTGGGCATCATGACTTAATTTGCTCAGCAGTTCTCTCTCCTACCCTCTGATGATTCTTCTCAGGAGCTGAAAGGCGTGTCCCATAGCCTTTCACTCTCATTATTGAGCAGTGCGTCCCAGGTCGGGTGGCCCCCACCTTCTCAGCAGTAGTGCACTTCCCACATATTAGAGCACTACCAACCCCAGCAACCAGCCCTGCTCTTAAGTAAGCCTAGGGAGTACAAACCCCTAAAAGGGAAAGGGGCCAGGACCCCCTTCCTTAATCTTTCTGTGTGAAAAATTGAACTTTGATTATCAAGAATACCTGTGGCTGCCTTTTACACTTGGGTCACACAAATGGCCAGTGCACATGCATGGAGGTAAAAAAAATGACCTCCAAACACAAAGGACCGGAGCAGACTGAAGAAGGCCTGAACCTGGTCTGAACCAGGCTGGAGTTGGCCTTAGACACTGGGGGGGGGGGGGTGGAGAGACTGGTGGGGTTCAGGGGAGTAGCCACCTCCCCAACCGCTCCACGGACTCCACAGCCAGTGCCGGTGGCAATAGTAAGTACTTTCAGCTGATTTTAATTTTTTAAAAAAACAATAGCCCCCCACTCTCACTGCCCCTTTAAAGGGGAATCCTTGCAATTGCTGGTAGGACTCTGAACTGGGCACAAACTGGTTTGAATTTGAACCAAACTGAGTTCCAGTCTGAAGGGAGTCAAAACCAAAATAGTCTGGCCTGATTCAAATCTGCTTCAGATTCGAACTGAGCCAGAAAAAATGATTTTGTGCATATCACTATTGGAAATGACCTCCAAGGTCATTCCTGGTAAACTGCAACCACGTATAAGCCAAGTAAACCCCTTATTTGTAGGGTTTTTCTTGCGTATGTCAAGGTTAGGTGTCAACCTATTCAAGACCCCAGATAATGAATCTGCATATAGTGAGGTCCACCTGTACAAATTAATGATGAGTCGAGTGCCATGCTGAAACAGACATAGCTACATTTGGTGTCCGGAAAGACCCTTCCACACCAGGCCTATATAAGTCATGACCCATGAAGCCATTCATGGGATCCTAATTGGATGCTCATGCAACAACTTCTTTGAATTTAGCCAGAGATGCTCTTACCCCTGGACTTCCAGGTTGAAGTCCAGGGCCTCCACACCCCCTGGACACCCCCAAATCCCTTTAGTCTGTCCCAGGTGGTGTGGTCCTTTGGTCTAGAGATGGGGGAGTGGGGAAAGAAATGTGGGATGGGAATTTGTGTGTTGAAATGTTTCTGCAAATGCATATTTAAATAAACATGTTTTATATTCTTGTGAGTTCAGTGTGTTTGCGCTCTCAAGAATCCATGTCTTAAAAATACTGTGCGCGTGTGTAGGGGGATGATGCTTAACTTGCAGTGGTGGTGGGGCCCTCCCAAATTACCTAGGTGCACCTCTGAATGTAGTTCTACATTGAATCTTTTCTGTGGGAAGGACTAAATTATACATTCATACCGGGAGCAAAGATAGGGCAGAATTACCTGCCCCCAGAAGAGGATGGCTGGTAGGAGGCAAGACCAGAGCAGTAAATCATGCAGTGGGCAGGAAGCCCCCTTTGTGAATGGGTGCTTTAGACTCACAGTTCCCTTCCATTCATTCATTCCTCACTGCACACAGGGGTGCCTTCACATGCAATTTGAGAACAAATGACTTCACTCTTGTTTTTCCTTCTAATAAACACATCCCCCCCCCTTCTTTTACTGAAACAGCAGTGAATGAGGGTCTGAGATACTCAGGTCAGATTATGAACAGTACTTGGAGTCAGAAGACAGCCTCTGTTGAGCTTGGCATGTACTTTCCAAGTTCTCTGTTTCCCTCCTTTAAAACCAAAAAACCAAAAACCCTCCTCAGTTTTTGTCCATGCCTATTTAACAGCTTTCTCTAACTGCCCAATCTCATCAGTTTGATGGGAGCTGAGTAATTGCTTTAACACGCTGCATTTTTGGCAAAATCAATATTTGTCACTGCAGCGTTGGCTCATTTCCATTGTTGTGTGTCTGCTGTGTAAAGGCCTATTTCAGCAATTAGACTGACACACACAGCCTATCTGCAGGGATGTCACTGGCTTTATTACCTGTGAATGCCGCAAAACTATTTTTATTGTTTCAGAAATAAATGCCAACCCCCCCCCCCACCAAACAAAGAATTACACTGAGGGTGCTATCTATAAACATAGCCTAGTTTAACAGATTAACACTTTTGGCCGTTCATATTGAGGTGATACATTACTGAGGAGTTTTAAGAGGCATTTTGTGAAGATAGGTATTAAAACCAGGGTGACTTCGTGAAGAGCACATTAGGTTTAGACTACAGACATCTGGGTTCAAATCCTGATCAGCCATGAAGCTTGTTAGGTGGCAATGGGGAAGTCTTTTGCCCAGTTCAGATAGTCAGAACTCTGTCTAACTTCTAGTACATGTTGGTCCACTTGGTCATGTGACCCAATAGTAATTGCGTGGAACTGCCCATGATATGAACCAGCAATTCTGTGTTCATGTGATTCTTACATGATCATACTAGCTTGGAAAAGGGTTTCCCAGGATTAATAAACCACAGTGCATGCATGGCAGGATGAGGGACTGGCTTATGCAATTGTTGGCACTGCCATATGGAAGCACTGGCTTATGCACTGGCTTATGCAGTCACTGATTTCCAGCACTCCCAGCCGGGTTGCAAGCCTATCAGTGCTCTGCATACAATCCTGTGCAGGGCCTGACTTTCTGAACGCAGCGATTGTTTTTCATCCTAAGCGATCTCACAGGTTTGGGGTGAGGATAAAAGGGATGAATATTCCCATGTATTGAGCTTTTTGGAGGAAGGGTGGGATACAAATTTAATGCATTTCCCCCCATTGTTGTGATGCCTGTGTTTTGGCCAACAACTCTGTTCTTCTTCCTTCTGAATACTATCATTAGTATATCCAACCCCTCTTCCAAGGAGCTCAAGCCCCTTGCATCCTCATGATGATTCTTTGAGAGGTAGATTAGGCTGAGGGATGGTGACCAGCCTGAGCTCATCTGGTAAATTTTAGGAGTGGGTGGGGATTTGAGCCCAGACCTTCCTGTTCACTACCCTCCATTAGCTCTGCCATTAATATTCAGAGACTTCCATGAGCAAATGTATAGATGCTTATAATATTTTTAGCGGTCTTTTCAATAAACCATTTATTTATTTTGAAAAATTCTTGTTCATCGAAAGAAAACCAACTGAAAAAGAGATATGCCATTTCATTTTCTTAAAATACCATATGTGCCCAATGATAAGGACATTACTAGAGAGAATCAATGAGCCTGTTTTGATTGCTTTATTTCTTTTTCTAGAGATAATGAACTAGGCCAACAGCTCTCAAAATATGAGGCAGCCCTCATTCGGCTAGCATTCATTTAGATTTAGTTAGCAGAGACTACCAGTAATGGCAATGCAGAACAAGAATAGAGCATAAGGCACTACCTGCTGGCCCCCACAGGAGCTGTCCTGTTGCAAATCTTTGCACATTTACCATTCAAATGAGCATCCTCTTCCAAGAATTGCAGGCTTACCTAATGTTCTGGTTAAGAAAATGTGCTGTGAGCCAAAGCTAAAATATTTGAGACACAGGAAATGCCTGACTTCAAGGAAGCCACTCTCTCAACCTCATTCCACTCTGTGTAAATACGGGAATAGTGTCACTGTTGCAAAGAAAATGGAAAGAATGTGTGTCAAGCAACTTAGGGGAAGCACTAACTTAATTACATAGGCCATGATCCGACACAGTCTGTGGTTAACCCCGCTGAACTCAATGGGCTTAAGCACACTTAACTCTGTATCAGTTAAGTATTTATGTAAAAATCTGGAATCGGCAAAGTGTCTGTGGTGAGCATTTTGAGGTCTGTTGTGCTGACTCAGAGATCAGCACCATGGCACTTGGACAGCAACTGTTTAGCGCCTGGATGCTCATTCTTTGCTTACTGCTTCTGAAGCTCTCTAGCCCACTCTTGTGAGAGGCTGGACATTGGAAAACATCACCACAAGATCTTGTTGCCCACGCTCAGTCAGGACAGCCTGGTGAGTGGCAACAGCATGGGAGCTTCTACTGTGGGGTATTTAGGAAGGAATTTGTTGGATCTATTCCTTCCCAGTCTGAAACTGGGAAAAAGTAAATTTGTTGAGAAGATGGACCATACAAATTTTAAAAATTAAAGCTCCCATCGATGTTTCAGTGAGATTTTGATAAAACCCATTCTATACTGATAGATGTAATAGGTTTCTCTTCTTTCTCTGTACTCCAAGCTCTTGTTTGTTTTGATGCAGCTGTAGCGCTGCAGTTCATATGGGAAAAACCCTCATATTATTTATTTATTTATTTATTAGATTTATATACCGCCCTTCCAAAATAGCTCAGGTCGGTTCACAGCATGATAAAAACAATTAACAAAAATTAACAATTAAAATCAAACTATTAAAACACAATAAAACCAATAAAACAGCTGAAAGCCCTGAAAATCAGGGCAACAATTTAAAACAGTTAATCATTTAAAACCCTGGAAGGCCAGGCAAAATAGGTAGGTTTTAAGGGCTCTCCTGAAGGACGGCAATGATCTCAAATTACGAATTTCTGCCGGGAGTGCATTCCACAGCCCAGGAGCAGCTACAGAGAAGGCCCACCTCTGCGTCGCTACCAGACGAACCGGTGGCAACTAGAGACGGACCTCCTCAGATGATCTTAATGTGCGGAGGGGATCATGTAAAAGAAGGCATTCTCTTAGATAACTCGGACCTAAGCCATTCAAGGCTTTAAAGGTAATAACTAGCACTTTGTATTTTGCCCAGAAACATATTGGCAGCCAGTGCAGCTGTTTCAAAACAGGCATAATATGGTCTCTCCGGGTTGCCCCAGAGACCAACCTGGCTGCCGCATTCTGAACTAACTGAAGTTTCCGGACTACGTACAAAGGCAGCCCCACATAGAGCACATTGCAGTAGTCAAGCCAGGAGGTTACCAGCTGATGCACCACTGTTTGGAGGTCATCCTCTCCAAGGAATGGGCACAGCTGTCAAATCAGCCGAAGCTGATAGTAAGCACTCCTGGCCATGGCCTCCGCCTGAGATACCAGGGTGAGGCCTGGGTCCAGGAATACTCCCAAGCTGTGCACCTGCTCCTTTTGGGGGAGTGTGACCTCATCCAGCACAGGGAGATCTAACTCATCTCTCAGATTCTGAGCCCCCACAATGAGCACCTCTGACTTGCTTGAATTCAGCTTCAATTTGTTCTCCCTCATCCAGCCCATTACGGCCTGAATGCAGGCATTTAGAGAATGAGTGCCGTTTCCTGAAGATGAAAAGGAGAAGTAGATTTGGGTGTCATCAGCATACTGATAACACCTAGCACCAAATCTCCCAATGACCTCACCCAGTGGTTTCATGTAGATATTAAAAAGCATTGGCGACAGAATGGAGCATATAACATATAACAGCTCCCGTTTTGAGGAGCAACTGTCACAAAGCTCCACCATCTGGAATCTACCTGAGAGATAGGAGCAGAACCACTGCAAAGCAGTGCCCCCTATCCCCAACTCCCCCAGGCGATCCAGAAGGATACCATGGTCGATGGTATCGAACGCCACCGAGAGATCCAGAAGAACCAGCAGAGTCACACTCCCTCTGTTCATTCCCTGGTAAAGGTCATCCATCAGGCCGACCAAGGCTGTTTCAACCCCATAGCCAGCCCTAAAGCCAGTTTGAAATGTATCTAGATAATCCGTTTCCTCCAAGACTGCCTGGAGCTGGTCGGCCACCACCCTCTCAATCACCTTGCCCAACCAAGGGAGATTGGAGATTGGCCTGTAACTGTCCATTACTAAGAGATCCAGAGAAGGCTTCTTTAGGAGTGGTCTAATCAATGCCTCCTTCAAACAAGGGGGCGCCCTACCCTCCCTCAGTGATGCGTTTATGATATTAATTAGGCCATCTCCAACAATCTCCCTGCTAGATAGAAGCAGCCAAGTCAGGCAAGGATCCAGAGAACAGGTGGTAGGCCTCACTGCCCCGAGCACCTTGTCCACATCCTCAGGAGTCACAGATTGAAACTGATCCAATCTAATACTACAAGAGGGATTGCTGGACTCCTCCTCCATAGATCCTCCAAAAACAGTGGAGTCCAAGTCTGCCCGAATACAGGAGATCTTGTTTGCAAAAAAACCCATTAAAGGTATCACAGCAGAATGACCCTGGGGACTGATTTGAAGTAGAAGGAGCAGAAATCAAACTCTTCACAACCCAGGATAGCTCCGCTGAGCGCAAACCTGCAGCCGCAATGTGCACAGACCAAAAATTCTTCTTTGCCGCACGCACCGCGACCGCATAACTCTTCAAATGGGTCACATGCTGTATCCTGTCAGATTTGAACTGAGTTCTCCTCCACTTGCGCTCTAGTCGCCTACGCAATACTACTCAATCGCCATTCTACTCATACCCAATCGCCATACTACTCATATGTTTTCATATTGTCATTATTCTTGTTATTAGCTCACTAGCTAGTTTGCTAAGCCTTATTTTTTCCCACTCTAGAAAAGTATGCACTATTTTAAATTCAATTTTTATTAATTTTAACCATAATAATATTGTCATTGATTACAAATAGACAAAAGTGGACTTCCCGCACACATCTCTTCGTGAATCATCAGCTATAAAGTTTACCCTTGCTATAATAATAATTCAAAACATAAATTTAAACCCTTACAAACACAGCTAATCTACCCAACCTGCAGTTTTTTACTAAATTTTGAACCCTGCTGTAAAGTCCATAGTGGGAAAATAGTTCTTTAAATACAACAAGCATAGTTTCCAATCTTCTTTGAAACATTCCAAATTCTGGTCTCTTATTAGTGTTGTAAGTTTTGCCATCTCCTCATATTCCAAAATTTTTATCAGCCAGTCTTCTTTTGAAGGCAGTTCATTACTCTTCCATTTCTGTGCATATATAATTCTAGCTGCCGTAGAAGCGTACATAAAAAACGTTAAATTAGTTGTAGAAATCGAACCTTGTGTTATTCCCAGTAGGAAGGATTCTGGCTTCTTAGGAAATGTCATTTTAAATATTTTCTTTAACTCATTATATATAAAAAGTATGCACTATTTTAAGCCACTTTGGGAGCACTGTGCTCAACTGCAAGCCCGGTGGTTCCCACAGTCCCTGGAAAGCAGGCTAAGCTCCCTTTGCCCGCTTTCCAGTGATCGTGGGAATAGCCTCCTAGGGCCCTGAATGTATAGCAAGTTCTTAATTCTTCCACTAAACACAGTGACATGGTTCTTCCACTGACATGATGCACAGCCTACCTCTAGGAATGTACAAAATGCTTTGATCTCAAAATGTTTTGAAATGGCTGTTTCGAGTGTTTCAAGCTCAAAATGAAACAACCACATTTCAGGTCAAAACATTTCGAGAGTTTCAAGCACCATTTTGAAGGCCTATTTCCCCCTTGCTGATTAGTTTTCTGGAACAGCTCCCAATTGGCTTGTGAACGCTTTGCTATTTGTTTGGCTTGTTATCATACAAATCAAGTGTTGTCATGGGCAATTGTGCCCCCATTGGCTGGGAGGGAGGCAGGAGGGAGTGGGAGGCCAAAGGACAGAGTTTCAAAATGTATTTAAGGGGACTCTGGGAGGCAGAGAGACCTTAGTGTGACTGTCTCTTGGAGATAGTACATCAGAGGATTGGATCAGAGACTGCATCAGCACTGAGAGCAGACTGGTGGTGGTCTGTATGTGTCTGGCTGGCCCAGTGGACAGTGAGTGCTCCATGAGCTTAGCTGTCTTTCTATTTTTCTCTCTCTCCTTTTAATGTCCAGTGCAAAAAACTGCTTTGCTTTGCTTTTTTCTAATTCTTTTTAATTGTACCAGCAGCCCCAGTGGCTTTAACTGAGTGCTGCTTTGAATTCTCTTTCTTCTGTGGATTTTTCCTTCTTACTACTAGACACCCTCAGAGTGACTTTAATAACATGGGTGCTGTGACTGTTTTTCTTTTCTTGTGCAGCCCCAAACAGTACCTTGGATCCTATGGGAGTTTGGGGGGAAAGGTTAAAAATGTGTTAAAACTTGCCCATTTCTTTTGTGGGCTGGGTGGTAGGTAGCACCCATAATACCCTACCACTCAAACTACTTTGGTGCCCCTAGGAGCTCCCTATGGTGAACAATGGGGTGGTTTGTATTTCAATTTTGTTTTGATAAAACAACTGGCTTGTCCGCTCTTTCATCAAAATATTTTGAACATCTTGCAATTTGTTTAGAGCTTGAAATGAATCGCAAAACCCATTTCATGCACATCCCTACCTACCACCTCCATAAGGATCCAATGCAGGGTTATTGCAGACTTCAAAGGAAGCTCAGACACTGTCCTGAGGCAGTGATTGTGGCAGCTGCATTTCTGCAGGTTTCCCCATTTTCTCAAGCAGGGAAATCTTCAGAAACAGAGATTCCAAAATCGCTGCCTCAGGGCAGCATTGGAGCTTCCTTCAGAGTTTATCGCAGTGGATCCTTATGTACATGGTAGGCTGCGCAACATGTCAGTCACTGTGTACAGTGGGGCTTACTCCCAGGAAAATGTGCATAGGATGAGAGAGAGAGAGAGAGAGAGAGAGAGAGAGAGAGAGAGAGAGAGAGAGAGAGAGAGAGAGAGAGAGAGATATGCATACTTAATTATCCCATTGAAGTCAGTAGGTCTTAATAGTGACTACATTTCTCCAGCTCATTTATCTATCAGTGCCTATGGGTAAATAGATGCACTTGTGCAAGATCAGCATGAAAATGAATAAAAAAGACTGCATAATGAAGGAGACAGTGACCAGGAAGAGCAGTGATGCAAAGTAATGTCAATAAAAAAATTTTTTGTCTGTGTATTAAAATAAAAATGTTCATATGAGAAAATCAGAGGTGGAGTCCTAAACAGGAAATGGCTGAAAAAATACGAGCTGGGGTGAGGATTGTGTCACCACTTTGTATGATTATCAGTAGCAGATCATGCAATAACAACAGCAACCCACCCTTTTAGACAGGATGCTTCGACAGAAGCAAATTTGGCCTGTATAAATTCGGATTCAAAAATTCAGTTTTTATCCAAAATTGCCCCAAATGGGTAAAAATTGGTAAAATCCAAATCCATTTTTTCCCTTTTTGGTGAATATCAAATCGGTAAAGTCAGAATTAATTCCAAAATATCAAAATTTATTTCAGGTATACACCTGTAGTCCATTTTGGCAGAACTCTGTGTTATATTTTCCGAGGCTATGGGTAATTCTTATGATTTGGGGGGATTTGGGGGGGGTAGAAAATTAAAAATAGAAAAAAGAGCTAAAACTGGCTTCTTTCAAGCAAGAACTTTGCAAAGGTTCTGGATCTGAAGCCCTCCCTAGGACCATCATTCCGCCTCCATCATTCCACTCCCATGTGGAGGGAAAAGGACATTCCTTTGAATTTATATTAATTTTTGTCTTCCCCATTGCAGAAGCACATAGTCAGTAAAAGTTAAAGTAATTTGAATGTTCCTGTTTTTGTGGTTAGAAATAATTTCTCACTTTCCCTTCTAGCCATTAAAAGATTAAAAGGTGTGAAATCATTTTAATCAATTTTAAAAGATCTGTCTGTTCCTGCAGTGGAGAAGAAGAAAAATAATGTAAAATCAAAGGAATGTCCTTTTCCCTCCACACAGGAGTGGAATGATGGCGCTTCAGTTTCAGAAGTTTCTGTACAGTTCTGGCTTGAAAATAGGGATGCGCACGAAATGGGATTTGTATTCTGTTCCAAGCTCAGAACAGAAACCAAATCCCTGGAACATTCCATTGGAAAATCAGAGCGAGCTGGTTGTTCTGATGTAATGAGATCAAAACATTTTGTGTTCTAAGCATTCTGGGTAGGGATGTGCATAAAACTGGTTCTCCCGGTTCGGTTCGGGTCCGAACCGGGTCCGGACCGGACCGGGGAGGTTCGGTTTTGGTTTTGCCGGACCACCCCCCGGTCCGGTCCGGTTTCAAACCGGTCCGGATCTGAACTGAACGGGTTCGGATCACAAAAAGTGGCTGGTTTTGAAGGGGACATTGTGTTCTACCTGCCACCCAAATTTCAAGTCGATTGGACCTTCCTCTGATTTTTACAATTTTTTTTTTAAAAATAATTCTTGCCCATAACTCACAATGTGGAGCCCTTAGGGGCAAAAAAGCTGGGGTGGGTGGTAGCCACCCATGGGTGTCCTCCACCCCAAAAATCCCAAGGCAATTGGTTGCTCCTAGTATTATTGGTGAATTTTTGAAGAAAATTTTTTTCCCATTGGCTAGAATGGGGGTTTAGGGCTGCCCCAGACCCGCCTCTGTGGGGTGGCAGCACCCCCAAAGTGGGTCCGGGGCCATGGCAAAAATGCCCTCAGTCCCTCCCTGCAATCCCCGTAGAGATAGGAGTGATGGTTCTGTTGTTTTTCTGAGGTGTTCTGAGTGTAGATTCTATGATAGCTAATGAGATTTCCAATGAGACACCATGAATCCACTCTCATTTGCTATCACAGAATCCACACTCACTCAGAACACCTCAGAAAAACAACAGAACCATCACTCCTATCTCTACGGGGATTGCTGGGAGGGACTGAGGGCATTTTTGCCATGGCCCCGGACCCACTTTGGGGGTGCTGCCACCCCACAGAGGTGGGTCTGGGGCAGCCCCAAACCCCCATTCTAGCCAATGGAAAAAAAATTTTCTTCAAAAATTCACAAATAATACTAGGAGCAACCCAACAATTGCCACCCCATCTTTTTGGCCCTTCTCTCTGGGCGCCCTAACACGTAACACCTAGTCAGTCCATCTTAATGCCTACCTACTACCACCACTCCTATCCAAGCAAGTAAGAGGAGGACACTCAGAGAGACAACACCCACTCTCTGATCTAACAAAAAGGCCACTGCTGTGCTGCCTGCCAGCACAGCAGCAGCAGCGGAGCAGCACACTAAGCACAAGAGCAGCACACACAGAGAAGAAGCAGGAGGCGGAGCAGCAGAGCAGCAGACCTGCCGCTCTGCATGATGGGTGATGTGATGCCCAAAGAAACCACCGCCTCACTCAGTGCCTGCCACTGACTAGGCCCGACAGACAGAAGCCAGCCAACCTGCTCTGCTGCTCCCCATGGATGATGCACACACACCCTACATCTGCATCCAAATTACCAGACCAGACCAAGTGCGCAGAGTCAGCACAGGCCAGCAGCCACCAGCCCAGCAACAGCAACAGCTACTACTGCTACCACCACAACCAGTGTTGCCGCTACAATAACATTCCCAGTCCAGTCACGCGTGCCACAGCCTGAGCCTAGCACACAGCCAACAGCTGCTGCCAGCCAGTGCCTGGCAAGCCCAGCCAACATGAGGAGGAGAGAGCTAAGTAGACGGCGCACGCACATCACCAACCCATCACGACGGCGCAACTGCAAGGGGAGAGGGCACAATTACAGGCAGGAGGAGGAGGAGGAGGCGAGGCAATCCTAGCACAGATTTGAAAGTTTAAAATCCACCAGGACATCTTCTAGAATCTAGACTTCTGTTTTTTCTACCACCAGCTGTAGTGTCTAGTTAGTCAGTGTGCTGTGCAGCTGAGCTGAGCTGAGCTGCGTGTGAGGAAGGGTGATTGTAGCTAGTTCTTTAGTTTCAGCAGACTGAGCATTGAGCATGGGCAGTGGCCTTGGGAAGCAACACAATTACACGACACTCACCTGCTGCTGCTGGTTCTAGAAGTTGCCTCTTCTCGTCTTTTCACCTCTTCGTGTGTGTGTGTGTGTGTGTGTGCAGTGAGTGCATGCCTTTTGCCTTGCTGGAAAGAAATGCTTCTCTGGTCCACCACCACATATCTGCTCAAGGACACAGAGGCCCAAGGCAGAGGTGGTGGCACCAGTGTGAGTGCATGTGTGCTGGTGGTGTTTGCCACCACAGGTGTTTTGTGTGTGTATGTGTGCGCTGCTAGCTAGGAGGGGGGAGGGAGGGAGGGAGGGAGGGAGGCAGGGAGGCAGGGAGGCAGGGGGGAGGAAAGGGGAGGGGGAGAGGGATGTAGAGGGGATTGAAGGGGGGAGGGTACGGCTCAGAGTTGGTCAGCCACATATTTGTGCACACACGTGCTCACGTGTGTGCTTCGGTGGGAGAGACCAGACTCTCATCATCTGCCAGACCGGGGTTGGGGGCAGGTGAGGCGGTGGTGGGCTGGAAGGGAGGGAGGATGGAAGGTGGTGAAGAGGAAGGGGAGAGGATGAGAGGGGAAGGATGGAGGGAGGCATGGGGGGGAGGGAAAAAAACATGTAGACAGACACACACCACACTACACACAGAAAGCATCCACACACAGAGACAGTGCTAGGCATCCATTCACACAGACAGACAGACAGACAGACAGACACACAACAGGAAGAGACAGACTGAGCCTGCACCACACACACACACACACAGACCCAATTCCCCCCCTGCACAGTTATCAATCAATATGTTGTGTTGGCAGCCAGTTCATTGCTATTCTGATGGTTTTGGGTTTTTTGCCATCAGCCAACATCAACAGTGACCACAATCAAGATGAACATAAGATGATAATAATTCATTCGTTTCATTTGAAAAAATCACCCAATCATTTTCTCCATGTAAACCAAGCCCCCCACACATGATTTCTGGTAACATTTTCAATAAAATCAATTCATTTGGCATTCATCATTTTGTTCTCCCTTTGTCACCTTTTTTTCTTTCTTTTGCATAATTTTGAGGCTTGATTTTGACATGGGGTTTTTAAAGAAAAAAATATTTACATGTTTATTTACATACAGTATTTACATATCTACACTGCATTTTAGAACGTATACCCGCCGCTGCCGCTAAGTCTAGTACTCCGTGGGCTGTGCTACTTTGGGGGTGTGTGCCGTGCCCACGCCAGGTCCCCAAATGCTGACAGGTGGATAGATAAAGGGCCTGTGCTGGTCAGCATTGGGTTTCTTTTTAGGTGGGCGTGGGCATTGTAAACATCTGGCCAGTCACAGCACTACAACTACTACTACAACTGCATCTCTGTGTGGGCACACTACACACTGCGACTGGCTGGCACGGCTCAGCATCTGTCACATCAGCTCAGCTAGAGGTGGAAGGGGGGAGGGTAGGGATAAGCACAGAGGTCGAGCCAGGCAGGTGACCAACCATGGGGCAACCCACGGTAATCACTCGCCCGGCTCAAACTCCAGCTTGGGGTAGCCCAACAGGGGGAGGTTCACCTTAAGGAAGACCAGCTGCTCCACCAGACCAGGGTCCAAGCGGGAGCGAGAGGGTGTCACCACGTCCCCGGCACGTGAAAACACCCGCTCGTTCTGGACACTGGTTGGGGGGCAGGAGAGGAGGCGCACAGCCACCACCGCCAGGTCCGGCCAGACTTGGCGGCGGCTCGCACAGAACTGTGCGCAGTCCACGCCGTCTCCCTCCACAGGCTCCTCCAAGTACTGCGCAACGCATTGCTCAGCACTGGAGGGGGGCCTGGCAGGTCGAGCCTCCCGCATACCAGGCATGGCGCCATAGCAGAACCGCTGAAACCACTGGGCGGATCTCGAGTCGGTAGCAAGTGGCTGCTGCGATGGCGCCGCCTGGGATGCCGCACTGCTGGACTGGGAAGAGGGAGGGGAAGGGGAAGCTGACGCCGGCTGGCCGCCCATGCTGCTGCTGGGTGCGGGTTGGGCCGCGAGGGCTGCCCCCGCACCACTACCAACACCCTGGTCTCTGCGGGCCCTAGCGGCCTCCTCCTCCCTAACCTTCTCGACCAGGATGCCCTTCCACCTGGGCAAGTCGTCGGCACTCACGGCATTGCCCTTGAGGGCTGGGTGACAGAGACAAGCGAGGACATACTCCTCCCTGTCTCCCAGCACATCAACGAGCCGCTTGTCAACCCCAGACCTCAGCCTCCCAGCCAGAGCACGACCCTCTGGCGTGGTCAGAGAGATATGGAGTCCACCCATCAGCTTCTCTAGACCAACAGCTGTGGGCAGCGCCTGGCTCAAGGGAGTGGTGTCGCCACACAAGCCCTTCATGGCAAGCTGGAAGGGCTCGAGTGCCGACACCGCCTCGGACATCTGCTTCCACTCTGCGTTCGAGAAGTCGTAGACATCCAAGGACTCGTCCCTCGCCAGGGCGACAAGGGCTCTCTCCTGCTCCAACAGGCGCTGGAACAGGAGGAAGGTGGAGTTCCACCGCGTCTCCACTTCCGTAGGGATGAGATGGCGAGGAAGGCCAAGGTCATCCTGCTTCTGGCGAAGCAGTCTCCTGGACTTCTCGCTGCGGTGGAAGTGGGCGGCCAGCTTGCGAGACTTATCCACAAGCGTGGCCGTGGCAGCAACAGCAGCTGGGATGGGGCGGGCCCCCTTCTCCTGGGACGCCTTCAGCTCCTTAAGGCCAAGGGCGTCCCTGACGGTCAGATGGAGCGTGTGTGCCATACACCGTATGTTCACACAGTCCATGACTGTCTCGACAGCGGCGGTAACGTTGGCTCCATTGTCGGTGACAATGAAGCCGCGGGAGAGGTGTGGACACCCGCCAATCCACTCCTGTATCTGGCGGTCGAGTACGGCCGCCACCTCCTCTGCGGTGTGCCTCGTGTCCATCGTCTCCACGTGCAGGACGGCCCACCTGTGCCGTAGTGCAGCGGGAGCCGCGCTGGACCTGGAAGCATCGCCCGCGGAGGTCCCCTCACTCTCCGGTCCCCACCAGTGGGCAGTGAGGGCCAGGAAAGAAGCGTGCATCCCACTGACACTGGTCCAGAGGTCAGTCGTGAAATGCACGCTTGTCCCGGCCGGAGCTGCACGCAGCTCGGCTGACACGAGCTCCCTGCACCGGTGGTACAGGGAGGGGACCACGTTCCGGCTGAACGTGGTCCTTGAGGGGATGACGTATTCGGGAGCCAGGTATTGGAGAATCCGGCGGAAGCCGTTGTTCTCGACCACCTGAAACGGCTGGTCATCGGTGGAAATCATCTCCCCTATGAGGCGGGTGAGGTGATGATGGTCCACGCGAACAATACGCTGGCTGCCCGAGGACTGCGTCCACCGCTGGACGGGCAGTGTAGCCTGCCTGCTGGCTGGCACACTGCCGCTGCCCGCCCTAGTGGCAGATGCACAAGGCGCACTAGCGCTGCCAGCCTGTCCCCTGAGACCTGGGTGGTGACGCTCTAGGTGTCTCCACATAGGCGTCGTACCCAGGTGCGCAGGGTCCCTTCCACGGCTGACAAGCATCCTGCAGTGGACACAGCGGGTGTGGAATGGGTCATCTTGAGGGACCTCAAAATGCACCCATGCACCACTGCCCTTGGCCTCCTGCGCCCTGGGCGCCGTCCTAGGCCGTTTCTCGCAGGGTGGCTGCAGTCCTGGGGGGGGGGCAGCCGCCACTGCCTGCCCACTGCTGCCACCCAACCCGCCCCTTCCGCCCTCCACATCGGAGGAAGGGCCCGGCTGACGTGGCATCGGAGAGGCAGGCCTCTCCTCCACCACCTCGCCAGACCGCTCCCCACCAGAGTGTCGGGCTTCACGAGGGGGGGCCCCACTGAGCGGCGAAAGGATAGGGGGAAGGGGCCCCAGAGGGAGGGAGAACCTGGCTGCATCGCTGCCAGCCGCACAGTCCTCACCGCCCTCTACCTGCTCTTCCAACTCCACAGTCTCCTCCACCTCAACAACTGGCGGTAGCTCAGCAGCACCTGGTGCCGCCGGCGAGGAGGGACCCGCCACAGCCCTAACGGTGCCTCTGCCTCTGCCGCGATTGGCGGCAGCAGGCGTGGGGAACTGAATCCTGCGCACCAAAGATGGGGCCGGAGCAAAGAATTCTCCAATGGGGAGAACTGGGGTGTCCTCAGGCTCCCCGCGTCCTCTCCCTCCCCGTGCCGCAGGCGCACCCCGCACCTGGCCTCTCCCACCTCTGCCTGCCAGCCTTGAGCGAGCCCTGCCCGCCACACGGCGCTCAGACATGCTGCTAGGTCAGAAGGAGGGAGACTTTAGGAGGAAGGCCAGACAGGGTCAAAAAAATAATTTGGAGGGGCTTAGGGGCCAAAAAAAAGGCAGCTGATTCGGAGGCGGCGGGGGGGGGGAGTTTGTTTTCAAAAAAGGAAGCCAATTGGGGGGAAAGGAAGACTTTTTGATATGGGGGGGGGAAGCCAATCGAAGTGAGGGGGAGGGTGTCCTTTTTGAATTTGGGAGTCAACCACCAAGCCAATTGGGGAGATGTTCTGGGAGGGTTTTTTTTAGAAAAATAGGGGGTTAAAGGGTGGAACCCTGGTGTGGGAGGGTGGCACGGGCAGTTGGGTGGAGTAGTTGTGGTGTGGGTGGCAAGTTTTTAACTTTTTTGGGGGGGGAGAGTGGATGGGGGGAGGGCACAGCACCTACCAGGGGTGGGGGAGGGACGCAGTCAACGCTTGGGAACCTGCAGATCAAAGGAGGAAACCCTTATTTAGTGAACTGGAACACAAAGTGTGGGTTCTGGGGGGTGGTTCTCAAGTAATGCTCCTGTGGGGGGAGCATCAAACTCAATGCAGCCTATTTAGTGACTCTAAATTGCACACAACCAAAACCAGAACCCAGTCACACCAACACAGAGGTTGAACCCACCCACTCTGTGACTCTGCCCGCCCAATGCCATGGCAAGCAAGCAGCAGCAAACACTTGATGGCAGCCTCATGGATTGAACATCATGATCATCATCATACGTGTGTATTGGCCCAGCATGTAGTGGCAGCATCAGAGCCCAGCCAGGACCCCACTCAGACTGCCCCAGAGGCAAGGAAGCACTCTGGCATGGCATGGGCCCAGCATGCAGTGGCAGCATCAGAACCCAGGACCCCACTCAGACTGCCCCAGAGGCAAGGAAGCACTCTGGCATGGCATGGGCCCAGCATGTAGTGGCAGCATCAGAACCCTGGACCCCACTCAGACTGCCCCAGAGGCAAGGAAGCACTCTGGCATGGCATGGGCCCAGCATGTAGTGGCAGCATCAGAACCCTGGACCCCACTCAGACTGCCCCAGAGGCAAGGAAGCACTCTGGAAGGCACCTGTTCAAAAACCACCTGCAAGACGCATGCAATGCAACGCAACACACAGCAGCAATTTCTTTATTGGGCATGGGCATGAAGACACAAGTTACAACAGTACATCTCCTCTCCAAGGTTCCCTCCCTCCTCCCCACACCCAAATGCATTTCAGAATAGGGGTGTCCCTATTTAAAACCGCCAGCTAGGGAGAGAAAGGGGCAACAAAAGGTGCACAATCGCACATGCACTAACCCCTCTTCTTCCGGTCCTTCTCCTGCCGCTCACTGCTGGTCACGGATTCGCCGCCGCCATTGGGCTGGGACACAGCAGGGCGGCCGCACGAGGCACACAGGCAACCGGGGTAGTTCAACAACGATGGAGGGGCAGAAGTGAGGAGACAACACTATTTGTGTCGCTCAACTCACCCCCAAGCAGAGACAAAATCAACCAAAAACTATCAAAAGAAAAAAAAAACCGATGGCAGCCGCCAGGTGGGTAGGCTACTGTGTGCGGCTGCAGCTGTGGGAGAGGAGGTGGAAAGTGAAGGGGAGCAGAGAGAGAAAAGACTAAGAGAGAGAGAAAAGAGAGGGGGGGCAGGGACAAAGAGAAAGAGAGGAGAGAGAGAGAAAAGAAAGAGAGAGAGAGGAGAAAGAGAGATGATAGAAAGAGGAGAGAGGAGGAGCGCAGCGCAGCAGGGAGGGGGGATTCAGGTGTGGGGGAGGACAGCAGTAGCAGCGGTCCAAAGAGGTGGGGGGAGCAGAGAGGATGTGTATGGATGGGGGCTAGTGTGTGGCAGGGGGCCCGGGGTAAGTGGAGAGAGTCAGGGGCAAGGAGAAAAAAGGGTTGTGGTGGGGGGAGCAGAGAGGGTGTGTGTGGTTGGGGGCTAGTGTGTGGTAGGGGGCCTGGGGTAAGTGGAGAGAGTCAGGGGCAAGGAGAAAAAAGAGGTGGGGTGGGGGGAGCAGAGAGGGTGTGTGTGGTTGGGGGCTAGTGTGTGGTAGGGGGCCTGGGGTAAGTGGAGAGAGTCAGGGGCAAGGAGAAAAAGAGGTGGGGTGGGGGGAGCAGAGAGGGTGTGTGTGGTTGGGGGCTAGTGTGTGGCAGGGGGCCTGGGGTAAGTGGAGAGAGTCAGGGGCAAGGAGAAAAAAGGGTTGGGGTGGGGGGAGCAGAGAGGCTGTGTGTGGTTGGGGGCTAGTGTGTGGCAGGGGGCCTGGGGTAAGTGGAGAGAGTCAGGGGCAAGGAGAAAAAGAGGTGGGGTGGGGGGAGCAGAGAGGGTGTGTGTGGTTGGGGGCTAGTGTGTGGCAGGGGGCCTGGGGTAAGTGGAGAGAGTCAGGGGCAAGGAGAAAAAAGGGTTGGGGTGGGGGGAGCAGAGAGGGTGTGTGTGGTTGGGGGCTAGTGTGTGGCAGGGGGCCTGGGGTAAGTGGAGAGAGTCAGGGGCAAGGAGAAAAAGAGGTGGGGTGGGGGGAGCAGAGAGGGTGTGTGTGGTTGGGGGCTAGTGTGTGGCAGGGGGCCTGGGGTAAGTGGAGAGAGTCAGGGGCAAGGAGAAAAAGAGGTGGGGTGGGGGGAGCAGAGAGGGGGTGTGTGGTTGGGGGCTAGTGTTTGGCAGGGGGCCTGGGGTAAGTGGAGAGAGTCAGGGGCAAGGAGAAAAAAGAGGTGGGGTGGGGGGAGCAGAGAGGGGGTGTGTGGTTGGGGGCTAGTGTGTGGCAGGGGGCCTGGGGTAAGTGGAGAGAGTCAGGGGCAAGGAGAAAAAGAGGTGGGGTGGGGGGAGCAGAGAGGGTGTGTGTGGTTGGGGGCTAGTGTGTGGCAGGGGGCCTGGGGTAAGTGGAGAGAGTCAGGGGCAAGGAGAAAAAAGGGTTGGGGTGGGGGGAGCAGAGAGGGTGTGTGTGGTTGGGGGCTAGTGTGTGGCAGGGGGCCTGGGGTAAGTGGAGAGAGTCAGGGGCAAGGAGAAAAAGAGGTGGGGTGGGGGGAGCAGAGAGGGTGTGTGTGGTTGGGGGCTAGTGTGTGGCAGGGGGCCTGGGGTAAGTGGAGAGAGTCAGGGGCAAGGAGAAAAAAGGGTTGCGGTGGGGGGAGCAGAGAGGGTGTGTGTGGTTGGGGGCTAGTGTGTGGCAGAGGGGTGTTGGGGGGAAGGGGAGGGGGCAACAACAAACAGCAAAGGAGAAACTGGAACAACTCGGGCAGCAGCAGCGATTAGGATGGATGGGGTGGTTGGGGGAGGAGCTGAGCCTGGGCTAGGGTCTGGGAGGAGGGAGGGTGGGGGGGGCAGGCAGGGGGGAGGAGGAGGAGGAGGAGGGGAGCAAAATATATAAAGCAATATATATCAAGAGAACACAAGCCAGAAGTTTAAAAAAAAAACAATGAAAAGAAAGACTCTAACCAGCAGAAAAAACTTGGGGGTGGGGGTGTGGGGAGGGGGAACCAAACACAGACTCTGAGGGGGGCCACTAAGTGAACAGAGACAATGAAACCACAATTGCTGCAAATTAATAATAGCAAATGAATAAGTGGAACTGCAAGCAAAGAAAACTGGACTCTGTTTGGCAGCAGCAAACTTGGGAGAAGGCTGGATGGGGTGGGGTTGGGGTGGGGTGTGGTTTGGACTTGGAGGGGCAAGTTGGGAGCAGGGAACCAAAACTGATTATATGGGACAACAAGAAACAACAACAGAATCCTCTGGGGGTGGGGGGGAGGGATTCAGGGAACCAACTCGCAGGCCAGCAGCAGAAACAAACAAAATGGTACAATTTAAGCAAAACCAGCAAGCAATATATAAATGAAACCAATGGAATGCAATGTGAAAATCAAAAAGTTGGACAAAAACAAGGCAGGACAAAGAGCAATAATTAATGGAAGAAGTTTTAAAGCAATGAGGATGCAGTGGGTGGGAGTGGGGGAGGGGGAGGGTAGGCCCAAAGGATGAGAAGGGAAAGGGGGGGAGGGGGGGAGAAAAGCAGACAGACAAGGAACAGGGAAAATTGGGGGAAATTAAGAAGAAAGTAAAGTGAAGTAACACACAGTATACAGACAAGAGACAGACAGAGAGAGGAGACACACAGAGAGTCACAAAGGGCAGGTGGACAGAGCACACACAGAGCACACACAGAGCACACACACATTAGACAGAGCACACACAGAGAGACACAGGACACAGTCAGGACTCACAGAGACACCAGAGCAGCCAGCAAAGGGCAAGCAGGTCTCAGAGATGATCCCACAACTGCAGCCAAGAGAAGTTTCCAGAGAAGAGGCTTGGGTTTATATAGGTTTGAAATTCCCTCCTTTGGGAGCCCCCACCTTTGCACTCCCCCCACGGCCAACAGGGTGCCAGCTCTCAACAGTGCAACAGCCAAGCAGCCTACCAGACCAAAGGACTCATTTTGGCCAATCAAGGATCAATAGCGCAGCCAATACAATGCCTGGAAATAGCATCACAAAATGGATGCAAGGAGGAGCAAAAGTTTCGGGAAGGAGACACAAAATGGAGGACACACTTGGAACTTTAAAGAGACTAAGAGTAAGAGAGACACTCAGAGACTCAATTTCACTCCCGAACCGGTTCGGAAAACCCGAGCCGGTTCGGTACCGAACCGGCTCGAATTCGGTCCGGCTCGGTCCCGGAAGGGCCCGATTCGGTCCGGGATCGAGCCGCCGGATCCGGACCAGTTCTGGACGAACCGGTCCGGATCCGGACCGAACCGCACATCCCTAATTCTGGGTGCCATTTTGGTGGGCTGTTTTCCCCATTGCTTCCTGGTTTTGGCCCTGGATTCCAATTAGCTTGCAATCTCCTTGCTTCTTGGTTGACGTTATCATACAAATCAACTTGATTTGTATAACAAGCCGACCAAGAATGTTGGAATGTTCGGACACAGAATAGAGTCATTCAGTTCTGAGCTCAAAACAGGTCCTTAATTTGAAGGGCATTCTGTTTTGAATGCAGAACACTTGAAATGCCCCATTTTGATTCAGAATGTTCTTAGCTTAGAATGTTCTGCACATTCCTACTTGAAACAAGCGAAATTTCACCATTTTTAGTAATTTTTAATTTTTTTAATTAAAAAGCAGAAGAGTTACCCATAGCTTTGAAAAAAATTACAGAGTCCTTCAAATGTGGACTCCATGTGTGTCAGATTTCATAGCTTTATGTCCATCCATTCCAGAAATGTAAAATGGGTAGGCAAAAGGGGCATGATGTTACCTCTTTTGATGAAGGCAAAGGGCAGATTCCTCCACATGCTGGTGAAGTAATGGTCCAAGGATGTTCTTCAGATTTAGCCATTTTTAGCCATTTTGAACCAAATATTTCAAAAAATTGCCAAAAATCATAGGATTGACCAATTGGGACACTATAGAGGGCCCCAATCTACTTCCACAAAAGTGTGTCAAGTATTAAGTCTCTTGGAACAACTATTGAGTTTTGGTGATTTTTAAATTTCCCAATTGACCACTATGGGGAATTTAAGTTGCAATTCAGATTTGGATTCCGAATACTGTCTGATATCCAACATTGTCGAAGCACTGAGAATCCAAATCTGATAATTTCAAACTCAGATTGGGTTGAATCGAAATCCAAATTTCCTGCACACACACAGAGGCCTATGATTTAATAATAAGGATATTCTTTCATTTCATATATTTTAGCTGTGGTGCAGTGTTCATGTTCATAATTCTGCTTATAACAGCTGGATAATATTATCCTGTCAATAATTAAATGAAGCTGCTGTTGAAAAATGCTCAGCCTTGACATGACTTAGATCTTGAAAATGTTATAGGATTTGGACATTGTTGGATTCTGGCATAATATGTTGCCCCTTTGGTTATTTTTCTTAGCTTACATTATATGTTGTGTAAGTGTGTGTGTGTGTGTGTGTGCGCGCGCACGCATGCGCACGTGCATGTGTGTGTACTGGAATGGTACCAGCACAAACATAGCCATTGTGCAGGCGCGGAAGCCATGTGCATGCTGTTGCCGTGCCGCTGGCACACACGGGCTGTTGGGGGAGTGCTGCTTCAGCAAGGAGTTGCATGGAGCAGCAGTCACACAGGTACGGACGTGTTGTACTGAAGAAGCAGAAGGTGGACCCTGCTCTACTGAAGCTGCCCTACAGCTTCAGATCATAGAGTCTTCTTTGCAGAGTGGCACATCCATGATTCACAGCCCATGTAGCCACAGCTCTCTATTGTTTCCAGCCTGCTGGATACAAGTAGCTGAGTACAAGAGGTGAGTGGATCCACATGTCCAGAAAAGCAAGATAGGATAGTTCTCCTCTCATACCTTGGTTAAGAGCAGAGTATAAAGGCTGGGCTATCCTGCTTTGAGCAACCTGGGTTAGAGGGATGTTTGTGAGTTCACACAATAATGCAAATTGTTAGAATGTCTCCCTACCCTGATTTTGATGATTGTGTGAACAGGTCTACTTTGTGCACAAAACAGTAGGCTCGTGTCCCAATTTCATCAATAGATCACTGAAGATCACTCAAGAGTATCAGGATCCATCCTGCTCCAAGCTAATGATCATGTTCCAGACTCCCACTTCTCTGGCCACATTCGCACATAACATGAAACAGGAGGTTGCCCATGGTTAATTTTTCTAACCATGAATTGCATCACAGACATTTGTCCAATCTCAGCCCAGCAACCAATGTATTCAGGGCAGGGGAGCCCCTCCCTCTTCCTGGTTCACTGAGGCTGCATCCCAGCAAGCTCCATAGTGCTTGTATTGCCAGACTGTGAGGAAGGAGTCAGACCGCCTCCAGGGCAATAGCCTTCAAGCGGGCATCCTTTTAAATGCTGTGTAAGCCATGTAATTCATGTGTAATTGATGTCATCTGACATCAATTGCACCACCACTGTTTTGTTCCCCCGCAACAAAACAGTCTTGCACAAGCACAATTTCTGGTGGAGGGGATGCTGAGGGACACTATCGGGAAAGGGAAGGGAACATGATGGCTTCCTATGAGGGGATATGTATATGAGGGACGTTCATTTCAGTTAATAATTATGGGGTCTCACCTGCTATGACCAAGCATGCTCATGCAATGGCTCACCCCTGCAAAGCACTATGGAGACCAAACCACACTCCTGCCCCTGTGGCAGCTTGTGGGGACTAGCACTCTCATGAGAGGGCCAGTCTACTGGGGAGGACCTTAGGCTTGCCAACCTTCAGTCTTCCATTGGACTGCATACTCATGTGTTGAGCCACCCAAAAACGGGCCCCGCTCACATGGGGGCCCCATTCTCTCTAGTGTTATTTATTTATTTATTTATTTGACACATTTTTATACCACCCAAAACTTACGTCTCTGGGCGGTTTACAACAAAATAAAAACAGAAAATAAAACGTTAGTGAAAACAAAAAGAAAAAGTTTTAAACATGACAACAATTTAAAATTTGTAAAACAATGGGGGTGCTTCTCACGATCAGCAAAAATCAAGCTAACAGAGGCTAGCTCAATTTTTGGTGACCGTAAGAACCACCGGGCTCGCAGCCAAGCCTGGTGGTTCTTGAGTGGGTAACCCGCTCGAGAACCCCTGCTAAAAAGCAGTTTTGCGGAGCGAGTGATCCGGCAAATCTGTTTTTTGCAATCGTGAGTAGCCGCGGCACGCCTTCGTGCCGTGCCTACTCATGAGTAGACCCCTGGCTCAGGGGTCTCCCCAGTATGCCCTGAGCAGTCGCACAGGGCATACAGGGGCTTGTGGGGTCCGCACGGCCCCCGCTCCCCCCACCCCCGCCAGCTCCGTCACGGAGCCGGGCATCGTGTGGGCAGCTGATCCGGCCACCTAGGGCTCCCTGCCCACTTGTGAGCAGGGAGAGCGGGCTTAGCCCGCTCTTCCCACTCACCAGGAATAACCGCGTCTCACTGATAGTGAGATCTGGTCCTATATTTTAAAACAGCATTAAAACCATTAAAACAATATTAATTAAAAGCCTGGCAGAAGAGATGCAACTTTAAAGACTTTTTAAAAGCTGTCAGAGATGAGGAGGCTCTTATTTCACTAGTAAGCACATACCAAAGCCTCAGGGCAGCAGCGGAGAAGGCCCATCCCTGAGTTGCCACCAGACAAGCCTGTGGCAAATACAGACGGACCTCTCCAGATGATCTCAGTGGGCGGTGGGGTTCATGACGAAGAAGACAAAGACTTAAATAGCCAGGGCCCAAGCAGTTTAAGGCTTTATAGCAGGCGTCCCCAAACTGTGGCCCTCCAGATGTTGTGGAACTACAACCCCCAGCATACCCAGCCACAATAAATTGTGGCTCGGGATGCTGGGAGCTGTAGTTCATATGGTCTCTCCGAGATGACCCAGAGACCAACCTGGCTACCACATTTTGGACCAACTGTAGTTTCTGGACCACATACAAGGCAGCCCCACATAGAGCGCATTGCAGTAATCCAGTCTGGAGGTTACCAGCAGATGTACCGCTGTTCTGAGGTCATTCATCTCAAGAAATGGACGCAGCTGGCATATCAGCCGAAGCTGATGGAAGGCACTTCTGGCCACCACCTCAACCTGGGAGACCAGGGAGAGGCTTGGATCCAGAGCCGCCCCTAGACTGCATACCTGTTCCTTCTGGGGAAGTGTGACCTCATCTGGAACAGGCAGATCAAAATCGTCTCTTGAGTTCCGACCCCACACAATGGGTATCTCCGTCTTATCTGGATTCAGTCTGAGTTTGTTATCCCTCATCCAGCCCATCACCGACTCCGGGCAGGCATTTAGGGAGGTTATGCCCTCTCCTGATGATGCTGACATGGAGAAATAGATTTGGGTGCAGCACCCCTGCACCAAATCTCCTGATTATCTCTCCCAACGGTTTCATGTAGATGTTAAACAACATTGAAGACAATACGGAGCCCTGAGGGACACCATACAAAAGTTCAGATTTTGAAGAACAACAGTCTCCAAGAGACACCATCTGGAACCTGCCCGAGAGGTAGGAGCGGAAACACCGCAAAGCAGTGCCTCCAACCCCCAACCCCCTAAGATGCTCCAGAAGGATACTATGGCCAATAGTATCAAAAGCTGCTGAGAGGTCCAAAAGGACTAGCAGAGGCACACTTCCTCTGTCCATTCCCAATTGGAGATCATCCATCAGGCCAACCAAGGCAGTCTCCACCCCATAGCCAGCCCAAAAGCCAGTTTGAAATGGGTCAAGATAATCAGTTTCCTCCAAGACTGTCTGGAGCTAGGAGGCCAGTTAATGATATAACTTTTGTGTAGTGATCCTCTCCTCTCCAGGGAAGCCTTTGACGCACCCAAAGGAGATCTCTGATGCTCCGTGATTCTGGATGTTGCTGGGTGGGCAGACTGGGGAAACACGGGTACCATGGACAGATCTTAACTCTCATTCAAATTTCTTGGGTTCAGACCAGCATTGCGGCATATTAAGATATGCCACTGCGGGGAATCTAGGGAGAGGGGACCCTCAGTTGTCTGCGACCCCAGAAGAGTGGCGTCATCATTTCAGGCATAAATAAACCTGGACATGTTGAAATGGATGGGCAGGCTGGCAGAGGGCCTCTTTCACTGCTTCTTCATGGCAGTTGCCAAGACAGAGAGGTGTTGCCAGGGTACCCACCCCTGTGGCTTGCTTGTGTGGAGCAACCAGGCTAGGCGTTATCTGTCATTTGGCCTGCATGTTTGTTCCATGGCCTGACACTCTCATGAAAGAGTGGTCCATGGGAGAAGGACTGTCATCTCACATTTTTAGTGATTCTACCCAACACTCCTGTCCTTCCATACAGTTCTTCTTATCAGCTGTGAAGAGGTATCCCTTCCACTCTCATGAGAGAGCGGTCCACTCATCAATTGTGAAGAATCTCACCTTTTAATGGAGGCAATGCTGCTTGTGCTCCCTGGCCCTTCAAGCCTAGAGACTGCATGTGTTCACCCAGGGGGAAGGCTGGTCCCCACTTCTCCAACATCATTGTGCAAAAAATAGACCTGAGCTATTCAAGAATTCCTGGTTTGGGGCTGTCCTTTGAAACCAAACCTGGGTATCACTGTTCAGCCATTGGTTGCCATCCCGGCGATCTAATGGCGTTTCCTTTTTATGTTGCGACTGCGATTGCATGTGCTTCTGAACATACATCTTTCTCACTTCATTTTGGGAGAGCTAAGCACATAGTGCTCATCTTGCAATTCTCTCCCCTTTCTCTCCTGAGTGCCTGGAGCAGGGAGCAAGGGACAGAGTGGGAAGAGAGCATTTTCCCATGTGACTTTCCAATTCAATAGACTGACAATCTTGAGATAGGATATGGTTGCATCCCTGTTGGCAGGCAACTGCTTTATTGGATCAGATACAGGGGGTGGGGCAAGTGCTTGGAGAGAGGGCCAGTGAGAAGTGCTGCAGGCATGGAGGGGGTGCGATCCTGGACTGGGTCTGGGTTGCCTTCTCTATGATTATTATTCCAGAAACGGCATTAAAATGTGGTTATGGTGGTGTCCACAATCAGGTGTAACACTGATGCCACAAAACCTCAGGTTGGGGTGGTGAAACTCATTACAAACCCAAGGGTCAAACTGGAATTTGGCGAGGGAAACTGCAGATTTCTTTTGCCATGAAACTGCAGTTTCATGCATTCAGACATGCACAAATTCCAACCTCTGCCCCATTTAACGGCAGTTTTGCATAACATGTGAATGCAGCCTATGTTTCTAATCCTGTCCAAAGAGCTACAGTTTAAATGCATCATGCAAGGACTTTATTATGGAAGGTATACTCAGTTGTGAGACCGTAGTGTGAGAGATACAATTCAACATGAAACATGGAAAAGCTGGAAGTCTGCAACCTAATATTTGCAAGTTGTCAATCATATGCATAAGTCTGCAGAGAGTCAAATAGTTTTTCACAATGCTTTTAATGAACAGCAGTTTATAAAAAATGTGAGGCATAAATAAAATGAAAATTGCTACTGGGACAATAAAAAACCACTTTTTATGTCAGAATTAATCTGTGTGTTGCCTGACACCCTTCCCACACATTACTTTGAAAGCATGCCCCAAAGTGTCAGGGGTGACTGTGTAATGAACCTTGATGCTGTGTTAACTCACATTGAGACTGGAATAGGAAAACAGTGCTTGGAACTAAAGCAGGAGGTCACCTTGTGAAGAGAAAGCAAATTTAAGAGCTAGCCGTACATCCTTAATGTAAGCCCAGCCAAACAGCATTTTAAAATCTAGAGAGCTTA
Organism: Hemicordylus capensis; assembly: GCF_027244095.1. Classification (NCBI taxonomy): domain Eukaryota; kingdom Metazoa; phylum Chordata; class Lepidosauria; order Squamata; family Cordylidae; genus Hemicordylus; species Hemicordylus capensis. Next base: position 123,399,052 of record NC_069658.1, on the reverse strand, counting down.
ATACTTTCCAAATTAAGAACCCAATCTGTCTGACTCTGCTGATTCATTGAGAAGAAGCCTCATCCTTTCCTGGGCTTTGATTGTACTGGTGTCATCCTTGCCTGGGTTTGAATGAAGGCAGTGCTTGATTTCTAAAAAGAAAGATATCAGAACCTACATCTATTTGACAGCCATGCCCTTTGATCCACAAGCCTTCTTTCCGAACACAGTGGTGTGGCAAATGTACTCCATGCTAAGAGGAATCCATATACTGTTTCTGAAAGTGCTGAAATTTGGGACTCTTATGGACAGAGATCCAAAGTACATGTGGGAAAGTGGGAGATACTGGCAGACTTGGGGGTGACCTGCAGTTATGTTGGTGTTCAAAGCATCTGAAGGAAAAACCTTACGGGGAGCGTAAAACCCCCCATCTGCTTCCATGTAAGTCAATAGGACTGAATATTTGTGAGCTCAGACATTTAACGGACAAATAATTGGGCAGTGGCAATAGAACTCTGTGGCTAGGGAAAGAGTTTAATAAAAAGAGTGGCAAATGTACCAGTCTGAAGAACACTCCCTCAAGGCAGTCACAAGCCTCCCTCTCTGGGGGGAAAATCTGTTTACTAGTTTCAGGGCCATCCCTTAGGGGTGTGCAGGCTTGGGGAGGAGCAGCATGTGTAGGGCCTCCTTAACATTGGGGGGGGGGTTATTATCAGGAGTTCAGGTCCCTCACCCTTCTTTTTTATTGAACCCCCCCAAATCTAACCAACCATATTTTCAGTCCCCAAAGCATGCTATTCTCTTCCCACACACACAAAGTGTCTTCAGTGCCCCCCCCCAACTCTGAAGTGAGGGGTGGTTGGCCCTCAAGGAGCAATCTCTGTCTACACTTGGGTCTCCAGGAGCATTTCCAGATTGAGCTTTTAGCTCACTTATCCTTCAGAATGGGGGTGTGTGCATTTACCCTGACATTCCTGCAAGCTATTGGGGAGCACTCCAGACAGATTTGGGCATGTGGCAGCCAGCAGATTTGCACCACCACTACCACCAACAAATATTTATATACTGCTTTTCAACAAAAGTTTCCAAAGTGGTTTACATAGAGAAATAATAAATAAATAAGATGGATCCCTGTCCCCAAAGGGCTCACAATCTAAAAAGAAATGTAAATGCTCATCTCCTGCCCTTAAGAAGCAGAATTTGGATAGGAAAGGGGTTTTTTGCTCTCTTGCTAATCAATGGATTAGAACTTGGAAATGAAAGCTAGAGTGTATAAGAAGACATACTTGTTTGTTTACCATATTAGTGCATGGCCAATTGCACAGATATCATAAGTCAGTTCAGTTGCCAATTTACAACTTTAATAATCTTAATTATTAAATTCAGGGGTTCTGGCAGCACCCAAGGAAGAACCAGGCATCCTGGCATTGCTCAGAGGGGTCTAAGTGGGAGTGGGGCTCAGGACTCTCTTCACCTGCCATGGGACGTTGGACCTTGAAGGCTTTTTTTTTTTTTTTTTTGCTGTCAGTGCTTTGCCCTGGTAGGAGCGCCGCAGAGAATGAGTGGAGGCTAAAGGGAAGCTTTGACTCTGAGGTTGCATTTCCTTTCAGGCGAACCCAGGCATCCAGCTGTTCTTCCCAGCTTCTGCCTTCTTCCAGACAAGCTGCTAATAATGGGGATGGGGGAGCTGCAGGCTAGACTGATGAACCCCGGAAGCACATCGGTCTCCTCCTGTTGGAAGCTGAGCCTTCCTCCGCTTGTGTGAAGCTTGTTGGACACATTGAAAGGTGCCCAGTTAAATGGAGGGCAAGTTCTCGGGCAGCAGAGCAGGGAGAAAGAGTGTGGGCAGGGGAGAGCAATAGAGTGGGGGCTGGGGCGAGCGCAGAGCCAGGTCCGTAGGGAGGCCAGCGGCGGCCCAGGTGCTGCTTCCATCACGCTCCCCCCCCCCAAGTCCTGCCCCCTGCATCGCTTCTCAGCCTTTTGGCTAAGATCAAATGCATCTGATGTCAGACACAGGGAGCATTTAGCCACACCTCCACATCCGACATCAGACATGGGGGCGTGGTTTCGCTCCCAAATGGGGCCACCACACAGCCCTGTTTAGGAGCTCAGTAGGCCAGTGCTGCATTCGCAGTACAGCCGGAGTGACTCTCCCTGCCTTTTAAAGGCAGGGTGATCTGTTCCAGCTGTGCTGCGAATGTAGTGCTGGCCGATATAACTCCCTGACAGGGCCACGCGGCCCTGTTTGGGAGTGAAGTCAGCAAGTGCTGTGTTTGCTGTGCAGGGAGATCCGCTCCAGCCACGCTGCAAATGCAGCGCTGGCCAATTTCAATCCCAAACAGAGCTGCATGGCCCCCATTTGGGAGTGAAATCCCTCCCATGTGTCTGGGGCCGCGACTCATGGACCTTGAGGGGTGGCGGCCCTGGTTCTTTGAACTCATTCACTCAATGGTGCCTCTGCCCCTGCACAGAGCCCAAGCCTCCTTTCTGAGCAGCTACTGCCCGTTGGCTGGGAAGAGGTGGATTGGGCAGGGAAAACAACAATAATCGGCTCTGTGTCCTGCTGCTGGATGGTGTGGCCATGGTGGGGCAGGGAACATCTGGAAGAACTGCTGCTCCTGAAGTCTGCAGACTCTCCCTGCTCCTTAAAGGTAACCTCCCAGCTGCCAAATTGGCTGGACTGCTGGACCCGTTCATGCACATCCCTAGAGGGCAGAACCACAGGTTTCTGTGTTATGTGCAATTGCAGCCAGTGTTTGAGATTATGCTTGGAAGTGACTTTGCAGACCTTTATCAGGAGGAAACCTAGGTAGCATCAATGGGTAGTGGTGAAGATATAATACTAAACCATTGGTTAAGACCATCAAGGGAAGGGTGGGATGAATTCAGAGAGGAGAGGAGAGGAGAGGAGAGGAGAGGAGAGTGTGCATTCTTTGGGTTGATTCTTGGTTTGTGAACCATTGTTTTCAGAATGCCCACTTTGTGTCTGTACAGTTTTCAAAACGAGCCCTTGTTCAAATTAAATCCTGGCATTCAAGAAGTCCAAGCCCAGAAGAAGTTCAAGTCTTTGGATTGTTTTCTAGACTTTTGTAGAGCACTGATCTATCGTCAGACACTCCTTCCACTCAAGAAAGGAGATTTGCACATACACAAGGACCCAGTTCTTTGTGTAAGTCCCTTCTGACAATGGAGCAGCACTCTCCAAAAGCTTCAAATAGCACCCCTTGTGCTGTGGGGGCAGAGGGAATCGAAAAGACTTCTTAGAACAGATTGCTAGATATATACCATGTAAATTAAAATGTGCATAATAGAACAACAAAAGGAGTATCTCCAGTGAAACCATGGTAACACATGAGAATAAAAACTTTGACCAAAAAAAGATTACCAAGTATTTTGCCATACTTAGCTGTAGACATTTTGTCAGCTTGGAGGTACAGTCATGTATGATTCAAGGCTTCATACCACAAGGCTTGACAAATCCCAGGCTCCAGAGAGTCATGGCACCTAGAAATTTAACTGTGGCATCTAGACTAGGATATTCAGAGGCACAGTAAACTATACATTTGTCCCAGGCAGCTCTGTCTCTGTTTTAAGAATATTACTTGTAAAGGGGGTAAACAGAAGCCTATCTAGCCTCTCCCCATAATGTCTGTCACTAAGTCCAGTCCATTGTCAAGGGTCCATTCAGTGGCGGAGCGGGACCGCTGGTGGCCTGTGTGCGGCTGTGGCGGTGGCCCCACTGACCCCACCCCCATGTCTGACATCAGACGCTGGGGCTAGCCACGCCCCCGCACCTGACATCGGATGGGGGGGGCGTGGTCATGCTAAATGACTGCACACGGCCCCTTCGGCAGTTAAACAAAGGCTGGTGCTGCTTTCTCAGCGCAGCCCAGAAATGGCTCTTCCCTGCAGGGAAGAGCCACTCGTGGGTTGTGCTGCGAGAGCAGCGCCAGCCTTTTAACTCCTGAAGGGGCCATGTGGCCCCTTCAGGAGCTATTTAGGCTGGCGCTGCGTTTGCAGTGCGCAACCAGGAGCGGCTCTTCCCTGCCTTTGCGAACACAGCGCCAGCCCTTGTTTAGCTCCCGAAGGGGCTGTGTGGCCCCTGCTCGGGAGCTAAACTAGCCTCCCCGCCTCTGACATCAGACACGGGGGGCATGTCGGGGCCGCTCTCGCAGCCCCTGATTGGTCGGCGGCACGGGTTCTTTGAACCTTTTGGCCCAATGGTGGCTCTGCCCCTGGGTCCATTGTCTGGCTCCCATATTTCTGGCACCTAGATCCAAAGAGCATTTGTCAAGGCCTGCAATACTTTTATATGGATGACAACCAAATGCATGAGAATGGTGTATGCAGCTTATTTCAAGGGATTCAGAGGACCAAATGTTGGACTATTGTATTTTACTGCATCTTCTGTGTATGCCAGTAGAAATTTAGATAAGACTGCAAGACTCAATTTTGGGGGGATGGTTGAAAGCAGAGCATTCTCTGTCCAAGGCCCACATCTTTAAAGCCCATTGCCTGCTATATCAGGCTTCTGATGTATTGTCCTTTGTATTGCAAAACCTATCTTTTCAAACTGGCATAAGCTTCCATTCAGGGTTTGGATCTCTGTGGTTACGATATTCATCTCCTGTTTCAGCATTTGCTTTGTGTGTTCAATTATTTATTATGTATTTTTATTAACTGAACGTACCAAGAGGCCTTTAGGCAAAGGGTGATTTTATAAATCTAAATCAAAAATTTAAATGTATTCCCTCATCTATTTCTTATATATTGTTTGTCCTCTCAGTCTTAGCCATACTATAAGATCTATTTTCCTTGGAACTTTTCTCTTGCAGAAATATATGCTGCATTTTGTGTTGCCTTCCTCCAGCATCAATATACTTTCTATCATGATTTCCCTTCACTTAGTACTGAAGATAAGAGAAAGCAATGAGCACTGAAGAAGTTGTTAACCTTTCTGCCATGTTCATTTATCATCCAAACAATAAGAAGCAATTAAGATCCTCAATTTAAAACAACTGACCCATCAAAATCCTAAGAGCATTCTCAAGAATGCGCCTTCCGAAGGAATGTGGAAATGTAATTACATCTTGTCTCCAGACACCAGAGTTTCAAAGTCTCATTGTACCTGGTGTACTGGAAACAGAGAGAACAGCTTTGCAACTCAACTCAGCCCATTTACCAAAGAAGATATGCTGCAGTTACAAGTCATGGAACTACTAAGGTCTATTTTAGCCTCCAAAGGCTTTCAAGAGGCAGACTGGCTTAAGGAAGGGTGGAGAAGATTACACACACACGCACACACACACACACGCCCCTCATTATACAGGGTTTCATGGATCGTAGTTTCATGTCTCTGTGGATGGGTCTTAGAGACCCAGTTTCGGTATCTGCAGCAAGCAATATAGGCAATTTTCATCTATTCACGGTTCCTAGGTGGCTGGAAATGACTTCTTTCTGATATCATTTCTGGCCACCATTTTGAAGCAGAAAGCCATTTTGTAGCTCTTTTTGTTTTGTTTTGTTAAAAAAAATTTAAAAAAAAAAGAAAAAGAGGATTTGGGGGGCATTCCCGGAGAACAAGGTACTATGCTTTTCTATCCTTATTTCTGCTTTCTTCCTGCTTTTTTGACATTTCTTTAGAACCTAAGAACCTAACCCTTCAATTCCCATAGAGATAAGGTTTCTTTATTCACAGTTTCCATATTCACACTAATTGGTGGGAACGGAACCCACATGAATAAAGAAGGCCTCCTGTATTAGCTTTCATTTAAACTGTTTTAGAAATATTCATATTTTACAGGTCTTATAACACTCCTCTTCATTTTAAAAACTGTTCCCAGTTTTTATCCATCTATCTATCTATCTATCTACCTACCTACCTACCTACCTACCTACCTACCTACCTATGGCAGCTAACAGTTGGTTTTTAATTAAATTTAAAAAATTAAAGCAGTTCAAATGAAAGCTAAATGTTTTAAGGGGACCTATGGCCTTTAAAGGTTCAAACAGATCAAAATCAAGAAAGGTTCAGCTCTGGCATTTTTGGTAGCAGAAGATACAAGTATGCTATCTGGCATCAGTAATGGACCAAGAGTTGAAGGAGCGGTTATTTGCAGGAAAACCACCTTGGCCTAGAGAAGGTATCTGGCACATTTAATGCATTCAGCATGAACTCTTATATCAGGAGTCCAGAATAGACTTTAGATTCAATTGCCATACGCACCATGATTTTTCAATGCCTGCAAGACAACCACTGATTTTGCAAGTAAGTACTGGCTTGACATGTGGTAATACTCATGTTCCACTTAGTCTAGACAAGGATGGAATGGAGTGCCATGATCATAGTTAGGTTGTTACCTCTAGAGGACATAAATCCCCGTTCTCTTCTGTCCCTGTAAGATCAGACAGGATACTTAGGGAATGAAATGGCCATTAGGTCTCTCAAGGGGATGCACTGTGTCAGTGGTGGTGGTTGACTTTATTGGATTCAGTATATGACTGAAATACAGATATTATAACTTTCACCTGAGCAACAGTTGTATTCTATTTATATTTCCAAACAGCAAGTGATTTTATTTCCCCACTTGTTTTTCCTGTATAATAACATCAGTTGAAGTGACCTGTACTTGATATATGACAATCAATAACATCATATTTAAAATGACAAAGAAGCACCTACCTTGCATTGTGTAGTAGTCCTAGTCAGAAAAAGTGCTTCTATTTCAAAGAAGCATACTTGTGGAGAAAAGGAACAACACATTTTAAAAGGAGAGGGTCTTATTACTAGCTGATCTTATTCTGCCCAGGTCTCAGAAGCCTCCCTGTTTACAGCTACATATCCAGGCTTGGAGATTGCACTTTTGCTATGCTCAGGAGCTGCACTGCAATGTGAGCTCCCAGTTTATGTTATACATGGGGACAAGTCACTTAGTTGGCAGTGGTCTGGTTGCCCCTAGATTTGGGCTGCAAGTAACACAAATTGCAAAGGGAATCAGCTTCACACCACCTCTCCCTATGTGGGGGCCCAGCCAAGCAGACTCCAGAACTAGGTATTGTGAGTTATCTGGCATCTGAGGTTATTTTGGATTTAGGATGAACTCTAAAACTCCCCTCATCCTCTTGCAAGAGAGATAACACCTGATGCTAATGAAGCAGTTAGGCCAGGAAGAGAAGGCAGATAAGACAAGTGCAGCAGCAGACTCCCTCACAATAGGGATGAGTCAGTGACGTAACTTTGAAAAGGTGCCCATTGAAACATTTAATAGAATTATTGGGAGAGTCAGTCCCAGCACAGGATACTCTTTTGATGCACCTGCATAATCTAGTTTTCATTACAACCAGCCTTGCATACAATAGGCAATTCATACACCTGCCTACACAGGAAGGGCAATCAGGCACAACACATTCCAAAAATGTCTGTCTGGACTCCCCTATTCAGCAGACCATGATAATAGAAAAAGTGCCCCTAAGGCACGTTTTGGGATATAAGTATCCCCCAGACCCTCAGTGTATTCCCTTCTCTGTCTTCCTGGGGACTCCATCTTTGTGCTCTCTCAGACCTTCCTCTGAAGACTCCACTGCAACAAGAACTTCAGCAGACCACCTTGGTGTGCCTCTCTCCATTGAGGCCACCTGAGCTGAAATCACTACCTGCCTGGCCAATTCGTTGCCCTCATGCCGAGGCTCAGCTCATTGTGCCTGGTTTTAGATTGCTCCCCCAACAGATATATCCAGCTAGCCTCATGCTAGAACTTTCCTCATGAGCAATCCCACTAACTCAATTCTCCTGTTCCCCACTTCACCTCCTGCTCTTCACTTCACACTAGCTCTTAGCTGCCTGAGTCGGACCTTGATGAGGACAGATGATATCGCCTCTTTGCCCAGCTCCTTCAGAGCTAAATCCATCCCTCTCTCATTTCTGAAACCTTACCCCCCTATCTTAAAGCAACTCTCTCTAGCCCACCTGGGAATTTACACATAATTTGAAACTTCAAGCTAAATGTGCCTCACAATAGTCTGTTTTTAAACATATTTGTATTCCTTTTATGTTAGGACCACCTAGTAGCTTAGTATTATTGCTTTTATTTGTTTTTATTACAATAAACTCCTTTTGTTAATTAAAACCTCTCTCTCAAGCCGATTTTATTGAATTCAGGCACTTGCACAAATTAAAACTGCTTGGACCTGCCTTCCCTTTTGAGCTAAATTCCCCACATTCACACAAACTGGGGGTATTGACCAATCATCCCCGAGGCAGTTCCATCAACAGTCTCTTCAGATCACAAGAAAGATATGTTATCTCCATTAGGGTGGGTCACTTGGTGGTTTCTCCATACAATCTTATAGCAGAAATCAAGTGGCTGATTCACATGTGTACCAGACCATTGACTATGTAACTCACCTACCTTGAATGTATGACCATAGGATCCTGACGTCATAAAACCAACAAGATGACATTCCATGTTCATATATTAGACTGACATCCCTCTTAGGGGCTGACATCCAGACTAATGTTGTGTGTAGGGGTGTGCATGAATGGTTCATGAATAACTGCTTCACCTCGAACCAGGGCCAGTTTGACGATTCAGTTGCAAATTGAAATGAACCATGCCCGGTTCGGGTGAACTGGTTAGGCACAGTAAGGGGCAACTGGGCAGGGGCAGTGAGAGTGTAAGAGCTGCCTATCCTGCCGGCACAGCTGTCAGCACCACCACTGGCTGCCCCAAGAGTGCTCCCACTCCTTTTACCAAGCGGCTGGCTTGGCAGCATTTTCATTGTGGCCTCTGCACTGCGTTGGCAGCTTGGTAAGAGGAGGGGTGAGCACAATTGGGGCAGCGAGCAGCTAGACGAGCAACTGCGCCAGCAGGGTAAGCAGGCTCTATACATTTCTTGCTACCCCTACCCAGCAGCCCCTTACCTCTCGAAAGCCCCCCCCCGTACTTGTAAAGGGGAATCCTCAAGTAAATCTCTTGAACTGGCCCGCAAACTGGTCCGGCCCTGTTTGATGGCCAAACTGGACTAAACCTGGTTTGGCAGAACCTGGATCCAGACCGGGCTGCGTCAGTTCAAATTCAGTTTGGATTCGAACCGAACTGGCCCAACAGATTCTGTGCACACCCCTAGTTGTGTGTCCTGAAAAATGTGGGAAGGATACAACCCACAGGGACATATTTTTGGGAGGCAGAAGAGGGAAGAAGAGATTGGCAACCATCATCCCACTTTTATTGCACATGGAAATGTTTTTAGCATGTGCAACATTTGTCTGGATACCAACCAGTGTCTTTAATATTTGGACTTTTACAAGCACTACATCTGTTTTCAATCTGAACCGAGAAGAATGCTGCAAAGAAGAAAATTAGACTAGCAAAGGAAAAGTGGCTTCATGAGTCTGGAGCATTTTATTTCTGTGCTATGAATTTTTTCTCTCGTTCTCTATTACCATATACACTTTCTGATCCCATGTGATTAAAAAAAAAAAACCATATTGAAACACTGGGTGTAGTTAAAAAAAATTAAGTGGTGTCTTTAAATTCTTGCCCCTCATCACATTTGAGGGAGATATTTTAGTGATTCTTGGATGTCTATGACATATAATAAGGCGGCACATTTGCTATCACATCTAACACCTGGCAATCTCTGCTTGCCAGCTGTGCACAGAGCAATGATATGTCTGGAGGTAATTATTTCTATCACCCACATAAGGGTAAAAGATATGAGTTTCATCACAGGTTTACCTTCTTTTCAACTTGAAACACCCATGTAAGTTGGTCTGTGAGGGGGAAACCTTTGGGCCCTTAAATTACATTTCTGCAAATAAATATGCAGTGAGACAAATATTCAATTGAGCTAAATTATTCAGTCCTTATAAAGCAAAGGAGCTAGAGGCAGGCAAGATCTCTGGCTGGTCAGCAAAGTTGGAGTGTGCACTGCTATGAGACTAAACAGAATTCTTTCTAGAGGGACTGCCAGAGTAAGCAAAATTCTTTGGGGTAAGGCTATGTATTTTTGGCTTTACAGCTATAGGATATAAGGTACAAGGCTGAGACTCATTTGACAAGTCTGTAAGAGAAGAAAACCTATGGAGTTGCCTGGGTTGGGATAACCCAAGCAACTCATTGTCTGAAGCACTGGGAGCCCTCCAACCCTGGCTGCTCCAGACCTGGGGAGCCCAGGTACTCTATCCAGGTCGTTACTGAGGTAGAATGAATCTGCCATGAAGGACCACCCTGAGTAGCAAGGCTCCCGACTGGCCTGCTGCCATTTTAGGCAGCAAGTTGGGGGGAAGGAGAAACTGCACAGAAAGAGCAGCTGCAATAATGTAAGCAGCTGCTCCACTGCTCAAGTGCTGCCTGGAGGGCTGCACGGAAGACACAGCATGGCTTTCCCCCTCCCACTGGCCCTCTGCCGCCTTTCACCGCATGCAAGCAGCAACGTTCTGTAGATTGTCCTGCTAGTCAGTAGGGAGGCTGATAGGAGACTGCCTCCCCACCCACCACCAGGTTAAGTGGTTGTGAGAACAACCTGAATGTGTTACTGACCATCTAACAGTGATTTTGTTCTTCCTGGGAACTATAACATTGGTCACAGGCTTATCAACACCAGATTTATTATCCAAAAAAAGGCAAACTTTATAAATAAAACTGCTAATATTATAATGTTCTTATATAAAAGTGCAGCCACACCTGGAGTACTGCATACAATTCTGGTCACCACATCTAAAGAAGGACATTGTAGAACTGGAAAAGGGGCAGAAGAGGGCAACCAAGGTGATCAGGGGCCTAGAGCACCTTCCTTATGAGGCAAGGCTACAACACCTGGGGCTATTAAATTTAGAAAAAAAGATGACTGCCAGGAGACATGACAGAGGTCTATAAAATCATGCATGGTGTGGAGAAAGTGGATAGAGAGAAATTCTTCTCCCTCTCACATAACACTAGAACCAGGGGTCAACCCATGAAATTGATTGCCAGGAAATCTAGGACCAACAAATGGAAGTACTTTTTCACACAACATATAATCAACTTGTGGAATTCTCTGCCACAAGATGTGGTGACAGCCAACAACCTAGTTGGCTTTAAGAGGGGTTTGGATAACTTCATGGAGGAGAGGTCTATCAACGGCTCCTAGTCGGAGGGCTATAGGCCACCTCCAGCCTCAAAGGCAGGATGCCTCTGAGTACCAGTTGCAGGGGAGTAACAGCAGGAGAGAGGGCATGCCCTCAACTCCTGTCTGTAGGCTTCCAGCAGCATCTGGTGGGCCACTGTGCGAAACAGGATGCTGGACTAGATAAGCCTTGGTCCTGATTCAGCAGGGCTGTTCTTATGTTCTTTATACAGGGCAGAGATAAAATAAAGTAACTTTCACATTCTTCTTGACTGGAAAGATAAAGAAGGCATAATTAGGGAAGCCTAAGCAGTCATTTTAAAAAATTCACAATATTTTTAGTGCATAATGTTGCTCTTGTATTCTGTCTAGTTATCTCTTGTGTTTTGTTACCTTTTGTGTTTTGGATGTTTATCCCAGTGGAGATCCTGTATAGAGTGTGGGGGTGGAGTTAGAAATGAGAAGGGAAAGGAGAAGGAGAATATGGAGTTGTTGCTGAATAAATCTTTAGTTAAAGCTACATAAGTTTTCTTTGTTTATATGAGGGAAGCAGCTATAAAACAGTTGCTTTATTTTTGTATATGTCAGTGTCCCATCTGTCGCACTCCGTATGCAGTGTCACTGAGAGCACATTGAACTGGGCCTTCATTTCACAGCTCTGGTAACTCAACTTCTTAAAAACTGACCTATTCCTCTTAGCTTTACAGTTCACGGCTGGTATGCAATAAGGTCCAAGCAAAGGAAGGGAACCAACTATAGGTCACACCTAAGTATAAGATAGCTGTTCTCTGAAGCAACCATTTATCTTTAACAGTTATTATTGAGAATCATAATGCTGCTCTCTCACTAAGCAAAAGCACACTTTACAAGATGGTAGCTTAACAATTCCAGTTGGGCTGCTCTCTGGGTACGTGCTGGCAGAAACTGAGAAGGAACCTCAAGCTATCTGGTTGTTAAATTTTAGTAAAAGCAATATGTTCATTATTTTAATAATAATTTCTATCTTACCAGTTTAAATGGTCTTGACTAATGTGAAGAAAGAGCAAAGCTTAAACTCAGTTTTCCTCTCCCCACCTGAATATAGTACCTATTTATTTATCGAAACATTCCTTCACCAATCCAGCAGGCTTCCACATGCATTTCCATAGCTGGATGAGGGACTGCATATACAAATAGATGCTGCACACATGGTTCTTCTTTCCTGAACTGGCTGAAGAAGCTGAGCATAGAAAGCCCTGGTAGAAATAACAATAAGCATACAAGTTGGCCAAAGCAAGAAGTATACAAGTTCAGAAAGGCATGAAAGCTGGATATGGTCCCTATGCTAGGGACCAAAAATAGACTGGGACATCTGTTGGTGTACTGATCACCCCACTGCCCAATGGAGTCCCTAATTGAGCTGATGGACCTGGTTGTGGAGTTGGCATTGGAGTGGCCCAGGTTGTTGTTGGTAGGAGACTTCAGTGTTCATTTCAGAACTGTGTTGTCAGGAGCCACTCAGGAGTTCATAGCAGCCATGATGACTATGGGCCTATCCCAATTGGTTTCTGGACTGACACATGATGTTGGTCATATGCTCAATCTGGTCTTTTGTTCTGATCAGAGTGATATTCCATGGGTGGGGACTCCTGTATGGATGGATCAACATCTGGTTAAGGTAGGACTTGCAACCACAACCCTTCTCTGTAAGGATGAAGGGCCTATTAGGTTGGTCTGCCCGAGAAGGTTATTGGATCCAGTAGGATGCCAAAAAGCCTTGGAAGGGTTTAGAGTTGGCTCTGGTTGTGATTCTGTCAATGCTCTGGTGCAAACATGGAATAATGAACACACTAGAGCAGCAGACACAATCACCTAGTAGAGATCATAAATGCTTCTCTGAAGGAGGGCAGGATGCCTCCTTGTTTTAAGGAGGCAATTATTAGACATCTTTTGAAGAAGCCTGCATTGGATCGCTCAATGTTAAGCAACTATAAGCCTGTCTACAACCTTCTATGGTTGGGCAAGGTAATTGAGAGGGTGGTGGCCTCCCAACTCCAAGCAGTCTTGGATGAAACTGATTATCTAGACCTAATTCCGACTGGCTTTCGGGTGGGCTATGGGGTGGAGACTGTCTTGGTCGGTCTGATGGATGATCTCCAATTGGGAATTGACAGAGGAAGTGTGACTCTGTTGGTCCTTTTGGACCTCTTGGCGGCTTTCGATACTAATGACCATAGTATCCTTCTGGACCATCTGAGGGGGTTGGGGGGTGGGAGGCACTGCTTTGCAATGGTTCCGCTCCTACTTTCGGGCAGATTCCATATGGTGACCCTCGGGGAATGTTGTTCTTCCAAATATGAACTTTGGTATGGTGTCCCTCAGGGCTCCGTATTGTCTCCAATGTTGTTTAACATCTGCCAGCATTGCTTCCACATATTCACATCCAGCAGAGTTATCTAGAGTCATGAGGGGGCTAGTATGTGCCCCCACCATTGAATTTGAACGTGGAATCATCAGTCACTCCTGCAATGTCTTCAATGACATTTTTGTGGATAAACATCTCATATTTGGGCTGAGCTGGATTCCACAGTTACCGTTGAGTGTACTGTGGAGGTGTTCAGCAACTCCTTTTATAGGATTAGATTGGATCACTTTAAGTTTGTAACTCCTGAGGATGTGGACAAACTGCTTCAGACTGTGCATCCTAAAACCTGTTGTCTTGACCTCAGCTTGGCTTATCTCATCTGGTAATCATATTATCAGAGAGGGTCTGGTAAATATTATAAATGTTTCTCTCAGGGAGGGCAGGATGCCTCCTTGTCTTAAAGGTAAAGGTAAAATGTGCCATCACATCGATTTTGACTCCTGGCCCCCACAGAACCCCTGTGGTTTCCTTTGGTAGAATACAAGAAGGGTTTACCATTGCCTCCTTCCATGCAGTATGAGATGATGCCTTTCAGCATCTTCCTATATCGCTGCTGCCCGCTATAGTACCAGCAGGGATTTGAACTGGCAAACTCCTTGTTTTAAGGAGGCTATTATTAGCCCTTATTTGAAAATACCTGTATTGTATCCCTTCAGAGTTAGCTAATTACAGACCCGTTTCCAATCTTCCATTGTTGGGCAAGGTGATTGAGTGGGTGGTGGCGTCACAGTTCCAGAAAGTTTTGGATGATACAGATTATCTAGGCCAATTTCAGACTGGCTTTCAAGTGGGCTATGGGGTTGAGACTGCATTGGCTGGCCTGATGAATGATCTCCAACTGGCTATCAACAGAGGGAGTGTGACTCTGCTGATCCTTTTGGATCTCTCAGCAGCTTTCGATACCATCGACCATAGTGTCCCTTTGGATTGCCTGAGGAGGGTGGGATTAGGTGGCACTGTTTTACAGTGGTTCCATTCTTAACTCTCTGGTAGATTCCAGATTGTGTCACTTGGAGATTGTTGTTCTGCAAAGCGAGAACTAAAGTATGGAGATCCCCAAGGCTCCATACTGTCTCCAATGCTCTTTAACATCTACATGCAACCACTGGGAGAGATCATCAGGAGATTTGGTGTAGGGTGTTATCAATATGCTGATGACAACCAAATCTATTTCTCTGTATCAACTTCATCAGGACATGGCATAACTTCCCTAAATTCCCACCTGGAGGTGGCAATGGACTGGATGAGGGATAATAAACTGAAGTTGAATCCAAATAAGACAGAGGTATTGACTGTGGGGGAGCGAGACCCAAGAGGTGGTTTAGATCTGCCTGTTCTGGATGAGGCTACACTTCTCCTGAAAGATTAGGTACATAGCTTGAGAGTGCTTCTGGATCAAAAACTCTCTCTGGTTTCTCAGGCTGAGGCAGTGGCCTGGAGTGCTTTTTATCAGCTTTGGCCGATATGTCAGCTACATCCATATCTGGAGGTAAATAACCTTAAAACAGTGGTGCATATGCTGGTAACCTCCAGGCTTGACCACTGTAATGCACTCTGTGTGGGACTGCATTTGTACATAGTCTGTAAACTATAATTGGTACAGAATGCGGCAGCCATACCTGTTTCTGTGACCATCCAAGGGACCACATAACACCGATTTTAAAAGAACTGCACTGGCTGCCAATATGTTTCTGGGCAAAATACAAAGTGTTGGTTATTGCCTATAAAGTCCTTAATAGCTTGAGCCCAGGGTATTTAAGAAAGCGCCTTCTTTGTCATGAACTCTGTTGCCACCGGCTCATGTGGTGGCAACTCAAGATAGCGCCTTCTCTGGGGCTACTCTGGAGCTTTGGAATATGCTCTCTGTTGAAATAAGAGCATCTCTTTCTCTGTTTGTTTTTAGGGAGATCCTCAATTCACACCTCTTTCCTCAGGCTTTTAATGGAAATTAATTTTACACTGTTTAATTTCTTTTTATTTGATGAGATTTTATGTTCTTACTGTATTTTGTGGAATTTTAACTGTTTTTATTTGGTTTTATTATGCGTTTTAAATTGTATACACCGCCTAGATATGTACATCTCAGGTGGTATAATAATATGATAGATAGATAGATAGATAGATAGATAGATAGATAGATAGATAGATAGATAGATTCTACCAACAAACCACAAGTGACGCATGAATGTTCTTTAGATGTCGTGTGGTTTTTTAGGAAGGCCAAGAAGAAATGGAGGTTAAAGGCAGAATATATAGAAAGACTGAGCTAATATCGGATTCTTAAAGTACTAGAATTGGCAGACATGGCGAAACTAACATCACTACTAAGAAATAAATTTGAAGAATTTAAAATAGAATGGGACCCTCTTCTTGTCTATTTAAAAATACATCACAAAATGGATTTTTGTCAGGCTTTTGAGGGCTAACAACAAATGTTTCAAAAACACCCCAAAGTTGTTTTCTATATGAAATGCTGGGGAGAGAATGTTTAATCTATAGGCAAGATCTGGTTATTGTTAACAACACTTGTTCCAATGATGAGATGGAAGTCCTTATTCTGTATGTTTGTGTCTGTATCATTTGTGTTTGTCATTTTGTGTTGTGAAAATTGAATAAACATTATAAGGAGGAAAAAAAGAAAGACTGAGCTAATATTTATTTATTCATTCATTCATTGATTTGTATACTGCCCATTACCAAAGTCTTTAGGCAGTTTACAACAATAAAACAAATCAAGGAATTTTAAAACAATAAATACATATAAAAGTTCAAGTTAAAATAACTAAACCATAAAAACTGCTAAATAGCTAAAAAGCTTGGCTGAAGAGATGTGTATTGAGTTGTTTCCTAAATGCCAACAGGGATAGAGCAGCTCTAATCTCAGCAGAAAGTGCATTCCACAGTTCTGGGGCAACTGCAGAGAAGGCTATAGTGCCATAATGTAGTGCTTTCATAAAATGTTTGATGGGCAGTTAAGTGACAGCATGAGAAGGGCTAAACTCCAGTTTTCCTGTGCATACCCACTGGCAGAATTTGGTTTGTGAGACTGTCAAATGTTCACAAACCAATTTAGGGCTGTTTATACCCATTCAAAGTACCTGAAAGCAGAGGGGAGGGGAGAATGAATGTCCTGGCTTCAATTTTTAACATTTGCCGCCACCACCACAAGTTATTACTTTACTGTTTGTAGAGTGGTTGAAACCTAACTGTGTGTGACAGGAGGGTTGTCCTCATGTGGTGTGTGCTCGATTTCCTTTATGATAAATAGGGGTGATTAAATTATTCATAGTGAATTGTGTTCAACTGCTCACCAATAGAATTTACTATCTGCTAACATTGTTTGTTATGCATACACATTTAATGAGTGACTTGGACAAGCAATCTCTTCTCCATGTAGACACTACGCAGCTTCCTCTGCTTGACCTGTTCTTGTTCATTTGGAAATGGGGAATTGCATTCAAATTTTTATTAGGCAGAAAGACAAGATAACAGAGAGAAGGGGGACCCCTCTCCAAATGATCTAATCACACAGGTTTGTCGGCGTGTGGGGACTTTTTGAAGGCAGTCTGGTCCAAAATGTATTTAGAGGCAGGATGTTCTGAGTGCAATATCATGAAAAGAACAGAGTGCTCCACAAAGAATAGGTCCAAGGGAAGTGCTTTTTATTAGAAGCACCTATAAGACAAAACAAAATGTTCATAAAGCAAATCAGATAACTTAAGCCAGCCAGCCAGCCATTGGGCAAAGTCATTCTTCGTAGATTACACTACTAGGAAAGTTCAAGGAATGAAATCTGGGCCCCCTCTAATATTGCGGAGGAAACATTTATTGAAACCACGATACTGGTTCCTTAGTGAAAGAATCCACTCTTGGATAGAGTTGCCTATGTGGGAAGAGTGGCTATTTCAACTTTAAACCTCCCTGGGCATCAGCTGAGAAGCACAGGTGTAGAGTTTAAATAGCTACTCCCCCTGCTTCTCAGCCGACACACAGGGAGGTTTAAAGGGGCAGTGCAAGAGACAAGAGTGGATGGAGCAGCCTGTGCTTCTCATGCCGCTTCTCTCCCCACTTCTCACATGCTGAGAAGTGGGGAGAGTGTCTGTATACCAGTTTAGTTAGTGGGGCTAGAAAACCATGAATAACCAAAACTATCACCTGCAATAAGTAAATTCAAGGAGGTGGCCACCTGCATGTGTTCTGTATTCGAGGGCCACCTGTGCATGTCATAGAATTATTAATATGCTTGCAAAAGGGAAGTAAAAGAAAAGTTTGAAATTTGTAGGATTTCAGTTTAAAACAGTATTCGTTTTATTGAATAGTGACCATATAGAGTAAATATGAATCACAGTAAATTTGAATCCAAGAAAGATCTGCCTCTTTCGGGTATGATGTCATTTGGAATTATTGATCTGCTTATTGAGTGTTAAAAAGCTGTTGAGAACAACAACAGTTAAAATATGATTATATTAATAATTTCTTCTTAAAAATACAATTTTTAAAAAACAATTTTCACCAAGAATATTCTGGTGTAAAAAGTAGTGTGCATTCAGCTAATTTAAGTGCCTAGGAGCACAGGAGCATAGGAAGCTGCTATATACTGAGTCAGACCATTGGTCCATCTAGCTCAGTGTTGTCTATACAGACTGGCAACAGCTTCTCCAAGGTTGCAGCAGGAGTCTCTCTCAGCCCTATCTTGGAGATGCCAGGGAGGAAACTTGGAACCTTCTGCTCTACCCAGAGCAGTTCCATCCCCTAAGGGGAATATTTTACAGTGTTCACACATCAATTCTCCCATTCATATGCAACCAGGACAGACCCTGTTTAGCTAAGTGGACAAGTCATGCTTGCTACCACAAGACCAGCTCTTCTCTTGTGGGAGACATGAGTGGTTGGAGCCACGTCAACTGGAGGATCAGCTCTGTTGTCTGGGTCATTTGGATTGGACTTGAAGTATGAAGAGCCATGGTAATAAGAAGATGAAGGAGAAGGAGAAGGAAGTGTGTATGTTTGTGTTTCAATAGTAGTAGTTCTTTGTGGAGTTGAAATACTCAGTGTCTAGGTTCCAATCTCCAGGCTTTCATAGATAGTCTATGTAGCTATATCTTTTAAAACTTTGACAGGGGGCCAGGAAGCAGTTTGTGTAGCCACCAAAACTGCCATAACAGTAGGTTGTAATGGCATGGTGCCAAATTTGTAGGTC
This sequence comes from Hemicordylus capensis, assembly GCF_027244095.1. Taxonomy (NCBI): domain Eukaryota; kingdom Metazoa; phylum Chordata; class Lepidosauria; order Squamata; family Cordylidae; genus Hemicordylus; species Hemicordylus capensis. The sequence continues at coordinate 123,380,363 of NC_069658.1, read as the reverse complement.
ATTGGGAAGTATGACTTGATTTCCCACCAACCAGTACTTTAAAATATATAATAGATGACATTGATTTGATGATTGATTAAGTGCAGTCAAGTTGATGTCAACTCTTCACAACCACATAGATACAGTAGATTCTCTCCAGGATGATGTGTCTTCAACTTGGCCTTTAAGGTCTCTCAGTGGTGCATTCATTGTTGTCGTAATTGAGTCCATCCACCTTGCTGCTGGTCATTCTCTTCTTCTCTTTCCTTCAACTTTTCCCAGCATTATGGACTTCACAAGGGAGCTGGGTGATAATGTGTCACAAAATGTGTCTTAAGTATGCTAGTTTGAGCCTGGTCATTTGTGCCTTGAGTGAAAATTCTTGATTGATTTGTCCTATAATCCATTTGTTTGTTTTCCTGGCTGTCCATGGTATCCTCAAAAGTCTTCTCCAGCACCAAAGTTCAAAAGCATCAATACTTTTTCTATCTTGCTTCTTCAAAGTTCAGCTTTCACATCTATAGAATGTCATGGGGAAAACCATTGTCCGAATCTTTGTAAGTTTAGACAGGTCATGACACCTAAATATCATTTTCAAGGCCTTCACTGCAACCCTACCAAGTGCTAGTCTGAGTCGTATATATTGACTGCTGGATCCTTTGCTGTTGATGGTCAATCCTAAAAGGCAGAAGCTATCCACCACATCAATTCTTCATTATCAATTCTGAGGCTGGTTGCTGTACCCATTGTTATTAGTTTAGTGTTCTTTACATTTAGTCGGAGTTCCTTTTAAAAATATATATATTTATTTATTTATCATATATCTATACTGCGCAATGCAAACATCTCTAGGAAGTGCACAAATTAAATAACAGCAAATATTAAAACAGTACAAAAAAAGTTAAAATTCACAAAGCTATTAAAACAAGATCACAGATAAAAACACATTAGATTTTAAAAGCTTCAGTTAAAAGCCTGAGAATGCAGGTACGTCTTGAGGGTCTTCCTGAAAACACACAGGGAAGGGGATGTTCTTGTTTCAACAGGGAGCATATTCCAAAGCCCTGGGCAGACATAGAAAAGACCCGGTCCTGAGTTGCCACCAAATGAGCTGGCGGCAACTGTAACTGGACCTCTCCAGATGATCTTAATAGGTGACAGAGTCCATGACAAAAATATATAGATATAGATAATAGATATAGATGATATACTATTCAGTTGCTACTCTGATTCATGGCAAAATTTGTCCCTGGCATTAAGCACTGCAGTCTCAGGGCTCTGAGCAAAACATATTTGTTTAGCCTCAGCAGAAGAAATAATTTTTAGCAATGTGGCTAAAGACCAATGCAACTAATATTCATAGCTACTGCTCCAGAGATTACCATGATTAGGACTGACACCAGGTTTCAAGGGGCCCTTTTACTTACTGCTCTCCATTACTATAACTGCAGCAATGTCCCCTTCTTACCCTTCTTACTAATGTCAAATGTCTATGTACTCAAAATTTTTCACCCTCCTACCTGGGCAGGGGTGTAGCTATAATTGAGCAAAAGGGTTCAAAGAACATGGGCCCCCAGCTCCTCAGGGCTCTCCAGCTCTACCCCTCCTTATTTTCTTCATTATCTCCCTCACTCTGGGGTGCCGCCAGTGAGAGGGATGAATACGGGCCCCCTCTCCCCTAGCTATGCCCCTGTACCTGGGTTGACCTCACTATCACATAAAGGCTTGGGCACAGAGGCATCAGCAATGAGCCCTTGGGTCCTTGGCAGTGCCAACAGTGCCAACCCCTGACATCAGCCTGACCATGATGTTGGGTGCAATCCAAAGATACAGGAGAAGATAGATAATTGTGATGAAAACCATTCTGAAAACAACTATAGCCAATTCTTACCTAAAAGCCACCAGTCAATAAGACTCCACAACCTCACTAGGAAACTAGCTGATTGGCTGAAAAACTAGTCCATTGCCCAAAGAAACATACATTGCTTCCTAAGCATATGATCTAAGATGCTGTTTAAGAGAATGTCTTCTTCGTTATGAACCCCGCCACCTATTAAGACCTTCAGGGGAGGTTTGTCTGAAGGTGCCGCTGGCTCATCTGGTGACGTCAAAGGAAAGCCTTCTCTGTAGTTGCCCTGGAGCTGTGGAACGCACTTCCTGCTGAGAGTAATTAAATAACAACAATAATAATACACTTTATTTGTTAGCCACCCCAGAACAAATTGTTCCCTGGGCGGACAACATTAAACCATGAGATGAAAAACACACGACACATTAAATCATAACAAACCAAAAAAAGGGGGAAGAGAGATAATACAAAATACAATACAAAATAATTTAAAAGACATTTCTTTAAAAATCAGTTAAAATCAGATCAAAAGTTAAAAGGCTTTTAAAAGGCCAACAAAAGGTCAACAAAAGGTCAACAAAAAAGGTCTTTACCTGGCGTCTGTTAAAAGGTCAACAAAAAGGTCTTTACCTGGCGTCTAAAAGAACAAAGTGATGAAGCCAGGTGAACTTTACTGCCTGAGGAGGCTAGATTAGAGCTGCTCCAGCCCTGCGGGCTTTTAGGAAACACACAACTCTTCAGCCAAGCTTTTTAGCTATTTGATAGTTTTTATAGGTCTTTTAATTTGATCTTTTTATGTTTTAACTGATAAAGTTGCTTGGTTTGTTTTATTGCTGTAAACCGCCTAGAGACTTCAGTAGTGGGTGTTATACAAATACGTTGAATAAATAAATATGCCATTTTATACACTACCTTCAGTCTCACACTGGTTGTATTTGATTAACTGGCCATTTATATTTTTACTGAAACATTTACTAGTGTGAACCTATGTGAACTTAAATAATTCACTGTCACAAGATGTGGTTATGGCCACTAACTTAAATGGCTTTAAAATGGAATTAAACAAATTAATGGAAAATAGGTTTGCCAATAGTTATTAGCCATGAGAGCTGAACAGAACCACCATGTTTAGAGATTTCACGTCACTGAATACCAGTTGCTGGGGTGTGGGGGGGGGGGCAATAGGGGTAGGAGAATTATTCATGTCCTCCTTGTGGGATTTCATGAGGCATCTGAATTATCACTGTGGGAAACATGATGCTGAGCTCTGTTGACCACCAGTCTGCTCCAGCAGGGCTGTTTTTATTGTATTTACCTGAATCCAAGACTAGGTTTTTGCATGTACTACAGAGTTTTACATGTACTACAGGGTCTGTCCAAATCCAGCAGTTGCTTGATATCAGTCAGTTCAGAATGAGAGGCTCAGTTGGTTCAGTGTCAGGTGTCTCACACAGCCGTATGAGGTCCCCGCACAACTTATGTAGGAAGACCAGCTGAAACTACTGTTTTCTAGGGATGTGCGAATCGATTTGGGTACAAAATGATTTGTATCCGAATCTAGCTGATTCAGGCGATTTGTAGACAGAACAAATCTCCAAAGATGATGAATGAAGATGAACAAAGATGTTCATTCATCAGCTTTGGTGCAAAATGAGAAATGAACATAGAATCCACTATCATTTTGGACCCAGGAATTCACTCTCAGAACACCTCAAAAACTGAAAATAACAAAACCCAGTACCCCATGGGCTTGTGGTTGGGGGGGGCACCTCATGTGCATTATACCACAACCCACTCTGGCCCACCCTGGTGCCCCCCACATGGAGTTATGGGGCTGCTGAAATCCCTATTACTCCCTATGGGAAAAGGTTTAAAGACATGCAAACCTTAGAAATCTATTAAAAATCACCCCTTTGGCCAATTTCTTTGAATTTGGGTGGTAGCTTCCACCCACTGGCCACTACTACCCACCACACTCTTTTGCCCAGAGAACTCCCTTTTATGCCCCAAATCAATTCAGATTTGGATTGATTCAGCTCCAAATAGAATCTGGGGTGTTTCGGGGGGCAGATTTGGACTCAAAACAAATCAGGGGTCAATTCAGGTACAAATCGAATCAAAAAATCAATTCATGCACATTCCTACTGTTTTCAGGCTTGTATATCATTAGGAGAGTTAAATCCTATTGAAATAAAAGGCATTTAAGCAACCTGACTACAGGATTGTAGGCAGTGACTCTTGAAGCAAAGATGAGGCTTTAGAAAATGCAGGTAACAATCTACCTCAAATCATTCATAAGATCCCGGTGTTTTAAAATTCCAAATAAAAGCATCATTAGATCCTGGACTATAAGCCTGTTCTTTCTTGGTGGTGAACAGCAAAGCAGCTAAAATCTATTTGTGGCCCATTGGGACTTTTTCTGTTTTCTGTTGCCAGATAATACATTCAATTGCGCAAGCTATATGTAATATGCAGAAATGTTTCTGCTTTTGAGAAAAAGATGAATCATATTCAAGAGAAATATCCAACAGATCCATCCTTCTTCAAATCACGGGAGAATTTGCATTTGATTTCAGCAGTTCATTCAGTACTTCCTGCATATTGTCCCAGGGTGGTGGTTGTTTTTAATGTAACTTTTATATAGTTCCACGAAAGTGACGATGGCACTCGTTCCATAGTTGAGATTGTGTTAAGAAAATATAGTAGAGCCTACGCCTCTGAGTTTTCCATTACATTGCATCTCCAGATAGGGCACAGTGCCTCTCTAAGGGCTTGTGCATATTCTGTGAATTTAGCGGGGTGGGATAGCTTTCTCATAGGCAATATTTTAAAACTCTTATATTTTATGCACGTATTGCTTTCCCCATATTTATATTAAGAAAAATATGGAAATAAGCAATACATTCATCTTTATATAAACAATGATAAATTCCCATGTTTATACTGGGCAGGGGAATTTCAGACACACCTGAAATTGAGCAAAGTATCTTTCCAAAACTGTTCTAAGATCTACTTCATTTATAGGCAGTGTAATTGTCAGTGAATACTGCTTCCCTATGGTGAAGTGCAAGGCAATCAGAAAATGATTCACCTAGCCTGGTGAGATGGTCTCCTTCCTCCTGCCACTTCCATCCTGGTTGCCAAGAAAAGGAAGTGAATGCTAATTTTCCTGCTCCCTGCCCAGTTTTCCAGCTATTCCCCCTCTTTCTTTATAAAACAAAAATAAAAATTGTTGTGTGCAGAGTGCACACATGCATATTGGGGCAGGAGAGACCAGGCACCTGGAAGTGGAGGCGTTTGAGGTTGCATATAACAACACTGACAGGAGAAAAGGTATGGCACCACTATAGCTGCTACTGCCATAGGCCTCCACCTCCGTCCCTCCTTCCCTGTTGCAAATAGCAGTGGCATTGCTCATGCTTGCTTGCTCCCTTCTCAGAGGAAGAAGATTGTGGCAACAGGCAGCAATCCAATGCAGCTAAGAGAAGGTGTTGGGCAAGCAAGCTGCTCTCTGCACTCACAAGCCATCCAGCCACACTGCCAGCCCACACTGCTAATTTAATTTATTACATTTCTATACTGCCCCAACCAACAACTCTGGATAGTTTACAAAACCACAACCAAATATAACCATTTAAAAATCGAGGTTATTTTGTTGGTTGGTCTGGCTCCCAAGCAACCTGCCTAACCATCTCTGGCCACAAAACCAATGCCAGAGGGGAGCAGCAGGCAGCTGCAGCCAGGTCAGTGCTTTGGTGCAGATTTCCCACCTGATGGAGCCTCTCATGCTGAGCTCCACCCATGTAAGAGAGCTTTTTTGGTAGCGACCACACTCTCCCTGAAATGTATGAAGTTAATCTAAGCACACTTCATAAATATGTTCCCCAAGCACAGCACTCATTAGTAGAATGTGATCAATACATATCTGAAGATTTACTTTAAAGCTCCCTTCTCTCTCCAATTGCAGCTTCACTTTTGATATATTTTTAAAAGATCTCTGCCTAAATAAGCAATTTCAAGTGCCACCTATACTTATCTTCCACTTCCACACTTAAGTCCACTTATCTCCTAACTTTACTGTGGTTCTCAATAAACCAGAGAGCCCTGCACCGCTGAAGTGGTAAAGGAAGACATCTGGAAAGCCTAGCATATTGATAGCCCAGGTTAGCCTCCTTTTTGCATAGTGTAACAATATCACTTGCAGATAATTTGCCGAGTTCAATAGAATGTGGTCCCAGAAAGATCTGGAACACATTCCTAACTCATTTATCATCCAGTGAAAAGAAAAGAAAAATACCAGGGCCCTGAATATTCTCTAGGTCGGGGCTGCACACCTTCGGCCCTCCAGCTCTTTTTGAACTACATCATTCCCAACCATAGTGGCTAATAATCAGGGATGTTGGATTGTAGTCCAACATCTGCAAGAGGGCTGACGTTGTGCAGCCCTACTCTAGGTAATAACCCAACAATTACAACAGTGACTGAGATGCCAGACAGCTCACTCTTGACATTAAAGGCTTGCTGGGGCTGTAGCACAACTTTGAAACAATGAAAAGAGTGCTGCACAGCTGCATGGAAGAGGAGTAATTCTGCAGCAGTCTCATCGTTCTACACCATCAGGGCTAGCTTTCAAGTTGTGTGGTGGGTCCCTATTGTGGTCAGAAAGCTGCTGTCTTGGCAGCCATTCTTTTTTCATTATCTCCAGTATTTGAAACACCTATGTCCAGGCCAGCCTCCACATCAGAGGTGTAGCTATACTTGAGCAAATGGGTTCAAAGAATGGGCCCAGCTCCTAAGAGCTCCCCAGTTCCACCTTTCCCTATTTTCTTCATTATCTCCCTCACTCCAAGGGGCCACTGGGGAGAGGGGTGAAAACGGGCGCCTTTTCCCCTAGCAATGTCCCTGCTCCTTTTGATCTAATTAATGGTAATCACAATGCACTTTCTCTTTCTGTGGCTATCTTCAAGCCCTGAATTCTATGAATTTGTGTTCTATGCTGTTGCTATGTTTCATGTAATCACAACATGCCTTCTCTTGGACTGGAACTGAAAAAGGTGCAGAAGAGGGCACTGGAAAGAACTGGAAAAGGAGCAGATGGGGGCAACCAAGATGATCAGGGGCTTGGAGCACCTTCCTTATGAGGCAAAGCTACAGAATCTGGGGCTTTTATTTTGGAAAAGAGGCACTTACAGGGAGACATAATAGAGGTATATACAATTCTGCATGGAGCAGAGAGAGTGGACAGAGATAATTTTTTCTTCCTCTCTCACAACACTGGAACCAGGGGTCATCCCATGAAACTGAAGGCCAGGAAATCTAGGACCAACAGAAGGAAGTCCTTTCCCACACACCACATAATTAATCTATGGTATTCCCAGCCACAGGATGTAGTGATGTGCACTAGCTTGGATGGCTTTAAAAGAGGCTCAATACAAATTCATGGAGGACAGGTCAATCAATGGCAACTAGTGACTATAGGCTACCACCAGCCTCAGAGGCAAGATGCCTCTAAAAACCAGTATATTTATTTTATTCAAATGTATTTAAAATATTTCTATACCACCCAAAACTTGCATCTCTGGGCAATTTACAATTAAAATAATTTAAAACATTAAATCAATAAACAATATCATTTAAAAGATTAAACACATTTAAAAAGCAGTATTAAAATTATTTAAAACTATAAATCTAATTAAAAGCCTGAGTGAATAAATGTGTCTTCAGTGTCTTTAAAAGTTGCCAGAGATGGGGAGGCTCTTATTTCAACAGGGAGAGCATTCCAAAGTCCAGGGACTGCAATGGGAAAGGTCCGTTCCTGAGTAGCTGCCAGATGAGTTGGTGGCAGTCACAGGCCAACCTCTCCAGATGATCTTAGCAGGCAGTGGGGCTCATGGCGAAAAAGATGTTCTCTTAAATACCCAGGGCCTAAGCTGTTTAGGGCTTTATAGGTAATGACCAGTACCTTGTATTTTGCCTGAAACATATCAGCAGCCAGTGCAATTCCTTCAACACAGGAGTAATATGGTCTCTCCTAGATGACCTAGAGACCAACCTGCAGGGGTGTATCTAGGGTGGGGCAGGCAGGGCACGTGCCCCGGGTGCCACTTGAAGGGGGGGCGCCATTTTGTAAAATTAATTTTAAAAAAAATGGCTACCAAAAACAAAATGGCCACCGTGCATGCTCAAATGACCTCTGTGAGGCCCTAGGTCATGCCAGGCCTTGCAGAGGCCATTTGAGCATGCACGGTGGCCATTTTGTTTACAGTGGCCTTTTTTTTAAAAAAAAAAAAAGATTATTTTTAAAATTGGCCACCGCACATGCTCAGATGGTACCTGTGAGGCCCTAGAGGCCAGTAGGGAGAGGGGGAACCTTTGCAAAAAAAACCCCACAGACTTTAGGAAGCCCCCCAAAGGGGCTACAGGTTAAAAAAAATTTTTAATTAATATAATATAAGACACTGTACACATATTCAGATTGACACTATCTACAGAGAATCAGGGCTTGTGAATACTGAGCTGACGCTTATGAGCTAGGATTGTATTCATTTGCTCTTACTTTGCTTCTTGTGATAAGTGAGTTAAATGTGATGTCTTGCTAATATGGCTATTAATGGTGAGTTTGTCTTTGAATCAGTGTGAAATCCTTAATATTAAGGCCCACTGGGAGTTTCTTGCTCTCTTTCTCTCATTTTAACTGTCTTTCTGAAAGACTAGAATATATTCCAAGCAGTGACACAGTTGACTCTGCATATCCTTTAATTATTTTCAGAGTATCTGGGAAAAGTCAAATTCTCCATTGATTTTTAAAACTTATGTAACAGTGATGCTACAATGCATAGTAGAGAATTAGACGGGCACTTCTAGTTTTCCAAGTACACCTCCACATAGTATTTGGGTATTTCATGAGCCCCAGCATACTGAAATTTGTAGTTTCCCAGCATTTTTTGATCTGGCTAAGTCCACTGCTAAATAGTTTTTGAAATATTAAAAGATTAACGAGCCTGACTTGTATTTTTCAGCTGATATTATGGTAAAGTTATCTGAAAAATGGGTGTCAGATGCTTGGACAGGGGGCGCAATTTCAGTGCTTGCCCTAGGCACTATTTTCCCTAGATACGCCTCTGCCAACCTGGCTGCCGCGTTCTGAACCAACTGCAGTTTCTGGACTACATACAAAGGCAGCCCCACATAGAGTGCATTGCAGTAATCCAGCCTAGAGGTTAACAGCAGATGTACCACTGTTTTGAGGTCGTTCATCCCAAGAAACGGACACAGCTGGCATATCAGCTGAAGCTGATAAATAGGACCTCTGGTCAACGCCTCAACCTGGGACACCAGGGAGAGGTTCAGATCCAGAAGCACCCGCAGACTGTGCACCTGTTCCTTCTGAGGGAGCATGACCCCATCTGGAACCGGCAGATCAAAATCGTCTCCCGAGTTCCAACCCTGCACAATAAGTACCTCCGTCTTATCTGGATTCAGCCTCAGTTTGTTATCTCTCATCCAGCCCATTACTGCTTCCAGGCAGGCGTTTAGGGAGGTTATGCCCTCTCCTGATGATGCTGACATGGAGAAATAGATTTGGGTGTCATCAGCATACTGATAACACCCTGCACCAAATCCCCTGATAATCTCTTCCAGCGGTTTCATGTAGATGTTAAACAACATTGGAGACAATATGGAGCCCTTATGGACACCATACAAAAGTTCAGATTTTGAAGAACAACAGTCTCCAAGAGACACCATCTGGAATCTTCCGGTGAGGTAGGAGTGGAACCACTGCAAAGCAGTGCCTCCCACCCCAATCCCCTCAGATGCTCCAGAAGAATACTATGGTCAATAGTATCGAAGCCGCCAAGAGATCCAAAAGGACCAACAGATTCCCAATTGGATATCATCCATCAGATTGACCAAGGCAGTCTCCACCCCATAGCTCACCCAAAAGCCAGTTTGAAATGGGTCTAGATAATCAGTTTCCTCCAAGACCTCCTGGAGCTGGGAGGCCACCACCTTCTCAATCACCTTGCCTAACCATGGAAGGTTGGAGATAGGTCTGTAATTATTTAACTCTGAGGGATCCAAGGCAGACTTCTTCAGAACTGGTCTAATGATTGCCTCTTTAAGATAAGGAGGCATCCTGCTCTCCCTCAGAGAAGCATTTATGATCTCTACCAGGCCCTCTACAACAGCCTCCTTGCCAGATATTATAAACCATGTCAGGCAAGGATCAAGAGGGCAGGTGGTAGGCTGCACCATTCCAAGCAACTTGTCCACATCCTCAGGAGTCACAAACTGAAACTGATCCAGTGTCAACACATAAGAGGAGCTGCTAGACACCTCAGCATCAGACTCTCCAACAATTGTGGTGTTTGAATCCAAGTCAGCCCGAATACGAGATATCTGTCCACAAAAAACTCATTAAAAATGTCACAGAGAGTAATTGTTGGTTCTAAGTACTGATTTGAGTGGGAAGGGGTGCACATTAGCCCCTTCACGACCCTGAACAACTCTGCCGGACGTGAAATTGCAGATGCGATATGGGAGGAAAAGAATCGCTTCTTTTCCACATGTATTGCCTGAGCATAGATCTTCAAATGCTCTCTACGTAATAATCTGTCAGATTTGAGTCATGTTGTCCTCCGCTTGCACTCTAGTCGTCTACCTTGCCGCTTTAGCCCCCGTAGTTCTTCCATATACTAAGGGGCCAATTTCGAAGCAGGTCAGAGAGGACGCTTAGGAACTATCGTGTCCACTGCCCTGTTGAGTTGATTATTCCAGTTCTCCATCAGAGTGTCGATAGGGTCACCAGCAGAGCCAACACTAAATCCCTCCAAGGCTTCTTGGAAACCTCTTGAATCCAGTAACCTTCTCAGGTGGACCATCCTAATGGGCAGAAGTGAGATGTGGTTGTGAGTCCAACCTCAACCAGATGGTGGTCCATCCATGACAATGGGGAAATCACAGGAGTCCCCATCCATGGAACACCACTCTGTTCAGAATGAAAGACCAGATCAAGCGTATGACCAGCAATATGCATCAATCCCGAGACCACCTGGGACAGGCCCATAGTCATCATGGCCACTATGAACTCCTGAGCCGCCCCGGATAAATTGGTCCCAAAGTGAACATTGAAGTCCCCAAGCACCACAAGCCTGGGAGACTCCAATGCCAAACCCGAGACCAAGTCTATCAGCTCAGTTAGGGAATCAGTCGGGCAGCAGGGTGATCAGTACACTAACAGAAGTCCTAGTCTATCCCTGGTCCCCAAACTTAGGTACACACATTCAATATGGTCAGACACTTCGACAGGGATCCTGGTCAGGGAGATATTGTTCTTGTAGACCACAGTCTCTCCACCTCCCTGCCCACTTCCCCTCCCCTGCTCCTTAACAGAGTATCCTGGAGGAATAAGCTGGGACCATACTGGGCCACCAATCACTCCCAACCAAGTCTATATAATACATACCAGGTCTGCCCCTTCATCCAGAATAAAACCATGGATTATTTCAGGTTTATTCTGGACTGACCTGGCATTACAGAGGAGCACGACGAGGCTCTGTGGGTGGTTAGCAATGCTTTCCAAGGTCAAAGAGCTGGCAGGACAGCCAGAAGGGGAGAGAGCAATTAGATTTCTGATTTCACTTCCCCTGCAATGGCCTGCTGACCTGTCAATGCTACTTCTTCTGTTCCGCACCACCACTAGAATAGCTGCCCCATAATCAGTGGATACACCCTCTGTCTCCCCATCTCCAGACAGATGCAGACACATTAACTCAACTCATGCAGGATTTCAAAAAGAAGGCAAATTAAAATACCCACCCACCTCTACAAACCAACCAGGGACCTTGGGCCAAACAGTCTAGCCCTTGCTCTCATTGTTCCTCAGAATGGCTCCCCCAAAGGGGTGACCCCCTTTGGTGTCACCCCTTCGGGGGTGACTCCACCAGTGGTGGGCCCACTGCCACAGGCAGATCTCCAATAAAGGCCCAGAACTGGGCAGGTGACCCCAGGAACTGCTGAGTCACTCAGGAGCTGCTTCCGGCCCTGCACACACAACCCACACACTCCCCTCAGATATTGCACAGAGGCAGCAGGCCACAGTCCCACAGGGGAAGCAGGAGCAGGCAGGTAACAGCAGAAGAAACCAACAGCACTCACCTGGCCTCTCACCCCAGGCAGCACTGAAGGGGGTAGCAGCTGGGTGCTTCCTCACCTCTGCTGGGCTTCTAGAAAACTGAGGACACAGGCTGCACTCCTATAAAGGCCCAGAACTGGGCAGATGCAGGGGAGCAACAGCAGGAGAGAGGGCATGCCCTCACCTTTTGCCTGTGGGCTTCTCATTGGCATCTGGTGGGCCACTGTGTGAAACTGTGTGATGCCTTGGGCCTAATCCAGCAGGGATGTCCTTGTGTTCTTATGTTCGCTTTCTGTGGCTGTCTTCAAGCCCTGGATTCTATGAGTTCGTGTTCTACGCTTTCTGTGTTTGACACCAGATATACTGAGCAGATCCCCCTCCTTTCAGAACATGGCCATTGGTGTCTTTCCCACCTCTATCTTTTCATGAGCCATTATTTCCCCAGAATCAGTCAACTACAACCACAATAATGCTGACATCAACTATTCACTTATGCCCTTTGCGTGTGGTTTTATTTGCCTCCTTTTTGCCTCCAGCAAAATGTATTATTTCCTAAACTGGTCATGTGACAAATATTAATGGATTTTTTACATAACATCCCAAGGGTCATTGTTCATCTATGATTTATAAAATGGCTTTAAGTTTTACAACGGAGTGCTCTGTTGCAAAAATGAAATACACACAGATATGAGACGATTACTGCAAACTGTCATTTTCACGTTAAGAGACTATTTTGTCAGCGCACTGTAGAAGAAACAGTAATACAAAAAAGGAGGAAAAATCGTACCAGATCTGTCGCCCTGCATCCTTTCCTCCTCCTTTTTTTCTTTGCATTTTTATCTAGAAATCCTCCAAAGAATCAGGTTTTTCTTTTAGCCTTTAACAAAATCCCTGGGCTTCTCTTTTCATCTGGAATCGCCTTGCATACCACATATCTGTCATCTTACCTGATTTGTAAGGCTTCACAAAATTCCAAGTAACTTTTAGAGGGCTTGGAGAATGCTCAATGGAAGGGGACAAAAATTATGAAAGCACAAGGGTTAATTTTCTCTCAGGGAATGCCAACACTAAAAATTGATCATATGAATTAAAAAGGCTATTGACAAGTAAATAATTCATTCATGCTAAATTAATTAAACAATTTTGAGAGCCAAGACTGGTGCAGGGTGGGTTTTTTCCAGGTTACACACTGCAGTGTCATCCAAGCTGTAATATCCTGCTGCCTTTGCTTTGCTTCCTGGGTTCACTGCTCAGATTAGGAAGTGAGGTGTGCATAAAGCGCTATCATCAGTCAAAGGCTACACTTTTTAAAAAGGAGACATGTTTAGCCATAATAATGACGCTGTGAGTGTTTCCCCGCCCCCCATTTCTTTTTCCCCATTTGCAAAAATACCAAAATGCAAATCAACTATTTCTTCATGAATACTCTGACTACTGGGTTTAATACTGACAACATTTACACTAATGGATTTCAGTTCAGTTGTTGAACATATACAAGGATGATTCTCTAATCCCATTTTAATTAGATGGATGTTGCAAGCATATAAAAACAAAAAAACAAAAAAAACACAGAGGCTTCACTCCCTGTGGTGATGCCATACTGGCAAGGAATCAATCACCACGGTTCTGGTTGCCATAGAAACTGATAGCTCCTGCACCACCATCTAAGTGGTAAATGATTGGTGGTATGCTCATAACACAGGGAGAGCAATGAGTTTTTATATCCTGTCCAGCAGCTGTGCCAGAGAGTTAATTAAAAGCAGAGAACATGAAATAAATCTAAATCTGTGAAGAAATGAAATGTACAGTACAAATCGAATTCCCGTGTTGGACAGGAATTAATATGCAGCACAAGCCACAGACCTGCCTGAACAAGCAACAGCTAGGAATCTTGGGAAACGGTACCTCTGAGGCAGCTAAAACTGAAATGTGGAGACAGTACCTCCTTATCTTATTACCTAAACAAGAGCTTTATTCAGTGTCTACGTGTTGACTGATGCACGCACATTGCAACCTCAAATGCTAAAGGTTTGCTCAGAAGCAGGAAGGACAAAGCTTAACTAAGATTTAATTAACAAACCATTAGCAACTGCAGTTTATCAGCAGGAAACATGATGTAAGTAAATGTTTGCACTGCTGTACTAGACAACCTTCATGAAAGTCAATACGTTTTTATTGATAAGCCATGAATTCATAATTCAAATATCACAGCTTGAGTAGCAGCCTCCTGACTTAAATCCTGTCTAAAATAAAATATTTTCTATAGAGTGAGCTACAACTCTTGGGGTATGAAATACTGATCTAGAGTGAATGGTTTTTTAAAATTTAATTTAATTTTTTAAGGTCATTTTCTCAGCTTCCCTCGTCCTCCACCCTTTCCATTTTTATTTGGGAGACAGTATTTCAGAAAAGCTAGCCAATTATATGGGACAAATGAAACAAATCAAAGAATCACAAAAGGTTCTGCCCACTGGCTACTGAATCTACAAGAAAATAGCTGGGAGTGAAATACTAGTGTTTAGCACTTCTCATGTTTCAATCCCTAGACTGGTCTTTGACAACACTCTAATCTTTTCTGCCTCACATGAGTCTTAATTTTATTCCCAGGTAACTCCACAGATAGTCCTACCATGAAACAGGGCAATGTGGCCTTTCTGTGCCTGGTTCCAGCAGACCATGGAGGGCTGGTATAGATCAGCAAGGCCTGAAATCCAGGAGCTCAGCCCAGATGTGAAGCTAGGAACCAAGATGAGGAAGAGACAGACAAGGGTTGTGGCCAGTGGCTGGGGCTGAAGCCTTTCAGATTTCTATGTGGAGCTGTTGCAGCAGCAAAGTTCAAGCCCTGAATGAGATGTTTATATAGGGACCCGGAGTCTCATAGTGTCTTGGAGCTCAGACTGGCCCCCTTCTGAGGCAGGCACCTAAGCTGCCTTCCCCTCTTCCCAATTAAGTCCACTGGGAGAGAGGCCTCAGGCAGTCGTATGGGCACTCGGCCTCTGATGTTGGAGCTTGGCTCTGGTCCTGTGTGACCTCTGCTCCTTGGGTTCTGGGGGATGCCTGAGGGGGTGCCAGAGATGGGACAGATCTCAAATCCAAACTGGAAAAACTAAACAAGCATAACTGAACATTTCTCCTCCTCCATCTCTGTTATTCTCCCTAGAGAAATTCACACATTTTCTTTAAATGGTTGGAGAAGCACAAGTCTTTCAAAGCAGACTGTTCTTTACCAAGTTCCCAATTCATCCTTTTGCAGTAATACATTGCTTGCCAAACTCTTTTGAATTCTTAAGAAATCTCTCCTTTGCTCCTCCAAATAAACTATGAGGTCATTCACAGAATCAAAAACTGTGTTCTACCTGAGTTTGGGAACTGTGTGTGCTCCCAATTTCTAGTTGTGTGGAAGCAAGGTCAGAGGGAAAACCTGGGTAGAAGTGGTTGTGTGGGAGCAAGGTAGGAGGAAAAGCTACCCAGGTTTCCTCCAAGCCTGCTTCCACACAACTGAAAACTGTGAGCACATACAGCTCCCAAATCTGGATAGAATGCAGTTTTTGATTGTGTGAATTACCTCATAGTTGATTGTGAATGACTATGTGTGAATGACCTCTATATCTTCTAGGAAGTTATCTTGCTTGAAATGAAGGGAAGTTGCGCAAGAGGAGATTCCATTGGGCCTTTTTTGCTGGAGGACTTCCTGGAAATTGTGTCCTTAAGGTATGTCTGCATAGTTCATGTGTGTGGTAGATATCTGGAAATGCCATGAGTAGTTAGTTCAATTCATGTTTCATTCAATGTCCTTTCCTGAAGACTGCTTCTCCTCCTCCTCCTCCTCCTGCTACTATTTATATTCCACTTTTCAATAAAAAGTTAATAATATGGTTCTGTGCCCTCAAGGAGCTCACAGTCTAAAACGTACCCATCATAGGGTGGGTACAATTTTCTTTCTACTTTGCTTTTTAAAAACAGATGTTCTTACCAATTATTAGCACTGGTTCAGTCATACATTTTGCCCCGCCCCACAAGTTTCAAGTTTTTTTTAAAAAAAAATAATAATTTATGTCTACCTTTTAAAAAAATGTTTACCTTTATAAAAAAGCACAATTTTTATCTTTATTCAACTTAATGTTCATTTGTCACCTTACAGTATAATTTTTAAGGATACTCAGTTTAAAAAGGCTGATTGCTTATTATAAATATCTACATCCCGTCTTTCAATTTTTTAAAAAAATGCCCAAGACAGTTTAGCACATATTACATCTTTTTAAAAAAATCATTCCATAGGTGGTTTTAAAACCAAGATTGTACATGGACTGGGGAGAGGTGGGATCATAACATCACAGCTGGCTTGTGCTACAAACTTACAGAACCAGTTTTCCTTCTCCCACGGACTACAGCGTGGCCAGTCTGCAATTCACTGGCTGCTGTTTTAATGTACATTTTTATGCAGTCTTAGTAACTGTGAAGTCAAGTGGGAAGGCATGTACCATTACTGCACAACCCCCTGCGAGCAAAAGCACATGGGTAGGACACTGCAGGTGGGGGACAGATGGTACCTGAGGGAAGGAGGAACAGATAGAAAGTCAGGGAAAACTCCCTTGAGGGAGAAAGAGCAAACCACAAAGAAATATCAAGGGAAATGAAAAGCACGTAAGTCTCAGCAGGCCTGGACTAAGCTATCATGGCAGCTCCATACTGACGCTCGACCTCAGTTGGAATAAAGAGGGGGCTTTAGCAGTCTCAGTAGTAATGCAGCCAAAGTTTGTGATTAGAGAGTTGAGAGCAGGGGTAGACAACCTTGGTCTACCAGCTCTTGCTGAACTACAACCCCCCCCCCGCCCCACCACCACCACCACCACCACCATCATCATCCCAGCTGCACTTTATTGTGGCTGAGGATTATGGGAATTGTAGCTCAGCAACGGTTGGAGAGCACACCTCAGGTTTGCAGTATGAACGGCCCTAGCTCCAAAGTTCCAAACTAGTTATGAGCTACATTTGGACCTGTCCAAAGTTTGGGCTCAACTGGTAATTACCTCAGTCCAATAGCAAACTCAGCCTTCCTTGTTCCTTTTTGTTGTTGTTGCTTAGAATGACTTATTGGCAGCAGCAAGGAAAAAGCCTGCATCAGCAGCCTCTGTTGGGCAAAACCAGCAGCATTGGACAGAGGAAGCTACTTTATACGGTGTCGGAATATAACATCAAAAACACAAATACCTTTCCTTTTTTGCTGATTTTCCTGCATTAAAAACCTTGATATAGTTAAAAGGTACCAAAACAAACTCCACTACAGTTTTTGTAATTTTTGTAATTGATAATGTCTAGTATCAGGCCTCTCAACCTTGCTTCTTCCCTTGCCCCCCAAATCTCTTTGCCTCCCACCCATTGAAATCTAAAATTGCATGTCTTCTCACAGAGCTCTCTTAGAACCTTCCAATAGAACTGCAGAAAACCTGTGAAGAAAGCCCCTCAGAGCACTTAAAAGCTGCCCTTTAGTTTCCTTTTTTTTATTTTTAGAAATTAACTTTTGCATTTCACATACACAAAGAACAAACAAACTGAAGTTTCATCTGAAGGATGGGAACATTAAACGCACAATAAATATTTATGAACAGCCCGATCCTTTCCCCTCCAGTAGCTGTTGGCATCAGTTTTATTATGATGGCAAAGATTCAGACCATCTTTCTCCCTCAATTTCTAACAGAAATAGGACAGAGTTAGCAAGTGTAACCTCACTCCTGTGGGGTTTTAAAAAATATGTTTAGCATTCTTCAATATGAAGATCTCTGTTCACCCTTTCTTAACTCACACCCCCAGCTGCCATACTGAATCACATTTCAGAGGTGGTTGGAGCTTTCTTTTAGGTTTTAAGGTGCTGTTCTTTAGGAAAAAAGGAGAACATCTAAATTGGAAGCTGTTTGACACACTGGTTTTGACATTTTAGCATAAGCTAAAACATGAGAAGAACATTAGCCACCTCTGAAATGCTACTGTCTCCTGTGGCTCTGCACTTACACCTCAGGGGAGAAGTCAGCTTTCAAAACTGATTCCTGTGAGGCACTCAGAGAAAGAGACCATGGGCTTTAAGGGGTTTCGGTACATGTGTAGTAGTATTTCATTGTTGTCCAAATCACCAATTATGTGCATTTAAAAAGAATTCTCAAGAACTTCCCATCCCCATGCACTTCAGCAAAAACAGAAATTGAACATGTTATCCCTATATAAAGAGGGCAAAACCTTGTTAATTCAATAGTATGACTCCAACTCTCTCTTTGGGGAATTGGGGAATAAGAGAGAGAAGATAGAGCCACAGTATTGTCAGCTGGCGAAATGGTTTGCTAGTAGCAGCTGTTGCTTGCTACTTACCCTTATCAGTAGATATTGATAGTCAGTGATGAAGGTAAGCAAACCACAGGCTGGATTGACAGTTCAACAGAATGAGATAGAAGAGTTCTAAGGTGGCATAATGAATTGCAACATTTCAGACTGCAAGTGAGGATTCTATTTTTTGATATTTCCCTACATGTAAAAAGAAAAATCCTTGTAAAACAACAACAACACTGGAACATCTGCAAAAAATACAAGCTACCTGTAGCCAAAATTTGGTGGGACCATAAAATTGAAAATGTTGTAGAAAATGAAGATGCAAAAATATTATGGGACTTCTGGCTACAAACAGACAAACATCTGCCACACAATACAACAGATATAACTGTAGCCGAGAAGAAAGAAAAACAAGTCAAAATAATCAAAATAGCAATACCAGGGGATAGCAGAATAGAAGGGGGGGGTGGGGAAACAAAAAAAAATACAAAGATCTACAAATCAAAATTGAAAGGCTGTGGCAGAAGACCACCAAAATAATCCCAGTAGTAACTGGCGCCCTAGGTGCAATTCCAAAACATCTTGAAGAGCACCTCAACACCATAGGCCACAGAAATCACCATCAGCCAACTACAAAAAACAAGTTTACTGGGAACAGCCTACATTTTGCAGCGATATCTATAACAACAACAACAATATTGATTAAAAAATTCAGCCATCCCAGGTCCTTGGGAAGGACTCGATGTCTGGATAAAACAAACGAGTCAATAACACCTGTCTGACTGTGTAAACAATAATAATAAACAACTAGCACAGCAAAAGAGATTTGGCTAGAACCACTCTCTCCATTTGCCAGTTTCCCAGTTGCACTGGATTTTCACATATAATGTTTGAATGATCTTCTAGTAAGAGTCTGAAGTGGTATAGTCCAGATCATTGTCGTCGTTCACTACCACCTCATTCAGCTGAACAGTTAGACACCCCTTGATGACATCAGCAGCTTGCACAAGGGGAGGCTAGCCAGTCAGAAACTGTATATAACACTTGCACAAGTGCTGACTGAGGCACTCCGAATCTCCATCACAACTACCTGACAGTTACTGATATGCTGAAAATTCAACTCTCTACTTCAGTCACCTTGTAGTGGAAGCAGGTGGTTCTTACTGGTGAACTGTTTCACTGACTGCCACTGTACGCATGTATTAAATACTGTTTCAAGTGTAACAAATACTATTTCACCCAGGCATGGTTTGAGCCAGGGCTTAGCCCCAGGCTCAGTTATAAATGTAAAGGTTCCACCTGTGAGCCAGGAACAAAGAAGCATGCCTCTGAGGATGTATTGAAAGTGCCTCTCCTTCACTGATCAGTGAGCACAACCGGTTGTGATGTATTTGGAGTTACAAGCTTCCATACCATATGATGTGGCTTCTAGACATCACTGAACCTAGAGGACGACTAGGTCTTGTGGTGGAAAGCATTAATTTGCTAAGCAGCATCTACCTTGCTTTGCATTTGGATGGGGGACTGCATGTGAACGCTGTAAGGTACTACCATTAGGGGATGGGGCCATAGCTCAGTGGAAGAGCCTCTGTATTGGGGCAGAGCCACCACTGAGTGAACGGATTTAAAGAACCCAGGCCTCCAATTAAAAGGGCCACTGGATTCCCTGTTGCACTTGATGTCATGCACAAAGAGGGTGTGGCCCGATTGCCAGAAGACCTGCCCCAGTCCTCCGTGTC
This sequence comes from Hemicordylus capensis, assembly GCF_027244095.1. NCBI lineage: Eukaryota > Metazoa > Chordata > Lepidosauria > Squamata > Cordylidae > Hemicordylus > Hemicordylus capensis. Next base: position 123,360,343 of record NC_069658.1, on the reverse strand, counting down.
TCATTTCCAGGCAGCGCTTGCTGCCTGATAACATTTATTTCCCCTCCTTTCCCTCCAGCGAGAGAGAGAAAGGGAAATAAATGCTTCCAGGCAGCAATGTACATGACATCATACACACAGGGGGTCACTGGCGGGGCCACTGGGGAGGGTGGAACACAGGCCACCACTCGGTTGTCTTTGCTACTGCTCTGAATGCTTGCTTGCAGAAGGTCAAAGGTTCACTCTCTGCATCTCCAGGTAGGGCTGGGAAGGACTTCTTTCTGAAACCTTGGGGAGATGCTGCCAGTCAGTGCAGACAATAGTGAATTAGATCGACCAATGGTCTGACTTGGTGTAAGGAAGCAATTTGGAAGCAGCTCTTCAGAAAACAATGATCAGACCAGGGGAGGTAGTAAACTTTTGTTTTCTTTCCTAAAGAAGCAAGCAAGCAAATAACTAAATGAATAAATAAATCAATTGAAAAAGCGGAGGCGGGGGAGGACAAAGTAAGTTTGTAGGGCTAGTCTTTTCTAGGGTTTGATTTCTGGCTGGATTTTGGAATTTTTCTGGATTTTTTTGACAGGGCAGTTTCCCTTTTGGTTGTTCCTGGAGAGACAATGGGTGGGGATTAGCTGCAGATGAGTCACACAGTTTGTGAGAGGGGGCACAAATGGCCAAGATGGTTGTCTGGGAGATGCTCAGGGAAGTAGACAAGAATGTGATTGAGACCCTCAGGGATATGGTAGTATATTTCATATCCAGGCTGACAGCTCCTCTGCTGTCATGCAGAATGAAGGTCTCAGGAAAGGAAGACAGTCTGAGGAAGAGGAGAATGCTCACTTAGAAAGGACCCCTTCCTTGGGAGATGCATCCATATTTTCCTGCATAGAGGATACACCTCCAGGGGTTGGGGGCCTCCTAGTAGTGTGTGATACGATTGTTAGGAACATCGAGAGATTGGTTTGTGTACTGTGTGTAGACAGCTCAGTGACTAGTCTGACTGGTGCAAAGGTTGGGGATGTCATGCAGCATATAAATAGGCTATTAGAATGTCAATGCAATGAATATGAATCCCTCCCCCATCTAGAAAAAGAACAGTGTGTGACCTTAATTGCTGTGAACTCTGAGCAATCGACATTCTGTCAAACAGGCTAAAATCTTAAAAAAATATTTTTAAAAACCTATGAACCCCACCAGCTTGGCACTTCTCAGGGGAGTTCTGGCACAATGTGCCTTGCCCCTAAACCCCCTTTGGGGTGCCCAGGCACCCCCGAAGGGGGCGGATGGGACAGCCTCATCCCCATTATTCCCTATTGGGAAAATGAAAGAAAGTAAACATTTTCAAAAAATGATTTAAAATTGCAGGAGTGTCTGATTGCTTTGGGGTCTTGGTGATAGCCGGTAACCTCCAGACTTGACTACTGTAATGCGCTCTACGTGGGGCTGCCTTTGTATGTAGTTCGGAAACTTCAGTTAGTTCAAAATGCGGCAGCAAGGCTGGTCTCCGGGGCAACCCAGAGAGACCATATTATGCCTGTTTTGAAATAGCTGCACTGGCTGCCAATATGTTTCTGAGCAAAATACAAAGTGCTGGTTATTACCTTTAAAGCCCTGAACAGCTTATGTCCAGGCTACCTTAGAGAGCGCCTTCTTCGGTCTGATCCCCACTGCACGCTAAGATCATCTGAGGAGGTCTGGCTCCAGTTGCCACCAGCTCGTCTGGTGGCGACCCAGAGGCAGGCCTTCTTTGTAGCCGCTCCTGGACTGTGGAATGTGCTCCCTGCAGATATCCGTAATTTGAATTCTTTATTGGAATTTAGGAGAGCCCTAAAGACCTACCTGTTCGGCCTGGCCTTCCAGTGCTCTTAAATTGTTTTAAAGGGTCTTTGATGTTTGTGAACCACCCTGAGCTATTTTGTAAGGGCAGTCTGAAAATCAAACAAACAAATAAATAAATAGTTGACATCCATGGGTGCCTACCACCCACCCCAGTTTTGTGCCCCTAGGTGCTCTACATAGGGAATAATGGGCTTGTTCAAGTCTCCATTATACCCTATGTAGAACCTTTTAGAACCAGTTCGAGTTGCCATGTGGTTCCTGTGGTAGTTGGCACGCATGAGTGCCTACCACCCACCCCAGTTTCATGCCCATAGCAGGCCACAATCCAACAAGCAGTGACACAACTAACAACTGAAAGCAAGGCAGCAAAATGAACCTGGCACACAAACTGCAAAGAAAGAGGGCTAGGCAACATCACATCACATTGAACGAGAAATTAAAATAATGCAGCTTGAGACTTTTCCTGCTCTCAAGATGAGAAAATCCTCTCTTCATGCATGAGGTGTGCTTACAAGGAAAATCCACCTCCGACTGGCAGGTCAACACATCTTTGCTGGAGGCCACACAGGCCCCAGACATATGTTGGAACCAGACACCACTTACTCATCATTGGCAGTGCATGTGTGTTTGGTGTGTGCATGCATGAGCTAGAACTAAACTGAAGAGGAAAAATAAAGCGGGGCCTATACACACAACACAACACAATGCACAAATAGTATAGTATAAAGATCCTTCACAGCTAAGTATTTACACACACCAGCTCAAACCAAAGCTTCTAAAACACTATGTACACAAAAGAAAGAAACCTCTAGACTGTCTCCACCACATACTGTCACCCACACCACAAAAACCTACACACACACACACACACACACACACATCTGAACAACAATTCTACACATTTGTACAAATCTACAACCCCCACTGCCTCCTCTCCCCCCACACGAGTCACCTATGTACACATTCAAAAATTAACATAGCAACAAATTTACATATTTACACATTTACAAATATACACAGTGCCGTACTGGCACAATGATAAAAAAAAACTCCTATCAAAAAACCCCTTAATTACCCACCCACTCCACCCACAACAACAACACAATACAATGGGGGGCAACTAAGAGGGACCTGCAAAAACAAGAAACAACCGTTAAAAAAATGACAGAAAATACCTCCCCCAAACCCAAACAAAGGAGGCCCCAGTTAATCAAAACTAAGGACAAAGGGGGCACCCCTCATCATCCTGGAGAGGCTTCTGCCCCACACACTGGTCAGGAAAAGAAACCCTGACTAGAGGCAGGCTGGCAGCACACTCAGCTGGGGCAGTGGGGAGGGGAGAGCAGGTGGGCAGCCTTCCAGCTACTCACCCACCCAAACAAACAAATTAAAAGAGAAACACTGGGTAAATAAAATAAAATGCTGGTGGAAGAACAGTCAGCAAAAGTGGGGAGGGGGTATTGGGGAGGATCAAAAAAATTGGGCCAGAGGGGCCTGAGCTAACTGCTCCCCCCCCCCCAACCACTGGCTAGCTGGGCTAAAGCAAGATGAGACACTCAACTCAAAGTGCGGGGCGGTGGGGGGGGGGAATCCAAAAGGGACAGCCCAGCACACAGCAGCCAGCCAAACACTGCCAGGAAAAATTGCTTTGGAAAGGAGGGGAATTGGTGGAGGGGGGAGCCATAACAGGCAGGTCAGGAGCAGGACAGAGACCTCACCACTAGCAAAGACCAGAGGCAGCACCACAAACCACCACAGCTAGAAAAGCAAGGAGCAGCAAGCAGCAAGCTAGATAGCAATAGCCATAGCCATAGCCATAGCAATAGCAATAGCGCGCTCTCTCTCTCTTTCTCAGCAAAGAGTGATTTTCCAAGCCCAGCGGATGGCTTAAGTAGAAGTTAAATCTCCCTCCTTTGGGAGCCCCCACCCTTGCCCTCCCCCAGGACCAATAGGATGCCAGTTCTGCAGGACTGGCAGCACTGCAGAGCCTACCAGAGAGCCAGACACATCTGGCCAATCAGCAAGTGACACAGTAACACAAAATGGCCACCAGCACCCAAAATGGAGGCTCGAGCCTTCGAACAGGTTCAGACTGGTTCAAACCGAACTAGGCTCTGTTTGGTTCAAACTCGGACTGGCATTGCTGTAGGAATGCCCTGTTTGGTCCGGGTTTGAACCTTCAAACCGAACCAGTTCGAATTCGAACCTGTTTGCACATCCCTAGTTCCTATGTCCCTAAGCCCTATTAACACATTATGGTCAACACTCATTCAGCCTGTGTACAGTGTGCTCAAGTGCAGATCTGTACATGGGTACAGTTATTCACATGTTGTGTTGAACACATATATGACAGTACTCTTCCTATCTGTATCCTGCTTTTAAAGAGGCCTGTACCAAAGCTGACAACACAGTTAACAATCATTCACACAAAAAACATTTAGGAGGGTACAGACAGCTGAACACAGGCACAATATAATAAGGCTATTCTCACAAGAAGCCTAAGCCAGGCTAGGGCAGCCCAGCCTGGGTTCGGCAGCTAGTGTGCAGTTCCAGGGATCGGGGCTTATCCCGGTGCTACCGCCTTGCCTAACCCTACTTTTTGCCCTAGCCTTTCACCAGGGTTAAAGGAGTGCATCCCTTAACCCTGCCACTGGGGTCATGCACATGCTCAGGCTGTATGCAGTCTGAGCATATACTAAGTTGATCACCTAGATTGCCCAACTCCCAGGGGAAGCCCCCATTACACCGCGCTCATCATGTTGTGCATTGAGGGATTCCTAGAGGTTGAGGAAACAAGTCCCAGCCTCCAGCTCTCTGTGCTGCATGGAGATCTGCATGTCAAAGATGGAACAACGGATCATCTGGGAGGAAGGTACGTGAAACCCTGCCTCCCCACCACCATGTACCCTGCCCACTCTCCCCGCTGCTAGTATGGTCGTGTGCATGATCTTAATGTCTGAGTAGGGGTTGAGCTTTCTTTTTAAAATTTAAGTTCTCTGTTTCATGGATGCAAATAATAAACAAATCAAGGTCAACGCTGAATGAAGACACACACACGCTCACATTGAATACCTGACTGTATCAACATTTGCCAAGGTAAATCATACAGCTGCTTGAAGTAGCTGAGTATTTTGGAGAGAGTGACTCATTCCCTAACACACCACCTTAATGGCTCTTCTGGAACTTGGGAGACCAGCAGGAAGGATTTATTAGGGACTGTGTGCATGATGTGTGCAGTGCACTGACACTAGAGATCTCTTGCCTGGACATTATTGCATCACCCTTCCTTTGCTTACAGCACTTCTGTTCCAGTGTGATTCCCTAACCACCCTCTCTGTTGCTCTAATGCTCTTCTGGCCCTAGGCAGAGAATGGAATAAAGCTCATGGAAGTGGCAACCAGGTTCTCTTATGGGGTAGGATTCTTGCCAAGGGGGTCTTACTGCAACTTTCTGGCTAGTGGGAGGCAAATCTTACTTCTGGGCCCCATGAAAACTTGGGGTTAGCCCTGAAAAAGAGTTTACAGATATATAAGAGTTTATAACTTTGGTGGCATGTCAGCAGAAGTCACAGATAAAATGTGCGTAAGGCGAGCCTCTAAACACAGGGAAGGGAGGAATCCTGTTATGCATCATGAAGAGGGGGGCACACATAACCAACTGGCAACTTTAGTATAAGAGCAAGAGACATATGGAGACACCTCCCCCTTCATTCATTCACCCATGCACACACAGAAACACACACAGAGCAGCCAATTGGGTTTGGCTCATAAGCCTGGTATGGCAAGCCAGGAGGGCCAATATATTATCATTCCTTTGCTACAGATGCTCTCTGCTGGCGCAAGGCTGCATTGATGCTAGGTACTCAGGGTTCAGTCTGTAGTCCTTTGTTGGGCAGAAAGGATTCTTCACCCTTTCCTGAATCCCCGGTCCAAAACATTTTGTACAGGTGATTCTCTCCAACTTACTGATGGTTCCTGCTGCTAGTGGGTGCAGTTATCAGTTACAGACTGAAGGATCTACTAGCTCCCTTACAGCAGCGCCAGGGTCATAGTGCAGATTCTGTGCTTTGAGGCTTGTAAGGTACGGAAAAGCAGCAATCGAAGTTAACTAAATTCCACTCCATAAAAGCCCCAGCGAGGCAATAAGGCAACACCAGGTGTAGAGACAACTCTGCTGTCTTTTGGCCTGTTTAGTTAATGACACTGGCTGACATCCAGCACAGCATAACATGTCCATAACATTGCTATACAGGGCTCCTGAGCCCTTCTAAGGTAGCATCAGGACTGCACAAAAAGGGTGGTAGTGCAAGCAGCACATCCACAGATTTCCCCATTTGGGACAATGTGGTAATATGAGGCAGTGCTGCTTGCACAACCACCCCTTTTGCGCAATCCTGATGCTGCAGGTTCAGCAGGCAGCCCCACAGTACAGTCTTGCAAACATTTAATGCTGTGCTTGATGTCAGCCACTATCTGGAAAACCTTAGTTCATATCATAGGCACACACATTTTGGGAAAGAAAATTAACCATCCAACATGTCCTTCATATTACTAAATAAATTCACTCAAGGGGGATATTCTGTATTGCAGGTGACTGCCACAGAGAATTCCAGAAGGCGCCTTTCCTCAGCAATTTAAAATGGAGACAGTGTTGATCCTTTGCACTCTTAAAGCACAATGATAGATTTTAGTGCCCAAGCATTCTGAGGCTGACAAGCAGGTAAAAAGCTAATGGGATGTGCACCTATCAAAGCTAAGGGAACAGTTAATCTGAAAGACAGCAGTCGGTAGATTCTGCTTGGCAGCTTGAGAAGGACAAGGGAATTCCCTGGGGAATAGACCAATCTATGTCTCTCACATAGTGACTCATATGGTCAGGCTTGTGACCTGGCTCCTGTCAGTCACCCTGAGACTTTTGTTTGGGAGAGAAGTCTAGCATCCGTGTCTGGCAGCAAAGCAGCAGTTGAATGAAGAGTATTATTTACAGTGAGAGAGAGAGAGCTTCAAGTGACCAAAGTAGTGTCCCAGTTGACATTATACATAGTATTTGGGAAAACTAATATATAGGAATAATTGACAAGAATATTTGCACCGAATTGAGTCTACCTTTTGTCGAGAAACTTATCTTCTGTGATAGCATTGCTGAATTTGTAGTAGTCATTTTTGAAAACCTTTTTGAAAATAGCAATATATGTTAATCATATTAAGCAAAAATCTTTACCCCTCTTTAAAAAAAAAAAAGTATAGTCCTTAAAACACTTGTTTGTGAGCCCCGACTGGGATGTAGCCCCCCTTCAAAAGTGCACAGATGTCTAAAGACAAATATTTGTCATTCATCTTTCACATGTTTTCTGCAAAACAGTGATGTTAGATGTACCCACAGCAATCACAATTGGCATGTAAAATACAGAGTAATGTCACGTGGGCAGAGCAAAACTGCAACATTTGCTTGTGGCAAAGGAGTAACCACATGCACCATAAAATTCCACAGGCACTGAAACAGGGGGCCCAGCCCTTGATTTTACCTTCTTTTGCTGGCAGCAGAGAAATCTAGATCAATTAATCAATCAATAATTAATAATAATGGTGACATCCAGAGTGATTTATTCACAAGTAGCCCCATTGAAATAAATGGGACAAGTTACTAACTTGTCCAATTAATTTCAGTGGGGCTACTTATGAGTAACCCGACCATGTTACTCATTATTTAATAATAATAATAATAATAATTTTATTTTTATTTTTATTATTAAAAATATTTATACTCTAACCCTTCAGTACACTACTGCTCAAGGCACAACATTAATAAAATATACAATATAAAGTAAAAATAATAATAAAAATTAAACAAGTTAAGACTAAGCTAAACCACACTAAAAATTACAAATTTTAAAAGTTTCAATTAAACGTCATCAGTAAAAAGCTAAAAATTAAAAACTAAAAAACTAAAAAGTTAAAAACCTACCAAATATAAGCAGCAGATAAAACATTTAAAAAGTATTTCTAAAAAGACATGTCTTGAATTTTTTTTAAACACTGAGGTTTATACAGTGCTTTCCCAAATGCTCACAATCATTTCACAATCATTTTTGTAGTAATCTGTACAACAGCTTATTATGCATTAATATTGCAAACCTATATTACCTCATATTACAGAAAGGGGCCACAGAGAGAGAGTATAGCCTCACACCATGCAATAATGTATGAACAAAGTAAGAGCGGAATCAGTGGTATTTGGGCTCATAGCTCAGTCACCGGAAAAACCCTTCCCACATACTCAGTAAGTACTTAGTTTTGCTCTCAGGGACCAGCAGAAAATGAACTGCAAACAACAACAATGGAAGAACCACTGCTCATATCTTGCTTCAAGGCAGGATCCTTAGGGCACCTATCCCATTTAGGGTTGCCAGGTCCAGATGGTAGAAAAAGTTGAAATCCATCACCAAAAAAGTGGAAATAGAAGGTGCTTTACACACACACACACACACACACACACACACACAACTTCAAAAACTCTCCACTTTGCATAAATTTTGCATATGGTTATTGGTGTTATATATGGATATTTTAATAAAAATTGGATAATTTGAGAATTAATACAGCTCACCACTGTGAAGCGGATGACCAGCTAAGCTGTATGACTGCTCAGTCTGCTGTCTAGGTGCAGACTTCTCAAGGGCCTTCTTAACTGCAAATTCATCTCTTGGTTCGGTTTACCACGCACTCACAATCCTCCCCCCCCGCACGGGACACTCAGCCTGACCTCCCCAGCTAGGCCAGCAACTTCACCTTTTGGATCAAGGCCGGGCAGCCAGCTCGCTGAAGAGCCAGCCTCTTTGTATACTGGCACAGTCAGTAGTGCATGCATGGTATCCCACTTGCTTGCTGTTCTCTACAACTACAAACATTTATATATGGTTTTCCAAGGGAGAGTTTCACGGTGGTTTTCAAAGAAAAATAAATAAGATGATCCCCAGACCCCAAAGGCCCCCGCAGCCCCCTGGTCCTGCCCCCGAGTCTGATGTCAGATGCAGGGGCCAAGCTAGCCACACCCCTGCATCTGACGTCAGATGCGAGGAATGTGGTCTCCCTCCCAAACAGAGCCGCTGACCCCGTTTGGAAGGGAGATCAGCCCGCGCTGCATTGGGCAGCTTGGACGGGACTGCCTTAAAGGCAGGGAGAGCTGTTCCAGCCGCGCTGCCAATGCAGCATGGGCCGATCTCTCTCCTAAACAGGGCCGCACAGCCCCATTTGGGAGGGAGATCAATTGGCCCTGCTGCGTTGGGGCCCTGTCTGGGGCCATTCTTGTGGCCCCTGATTGGTGGTGGCCCGGGTTCTTTGAACCCGTTCGCCCAATGGTGGCTCCGCTCCTGGTGGTGATTCTCTTTATTTAGCAGGGGGAGGGTAACTGGCCTTATACATCCCCAGCACAGTACCTCCAGTGACTGTTGCTGGTGACTATCTTATCTTTCTTTTTAGACTGTGAGCCCTTTGGGGACAGGGATCCATCTTATTTATTTATTTGTTGTTTCTCTATGTAAACCACTTTGGAGACTTTTGTTGAAAAGCAGTATAAAAATATTTGTTGTTGTTGTAAGGTGCCTTTTAACTCAGCAGGGGTAGCTGCTAACTGAGTAAAGTTAGCTAGCTAACTGCTAACTTCTCACTGCCGCCACCACTGCCAGCACATGAAGGAAGGAACCTGTACCTGCTGGGCCCACCTATCCGTGCTCCTGCATCACGTCGCTCTGCAACCTGCTACTGAAGTAGAACCTCCCCTCTGGCTTCCCCATTGGATGGATGGTCAGTAGGAAGGGGAAGGAGACAGAGGAAGAGACGCTGCTCATAAGTGCAAAGTGTTCTGAGTGAACAAAATGTCCCAGCTGCTTCCCAGAACTTCGGACACCACAACACATGCAATAAAAAGTTGTTTGGTCCCCAAAATATTCTCTATTGCTCCTAATGAAACTGCCTTGAGACTTGGTGTCGGGCAGTATATAAATCAAATAAATAAAAAAATTAATTAATTTAATTAAAGTTTGGATGACTTCATGGAGGAGAGGTCTATCAATGGCTACTAGTCGGAGGGCTGTGGGCCACCTCCAGCCTCAAAGGCAGGATGCCTCTGAGTATCAGTTTCAGGGGAGTAATGGCAGGAGGGAGGGCATGCTCTCAACTCCTGTCTGTGGCTTCCAGCGGCATCTGGTGGACCACTGTGCAAAACAGGATGCTGGACTAGATGGGCCTTGGGCCTGATCCAGCAGGGCTGTTCTTATGTTCTTATGTGTCCCTCCCCCCAAGTTATTTAATCCCACAAATAGTTGCATGTCCTCTATAAAAGTCCCTAGTTGGCAACCCTAATCCCATATGTCCCACTTGTTAACCTCTTTACGGGCAGCAGCATTATAGGAAGATGCTGAAAGGCATCGTCTCATACTGCGAGGGAGATTGCAATGGTAAACCCCTCCTGGATTCTACCAAAGACAATCACAGGGCTCTGGGGTCGCCAGGAGCGACACCAACTCGATAACACACTTCACCTTTACCTGCTGTAACACAATCACATCACAAGCTTATTCTTGCATCGATGTGTGTCCACATCACCCTTCCTTCCTTCTAATGAGCCCCTGGTGGCGCAGTGGTAAAACTGCCGCCCTGTAACCAGAAGGTTACAAGTTCGATCCTGACCAGGGGCTCAAGGTTGACTCAGCCTTCCATCCTTCCGAGGTCGGTAAAATGAGTACCCAGAATGTTGGGGGCAATATGCTAAATCATTGTAAACCGCTTAGAGAGCTCTGGCTATAGAGCGGTATATAAATGTAAGTGCTATTGCTATTGCTATTGCTATTGCTATTGCTATTGCTATTGCTAATGGGGTGGGAACTGTAGGAGAAGAATGGCAGTTCAACTCCCATTAGCAAAACAGGGCCGGTTTGGGGAGAATTCAGCCAGCCAAGAGGTCTGGAGATAGTTCTTTAAGTGTGAAGAACAACAAGGATTTATTTAGAAGTTACAAAAGTATAGGAAAGCTGAGCTTAAGGCTGAAAGGAGAGAGAGATTAAACAAACAGCCATCTCTGGAGAGACAACAATGGAGAATAACAATGGAAGAACAAAGAGGGGAAGAGTCCAGCACTTTTATCCATGACCCTAAATCCCCCCCAGTGGTCACTATGAGACATTGCAGCTCAGAGCTGATGCTGCCAGGAGCCTAGCTACAACAGGAACTTTTACTGAAACTGATGACAGTCAAGAATATCTGATGTCCAAAATGAGAAGCTTAGCTGTTCTAATTTTGAAATTAGTTTGTGGCAATCTGTGAGGTGCCCTCAGTACGTTCTATCTATCTATCTATATTTGTCAACTTGCCCGTAAAATATAAAGGCATGTGGTGTCACCCAGTTTGTCTTTTTGTTTCTATTTAAAATTACCTGAAATTATTTGAATTATTTTTCATGATTCTTAAAGGAAAATATACATGATTTTATAATTGTAAAAAACTCGCATAGCACACAAAGTGGAATGCAGGTGGTTGAGCGCCTGCCTGTGCTGTTGTGTGCGTGTAAATATCGCTGGTGGTGTTGTGGAAAGGGGCAGTTTGCTCCAAGTTACAGAAATGTAGTTGCACAGCATGACACAAGGGCATGTAGAGCCAGGGTGGTGTAGTGGTTAGAGTACTGGACTAGGACCAGGGAGACCCGAGTTCAAATCCCCATTCAGCCATGAGACTTGCTGGGTGACTCTGGGCCAGTCACTTCTCTCTCAGCCTAACCTTCTTCACAGGGTTGTTGTGATGAGAAACTTAAGTATGTAGTACACTGCTCTGGGCTCCTTGGAGAAAGAGCAGGATATAAAATGCAAAATAAAATTAAAAAAAAAATGTTGGTTCCCCATGCACAACTCGCTCAGTCCTCCTGCATGTTCACAACTTTCAGTTGGAGTCTAATTGCCCTGTTATGCAAAATCACTGGTGGTGTTTACACATGCACAATTGCAGATAGGCGCACATCTGCATGTTTCTGTGTGGTATGTGGTATGTCAGAAACCTGCGTCTTTCTGTGTGGTATGTGGGTCACTGGCCACATCCTATATCTATTAGTGTTTTGGCCATTGGCCGTAAATAAAGTATCTATCTATCCTATATCTATTAGTTTTTAAATGCACAGAAGTTATTTTGGTCATGTGACCTTGCTGGTAAAATCTATAACAGGGATGCTCCCTCCAGCTGTTTGTGCATGACAATTCCCACAATCCCCAGCCTCAGTGGCCAATTGGCAGGGATTACGGGAGTTGTAGGCCAGCATCTGCAGGTGGGCTGAAACGGAGCAGCCCTGATCTATAAGAATACATGGTAAAATACAGAGTGTTTACATTTACAGCACAATTGTTAATAGATCACCTTCGATTAAGTTTTTCAAGGTCAGGTAAATGTGGGTGAAATTTACGGCAGATCGAAAGAAAATGAAGAACATCTTCTAAAGCCTTTTCTAACTTTTGGCAGTGATATACTGTATGCTGTAGGCTCACTAGGTCTGATCAGCAGCTCATATATTTTCCTTTATGCTCAGTTGAGTGGGGCGAAGATCAATTCTTTAAAATCTCATTGCTATATTATCCACCTTTACAGTTCCAGACAAGACAGATCATTTTTGCCATTTTACAGGTCTTGAGCTCTATCAATAATATTTATTTTTCTTTTCTTTTTTAAAAATCACTGTAAGACAAAATGATCACCAGATACCTGTGGGAAGATCCTATTATACACACCAGCATACACACAGAGTCCTCCCTCAAAAAAGGGATAAAAATATATTTCGTTTTGCTTTGATATATTTAAAGGAGAACAAGAACACAGCCAGAGCAAAGCAAAATGGTGAAAAGAAAATATCTGTTGAAGGAGAACATTGCTTCCGACAGCTAAACAAAAACCTACATTAAGATATAACAAAGCCCTTTTTGCATGAATATGGGATACATTAATAATTTAGTTAAAATAATAAACTTCCACTGCTTTACTGCATGAAAAGGTAAAGTATAAAGCTGACCTATTTTTTAAAGGATAAAGCTGTTAGCAGGAGAGTAGGATGTGCATTGCATATGCCAAATCTACAAATTGGTTTCTACAGATTTGTATGCAAGTGCGTTTATCAAATGGACCAAATGAAGGCAGTGTGCTTTCTCCTTGGCAAGGTCACTGTTTTTGCTCTGAATGTGAAAATACAGTGAAGAATTCACATGCTCAATTCGCATTGAAAACTCGCGCTCTATTAACGCATGATCATTAACAGTGCAGTTTGGAGCAGATGTTAGATTAAACCTCTAATCCCTCTCTAGCTCAGACAATAGAATTGTAATTAGAGAGAAGTTTGGCTTTGCATGCATGCACACTGTCTGACATCCTGACTAATGAAGCTCACATGTAAGGAAGTTCTGCAAGGGCAGGTTGGTAGCCCATGCACAACTTGCTCAGTCCTCCTGCACGTGCACTATTGTACATGGGAACTAAAACTATGGAATACTGCGCATGCTCCAGAGACATGCTAATGGAACTGCTCTGGGGTGATTGTCAAACACCCCTTTGGGGCTTGTGTGGGGGAATTAGCAAGCTAGAGTGGCTCAGTCCCAAGTCAGAATAATTTTTGTGCAAAATATTGGATCCGGGAAAATGAACTGACAGAGAGCTTGAAGTTCAAAATAAAGTAAGGTTTTATTTGTGGGTTTAGGGGTACAGCGGAATGAGAGAGCTGATTAAAGCAATATTACTCCTAAAATTACGTTACAAAGATTAACTTTGTAAGATTAATTGCCAAAGAGGCAATTTAGCTTAGGGTCCGAATTAGATTACTTCTAGACTGACTAGAGAAAAGATGACTGTGGAGAAACAGGTTTTGGATTTAAGAAAGAGCAGGGATAGGAAGAGCCCAGAGAGGCACAGTGATTGTCATACAACCTCATCATAGGAACATAGGAAGCTGCCATATACTGAGTCAGACCATTGGTCCATCTAGCTCAGTATTGTCTACACAGACTGGCAGCAGCTTCTCCAAGGTTGCAGGCAGGAATCTTTCTCAGCCCTATCTTGGAGAAGCCAGGGAGGGAACTTGAAACCTTCTGCTCTTCCCAGAGCAGCTCCATCCCCTGATGGGACTATCTTACGGTGCTCACACTTCTAGTCTCCCATTCATATACAGCCAGGGTGGACCCTGCTTAGCTAAGGGGACAAGTCATGTTTGCCACCCCCAGACCAGTTCTCCTCTCGTCCTTCCATTAGTGGTGATAGGACCCTCATGGCTCAGGCACAACCGAAGGTCCTCTTTCCTCAGAGATGGAACCAGGTACCAGTGAGAAACCGAAAGCAGCTAGCTGGGTAGGCAGCAAGAGTAAATCCAAAAGGTTTATGTTTTCATGCAGTCAGCTTCTAGTAGCAGCAAGATGAGCTGGATAGATCAGGCCAGTGAGGAAGGCCGATCTGGACCCTGAAAGTGTGAATGGTGCAATGAGAACGACACAGCCAGGTGTTATGGCTGGTGTCAGGTCAATTGCCCATACAGTGGGTGACTCTACGATGTAGAAACCAGATGACCAGCCCAGAATGGGTCCTCAGGAGGGAAATTCCAGTGGATCTCAAAATGATCCACTGTTTTTGTCTGCCATGCTTGAGCAAAACACAATGGCATGAATGCTCAAGATCAACCTGTATGTAAATGGACTGAATGGCCATGCAAGGATGGTGTCTGTTGGTTTGGAAGGACCTGGTCAGTAATTTTAATGAGCGCACCGCTTGAGTTCCTATTGCCCGTTAGCTCTTCTGTGATGGGAAGGGAGTTGCTTTTACAGTGCCTTATCTGGCTTTTTCCTGCTGAAGTGGTTAGCATTAGCTTGTATGAGGCAAATGCAGAGGAGGGGGGAGTAAAGGGTCAATCTTTGGACAGAGAAACCTTGAAAGTGGAGTTTTCAAGAAACCTCGAAAGCTAACTCGGGTCTGCTTAGACATTCCCAAATAGAGGGAAAGGCACTAGGTTAATAACCTTTCATTTCACTTGGTAGCTGTGAACCTGAGCGTGGGCATCCCACTGCCTGCTAAGTGATTTGGCCCCATATGCCAACAAATGGGGGGGGGGGCTCATGAACCCGTGAGGCTTCTGAGCATGTTAAAAGTGGGGGCTACAAGTCTTAATCCCAGACAAAAGCAGAGAGGCTTTTGGTAGCCCACAGAGTGGCAGTGCTGACAACAGGCATTGCTGAGGAAGTTGTACACAGGAGATGCATATACTACTGAGGGAGTTTCACTGCTGAGGGAGGACTTGGGGGGATTGCAAGCATACTGTCATGCTGTTTCAGAGCCTCCTTACACACATGCTTTGTTAGGGTGTCAGCCACTGAATTCAGGTACTAGTACATTTGAATAATGGCCCAAGTGTGTGTTAATTGTATTTATTTATTTAGTATTTTTGTACACTCATGTCTCTGGACAGTTTACAACAAACATACAACCAATTAAAACAGAAATTAAAATACTCAAACAGCTTAAAATCACAATTCTAGTTTAAAGGCTTGGGTGAATAAATGCATCTTAAGAGTATTTTTAGTCTACTTTCTAGGAGGCTTATGAGATCACCCGGCATTCTGTCTGTGTGTGTGTCCGTGTCCCCCACCCCCATCAACTTCACCACACCTGGACCAATATGAACCAAATCGGGACAAGTTGTAGGAACACATAGGGGCACCTCAATGGCTTAGTTTGTGATGATGTCATCCACCCCAATCCAAGATGTAAACTTTTGAGGTGCAAGTGGGCTAACTTGTGAACCGCTTAACCGATTTGAACCACATTTGCTACAGCAGCAGAGACGCATAGGGATGCTCAAATGGTATGATGTGTGATGTTGTCATCCACTCCAATTCATGATGGCAGCCACATGAACATCTGAGGTACAAGTGGGCTAATTTGAGGACTGTCTAATCCATTTGAACCAAATTGGGAATAGTTGTAGTGAGTGACACACAGGGGCACCTCAATGGTATAGTTTGTGATGATGTCATTCACACCATTTCAAGATGGCAGACACATAAACCTTTGAGGCGCAAGTGGGCTAACTTGTGAACTGCTTAACTGATTTGAACCAAATTTTCTACAGCTGTAGGGACACATAGGGACACCTCAACAGCATAGACTGTGACGATGTCATCTAACTCAATTCAAGTTGGCAGACATGTAAACATTTGAGGTGCATGTGCACTAACCTGTGGACATTCTAATCCATTTGAAGCAAATTTTCTACAGCTGTATGGACACATAGGAATGCCCCAATGGTATAATTTGTGATGATGTCATCCACCCTGATAAAAGATGGTGGATGTGTGAACTTTTGGGGCACAAATGCACAATCTTGAGGACTGTCTAACCGATTTGAACCAAATTTGGAACAGATGTAGTGAGTAACACACAGGGACATCTCAATGGTGTAGTCTGCAATGATGTCATCCACCCCGATCCAAGATGGTGGACACATGAACATTTGAGGTACAAGAGATCTAACTTACGGACCTCAATTTGCACCAAATTTAGTTCAGTTGTAGGGACAGTGAAAGGAAAGTAGGCTGATTAGTTCTTACCAGAACAAAGTGTTTAAAGGTGCCAGAGATGGAAAGGCTCTTATTTTGGCAGGGAGCTAATTTCAAAGCCTCAGGACAGGAACAGAGAAGGCCTACCCCTAAGTGGACAAATTGTGATTCCAATTGTGCAGAAATAGCTCTTCAAAGGGTGATTTCTAACACACACACCCCGCACCTATAAAATGGAGGAGAGCAGGTGCATACCTGCTCCCCTGCCACTCACCAGTAACCATGCTGACTACGCACATGGCTGATGTGCATGTGCAGATGCTTTCAAGATCACAGGGCGGGGTAGCTGGGGGAGAGTGCAGCTGGTGTGCCAAATAGGAGTGCTACCAATTTAAGAAGTGGTGCTGAGTGGCAGGGGAGCAGGTAAGCACTTGCTGTCCTTTGTTTTAAAGCTGCAGGGGATGTGTTACAAATTGCCCTTCAAATTGCAACTCATGCACATCCCTAGCTCACAATGAAGAAGATGTTCTCTTACATATTTTAGTAATGCTGGGGTTAAATTTCCAAGCAATTTTCAGCCATGACTGAAAATGCCTTCTGGAAACTGTCTCCCATGTGCTGTTGTACTGCGCTTTGTATCGGGATGCTAGAGAAGAACTCATTTCCCCTCTGTTACTCAAGTTTCCCGGAAGGTGTGATCTCTTTTATACTTATTACTGCCTCGCGGATTCGAGCCCTGGAACTACAGCAGTTGTGGCTAAATTTTTCTATATTGCCATTAGGTTGAGGTCCCTATTAAGTGCCTAACTGCAAGAGTTGTCTGTTGTTTTTAAATAATTTTTAAAATAGTTTTAAAATAATTTATTATTACTGATTGTAATCTTTCATATTGTGTTTTAGCATTGTTTTATTGACGTGTTGAGTATGTTTGTTGCTGCTATTTTTGCTGGCCAATGGCCGTAATAAAACTGATGATGAATTGCCATTCCAGAGGAAAACACAAGAAGTGTTTCACATGTGGCTCAGTATGCACATGGCATTAGGAGCTTCAAGAGGATGCTCAGAAATAGTCATGTTTGTTCCTAGTGCTTAGTGAGGAAGCTCATTGATACAAAATAGGCAGACTGTACTAGGGTCAATCCTATAAGGTCTGACCAATAAGAAAAACTGATACTGGTAAAGCAAGAACCCATATTATTTGAATGACCCATAGAATCCAAATATTCATGATACAGCATGAGCGTGAGCCACAGAGGAGTGTAGCAAGACTCATATTGGAAAGGTAAAGTATGAACTAGACCTGTATTATAGAAGGGGCTATAGTTCATTTTATTTCTGATAGCATATTTATGGTCATGTTTAAGGTGGTAGGAGAGGGCTACATTTTAGTCTTGTAGGGGTTCTATGCTTTCAATGTGTTGTAACTCACCTGAAACACTAGGATATAGTGGACTTAAACTTTCCTTTAAGTAAAGTCTCCTAAAAGTGAACTAAACTCAAGGGAAAGAAGAAAGTGGGAGGAAGAAAATTTAAAATGTTAACTGATATTAGATTCTAAACGTGTAAGGAAATAATGTATTAAGAACGTTGGCTGACTGACTAAATTTGAGGAAGTCCCACTGAAATTAAAGTTAGGCATGCCTACCTTGTCCTTTTAGTTTCAACAGGGGCATCCTCAGATAAATGTAGTCAGGATGTCAGCCTTTTCAAAAACTATAGCACACACTCAAAATATAACAGAGACAACAAAATGAATGTGGGGAAAAGCCAAATAAGGACGGGGAGAATTTAAAAATCTCCAAATCTGAAGCAGACATCATAATAACTTGGTTCAAAGACTACACAGAGGCAAGGGCCTTTTTGCCTGAGTCTACAATTTAATATTTAGGCATTACTGTACACAGTTAATATTATGGCAGGGTTTACAAATAAAGAGTGGAGGAAATGGCAAGCCATGGCTTTGATTGACTTTTGAAATATCCCTGTGCTTAAAGTTCAGCATACACAATTCTATTAACTTCCGAATGACTTCTGTGCTTAATAGTTAGAGCTGCTTCACTAGATTTTACTGGGGACCTCGCACACGGTGGCATCAATCCCTCAGTGTGTTCTAAACCAACTAGTGTTAAGTTTATTCTAAACCCCCTCAAAGGAGCTCCAATAAATCTGACTACCACTCAAATGTAAGTATCAGCTAGAGCAGCCAAGGGTGATGAAAATGAAGAGAGCCGGAGCCAACTTTAGTAACTGATTGATACTATGCCAAAACACCCTCAGACAAATTCATCCCTAGTGTAAGGCCTTTGACTGCAGTGGATTTATGCCAGGGAAGAAATTTGCCCAACGTTCTTCTGATTACAGGGGAATTTCAGTTCTAAAATCGGGGATAAAGTTGCTGACCCGAGTGTAATGAAGAGACATGGACTGGCAGGGCTCAAATAAATGAAGATAGAAACTCATTGTATCATGCTCCCCTGAAAGTCAATTTGCCCTTGTGAAACTTTTACTCCAAAGAAAGAAGAGATGAAAACATATTTTTGGCACTCTCCAGATCTGCTCCCCAAGCAGGAGATAAAGTGTGCATTCGCTGTTGCTGCAAACAATATTATTGAGATTAAATCACTGTAGAGAAGGAAAATGTGTTGTTCTGGCTCAGCCTTGCAGAATCCCAGACAACAACAACAGCAAGATGACGAGTTCAAAGCAGGAAGATAATACAACAGGGCAAAAGGAAGGCTGTGGGATAGCTTCTGCTGTGCGGAGGGAGTGGGCACGTTGCCTCAGAAAAGGCAGCAAGGAATTGCAAAGCGACATATTGTGATAAATAATGTGGGAAGAAACCTGGAAGAAAGCAGCGCAGTAAAGAAAATAATGTGAAAGAACTGCAGGAAAGGAAAGGATCCGGGGGGTCTTTTCTAACCCCCTCTACTGAGAAAAATTCTTCTAAATTTCTACAATTCCAGTGTGCCACAAGTGGGAATGAGAACATGGCTACTATGTTATTAATTATTATTATTATTATTACATTTTATATCCTGCTCTTCCTCCAAGGAGCCCAGAGCGGTGTACTACATACTTAAGTTTCTTGTCACAACAACCCTGTGAAGTCGGTTAGGTTGAGAGAGAAGTGACTGGCCCAGAGTCACCTAGCAAGTCTCATGGCTGAATGGGGATTTGAACTCGGGTCTCCCAGTCATAGTCCAGCACTCTAACCACTACTCCACACTGGCTCTCTAGTGGGCTAGCTCATACATGCATATACATAGTTTGAGGTCTTGTCACTTGAGAATTATCAGATAACATTCTGAACTATTTCTACTCTGATAAGGATTGTGTTTGACCTGATATTGGATACCTAAGCTCTGTATTGAGGTGATGGATCTGTGATGACACATTCACATGTGTGAGTCATCACAGTTAACAAATGATAAACATGCAGGTGTGAACGGGCACAGAGAGGTCTGCAGACCTAAGAGGGAATATAGTCAAAACAAATCCAGATTAATCGGGGAAGACATCACATTTGCCTCCCCAGTTTAAAATTCTATCCCCGCTGGTACTATATTGGGCAGCAGCGATACAGGAAGATCATGAAAGGCATCATCTCATACTGTGTGGGAGGAGGCAATGGTAAACCCCTCCTGTATTCTACCAAAGAAAACCACAGGGCTCTGTGGGCGCCATGAGTCGAAATCAACTTGACGGCACACTTTACCTTTACAGGCCAAATAGATGACACATAAATTATGTGTCACCAATCATATGCATTATTAGTAGTTTTAATGCAGATAGAAGCTGCAGGAGCCCCCAGTCTGAACTGGGACCATGGCATAGGGGAGGAGGGCTTCAACCCTTTGTCCCTGCCACTGTCCCAGTCCAGCTCAGAGCCCCTATGGCTGCTATTTGCCTTTATAAGGAAACTGCTTTTGGAGCTAGTGGCAGCTTCCCTCCCAGGGCAAGTAGTAGCAGCAGAGGCTCTTGTCCAGAGTGGGAATGTGGTTAGGGAATCAGTTGCTACCCCCCTGATCTGTGTCACGGCCCCATCCAGATGATAGATCCCCATGGCTGTGATTCACATAAAAATGCCAACCATGGAGGACAAAATGGCGTGATTAATGTCACATCTGATTTGGCTTTAAATGACAGTGAGGAGAGTTGCTTGTTCATGTTGTTCTGCGTAAGCAAGAGAGAGAAAGAGAGAGAGAATGAGAATGAGAATGAGAGAGAGAGTAATTTCACTGATTCCTGTGGATTCAGTGTTCCCAAAGTTGTCCTCCCAATGTTGAATGGGAGCACAGCAGCATTTGATGCGGGCACTTAGGTGGAAATTAAATTTTCTTTGTAATGCCCCAGCTATATTTGCATATTACTTGCTCCCTCTGTATCTGAATATTACTTGAAGTTTGCCGCTTAGCAGCTCTTCCAAGGATAACGTTCTGATTCTATACTTCTCATCCTGTATACAAAACAATGGATAATATCTTCAAAATGCATGTCATAACTATCCCACATTTTATGGTTACCAACATATGTTCATTCTCTTTCAGTATGGAATAGACACTTGCTTAGATTAAAAGTCACAACAAAATCTCATTCATATATATATATATATATATATATATATATATATATATATATATATATATAAAACTCCCATTTTGTATTTTTCTAGCACCCTTGTTTTTCACCTTCCTTCTGTTATGATCTAGTCTGTTAATATAACATCATGTTGCCTTATACTAGAAGAATGTGAGGTTTAAAAAACCCTTCAGATGATCTTTCCCCCTGCTATAATAAAACCAGTTAGGGCCATTTAACATTACTTTTTTCAGGTGTACACCTAAGATTCTTAAGCATGCACCTAAAATGTGTGATATGAATGATACACATATCTGCTTGGAAACACATGTATTGCATAGGTGTACTCCTCAAAGAACCAGGACACACTGCAGCTCCCTTTTGAGTATACACTCCAGTAAACCATGGTTTGCTACCATGTAATATATGGAACAGCTCCCAGATCATCTTCACTGCAGCAACACATCCTTTGAGAAGGAGTCCTAACCTTGAATCCCAAAATGTTGTTGGACTACAGCTCCCATGACCCCCAGCCACAGTGGCCAAAGGCCATTGTGTCTGGGAATGATGGGAATTGTAGTCCAACAACATCTGAAGACTTGAGATTGGGAGCCCCTGCCTTAGAGTTTTATTCTAGTGTCTGTCCTTAGAAATTTAATTGTTTCCTTGCCAGTAAGATAGTGAGGCAGGGGGCAGCGAGAGAAAAGCTCTCTATTCCCTGAACAAGAACAATCTGTTCACAAAAAGTTTTAAAACTTTCAGAGAACTAATCTGACGGCCATTGAGCATCATAAAGACTTTCCTCTCAGGTAGTGACACACTGAATGGGTTTACATTGTGCTGTAAAGTATTAATAACGATACCTGACAGCAACAGTATATCAAAGTAATGAAATTAAGCAGAGGTATCATAACTAAAGTTACCGTTTATATACCACTATAAACTAAACTGGTCATGATTTATCAGCGATATGAGTACCCTTACACAGTCAGCATTATCATCACTATGTCAGGGGGACATGCTATGCCATTCATCCAGGAAATGTTTACGAATTATAGTGTATTCGCTTGGGAACATAGATGAGCCTTGCCTTCAAACGAGAACGCAATTCTGTCCAAGGGCTGCCTTACAGATTACTCAGCATCAGACTTGTTTCCCTCTGCATGTACACTCAGTGGGCAGCTGTGGTCAATCCCAGCTCTCTGGGTGGCGGTGGGTGTATGTGTCTCATCTGAAACATGAGTTTGTCAACTGTATACACTGCATATTTAAAGATACATACACAAATTAGCCCTAGTCACATGCTATAGTCAATGCACAGTCTGTATATACTGCCGGGGAGCAACAACAGGAGAGCGTGAATGTCCTCCCCTCTTGCCTGTGGGCTTCCCAGGGGCATCTGGTGGTGGGCCACTGTGGGAAACAGGATGCTGGACTAGATGGGCATTCTTGGGCCTGATCCAGCAGGGCTGTTCTTGTGCTATGCATGTACAGACATGCATGTACATACAGTTATTTAGACATTATGTTCAATGCACACACAGCAGTACACTACTTATTTGTATCCAGCATATGTGACAGCTTGTACCCAGGTTCGCTTTTCAAATGAACACATGCACAGTCATCCCCTCAAAAATACATACATGTGTACAGATACCTGTATGCGCATACGATATAATGCCCGAATAGGGATTATTGTGTACATATCTATCCAAATGATAATGAGTGAAGTGGCCCTAAGGAGTGAGGGCTGATCCAAACATTACCTGGGCCCCACAGAGGCCAATGGAAATGCTCCCACGCGTCACTAAATCCAAGTAGATGGTGCCATGCATTGCCTTGATTATGTGGCTCCATATCAGTGCCAGATTTGAACATTCCAATCAGCTTTTAGTGGCTAGATATCAAGAACAACTTGGAGGGCTGTGCATCAGAACTGGAACAACAATCAGATCAATTTTATTCAACCCCTGTTAGAAGCATTTTGCTCTGTGTTGTTTTTGAAGCAAAATTGTGAATATTGGCACTGCCTGATATGATATTTTCTGTATCATATCAGGCTGTATCAAACCCCATCCAATGACTGGGTGGTTGTTTACATCCATTTATCTGTTGCTAATCATGTCACAAAACTTGCTTGTCATCAAATCTGGTGATATGCCAAGAATGGAAAACACTGGGGGGCAGAGGAGAAAGCAATGATATGATTGACATCCTTGCTTCAATAGTTAAGGTTTGCAGCTTTCCCAAGCATGCTGCAATTAGTTCATCTCCCTTTCTGTTACAGTGCTTACGGGGATTGGGGAGGATGTAAGATTGTATATTTCAAGGTTTCTGAGCCAAAACCACACCCTTCTGTGAGTTACTCTTTAGAGGAACATTGCGGAAGGTACTGCTTGCTAAGAGAGGTTGCAATTGAATATTGTTGAACTGAATTGGTTCAAACAACAACACACACACACACACCCGCCCCGGCCAATGTGTGTTGACTTCCATAGTTACCCTGCATTGGCTATCCTGTGGAACTTGTTTATTTGGAGGAGTATGATACAAGATAGACTCAACAACTAATCTTCAATGGACAAGCCGTCAAGTGTAGTTTGTCCAATTAGCACTGTCTGTAGAGTTCACTGTAGACTGAACTATTTCAGATGAACACATTTCCCTCAGTTCCCATTACATGGAGACTGGAAACGTCAATGCGTGTGGAGAAAAAACAGAACACTCGTGGAAGTACTGAATTACAAAATAATAGAATGGTAAGGTTGGAAGGCATACAAAAGGTTGCATTTATTGTCCTAAAAAGTCTATAGTTAAATCTTCCAGATATCTTAGATGGTAATTAGTCATACCATTACTTTGCAAATTGTTCACTCTCCGCACCAAACCACAGAGGATAATGCTCATCTCTGGTTTACTTCTGGCCTTGATAGTCTAAATCTTGGGGTGAATAAAGGCTATTAGTCTTTCAGTGTTAATTGTCTTGACAGAAGGCCAGAGAAACCAGAAGGGATGCCAAAAATAGGATTCTAACACCCCACCAAGAGCTTCACATTTCTGTTGCAAGCTCCATTACACTCTGCTCACCATGAAACCTTTCAGCAGTAATAGATTGACCGGCCAAGTTTTCTTTGTTTGGCTATTGAATTATTCTATAATGCAGCAAGCAGGGGGGTCACTGATGCAGAGGAAGAGCTTCCCATGTTGCCTGCTTCTTGGACTGGGTCATTAGCTGTGAGCAGTCTTTGTAATTAAAGACTGCCAATATATAATTATTAGCCAAGCAAGCCCATCCTGATGTTAAACTTAAACAAAGACATTTTAAAGATCCAAGAACAGAAATCATTTAATTAGAAGCGAGACAATGTAATTAGTGACTCGTGAGACATTAGTAAAAATGTCCATTCTTGCACGCCTGTCCACAAAAGGGGAAAGTCCTTGCAAAACTTCCAACACACTGAGATCTATGAAAGAAAGCAGCCATTGAAAAGTAGGCATGTATTATTATTGTTACTGGCTGACATTCAGCGCAGGCTAATGCACACAGTTCTGAACTACCTGCACGGCTGCGGGCATTTAAAGCAATGCCAATGGTGTTGAGGAAAAGGGCTGCCTTGGTTTAAATGTCACAGTTGTAGTTGTGCAATGTTATATCCATTGGATGTTATGTCCTTTGGAAAAATTTGCACAATGTCATACAACTGCAATTGTGCAATTTCAAGTAGTAGTGGAACAGCCCTGTCCAGCAACACCATGGGTGTTGTTTTAGATGCCCGCAGTGACATGGGTGGACTGCCCACATTAGCTTGTTCAGCCATTATTTATTACTATTTGAATGTATGAAGAATACTAAGGCACACCTTAATGCTAGGAGCTCTGGGGGTTTCTAAAAAAGCACTTCAGACTAGCAAAAAGTATGTATGAAAACTGTAGCCATGGCTTCCCACCACATGTGCACACAGAAAAACACTTAGAACATAAGAACACAAGGACAGCCCTGCTAGATTAGGCCCAAGGCCTATCTAGTCCAGCATCCTGTTTCCCACAGAGGCCCACCGGATGCCTCTGAGAAGCTCACAGGCAAGAGGTGAGGGCATGCCCTCCCTCCTGCTGTTACTCCCCTGCAACTGGAATTTGGAGGCATCTTACTTCTGAGGCTGGGGATGGTGTGTGTGTGTTGTGTATATGATCATCCTGTGTTACTTCCTACATGTCATTTAAATGCATGAAAAGCATAACTTTTGCAGTGACCCTAATATAGAGCTGTGACATCTAAGAACACTTATTGGGAGTAAATTCTACTGTTTACAAGGCACTTGCTTCCCCTTAAGTGTCTTGAGACTAGGGATATGTGTTTCTGCCATTGTAATGGCCCCTGACTAAATGCAGACTTGACTTGCCACAAGATAATCTGCTAGTTAATAAGTAAGGACAGTTATATAACATGTTGACCCCAGTTCATAAACTCATTGGTACAATAGTACTTAGGGATCTCCCATGCCATTTCCCCCACATAAAACGATGATCAGCAGGAACAGTGAAGAAAATGCCATGTAACACATCTTCCCCTATAGCAGGAAGACAGGCGGCTCCATGTATTCAACAGCAGATGCAAAGCTAACTGCTGCTCCCAGAGGGTGTCAGTTGGAGCTCTTTCCACATGAATAAAATAGATGGCTGACAGTGGAGGCCACTTTTTCCTCACACAGGTCTCACACAAATCTGCTGGTGAGGTGATGTTCTTGCATAGGGATGTGCACAAATAGATTTTTTTTATTCGATTTGTGTCCAAATCAAATCACCCTGGTTTGTTTTGTGTCCAAATCTGTCGCCCCGAATCATCCCAGATTCAATTTGTATTTGATTTGTTTAGTTTTCATATGAATTGACCATGGCCTTTCCCTATTTATATGTTTGGCACCTGCTAGGTGTTCTTTGAATCTAGTAACCAAATGTCTTCCTGTTCCCCCTATATAGTTTTCACCACATTCTGTATAGGCAATTTTGTAAATAACTCTTTTTTTTGCTTGCAAATCCCTTCCCCTTTTTCACAGACGGGGAAGCCTCTTAAACAATGCCTCTTAAAGTAAGCATCTTAGAGTCTGAACAGTGTATGCTCAAAATAAAGATAAGGAAAGCATGGTATTTAGACCATAGGGATATGCACGTATTGATTTTTTGATTCGATTTGTGCCCAAATTAAATCACCCCGATTTGTTTTGTGTTTGAATTTGTCCCCCCAAATCACATCAGATTTGATTTGGAGTCAGAACAATTTGGGCCACTTATAAAGGTCCTAGGGGCACCAAATCTGTGTGGTGGGTAGGTCCTCATGGTAGCCACCTACTATCCACATTTCAAGGCAGTAGGCAGTAGGTTGATTTTTAATTATTTTTTTTTAGTTTTTACTGATTTCCACCATAGGAAATAATGGGAATTCAAAGTTGCCCTATCCTAACCCTAACATGGATTCCCCACTTGAATTAAGGAAACAAAAAAAAAGCTAATCTCTAGCCCTTATAGAAGTGGAGTTATGGAGTAAAATGTGCAGTCACTATTTTTCAAGTGTTTGGATTCTTTGATGTATAATTTTTCCTCATAATGAATCTCTATGAGGCAGTGGGGTACTCAATTTATTTTTCAGGAAATTGATGTGCTTAGATTCTTTGGTGTTTAATAACTTTTCCTCATAATGAATCTCTATGAAGCTTCATTTAGCACCTTCATTTTTTCTGTTCAGTTTGACCCATTACTTTGCAGGTGGGAGTGGGGAATTAGTGGCATCCCATGTGCCAACTATCCCCCAACCCGCAAACCACTGGGTACTCAGTTTATATTTTAGGAATTCTGAGGTGTTTAGACTCTTTGGTGTGTAATGAATCCTCATAGGGATTTATTATGAGGAAATATTATTAGACACCAAAGAGTCTAAAATCTTGGAAAAAACCTAGAACATAAACTGAGTAGTACCCCACTGCCTTGTGGGTGAGAGGGGGGTGTAGTTGGCACATGGCAGTTGACAGTTGGCACTGTCCAAAGACAGTCAAAACGAATAGAAGAAATATAGGTGTGTAATGAAACCTCATAGGGATTCATTGAGGAAAAGTTATTATACACCAAAGAATCCAAACACTTGAAAAATAATGGCCACACATTTTGCTCCATAACTCCACTTCTACAAGGGCTAGAGCTTAGCTTTTAAAAAAAGAAAGAAAGAAGAAGAAAGAAAGAAAGAAAGAAAGAAAGAAAGAAAGAAAGAAAGAAAGAAAGAAAGGAAGCTGGGAATCTGGGGAAATTAATAGGAGGAATCTGAATCTTGAATCGATTTGAATAGAATCTGGTGTGATTTGATTTGGACCTCAAAATAGCCAATGGACCACAGGGGCAGTTTGTTCTGTCTCCAAATCAGTCAGTTCAGCTGGATTCGGGAACAAATCGATTTGTAGCCAAATCGATTCACACATCACTATTAGACAAGTTACAACCAGAGGTCAATGGTAAGGAAGAATGGGAAGAAATCTTAAAGTATATAGGATATTAAAGGGTAAGCAGTAATTTTAGTTTACACTCTCCCCCTCCATTTTTCCACCTTCCTCTCCCCCCGCCCCCCCCCCCTGTTAATCAGGTGCCTGATTAGATTCAGGGAGAATATATTGGATATAAGAGTGTGGATTTTAAACAGTGAGACATGTGTAGCAGATTTAACCCAGCCTTTGTCTCAAAGGAAGCTCACGTGAGGGGAAGAAAAATGCTGAATCATCCCCTCTCTTGCTTTCACCCACAAAGGCTTTTTAAACTTAAACTGTGCCTTTAGTAGCTCAATCACTGCCACCACACCCACTTTTTAACAGAGCTTTATCCCTACCCCCCCCCCACCGGTGTGGGTGAAATTCCAGGGAACTCTCCTTCTCTTTACTATTGGAGAAGTACAGAAAAACCTCCACGTGCAAGCCTAAACGCAATGAGAAAACTTGGTAGAGTAGCTGAGCAATCAAATGGAGACGTGTGTTGCACCAGAGACCAAAAAAACCCCAACCCCTTTCTAGAGTTAAAAATCCACTCAAAGAGGCTGGTTAAAATTGCAAAGGACAAAAGGAAAAATAAACTTTAAAAAAAATACTACTGCCTGTTTCTGTCTGAGGCTTTCTCAGCTTTCAGTTACAGGTAAAAGGAACATTTAGTAGTTGCAAGAATACTTCAGAAAGCACCCCAGTTCCAAGGAACAGGGATATAGGAACCTTTAAAAGCACCTTTAAAGGTTACAGAGACATTTGCAGCGCATTGGATGGATAGATGGGCAAAGGCTCAGCGTTTCTTAGCTTGTTAGGTTACAGACCAAACCCAATAGACCAGCTGTAAGGATCTGCAAAGCACACCAAAGGAAAGTAAGCAGTCTAACGCAAGCTAACAAACAAACTGTTCCCTGGCTAAACGCTTCCCTGAAGCCAAAGCCCTGGCTTCCTTGCTGAACTCACCAAATTCATGGTAGAGACTTCAGGCCCCTGCAGTCCTAACTTCCCAGGATTGCAGTCCTCCTTGTTGCAGCCACCTGTTGCAAGAACAGCTTGGCTCCAAATAAGAACAAATAAACTCTTCTCTTCCTACCGCAAGGCCCTCTAGGTCCTGCCCACCATGTGCTGAGTGGCTGATCCCTAGAGGTCACTGCCTGTCAGTCAAGACAGGATTCACTTCTGGTTGACTCTTTAGGGGACGGAAGGGCTGTTGTTCACTACAACATGGAACACTGACATTGATATCTCTAGATCGAAACGTCTGTTCTTTATTTGTGGTTTTTAATTTTCTTTTAATCTATGCAATAAAAAGGTCCGAAGAGTCGAGAAGTATTGTTTGTTTTTAATGAGTTTTTAAGTACCTATTTGAAGTGATGGCAGTGATTCCTACCAGCTTGGGGATTTATTTTCTTTCTTTCTGGAAACCAGCAATAGATACAAGGTGAGGAAGTTTCTCCAACTTAGGTTTTATCCCAACATGACATTTTCTAAGTTAAGAGAGGAGGAAGGAATGCCAGTTGTGTAATTCCCCAGAATGGCAATGGTTCTTGGAGAATCTCTGCTTTTAATCTTTGGGCAGTTTTGGGTTTTTTTAGGAAGCATGGGAAATTTCATGAAAGGGGAAACCATGCTTCTTTGATTATCTAAAACACAGTAATTGGGTTAATTTGTATTTTGAAAGCTGTGTGCAGAACACTCCGCAGTGGCTAGCATTTGAATTCCAGCCATCTTTGCATATCAGCTTTTGAAGCCCTGAGAGCTTTTACCATTTGTTCCGATTAGGTCTGTCTTCAGTAGATAACTCTGTCAGGTAATTTGATGCACAAGCTCAAAATGAAGTCCGTTTGATGGTCTGAAGCTTGGAAATGTCTCTTACCCAATTAATTAAACACTGTTCTTTTTAAATTCCTGCTTGTGTTTCGTTTTATGTGCCATTCTCTCAGATGTGTGAAACCCAATGCACTTACTGTGGGATCTTTTTCCCTCTGTGCTTGTAAGGAGTTGGCTCTTATGTAAGTAAGTAGATGTACTGTATTTTTTTTTAACCATGTGCTGCTACATAATAGCTTGCTGCCTTTCTGCACATTTTCCCAAAATAAGAAAGTACTCCTACCAAATCATTTTAACTCTATACTACACTTACTGCAGAATTTAAAGCTGAACTGACCTTTTAAAGAATGATTTTAATGTCTTACATTTCCCAGCATGCCTTAGATTATTTAAAGCTAGAAACAAGCATATGATAGGCTGCTGAAGGAAAGTCATACTTGCTCCCTCTGTAACTTCACTGCACTTTACATTTCTTTAATATATTGCATTTGAAATTGGGTACCCTGAAGATTTCTTTCACATTTAATTTCTCCTCCCCACCCATTCTGTCTTTGACTAATAGAGCTTAATGCCCAGGATTTCCAGTTCTAAAAGCACAGCATAATTAAAACTCTCATCTTCAATATGTAGTTACTTTGTTAAGACTTATATTTAAGATCATTGGCTCATGAAAAAATTTAGAGCAATAAAGTGAAATGCCTTAGTCAAGTGCTGCAATTTCTACCTTGAAAGTAGAAAGAGAGAAAGTAGAAAGAAAAGGTTTGGACTAAGGAGCTTGGTTGGCTGATGATCTATCTGTTGAGTTTCATTTGGAAAGTCAGAATTGCTAATCAGCATGATTATTCTGTACAATGCATTGGAAAAATGCATGTTTTATGTGCTTGACCTTTCTGTTTGTGGTGTACTGCCTTTTTACAAGCCAAGCCCAGAAGTCTTAGGATGAGAAAGGGCATGTGAAAGAACTGAAGAAGAACCCTGTGTGAGTATGATTTCTTCAGGAGCCTGAGCAATTCTAGACCCAGACAGCCTAGAAACTCAAGACAGATAAGTTGCCCAAATTGTCCTTTTTATTTCCAAGGGACGACCTTGAGCATTTCCCCCCACCAATCAAAGTTTTATGCACTGGGGTTTTCCAATAAACTGTAATCATGAAATAGTTCGGTTATTAGAGTAGATCTGATATGTGTTGCTATTCTTACATGGTCAATACTGTTCACCAGAACTATCTTGCATCCCCATGGTGTTGTATACCCATCTAAGCCAGTAGCATCTCCAGCTCATCTAGTAATCAACCTGTGGACTATATTCACAGGACTTCAGGTAGGTGCAATTTTGGTACCTGTCAATAGCAGGTCAGTACTGTGAAGGGCCTCTCATAGCACAAATAAACAGTAAGGTGAAGCTGAAGCAGAGCAAGGGAATGCCTGGCCCCTTTCTCACCTGATGGGTGATTGATGTTATGAGAGATATCCCACCCTGACCCACATAATACTCATTGGGGTTTCTAATTCTATTTAAACCCTGGGAGGAATCTGATCACAGCAGTAGCTGCTCAGCTTTCTGCAGGGCATTCACTTCTCTGGATTGGGGTCATTAGACGCTGTCCAGGAAAAGTTAGGAACATCTAGGTTCCACTGATTTCCATGGGATGAAAATGTTTGATACTATTCAAGTGTGCTATTGATTTCATGAGGAATAGGTGTGCTGATTTTTGTAATTATATAGATATTTTTTAATTAGAATTCAAGCTCAAGGTGCTTCTACACAGCACTGCTGCAATACAAGTTAAATGGTATAACCTTTTGGCTAGCCTAGAATAAACCTGTATAATCAACAGCCGACTGGAACAATGAGTGGACACATATGAGCCCATTATGGGCACATGTCTAGGGAACAATGGTCCGGATCTGAGCAGGATCATCTTGACCCATGTGAAAGTCCTATCCATTACTCAACCTCAGTATCTTCAGATTATAAGAAATGCATAGAGATTACAACAGAAGTTACATCACCTCATTTGCTGGATGTTTTCAGACAATGGAGGAGAAAACAGTGAAGACTGTGAGTGATAAGTGGAAGGCTCAGGGAGAAACCCTTTTCCAGAACCACATATATATGGAGCAACAATCTCAGAGGCAATGAGGAATTTTGTAGGCAAGAGAGGTGAACAAGATGACTACTTTTGCATCAGTAAGGAAGCATCCTACTATTGAACTGCTGAATGATACAAACTATAGAAAATTGTTGTTCAGAGTCAAGATGTTGCTAAATACACTTGGAGGCTCTCCACATGAGCAGCGTGGAGAGCCTTACCGGGCTCTGCAGGGAGAGTGGGCTTAGCAGTTGCTCGTTGCTGGGCATTCGGATCAGCTGTCCACACAATTACCAGTAGGGATGTGTGAACCGGTTCGGATCCAAACCGGTTCGGGTCCGAACCAGTTCCGGTTCGGAGGTTCGGATCGAACCGAACCGAACTGGGGGTGGTTCGTTTCGAACCGGTTCGGACCGGTTCGGATTGGTTCAGAAAGCTGAAAATTGGTCAGATGATAGCTGGCACCCAGGGGTACCTGTCACCCAAACCCCAAAGCAATCGGACACTCGTATGATTTTTTATGAATTTTTGAAAAATATTTTTATTTTTTCTCATAGGATATAATGGGACCCGAACCAGGCCATTATTTCTTATTGTGGAGCACTCATGGGTGCCAACAACCATGCAAACCCTGAAGCAATCAGACACCCCTATGATTTTTTATGAATATTTGAAATATTTTTAATTATTTTTCTCATTGAGTATAATGGGACCCGAACCAGTCCATATCCCCTGTTGTGGAGGACTTAGGAGCACAAAAGCAGGGTGGGTGGTAGACAGGCATGGGTGCCTACCACCCAAAAAATCTCAAGGCAATTGGACACTCCTCTGATTATTGGTGAATTGTTAAGTATTTTTGAATTCCTCATAGAGAATAATTAGGATTGCAGCAAATGTATAGCTTCACGTCGGGGGAAAGGGGTGTCGTAGAGTGCAGTGTGGTGGGTGGTAGTTCCTAGGGTGGGCAAGGAATCTATCAGAATTATTTGAAAGGAATTGGGCAAAGAGGTGATTTTTAAGTGATTTTTGAAGTTTACGCGTCTTTAAGGTTTTTCCTCATAATAAGTTATAATGGAGCTTTCAGCAGCCCTATAAGTGCACATGGGGGTGCTGGGGTGGCCCAGAGCAAGTGGTGGTGTAGTGCACATAGGGTGCCAACCACCCCCATGGGTTTCTAACCCATGGGGTACAGAGATCTCTGGTAGGGGCACCCCCATGGGTACAGGGTTCTCTTGTTTCTGAGGTATTGAGTGTGGATTCTATGATAGCAAATGAGATTTTCAATGAGACACCATCAATCCACTCTAATATGATATCATAGAATCCACACTCCGCCTCCTGCTTCTTCTCTGTGTGTGTGCTTAGTGTGCTGCTCCACTGCTGGCAGGCAGCAGCAGCAGTGGCCTTTTTGTTAGATCAGAGAGTTGGTGTGTTGTCTCTCTGAGTGTCATCTTGCTTGGGTAGGTGGTAGGTACTAGGTGTTAAGTGTTAGGGCGCCCAGAGAGAGGGGCAAAAAGGCTGGGGTGGCAATTGATGGGTGCCCCTAGCATTGTTGGTGGATTTCTTGAAAAGAAGAGAAAAAATCCCATTGGCTAGATTGGGGTTTTTTGGGGGGCAGCCCCGGACCCGCCTCTGTGGGGTGGCAGCACCCCCAAAGTGGGTTTGGGGCCATGGCAAAAATGGCCTCAGTCCCTCCCGGCAATCCCCGGAGAGATAGGAGTGATGGTTTTTTAATTAGGATTTCCTAAGGCATTAAATGAATAACTGTCTCTCTATGTGGCTTTTTATCACCTTTCACCCAGTGACACACATTCTATTCTTTCCAATTAGATATTATTTAATGCCTTAGAAAATCTTAATAAAAAAAACCATCACTCCTATCTCTCCGGGGATTGCTGGGAAGGACTGAGGCCATTTTTGCCATGGCCCCGGACCCACTTTGGTGGTGATGCTGCCCCACAGAGCCGGGTCTGGGGCAGCCCAAAACCTCCATTCTAGTCAATGGGAATTTTTTTTTTCAAAAATTCACCAATAATACTAGGAGCAACCAATTGCCTTGGGATTGTTGGGGTGGAGGACACCCATTGGTGGCTACCACCCACCCCAGCTTTTTGCCCCTAAGTGCTCCACATAGGGAGTTATGGGCAAAAATTGAAATTTTTTTTAAAAATTGTAAAAAATCAGAGGAAGGTCCAATCGACTTGAAATTTGGGTGGCAGGTAGAACACAAGGTCCCCTTTCAAACCAGCTATTTTTGAGATCCGAACCGAACCGGGGGGGTGGTTCGGCAAAACCAAAACCGAACCACCCTGGTCCGGTTCGGACCCGGTTCGGATCCGAACCGAACCGGGAGAACCGGTTTTATGCACATCCCTAATTACCAGCTCTGTCACGGAACCGGTAGGGGCTGCAGGGATCTGGGGCTGCTTGGCCCTCAGAAGTCCCAGGATGCCCTGCGTGAGTGCACGGGGCATCCTGGGGAGACCCTTGAGACCGAGATGCTTGTTTTAGCCTCCCGGTGGGGGTTTCCTCATGAGTCGCCGCAGCATGGAGCCGCAGCATGGTGACTCACAATCATGGAAACAGGGTTAGCGGAGCACTCTCTCCACCAACCCCGTTTAAGGAGATGGCTTCTTTGGCAGGCTAGGTGCCAAAGAACCAATGGGCTCACCTGCGAGCCTGGTGGTTCTCACAATGGGGGAAAATCAGGCTGGGCTCCTTTAGCCCAGTCCCCCCCCCCCCCAATCGTGAGAATAGTCTCTTGGACTATCTTGTGTTCTGGAGGAACAGAGAGCAACAAAGAATAAAAGGAAACAACAAGAATGGGATTCTGCAAACATAAAAGCCATGGGACACACATCTCTGACCGTAAGTGATCAGTTAATTTATCATATAGAAGATAACATTACAGCAAAAGAAATGTGGGAAAGATTAAAGGAGGTCCTTCAACAAAGAACAATGGACACCCAAGTTTATCATATGCTGCAGTTATACAATAAGAGAGTCAAAGAGGGAGAGAGTCTGCAAGAGCACATATGCTCATTTCTGGGAAGACTGAAAGAGTAGGAGCTGCAAGAGATTAAAAAAATGCCTGAACCAGCAAAAATTGGACTTTTGCTAAATACCTTGCCTAAAGAATATGAGAATATCATTAACTTTCTGCAAATGAAAGAGAATGTAACTTTTTGTTTTTTGCAAGAAAACACAAAAGTTTGGAAGACTTTAACTCGGAAAATCAAATTGAGAGGGAGGAATCAGTTAAAAATCTGGGTTCTTTGAACCCATCCATTCAATTATAGCTACACCCCTGGCCACAAGGCATGGATGTAAAGTTATTTTCAGAAGGAACCATTGCTCTGTTTTCAAAGGAGGATAATTTATAATGATAGGCATGCTAAGGGATGATTAATTGTATGAAATAGATTGCAAAAAGGAGCAAGCTAATGTTGCAAATGAGTGTGCACACAAAGATTGCATGAATTTACAGCACCACAGATTTGGGCATCGAAGCAATGAATGCATTTCAAAATTAGTAAAAGAACAATTGGCAGCAAACCTAAAGGTTAAACCATGCAAATCTGAAGTCAAGTGCATTAAATGTATTAAAGCAAATGCAACAAGGGGCACATATGCATCAACTACAGAAAGGCAATCTAATGAGGTATTGAATTAAATTCGCAGTGATGTTTGTGGGCCCTTCCTCATAAAAACGCCAGGAAAGATCTCTATTTTCGGACTTTCATGGATGATTTTTCTTATTATGTTTACACTTATCTACTCAAAGAGAAAAATGAAGCATTGCTAAAACATAAAGGATATGTGACAGGAATAAGCAACAAGTTTGGAAGAAAACCTAGAACTTTGTGCAGCGACAATGGTGGTTGTTATACTGGGAAAGATACTGAGCAATACCAAAAGGGACAAGGACTTAAGCATGAGAAAACAATTAGGCTATTCACACAATTGTGTGGGTGGGCAGGAAGGCAGGGTTCAACTTACCTTCCCCCTAGGTGACCAACAAATCCTGCTGGGAGCAGGGCTCGCACTCCCAGATGATCTATGCTGCTCCAAGCAGTGTGGATTTCTGGAGGCCAGGACAACGTGTCTCAGCCTCCAGATATCCAACAATGCACCGTGCAATGTGTGGTGCATTGGGG
The DNA here is from genome assembly GCF_027244095.1 of Hemicordylus capensis. Taxonomy (NCBI): domain Eukaryota; kingdom Metazoa; phylum Chordata; class Lepidosauria; order Squamata; family Cordylidae; genus Hemicordylus; species Hemicordylus capensis. The sequence goes on along the minus strand of NC_069658.1, from coordinate 123,324,793 downwards.
GATGCCCGCATGAGACCCCCTTGTTTAATTAATATAAGGAATTAATTGTTTAATTCCTTATACATCAAGGAATCACTCTGGACCAAAAACAATCCCTCTGGTGTGCATTAGCAGGTTAAAGACTCTTAAATGGAGACAGAGAACACAGGCATAAAAGAAGGGAAGAGAGCTTAAACTAGCTCCAGGCTTGTCCAAGGGCCCTCCTGAGCCCTGTGCCACTTCCAGGCACCCACAAAATGCATACTCACCAGGGCAGAGGGCTCTACACCCTCAGATATAGGCACTCTGTAAGGGATTTCTCTCTCTCTCTCTCCTTTGCTTTCAGGCATGATCTCTGAAATGCATATGAGCTCAACCATTGGTCAGTGGATCTTAGGAACCACTTTTCCTAGCAATGGTGGCACCCTAAAGCCATCTTCGTTAGAGGGAGGAGGTGAGTATCTAAGAGAAGTTTTTCTCAAGAAGTTCAATAATCAGCAAATAGGTAAGACATAACAGGTTTAACTTGGTTTTCAAATATCATGAATTTAAATATAACAAAACATAATTTTGAATAGTTGGATCTAGTAGTACAAGGAAAATATTGTGAATTATATGACAGACCATAGTGTCATACACACAGCCTTAGCTGCTGGGGCTGCCGAGGGCTGGGGGGAAGGCAGGCGGTTACCTGCTTTCCCACCATATGTGTGATGGCTCCCTCCGACTCTGCCGTACTGCATGCCCACACAATCGGCATGGCGGAGTCCCAAGGTGGGCTTGGGAGAAGGAAGTCCTCTCACATCCTACAGTGCACTACGGGTGCTGTAGAATGGCTGCTCTCATGATTGCAGCTGCTGTGCTCTGCATGGCCACTCCTTCCCCCTGGCTCGCTGCCTAAAATGGCGACAGGCCAGTAGGGAGCCCAGCTACCCGGGGTGATCATGCATGTGATCACCTGCTGATAACATTGGTTCATTCCACCTAGGTAAAGAAAAAGCCGGGCTCCTCAGGTCCGGAGGAGCCGGGACCAGAGGGCTCCTGGTGTTCCAGACAACATGAGCTGCCTGCATTATCCCAGGCAGCTCATGTCATGTGAACAGACATAATATCAAGTAAACGTGGCCCTTCAAAATAATACATTTTTCAGTGGGAGTCTCATATGAAGACAACAGCTGTGTTTAAAGAAACCCTTTTAAACAAGAAATCATGTATGCTGAGTTTAACTTTTCAATGCTACCATTTTCCTACTAGACACCATGATCCGTCTTTTTATTAAGCCAATTATGTGGTTCAAGGCAAGGTAATAAAAATAACACCAGAATATTTCTGACATAACGCCCACTCGCTTCAGTAATGAATTTATTGGATTGTACTCGGTGTTTATAGGCATAAAATTAGGAAGCCCTCATTGGTCTCTATTTTAGTTGCCTGTGATTGTTTCAGGAAGGAAATAGAAATCAGCCCTGATCTAATGAAGGGGAATCCATGTGTGAAAACATATCTGTAAGAGTAGGAATGTACAAATTGATTTGTGTAAAAATCTATTTGTACCCAAATCTAGCCGATTCGGGTGATTTGGACACAGAACAAATTGCCCCTGAGGTCCATTGGCTATATTCAGGTCCAAATCAAATTGTGCCAGATTCAATTCAAATTGATTTGAGATTCAGTTTCCTCCTATTAGATTTCCCAGATTCCAAGCTCTTTAAAAAAAAAATAATCTAAGCTCTAGCCCTTGTAGAAGTGGAGTTAAGGAGCAAAATTTGTGGCCACTATTTTTCAGGTGTTTGGTTTCTTTGGTGTATAACAACTTTTCCTCAATCAATCCGTATGAGGATTCATTACACACCTTCATTTCTTCTATTCATTTTGACTGCCTTTGGACAGTGCCAGCTGACAACTGCCATGTGCCAACTACATCCCCCTCCCAGCTGCAAGGCAGATACTATTACTACTCAGTTTATGTTCTAGGAATTTATTTCAAGTGTTTAGACTCTTTGGTGTCTAATAATCTTTCCTCATAATGAATCCCTATGAGGATTCATCATCATCATCATCATCATCATTTAATTTTTTGTTTTTAATTAATGTTTTACTTTTTTAATCTTGTTGTAAACCACCCAGAGACATAAGTTTTGGGCAGTATAAAAATATGCTAAATAAATAAATAAATAAATAAATAAATAAATTATTATTATTATTTTATTTAATGCATTTATATACTGCCCAAAACGCAAGTTCTCTGGGCAGTTTACAGGACAATAAAAACAGCCAATAAAAGATTAAAACATTCCAAGAATTAAAATTAAAAAGTTAAAATTATTAAAACACAATTAACACAGTATCTAATTAAAAGCCTGGGTGAACAAATGCATCTTTTAAAAGCTTTAAGAGATGGGGAGGCTCTTATTTCAGCAGGAAGTGTGTTCCAAAGCCTTGGGGCAGCAATGGAGAAGGCCTGTCCCTGAGTAGCCACCAGAGGAGCCGGTGGCAACTGCAGACGAACCATTACACACCAAGGAGTCTAAATACCTCAACAATTCCTAAAGTATAAACTGAGTACCCAGTGGCTTGCGGGTTGGGGGATAGTTGGCACATGGGATGCCACTAAATCCCCACCTGCAAAGCAGTGGAGTCAAACCGAACAGAAGAATTGAAGACACCAAAGAAATGAAACACTTCAAAAAATCCTACAAAATAAACTGAGTACCCCACTGCCTTGCAGGTGGCGGGGTGGGTGGGTGTAGTTGGCACATGGCAGTTGACAGCTGGCACTGTCCAACGACAGTCAAAATGAACAGAAGAAATGAAGGTGTGCAATGAATCCAAAAAGGTATTCATTATGAGGAAAAGTTATTATACACCAAATAATCCAAACACTTGAAAAATTTTGCCCCATAACTCCACTTCTACAAGGGCTAGAGCTCAGGGTGACTTGGAATCCCCATTATTTCCTATGGTGGAAATATAGGAATATATATAAATATATCAGTAAAAATTAAGAAAATCTTTATAAATCAACCAAGTGCCCCACTGCCTTGAAATGTGGGTAGTAGGTGCCACCCATGGGGACCTACCCAACACCCAGATTTGGTGACCCTAGGACCTTTATAAGTGGTCTGGATTGATCCAAATCCAATCCAAATTGAATCTGATTCAATTCGGGCTCAATTCAATTTTTTTTAAAAAAATCAATTTGTGCACATCCCTATTGTCTAAATACAATGCTTTCCTTATCTTTCTTTCGAGCATACACTGTTCAGACTCTAAGATACTTACTTTAAGAGGCATTGTTTAAGAGGCTGCCCAGTCTTTAAAAATGGGGAGGGGATCTGCAAGCAAAAAGGAGTTATTTACAAAATTACCTGTACAGAATGTGGTGAAAATTATATAGCAGAAACAGGAAGACATTTGTTTACTAGACATTTGTTTACTAGACCACCTAGCAGATGTCAAACATATAAATAGGAAAAAGCCATGGTCAGTTCATATGAAAAACAAACACAACAGAAAAACAATGCCTCTTAAAGTAAGCATCTTAGAGTCTGTATACAGTGTATGCTCAAAAGATAGATAAGGGAAGCATTGTATTTAGACAAGTAACAGCTGGATTTCAATGGTAAGGAAGAATGGAAAGATATCTTAAAGTATATCTTTATATTTAATTCTCTTGGGATATGCGTGCCCAGGATTTGGCAGCGGAACTCTTGCGACATGCTGCGAGAGTTCCAAAGTGAGGATTGAGGAGGAGAGAGGGAAGAAAGTGCCAGCGGTGGCCAGCCGGCAGGTGGAGGAGGGGGGAAAGAAAGGCGGTGGGGGGCCGCGGGTAGGAGGAGAGAAAGGCGGAGGTGGGACGCGGGTGGGGGGAGAGAAAAGTGGTGGCAGGCAGTGAGCGAGGGGAGAGAAACGCGGCGGCGGGTGGGGGGGTGAGAAAGGCAGAGGCGGGCCCCAGGCGGGGGGAGAGAAAGGTGGCGGCGGGCAGTGGGAGAAAAAGGCAGCGGCAGGCAAGGGAGAGAAAGGCGGTGGTGGGCAGTGGGTGTGGGGAGAGAAAAGCCGCAGCGGCGGGTGGGCGGGGGAGAGGAAAAATCGCAGCGGTGGGGCCCATCTTGGCCACCTGCTGTGTGTGGGGGGGAAGGGGAGGGGAGGAGGGCTGGAGAGCATGGGGACGGAGGGAAGGGGAAGAGAGGAGAGACCAGGGCAGGAGGAAGAGGGAGGGGGAAACAGCCAGCCCCAAAGCGCTGCACAGATGCTCTGTGTGGGGTTGGCTAGTAGGCTATTTAAGGGTAAAGAGTAAGCAGTAATTTAGTTTACACCCTCCCCCTTTATTTTCCTTTTTTCCTTCAGAGTTAATGTTAAGCAGGCAAAGCTTAACAAAGTGAGCCATCAATTTCCACCTCCCCTCCCTTTCCCCCCAAGTGCTAATCAAGTGTCTGATAAGATTTAGGGAGAGTATCTGAGATATAAGAATGTGGATTTTAAACAGTGAGACATGGAACACTGAAGTTGACGTCTGTACGTTGAAACGTCTGTTCTTTATTTGTAGTTTTTAATTTTCTTTTAATCTACACAATAAAAAGGTCTGGAGAGAAGAATTTGGTGTAGATCTATTATGTGTATTGCATCGCCAGTATATCAACTAATACTTTTCTAGCTGTCTTTTAGGAATGCAGAGGTCCTTCAGTTCTCATAGAAAACCACCTATTTTTCAATAATAGGGACCATAACAGAGTGGTTTAAGTGTGTGTGGGTGTTGAGAGTGTAATTCCACAGGCACAATAATCTAGTAAAATAGAAATACAGATATATTGTTAAGAAGCCAGAATCACATAACATTCAAACATAACATAAAATAAAATAAGGTATTTGAAATCTGGTGGAACAGTGTACTTTCCTTGTCTGAACATGGTAAATAGTAAAAGACACATACATGCTTTAGTTACTTCATTTCTAAAAGTCCAGGGTATAACTTAACTCAAAGGGTTATTGTGAGGATAAATGTTGGTAAGTCTAACCAGGTACACCACTCTGAGCTACTTGGAGAAAAAGTGAGAACAATGTGATACATTCAGTTCCAGGATGACACTGAGCCAAGGTTAGTCCTGGACTAACCAGTTATGTATGTCCTTTCACTGGCATCTGGAAGAGAGTGAGTGGAAGAGAAATAGCTCACTAGTTTTGTTGCTTAACAGGAAAACATTTGGGATTGGTCAGAAGAGATCAGCCCCCTTGGGGATGTGGGCAATCAATCTCTTCAGAGGCAGGTTTGTGAAATGCAAACCAGGGAAGCTTATGCTAATAAGGTTTCTATTGTTCATTATGATAAAGGGCAATTTGAACAAGTTTCTTAAGTGCTGAGTGACTAAATAGAATCAGGAAGGATATAGGGTATTTCTCTAGGGCATTTACATGACACTCAAGGTTGATTGGCAACTAGACAGGAAGTTGTCCGGGGGAAAAGCTGCATTCTTGTAGTCATGGTAGCAGATATGATTCTAAAATGGGGGACTGGATGCTTTTAAAATGGAAGCCAGCAGGTCAGTCTAATTCAATCTGTCCAATATAAACCACAAGAAACTGGCAACACCTTAAAGACTAGCAGTTTATAGGGGCATAAGCCATATCATCAAATGCATAAAGCATTATGACTGTTGCTACCTTTTCTACATTTGAACATGTACTGCTGCCTCTTATATTGCTTGGCCTTTTGGCCCCACTTTTTACATTTTTATAAGAGGCAGCAGTATACATGCAAACATAGAAAAGGTAGCAACAGGCAAGGTAACAATAGTAATCCATTCATAGGATTGGCCACTGGTTACACCAATGACTGATGTGAATTGGTCACTCACTTCTATTACATTGTATACACTGAAACTCTGCAGATCTGCTTCTGCCTCCTATGTGTTTTGGCCCCACTATATTTCATGTGTTTTGGCAACCATTTATATGTATATATAACTCAAGTATTGAAAAACCATTGGTTTAAGATAAGAGTCAAGGAGGTGCTTACAATATTCACTCATGCTCTAAAATAATAGATGGTACAGGTTAAGGGGATCACTTTCACTTCCATGTCATGTAAGCAAAGACTTGTACAGTCTCATCTACTATGCTGGCTTTATATATTAGACTCCATGCACCCACACTTTAACTTGGATTTTCATATCATCACTGGGCTGGGAAGGGATGTGGCCAAGCTGAAATTCAACAGGTACAGATTCCACAATAGCTTTCTGGAGACGCACCTGATGAATTTCTGCTTGATGCATCTCTAGAAGGCATGGTACTTCCCCAAAATGCCACCTATTATAGTACATTTTTTAAAAAGAATACACAAAATGATATTGCATGGACATTTGATGTGAATCGTATCTGCTTTTTGTCTTGTATTGTAGACCTTAGTAAAGGACCATTAGCAGATTTCAAGGCAATGATGAAACTTCAGTGTTCCATATAATTGAACTAATGGTTCATCTCCAACAGTATATTCAGACTAATAATAATTAATAATTGCCGGCACATCTTGGTTAAGAGCTTGCATGTTAAGAGTGACAAATTACATTTATCTTATCTGGCCTAAATGCTAGACATTACTGAGTTTATTACTTTCTCCTGGCTTATCAAATCCCAGAGAAAGCATACTGCTCAACAGTCATCTATTGTGAGATTTGTCCTTTTAAAAGCCTAATTTGTTTCAGTTGTCTAAAAGAAAAATCTAATAATTATTATAGCAACTTTTGGGCATGGGTCCCATTTAGCACTTGAGGAATGAGGAGGTCATGAGAAATCATTGTGTGTGAAACCATAAACAGTAAGAATAGTCCCACTCCCTATGCATATCAACCACATATTATACTATATATAACCAGTAAGATAACTTGGAATATGTGAAGAATTTATCACCATTTGTTTATGTAGTACATACAGACATATACAGAAATAATATTATCAGACCATTATAAAACATCATATAGCACTGACAAAACTGGAGAATGGAGTAACAGCTCAACATGGGGACTGTCAAGCCAAATAAATGTCTCTTTCCACTTTAATCTTAATCAAGAATGGAAGCTCACTGGGTGGCTTCACAGGGATTGAATGAAAGTAAAGAGGAAGTAAGCAGGAGGGCACCAAAAGATCCAGGTACGCACCTGGCTAGCATGTTACCTGAACCCATTGATATGGCCAGTTACTGACTGCTGCCCATGATTCTACTGAGAATCTCCACACAACTTCAAATCTAGATGTCAAGTTGGGCAGAGGTGCTCAGCAGAAACTCAGTAACCAGAAACAGTGGTGGATTCAGATGACACGCTTGCCAAGAGTATGTGCTCCCTGGGAGCTTCCAGTTCTCTCCTACTTACTTTCTGGAGAGCAGAGCTGGTCTCGTGGTAGCAAGCATGACTTGTCCCCTTAGTGAAGCTGGTTGCATATGAATGGGAGACTAGAAGTGTGAGCGCTGTAAGATGTAGCCCTCAGGGGATGGAGCTGCTCTGGGAAGAGCATCTAGGTTCCCAGTTCCCTCCCTGGCATCTCCAAGACAGGGCTGAGAGAGATTCCTTCTTGCAACCTTGGAGAAGCCACTGTCAGTCTGTGAAGACAATACTGAGCTAGATAGACCAATGGTCTGACTCATTATATGGCAGCTTCCTATGTTCCTCTTTACTTTCACCCAATTGTATGAAGCCACCCAATATGTTAAAAAGCTCTGGACACGAGAAGTAAGCTTCCCTAATATGATCAGGTGCTCATGAAACTACTGTTTTCAGATGTAGTACTCCCTTGATTTTCCTTCGTTAAATCCTGGTCACTCACAAGTGATATTGCTCCCATTGTTGCAAGTGTCTGTGCTGAAAACAGAATGCACACATGGAATGTTTCACCATACATTCCAAAGGAAGCAATCTAAAGAAGAACATCAGAAGATCCTTGCTGCATCAGATCATGGATCTGTCTTGTCAGTCAGATGCTTCTGGGAAGCCCCAAAACAGGGTATGAAGAAGGCAACTGCTCTTCCCCCTCTTCTTTGTTCCCCAATGACTGATATTCAGAGGTACACAAAACAGCTTTCCTGGCACTTGCTTTGCTGTCTCTTAATTTGGGGAAACAGCTTCTCTCTGCATCTTCTCTAATCTATCAGGAAATTAATGAATGACAGCCTGGAACTAGTTTATGAGCATTTCTCATAGCGTTAGATATCTGTAAAGGTTGTGCAGAAAAGAATGTGGTCTTACAGATAACAGGTATAAGATATTCTAATGTGCAGAAAAATTCATCTGGGAGTTTAGCAGCCAGAGGAAAAACACACAATTTTATGTTGCATAAGAAACCAATCAGACATTTCAAATTTCCAGCATTTACCTGAAAAAAAATAAAGGCTTTGCTTAGATGTTAATGAAGCATATATGCCCATCATATCACCAGACTCATTACACTAAGCCATATATTGGATAGGACTTCCAACAGCTAACACCCCAGTTCCCAGCCTGAAATAGAGATTTTCATGTTCCTGTTCTCAAATAGGAAATACAACTTCAGTTCTCCAGATTAGGGAGTTAGCACTAAAAGCTCCAGGCTCTTCAGTTTCAAGGACTCTATTTTTCTCATCACCACTTTTCAGAATTGGGGATTACAAACAGACACAAGGAGGGGAATTTACAGATTTTTAAAAATGTCTTAACAGGGGAAATGGTCTCTTGACTGTTGCAAATGAAACACCAAGTGCTATTCTTGACAGACCCCTTTGCAGCTTCAGTATCATGAAAAGCTGAAAACACGAGCAATATCATGAAGCTAAATCAAAATGTTGGTCCACCCAGCCCACTTCAGTGGTCTCAGGGAGGATTTATGCAGTCCTACTACTTGGAACTCTTTAAACTGCTGATGCATCTGAAAATGAACCAGGAGGGCCTTATAGTATTGCGTCATAGCTTCTAATGTAGGGATTGCGGACCAGCTCAACCTCGAGCTGGTTCAACAGCAAACTTTTCTGGCTTGAGGGCTTGCCCCCAGCTCACCCTCAAGCTGAACCAGGCCTGGCTCAGATAGAGAATGAGCCAAGACCCACCCCCTGCCAGTCCAGGGGTTCTAATGTAAAAAAATATTTTTTTTAAGTATTCACTGCCTCCAGGGGGTGCTGCCGCAGCTGTGGAACAGTTCCCCTCCCCGCCCCCACCGGCCTGCCCCAGTCTCAAACTGCCCAGTTTGGGCAGTTTCCGGCCCATTCAGAATCGTTTTGGCTTTTGGCCAAAAGCCCAAAATGGCCATTTTGAGACCAAGGAGAGACCAGTGGGAGGAGGGGAAACCACTGGAGGACACTCCCCCCATGGCCACAGCAGCTCCTCCTGGAGGTGGTGAGTTCGTAAAATAAAATTTAAAAAGTTAGAACCCCCAGACCGGCTTGAATTAGAGCCAAGCAGGGGGATCTATTTGGGCAGGCAAAACCGAACATGCTCAGTTCTATTCAAGTCCAGTTCAGACTGAAACCAAACTGGGCATACTGGTTATGTGCACACCCCTACTCTAATGTTTCACTTATGAAGAAAAGTGGCAATATTTTCATACCAAGACTTTGATATCCCTCACAACAATTATATATTGCTAAAGGCCCTTCTTACCTGTTATATGTAGTGTAAAAGTTGGGACAATACTTACCCTGCCTCTCACCTTGCTGCCTGAAAGCATCTATTCTCCCTTTCTCTCCCTCCCTGGAAGGAGAGAAAAGGGAACAGATGCTTCCTGAAAAGGATGCTGCCTGAAAAGGATGTTCAAGCACTTGCTCATGGGCAGGGAGAGGGATTTCTCTCAGGGCTCAGGCACGCCCCATGAGTGTGATGACACATGCATGTGACATCATCACAGGGGTCATCGGGCAGGGCTGGACAAAGGCTGCTGCTCAGCTGGCTCTGCACTTGTGACCAGTGACGGCAGCTTCCGAGTGTGGAATCCAAGGGAAAGAGCTGTGTTATGCAAGGGCAAGGCACTGGAGTGGAATCAGGAATAGGAAATAGATATTATACACAGAGCGCCATGTGTAGCCTCTTCCTGCTGGCTGTTTGCTAGCCCCGCCTCTACTCCAGGACTGGAATTCAACTAACGAAAGCCCCATTCAAAAGCTGGCCTGGATCAAGGAATGGATTAACCAAAAACACCAATCTGAGCAATCCGCCCCTTCTGCTAATCCTCTGCCTGAGTTGGCAGCCTCCCCCAGCCTCATTAGTGGGCCAGCCCTGGTCAGCAGGCAGAGGTCATGTCCCTCTGAATATTGAGCTTGGACTTCTGTCACTCAAACGACCTTCTGGGAAGCCATTTTTGTCATTCACCAGACCTTGAAGTGTTTCCCATAAGCACTTCTTTACTGCAGATATGCAAAAAGCAAATGTGTTCTTTAGACCTGTCCCTGGCCTGCAGAGCTCCTATCATTTCCCTGATTTGTTGTTATTGCTAATTGTATTAATACTTGGGCTTGCTAATACAGCACAAAAGCAAAACGTATTGCAAGTAATAAAAAGCTTTTAGAGGCAATATTTAAACAATAATGACCTCTGAGTCAGGCATTTCCTGGCAGCTAATGACTGGCTGGCTGAAGTTGAAGGTTTGAGATAACATGAAGGGTTGTTAACCTATGCAGCCATTAGCTTCAGAAAACACCTGACCCTGGGATCACTAATGCTCTTATAAATCACAGAACATAAAAGGAGGAAAAATCCTTACCATATCAGGATAGAAAATGAAAACTTTTAACTTAAGGTTTCACAGTGGATTTTGCAATCAGGAAACAGGAATATCATGCATCATTTTCCATAGCGCTATGCATGAGCATTCATTCTTAATGAGAATTACATGCAAATAGCCCACAATAACCAATAACTAGGGCTACGAAACCCTCCCAGGATCACTTTCCCTTTTTGAGATATAGATCTAAAATGTTGGAAGTCTACAGTTAAAAATATAAAGTGTGAATACAACAAACATATCTGCAAATGCATACTATGATCAGAGGGTAGGGCTGCCAGCTTTTCAGATCACCTGCATAGCTATGCCTTTAATAGCTGTTTGATGTGCAGACATAAGCTGGTAATCATGATTTTTTCCTCATGTGAAATGCGTCACTTGATGTTTTCTGCAGATGAAACTGCTGTAAAAGGCACAAGAAGAGACTGGGCTGGTTTTGCTCAAGTCAGATGGCAACCCTATCAGGAAGCCATGACTGACTGCTGTGAACTACTGAATGTACAATTGGTGGCATTCTTCCAGCTCTGCATAATGTGTGAAATGGCCCTAATCATCTGGAGGCAAAGCCAATCTTTGCTCATGAAACAGACCTTACGTTGACATTAACCAAGCAGTGGACAAAGCCCATCTTATTTGGATATCCCATGCTTGCTGAAAGACACAGGCTAGATGTATAGCCTAGTACTTTTATTATTACTTTATTATTCTTATTATTATTCCTGTCAACATGTCCTTATTTTCCCATTCCAGTGAATGGGGAAATAGTAACATGTTGGGAGGTATCTATTGTTATTTAGATTATTTATATCCCACTTTCCAACAAATCAAGTTCTCAAAGGCTTTTATACTGCAAAAGAGAAAAGATTACTGTGGTGTACTACCAGAGGCAAGCTCATGTGATAGACCTGGGGAACATTTTAAGTTATGCAGCAGAACACTGTGTGAATGCTTGACTCTGTATAATCTTCTCGGGAGCCTAGGCCTAGAAACTAGAGACAGTCCACAGTTTGTTGCCTCCTCCACAAACCAACCAATCTAAGCTTTATAGCAGGAGAATATTTTTTTTTTTTTGAGGGGGGGGGGATGATCAGCAGGAGATTTATGATGAGCAAAGGAAGTATTTCTTCACAGGGTACATCATTAATCTATGGAATTCACTGCCACAAGATAGGGTGATAGGCACTGGCTTAAATGGTTTTAAAAGCAGATCACACAGATCTGAGTACTATCAATGGCTGCTAGTCTTGATGGCTATATTCTACCTCCAGGTTCAGAGGTAGGATGCCACTGAATGCCAGTTGCAGGGGCGCAATGGTGGGTGGATATGCTTTCAGCTCTTGCTGTGGACTTCCCAGAGACACCTGGGCCAAAGGAGACTGGACTACATAGGCCTTGGCCTGATTCAATAGGGCTCAACTTACGTTCCGATGCACTGGGCTTTTCTAGTGAGTTCTTAGCAATAAAGAGTTGAGATATTAGAAGAGGTATGCTATGTGCTGCTGTTTTCATACGTTCAATAGGTACTAACGGAAAGACTGCATAGCATCCCACGTGCATTTAACACAGCATGCACACAGTTGCGCAAGAGCACTGTTGCACAAATGCCAGGAATGCGCTCTTGTTCAACTGTGTGCACAGTGTGTCAAGATACACATGGGATGCTGCACAGGTTGTCATCCACAATTATTTTAAATACTGTAAATGATAATCATGGCTATTCTTACAACTCATTACTTGTTGCCCAATGAGCCAATGCCCTGAAATAAGCAGGATGTGGTGTACAAGTTCTGATTTGATATGGGGAGGGGACAACTCATTCCTTCACATGGGACCTGGCATAGCAGTTGCCTTCTGGGTGCTTAAGCCAATGCACCTCCTGTCTCTCCTCTTGGCCGGCACATTAAGCAAACATAATTGGGAGTTATGGAAAGTGGGGCAGGTGCTTGAAACTTAGCAGGAGCATTTAACCTCCTTTTTGTTATGTCTTGGCACTGATAGTGCTTACTCAGCACTGGTCTGCTTCTGTCCTACCACAGTGATCCTCTTCCCTGAGCTATCAGGATGCTCAGCAAACTGTTAATTTTACCTTACAGAGATATACTAAGAAAAGAGTTCAGTCACAAAGCAATTCCACAAAGTGTGTAAAGGAATTCTTATATGTACTTCAATGTCTTCAAACCAAAATACAGACAAGTTATTCATTTTCCCAAACAAAAACAGACTTTGGGCAGTAGCCAGACAAATTTAGTCAGGACTATGTTTGGGACTTAATTAATGGGACTTAAGAACATAAGAACAGCCCTGCTGGATCAAGCCCAAGGTACATCTAGTCCAGCATCCTGCTTCACTAGTGGCCCACCAGATGCTGTTAGAAGCCTACAGACAGGAGTTGAGGGCATGCCGTCCTTCCTGCTGTTACTCCCCTGCAACTGGTACTCAGAAGCTTCCTGCCTTTGAGGCTGGAGGTGACCTACTGTATAGCCCTCTGACTAGTAGCTGTTGATAGACCTCTCCTCCATGAAGTTATCCAAACCCCTCTTAAAGCCATCCAGGTTGTTGGCTTTCACCACATCTTGTGGCAGAGAATTCCACAAGTTGATTATGCGTTGTGTGAAAAAGTACCTCCGTTTGTTGGTCCTAAATTTCCTGGCAATCAATTTCATGGGATGACCCCTGGTTCTAGTGTTATGTGAGAGGGAGAAGGATTTCTCTCTATCCACTTTCTCCACACCATGCATGATTTTATAGACCTCTGTCATGTCTCTCTGCAGTCATCTTTTTTCTAAACTAAATAGCCCCAGGTGTTGTAGCCTTGCCTCATAAGGAAGGTGCTCTAGGCCCCTGATCATCTTGTTTGCTCTCTTCGGCACCTTTTCGAGTTCTACAATGTCCTTTTTTAGATGTGATTACCAGAACTTCACGCAGTACTCCAGGTGTGGCTGCACCATAGTTTTGTATAAGGGCATTATAATATTAGCAGTTTTATTTTCCATCCCCTTCCTAATGATCCCTAGCATGGAATTGGCCTTTTTTGTAGCTGCTGCACATTGAGTCAATACTTGTTTCAATGAGCTGTCCACCACGACCCCAAGATCCCTCTCCTGGTCAGTCATTGACAGCTCAGATCCCATCAATGTATACTTGAAGTTGGGGTTTTTCGTCCCAGTGTCCATCAATTTACACTTGCCAACACTGAACCACATTTGCTATTTTCTCACCCAGTTTGGAGAGATCCTTTTGGAGCTCCTCACAATCTGTTTTGGATTTCACTACCCAAAAGAGTTTGGTACCGTCTGCAAATTTGGCCACCTCACTGCTTACCCCTGCTTCTAGATCATTTATGAATCAATTAAAAAGCACCGGTCCCAGTACCGATCCCTGGGTGACCCCACTTTTTACTTCCCTCCATTGTGAAAACTATCCATTTATCCCTACCCTCTGTTTCCTGTCCTTCAACCAGCTAGCAACCCACACATGTACTTGTCCCCTTATCCCACGATAAGGGGACAAATAATGTCCCATGACTTGTTAGTTACAATTAACTTGCCCCCTTGATTGCAACGGTGCTTAGTCATGACTAACTAGTCTGGATGCTGGCCTTTGTAAAAGCATAATCATCACCCAATCCAGGCAGGGGAGATGAGCTGGCAATATTGAAGCCTCTTACTTTGCCCCCTCCAGTCTTTTCTGTTGTTTCCGGTACAGCCTCCTTCCTTATAAGCCCCAGAAACCCAGAGTCTCTCCTCTCACGAGAGACTCTGAGACAGGGCTGATGTAATTATTGCCTACAGGTGTCCATGATTGGGTAATCTGGAAGGGACGACCACAAGTCTAATGATGGCAGAAGAGAAGAACCGAGAAGAGACTATCTTCAGGCTGTCTGGGTTGGGCAAGAGGTGTGGAGACTGCAATCCTGATAATCAATACCTTGAGCATTAATTGCATGCACTTGGTCTGATCTTTTACTCTGATCAGGGGGGTTATCTGTGGGTGGGGACTCCTGTGATTTCCCCATTGTCATGGACGGACCACCATCTGGTTAAGGTTGGACTCACAATCATGTCCCACCTCTGCAGGGGTGAGGGGCCTATTAGGATGGTCCACCCAAAAATATTATTGGATCCAATAGGATTCCAGGAAGCCTTGGAAAAATTTAGTGTTAGCTCTGCCGGTGATTCTGCTGATGCCCTGGTGGAGAACTGAAACAGCAAACTCTGAAACAGTAGAAATGATCACTCCTAAGTGTCTTCTCCAACCCTCTTCAAAATTGGCCCCTTAGAAGAACTACAGGAGCTGAAGTGGCAAGGTAGACAACTGGAGCACAAATGAAGAAAGGCTTGACTCAGATCCAACATAGAGTGCATTTGAGGGCCTGTGTACATGATGTGGCAAAGAAGCAATTCTTTTCTGCCCATATTGTATCCGCAAGCTCACATCCAGTGGAGTTGTTTAGGGTTGTGAGAGGGCTATTACATGCCCATCCTCCCTTGAATATGAATTTGGAACCATCAATTAACCAAGGTGATGTTTTTAATGAGTTCTTTGTGGATAAAATCTCATATTTGGGCCAACTTAGATTCAGACCCCACAATTATTGCAGAGTCTGATGTGGAGGTGTCCAGCAACTCCTCTTATGTTGTCATGCTAGATTAGTTTCAGTTTGTGATTCTTGATGATGTGGAAAAGCTGCTTGGAATGATGTGACCTACCACCTGTTCTCTAGATACTTGTCCGACATAGCATATACTATCAGGCAGGGTGGGGTGTTGTTGTAGTAGAAAGCCTGGTAGAGATTATAAATGCTTCACTGTGGGAGGGCAGGATGCCTTCCTGTCTTAAGGAGGCAATTAGTAGACTGCTTCTGAAGAAGCCTGCATTGGATCCCTCAGAGTTAAGCAACTATAGTCTGTCTCCAACCTTCCATGGCTGGGCAAGGTAATTGAGAGGGTGGTGGCATCCCAGCTCCAGTCAGTCTTGGAGGAAACTGATTATCTAGACCCATTTCAAACTTGTTATCGGACTGGATGTGGGGTGGAGACTGCCTTGGTCATCCTGATGAATGATCCCCAAAGAGGAATTGATGGAGGCAATATGACTCTTTTGGTCCTTTTAGATCTCTCAGTGGTTTTCGATATTATTGACCATAGTATCCTTCTGAACCATCTGAGAGGGTTCGGAATGGGAGGAACTGCTTTGCAATGGTTCTGCTCCTACCTTTTGGGCAGATTCCAGGATGTGTCATTTGGACACTATTGTTCTTCAAAATGTGAAATTTTAAATGGCAACCCACAGGGCTCCATAGTGTCTCCAATGCTCTTTAACATCTACATGAAACCGCTGGGAGAGATCATCAGGGGATTTGGTGCAGGGTGTTAACAGTATGCTGATGACACCCAAATCTATTTCTCCATGTCAACACCATCAGGAGAAGGCATAACCTCCCTAAATGCCTTCCTGAGGGGCAGTGATAGGCTGGATGAGAGACAGCAAGCTGAGACTGAATCCAGATAAGATGGAAGTACTTATTGTATGGAGTCAGAACTCAGGAGACAATTTTGATCTGCCATTTTTGTGTGCTGACACTGTGCAAGGACTGCTGGGAGCAGCATCCCATCAGCATGGCAAGGGGCATTGCGAGACCCCTGTGCAACAGGGGACAAAGTCTTCTTAGGGGGCCTCCCATCACATCCCCAGCACCCTAAGCCACACCCCTGCATCCAATGTCTGATCCAAGGGGCAGGACAATCAGCATCTCCCTGCCACCGCCCCTGCCCTACCACCGCTACTTAACTGTTGGCCTCCAGTGGGGGGATGAGGTGAGCGGCGGCAGTCTCCACCCCACATCCAGTCCGATGTTGCATGCTCATGATGTCTCGGGTGTGTGATGTCCGTATTCAAACTGCGCAGGCATGCAGTTCAGCTGGCCAGAGAGCAGAGAAAGGCCTTCCAGGCAGCCACAGTGCCCACTGCTGCCACCATGTGTGCGTGGGGGGGTGGGGTGGGGGTGGCCTGCTCTGCTTGGTTCACCCCACACCCCCAGAGGCCAACAGTTAAGGAATGGTGGGGCAGGGGCGGCCTAAGGGGCAGGGGTTCCAGGGTGGCCTGCTTGGGGGGGCCCTTGGGGGGCCCTGACCCCTGGCCCAGGGACATTGGTCTCTGTTTTTCCAATAGGCACTACGCCCATGATGAGTGGCATTTTAAACAGCAGAGTGGCTGCTGATTTTTAAGTTAAATTTAAAGCACAACAGTGCTGTGATGGGGTGGTGGGGTCAGTGGTGGGGGGCAGCAGCAGCTCATTGGAGGAGCAGGTAGGACCTGCCTGCCTCCTTTTAAAAGTAACCCACACCGGAGTATTTCAACTGCAGGAAGCTGAATCATTTCAGCGCCTCTCCAAAGAGCAGGCGCGGCTTGTGAACTCTCCTCTGTGGGGGGTGGCGGCAGGCGGCTTCTTTAAGGTAAACGGAGCCGGTGCTCCATGCCCTCCAGCAGCCCCCGCAGCAGGGAATTGCCTCTGCCACTCACCTGGCCGCTGGCGGGGGCTCGCCTCAGCAGGAGCCAGGTGAGTGGTGGAGGCGATTCCCCGCCGTGGGGGCTGCTGGGGGGCACGGAGCACCGGCTCTGTTTACCTTAAAGAAGCCGCCCCCCCCGGAGGCGCGTTCTCAAGCTGCACCTGCCAAAGAGGCGCCGAAATGATTCAGGCACATCCCTAGAGCCTAGGGCCAACAGATGGGCCCACAACAGAACCTAGGGCCCACAAGGCACCCTGAGACTGATTCAGTTGAAAGCCTGCAAGGTAGCACTGATCAAAATATGATGGCAGCTAGTGCAGTTGTTGCAAACTCTCCGCATGGTTTCCACAGAGGTAAGCCTCCCCAAAATTCTTATGATGGTTTACTTGGGTAGCAAATGCCAGAAACAGTCTGGAGCACTGCCTGGGTGTATGGGCCCAGCACAGCATAGGGAAGCCCAGTGCAGGGTTCCTTACAACCTGGTGCTGATCTTAAGCTGCCCACATCACAAAAGAAGAGGTTCTGCACCCTTCCTCCATCCCTCTAGAATCCCTACTCAAAGGTGCTGTAACTACCTGGAAGTCTGTAAAGATAGAGTCTGCAGCAAAGCTAATTCTCAATGCTCACCTTTTAGCTTTTTTCCTTGCCATATCTAGTGTAATTTTTTCTCTCATTCATACTCTAGCCGTGGTGCTGAATGCCAATGAGGCAACACGACACAGCCCCAGTCAGTCATTTGCAGGCAATTTCTTCAGGGTACCAAATAGTCAACCCACACTTTTTTGAACCTCAGATGTGGTTGGGTCAACCAATTACATACAGTATTTTGGTGGTAACCATGGCTACACTCTGAGAAGTGGGAATTTTGATACCCACTCCTCGACTTATTTACAGCAAGGAAATGCAAATCCTATTTTGCAAGGAAACTGAAACTTGCAAAATACAGTGTTAAAATCACAAGGATTAGGAAAATGTAGTTCTACAGCCCTTCACATCTTGAACCATCAGAAAACTCCTGACCCACTCACAAACAATGTGCATATGTTTTGGTGGCAGGACTAGGAGAAAATATTTGGAGGGGAGAGGCGACAAAGGAAGTTCTGAAAGGAAATGATTGCACTTGCAAGCAATGCTTGAATTAAAGGGGAGCAGGGGCTCGCCATCTTCTTACCTTTTGCAATAGCTCCTTCAGCTTCTGGTTTTAGAAGGCTACAGGGGCACATGACAAGGGGTGGCTTCGCATGTAATTGTTCGAGGGGAGAGGTTGAGTTCATATAGCAGAACAAGCATGGTGAGAAGAGCAAGCCCATCAAAGAGTATCCTGAGACAGATGTTTAAGGTTCAAACACAAGTAAGTTTTATTGAGAAAGTTACATACAGAAAAGCCTTTGTCCCTGAATTTTCTGTCTTCATAGTATCAAGGAGAGAAGTAAGAAGTAAGAGATGCCTGAAATTATCAGTCTACCAATCAGAGAAAGCTAGAGCAGAGAGAGAGAGAGACAACAAAAGGGGGATTAAAGAGAATCTACACAGGCATGCCCTCAACTCCTGCCTGTGGCTTCCAGTGGCATCTGGTGGGCCACTGTGCAAAACAGGATGCTGACTAGATGGGCCTTGGGCCGGATCCAGCAAAGCTGTTCTTATGTTCATAAAGAGCCTTCCGGACTATCTCTACTCCTAATGCCCCGAATGGTCACTAGGATAGAAGGTGCAAACTGGTGATGCAACCATGAGCTGTGTCTCCAACAGTAATGGCAGCAAGTAAGTAGCAGGGATGGGGAACTGCCATTCCCAGCAAGTGCACACTCCTGGTATTTCCATCTCCTCCTTGTCATTCGGACCTAGAAATGTCAGTACTGGGTTCTCCACTCAACTTCAGATCTAGGTTACAAATGTCAGGCAAATGTTGGGTGGTGGAAGGAATCTGACATTGTCCACCTGATACTTCCGGGTTCAAACAATATGGAAGAGACAGAAATACCAAGAGTGTGCACTCACTGGGGACTGGTGGTCACCTCCTCCTTACTTGCCACCATTACATGTGAAGCTGCCCTTGATTTAAATAAGGAGGAACCAAGGGTGAGATTGGTGGATTTTATTAATGGCCCTCCTACCTTTTTGCCTGTAATTCAAGCACTGCTTGAAAGCTGTTAGCAGTGGGGAGGTACAGAGAGAGTCCTTGCACGTTATCCAAAAGTTCAATTTCTAGCCATAGCTACCCACCAGAGCCACCAATAATCCTCCAGAAAGGGTGAAGTATTTTTCAGGGATAGTCGTTGCTCATCTTTGCACACCTGTAATATTGCCTATGGTGTATATTGCTATAAAAAGAAACACTAAACAGAAAACCAAACAACACGTAGAGCCTTCAAGGACCAATCCAAAGCAGAGTGTCTAAAGCCTAGCACCTTCTTTGACAGTTCATAGCCCTCACAGGGGCCTATCAACACCTCATGAAAGCAGCCCAATGCTTACAAATGAACTGCATTTCCGCGAGGACATTAAAAAATGAATAATAAAGCAGCAGGGTTGTTTTCATAGTAAGAGCTCTGGGGTATGCAATCTGTTTGACAGGTCTGGAGTTATTTGTAAACTGAATCATGACTGGTTTCTACATGTCAGACAAATATTTGGAAGCCACGAAATACAACGAAATAACAGGCAATGCAAATGAACAGAAGGCACAAGAAAGAACTCCTTTTAGGGAGCATTTTAATATACTAAAATCTCAAATGAACTTCAATTATGCAGAGAATTGGGTGTCCTGAAACTATTTTGAAGTCTCCATGTGACTTTATGTTAGTGTGATTCAATGAAAACAGCCCTTCCATTAAGAATAGGTATAATTCAGGGGCGTCCTTTTATGAGGCAAGGTGAGGCAGTTGCCTGAGGCAGCAAGTTATTGGGGCACCCATAGGTCGGCACGATGCTCCCTCTAGCTGCCCTCTGAGCAGCTCTTCAGGTCTGATCAGACCTCTGCAAGCTTTTCAAGGAGCACTTTTTCTCACACTCCTAGCAAAGTTTGCGAGAAGCACAAGGAAAGGAAAGGAAAGGAAAGGAGGCAACTTCCCTCCCACCCTGCTCCCCCATTCCACGTGCAAAGCTTGCAAGGGGCGCTTTTGAAAGGGGGTGGTTCCCATCAGGTACATGAAGCAAGACAGCATTTGGCACCCTCCATCAGATGCCACAATACCTGGGGCCACCCCTGAGTGTGGTTATCTCACCATTTTGGAGTTGCAGAGTGTGAGGAAAGCTTTTAAAACACTTATTTGTCCCTCCCTTCCAGCTCACTGAATTCATCTAGTCATCATATTTATAGCTGGATGGATGGGGCTGTCCTTGAAGAATATTCGGAAACTGCAGCTAGTGCCAAATGCGGCAGCTAGGATGTTATCTGGAGCTGCCTGCTGGGACCCATATGACCATCATTTTGAAAGAGCTACGTTGGCTGCCAATCTGTTTCCGTGTCCAGTTCAAGGTGCTGGTTTTGACCTTTAAAGCCCTAAACGGTTTGGGCTCTGGATACCTGAGGGACCGCCTGCTCCCAAGGGTTTCTGCCCACTCAATGAGGTCATCAGAGCGGGCCCTGCTCTGTGTGCCAACAATGAGGGAGGCTCGCCTGTCATGTACACGGGACAGGGCCTTCTCATTCATTGCCCCCAGACTTTGGAATGCTCTCCCCATGGGCCTCCGCTCCCCAGTCTCCATCATAGTTTTTGGAAAGCAAGAAAAATCTTCGCTTTTTACCCAGACTTTTAAATGTGTGTTTTGTTTGCGGCTGCTGTGTATCTTATGGTTCTATTGTACATGTTTTTCAAACTTTTAATTAGATTTGTATTTTTATATTCCATTTTAATTCTTATTGTGTAGTTTTAATGGTTTTAGATTGTTGAACATTTTGTAAACTGCCTTGAGGTTATTTTAATGAAAGGCAGCATAGAAATTAAAAATAATAACAAACAAACAAATAGAAAGTACCTATGTTTATAATGTCATACACAGAAACAGATAGGTATGTATATAGATGTGTGTGTTTTGTCAGGTGAGAAGGGCTGTAATGTGTGTGGTCTTTTCCTCCCATTTGAGGTAAGCATCTAGAACAGAAGTGGACATTTGCTTCCAGGGGCTTTTATGCACAGCAGGTTTTACCGCGGGTTTACGGGGAGGCTTTACTGCGAACTCGAAGTTGTCCCAAAAAACTGACACAAATAGTGGATTTTTACCCCGGATATAAATCAGGTTACACTCAAATGCAAAGTGAAAAACCCAAACTGCTCCCTGATAACTCGCAGGGACTTGGGGTAAATCTAGCCGATATGTGAACACACACCCTCCATTCCGGAGGAGATGTAAGTTAAAGGGCTTCAAAAGCCCCGTGTGAAAAGCTTCACTGTGACTGAGCTGCAAAGAAAGCCCATTGCACAGCATTGTCACATGACAAAATACACACCTATATTCACCAGTGCAGATCTAGGGGTATCAAACTGTGATGTGAGCAATGGCCCTTACAGCCTGATCCCACACTGTACTGCTCAATGGCAGGGAAGGAGACAGGAGCAAGTTAAAAGCAGGCCATAAGGCATGAGAAAAAGAAGTAAAGGCTCCAAGTGATGGAGGAAACGGTGACCAAGCAAATGAGGTGGAAGTAATTGTACACAGGGAAGGAAGGTGCAAGGTGGCATTCACCCACCCACTCCACTATAGCCATATTTTGTCATATTTGACAAAAAGCCTGTTGGCTTTTAGGAAATAACTAAAGACACATCTCTACAGCCAAGCTTTTTAGCTGTTTGGTAGTTTTAATGGGTATTTTAATTGGATTTATTATGTTTTGATTGTCAAAAATTTCTTGGTTTTATTGCTTTAAGCTGCCTAGAGTCCAAATATGTTAAATAAATAAATAAATAAATAAATAAATAAATAAATAAATAAATAAATAAATGGGCATCTTATTTTTTACATGTATATGTCACTCTTCTTCCATGGAGCCCAGAGCAGTGTACATGGTTATGTTTATTCTCACAACAACCCTGTGAGGTAGGTTAGGCTGAGAGAGACATGACTGGCCCAGAGTCACCCAGTGAGTTTCATAGCTCATTGGGGATTTGAACTCAGGGCTCCCCTGTCCTAGTCCAACACTATCATCACTACACCACACTGGCTCTTGCTACTGCTACTTAATTGTGGCATAGTACAAGGGAGAACTTTGACCCAGGTGTCTATCTATAATTGAATGGGGGGGGGGCAAATGTCCCTCATTCGGGGGGGGGGGGCTCTGGCTGAGTGGCAGCTTGCTCTTTGCTCTGCCCCTCTTGCCTCCCTGAAGAATTTTGTTCCAGAGCCCACTCCAGTTTTGCTACATCCCTGCTTTGCCATTTGTCACAGACTGCAGCCCATACAGGCATTTTGGAAGCGGGGATGCTGTGAATGGTTACATCATCCCTGAGATCATGCCAGCAAGCTCCACCCCTGCTATGATGCATGCTGAATCCCCGATCCCACCCCCTGTTTCATCATGGTTATTGTGTTGGTCTGAAGAGACAAATGCTGTACTCATGGAAAGTGAGGGAGCAGAGTTACAGAGCACATTAGCACAAAGGCTTACAGGTGCACCCTGGTGGACACTGTAATCAAGTAGAAGAATGCCTCAACAGAGCTTCTATCATGTCTTTATAAACATAATACATATCAAAAGACACTTCTGTCTCTTGATTTTCTTCCCCAACTTCTGCTTTGTAATAAAAATTGACAAAGGGGAAAAAATGATTTTTCTTTCCAAGATTCATATCAGTATATGATAAACACAGCCTCAATGAAGGATGATCAGAACAGTATCCATCAATGCAATGATTTTGCATCCAAGTGTTTCCATTAGCATTATTTTATTGATTCCCACAAACAGAAGTATCAAGCTGATCCAATAACACATCAAAAGGCAAAGCATTATAGTTGGCTGCTTATTCTGACAGTTTGCACACTCACAGACAGGGCTGTGTGTGGGTGGGGGAGGCATTTTATCCAGCTTCAGAGTTTGGCCTGGTGGGGGGTGGGTGGGGGTGGCGGGCGCAGCCTAGGATACAAGTTGATTACCATGAGAAGGAAAAAGAGTCTAAATTGTGGATGATGCTTGAGGATGTTTATACAGATTTATTTCTCTGTATCTGCATGTATATGGGAAGTCCAGTAGGATTTGCTGGACACAGTGAGCAGCATTCAGACTAGTACTTGTGCAAACAGAAGACCATTCTCCTCCTACAAAGGGGAAGGGGTGATTTTTGCCAATCCCCCCCCCTTCCCACTGCTGCACCATCAGAATATGGCCTTGAGGGTCTCCCAACGCTTAGGGGTGTATTTTAGTGGGGTGGAGGGGGCAGCAGAGGAAAGAGGGGGACCAGCAAACGTTGTCCCTCCTGCCTTGCATAAGAGGAACTTCTTACATGACTGGAACTAGTCTGGATGCTGCCCAATAAATGTTAGAATAGAACAAGCAACATGATGTAGCCAGTTGCAGTGCCCTACTGTCTCTAATATGTTGCTCAAGTAGTATATGGTTCTGCATCTTTTCAATCAGTTTCCAAGTAGATGTTCCAGCTCAGGGGCAGAGTCCTTTCTGCCCCACCCGCCACTTCAAGTCTTAAATGTAACGGGTAGTTTTTAGTTTGTTTGTTTTTACAGGACCTTCCCTTATCCAGGTTAACAGAAAGTGGAAAATCCTCACCTTATAGCTGAAATCAGGTGAAGATTTAGAATGTTCTTCTGTACACATCTACTTTGGACTACATTCCACTGGTTTCATGGGGGTTCATTGGTACTATTAGACTTATTCTCAATGAAATAGGGATATAGGTTCAGATCTTACCTCTGCCACGAACTCATGGGGTTGCCTTAGTGAAAATACTCACCAAAGTTACTACCTAACCCACAGCTGCAATATAATAATACTACTGACCCGCCTTACAAACCTATAGTAAGGACCTATGAGGTTGTTGGGATTTGCCATAGCCTTGTCTCTGCTCTTTGTTTAGGACATGCTTGTCTGTTTGAATGTATCATGTGTACTACCTTGGAAGAGGAGTCTAGGTTTGTTTGTCTGCTCCTCATTTGCTGTCCTAAATTCAAACTGAAAGGTTCTCCCTCTCTCTGCATTAGATACTGTCAGTCTGTTAATTGTTTTCTCAGCCTATGTTTTAGATAGTAATAAATATCACACTCTTGTTTCTCAGTTGAAGTTGCTTATTTATTATTTATTTGTCTGAAATATTTTTATCCCACCTCTCCAGTACACTATGCCTTGGAGTGGCTTAAAACATAAATAAAATATATACAATGAAAAATAAAACACTAATAATGTTAAAGAAGTCAAAAGATCAGGCTAACACCACAGCTAAAATTATATATTTTTAAATGTTTCAAATTAAAAGTTATTAATACCAAGCTGAAAAATGAAAACTATAAAATTTAAAGAACCTACTAGATATAAGCAGCAGATAAAATATTTAAGAGACTCTTTTAAAAGATGTCTTTAATTGTTTTTTTAGAACACTGAGGGAGGCAAAAAAATTTGGGAACGGTGTTCCAAAGCTAAGAGGCCACAGCCAAAAAGGCCCTGTCTCTAGTGCCCACCAACTGGATCTCTGTTAGTGGTGGGGCCATGAGCAGGGCCTGAGATGCTGAGTGGAGGGCCCTGGAAGGTTCATATGAACAAATGTGGTCTGACAGGTACACCAGCCCCAAGCCATGTAGAGCTTTAAAGGTCAAGACCAGCACCTTGAATCTAGCCTGGAAGCAGCTGGTAAGTGGTAACCAATGAAGATGCCACAGTTTGGATGTGACACTCATGAAGCGACTTGTTCCCACAAGCATCCTTGCAGCAGCATTTTGGGGCAGCTGAAGCTTCTGAGCCATCTTCAAGGGCAGCCCCATGTAAATCACATTGCAGTAGTCCAATCTGGATGTTACCAAATCATAAGTGACTGAGGTCCAACTTCTTCAAGTAGAATCGCAGCTGGAGTACCAGCCATAGCTGGTAGAAAGTACCTCTGCACACTGCCACCACCTGTGCCTCCAAGGACAGTGCTGGGTCCAGAAACAACCCCAAGCTGAGGACTTGGTCTTTCAAGAGAGTGTGACCCTATCCATGACCAGATTTACCTCACTACTCAGATGATCAATTTTACCAACCCAAATAACTTCCATCTTATCTGGATTAAATTTCAGCTTGTTTGCCCCCACCTAGTCCAGAACAGCCTCCAAACCCCAGTTCAGAGCATCCACTGCCTCCTGATGTCTGCTGACTTGAAAGATAGCTAAAGCTGGCTATCATCAGAATATTGATGGCACCACAGCCCACACCCACAGATGACCTCTCCCATGTCATCACATGCCAGACTTCATGTAGATATTAAACAGTATAGGGGACAGAATAGACCACATTGGCACCCCATAGGCCAAAAGCCAAGGGGTGGAGCAGGTGTCCCCTGCACCACCTTCTGAGCACAACGCTCCAGGTAGGAGTGGAGCCACTGTATAACTGTTTCCCCAAGTCCCAACCCAGAGAAATGTCCCAGAAGAATACCCTGGTCAATGGTACTGAAAGCCGCTGAGAGGTCCAAGAGGATCAACAGAGTCACACTTCCTCTATTTATTTCCCAGTGTAGGTCATCCACCAGGGCAACCAAGGCAGTTTCCATGCTGTATCCAGGCTGGAAGCCAGACTGCAAAGGATCTAAGTAATCTGATTCATCCAGGGCTGACTTGGATGCTAAGGTTTTTGCAGCACCAGAACTGGATGTTGCCAATGCATCATCTGGTCTTATTATATTGGATGGTTTTCAGACTGTGTTGCCTGAGGAGCTGGACAGGCTGCTTGGAATGCTGAGGCTTACCGTGTGCATGCTCGACCCTTGCCCTTCATGGTTGGAGGACTCCCCCTCCGGCAGCTCCCCCTCCTCCCACCAGCTTCCCCTTGAGTCTCCTGGGGCTGTTTCGGCCCTCTACCTGTGTGCAATGACCATTTTTTGGACCGCCGCACATGTTCATGGGCCATTTGCATGACCATGCAATTGCATGGTCACGCAAATGGCCATGGCATATATGCAGTGCCCCCCCCCGCCAAATGGCTGCCACATACTCAGAGGGCTGAAATGGCCCTGAAATGGGCTGAACCGGCCCGAGGAGACTTGGGGGAGGCCGGGGGAGGAGGGGGAGCCACTGGAGACCCCCCCCCATGGCTGCCGCAGCACACCCCCCCCCCAAGGCTGCTGCAGCTGCCAGGGGTGGTAAGTAATTTATTATTTTACAGTATTTTAATGCCCCCTGCCACCACTGAACTGGGCCAAGACTGGCCCAAGAGGTTCAGTTTGACCTTGGACTGAACAGGGTCCAGTTCAATTCAAGATCGACCATCTGAAACAGCTCAGTTCAAGTGTGAACTGGTTTGATATTGAATTGGTTTGCACATCCCTACTAGGGATTTGCAAAAAGCCAGTTTCCCTGGTTCAGTTCAAATTCGAACCAGTTTGGGCCAGCTCAAAGCCCTACCAGCAAAGGGGAATCTGGTGAGGATTCCCCTTTACTGGTAAAGGGGCCGCGGGAGTAGGGGCTAACTAACTGTTTAAGTTATTAAATTTAAGTACTCACAATGGTACTTGCAGCAGCAGCAGCAGCTACTGCAGCAGCCATAAATGGATGGCGGCTCCCCCGACCCTTGCCTGCCTCCCCCCGAATGTCTTGGACTGGCGGTGGCCTGGTTTGGGCCCGGGTCAATCCTAGTTCAGGCCTGATTCAGAACTTCTTTGCGTGTGCTGAGGCCTTTTTAAAAAAACCTCAGTGCGTGTGCATAGGCCCTTTGAATGACTATGCATTTGTATGGTCATGGAAATGGCCCATGAGCATGCGCTGAAAAAAATGGCTGGCCCAGGAGACTCAGGGGCAGGTTGGTGGGGTTTGGGGGAGCCACCATCACCCTTGTGGAGTACTTTACTTTAATAACTTAAACAGTTACCTAAGCACCTCCTCTGCTCCCACTGCTCCTCTACCAGTAAAGGGGATTCCCCTATGTAAGTAGGGCTTTGAGCCAGCCCGAACCAGCCTGAACCAATTTGGTTTGACCTCAGCCCATACTGGACCTGGTTCAGTTTGAGGCTGAGCCTTTGAACTGAACCAGTTCAAGTATGAACCGGCTCAATTTCAAGCTGATTCACATATACCTATTATATACTATAAGATCTCTGAGTCTAGTAAAGTAGCCTTTATCCCAGTTGCATAGGCTGTAGTAACTTTCATTATCTCTCTTTCCCCCCTCCCCACCCATCCATAGAATTTCCTTTCTTATGCACAAAAGATCCTTTCTGTATGCAGTGAATATATCTTCAGTTACATTCAGTCAAGGTTCTCAGAAGACCAAAAGCAGAGCTCTGATGAACAAAGGGGTTTCAAAATTGGATGTTTTCTTTCATTTTGGCCAATATATGTGCAGAACTGTAGTAGCCAGACACTCTGTAGCTTCCAAATTAATACTTGATACCATATTTTGGTCCTCCCAGTGTTAACGTTGGCTACCCATAGAAAACAATGTGGAAACTCAATGTTTTAGCATACCTGCAACTAGGCACTAATGTGCCCTTCCTCAGAACACCCCAAACATAAGAGTTCCTGCTCTTTTTAACTAAGGTTTTGTGTGAAACATGTAATTTAAATTTTCTCAGTGTTCTTTATTACAGAATTTTAATTTTACAAACCAAAACCAAAAGCAACCAATTCTTCATTGCATTGCAGATTACAGATGATATTCAATTACAACTTCACATTTTCATTTCTCCTTTTAATTTCACAAAATAAATATTGAACAGTCTTAACAGTCTCTTGTGTAATGTTTTTGCAGAGTCAACATTAAATAAGAAACTATAACCACCATTCAAGAAAAATCATCAACATAAAATGGATTATTTGCCTCTTTAATCTGAGTTGAAACCTTATCCATAACTAACATTGTCTAAGGTTTACCAAATATTCTATACTGGTGATCTGTACTCTTCCATTTTAATACTACTTCCATTTTAACAGCTCTCAATAACAATATTCTTAATCCCTGTCTCATTATTGGTACAGATTTTAACTATTTAATGTATGCATGAAGAAGAAGGAGAAGGAGGAGGAGGAGGAGGAACCACAATGGCACTTGTTAGCCACCACAAAAAAATGGTTCCCTAGGCGGTTCACAGCACAGCAATAAAACAGTGAGTAAAAACAAATAAAACACATCAAGGTGCATCACACGATTACTGTGAAGCGCCTAAATGAGGACTGCGGGAAGAGCAGGCTTAGCCCGCTCTCCCCGCAGATGATCATGCCCAGAGCCCTGGGCAGCTGGATTGGCTGCCCACATTTATTTATTTATTTGAAACATTTGATATACCGCCCATTCCGAAGACTCTGGGCGGTGTACAAAAACATGCAAAACAAGACAGCATTAAAATTACATTCTAAATAAAACTAAAGTAACTAACGGGGGGTGGGGAGATAAACTACACAGGGTAAAAGCCTGGCGAAAAAGAAAAGTCTTCAATAAAGATTTAAAAATCGACAAAGAAGGAGCTAAACAAATCTTCAGAGGAAGGGAATTCCAGAGAAGTGGGGCGGCAACTGAGAATGCCCTTTCATGGGTTCTAGCTCCCCAAACCTCTCGGAAATCGGGGACAGACAAAAGGGCCATCTGACCAGATCTGACCAGATGGGATGTAACTGGATGGGAGAGGTGGGTCTGTAGGTAAACAGGTGCCAAACCCCACAAGGCTTTGAAGGTCAAAACCAGGACCTTAAATTGAACTCGGTAGAGAATAGGCAACCAGTGCAATGACTACAGGAGAGGTGTTACCCTGTCATATTTTCTGGCACCCATAAGTAAATGAGCCACTGCATTCTGGACCCGTTGTAGCTTTCCGATTGTCCTCAAAGGCAACCCTAGATAGAAGGTGTTACAATAATCTAGGCGGGAGATAACAAGGGCATGGGTCACTGTCATTAATGCTTGCCGATCAAGGTCAGGGCGTAATTGACAAATCAGATGGAGCTGGGCAAAGCCACTTCTGGCTGCAACCTCCACCTGCTGTTCAAGCAGGAGGTGCAAATCCAAAAGGACCCCCAAGTCATGTACAAGCTCCTTCGGGGGCAGCGCCAAGGTTCACATCCAGCTGTTGGCCAGTACGGGGGCTGAGTAAGAGTAGTTCAGTCTTGGTGGGATTCAGTCTGAGATTATTTTGATTCATCCAGACCTTAACAGCTTCCAGGCATTGAGTAAGCACAGAAACAGCATCTCCAGAATGGTCTGGGATGGCAATATACAGCAGAGTATCATCAGCGTATTGATGAAATCTCACCCCAAACTGGGAAATGACCTGACCCAGCGGCTCCATATAGATGTTAAAGAGTACAGGGGCAAGAACTGAACCCTGGGGAACTCCATAAAGGAGTGGCCATGGGTCAGAGCACCTGTCCTCAATGCATACCAACTGGACACACCCGCTAAGGTACGAACAGAACCACTGTAAGACAGTGCCCCCGATACCCAACCCAAGCAGGCAGTCAAGGAGGTTAGCATGATCGATAGTGTCAAAAGCCGCGGAGAGATCTAGAAGGACCAGGAGAGGGACACTACCCTCATCAAGGTCCTGAAGAAGGTCATCTACCAGAGCGAGCAATGCTGTCTCTGTGCTATGCCGAGGCCTGAAACCCGACTGATAAGAATTAAGATAGCCAGTTTCCTCTAAGACCCTCTCAAGCTGGGCACATACAACCCTCTCTAACACCTTCGCTACATAAGGGAGGTTGGAGATCGGCCTATAGTTGTCAAGGACCTCAGGGTCCAGGGAGGGTTTCTTCAAGTGAAGGCAAACTATCACCTCTTTAAGGGATGCTGTTACGAAACCCTCACTTGACGAGGAGAAGAGACAGCCACCTGGCCCCCAGAAGTCCCAGGATGCCTCACGTGAGTGTGCAGGGAATTCTGGGGGGACCCCTGAGCCTCCAGGAGTCTACCCATGTGTTGCCAAGCACCGCATCAGCACATGAGCAATAAAATGAGGTTAACGTAGCGCTCGCTCTGTTAACCTCATTTAAGGGGGGGGGCATGAATTTGATCGCTAGAATCAGTAGAAAGCAGGCTAGGCTCCCTTAGTCCACTTTTGACCAATCGCGGGAGTAGCTTCATCAAGTCACAACACACTGGGGGTGGGGGGTGGGTGGAAATAGTACAAAACAATTTAAAAACTTTTTTTAAAGTCAGTTTTTTAAAGCAAATTTAAAAGGCCTGAGTGAACAGAAACGTTTTTACCTGGCATCTAGGTGAACTCTTCCATAAATGGGGTAAAATAAAGTGTGCTGTCAATTCAATTCCAACTCCTGGCGCTCAAAGAGCCATGAGGTTTTCTTGGTAGAGTACAGGAAAAGTTTATAAATGGGGTACAACCACACACAAAAAGGCCCTCTACCTAGTAATAACTCACCTCAGCTCATTTGGAAGAGGCGCTAGGAGCAGGGCCTCCAAAGAAGATCTTCAGATCCAAGTTGGGTATGGGCCATGGCGCTCTCTCAGGTAACCTGGTCCCAAGCCATTTAGGGCTTTGAAAGTTAAAACCAGCACTTTAAATTGGGCCTGGAAATGGACTGCAAGCCAGTGCAGCTGATGAAGCATTGGCATGATATGATCAAATGCCCAGTCCCAATTAATAATCTTGCAGCCCTATTTTGTACCAACTGCAGTTTCCAGAATTTTTTTTCAAAGGCAGCCCCACATACAACACATTGCAGTAATCCAAGCAAGAGGTTACCAGTAAATGTGGCCAAGCTATCTCTATATAGGTACGGTCGCAATTGGCATATCCGCCGAAGGTGATAAAAGGTGTTCCAAGCCACAGAGCCTCTAGCGACAGTGCTGGATCAATGAGCACCCCTAGATTGCAATCATGGTCCTTCAGAGGGAGTGCAACCCCATCTAGAACAGGCTGAATACCATTCACCCAGGAAGAGGAACCACCAACCAACAGTACTTCTATCTTATCTGGACTGATTTTCAACTTGCTCACCCTCATCCAGTCCATTACTGGATCCGGTCACTTATTCAGCACAGTCACTGCCTCACCTGTGTCTGATGAAAAAGAGAAATACAACTGAGTGTCATCCACATACTGATGACACCTCAGGCCAAATCTCCGGATGACCTCTCCTCTCCCAGTGGTTTCATGTAGATGTTATTTTAGCTTTGTAAACATTAAAAACACAATGTATCTGTATGGAAGTTAATGGAAAACATGGACTTTGCATACAACGGAGCCCTGGAATTTGGGTTGGGAGAGTTAAAAGTGGGAACTTTTACTGAGTAAACTACTCAAACTGAGCTCTGATTAGTGTTTTATACAACAGGAATTTGGATCTGGAAATCCAAACAAGCCTCAATCCCACCTCTAACCTGCAAGATTAACACCGGGCTACATTGCAAGGCTCCTGTACAGCATTCTCAGCTACAGCATCCCTCCAGTCTGCAATATGGGGATAATGTACTGTATTGTCTTTCTCAGGGCAATTTTTTTATTTTAAAGCAATTTTTTAAAAAAATCACACAAAAAAGACCTGAGTTTAAAGGTGCAGGAACTTTACTTTTTTATTTGGGGTAGGGCAGACATATTGCTGCCCAAGCACAGGTATGCTAAAATCTAAGATGTCTCTATTGTTTCAATGGGCAGCATTTACCTTCATCTCTTGGAGAATATTTTAAAAGCTTCAAAAGGAAGTGCAGGTTCTATTTCAGAAGAGTTGAATGGTTACTCTAGGCTTTTCCTATCTCATGCATACATGAAGATATCATACTGCTTCCCTTACATGACACTCATAACTGAGATTTTCCTCATTGTCCGCATTTACACATAATGGCAGGTAGATAAATCTGAGGTTAACTCTTGAACCCGGGAATCATACTGCAGACGTTTGTCCAACTGTAGCCCAGCAACCACTGGTTTCAGGGCAGGGGAACCACTAACGCTTCCTGGTCTGCCCAAGACACATCCCAGCAAGCTTTGTAGCACTTGTGTCGCCAGACAGTGGACAAGGCATCAAAATGTGGTGTGGTAGCCACTGGCCACGATTTTCAAGGGGGCCTGCAAAGCACAATCATGCCTTTTCAGAATGGACCATCCACCCACAGGAGGGAATGGGCATTTAAATCCCTTTAAATGGCATTTAACCAGGCAAAGGATCCTGGGGTCTGGTCCACTGTGACTAAAGATGCTCTTGCAATGACAGAGCCCGTCAAAGCAGTCCAGGAACACCCAAGTACAATTCTGCCCCCGTGTTGTCCTGCCAGCCAGGGATTAGCCCTCTCATGAGAGGGGCAGTCCACTGGAGAGGACCAGAGGCTCAGTGAGCTTTGGGCCTCCATCAGACTGTGATCTCATAAGGTAGGACATCCAAATCAAGGGGGTGGGGCGCTTGTGTGGGGCCCCCATTCTCTCTGGTAAATAATAGCTCTTGTAAACCATGGCTTCTTCCTCTCTAGGCATTGCTTTCATACTCCCAAGGAGAAGTGGACACTCCATGTGTACTGGGTGGGCAGACTAGGGAAATACCAGGACCGGGGATAGTTCTTTATTCTCATTTAAATTCCCTGGGTTTGGAACAGTGTTGAAGCATATGCAGATCAGACACCACAGGCTATCGCAGGCGAGGAGAGCCCAAATTATCAGTGATCTCAAGAAAGTAGGTCGGCCATACCAGGCAAAACCAAACATGGCTATGTACCAATAGATGACCAAACTGGCAGAGGGACTATTTGGTCTGCTTCTTCATGGCAATCATCAAGATGAGGAAAGGTATTGCTGGGGTAACCATCCCCATGGCTTGCTTGTGCAGAGCAACCAGACTGGGCAGCAGTTGCCATCCTGCCCACATGCATGTCTCCATGGCCTTTCACTCTCATGAGAGAGTGGTCCTTGGGAGAAGGGGCATTGCCACACGTTATTAGCTATTCTGCCCCATCCCTGTGTAACCCAGGATGGTTTTTCTCATGAGTAGTGCATAAGTCTCTCCATGGTCTTTAACTCTCATGAGAGAGCGGTCCACTCTGGAGCAGAATCTGTTATCATCACACAGGAGGAATCTCTCCAGTGACTCAAGGCAATACTACTTCTGCTTCTGGTTCTGCTCATGAGTGATGCCAGAGACTGCATGCTTTTACCCAAGGGTGAGTGGCTGGGTCCCTCTTCCCCAACATTATAGAACAAAAATAGAGCAGAACCAGTCAATAATTTTTTACCAACCCTGGGTATCACTGATCCGACATATGTTATCTTTTTCAGCAATCTAATTGCGTTGCCTGGTGGCGCAGTGGTAAAACTGCCGCCCTGTAACCAGAAGGTTGCAAGATCGATCCTGACCAGGGGCTCAAGGTTGACTCAGCCTTCCATCCTTCCGAGGTCGGTAAAATGAGTACCCAGAATGTTGGGGGGCAATATGCTAAATCATTGTAAACCGCTTAGAGAGCTTCCAGCTATAGAGCGGTATATAAATGTAAGTGCTATTGCTATTGCTATTTATGATGCCACAGCAAGTACATGTGCTTGTGAACATATTTCTTTATCTATTCAGTTTTGGAGAACAAAACACATAGTGTCCAACTTTCCATCCTATTCCCTTTATCTTCTGATTGCCAGAGCAGGGAACAAGAAACACAGTGGAAAGTGGTCATTCTCCAATGTGACTTTTCCCTTTGACAGGCTTAGAAGCTTGAGATTGGATGACGTGGCATCTCTATTGCCAGACAACAGCTTGAGGAGCACAGAGATGGGGGCAGGGCAAATGCTTGGACAGGCAGCCACTCTCCCAGGTGGGTCTGGGCTGCCCTCTCTATGATTTTGTTTCCAGAAACAGCATGAAACCCCGGTTATGGCAATGTCTGCATTCAAACATAAGGCTGCCACCTTCAAACCTCTGGTTGGAACAGTGAAACTCATTACAAACTGAAGGTTCAAACCGGAGTTTGGTGAGGGAAACTGTGGTTTTATGCATTCAGACATGTACAGATTCCAACCTCTGCCCCATTCAACTCCGGTTTGGCGTTAAGTACAAATGAGGCCCTAGACCATAACAATAGAAACAGGAACAGGCTTATTTCACTCTAAAAGACTGGGCAAGATACTTTGTGCACATTTTGCTTCATAGCTACAAGACCTTGTGACTGACTTTTACCTTCTTCTTTTAAATGAAAGCTAGGTTTCAAGTCAGCTAATAGCACAAACAAACATTGAGATCATTCACACAACCGAAAACTGGGTAGGATGAGTGTTTGGGATCTGTGTGTGCTTCCAGTTGTGTGAAGTTGACATGATTGTAGAGAATCACAGACAGGAGGAAAAGCTGGGTAGGACAGCTTTTCCTCCTACTTTTGTCAAATAGGAACATAGGAAGCTACCATATACTGAGGCCTCTGCTAGCCTGATTTTCTACAATTGTGAGAACTACCGGGCTGGGCTGCAAGCCTGGTGGTTCTTGAGTGGGTAACCCACTCAAGTAGCCCACCCCTAAAACCGGGTTTGCAGAGCAAACCTGGTTTTTTTAATCATGAGTAGCCGCAGCACACCTCCGCACCATGGTTACTCATGAGTAGACCCCCGGCGGGAGGCTGAAAAGCAGCCTCCTGGCTCGAAGGTCTCCCCAGTATGCCCTGCGTGCTCACGCAGGGCATACTGGAGCTTCCGGGGGATGCGTGGCCCCCGAACTCCCCAGTCCCCGCTGGCTTCATCACGGAGCCGCAAATCGTGTGGACGGCCGATCCGGCTGCCCAGGACTCCCACCCTGCTTGTGTGCGGGGAGAGCGGGCTTAGCCCGCTCTCCCTGCTTACAAACCGGGTCTCACTGATCATGAGACCAGGCTCACTGAGTCAGATCATTGTTCTATCTAGCTCAGTATTGTCTTCACAGACTGGCAGCGGCTTCTCCAAGGTTGTAGGCAGGAATCTCTCTCAGCTCTATCTTGGAGATGCCAGGGAGGGAACTTGGAACCTAGATGCTCTTCTCAGAGCGGCTCCATCCCCTAAGGGGAATATCTTATAGTGCTCATACTACTAGTCTCCCATTCATATGCAACCAGGGTGGACCCTGCTTAGCTAAGGGGACAAGTCATGATTGCTACCACAAGACCAGCTCTCCTCTCCCCGATGGGATGGAAATGTTAGGTATGAAAGCTGGGTAGGGCAGTGCTGTCCTACCCAGCTATTCCTCTTATCTTGATTCCACACAATCACTCCTCCTTCCTCCTACCTAGTTGTTTGCTCCCACACAAATGAAAACTGGGTGCACATACAGCTCCCAGACCCGGAAAGAATACTTGTCCTACCCAGTTTTGGGTTGTGTGAATGACCTCAATATGTACCATGCCTGGAATCAGGGGGAAACTCAGCCAAATGGACTATAGGACAACCTTGAACCTGTCTAAATTTCTGTCTGTACCTTAATGATTTGTCTGATGTCTCCTGAAAAGGGTATTAACAGTATAAATGTTAAGCAAATTCACAAATGTTGTGTTTGTGACTGTATGTGTATTTGCATTTTAAAAACATGCAATTACATTTTCATGACAAAAATGTTTGCAGAAAACTAGTTTCAAACTTATACATGAATATTCATGAGAGTCTATATTTTGCTTTCAAATATCACATCATCAAATCTGAACATGCTAGCTAATCCACTTGATTATTATTATTTTTAAGGAAGAGAGATAGCCTATTGACCATTTGTTCCGGCCACTTTCAGTTCACTAACAAGGTTTCCATAGCAAAAGCTGCAGAGAATCTACTTTTAGGCCTCCTTTAGTCGTGAAGGCAACTGTTGGGATGCCATGTTACCTGGTCACTTGGGTGGCCCTGTGGAGTCTGGAGAAGGGCATGGCACTCCTCCTCTGAGGCTTTTGTTCCCTTTAGGGGGGCAGTGGGGATGAGAAGAGCCCAGGCTGGTTGGATCCCAGTGGGGTTGAGAGGGGAGGGCAAGGCAGCTCTAGGAAGGCTAGGTTGAGTGTGTGGCAGGAAACAGGAAGCCAGGTCAGGAAGGGGGCGGGGCTGGAGGTAGGCTTTGTCAGCTCTGCACTGGGGTATTTAAAGACAAGGCAGCTGATGATAAGGGGCTGCTTCTGAGCATGGGAGCCAGGAGTTCTCCAGGAGAGGGAACTGGCTGAATGCAGCAAGCCAGGAGGAGGGCTCAGGTGACAAGCTACTCTCCTCCCCTGGCTGCTCCTGAGGCTGACTTTTTTGGGGTTGCTGCAGTCATTCTGGAGTTCGAGTAGAGCTAGGAGCCCACCTCGTCCCCTGGGAGTCTGACAGCAACTATGTCAGCATTTGCTATGGGAGGCATACACACACACACACACACACACACACATATATACACACTCATTTGTATACATACACACATACACAAAATTATTTTTAAAACAGTGTATTACATAATTTTGAATAATGAATAACTTCAAGGAAATTGTGAACTGCTTGTGGATATTCTGTAAGCAGGAAACAAGGCTAAATTTGTCAGATAAATTATTCATTATGAATTAGTCACCCAGCTCTAATTAAACTATTAGTGCAGCTAAGTACAGAGAAACAGCCTCCAATACAGAATTCCCCCTTATGGCAGTGGTAGACAGACTGAAGAACATGGGTTTATGCCCAAGGCCAGAATCACAAATTGAACAACATGCAGACTGGAATGCCAGGATATCTAGGGCACCATGGTACTGAATATCCTGATAAGTTGTCCATTCGGTGTCCACTTCAGAAACAACTATTTATTTTGAATTTAATAAGGACACATGTTTACCTCAGTGACTATGTTTCTCACACTCCCTCCAATCCTAAAACTTTATAAGAATTACCATTTGATGTGTTTGCAGCATATGATATGTCCCTCTCTCTGCAGTGTTTTCCCATTATTAAGAGAGGATGATACTTGTAGCTTCAGGTAAGTACTTGTGGCTTCAGGTAAGTGGGAATTTGATCCTGTGTGGACTTTGTAGTGCAAGAACCTCAATTTTTCTAAAATGCACAATATTAATGTAGCTAATCCCCAGGGATGGTCTAAAGGCACATAATATACATCAACCTTGCTGAAGCTAAGCAAGTCTGCATTTGGTCAGTGCCTGGATGAGAAGCCCCTTGATCTAACCTCATGTACACCACCTAGAGTTCCAAGGAAGAAAGGCAGGATGGAAATGTAATAAATGCAATGATCTAGTTAATAGATCTAAGCAGATTGGACTCAATTCAGTGATGTCTTCGTACAAAGGACAAAGGACACTGCATGATTTTGTGTTCCTGGAGAAACACCTTCTGGAGTTGATTCTGAACATTTATACTTGGGGAGTTGCTTATTGATTGGAGAGAGGGGATATTTAATCAAATGTTTATTTTGTAGCAGACTTTATTTCTAATATTGTAGAATATTAGAATAGAGAAGATTTCTGTATTGAAATAATGGCTGACATGTCCCGCACAGCATAGCATACAGAAAAACAGCCTCCAATACAGAATTCCCCCTTGGAGCAGTGGTAGACAGACTGAAGAACATGGCAGTGCAGACTCAGCCATGCCACTGAAGGGCTCTAACAAACATGCAGCAGCAGCACAAGAGGGCTGTTCCAGTACAGTTTACCCTTGTGTGATTGCAGGTCACATGTGACTATGAGTATATAAATATTTATATGGCACTTTTCAATCAAAGTTCTCAAAGCAGTTTACATGTAAAAAAGATGAGATAAGGGATCCCTGTCCCCAATCACAATCTAAAAAGAAACATAAGGCAGACACCAGCAGCAGCCACTGAAGGGATGCTGTGCTA
Source organism: Hemicordylus capensis (assembly GCF_027244095.1). Taxonomy (NCBI): domain Eukaryota; kingdom Metazoa; phylum Chordata; class Lepidosauria; order Squamata; family Cordylidae; genus Hemicordylus; species Hemicordylus capensis. Next base: position 123,286,697 of record NC_069658.1, on the reverse strand, counting down.
GGGCTGGATAGAGACAGCTGCTCTCGCCCTGCTAAGTATAAAGAATCACCACTTTAAAAGGTGCCTCTTAGCTACGTTAGCAGGAATTTGCTCAGATAGCGAGAAGGGAATACTTGCATTATTCCCTACTTGCCTTATTGTGGCTATACCCAGTGGAGAAGTTAGATCCCTATATGTGTGTCTTCAGATAAATCTGTTCTTTTCAATGCACCTATAATAACTGTGGGTAACACTAGACCAGTTAATCACAACAAAATACCATAGCAATTCATGAGAAAATGTTAGTCATGATTGTCTAATTAAATTGAATGGGACTTAGTCATGACTAATTTAGTCTGGATGTTGCCCAGTGTTTATATCTTTTTCTGCTGGAGACTGCATGCTGCCTTAGTCAGGAAAACAATTATATATAACATCACTAATATCTCCAGTTGAAAACTTTGAAAACTCCAGTTGAAAACAAAGCTGAAAACTTTGGTGCTGGAGAAGACTTTTGACTTTTGAGGATACCATGGACAGCCAGGAAAACAAACAAATAGATCATAGAACAAATCAATCCAGTATTTTCACTCGAGGCACAAACTATCATACTTTGGACACATTATGCAAAGACTCAGCTCCCTTGAGATGTATAGAATGCTGGGGAAAGTTGAAGGAAAGAGAAGAAGAGGACGACCAGCAGCAAGGTGGATGGACTCGATTACGACAGCAATGAATGCACCACTGAGAGACCTTAAAGGCCAAGTTGAAGACAGATCATCCTGCAGAGAATTTATCTATGTGGTTGCTAAGAGTTGACACCGACTTGATGGCACTTAATCAATCAGTCAATCAATCAATCAATCAATAAATATCTCCCGATCTAGCCAAAATCAAGCCCACATTTAGCCAAGGGAAAACTGCTTTTATCAAAGGTTGGAGAAGTTTTGCACCTATTACTTCATTAACAGTACACTCCTATACAAGTTTATTCCAAAGTAAGCACCACTGTGTTCAATTGGGCTTACTCCCTAGTAAGTGTGTGTATGACTGCAGCCTAAATGAAAAATCAAAGCACAGTTTTGGAGAGGACAGAAGATGTGTGTGAGCTTCTGTGTTTCTGTTCTTTTAAACAAATAGTGATGGGTGAAGATGCAGTTTACCAGCTGAGAAGGTAGCTGAGTTAATTCTGGCAACAATTCTAGTGTCACTCAGAGAGAGAGATTCTTTGCGGCAGCTCATCACAAACTCACATTGACTTGTCAGATGTTTGATGGCAGTCACAGCAAGATCCACAATTGCAGCTTTCTGATCTGAAGATTAGGAAAATGTTTAGTATTTTGCCTATTCACTGAACATTTGAATCTGCCTTCTAGTATTAGCTGCACAGACTGGCAAGACACCTCTGGGGTTTCAGGCAGAGAGAGGACTTTCCCATCCCTACCTGGAGATGCCAAGGACCAAACCTGGGACTTTCTGCGTGGAAAGCAGGTGCTCTACCTCCGAATTACAGTTCCATTCTTCTTATATGCATTTTTCTTGTTGGAAGTTTATATTGTTGATTACCTGTCAATTTTCCTAATACTTATATCCAGACCATTTTTTAATTCTGTAATCCACAGGACATTGAAAGCGCAATGGTTCTGCGGTGAGTGGAAAAGAACAAAAGGCACAGACTGGCCCTGCAAAAATGCACCTAAGTTGTGTGGATGATGTTGCAGTTCTGATTTGGACTACCAAGGCAAATTATGTGGAAAGCAAGCCTGCAGAACTTACTGTTACTGTTCCAGTAAGATGGAGCAACAGTGAATTGCTCCACCTTACTAGAAGGCAGAGAGTTGCAGCCATAGCTGCACTACTTCTTCCCACTTGTGAGCTTATCTAGGATCTATCTTTTCCTTACAGGGAATGCTAACCTTGCAGAGACATCACAGTCCTGCGTTTTTTGCTTCAAAATGCATGACTCACTACTGCCACCATGTGGCAACTTCTACTATTATTTACCAATTTTGCTAATGTAAAGTAGATAATGTTCAAGTATGATCACCCTTTACCCAGTCAAAAGAGTTCAGTGTCACTGTTGAGACTAACTAGTTTATTGAGGCATCAGCTTGTATAGCGATAAGTCTATTTTATCAGATGCATGGTGTGAACTAAGAAGATGATGGGTACTGACACACCAAGTACTGGAGGACAAATTAAGTGAAGTTGCACGGTAAATAGATTGCTTCCTAAAAGTCTGACCAACATGAATATATTAAATGATCTCAACATTCACTGGAGGAAACATGAATGCTAGGCAACTGTTGGGATGCTAAGCATAAGCAAGGTTGTGTAGGGTTATCATGTTTTACATGAGTGTAATCTGCATGCAATGTACACAGGCTGCTGATCTGCGTGTGCACACATTTATTCACACCTTATGTACACCGCATATACAGCACTACACAAATCTGCATGCTACATTTTCAAGGTGTCCAAATTTCACTTGTTTCACTTGTAAAATAAATGCATGTTGTACAGTTATTGAAACAAGGACATGTACGTGGCCACCTTCTCACATAACGCCAAACCCGAGGCAAACAACCCAGAGGTTCTATTTCATGGCAGTCTGAATGCATGAAACCATGGTTTTGTTACAAAATCGACCCAAGGTTTTCAAGACGAAACTGTAATCTGAACCTTCAGTTTGTAGGGAGTTTTCCTGCTCCAATCAGAGGATTGAAAGTGGCATTGTGTCATCTGAATTCTGCTGCCGCTGTAACCTGGGTTTAATGTTGTGGCTGCTGCCAAAGCCATAGAGAGGGCGGCTCAGACCAGCCCAGAAATGTGCCAGCTTTATGCCTGCTGAGCTTCTCACTGCCTGCCTCTCTGAGCATTTGCCCCACCCCACCCCACTTTCTCCACACTCCTCCAGCCGTTGCCCAGCAACAGGAATGCCACATTGCCATGTCCCCAGCTTTAAAGTATGTCAAAGGGAAAAGCCACACTGGGGGATGCCTGCATTCCATCTGTTGCATTCCGTGCGTCTCATGCCTCCCTCCCCCCAGCAATCTGCAGAAAAAGGGGATGGGATGACAAGATGGGCACTTTGTGGAGAGGTCTTCACACATCAAGTGATAAAGAAGTATTATTTGCACAAGCACACGGGGTCCCAGTGGCACCATAAAAAGGATAACCCAGTTGTTTCCCAGCAAGGATAACACATGCTGGGGAGTGATACCCAGGGTCTGGTTTGAAAGGCACCCCCTGGAATTCTTGAGTGGCTCTGCTCTGTTTTTTGTACAAGTTAGTAGGGGAAGATGCCCCTCCCCCTCCCCTTGGGTGCAAGCATGCGGTCCCTGGCATTGCTCATGAGAAAAACCATCCTGGGTTGCACTGGGATGATGTTTCAGGGGCTGGATGCCTAATAATATGTGGCATCTCTCTCATGAGACTAGCAGGCCATAGAGATACCTATACAGGCCAGAGGGCTGTTGCCGCCCAGCCCTGTTTTGAGATCCACACAAGGCCCAGGGAAGGGTACCACACCAACACCGTTCCAGATTATGGCGACTAGTGGACAGCAGGAGTGAAAGTGCTCACTCTGGCAGTCTGGTCATCCCTTAGCACATATGCATGTTGATTTTTGCCCAGTACGGCCACCCAGCTTGCCAGGGATTGCTGAAATTAGGGGCTCCCATCACCCACGATTCCCCATGGCAGCCGATCTGTATATGCCACAATGCCAGTCCAAGCCCGGGAATTTTGGATGTGTACTAGGAGCCATCCCCAATCTTGCCAGACTGAGCCTACAGGGAAACAGCTGGACACACGGAGCGGCCCAGACTCCTTGGGAGCCTGTAGGGGTTGAGTGTAGAGGGGAAAGCGAGGAGTATCGGTCCTATTTTTGAACAGATATATGGGGGGGGGCAACATTAGCAGGGCCCCCTAGAGTTGGATCACCTAACCCCTGAGGATGCAGTCTGACAGAGACCTGAAGCTCATGGCGCCTCTGGTCCACCCCAGTGGACAGCCCTTTCATTGAGATGGCTAAAACCTGGCAGGCAAGTCAACATCTGGGTTCCTGGACTGCTTTGACTAGGTCTGCCATCACAAGATCATCCTTTGTCACAATGGACCAGGATCTTTTGCCTGCCCTCATATGCATATTCCCTCCTAGGAAGTGACCATGAGCCCTTCCTGGAGTAACAGAGAAATAGTGCCCATCCCCCCCATTTCCAATAATTGTGCATGTTTTGGTTTGGCTGCAGGTCTCTTGTGCGGGCAGCGGTGCAAGTGGTGTGAGAAAAAGGGTCTACATGCCATTTAAAATGTTCTTAATGGGTGGGTGGATCATGCCAAAAAGGAATGGTCACACTGGGCATGCGCCCTTGAAGGCTGTGGCCAATGACTGCCACCCTGCTGATGTGCTGATGCTTTGTCCGCAGTCTGGCAATGCGAGCACGATGGAGCTTGCTGGGATGCAGCCTCAGCGGACCAGGAAGAGGGAGGAGCTTCTCTGCCCTGAAACCAGACGTTGCCCAATCTGGGTTGGAAAATCATATGTGGAATGATTCCTGGGTTCAAGAATTAACCTCAGGTTTGCCAACCCATGATTGGATGAAAACATTCATCAACCCATGTCCCCCCCTCCGAAACGGCCCATGTGTAGAGACAAGGGTATGATTGTACAACATAATGTGCAAATATATTTTTTATGTGCCATGATCCGGCATAAGCTCAGCATGTAGTATTAGGTACAGAATTAAGCTCCCTAAAAATCCCAGCTTGCTTTTTTCTCTCTCTCTCTCTCTCTCTCTTTTAAAATGTCAGTTTCTGGCCCTCATGATTTGTGAAGATGTGCTTGAAGGTATGTGGACAATGAGTGGCGAAGTTTCAGAAGCCAGATGGGCTGCTGAATACAACTCTGAGTGAACTGAGGTGGAGTTTCAGCATTCTTCATTAGAACAGGTCATTTGCAGAGCATTTTGTGGTACAGAATACCAGAAGACCCAAACATAAGACATCACTGAATGGGAGGCAATTGTTTTCTTGTGGCAGCAGAAGCATCCATAATCTCTGTGCCAGTTACATGCAGTAGAGGCCAGGGAGGGCAGTTCAGGGAGTGGGGAGAGGCACTTTTGACAATAAATTCCAGCATTAGGGCAGCACTTGCAAGCTAACTCAAGCAGTGGTGCTCCACCCAGCATCCCATGTGGGGTGGCGGCACTCTACCCAGCATCCTGTGGTGATGTGGCTCTGGCCTCTGAGTGCGCATGGAGGACACACACACACACACACACACACACACACACACACACACACACACAGCCCAAGTCCATGCTGCCACCCTGCACAGGATTCCGGGTGGAGCGCTGCCGCTTGAGTCAGCTTGCAGGTGCTGCCCTAATGCTGCTAAGCACCTGCTGATTTATTTTTAAAGGTGCTTCTCACCCCCCTCTCCCCCAAAACTGCCCTCACCGTCTGCTACTGGTTCCAATGGTTCCTATGCTAGAGCTAGAGTGGCTTCCAATATGCTTCCAGGCTAAATTTAAAGAAGTGGTGCTAGTCTTTAAGGACCTAAAATGCAGGGGTGGATTACTGCATAAGCAATAGAGGAAATTGCCTATGGCGGCAAATCTTGGGGAGTGGCGAATCTTCGGGGGCAGGGGAAAGTTAAATATTTTTATTTTACTTTTAAAACTGCCTCTGTGTGGCAGTGGCACAGCGGGGACAGCAGCAAGAGCTCCTAGTGGGCCCGCCCACCTCCCAAATCATGACAGGTCAGGCGTGGATGGCGGTGCAAACAGCGGCAAGAGAACTCCTCACATGGGCCTGCCTTCCTTCCTTCCTTCCTTCCTTCCAAATGACACAGGTTGGGCCGATTTGGGCCGATTTGGGGCCTCTGTGCACATGCATGCGGGTGCAGAAGCCCCAAATCGGCCCAGTCTGAGTCATTTGGGAGGAAGGTGGGCCCGTGTAAGGAGCTTTCTCATGGCCGTCTCTGCCATTCACCATCTCTGCTACATCCGTGAAGTGCTGGATGGCAGCGGAGACAATGGTGAGAGAGTTCCTCACATGGGCCTCCCTCCCTCCCAAATGACACAGATCAGGCTGATTTCCATCCATTTGAGGCCTCTGTGCACACATGTGAAAATGGCCCACATACACAACACAACACAATGGCTGTGAGCATGCAGTTGCCCAAATGTGCTCTTGCACAACTACAAAAATCACACAAACTGCATTTACACAAGAGTAATCCCAGGATTCCCATACTAAAAACTCAACAGCACACATTGGGATATGTAGCCCCACTATTTATCCCACGGACCTCTAAAGTGGCCTACCACAGTATTGCTGCTGTGCCATAAAGCTGCAGATCAGCAGCCATGTATCCTGCTGTATGGAATAGTGGCCACAGTGTAGAGACAAAATCCTGTGCTGCTGCTGTCCCACTGAAGATCTGTTTCAGGATGGGATGGGATGGGATGTGTGGAAAGCTCTGTCAGCGGTTGCATTTGTATGAGCTGATCTCTGCTAGTGAATGCTGGCCAAAGAGAAAGCAATCAATCAATGTATTAGTAATTTGACAGCCCCTCTCTGCATGCATCAATAATAAAAACAACAGAACAATAAAATAAACAAACAATAAGGACAGCCATAAATATGAAAGAGAACAATAAAGTGATGTAACACACTCACATCCCAACAAAGATCCGAATAACTTCGCATGTATACAAAACATTTCAAAAGTTCACTACACACATTTTCTTTCAAGGTACCAGTATGGTACCTGAGTGTTTCCCCCCATGGGCAAACGGTAAGAGGATATGGATAGGGAAAGGGTTAAAGTCTCTTTCCCCCCTCATGCCAAAACTCCCACTAGTTCCCCCCCCGCCCCCGTTCATGACTGCCCTTAAGCCCTTCACACACACAGAAAGCCTGCAAGAGTTATCATTGCTGCTCTCCTGACTCGCTTGACCCTCAACTGCTGCAGTACATCAGCTCTAAGCATGGGCTGACATACTTTGCAAGAGTATGTCAGCCTAGTAACATTGTGCAAGTTGTGCAAACAGAAAAATTGCGCAAACTGTGTAGTGCAAAAGTAAGCTGTTCAGAAATAAGGCTTACTCCTGTGTAACCTCTCTCTCTCTCTCTCTCTCTCTCTCTCTCTCTCTCTCTCTCTCTCTCTCTCTTCTAGTTTTTAAAGCTGGAAAGAGCTCCACCCAAGTACTATCTGGACTCCGAAGGATGCTGTTAAAAAAACGGAATAGCACTAATCTATTGTTGATTAACAAAACAGAAATATAATGGGTGAGATGTTTCAGCCTGACCGTATAGCCATTCATCTGAATGGCGCTTCAAGTACTTGTTTAATGTATTTGGATGAACAGCTGCCACATGTGATCAAGGGATGCTCCAGTAGAGCATTGGGACATCCATGGAGGACATTCCAACAGGTGCACTCTCAGCACACCCCATTCTTTGCCACATGTGCTGCCAGCCATATCGTTTAAATTGGCCCAATGTCTTCATGACATCCTGAAACGTAGAGCTGTCAAAAGAAAGGCAAAGAGATAAAAGAGCCATGAAAAACCAACCTGAGCATACATGGTATTAGAAAAGGGAGAGACACGTCCTTGGAACTGATTTTTTATACTTTGAATCTGCAGGAAATGGCTTCTACCTTGCCTGCAAACTCTTTCACGCTTCCACAATATTGAAACACATTTTTGTGGGACAAGGTTTCCCTAAGTGGGGAGAAAATATGAAGAAAAAGGTATGAAAACAGGATTCAACACCAAATTGTATTATAGCTTGGCTCTTAAAGAAGAACAAAATAAGGATAATAGATGAACCTTTTAGCAGCTAGATATGCAAAGAAATCCCCTGCTAACTGAGCAAAGAGACACCTTTTCAAAGTAGTGATTCTCTTTATTTAGCAGGGGGAGAGCAACTGGCCCTATCCAACCTCAGCACAGCATCCCTCCAGTGGTTGTTGTCGGTGTCTTTCTTATGTTTCTTTTTAAATTGTGAGCCCTCTGGAGACAGGGAGCTATTAAATTTATTTATTAATTTATTTCTGTACGTAAACTGCTTTGGGAACTTTGGTTGAAAAGCGATATATAAATATTCATTGTGTTGCTCTGTATTGTACTGTATACTGGGGAAACATACTGAAGCGCGTTGCTGCTGTTATGTTTCTTGCAGAATGTCATTGCCCTGCCAGAAGCTCACTGGTAGGCATATTTGCCTAACCACTCTAAGGAGAAGGGAAATAATCAGCATTATTGGCAATGTTAGTCATGTGGCTAGCCAGCCAATCAGAGCAGGGCTGGAGAGTGTTTTCAGTGTTGGCATCACTCTCTCTCATTGGTTGCATTGGCAGTGGCTGACCTACCCACTCAGTTCTCTTGGTGAAAAGTCCACTCACTTACCAACCTCTCAGGGCCAACCAGTTAGTGGGGATATAGTAAAGCAAGGAATACTTTGGGTCTGGCCTCATTCATTTCATCTAGGGCTGACCAGTTCAGGTGTGATGATGCAACATGGGGTCCCCTTTGGGGTGAGTTGCCTCTGAGAAGTATGGATCCATTCAATGACTGGTCAACAGCTGAAGCCAGTGTGGTGTTGCCCATGCAATGTTAACAGCAGAAGATGTATCTCCCAGTTCTTGCATTTAAGATAAGGAGCCCACACTTAAGGGTTCAGTCAGGTGTTGAAATTAATACTGTCCTGCTGCAGATCCTTGTAGTTTAATGAAGTTGCAACCTTATTTATCCCATAGGATGTCTTCATTCCAGGGGTTTGGGCAAAGAGGACCCATTCTGAGCTGACAACCAGACCTTGGGATCACCCATGATTTAAATTGTTGTGGTTCACTGGAACTTATTGTCCAGTTTGATCTTTTTATTGAGCAATACCTGAGAATGCATGGGATTAAAGGAAAGGCTCGTGTTTCATATATTTCCTCATAGATTTGTGATGATTTTGCTAATGGGGAATGAAGTTTGTGTGAAAATCCAGGAGATATAAAAAGGCAGTGTACTTTTCTCTTATTATTGACGCTACATCAGACATTTCTCACATGCATCATTTTATTGCCTGAATGAAGACGAGAAGGAGCAATATTTATGTTTTGTGCCAATTGACAGCCCCACTGGAGAAAACGTATGTTTTGAAACTGTCATCAGCATTCTTTAGAAGTATGACATTGACATCAGGAATTGCAGGTACAGTACATGATAATACTAGAAACAAGACTGGTTGATATTGGGGACTGCAAGCTCATCCTGTATATAAAAAGCATGAACTCCTTGTGCTGGACTTTCCCTGAACTCCATTGGATAAAACATATGAATGCTAGCCTCTGTGCCAGGGTTTCTTAAGCTTGGGTCCCCAGATGTTGTTGGACTACAACTCCCATCATTCCCAGCCACAAAGGCCATGGGTAGGGACGATGAGAGTTGTAGTCCAACAAAAAGTTGTACACCCCTTACAACATTATCTTAGGTAAACTTCATTTGAAACTGGAGAAGTATTCCTGTGCTTACCCAGAAGCAGTGGCAGCCAGTACTCCTTTGAAAAGTGATTAGTGGTGGTACGGTCAGCACCTGCAAGCCACCATGACCAGCGGCACCCCGCCCTGCCCAGTATACCATGTGGCTACTGCTGCAGCTCTGGCATTCACCTGGCCTGTACACATCCACAGAGGCCAGGTGAGTTCCAGAGCCACAGCAGCCGCCACGCAGGATGCCAGGCAGGGCGTTGCTGCTCACAGTGGCTTGTAGGTGCCAGCAGTACTGCCACCAATAACATTTTATAGGTACCTCCCGCTGCCTTCCACCCCAACACTGCCCTCACCGGCCGGCCACCACTGCACAGAAGTTAAGAATGTTTGTGGTGTCCTGACAAGACTACCAAGCTTCCCAAAGTCAGGGTACTGTGGAAAGAGAGTCAGGGCTTTAGTAAGACTGTATTCAAAAGCTATTTAATATGTTATCTACTCTGAACTAAAAAAATTCATTTACTTCTGAGATAATACTGATGGATGTGATGGATCTGAGACTGCATGTTATATGAAAGAAGTTGAAGCTATCCAGATATTACTGCTGCAGCTTTCTGCCTTTATCTAACTCTGCCCCTTTCAAAATGTGAAGAAGAAAGAGCTTTCTCCAAACTTTCCTTGATTAAAAATAAATTATGGTCAACAATGCTGCAGACGACCACGACTTCACTATCTGTTTGCTCCATTGAATGAGATCTTTGAAGTGACCTATCTTTTGATGTTCTCATATCTGAATTTGCTGCCCAGAAAGAAGATATAGATTTTATAATAACCTGAATACAGTTTGTCATTATGTGTAAATTTGGTATTTGATGTTTTTATTAGTTTATGAAAAATGAAAAGAGGATCCCATATGCAAGTTTAGTCCTATTCTCGGTGTTGGTCTTTCATTTTCGAGACTTCATAAAATCTTAACATTGTGGTATTAGTTAGGATGTCAATATAGATGGTTTCAAAAAGATTGCATGCATATCTAAGGGTCCCCCCCCCCTTCAGCTGAGAAAGAGACTGGGATTGAGACAGGGTGCAGTGAGATGGAAAGGGGGCCTCAAATGAACATTCTGCCCCTGGCCCTCTCAGAGTCTTAAAATGGTCCCGTATTTGAGATTAGACTTGCAAATCTCAGAGTACAAAGTGTCAGTCTAGTGATGCTAAAACAGCCACTTAGAATAACTCACACAGTAACTGTAGTGTATTATAGGGAAGGATCATGAATATGCAATTGGAAAACAGTTTGGAGCCTGATCACCATTTCTGTCAATTACTGCAGTCAGTTCCTCTGATGTTGCCTTGTCATTTTGACAGTGATTATACCTTTACATGATGTATTGCAGATATTACGCTTCAGTTGTATACAAATAGAACCATATCTTACACTTCCACTATAGGAGTAGGACGTTTTAAGTAAGGAAAACATTCCTCATAATAATTTTTCCACTTAATTCAGTCACGCATGAAGGCGAGACTTGCAAACAAGTCAGGCGGTGCCACAACAACTTATGACAGTCTCTACCCCCATCAAGAGCACTTTATAGCTTAAAAACCAAGTTGTGGAGCCTCACAATCAAGGGACCATAAATGCAGGCAAGAATTCTCAAATTGGGGTCCCTGGGTGTTGTGGGACTATAACAAACACCTTCATTGCGGCTGGGATGATGGGATGGTGGAACCTGGCCTAGGTGATTTTTCAGATAATCGCTCCTTTTTAAGTCAACAAGAAAATAAACTGTCTTATCCAGCTAGGCAGCACAAAGCACAGGGATTATCTGTGAAATAAAATTATTTAGTAAGAACACAAAATTGGACTGACCTAAATTTACATTCACATTTTTGATCATTCACTTTCCCCATAACACCCCTCCCCTTTTTCAGTCTCATACTGAAATGTTTGTTCATGTTCAGGAATTGATTTAATGATGCACTGAAGTTTGTTATGTCATCACAACTTACAGTAGGTCATTGCTTAAGGCCATCCCATTTGCTACAAGGTATCTGATTGGTATGGAGTCCCATGTTATTTTTTTTTATACGAATATGACAAATATCTATACACCGCCTTCCAACAAAAGTTCCCAAAGCAGTTTACATAGATATAAATAAATAAAATGGCTCCCTGACCCCAAAGGGCTCACAATCTAAAAAAGGAACATAAGATAGATACAAGCAATAGCCACTGGCAGGATGCTGTGCTGGGGATGGATAGGGCCAGTTGCTTTCCCCCTGCTCAGTAAAGAGAATCACCCCTTTTTAAAAGGTGCTTCTTTGCTCATTTAGCAGGGTACATGCTACCTGAGCATATCCCCTGCATTTATTCATGCTTACTGGCATCATGATGTCATATACCATGATGACATCATCCCATTTGTGACCTGATATCAAATTGACTTGTAGACTCTGTTGATCTTGCACGTTCATATGATAAGCAGATATCACATGTTATCCCTATATAATAAAGTGCCTGGTGTGCGTCCGTGTCTCCCTCGGCTGTTCTGGGCATGCGCAGAGCGCATGCCCAGAACACGCCGAGGAAGACACGACTGCCGGGACCAGGCGGCCATGATGGGCGGGAGGAGGAGAAGCGGCCGCCGTGAAGCCGGGCAGGGGGAAGAGGCGGCGGGGGAAGCTGGCCGAGGCGGCGGCGGAGCCGTGGCCAAGGCCTGGCCATGCCACCGAAGCCAGGCGGGGGGAAGAGGACCCCCCACCCGAAACCACCACGGAGGACCCCCCCACCCAAAACCACCATGGGAGGCGGGAGGCCCGGGCAGGAGGAGGCGGCATGGGAGGGCAGAGAAGGCAACTAGCACCCGTTTTTTTTAACGGGCTGAAAAATACTAGTCAATGAATAAAATGGTTCAAAAACATATCTTATATTGGAAATTCCTGTGGCCAAAGTGGCATTGAAAAGTTTTGAATAAGATATCAATTTATATATAAATATAAATATTTTAAAAAGAAAATTTAGCTGCCAGTTTAACAATTCAACGGAAAGTGCAAAAGTTGGCATAAACATCTTAAAACGTGAAAACCTGCATAGTGGCCTGCTTCCAGACTAATGCAATGGTTGTGCTGCTAATGCTGTGATGGTCCTATTGGAGGGGTGTGTGATTTTTGTCCATCTCCCCTTCCTTCTGCAGCCCATGGTGACTGCTGAAAATATGTCCCTGAGGACTGCATGAGTTCTATGATGTGTGCAGAGCATTGCTGCACCAGTGCTTCATTAGTCTGCATATCAACAAGTGAATTTAGCTAAGTCAGAATTGGTGGGAATTAATATTTTAGGAGGATACTTGGAGAATGTGTATGTAATTGGCATACAGCACTTGTTAAATATCTTGGGATATTTTTACCTCCCAAGACATTCATGATTTACTATAATTATCCTCCCCTAACAAGAATTAAAAAGTAACAAGAATTAAAAAGTAAAATTAGATACTTGATCACAAATGAATTTATCATGGATGGGCTGTACTACAGCTGTAAAAATGAGGTTTCTCCTGAAAGTGAGTTACTGAATTCTGGGAATGACAACAAGGCAACTTGAGAATCATCCAGATTCTATCCTGTATGTAACAGGACAACATCAGGATTCAGCCATGTTGCACACTGGTCAGGGGCCCAAGACCATCAGAAGGCCTGCAGTGCTGCCTTGAAACCCTGTCCAGTACCCACCCCTCTGCAGCACCAGGAAATTGCTACAGATTCATTGGCATCAGATCGTCCAGTGCAAAGCCCTAGCATAAATATGTAGATAAGATATGCAGATTTACTTATTTTATATCTAGATCTGGCAGTCTTTCCACCATTTGCCTTCCTACAAGCATACATTTTAATAAACTGTAAATTATAATTAATTCTCATCTTTATAATCTGTAGGCAACAATGAATTCATAGTTATATTTTATTTCAACAGTTATGTTTAATTCTTTAGCCCATGCAATTTAATTTATTTGAGGGCCTGCATAGTATATAAGACCATTATTTACAAGTGATTTCATGCACCCTGTAATGCTTATTCCAGAGTAAATTTACTGTAGAATCTCAAAGTTACAGCATGAAAGTTATGAATTTTTCATTAACCTTAGAAGTGCAGCCTCTAGGCCCTTCTGCCCAGCTTCCTAAATACCCAGGGTTGATTTCATTATAAACTATTAACTTGCTTACCAAACCAACATCCTACAATCATAGGGCTGGTCTGCCAGAATCTGCAGTATCATTCCCAAACTGGGGACTGGGGAGGATCCAGTAGGTGGTGCCAGGCTGCTCTGGCACTTCCTGTGAAAATTATTGCAATTCGGGCACTTCTCCCAGACAGTGCGCGAGCAGAACAGCAGCAGTGCCAGCAGTGTGTGTGTGTGGGGGGGGACAATCACCCATGGTGCCCACTGGGGTGAGGTGGTAGCACCCTGAATGCCCTGGTGAGTGGCCATGTGATTGTCATGGTGACCTGCTGCCCTACCTCACGCTTCCCACCATCACGCTCAAGTGGGTAATTTGATCACACTGGTCTGCTGGCTGCTCTGCCTTCTTCCCAGCTTTTCTGGTGGCCCTGCTCGCCTCACCACCACTGAAGCTCACTCACCCCAATTGTTCCCCCTACCCCAGGCAGCAGCATAGGCATCGCGGTCAGCTCACGCACTACCAGCTCACCGCCCCTGCCCCCACTCTGCTGCACTGCACTGCTGTGGGTTGCCTATTGTTGGGGGTTGCGATTCTTACCCCCAGGTTAATTAGCAGAGCACTAAAGAAGCTACCCACTCCAGTTACAGAGTGGTTTGCAGAGTTTAGTTGTTGCAGCTACTTAGAGAAGACACATGGAGAAGACATGTCTCCCTGGCCAATGGTAGAGCAAAGAGGAACAGAAAGGGTTAAAGGCTTAAGCAAATCAATTGGCTCTTCTCCTCTAGTTCCGATCCTCCCTGCTTGGAACCTGAATGCAGTTGGAGGGTGAGGGAGCCACTGTGAGGATCTGGGCTTGTTTTCCTCTGTGCAAAGTAAAGGGAACGGTAAGAAAAATGTCAGCTAATTTAAGGGGCAGGATTGTCCATGCAAAAACTTGGTATGCAGTTCAATGGGAAGTATGTTATTCAGAATTTCATCTAGGAAGCACAGGAAGCTGCCTGATACCTGAACATATTCTGGAGTAAAAAGTAGTGCATTCAGCTAATTTAAGTGTCAGGATTGTCTATGCAAAACTTGGTATCGGGGAAGTGTGTCATTCAGAATAATGAATTAACCTAAGCTAGTGACTGTCTTCATATCCTGAGGTGAACTCCATAAAGTGATAAGGATGTGGTTCCATGTGGTATATTTCCTGTGGCACCCCCTGTAATTTTCTGCTGGATCCACCCCAGTTGGTTACATCATTATGGAGCCAATCAGAGGTGAAACTTAGGTGGGGGAGATCCTCTGGAATGGATGACCAAAGATCCTCTGGATGACCAAAGGCATGGCACTGCAACCCATATTGCATTCACTAATGCTTTCACATCATCAAATAACTGTAAAATCAGGAGACAATACACATAAACAGTTCAAATATTAAATCAAGGTAATGACTGAGAGAGTGGTAGAGAGAGATCTGCTCACTTTTTTCCAGTAGAAGTGTTTTCCTGCTGATGTTGTCCAGTTTACACTTCTGGCTTGGAGAAATGCCTGGTGTTTATTTTGCTTGTGCAACGGATGATGATTTGAAAGTGGGAGATGTGTCACCTGTGCCCTTGTCATGGTCAGATCACTTCCTTATGAAGTTTAGCATTTCAGCAGCTATACCACTCTTTAAGGGTGGGGGACCTATGAAAATGGTCTGCCTCTGGAAATTGAGGGACTCCAATAGATTCCTGAGGGCTCTGTGGGATTTTCAAGCTGGTATGGCAGGTGCTCCTGTCGAAGCTCTGTCTAGTTGCTCTCTTGAATGTAGAGATAGCTCGGGCAGTTGACATGATTGCTCCCAAGCACCCTCCAAGCACCCTGAGGTTAGAGTTCATTATCAGGTTAGAGTTTATCAAGCCTATTCTGTGGCAGTGATGAAACAAAAGGAATGTGTCCCCCTCCCCCCCTCTCACCATTGCATCCTCTCAGTGTCATCCAGCAGGGCTTTTCCAGGTGGTGTAGGGCCTTTTGAAATCTGTCCCTGGGAACCCTCGGTAGCATGCTGTGACACATTTGGACAGCACTTGGAGAGTACATAAGAACAGCTCTGCTAGATCAGGCCCAAGGCCCATCTAGTTCAGCATCCTGTATCACACAGTGGCCCACCAGACACTGCTGGGAAGCCCACATGCTGAGGGTATGCCCTCTCTTGTGCAGTTACTCCTCTGCAACTAGTATTCAGGCTGGAGGTGGTAAAGTTGCTTGCATTCACCAGGAGTCATACTCTACAGCTGATTCAGTTTCATTGGGAGAGGTGTCCAGAGTACCACTTGGCCCAGTTTTGCTGGAAGAGTTTCAATTACTGGTCCCCACCAAGGATGTGGACAAAGTGTTTGGCTGAGTTCAGGCAACCACATGCATGCTTGACCCTTGCCCTTCATGGTTTACTATATCTAATAGGGAGGGAATTTTTATATGGGTCCAGCAGGTTCTAACTGCCTCACAGAAAGTGCTCCCAGCTCCATTGAAGGAAGCTATTATTCAGCCACTCCTAAAGAAATCTAGTCTGGATCCAGAGGATGCAAACAATTATAGGCCAATATTCCTTTCCGAGGCAAGGTGCTTGAGTTTGTAGTGGTTGACCAGTTTCAGACACTCTTGGAGGAAACAGATTATCTAAATCCATTTCAATCAGGCTTCAGACCTGGCTTCAGAACACAAATTGCTTTGTTTGCCCTGTGGGATGACCTATGTAGAGAGAGAGATATGGGGGAGTGCAACCCTGTTAATTCTCTTGGATCTCTCAGTGGCTTTTGATACCATTGATGACCATGGTATCCTTTTGGATAGCTTGGCCAAGTTGGGTGTGGGAAACACTGTTTGGAGGTGGTTCTGATCCTACCTCAAGGTTTCCAAAAGGTGGTGCTGGGGGGACTACTGCTCAACTCCTTGGCAGTTGTACTTCCATGGGGTTCCATTCTTTCCCCTATGTTGTTTAACATCTACATGAAACCACGGAGAGGTCATCCAGAGATTTGGCCTGAGGTGTCATCAGTATGCAGATGACACTCAGTTGTACCTCTCTTTTTCATCAGATGCAGGTGAGGCAGTGACTGTCCTGAATCAGTGCCCAGATGCAGTAATGGACCAGATGGAAGTGAACAAGCTGAGACTCGGTCCAGACAAGATAGAAGTACTGCCCAGGTGAATGATGTTTGGCCTCTTCTAGATGGGGTTGCACTCCCTCTGAAGGACCATGATCGCAATCTAGGGGTGTTCATCAATCCAGCGCTGTTGCTAGAGGCTCACGTGGCCTCTGTGGCTTGGAATGCCTTTTATCAGCTTTGGTTGACATGCCAACTGAGACCGTACCTAGGTAGGGGTAGCTAGGCCAAATTTACTGGTAACCTCTCACTTGGATTACCTACTGTAATGTGTTGTATGTGGGGCTGTGTTTAAAAAAAAAAAATTCTGGAAACTGCAGTTGGTACAAAATAGGGCTGCAAGATTATTAATTGGGACTGGGTGTTTTGATTATTTCATGCCAGTGCTTCGTCACTGGCTCCCAGTCCATTTCTGGGCCCAATTCAAAGTGCTGGTTTTACTTTTAAAGCCCCGAATGGCTTGGGACCAGGTTACCTAAGAATGCGTCATGCCCCATATGTCCCGACTTGGCTCTTAAGATCTTCTTCGGACACCCTTCTTCAAGTGCCCCTGCCAAATGTGGTGAGGCGGGTAGCTGCTAGGTGGAGAGCCTTTTCAGTGGTTGCACCCCATTTATGGAACAGCCTCCCCAGTGAGGTTTGTCTGGCACCATCACTTTGTTCATTTAGATGCCCGGTGAAGACCTTTCTGCTCACCCAGGGTTTTTAAAACTGATTTTTAAATTTGATTTTTAAAACAACAACAACAACATGTTTTTAAATTGTTTTGTATTGTTGTTGCTTGGTGTGTTGTGAATTGATGTGTTTTAAGTGTTTTTATTGGATGTTTTAATGTTTGTGAGCTGCCCAGAGAACAATTTGCTATGGGGCGGCTAACAAATAAAGTTATTGTTGTTACTGTTATTTATGGAAGTTTGCATATTTTCTTTTGTTTGGGGCTTGAAACTTCATCCCTTGCAAGCCCTCCTACTCTCCTCTTTCCTCACCCCCAGATCCTCTTGGAAGCATCTTCCTCCTCCTCCTTTCCTTTCTTCAGCTTCCCATGTAGGCAAACAGGCCCCTTTTCCCATTTGCATGGAGAAATATTGCAAGAAACAGCTGGACTGCCTGAGTGGCAGCTGCTGCTTGATTGAGGCAAGGAGGGCTTCTTTGCTAGCAGGGAGGGCATTGAATAGGAGACATTGATAGAGGCGGCTTTGGAGCAGGAGAGCATACAGTGCTTCCCAAGAGGGAGCGAGGGGGTCAGGCTTCCTTTCAGGCTTCCTACTGCTGTGCGGAAAGGAGGAAGATCTGAGCTGCATATTTCTTCCCCACCAGGAGGTGGCCACCTTTTGTCTGCCCCACCCTCTGAACCACAGCCCACTGCCACCACACCTTTTTTTCTTCCTGCCTCCCCCCACCAGGGTACAATCTGGTGCCCTCCACCACTGTCGCTTCTGTTTCAGCTTCTCTCCATGACCCATCAGCACTGATAAACCTGCTGCTTGAGCAGCAAAGAGTTAGTTGTTTAGTTATTTAGTTTGGTTTGCTTATTACATTTCTATGCCATCCTATCCATCCAAAGGCTCTGGGCAGTGTACAACCAAGTGGGAGGGATAACCCACAATGAGAGCTTACTCACTCACTTGTGGGCTGGCCTGTCCACTGCCAAAACTGGGGCTGTAGCTCAGTGGTAGTGCATTTGCTTGCATGCAGAAGGTCCCAGGTTCAGCCCCTGACATCACCAGGTAGGATTGGGAGAGACGCCTGCCTGGAACCTTGGAGAAGCCGCTGCCAATCTGTGTAGATAGTACTGAGTTAGGTGGACCAATGATCCATAAGGAGTTCCTATGACTGTCTCCCAGCTTCACACATCCCTGTTTCCCCCAAAGTGTGGTGCTGGGGAGACAGAGTGACGGATGGGGCAGTGACTGAGTGGATCAGTTGTTGCTGCTCAAGCAGCCGTGGTGCCATTGTTGATGGATCACAGAGAGCAGAAGCCAGAAGAGTAGAAGAAGGCAGAAGAGGGCAATCAGGGAGGGAGGGAGGGGTGCAGGAAGAAGGTGGGGGGATCTTACTCAAGGTAATTTCTAACCTCCACTTAGAACCGTAGTTCTCTTTTTGAAATTGAGACAGAAAGATAGGAACACTTTCCCCATGGATAGGAGATACCGTTCTTCTACCTTCTCCATGGTGGTTTGTTGTTGTTGTTTAAAGCTTTTTGAGGGGGCATGCTTAAGTAATCCACTTTAATGGTATATGTATTTGTAGAACTGACTTAACAAGGTATCAGGAGATCTGTGCCTCCTCCTTCCTTCAAATGAGCATATTGCATTAATCCTCCTGATTAGGGTACTCAGAATAAATCATTTATCCCATGTAGCCCTGTTTCTGTTCTAAGCATTAGGATGGTGTGAATGGCATGGTCTTATGCCATGGCCTAAGTTGTGATGACATAACAAACTTCAGTGCATCATTCAATTAATTCCTGAAAAGTGAACAACAATTTCAGTAAGATGCCCAAAAAGGAGATGGGTGTTATGGGCAAAGTGAATTATCAAAAATGCGAACGTAAATTTAGCTCAGTCCAATTTTGACATCTTACTAAATAATTTTATTTATTGCCTGCCTCCCCTGCAGACAAGCAGCAGCATGGTGGAGTCCAGAGCTGGGACTGGGAGGAGGAAGTTCCCCCACATCCCAGTGTGCCCTGCACCTGGAGTGCAATGGCCAGTCCTCCCCCCGGCTCAGTGCCCAAAATGGCAGCAGGCTGAGGGGAAGCTATCTACTTGGTGGCGATCACACAGACAATTGCCTGCTGAGGTAGAATGAATTCATGGTTCGTTCTACCTCGATAAAATGTCAGGTACAAAAAGTGGGCTCCACAAGTCTGAAGCAGCTGGAAGTAGGGATGTGCGAAACGTTTCGGATACAAAATGTTTTGTACCCAAAACAGCCTGTTTCCGGTGTTTTGTAGACAAAACAAAACACCCATTTTCCAGATCCAAAAGTTTTGTATACAAAACAAAACGTCCCTGTTTCGGCTACAAAACGTTTTGTTGTTTCAGACCTCCATTTTGTGGTGATCTCTGAGTCAGTCTCCATTTTGTGTTTGACATCTCTTTGAATTTCCCACCCTTCCAGCCTTCAGGTCAGTGACCTAAATCATGGGCTGACCTGCTGACAATTCCCTCCTTGTTCCCCATTGGCTCTTTTGCTTCTTGCCACTCTTTACTGACCCTACATTGGCCAGGGGAAGGGTTGCTAACCCATGGGGTGCTGAGTTCTGCTGTTTCTGTGGTGTTCTGAGTGTAGATTCTCTGGTAGCATATGAGAGTGGATTCTTGTTTTTCACTGAAAATATCATATGCTACCAGAGAATCTACAACGAACACCTCAGAAACAAAACCCAGTACCCCACAGGCTTGTGGGTGTGGGGTTGGTTGGCACCTTATGTGCACTACACAACCCCTCGCTCTGGGCAACCCCAGTGCCCCCCAAGTGGAATTATGGGGCTGCTGAAACCTCCATTATTCCCCATGGGAGAAATCTTAAAGACACGTAAACTTCAACAAATCACAAAAGATCAGCCCTTTGCCCAATTCCTTTGAAATAATTCTGGAAGTTTCCTTGCCCCCATTGGGCACTACCACCCACCACACTCTGCTCTGGGTCATCCCTTTCCCCTTGATTTGAAGCGATACATTTGCTGGAATCCCCATTATTCCCTATGGGAAAATTCTTAAAGATGTGTAAACTTAAAAAAAAATCACAAAAAATCAGCCCTTTGCCTAATTCCTTTGAAATTTGGGTGGTAGCTTCCACCCATTGGACACTACCACCACCACCCACTCTTTTTGCCCTGGGACCCTTTTTAAATATCCAAATCGATTTGGATTTGGATTCAGAAAATTTGGCTACAAAACAAAACAGGGCTGATTCGGATTCAGAAAATTTGGCTACAAAACAAAATGGGGATGTTTCGATTCGGACACAAATCGAAACAAGAAAATTCCAAAATGCACACCCCTAGCTAGAAGCAGACAGTTCCCAGCAATCCAGATGACATGAGCTCCCTGGGGTAACCATCCCCATTCTGAGTAGTGCAATGCCACTGCCCCCATTATTGCATCATGCAGCAACAAGGTTGGGGGGATTGCATTATTGGTGAAAAGGATGGTTTCTACTAACACAGATGCTGCAGCATAATCCAGATCACTGCCACCCCTGCTGTCAAGATGAACCTTCACAAGGATCTGAGAAGGCTTCCCCTTGAGTGTGGCAGAAGCAACTTGGAGTGCTTCTCAGTGGTTGCCATCTTGTTTTTTTATTGCATGACAGCAGGCTCTGGGTGAAACTTCAGGGCTCAACTGTGGACTGAAGGACCGGAGCCCCTGGCTAGTGCTTCAGTTGGACAACCCCCAACACCAGGCCTGCAAGACATGATGGCAGGATGAGCTGGTGCCAAAGCTGAGCTAACAGTCTAATGCACATGCCAAATGAACATTCCCAATATTTCCAGATCTGACATGCTCTGACTTTATTACAGATATAAAGTTCTTTGGGAGAAAGTACATTATCTGAATGTTTGATTTCAAGAGGTAATGTAAAAAGACTACAGTATTAGGAAAAATATATGTAATTATCATAGGCTCTGATGAAAACAGGGTTTTGTACTAGAAAAATTGGACTGAGATCTCTAAGTACCGAATATTTCAGATTAGGCTGGTCTTAGCTGTGGTCCAATGCCCCAAATCAATTCAGTGTATACATTTTAGAAAAAGCTGCTACAAATTTCAATATTGTTGGTACCTTACTCCATTTAGATTTTTAAAAGGTCATACTAGTTGAAACATGACAGACATTCAAAACAAGGTGCTCTAGGAGTAAACACAGTCTACATATTTTGTAACTGTCCTGAGAAAACCACAATGTTGGGCATCAATTTTTACCAGTTATTGAATAAAGGACAAACAACCATACAATAAGACAACCAGTTATTTGAGTATTTATAATAAATATTAGAGAGGGATGATCTTGAGGTGATTATTCATTTCATGATCACAATCAGAATGGTTTTAACTAAGGCATGGGGAAAACTTCAGGAACAGAATTACCATCAGTAACGGACTGGCTTTATGAAATTTGGGATGTTACTTTAATGGTTAAAATGACGAGCTATACAGAGATGCATGAGGAAAAACAGATGACAAGTTTGTTCAAAAGTGGAATTTCTTTGTGGTGCTCTGGAACAATACAGGGCAAGATAATGTACTGTCATATGCAATATTCCAATTGCTTTAAAATCACGTTTTGTTTTCCTTAAGTAACGTATCTTTAAAAAGAAATAAGAAGAAAAACATTTGTATCTGCCTTTGCTGGTTTGTTCAAAACAATGATAGTGAAATATATAAAATACCTCTAAAACCACACATACACACACAAAGATGAATTTAAAAAGAAAAAACACAGTAGGTTATAATCTACCTCCATTACACTGCACCCACTTCAAACATTTTTCCTGCTATTCAACAGACCTTGTAAAACAAAACAAAACAAAAACAGATCTTACACACTTATCTGAAGATCCCAGTGCTCTAAAGCACAGTTCTATTGAAACAGAACTCCGCTGGCTGACATGAAGATGAAAATTACTCAAAGTAATGCCATTGAAATTAAAAGGACAACTTAGGCAATGCCTACTATGAGTAATTTTCCTCATGATCTCAGCCATTAAAATCAATGGGTATCATCCAGAGTAAGTTATTCAAGACTAAGTTCCATTGAAATCAATAAAACAAGTTAGTCATGATGAACTGAAGTCCCATTAGTTTCAATTGGACTTAGTCATGATTAACTTCATCTGGATGGTGCCCATTGGGATTTACTTTCATCAAGTATTCTTAGAAATGACATATTCCAGGAGATTAATTCCAAGCACACTTCTGTGACTAAATTGGTTTGTAAATCAGGACAGATTCAGGTGAACTGCTGAGATTATGATGAAGATGCAATAGCAGACCTATGTAACTTACAACCCACCCAGCAGAACAGAGTGCAGCATCCACACAACTGAATGCTCCTCCATACAAAAACAAAACAAAACAAAACAAAAGGACCCAAACCCACCGCCGCATAGAAAATTAGCTCTTCAAGGAGAAGAATTCCAGACTACTCTTTCCCAGCATAGTTTCCTAGGTGAAAGGGTTGTTTTTGTATGGAGTATTCAATCAAGCAACCCCACCTCACACACACTGCAATCTCAAGTAGTACAATCCAGATATTGGTTTGCCACCTCCTTGACCTATTAGGCCCTTACTGTTAGCCTAAATAAAAAGATTTTACAGTGTTTCTGAAAAGATACATTTACAGTGGTGGATTTAAGCAGAGGCACTTGCCTACAGCGGCAAAATTTGAGGAGCAGCAAATTTTGCTGCTCCTCAAATTCTGCCACCCCTCTCTGGGGGCGAGGGGAAAGCCCCCCTTTTTTCTCCTTAAAAACCACCGCTGTGTGTGGTCAGCAAAGGCTGCACAGCGGTGGCTGCGGGAAAGGGGGGCAAGGGAAAAGTCTCCCTTTTACCTTTAGAACATCATGCAGGCGTTGGGGTGGCACTGACTGCAGGGGTGAGGGTGGTAGTGGCCCGAGGGGAAAGTTCCCCCTTTTAGCAAAGCCGCTGCTAAATGCCGCTGTCATCCTGGGGATGGCGGCGCTGGCAGCAAGATCTCCTTCCATCTCCCTCCCAAATGACTACAGGGCCCATCAGCAGCCCTTTATGGGCTTTTCTCCACATGCAGAGAAAGGCCCATAACGGACTGCAGGCAGGGCGTGCAGTCATTTGGGAGGGAGATGGAAGGTGCTCTCCCTCGCTGCCCTCACTGCCCGCACCGCGGCATTGCTAAAAGGTGCAACTTTCTCCTCGGCCCACTACCACCTTCCCCGCTGCAGCCCTATTGCCTGTGCAGTATTTTAAAGGTAAAGGGGGGACTTCCCCCCCCGCAGCCACCGCTATACGGCCTTCGCTGACCTTCTCCCATCGCACAGAGCAGCGGTTTTTAAGGAGAAAAGAGGGGGGCTTTCTCCCTCCACCCCTACCTTCGCTGCAGTGGTGGGGGTGGCAAATCCTTGGCCGCCTATGGGCAGCAAAAGGCTTAATCTGCCCATCGCTACATAGACTTCAATGACTCTCCAAAATGAAAGGAAACCTTTACAAATGAGAGGCAACCACCCAGAATGCTCCTCTGTGTTGCCTCAAAAGCCACACAAAAGTTACCACAAAAGCCTCTGTAGGGTATTTATAGTACCCTACAGAGACCATTACTTCTCTTAATTCTTAAACTCTTAATTTTACAATGAGAATGCTAACAGAATTCCAAACCCCCTTACAGTTCCTAACATTCTTTTGGGGAAGCCATAATGCTTACACTGGTGTCTAACAGACAATGTTTGTAGCATACGTGCCCCTGTGTGGATGAAAGGAACCCAAATGCCACCAGCTCCGATTCCTTGCCATACAATTGGGCCATTCCAATCAGTCAGTGCACTCCAGACCTTACTGTGCCACACGCAGAGAGCAGATGCTCAGCAATATGCTTCCAGAGACCCTGTGACAACATTGAATATATTCACGGCAACCACCCCCATCAGGGCGTCATCCATCGCATTCTGTGCTAGATAATGTTTCTGAACAACAATAAAAGATAGCCTCATGTAGAGCACATTACAAATAGCGCATAAAAGCATCCGATAGCCAAGTAGGCCTGAACTTGACAAAAAGGATGCATCAAACAAAAGAAAAGCAAGATGTGTTGAAGGAAAGCAGGAGGGATTCAGAAGCAAATGAGATTCCTCCAGGGAGAAAGCACTGCCATTAATTACTGCTGCACCTAAACATATTTCTTCTGATCCAGCGTTGGGTAGAATCCTTTGTAGCAAGATGTAGCAAGTATATTTTAGTACCCACTGTAGTGAGCAAAGTGTGTGTGTGTGGGGGGGACACCCTGATGCTACAGTGGTTAATTCATGGACTGTTTATCTTCTTGTTTACTCTCTAACAAAATGATTGCTGTTTAATTATACTACAAATAGGTTCTGCCAGCCTGTCGTACAGCAGATGTTATTTACTCCCTGAACAACTCTCATAAGACCAATGCTGCACATCTAACAAATCAAAATGTAGTAGATCAAGCCACAGTCATAGGCAACACCATGAGCTGTCTAGCCACTTGCTTTTAACTATTATATACTTATCATAGCCTTTGATGCATTTGAATCAGACTAACTCATTAATGAGGAAAGAAAATGTAGGGCCAGACCAGATAGGACATTGGCAGAACTGCTTGTTTACATCCAGGGCTGCCTCACTCACATTTAGGGCAAGGTGAGGGGTGAGAATTCTAAGCAAAAGGGATGTGTGTAGGAGAAATGCTGGATCCGCCCCAGCCCTCAGCTTATGGCCCTGCAATCTGTCCACCCAGGAACTTTTCTCCTCAGCTGTGCTCTGATACAAGAAATGAGCTTCCCTCCTGGGTTAGAAGTGCTGCCAAGGAAGAAACCATGGGGAAAGTAAGTGGCAAGTACAGGGAGGGTTTAACTCTCAGTTAGAGTTGTGTAAATCGATTCAGGTTCAAATCGATTCAAGCTCAAAATTGTTATTCAGAATCAAAATGAAAGACCCTTAAAATAAAGGGCCTGTTTTAAGTTCAAATTGAAACAATCCTGTTTTGAACTCA
This sequence comes from Hemicordylus capensis, assembly GCF_027244095.1. Taxonomy (NCBI): domain Eukaryota; kingdom Metazoa; phylum Chordata; class Lepidosauria; order Squamata; family Cordylidae; genus Hemicordylus; species Hemicordylus capensis. Next base: position 123,261,203 of record NC_069658.1, on the reverse strand, counting down.
ATTTAATTTGAGGGTTTCAATCACCATTTTGGAAGGCTTTTCCTGCTTGCTGGTTGATTTTCTGGCACTGGCTTCCAATTGGCTTGATATCTCCTTGCTTCTTGGTTGGCTTGTTATCAAGTGTTGTCATGGGCAACTGTGTCTCCATTGGCTCCCCACTGGGGAAGGGGGGAGGGGGAACAAAAAAGGAGGGAATTTCAAAATGTTTTCAAAGGGTTTGGATACATCAGGAGAGGAGGAAGGAAAGAATCAAGGAAGGTTTAATTTTGTAGTTTTCTTTTTTAAGCACTGAGCAGGATCCTATGGGAGTTTGGAGAAAAGGTTAAAAATGCATTAAAAACCACCCGCTTGCCCATTTCTTTTGTGTGATGGGTGGTAGGTAGCACCTCTCATGCCCTACCACCCAACCCACTTTGGTGTCTCTAGGAACTACCCATGGGGAACAATGGCGTGTTTTGAGTTCTTCATTGTTCCCTCCATTGTTATGGCTGAAACACTCGCATCACTCAAATCCTTTCGAGGTTGATTCGTTGAAACAGACAGCTTGGCTATTCTTTCAACAAATCAATTTGAGGATTTTGTGATTCATTTCAAGTTTCATGCATATCCCTGATTCATTTCCATTTCATGCATATCCGTGCTCTCAACCAAACAGAAGCAAACCCCAGAAGGTGCAAGAAAAAGATATTTATTGAAGACACATTCCAGTTATGTAATGCATTGGAAGTACAATACATTCTTTATCATTGATAGCCCCTTTCCCCCAAGTGCCTACTGGACACTTCCTGTCTCTGCATAAACAGGTTTAAATACCATGCAGCAAGCTGAGCGACCAAGAAGGATGTGGGCTCTCTGGTTCCGTGGCCCTCAGCAGCATGTCCATGCTTCCCGCACAGCAGGGAAAAGCTCTGTCAGAGCGACACATTGCATCACTGCTGCAGCAGCAGCCAGCTCCCAGCATTCCCAATGGGAGTTGGGCGCAGCAGAAGCAGCAATGACACAACGCATCACTCCCATGCAGCTCCCCTGCCCAAGTTAGGAAGCTGCTCTCTACAGCTTCCCTGAGAGCATGTCTGTAACCCAGTTCCTGCTCTCCATGCTTACAGCACTTGCCCGAAGAGACAAGTGGAGAGATTCTCCTCATATTTAGAATACTGGGACACCCCAGTCTTTCACATCATGGGGAGAAGCTCTCCATGACTATAGTGTGGTGTAGTGGTTAGAGTGCTGGACTAGGACCAGGGAGACCCCAGTTCAAATCCCTATTCAGCCATGATACTTTCTGGGTGAATCTGGGCCAGTCACTTCTCTCTCAGTCTAACCTACTTCACAGGGTTGTTGTGAGGAGAAACTTAAGTATGTAGTACACTGCTCTGGGCTCCTTGGAGGAAGAGCGGGATACAAAATGTAAATCATCATCATCACCTCATCTCTTCAAACAAATGCTGTAAGCATGAGGAGAGGGAGCAGGGTGGGGCAAGGACTTACAGACCCATTCTCATAGAGACTGTATGATGCAGTATATATGAGCAAAATAATAGGACTGTTCATGTGTCTCTTTTGCTCTAAAAGTTGGACCCTACTTCCTGCTTTATATGTGAAAGGGAAGCTCCAGATTTAAACAAACAGGTCTATCACCATGTCTTGTTTAACTCTCATATAAAGCAGGCTACCTTCACAGAAATAAAACATCAAAAACAATCCCATTTTCTGTGGGAGTCATGGTTGTTCTTGCAAAAAAAGAAAAAGAAAAGAGGATGCTTTAATTAATCTTAAAAAACTAAAATTAGCTGTTTTTATATAAACCTATTATGACAATACCTATTCATCATTTGCTACCTACACAAAGAATTGCCGGGACTGGGCTGACGACAGCCAAGATCAATCGTATTGAATCATACTGCTGGGCCTAATATAAGTTAATGTCTGGCTTCAGTATCCATACTAGAATGTTAAAAAGAGATAGCTAGGCCAAGGAAGCCCCTTTGATTTTTTAAAAAATTGAGGCTTAGCTACATTGAAGTCAACAATATGCCCTTCGCCATAACATTGACAAGATAATGAAGTTTAAAGCTGAATTGCCCTGACAAGTTTCTTCTTTCCTAATGCATGCAAGCTCTTAACATAAAATCTGTGTAGCTCTTTGAAGTCAGTGGAGTTCACTAGATCAGCAGTTCTCAGTGATTCATCTGCAGTAGCTTCCACACTAATGCCTGGGATATAAATGGGGGACATATATACAGAACTACTTGCTCCTGTTCTCTGGTTTTGCACCCTTAATACTCTTCCCAGATGCACCCTCTAACTATGTAATCTATTCCAGGCCCTTAACAACTGGTTAAGCCATTTCCTTAGCAACTAGAGTAGTGCTGGACTGTGAATATTAAGCATTTTCCTGAAAATAATATAACACTCAAAAGTCTGCTTTGGGATCCATTGGGATAGAGAATTTCTGTGGAAGCCCCATGTTGCCATTACTGTAGTTCCATACTCATATGGAACACAAAAAATGAGAGGGAGGCTCAGATGTGCTTTTTAGTCACACAGGAAAATATCCTCAGTAGATAGAACCCCCCCCCCAAATGGCAGTCCAGTACTGACCATTTTCCGTCTGCTAAAAGATTAAACATGTATTAAACTCCTTTGACTTACCTAAAGACAGAAAAAAAATATCCCTCACTTCCCCAAAACACAGGGCCCCATGAACAGCTTATGCTGACATTTCTGATTGGCCCATGCTACTGCAGGCATCTAGGAAGCTCCAGCAGTATTGCCAAAAGCACCCCCCAAAATCCACCAAAATGCCATCAAGGAGAGACAGTGGTCTCATTCGCACATAACATGAAACTGGAGTTGAAGACATCTCCGGTTTTAATTAGCGTATGTCCAAATGCAGGCAATCGCAGTTATGACTGAAAATGGACCCGCGGTTTCCCTCCCCAGATCTGATTTGTACCTTTGGATTGTAGTGAGTTTCACTGCCTTGACCTTTGGTTTAGCAGTGCCAGCATCGCATCCAATGCAGCACTGCAGTCTGCCTATTCTGCAACTGGAGTTGAGGGAGGAAGCTCCTCTCTTCCTCTGGCTTCTATTGGCTGCCAGGGCTGTACTTCAGTCAAGAAAGAAGCCCAGGCAGCCAGTTCCCTCTCCTCTCTGCAGTCTTGATGACTGCCAAAAGGGAGTTTTCAGTTACATCCAAATTCAGATGGAGGAGCGGGTGGAGAGCGGGGAGAGGAACCACAGGTCCATTGTACCCATGGTTCAGTGTTATGTGTGAATGCAGCCCATTTCTCATGATGTTTGTGCGTGCATTTTATTGAATCCCAAAGCATTTCAGCCAAAATGACCTTATCAGTTTCTTATAATACTTAAGAAACTTGCAGGAGATCTCTGCTAAAATTATTTCTCACTTGCTTGAATCAAACGACAACCTTTCTTATTATATTTGCGCCTCAAGAAGGCCTTTTTGATTGAGATGCATTGGGCTTCAATAACACACATTCATAAGCACCGGCAGCAGGGGAGTAAGGAGCTTGGAGGGGCCTGGGGGGACAAAATCCGACCACACACCCCACTGTCCCCAGGGTGTTCCTTCACACACGTGAAGCAAGCATGCACACCAAGCCACACCCCCTGCATCTGACATCAGATGCAAGGGGGCAGGACAGTTCCAAGAAGGGGGCTGCCACAGCTCCGGCAGAGTTTCATTTCCCCATCAGCAGTTGGTAGAATCACTGAAAGGGAGCTTCTTTCCAGGGTCCTGGAAAGGAGGAGAGCCCCACACCATTTTGACACTGCCAGAGCCTGGTAAGATCGCTGCATCAGGTAGCGCAGGGTCCCGGCACAACCAAAGAACTAACTACAGAAATTGCTTAAAGTACAATCCTTTGTGGAGTATCAGGGCATTTGGCATTCTGATACCTGTCCGTGTCATAAAGATCTAGCCTAAGGTACAACCTTTATCATCTGGCTATTAAGGGGAGAAAAACAGTCTTGGTATATGTAAAACATGTCTCTCTATAAATGTGCAAATCAGGAGTGAATGATCAGACTATAATGGTCTCCAGTCAGCATCTCATCTGGCAAATCCCAAGGTTAGGAAGGTATTCATCAGTCAATGCCAGCGTGCTCTCAATTTTCGCAAATGGACAGTGCCTCATGTAGTGCTAGCTTGATACAGTCTCCAGGGGCTCTCATGCGAAGCACAAGCATCTGGCCTCTTACTAAATACTCTGGCTAGGAAAATGCATCCGTTTATAGCACAGCTGGGAGGAAGTGCCAACTTTTTCTTCACAGGTTCTACCTCATTGCAGCCCATGACAGTTTGGAATGGCCACATGGAAAACCATTTGCTGCCTTCATTTTTCCACAAGTGGGGGGGGGGGATAATCTTTTAAAAAAACAAAACATATTTTAAAGCAAGATAATAATAGAGGATTTTAAAAATGAGTAGGAGAAAATTTTGACATTGTTTCCTGTTAGGCTTATGCAAGATAACTGGATTAGTTTTCACATGTGACAAGCACATAGGCAACTAGTTTACTTTGCGTATGTAGCATGTCAGAACCAGGCTGAGGGCATGGGTGGTGGCTTTGAGTTCAGACATGGAGACAGTGCTCTTGAGCAGAAGACCCCTGAGGTGGGCTGCTGAAGTGCAGTATGCAGAAGTCATTGCTCTGTTGACCAAGTCAGGGCACGGAACCATGGTCCTAGTTTCTAGACAGTCCTGGCCAGTCTAGTGGCTTCATACTGCCTGTCACTCAAGGGGCTGACGTTGCACTCCAGGCAGGAGCAAACAGAGTCCCAGCTAGCTCTCTGGGCTATGGCACAACCTTAGGCTAGGAGGTTTGAGCCTCAAACACAATCAGTGCGTACACTGTGTCTAGGTAATGCATTTGTGCATAGATGCAGATAAGCCATATTTGATGATGACCATGCATCGTTTGCACACTTCTCCCTCATGGAAGCACTCTTCAGGCAGTGTTCTTTTAACAGCTAATGAAAGTCTTACTGAGACAACAGTTAAAAACTAAATTATGCCTCCCCATTAACAGAAATCACCCCCTTTACAGAAATTAGGATATAAACCACGGTATTTTAGAACAAGTTGTCCTAGTAAGAACTAATCTGCCAACTTTCCTTTCACTATCCCTACAACTAGACTAAATTTGGTCCAGAGCAGTTAGGCAGTTCACAAGTTAGCCCACTTGTGCCTCAAACATTCATGCATCCTCCTTGTTAAATTGAGATGGATGATGTCATCACAAACTGTGTTTGAGGTGTCCCTACAGCTGTACCAAATTTGGTCCAAATTGGTTCCCACTTGCACCTCAAACATTCATATGTCCACCATATTGAATCATGGTGGATGATATCATTACAAACTGTGTCATTGAGGCATCCCTATGTGTCCCTACAGCTGTTGCAAATTTGGTTTAAATCAGTTAGGCAGTTCACATGTTAGCCCACTTGCGCCTCAAACGTTCATGCTTCCACCATCTTTAATCGGGGTGGATGACATCATCACAAACTGCACCATTGAGGCATCCCTATGTGTCTCTACAGCTGTAGCAAATTTGGTTCAAATTGGTTAGGCAGTTCGCAAGTTAGCCCACTTGTTCCTCAAACGTTTATGCATCTGCTATCTTGAACTGGGGTGGATGACATCATCATCAATGATGTGTTTGTGGTGTCACTATGTATACAACTGTAACTGAATTGTTTCATTTTGGTCCAGGCATTGCAAAGTTTATGGGGCACACACATGGATGGACACAGACGTAGAATGCCGGGTGATCTCATAAGTCTACTGGAAAGTAGGCTAAGAAATGTTGCATGTGCTATTGGAAGGCCCACCTCCTTCCCTACTCTAAGGCCAATGTACTTCTCCACAAAATCCCTGTGTAGATGTTTGAGTGAATGAGCAGTGGGGGAGTTGAGATCGTGTCAGCTCACCCTGTCTTCAGCAGTGTGCTTACCCTACTCTGGCTTCCTTCAGTTGTCTGCCTGTTGTGCATCAGATTTTCAAGGACCTCCCTCTAATTCATGATTTACAGATTGCATCATTCAGGACTGGATGTGTGTAGGCCCCTACAAAAATACAGCTGCCCAAATATGAGTGCTTTGAGAGACTTAAGAGAAGGGTGGGTGCACCACAGGGGGGTTGGCGAGCTGGCACAGTCCCAGGCCCATGTATACTGCCTTTGAAGATGGGGGCCCTAGCTCAGTGACAGAACATCTGCTTTGCATGCAGAAGGTCCCAGGTTCAATCCCTGGCATCTACAGGCAGGGCTCAGAAAGACTCCAGCCTGAAATCTTGGAGAGCTGCTGCCAGTCATGTAGACAATACAGACTGACTGACTGACTGACTTATTTGAACTAACTAGTTAGTGTGTTACTTAGTTACTTAGTTAGTTAATATAACATACCAAACCGAAGTCTCTGATGTAAGCTAGAGGGACCAATGGTCTGACTCAGTATAAGGCAGCTTCCTATATATGTGAGTGTAATCCACACAAGTAGCAACTGCACTGGCTGCTAATATGTTTCCAGGCAAAATACAAAGTGCTGGTTGTAGCTTATAAAGCCCTAAACAGCTTAGGTCCAGGGTATTCAAGAGAACACCTTCTTTGTTATGAGCCCCATTGCCTATTGAAACCATCCAGGGAGGTCCATCTTCAGCTGCCACCAGCTCGTTTGGTGGCTACTCAGGGACGGGCCTTCTCCATTTCTTCTCCAAGGCTTTGGAGTGCACTCCCTGTTGAAATATGAGCCTCTGCATCTCTGAGAACTATTAAAAAGGCAATTAAGGCCCACCCAGGTGATTAAAAGGTGATTAAGGCCCACTTGTTAAAAGCCACAGGCTTTTAATTAGACTTATAGATTTTAACATTACTTTAATTTTTTTAATTGTTTTAATGTTTTAATTTTGTTTTAATTTGTCCTGTTTCACTATAAACCACCCAGAGACATGAGCTTTGGGTGATATATAAAAATAGCATGTATATACCTATGCATTTTCCTTGTCTATACACACATACTTTGTTGCCTACAGTCACATTCCATGACATAAGAAGAGTACATGGAGTGAGAGAAACTCCTAAAAACTGGGAATTTGACAGCACTGTTGCCAGAATTTTATATGCTTTGGCCAGGACTCTGTGGGGGTAGCAGTGGAGTCCATGAAGAAATATCTTTCACAGGGGGAGGACAAATGAATACACTTAATCAGGGGGTCCTTGTTCTAGAGGAGTCTGGACTACTCACTCTACTTTCTCATTGGCTGAATTCACACATAACGTGAAACTGGAGGTCAACAAACCAGCGGTTTACATTTTAAACCATAAATTGCATTAAAGATTTTTGTCCAACCACAGTTCAGCAGCCTCCAGTTTCAGGGCAGGGTGGCCCCTCCCCGCTTTTCACTGCTGAACTGTGAGCAAAGCATCAGCACATAACCAGAGCAGCTTCAATTGGCCACAATCTTGAAGGGGGCATGATGAGTGCAATTGCACCTTTTCAGAACAGTCCGCCTGCCCTTCGCATGGAAAGGGCATTTAAATCCCTTTAAATGCCATGCTGTGCCAGCGTGTCTTCTAACAGTGATTGCACCACCCACCTCTGAAGAGTCCTAAGAGCAACAAAACTCTCCCAAACAAGCACAATTCGGGGGTGATGGTGGTAAGCATTACTGGACAAAACTATTTCCCTGTTACTCAGGAAAGGAAAGGGAATATGATGACTGCCAAGGAGGTGATATATCTGTAAGGGAAAGCAAAGGATCTTGAGGGATCTGTCTCACCGTGACCCAGCAATGCAGACCAAGCCACACTCATGCTCTGTTGGCAGCTTCCTGCTGGTAGACTAGCAGTCCCATGAGAGGGCCAGACTACTGGGGAGGACCATCGGGACAAGTACCCTAAGTCTTCCTTCGGACTGCACACTCATAAGTTGAGCAAACACAACAAAGGGGACCCTGCTTGCATGAGGTCTGCACTCCCTCTGGTTAAAGATAGAACTTTTGCACTGCAACCCCCTCCTCCCATGAGAAGCCTTCCATGGACCCAAAAGAGATTGTGATGCTCCATGTGTCAGAACCTAGTCACATGTGTGGAGAGAGGGAACACCATTTGTGGGGATGGATCTTTCAAAATTCCTGGGTGTGGACTGTTGTGCCATATGCAGATCTGTTGCCATGGGGAATCATGGGAGAGGGGAGCCCCAATTTCCAGAGATCCCAGGAAAGCAGGGTTGCCATTTCAGGGCACAAGCAAGGATCCATATGTCCATAAGGGCGGATGGGCTGGCAGTGGGCATGCTTTGATAGCTACTATAGTGTGATCAAATTCAGTATACATGCAAGGAGAGAATAGCCAAGGAAGTCCAACACAGAAACTCTTTGAATTTCAGAAGAAGAAACATCTCTAAAATGAGAAATTTAGTGAAAACAAAACTGAAAGGGAAAATCAGGAGTAGGGGTGTGCATGGTCTGGAGTCCCCCCTGGTCCGGCATGGCAGGGACTGTAACTTTAAGCGGGGGGGTGGTAGTACTTACCACCCCCCGCCGCTCTTCCCCCTCTGGCGCTGGTCCTTTGAAAAATCTTCTTGGGGTGGCAGAGTTCAGGGGTCATTAATAAGGATATGGAGATTGCAGAGAAGCTAAACAATTTTTTTTTTTCATCTGTCTTCATGGCAGAGGATACTGCACATATACCTGTGCCTGAACTGGGCTTTTCTGGGACAGAGGCTAAAGAATTGAGATAGAGGTGATGAGAGATCAAAAATAAAAAAATAAAAAAATGGGAAAATAAAAAATCAGCTAATCACCAGGGCCAGACGGCATCCACTCATGAGTCTTTAAAGAACTCAAATGTGAAATTGCTTACTTCCTTGCAAGAATATATAACTTATGACTACAATTAGGCTCTGTACCAAGACTGGAAAGTAGTCAATGTAACACCAATTTTCAAAAAGGGATCCAGGGAGGATCTAGGAAATTCAGGTCGGTTAGCTTAATGTCCGTTCTGGACAAATTGATGGAATTTGGCTAACAGGCTGGTTAGTTTAACATCTGTTCTGGGCAAATTGATGCCTTCGGACTTCCCAGAGTGAAAGGCCACTGTGTGAAACAGGATGCTGGACTAGTTGGGCCTTGGGCCTGATCCAGCAGGGCTGTTCTTGTCTTCTTGCCTGGCAGCAGTCACCAAGACAGGGAGAGCAGCTGCTGTTGTACCCTTCCCTTTTGTACATGGGTTGTACATGGAAGGGTTGTGCATGGGAGAAGGGGTTGTTTTGTCATCACACATTGTTAGAGATTCAGCATGACACCCCTATCTGCACAGTGGGTTTTCTCATGAGTTGTGAGTGGGTGTCCCCATGGCGTTACATTCTCATAAGTGAGTGATCGTCTCGGGATCAGCATCCATTGTCATCACATATGTTGAATCACCTCTTTCACTGGGACAATGCTGATCCTGCTGCCTGGCCCTTCTCATGAGTAAGCTTAAGGAGAGTAAACCCCAAAGAGGTAGGGGTGGGGGCCCCCTTTCCCCAACTTATTTGTGGGGAAAATAGACTGTCCAAGAATCCCTGTTTGAAGCTCCCTTTTAAACCCAACTGCAGGAAATGCCCCACCATCATGTTCCCGTCCTGGCACTGTAATGTGGAGCTTATGTTACCACCTGGTGTGTTTGTGCCTGTGAACATCTATCATTGTCGCTTTATTTCTCAGGGAGCAAAGCACTTACTGCCTGTCCTGTCATCCCGTCCCCTTTCCCTCCTGCCTTACCACAAGCGGGGAGCAAGGGACAGAGTGGAGAGGGGGAATGCCCCTGTGCTACTCTGCTGCTTGTCAGCCTGACAAGTTTGGGATGGGACGTGGAGGTGCCCCTGTTGCCAGGCAACTGCATAGCTGCATCAGAGACAGGAGGGGGTGGGGCTGGTGCTTGGAGAGGCAGCCAGTGAGAAGCGCTGCAGGCATGGAGCAGGCATGATCCTGGGTGGGTCTGCACCACTGTCTCTATGATTGCAGTTTCAAAAACCTCAGTTATGGCACCGTCAGTATTTGGACATAACACTTTGATGGGCAAATCTCTGGTCTCAGAGGCCAAACCTCTGGTCTTGGAGGCAAACATGACTGCAGAACAAAGGTTCAAATTGGAGTTTGGCGAGGCAAACTGCAGGTCACTTTCACTGCAAAACCGCAGTTGCACGAATTTGGACATAATGGAGTTCCAATCTCTGCCCCATCTCCGGTTTCATGTTACGTCTGAATTTGGCCATAGTTACCAGTCACTTTTTGAATTATCTAACATAATACAACTTTTGCAATAACTTGATTTTTTGGACTGCACAAAAATTATGTTATAGTGGAAGGTGTTGGTTTTTTTTTTTTTTAGAATGATACCTTTTGTGTCTTCTAAAAAAAGACACAGTAAAAAGCCCTGGAAGGGAAAGAAAAACCAGGATAACATTGCAGAGTTCCCATGTAACCTTTTTGCTGGTTTGGCCTTGAAAACCATGACCCCTAAGATCAATGAGGGGCGCCTTATTAAATGTTCATATTGAACAGATTAGGGCCGTTAGTGTGCAAGATGTCTCCTTCCAACCCACAATGGCTGTTCCCCAGTCTTTCCTCTGTAATAGCTATACACTAGACACTTGCCATAAGCGACATCTGAGCTTCTTTCAGAGGTGGTGCAAAACTTTAAAGAAAATTTTAGTTGACTTTTTATGACCAGAGATAACAGTAACACAGGGGGCTAAATTTGGGATCACTGTAATGGGTCGAGAACTCATTTACCTGCACATCTGCTAACGTGAAATATATCATCATGCTCTTCTATCAATTCACGTAGTAATGCTCTTCTATCATTTATATCAACCAAACAGAACTGGCCTTATACAGGAGAATAAATGGACACAGATCAGAATGGGAACAATCATCAACAAATTGGGGCAGCTTTTTAATCTATGTGACAGATTTAAAAGCTGACATACTTCAAAAATAAAGGAAGATTCCAGTGTGTCACTGTTTAATTTATATGAGGATTTGACACTATTAGGTTTGTGGTGAATAAACACTGGGTTAACTCATTACAGAAAATTTCTCATTAAGCCTACATGTCCAGTATTTCTCTTGCTTGGACAGTTCACTACCAGGTGGATGAAGGCTGCACTTTTTCTGTTTGCATGTGTTATCCTTTTCACATGACTTTCTGATTCCAACACATGGCTAGAAATTTGAACTCTGTTCTCTCCAGTTAATGACTGTTCTCTCCAGTTAATGACTCTCAAACAGCATTGGCTTTTACCATGTTTTGTCACCCATGAGGGAGAGGAGGGAGCACCAGTTTGTTGATTTTCCTTAACTGTTTGCCTATTCACATCTTTGCATGTGTACCGTATGCCCAGAGGAGGATGTGAGGGGGAAGTTTTTAGTGGAAATGAGTATGCCTTAAGCAGCAGCTCCTCTGTCTATTAGTCAATAGGAGCAGCACCTCTGTCCATCTCCTCTATCCAGAGTGTAGTATATATCTCTTAGGTTGTGTTTGGTTGGGTGTGGCTTAGCTTTCTGTTTTCTAAGTGCAAGCTGCCCAGAGTTTGTTGCAGTCTTGTCTGAATAAAGACAGCTTCTAAACCTACTTCATCTCCTGCTGCTTCAGGCCCAGGGTTAGGCCAACAAAGTGACTGGCTGTGAGTAGGGATGTGCAAATCAATTTGGGTACAAAATGATTTGTACCCAAATCTGGCTGATTCCAGTGATTTGTAGGCAGAACAAATCACTTGTCCTCAATTGCCCAGATTTGGGTACAAAACAAATCATCCCAGATTTGGAACCTCAAAATTTGGAGATTTGGACCTCCATTTTTGTGGCCAAAGTGGGTTAGGTGGCAGGGCCATATGGGTGGAAGCTACCACCCAGATAACAAAGAAGTTGGGCAAAGGGTGATTTTAAAAATATTTTTGAAGTTCATATATCTTTAAGATTTTCCCATAGGGAATAATGAGGATTTCATCAGCCTTAGTTATAACTCCAGGGGGGGGGGGACCAGGATGGCCCAGAGTGGGTTGTGGTGTAGTGCACACATAGGATGCCAACCACCTCCATCCCCAAATGACAGACCCATGCAGCACTGGTTTTTATTGTTTTCAGTGTCTGAGGTGTTCTGAGAGTTGATTCTCTGGTAGGAAATGAGACTGGATCACCCCTTTCACCAATTTATTTGAAATCTGGGTGGTAGCAGGCACCCATTGAGGCACTACCACCTGACCCACTCTTCTGCCCCCCAAACCCCTTTTTTGCCCTGGGTCTGCCACAAAGACATACCAACTTCATCAAACAAACAAACAAACCACTCATTTGCCCAATTTCTTTGAAATCTGGGTGGTGACTTCCTTGCAACCATTGAGCACTATCATTCACCACAACCCACTCTGGGCCACCTTGGTCATCCCCCACCCAGGGAATTATAACTAAGGCTGATGAAATCCCCATTATTCCCTATGCAGAAAAGCTTAAAGCCCTGCGAACTTCAAAAATCTTTTTAACACCACCCCTTTGCCCAATTTCTTTGAAATATGGGTGGTAGCTTCCTTGGCCCATTGGGCACTACCACCCACCACAACCTGCTCTGGGCCACCCTGGTGCCCCCCACATGGATCTATAAGGCTACTGAAATCCCCATAATTCTTTTGCCCCCTGAACCTCTTTTTCCCCTGAATCAATTCAGATTTGGAAAAAATCAAATCTGGGGTGATTCGGGGAGGGGCAGATTCAGACCCAACACAAATCGGGGGTGATTCAATTCGGGTACACATTGAATTGAAAAAATTAATTCATGAACATCCCTAGTTGTGAGTATGCCTAACAACCTTACCTAGGGGAAGATACTACATGCTGTCAAAAGTGGGCCCACACCTATCTTACCTCAGGGAAGATACTACACAGAGGAGGAGGAGCTCCTCTGTCCATCTATTGAGAAAGTTCATGAGATTGGTTGTTCCTTTCTATTGCCTAGAGTAGTGTCTATGTTGTGCCTATCAACATCACTACGGGGGTGCAGAGCATGATTGATGGTCATGATTTTCCTGGTCTTACGATCTAGCGTCTTTAGCTCTGCCTGGGTCCAGTCTATTATTCCTGCAGTGTATCTGATAACAGGTATAGCCCAGGTGTTTATGGCTTGTATGGTGTTCCTGCCATTGAGTTTGGACTTGAGGATTTTTCTAACTCTCCTGATGTTTCACTTCCAGTTTTTCTTTTAACTTCAGTATGTGCGATCTTATCAGCCTGGAGAACGCCCAAGTATTTGTAATATTCTTTCTCTTCCAGGTTCTTGATCTTGCTTCCATTGGGCAGTTCTATTCCTTCTGTTTTTGTTATTTTCCCTCTGTTCATTATTAATGCAGCACACTTGTCTAGTCCAAACTCCATTGCTATATCGCTACTGAATATACCGACAGTGCTTAGCAGTGATTCAATTTCTGACTGGGACTTTCCATACAACTTCAGATCGTCCATATACAGCAGATGGTTGATTTTACTTGATGTTTTTGATGTTTTGTATCCGAGGCCTGTTTTGTTTAATATTTGTGAAAGTGGTGTCATGGCGATTACAAACAACAGAGGGGATAGTGAGTCCCCTTGGAAAATGCCTCTTCTAATGCTAACCTGTACAAGTGTCTCGCCATTGATTGTTAACTGTGTACTCCTCATGCTCATTGCTTTTTAAAAAATTAATATCTGAATGTTTTTGCTGACTCCAGTTGTTTCTAAACGTTTTAGTATCCATGTGTGAGGCAATGAATCGAAGGCCTTCTTGTAGTCAATCCATGCAACACTTAGATTGGTTTTTCTTCTCTTGCAGTTTTCTAAAATCATTTTGTCAATCAGCAGTTGGTCTTTTGTGCCTCTGGTGTACGGGCAATTTCCTTTCTGTTCAACTGGAAGCTGTTTGTTCGTTAATAAGTGTCGCATCACTTCATCTGCTATTATTCCAGTTAATAATTTGAACATGGTTGGCAGGCAGGTTATCGGTCTATAATTACTTGGAACTACACCTTTTGCTGGGTCTTTCGTTATGAGATGCGTTTTTCCAGTTGTTAGCCATTGTTCAATATCACCTCCTTGCATAATGTAATTGAACAGTTTTGATAGTTGTTTATGAAGGCTTGTTAGGTGTTTAAGCCAAAAGCCATAAGGTTCATCGTCGCCTGGCGCAGTCCAATTTTTAATTTTCTTTGCTCTTTCACTTATTAATTCTGGTGTTATTATTAGATCTTGCATTTGTTGGTTACATTTTTCGACCTCTTTCATCCAGCCTGCTTTTTTATTATAACCTACTGGATTGTCCCATAATTTCCCCCAGAATTGCACTATTTCTTCTTTATTTGGTGTTTCTACATTTCTTGCCGTTTCTCCTTCTATGCTTTGGTAGAAACGTCTCTGATTCGACTGGAATTGGAGATTCTGCCTGTGTTGTGTAGTTCTGGCTTCATATCTGCTAATCTTCTTTGACACTGCTGTTATTTGCTGCTTTTTTATTTCCAGGACTTCTCTAATTTTCCTTGAATCTAGGTGGTATTTTTGGATCAGATACTGTTTGGTGTTTTCATTCTTCAGCTTCTTGTCTTTCATATCTTTCAATTTACTAGCATCTGATCTAAGCCTGGAGATTTTATTTTCTAATCTAATCTTCCATTTAGGTGATGTACTACTTTCTTTTTTGACAGGCCCACTGATCTTATATCTGAGCTCTTGTTTTGTTATTGTTGCTGCACTGTATATTAGTTGGTTTGTTTCTTGCAAATTATTGGTTGTTATTTCTGCAAGTGCAGCATTGACATCTTTTAATGCCTGAGCAAGTTGTTTTTTGGCAACTGTTTTTAGAGCTGGAAGTCAAACCCTGGTGGTTGTTTGGTTCATGTGCTCAATTATTTTTTGCTTTAGTTCTTGTTGCTTTTCTGTTAAACGGCATTCGGATTTTTGAGGTGAAGGCAAAGGGGAGGTTGCCTCATTTTGATTTTGAAACAGTTCAGCAACAGTGGCATCCTCGATTTCCCACACCTCCTCCACCTGCGCCTGAGCAACTTCTTCAGTTGGTGGTAATTCTTCTTCCATATCTTGAGCCTGTGTTGCTCTTTGCAGTTCTTCCAGCTCTACTCCTGTGAATACTTTATTTCTTATTATGAATCTTCTCTGGTCTGCTAGCCTTTGTTCTGTTATTTCTGTATCTGGATGCTTCTCTTTCCAAATTTGGTACATTCTTTTTAAATAACCTCTTCTAGTTGGACTAGACTTGTAATAGCAGATCATTATTTCCTTGTTGGCATTTTTCGTATATTTTTTTCGGTTAAGCGACGTTTCTTCTAGTAACCTTGCAGTCTCCAGCCCTGGTTGCTCAACTGAAGATCCTGAGTCCTGTTGCCCACTTGCCACCAGATGTCCAGGGACTCCAGCACCTGGAGCGGTCCTTGTTGACCCAGGCGATGACCGATCTGGTATAGATTTATTAAAGTTACGTCTCACCATATTGTTGATGGGAGAGGCACTCTTTTTCTGGCTCTTCTGGTGAGACCTATCCAGTATGGTTGGACCTCTGGCATAGCTCTCACCTTCCTCAGAGCACACATGCCCCACAACCACACCAAGGTAGTGCCTCACTGGGGGTATTATTATTATTATTATTATTATTATTATTATTATTATTTAATACAGAAAGGGCAGGCCTTAATCACAAATTTCCATGTGAATACATGGTGAAAGTAGTGTTTATTTTCCTCCTGTCTTGTTTTATGCCCAACAATATTCAAATGAACCCCACAGTGGACTTTCTATCAATAGGAGGCCCATGTACACATTCATGTTACAGTTTTTTTAAATGGAAGATCAGCAATGGGAGAATGTTTCCACTGAGGGTTGGTCTCTGTTATAAAACAAAGGTCTTTGGTAGATTTTATTGTGACTGTAAAAGCAGAAAGTGTCTTGTTCCCTGATAGCTGTTACATTTTCTGAAGAAAAGAAACCACTGGCTAAATATTAAGGGTCTCTGCTCTCCCCCTTCTTCTTCATTCTGCAGAAGGCATGTTTGCATTTCAGCTGAGCTCCACCAGATCAGAGTGGGACACCTTGGTAATGGTGGCTGACACATAATAGACATCTAGAGATAAAACCTGTTCTCCTTCCTCCTTTGAAGTAATGGGAGTTCTTCTTTCTTCCCATTTATTTCAGGCACTGTACAGCGGAATCTGAGTTCAGATCTTTTTAAGGTGCAAACACATAGTGGAATAAAGCTCTGGCTGACCACCATCTCCTTTGCAAAACCCCTCAAGAGGAAGTAACTTGCATTGGTGAATGGATGTGAGAGACAAGAGTGCTTAACTCCTCCCCTTCTGCCATGTTTCCCCCCACCCAGCAGCCTTTCTCCTACAGTGGTCTTGGCCTATGCTTGAGGGTGAGGTGGGGGTAAGCGTGGGGGAGCAAATGAAAAAAGGCAAATGAGAACTGGAGCACTTAGGAGGGAATGGAGTGTTTAACCCTCTCTCTTCTATGATGCAATTGCCCCCTCCAAGGGTGGTTTACAAAGGGAAAGTACAGCTGGGCTCGATTACATATAGCTGCAACACAAATGTGTAGTTTTTGCTGATCTTTGATTATTGATAGTAATAAACAAAACAAAAACAAATGTATAGTTTGCCCTAAGAATCACTAATCAAAAGTAAGTGGGGTGCATTTAAAAAAACACAATGGCCCCTATGTTGCACAGCATTACGTGGACATTTTCCATCAAGCTGTACTGCTGCAAGTGTCTAAGGAGGAACCGATGGTCTTGAACAAGTACATGAACACTTAAAGTTGTGCACTGGATCTTTAGGAGCATGACTTACATTGTTTCCAGCAATGCACACAGCATACGAGCCCATGTTTGTTTTCTAGCAAAGGTGGGAAGCTGAATATTAAATCAGCTCTTATTAGGAGCCGAGTTTGAGAGGTGGGGAAAGAAAGAAAGCATGGCCAAGTTCATATGTAACAGGAAACCGTAGGTCCCTTCACCTCCGGTTCCCAAACCTGAATGCAGTAGTGGCTGGTGTGGGTGTCGATGGAGGGGCGGTGAGAGGCACCTTTAAGCATAAATTGGTAGGTGCTTTACCTCTGCTCTGACCGCACCTGCAAGCTGCTCCAAGCAGCAGCATGCCACCCAGCACTCTTTGTGGTGAGGGATTGGCTCTGCCATTCACCTGGCTGCCAGCGGGGGATCAGCTCGGCTCTGCAGAAGCCAGGTGAGTGGCAAGCATCTACTAATTTATACTTAAAGGTGCCTCTCGCTGCCCCGCCCCCAGCAGCACATGCACCAGCCGCTACTGCCTGCTACTGCGCTTTCCTTCCCCAAACTATGTTTTGTCACCTTCAGTTCTCTTCAAGTTTCATTTGCTCGGCCTCTGGTTTGCCTTGCAAACACTGGAATGCAGTTTCACCACTCTAAAACAGGAGTTAAGGGGGAAGCTCTTTCCTTGCTCCAGCTCTTATTGGCTGTGCAGGCTGTCCTTCAGGAAAGTTATATGTAACATGGAAGTGTAGGTCCAGTAGATTCACAGGTCCATGCCCCCTCCCCCGCTCTCCCATACACAAGATTGCAGCAAGCTCTCCCACCTCTCTGCAGCATCGTGTACAGGAGAGCAGGGGGAGGGGGTGTAGAACCGCGGGTCACATTGCCACGTTACATATGCCTCAGGCCCAGAAATACACTCAGAGTAAAAATAGATTTTACTGGCACCAGATTTGTCTGCCTAATCACATAGAATAAGAGAGGTCAATTTTAATAGCAAAAAGAACATGCAGGCCATGTTCTTATTTAATTAGAATCCTCTCTCCTCCCCACACACATCTTACCTCCCCATATACATCTTACTTCCCCACAATCTGTCCTCCCCGCATACATCTTACCTCCCACAGTCTGTTCTTTTCTGCGTGTAAGAATAGCACTTTGCGAAAGGGACTGCAAGGAGAGAAGGGGGAGGATTTTGCATTCTTCACCCATATGCCTCTTTTGCTGCTACCCTACCCTTCCTTTTACATTACTGGGGCAGATCTGTGTTCAAATACATAAATTGGCTGCCATCTGTAATATGGCCTTGAGTGAACCTGAGCCCACATATTACACATGACACAGAAAGCTTGTTGTAATGATGAAAAATTCAGTAACATGTTTCAAAAGCCCGGTCCCCCATTCCTGCAGAGCAAATAAATTACAATTGCAACTAATGACTTGATTTGCATTTGTGGCTGAGTAATTAGTAGCATAAATTTCTGAGTTTGCATTCCAGTCTTCAGTTCAACCTCAGGGCACAAGAACACCAGCAAAAATAAGTAAGTGAGTAAGTAAGTAAGTAAAGGCATACATTTGGGCAAACTAGACTGGCTTTCATTACTCAGCAATGTTGGCATTCAGCATATCAGGAGTTGCAGAATGATTTGAAGATAGAGTGACAACAGGTGCTTCAGCTGGGCAGCACTGGCAGATGAATATATAAGATGGGTGGAATGAGAAAGGTTGTTGTTGCATAGCATCTCAAGTGTCCATAAAACTATAGGAAACTATAAAGTTAAGGCATATAACACTTGTCCAACAAGTAGGTGGTTTTCTTTTTGTAGGTATTTAGAGAGTACCCAGTGTCATGGATCCTTTATTTCTTTTCTTTATTTTTGAGATGGTATATCTTGCCTTTCAATTTCTTGCAAAATGGCTGCAGTGGATAATGTCAAGAGAAATGGAAAATGATCACAATTAAAAATAAATTTTTAAAAACCAGGCAGAAGCAGTAGATAACATCACCTGAACTTAAAGAACCATCTATATCTATATATAATTCTCTAAGTCATACCCATGGCTAATCCCGTGTGTGGCAGCTCCCGCAAGAGTTCATGAGCAGAAGCACTGTGGTGACTGGGCAGTGGAGATTCCATATGCAGATAGGGAGGAGGAGCCTGTGCCACCATGGTGACTGGACAGTGGGGATTCCATATGCAGATAGGGAGGAGGAGCCTGTGATGGTTAAGGACACTTGGAATGCAACTGTTAGTGGTTGAAAGATGTTTTTGATTGTAGAGGAGAGGAATCTCTATAATAAAAAAGGATAGTGGGCAGGGGTCTGCAAAGAGAGGGGTCATGAGGGAGGAAAGAGCCCCTTCAGGAGAAGGAGGCTGCCATTGTGTGAATTAGATGAAGAAACAAGATGAACTAGATCTGTTAGCTCAGGACGAGAGAGAGAGAGAGAGAAAGAAAGGAAAAAGAAGGGAGGGGAAGAAAGACAGAGGGGAAGAGTGAGTGGAGAAGAGAGAAAAAGAAGGGAGAGGAAGAGAGCAAGAAGGAAGGGCGAGGGATGGGCCCAAGCCTGTCAGTGGCCTGAGGGGAACGAGTAGCCATGGCCGCACCTACTGGCAGCAAGAAAGAGCCTAGTCAACCACTGCTGCTGTTTGGGCCTACTGAGGCCATTGGTGGTGGGAGTCAGGCAGGCAGGCAAAGGACAGGCCCAGGCCTTTCAGCGACTTGAGGGGAATGAGCAGCCATGGCAGTGGCAGCAGTGAGAAAGGGCCCGGCCCATTGCTGCAGCTCAGGTGAGGGTGGAGAGATCTCTGAGGTGAGCGGGGCTGTGGCAGGAGGTGAGGGGAGCAGTAATCAAGCACTAGTGCGCAGATGCTCTGCATGGGTTAAGCTAGTAAATAATAATTTTCAAGAACTAGAGAGGCCATAGGTTTGCTGGAACAAAAAGCTTTTTGGAAACATCTGTAGGGAGCAGTGTTCCTTCTAAGATGTACACACATGTGCGCGCACACAAGTTTTTTTAATGTCCGCTCAGTTGGCAAAGAGGCACTTTTTAACATGGTGATTCTCTTTTATTTAGCAGGGGGAGAGTAACTGGCCCTATCCACCCCCAGCACAGTACCTCCAGTGACTGTTGCTGCTATCTTATGTTTCTTTTTATATTGTGAGCCCTTTGGGGACAGGGATCCATCTTCTTATTTTTTTTATTATTTCTCTGTGTAAACCACCCTGAGCCATTTTTGGAGGGGTGGTATAGAAATCAAATCAATAAATTAATAAGTAATAAATAATAATTTTCGATCCTGCTCAGGTTGATTCTGGAAGGTCCCACTCTGAATATACGTGCACACACACTGCCTTGATACTGCTGTCCAGAACAAAACTCATTCTGCACACAGATGGGGGGGGAAAAATAGAGAGAACACTGGTTAGGAGGAGACTATTTACACACACACACACACACACACACACACACACACACACACACACAGCCAGGTAATCCATACAAGGTATTCTTATCTAATTGAATCCAATGCCCCAGCCCTGTCTCATTCAAAGAGGTTAGAGACTACCCTACATTAGAAACATTGCATCATACTAGGTTAATTTACACAGTTGAAATCTGAGTAGGAGGAGTGCCCAGCCAAGGTAGGTGATTTGGGAGTGTTCCCAATTGTCAGTTGTTTCTATCCTAAAATCAAGGTAGGAGGACAGGAGAGTGATTGTGTGAGAGGTGGGAGCTGAGCTGGATGATTTTTCCTCCACCCTCAGCTGAGGAGATAATCTGGGCTGAGCATGCCCAACTGAACCAGCTTGCACCTCTCACACTTATCACTCTCCCATCCTCCTACCTTGATTTCAGTGTTCACACAGGATTGCAAATCAGGAGCATGCCCAGCTCTCCTCCCCTAGCTGGGTGCTCCTCCTACCCGTATTTTTATCATTTGAATTAGCCTCCTCTTATACTGTGCAGGAGATGGCAATGGTAAACCCCTCTTATATTCTACCCAAGAAAACCACATGGCCCTGTGGTTGCTAGGAGTTGACACCGACTCGACGGCACAACTCTCCAACTCAGAACTTCCATGCACTCAAAAAGAGGTGAAGCCCTGTCTTTTATTTTAAAATATTTATAGCCCGCCCCTCCAGTATATTACTGCTCAGCGCGGCTCACGACATTCATAAAACAGTTAAAATATAAAACCAGACGAATAAAATTAACTAAATTAAACAAGTTAAAAATCCAAGCAAAAACCACAATCAGAATTAGCTTTTAAAATTTCAAATTAAATTCTTTAAAAAGCTAAAAACTAAGAATTATAATAACTAAAGACTAAAGAACCTACCAGATATAAGCAACAGGTGAAACATTCTAGACCCTCTTTTAAAAAGTGTGTGTTTCATTGTTTTTTAAGAACACTGAGAGAGGTAGCATGGCAAAGCTTTTCAGGGAGGGCGTTCCAAAGCTGAGGGGCCACAACCAAAAAGGTCCTGTCTCTAGTCCCTTCCCACTGGATCTCTGTTATTTATTTATTTTGCATATTTCTATACCGCCCAAAACGCAAGTTCTCTGAGCGGTTTAGAAGACAATAAAAACAACCAATAAAAAGATTAACATATTTCAACAATTAAAATTTAAAAAGTTAAAACTATTAAAACACAATTAAAATACAATTAAAACAATATCTAATTAAAAAGTATGCCATTAAAAGATATGCCATGAGCAGGGAATGAGACAATGAGCAGGTTCAATGAGCAAATAAAACCCTACATGGCTTGGGGCCAGGGTACCTGTCGGACCACATTCGCCCATATGAACCTGCCAAGACCTGCAGGTCTTGGCAGGTTCATATGGGCGAATGTGGTCCGACAGGTACCCTGGCCCCAAGCCATGTAGGGTTTTAAAGGTCAAGACTGGTATCTTGAATCTAGCCTGGAAGCAGACTGGTAGCCAATGAAGCTTCCACAGGATGGGTGTGATACTCATGAAGTGACTTGCACGCATGAGCATCCTTGAGGCAGCATTCTGAGCCAGCTGAAGCTTCCAAACACTCTTCAAGGGCAGCCCAATGTAAAGCACAATGCAGTAGTCCAATCTGGATGTTATCAAAGCATGAGTGATTGAGGTCAGGTCCCACACCCTATCATCTCATACACTGGCTGACATCCAAAGCAACAGTGTGCTTGTGGTAGGATGTTGCTCTGGCACACAGTTGTTGTACTGCCTAGTTGTGCTAAGTCTGGAGATTGTGTTCCAGGTTCATGTTGTGCAATCACAAGCATGCTTGTGCAAACAGTGGGATGCCTCACTTGATTTAAAGGAAACTTTTGCACAAGAATGCTGTGTAAAAGAGCACAGTTCCATACATTCCCGTTTTGTGTGTGCAACTAAGTGATCTTGCACTATCACAACTTTGCTAATAATAATAATTGCTAATAATATTTATTTATTTATTTATTTATTTAACACATTTTTATACCACCCAAAACTTACGTCTCTGGGCGGTTTACAACAAAATAAAAACAGAAAGTAAAACATTAGTTAAAACAAAAACAAAAAGTTTAAAACACCACAACAATTTAAAAATTTTAAAACAATATTTTAAAAGAGCATTAAGATCATTTAAAGAATATTAATTGAAAACCTGGGTGAACAGATGCACCTTTAAAGACTTTTTTAAAGCTGTCAGAGATGGGGAGGCTCTTATTTCACGAGGGAGCGCATTCCAAAGCCTTGGGGCAGCAGTGTAGAAGGCTCGTCCCTGAGTGGCCACCAGATGAGCCGGTGGCAAATGCAGATGGACCTCTCCAGATGATCTCAGTGGGTGGTGGGGTTCATGACGAAGAAGATATTCTCTTAAATGCCCAGGGCCCAAGCTGTTTAGGGCTTTATAGGTTATAACCAACACCATGTATTTTGCCCAGAAACATATTGGCAGCCAGTGTAGCTCCTTCAATACAGGAGTAATATGGTCTCTCTGAGATGACCCAGAGACCAGCCTGGCTGCCGCATTCTGGACCAGCTGTAGTTTCCGGAGCACATACAAGGGCAGCCCCACATAGAGCTCATTGCAATAATCCAGTCTGGAGGTTACTAGCAGATGTACCTCTGTTTTGATTGATCTTTTTGTAGGCTCACGGATTTCAGTCCTAGGACCCTTATTCATATACATACTCAGACATATAAAAATTGTCCACTAATTGCTTATCTATGGAAGGATTCATATGGTGGACAACCCTAACTTCAATCTATCAGCTCCCCAAATAAGAACAAAGGGCCTTCTTTTAAGTGGGTAAATATTTGACAGCCTCCCTTAGTCATATTTGCTTAAGATTTCTAATTATCAGCTAAGTGATTTGAAAAAACAAACAACTTCTCTATATAGTTCCAGGCAACATTTTACTAATCAATATTTATTTGGCTTGTATTCCCAACTGGATGCCATTTGAAGTATTTTAAAGTCATACCGGAAATGGTTTCAGTGCTAAATATATTTATATATGTGCATAAGGGATGTATAAGGGAGTTGCACTTCCAGTATTCATGGAAATCATTAATGTTTGGGGTGGTAGCTTGGGCATCTCCCTTGAGGGAAGCTGTCTCCACACTGGAACCACGTGCATCTCCCCTGAGGAGAAAAAGTGTGAGCACCCAACTTTGAACATTAACAAATACAGGAAGAATGCCTCCCCACCCTGAAGCTTTGTGAATATGTGCACATGACTGACAGCCAAAAGCAACTCTCAAGGCACAACTAGACAGGATAGTGAGAGTTTTGTGACCGAGTCTCATGTGGTTTTTTTGAATGGCTAAATGCAGCTGCTGCCCACCCAGCCACCCCCAGTCAGATCGAGGCTTATCACAGGGGTAGGGACTCAACATTTCCCCCAAATCTAACCACCCTCATGTCTATATGTTTCACCCTGCAGGGTATATATCACAGCTCTGGAAGGATTATTCAAATCAGGAAATAAGAACAGTAGGGAAAGGCTTAACCTTTCCCTCTTGAAGCACCACAACCCTAATCCAAATCAGGAACTCCAGCAGCTTTATATAACCATTAAAAGATAAAACTCAGGGGAGATATAATAGTAGTCTTTAAATATGTGAAGGGCTGCCAGACAGAAGATGGAGAGGATTTGTTTTCTCTTGCTCCTGAGAGATGGCCTAGAACCAATGGGTGGAAATAGCAAGCAAGAAGATTCAAGACATTGTGTCCCAGTTCAGACAAAACAGCAAATCACAGGTAAATGTGCCTAAGGCTGCAATTCTTGGTCATCCGAATGTATGAATCCATCATGAATGCATGAATCCATCATCCAACCATGCCTCAGTTTTTGCCTCCAAACCTGAATTTGAATTACAGTTTGTAGTGAGCTTCACTGCTGAAACCAGAGGTCCTGCATCACCATTGTGCTACCCAAATTATGCTGCCACTGTAACTGGGTTTGGTGTGCAAACTTTGCCTGCCACCACAGAGAGGTTGGCTCAGAGCAGCTTTGAAATGCATCAGTTCTAGGGTGGCTGTATTTCTCACTGGCAGCTTCTCAGATCGAATGCTCCACCTTCTGCCATTGCCTCACTCCTCCTATTGCTTGGCAACAGGGATGCCGCATACATAGAGTTCATGCATTTAAAAGGATAGAGCCACATTGGCAGCAGGAGAGGTCTCCAACACCTGGTCACTGCAGTGTTCTATGCACAAGCACATTAAGCCCTATTCACACACATAAATGAACGCAGTTCTAACCACACACATTTTGAACACCCTCAGTTTCCCCATCCTTGCATTTCCATGACCACCTGAAAGTGCCCCCTTGCCGTCCTGGGGTATCATTAATTGTGCTTGTGCTTGCTGTGTAGCTTAGGAGTTCCTGGAATGGCAGTAGTGCAAGTGGAGTGAGGAAAAGGTTAAAATCCATTGCCCACCTGCTGAAGGTGGACAATGGATGCTGAGAAGGCATGATCACGATGTGCACGCCCTCCCCCATCCCATGTCATAGCTGATAGTTGCTGCTTTACTCATGGGCCGACATTTTGCCCATAGTCTGGTGATTTGAGTGGAATGGAGCTTGCTGGGATACATCCTGGGCAGATTGGAAGAGTAATTACTCTGCCCAGAAGCTGGAGGTTGCAAAACCACAGTTGCTCAATCATCTCTGGCATGATTCTCAGTTTCACAGATTAACCACAGCATTGTCTACCCACAGTTTGATGCTATGTCCAAATGGGGCCTATGAGGAGTTCCTTAGCTATAAGAGCTGCTCAGCAGTGGACAGTCTATCTCACACAGGGGTGAGTTCCCCTCTACTAAAGGTTTTCAAACGGAGACTGGACGGCCATCTGCCAGGGATGCTATAGTACAGGGATTCTCAAGGTTGGGTCCCCCGATGTTATTGGACTTCAACTCCCATAATCCTCAGCCTCAGTGGTCTTTGGTTGGGGATTATGGGTGTTGAAGTCCAATAACATCTGAGGACCCAACCTTGAGAATCCTTGCTATAGTAGATTCCTGGACTAAGCAGGGGGTTGGACTAGAAGACATCCAAGTTCCCTTCCAACTCTAAAACCCTACAATTATTATTTTTTTAAAAAACCATGGAAGATCCGATCATGAATCAACCATTGAATCATCTAGTTGCACTCTCATCATTCAAGAACCAAAGAGAAGGATATACTTGTCTATGTACTTGAAAATGATTGAGAGATGTATGCTCTGTCAAGAGAGTCAGCTTTGAATATTCAATTTTGAGATATAGTTACAAATGGTTTTAGGAGACTATTATACCTTCTGCCTTTCTGAGGATGCAGAATAAAACAATGGTGAAGGCACTATACAGAAGCACTCCTCTCGTACAAGATCCTCTGTTGTAATTTCATTTTGTTCTGTTTAGGAGGACAACATAGAACAGTATATAGCACACTGTCCCCATATTTCTCTTCTGTACCTACAAAATGTAAGCAAGTCGGGCTGTTTCTGTCATTATCCAGCCGGAAAACAAGATTATAGGGCATTCATTCATTCCCACCACAAGCATCAGAGGAAGGGCTCTTCTCAGTCAAACCTACCCCAGAAACACACCCATTCACTCGAGCTGATCCAGTGCTAAATCATAAACTGGAGATTAAAATGAGGATGTTTGAAAGTTAACTCTACCAAAATGAATACAGATTTTTCTTCAGAGAAAATAGGTTTAGGCTGGAAGAAATGTACTGTTACTTCTCTTCCAGAAATCTTACATGCATGACAAAATTCACCCCCCAAATGCATTAAGTGTCCTCCCAATATTCTTTTTCTGATGCCATCATTGATTCTCGTTATTTTATTGGCTTGATAAAACTGAAATTTTAAAAGCAACTGACCATCAACACTGGAAAGCAATAGAAACCACAAAGAGCACCAGCCTACCCAAAATAAGGCAAAAGTTCATTTGCATGAGGAGTTAGATATTGGAAGGGGAAAGGTGAAGAAAACAGAGGCCAGGGGAGATCTTGGAAAACTCCAAGGCAGGAAAAGAAACTGGAAAATGAGAACTGAGGTAAGTGAGGGGACTTTAAAAGATAGCTCTGAAACAGTGTGGAAGCTCATCATCACCTCTACAAATAAAATGGCAGAAGAGCTGCTAAATCCAAACGCTTCCCAGCCAAGTAGGGGATATACAGCAGGGGTGTGCACAAGACCAGTTGGCCTGGTTTGGTTCAAGTCCAAGCTGGACCTGAATTGGACTGGGCCAGTTCAGTCTGGCACCCCCTCCCCCGGTTCAGTTTAGTTCAGGGGTCAGGTTTCACCATTTTTAAAAATTAAAATAATTAGTACTTACCCCTCTGGGGTGATTTGCAGCATAATGGAGGCCAGCAGTATTTAAAAAGTACTTAATTTAAAAAAAAATCGTTCACAAAACCCTCCCTCCCAAACAGCTGGGGGGTGGGTTCGGTCCAGTGCCAAACTGAACAGGGAATGGGGTGTGTTCGGTTTGACACCAGGCCGTTGAACTGAACAGGTTTGATGTTGAACCTGTTCAACATCAAACGTCTTTGCACATCCCTAATATACAGTATGACCACAAGAGGTGATAAGAAAACATTACAAAATCCTCCTTTCCTCCCTTACGCAAGCCAGATCACCAGCTAAGTCCAAACAAACACAACAGCCAACATGTTGTGCAAGGAAATGCCAGCATTTCCAAACGGCCAGGACAGCTGCGTCCATGGAAGGCAGCCTCAGTGGGTCAAAAACACCGGCATTGCCTTGCACAGCAGGTCAGCCAGTCTTGATTAGATAAGAGACCCTGGTTGAGCCAAAGTCACCTTCAAGTGTGACCAGATAAAATTAAGCTTATACAAAATTATTCTGCATCTTTTTGCTGCTCTGCTTTTCATATACTAACTAGAATTGTAGGCTAATGACAAAAGTAGCAGGACATGAAACGTGTATACTCAGACAAGTGTGGACATGTACTGGTATACAAAGTAACACGAATAATCTTCCTGTTCCTTTGCAACCAAACAGATGCACATTCAGTCAGCTTAGTAACTAGAGGGAAGTCATCTAGGGAAGCGGCTCCCAACCTGTGGTAGTCCCAATGTTGCTGGACTACAACTCCCATAATCCCCAGCCACCATAAATTGTAGAGGGGGGACTATGGGAGTTGAAGTTCAACAACATCTGGACTGCCACAGGTTAAGAACCCCTGATCTAGAAGATTGTTTGTTTTAAAAGCAGTATATCTCACCGTCTAGACCACAATGAGCCAGCTGTGGATATCATTGGAGGACCCAGTGTGGGGATAAATGCTGAATTACATCTGGAGCCCATAAAAGTTGCAGCCAGAGCAAAAAGACAGTATTCTTGGTCACTGGCATATATGGCAAATAGATAGTAGTTTTGTCCAGTATAAGTATCATAGATTAAAAAGGTCATTCACACAACCATGCGTGCTGGGGTTGAGGAGAGCTGGGGGGAGGACAGGAGCCTACCTACCTACCCCCACATGATAGCCCACACAACCAGTGCAGTGGTGGTCAGCGAACTTGGGATTGGGAGGAGGAAGTTCTCCCACATTCCACAATGCCCCGCATTTGCCATAGAGAGGCAGCCTGCTGCAAAGAACTGCACTGGCAGTGGCTAACAATAAGTTTCTGGGCAAAATACAAGGTGCTGATTACAACTTATAAAACCCCAAACAGCTTAGGCCCTGGGTCTTTAAGAGAACGTCTTCTTCACTATGAGCCCCATCACCCATTGAAATTATCTGGAGAGGTTCGTCTGCAGTTGCCACCAGCTCCTCTGGTGGCTACGCAGGGATGAGCCTTCTCGGTTGCTGCCCTGAGACTCTGGAATACACTCCCTGCTGGAACAAGTGCCTCCCCAGCTCTGATAACTTTTAAAAAGTCTTTAAAGGCCCGTTTATTTACCCAAGCCTTTTAACTAGGCTTGCAGTATTAAATTGTTTTGAGGTTTTCGTTTGTTTTATTTTGCTGTAAGCCACCCAGAGACAAAAGTTTGGGGTGGTGTGCAAATAAAATAAAATAAAATAAAATAAAATAAAATAAAATAAAATAAAAGCAGCAGGACTCTTCTCCCTGGTCACATGCAGCAGTCAGGGCTCTGTGCTCTATGGCTGCCGCTCCTGGTATCTGTTTTTAGAGCCCTGGCACTGCACATGACCAAAAGGTGAAGTAGGACAGGCTCCTTTTCTGTCCTACCTCACCTTTTGACTGAGTAGCGGATCTGGGCTGCCTGGGGCTGCAGTTGCAGGGTTGGAGATAGGGATGTGCGAAACGTTTCGGATACAAAACGTTTTGTACCCAAAACAGCCTGCTTCCGGTGTTTTGTAGACAAAACAAAACACCCATTTTCCAGATCCAAAAGTTTTGTATACAAAACAAAATGTCCCTATTTCGGCTACGAAACGTTTTGTTGTTTCGGACCTCCATTTTGTGGTGATCTCTGAGTCAGTCTCCATTTTGTGATTGACATCTCTTTGAATTTCCCACCCTTCCAGCCTTCTGATCGGTGACCTAAATCATGGGCTGACCTGCTGACAATTCCCTCCTTGTTCCCCATTGGCTCTTTTGCTTCTTGCCACTCTTTACTGACCCCACATTGGCCAGGGGAAGGGTTGCTAACCCATGGGGTGCTGGGTTCTGCTGTTTCTGTGGTGTTCTAAGTGTAGATTCTCTGGTAGCATATGAGAGTGGATTCTTGTTTTTCACTGAAAATCTCATATGCTACCAGAGAATCTACAATGAACACCTCAGAAACACAAAACCCAGTACCCCAAGAACTTGTGGATATGGAGGTGGTTGGCACCCTATGTGCACTACACAGCCCCTCACTCTGGGAAACCCCAGTGCCCCCCAAGTGGAATTATGGAGCTGCTGAAACCTCCATTATTCCCTATGGGAGAAATCTTAAAAGACACGTACACTTCAGCAATTCACAAAAGATCAGCCCTCTGCCCAATGGAGAGGAGAACTGGTCTTGTGGCTGAGCATGACTTGTCTCCATAGCTAAGCAGGATCTGCCCTGGTTGCATATGAATGGGAGACTTGATGTGTGAGCACTGCAAGATATTCCCCTCAGGGGATGAAGCCACTCTGGGAAGAGCAGAAGGTTTCAAGTTCCCTCCCTGGCTTCTCCAAGATAGGGCTGAGAGAGATTCTTGCCTACAACCTTGGAGAAGCCGCTGCCAGTCTGTGAAGACAATACTGAGCTAGATAGACTAATGGTCTGACTCAGTATATGGCAGTTTCCTATGTTCCTAATTCTTTTGAGATAATTCTGGAAGTTTCCTTGCCCTCATTGGGCACTACCACCCACCACACTCTGCTCTGGGTCATCCCTTTCTCCTTGATTTGAAGTGATACATTTGCTGGAATCCCCATTATTCCCTATGGGGAAATTCTTAAAGATGTGTAAACTTAAAAAATTCACAAAAAATCAGCCCTTTGCCTAATTCCTTTGAAATTTGGGTGGTAGCTTCCACCCATTGGACACTACCACCACCACCCACTCTTTTTGCCCTGGGACCCTTTTTAAAAATCCAAATAGTTTCGGATTCGGATTCGGAAAATTTGGCTACAAAACAAAACATGGCTGATTCGGATTCAGAAAATTTGGGTACAAAACAAAACAGGGGTGTTTCGATTCGGATACAAATCGAAACAAGAAAATTCCAAAATGCACCCCCCCAGTTGGAGACCTCCTAGTTTCCCAAATGACATGGGCTGCTTCAGGAGGAGAGATTTACCCAAGCAGCCTGTGTTATGTGAACAACCTTACTGTACTGTGCTGAATAAGGTGCATTGGACGTTCAGTCCAATATGGCAAGCTGCATAACAATGCAGCAAACTGTTCCCAAGAACAAACCTTTGGATCTCTTTCTAGCGATGGTCCATCGGTAATAATGCCATGCTGGACACGTGATCCTGACAATACTTATGCACTGATCGATATCTGCCTCTAATATCTGAGCTCACAGCAAAAGAGCAAAAAGCTGAAGAATCTACGCAGGTTGCTTCAGTCTTTCAGTGTATTCATTCTTTTCTTAAAGGCTAGATTTTGGATAAATGTTCAGAACAGGTAAGGAACAGCCAATTCCTTGCCCTCATTACATCAAACAAGACAATGAAGCCCACTCAGTATCAAGCAACACTTTGCTGGCTCTAATCAGAGGCTTTGGTGTGACAAATGACCAAATGAACTGCTATTCTGGGAGAAGAAATTGCAGTGACACATTCAGATGCTAGCAAATGAGGAGGAAGGCAGAGAACAAGAGTGTGTATAAAATCATCTAAAATGTAATGACGAAAACCTCACATTCATGAATCAGGCAGTGACGCACCTAGGTAACTTTGGTGGCCGGACCGCACCCGCTGCAAGCCTCCCCCCCCCCCATGGGCCCTCCTGCATTTTGGGGGGCCTCCTGCTGCCACCCCGCACCTGCCCTGCCTCACTGCACCGAACTGCCAAAATTTACCTTAAAATTTAGCTGCCAATGTGTGCAGCCAGGGGTGGGGGTGGGGATGAACTGTGCAGGCTTCCCCCTGCCCTGTGGCAGCAGCAGCCCTTGAAAACTGCAAGGTGCTCCAGCACACCTGCACAGAACACAGGTGCACTCGAGCATCTCACAGTTTTCCAGGGCCGCTGAGCCAGATGGGCAGGCACGGCGACCACTCTGCCCACCACCACTGCTGCCACCACGGGGTGGGGGGAGGCCTGCAATTACAGTTTTTAGGTGCTAATTGGCACTGGTAAATTAGAAGTTAAACTGCATAAGATTTTAATTCCAGAACCAAATTGGTTAAGCTTTGAGATATTTGGAATCCAAAACAGGCACTTAGAGAAATTTACTTCTACTAGTGACTCCAAAATTCTATTTTTCCACCATGTCCCCATCCCCAAGAAGCATGATGTTCATAAATGTAAACTTTATTACTTGCTATAGCACAGTTGAAAGGTTTTAGAAGAAAACAAAACCTGTGGAAAATAACATTGGACAGCATCCAGACTAAGCTAGTCATTACTAAATCTCACTGAAATTAATTAAAGCAACTTAAATGAGCGATGATTAACTAGTCTCATGGTTTTCAGTGGTGCTTAGTCAAGACTAATTAGTCTGGATTAATTCTATTTAATCCTCTAGTTTAATCCTATTTAATTTAATCTAATTTTAAATTCATTCGTTCGTTCGTTCAATTTCTATACCGCCTTCCAAAAATGACTCAGGGCGGTTTACACAGAGAAATAATACATAAATAAGATGGATCCCTGTCCCCAAAGGGCTCACAATCTAAAGAGAAAAATAAGATAGACACCAGCAACAGTCACTGGAGGTACTGTGCTGGGGGTGGATAGGGCCAGTTACTCTCCCGCTGCTAAATTAAAATCTCTTTTAAGACTTCATTGAAATATTTTTGCAAATGCACATGTTTCATTTGATGACTACAGCCTCAAGTGGAGACCTGCATGTATGTATGTGAGCATCATAGATCAAAAATCTGAGAGATAACTTCTACAGCACCTCCCACCATCTTGAACACAACCCAGTGGAGTCATTTCTTGCATTCAGAGTCAAAACAACATGTGCTGTGTGACTGAGGAGAAATAAAGAGATGTATATGCTGAACCAGTCTGATGTATGAAACAAGGGGTCATAGATTTAGTCAACAACAGTTTCTGTGATCACAGCACCTGGAAAAAAGCAGTGCCATAGTAATAGGGGTGTGCAGGCCCGGTTTGACTGGTTCAGACCCGAACCAGACCCAAAAAAGGAGTTCCAGTACGAGTTCAAGCCAAACCTGTCCCGGTTCTAACAAACCGGTTCAGAACTGGTTCGGCAGTTCAAGGGGGCATGCTTGTAAAGGGGGGAACCTTGCATACCTTTTCCAAAAACCCTTTAAAAGGTGGTGAGAGAGCACCTGTATGTGGCACAGCAGCACAGCTCCTCCAAATTGTCCAGACGAGGCCCAGCACTCCAGCTTGGTCTGGTTCAGGCCTCCACGCATGTGCGGAGGCTGGAACCGGACCACACTGGAGCACCAAGCCCGGTCCAGACAATTTGGGGTAGCTGTGCCACTGTACTGCATGCAGGTGCCCTCTTGCCACCATTATTAGGGTCTTATTTAAGATAAGAAGGGTTCCCCTCTTTGCTTGTAAAGGGGAATCCTTACCAGATTCCCCTTTACAAGCATGTCCCCTCAAACCATTTGGCTCAGTTCAACACTCAGACTGAACTGGGGGCCAGAGTAAAAGCAAAGTGCCGGAATCGATTTGTGCACACCCCTACATGGTAATATAAAATGCTGTAGCTTATATCTGCAATAGCCTCATTTATCCCTATGAATACACAGTCAGGATTGTTCATGTGGGTAGAATAAGCATTGTGAAGGCAGCCTTTTGTAAAGTCAAGTTCATGTATTCACATATGCAACTGTATTTGCAAAAATATTTCAATAAAGTCTTAAAACTGAGATGGAGCTCTAGAGTGATTTTTACGGAAGTGGTCTTGAAATTACACAGCAGCTTGAATAAAACAGGTACTGTGTGATTATCAAGTTCTTCTCTTCTAGCCATAAAGAAATCCTTCTGCAGTTATGCAAGTCCATTTTCCACAAGAGCTGTCCTGGAGTCAAGGAAGCTGCAAAGCAGGAACAGAAAAAATTACATGGTTTCCACTTCACCAACCCCGGAGATGGAGGCTAAATATTGTTTTTGTGTATAGTCATGTATAAACTTGCAATCACAGAAACACATTCTGCCCAGATATTTTTATGCCATCATGTTAATCTTATCTGCAGTAACCATCTTTAAATGCTACAGAGTTTTTCAATTCCAGTAAAAAAATAAAGGTATCTAACATATCAAAACATTTTGAACAGACAGACATGTAAGAGATAAATCAGTCTTTGTAATTTCTGCTGGAATATACTGGCTACTATAGGAAACTATAGGTTTTGTTACATTTGCTGATAAGATCACTTGTGACTGTCTGAATTCTTGGTTGCTGTTTCTGGACAAAATTTACAAATATGAATATAACAATATGACAAATATTTATATACTGCTTTTCAGCAAAAGCTTCCCAAAGCAGTAAGTAAGTAGAAAGAAAGAAAGAAAGAAAGAAAGAAAGAAAGAAAGAAAGAAAGAAAGAAAGAAAGAAAGAAAGAAAGGCTCCCAGTCCCCAAAGGACTTGCAATCTAAAAAAGAAACATAAGATAGACCCCAGCAACAGTCACTGGAGGGATGCTGTGCTGGGGATGGATAGGGCCAGTTGCTCTCCCCCTGCTCAATAAAGAGAATCACCACTAAAAAGGTTCCTCTTTGCTCAGTTAGCAGGGGACACTGGGGGCTGGAGGTGACATTAATTTAACTTGGAGAAGCATATTGTGCTCTTTCCCACAAATGTCAGCAGAATATACTTCTGGGTGGCCCAGTTCTGTAGCCTGTAGATTTGTCCCACTAACTTCAATAGCACAGCTCTTGGGTAACTTAATCTGGAGGTGAGCTTATACCCAGGGGTAGGCAACCTTTGGCACTCCAACTATTGTTGAACTACAACCCCCATCATCTGGAAAAAAATTGTTGCTTGGGATGAAGGGAGTTGTAGTTCAACAACAGGTGAAGTGCCAAAGATAACCTACCCTTGGCTCATCTATATTCTACTTGTAATTGTAGTAGCATGTCTCCCTAACTCTAATACTTAAATTTGTGTTTTTATGCATATATGTGTATCCACAAGCATAAACTTGGCTATAGGCCACTTCCAGCCCCAGAGGCAAGATGCCTCTAAACACCAGTTTCAAGGGAACAACAGCAGGAGAGAGGGCATGCCCTCACCTTTTGCCTGTGGGCTTCTCCGAGGCATCTGAGCCACTGGTGGTGCAGTGGTAAAACTGCCGCCCTGTAACCAGAAGGTTACAAGTTCGATCCTGACCAGGGGCCAGAGGTGTAACTATAGGGGGGGCAGGGGGGGCACGTGCCCCGGGCGCCATCTTTTTTGGTCACATGGGGGGCGCCGCCATGACAAAAATTTTTTTTTAATTTTTTGTTAATACAAATGTTTCCTGCTCAGTGCAGCAGCACTGCAGCAGTCAAGGGAGCACGTCGGCGCCCCCTCCCCCACGAGCGGTCCCTTCCGCGCCGCCCGCGCCCCCCCCCCCCATTGCTTTGCTGGCGCCTGGCGGCCAGTCAGTGGCCTGGCTTGGCAGTGGCGGCAGGCGCTTGTGAGGAAAAACCTAAGTATAATGTAGTATGTTGGGGGCCGCAGGGGGGCCATTTCAGTGCTTGCCCCGGGCGCCGTTTTCCCTAGTTACGCCTCTGCCAGGGGCTCATGGTTGACTCAGCCTTCCATCCTTCCGAGGTCGGTAAAATGAGTACCCAGAATGTTGGGGGCAATATGCTACATCATTGTAAACCGCTTAGAGAACTTCGGCTATAGAGCGGTATATAAATGTAAGTGCTATTGCTATTGCTATCTGGTGGGCCACTTTGGGAAACAGGATGCTGGACTGGATGGGCTTTGGGCCTGATCCAGCAAGGCTGTTCTTATGTTTCTATGCACTTAAATGTTACAGTTATGAGACAAGCTACTACAATCACTAACGTGTGGTACTACTGAAATTAGTGGAACACAATATCCCCTCTAATTTTTTTACACCTGTGTGCGGAATAAGTTTTGTTCTGGGCACCAGAGTTGGGCCTTCTTGATTCAACCTGCGCAGAATCTAAAATTGTTGGAAATGAAGGACTATGTGCTGTCTCTTGTCTCAATGACATAGGAGGACAGACTAGTGAGTCAGAGGGATAGAGGGTCAGGACATTGGTCATCCCTTCTCTACTGCTCTGACACTATCCCTTTGGAATGTAGATTGCTACTCTCAGGGACACTTCCTTCCTGCCTGCCTTGTCACTTCTTCTCTCCCTTCTCTTCCTGTTCCTTCTACCTTGCAACATGAAAGCTCCTCTAGATTATTTATTTATTTATTTATTTATTTATTTATTTATTTATAAACCGCCCCATCCAGAGGCTCTGGGTGGTGTACAATAACTTTTAAAAAGACATAAAATCCATAATTAAAACAATGCTAAAACAATATAAAAACACTTCAAAAATGATTAAAAGTATTAAAAAAGAATTAAAATACTTTTGAAAACAACAACACTTTATAAGCCTTGGAAGGCCAGGCCAAATAAATAGGTTTTTAGGGCACTCTTAAAGTCTGACAGCGAGCCTAAACTGCGGATATCTGCCGGGAGTGCATTCCGTAGACCAGGAGCAGCTGCAGAAAAGGCCTGGTTCTGAGTCGCCACCAGACGTACTGGTGGCAACTGGAGACGGACCTCTCCAGATGACCTGAACGAGCGATGGGGATCATACCGAAGAAGGCGCTGTCTAAGGTAACCCGGACCCACACTGTTCAGGGCTTTAAAGGTAATAACCAGCACTTTGTATTTCGCCCGGAAACATATTGGCAGCCAGTGCAGCTGTTTTAAGACAGGCATAATATGGTCTCTCCGGGATACCCCAGAGACCAATCTGGCTGCCACATTTTGAACTAACTAAAGTTTCTGAACTGCGTACAAAGGTAGCCCCACATAGAGTGCATTGCAGTAGTCAAGCCTGGAGGTTACCAGCTGATGCACCACTGTTTTGAGATCATTCTCTTCAAGGAATGGACGCAGCTGTCGAATCAGCCGAAGCTGATAGAAAGCGCTCCTGGCCATAGCCTCCACTTGAGATACCATGGTGAGGCCTGGATCCAAGAGCACTCCCAAGCTGCGTACCTGTTCCTTCTGGGGGAGTGTAACCCCATCCAGTACAGGAAGATCTAACTCATCCCTTAAATTCCGATCCCCCACAATGAGCACCTCCGTCTTGCTTGGATTCAGCTTCAATTTGTTATCCCTCATCCAGCCCATTACTGCCCATAGGCAGGCATTTAGGGAGTGAATGCCATTTCCTGATGATGAAGATAATGATGATAAGGAGAAATAGATTTGGGTGTCATCAGCATACTTATAACACCCTGCACCAAATCTCCTGATGACCTCACCCAGCAGTTTCATGTAGATGTTAAAAAGCATTGGTGACAAAATGGAGCCCTGAGGGATTCCATATAATAGCTCCCATTTTAAAGAGGAACTGTCACCAAGCTCCACCATCTGGAATCTTCCTGAGAGATAGGAGTGGAACCACTGCAAAGGAGGGCCTCCTATCCCCAATTCCCCCAGGTAATCCAGAAGGATACCATGGTCAATGGTATTGAACATCGCCAAGAGATCCAGAAGAACCAACAGAGTCACAATCCCTCTGTCAATTCCCTGGTAAAGGTCATCCATCTGGCCAACCAAGGCAGACTCAACACCATAGCCCGCTCTAAAGCTAGTTTGAAATGGGTCTAGATAATCGGTTTCCTCCAAAACCGCCTCGAGCTGGTTAGCCACCACTCTCTCAATCACCTTACACAACCATGGGAGATTGGAGACCGGCCTATAACTGTCCATCACTGAGGGATCTAGAGAAGGCTTCTTAAGAAGTTGATATCCTACCCTCCCTCAGCGATGAGTTAATGATATTAACTAAGCCATCCCCAACAATCTCCCTGCTAGATAAAAGCAGCCAAGTCGGGCAAGGATCCAGAGAACATGTAGTAGGCCGCACTGCCCCAAGCAGCTTGTCCACGTCATCAGGCATCACAAATTGAAACTGATCCAATCTAATACTGCAAGAGGGATTGCTGGACACCACCTTAATAGACCCTGCAGGAACATTGGAGTCCAAGTCGGCCCAAATACAGGAGATTTTGTCCGCAAAGAACCCATTGAAAGCATCACAGCAGAACAAAGTCCCCGGGGATTGGTTTGAATTGGAAGGAGCCTGAATCAAACTCCTCACAACCTGGGACAGCTCTGCCGGATGCGAACCCGCAGAAGCAATGCACGTAGACCAGAATTGTTTTTTTGCCACACATACCGCCTCCACATAAACCTTCAAATGGGCTCTAGATTAGAGATCCCATCTCCTCACTTTCCTATCTAGAATGGAGTTCTCTAATAAATACCACTTATATTGATTTGAAACTATGAACAGGCTCCAATTTATTTTATTCTCAGTATACACTCATGCCTAACTAAATTCCTCTGTGTTGTGCCTCTGTGCACTCTGCTATAATGAAAAAGGGTTTCTCTTACCAGAGAGAATTCCCAACAAAAATTAACTTAGCAGACATCAAAAAACTTGTGCATGCCTTAGAGAGAACACTGGTGGGACACACTTGTCCTATTAATTTCAGGGGGAGTACTCATGAATAACTTAGTCTCGATGTAAGCCAGTGACTGGAGTATGCTGTCTCATAACTGTACAATTTAAATGTGCATGTGTGTACATAAATACTAAAAATTTCTGTGAGGCACATATGCTGAAAGTTTTAGGCAGAAGGGGTCTAAAATTTTAGACAGAAGGGGATTTTAAAAAAAGTTTAAAAACTCGTTCTAGTGTATGGTCCTATGCCATAGAATAGGGATGAGCAACTGGTAGCCTGAGGACAGAATTCAGCCCATAGAAGGACAGCAAGTCCTGGGAGGATGCTAGTGGAATGCTAGTAGAATGCAAGTGCTGATAGTGGAGACTTGAATAATTTCCCGGAATACTTTTTTGTATATTTTGGATCACCACTGAGGGTTCAGGGGATGAGATAAATCACGTTAGTCTTGTGGATGGTCTCAAAACTACTGTGAATTTTTCTGAGTATGGGGGTCTCAACTTCAAAGAAAATACCATGCCTCTGTGGACGGTGGCAACAACTGTGCTAGAAACACTGCTAATCTTCCCAGCAGTCAGCCCCCCACTGGCTGCCATTTCCCCCCAAACATCTGCTTGACATAGCAGGTGATCTCCCCACTCCCAAGCCATGACTGGGAAGGTTCCAAAAGGTAACAAGCCATTGCAACATTATGCAAGAGGCAAAGAACATTTTGGGAAGTATGGCAGAACTAATTACTGGGGCTTCTGCTGCTGAGGAGTCTAAACATTTTATTATTTATTATTATTTTCATTATATATCCTGATCTTCCTCCAAGGAGCCCAGAGCGGTGTACTACATACTTAAGTTTCTCCTCACAACAACCCTGTTAAGTAGGTTTTTCTTTCCTATTGTCTAGAACAGAGAACTACCCACTGGTATACGTGACAGCTGGTGGTAAATTTCTATATCAAGAAATCAAATTCACACTTTCTACCCGGTTTAAACCAAATGTGCATTCCCACTCTAGAATACATGGCATAATGAAGTTATTTTTCTCTATATTATGATACATAAAAATGTTATACATGACTTTTTGTACTATATACATAAACAATTACAGGCATACCGGCATCAAGCTGGGTATACACAAGCATAGATATCACAGTTAAATGGTTTTCTTCTTCCTGGCTACTGTAAAGAACTTCTGATGCTTGTTGGTCAAGCATTCTAGTTTAACAAGAACCTGTTATTATTGGCTGCATCACTTCAAAATTTCAAATTATTCCCAAAA
Organism: Hemicordylus capensis; assembly: GCF_027244095.1. NCBI lineage: Eukaryota > Metazoa > Chordata > Lepidosauria > Squamata > Cordylidae > Hemicordylus > Hemicordylus capensis. The sequence goes on along the minus strand of NC_069658.1, from coordinate 123,222,340 downwards.
TAAGTGCTGAGCATATGCCTAACACTTTCACTGAAATCAATGGAATATGTAAACAAGGTCACAATCTTGCTTAGGTTCAACACCTGAGTTGAACATTTTTAACACAAGTTGAACATAGATGGAACAGTAGCTCAGTGGTACGGTCTCTACAAGCCACTACTACGTACAGTGGTACGGTAACGTAGCTCTTCTCCCAGTGGAGAAGAAAACGTAAGTACAAATCCCTCCCTCATATTCTTGAGAAAGATTGTTGGGACAGTTAAATAGCCAACCATTACAGCTGAGACCTATCCTTCTAATAAACTTTCTCTAAATACTGTAAACAGCCAACAAAACCAGAATGAAGATAGAAAGTCAGCAGGGGAGGGGGCACTTCCCAGTGTATTGCACAGAGTGCCAAATGTACGACTATTTGCCCCATGGGCAGAAGTCACGGGTGTGTGCTCGGTGCAAGGCACTCCTGGTTCTCAGAGAACAAGTTCATTCCCTTGAGACCAAGATGGCAGATCTGGAGAAGGATGGAGAGGCATGCAGACAAGACCTTCAGGGACATGGTAGAGGCATCCCACTCCAGGGCTGGTAGGTCCTCTGCTGTCAGGGAGAATGAAGGTCTTGGGGAAGGAGGATATCAGTCTGAGGAAGAGGGAAATGCTCCTTTAGAAGGGACCCCTTCCATGGATGATGAGCCCATATCCTCTCACACAGGGGATACTCCTTTGGAGGGGTGGAGGCCTCCTTGTAGTGGGTGATTGGCTCAGAGGTATAGAGAGATGGGTTGGTGGTCCGCGTGTTGACTGCACAGTGACTTGCCTGCCTGGTGTGAAGGTTGCGGACATCACACAGTGTCTAGATAGGCTCTTAGGCAGTGCTGAGGAGGAGACAGCTGTCGTGGTGCACGTTGGCACCCACAATAAGTGGAAATGTAGTCAGAAGGTCCTGGAAGCCTAATTTAGGCTGATATGTAGTATACTGAAGTCCAAGACCCCCAAGGTAGCATTCTCAGAAATGCTACCTGTTCCACAGGCAGGTACAGTAAGACAGGCAGAGCTGAGGGGTTTCAATGCATGGATGAGATGATGGTGTCAGGAGGAGGAGTTTAGATTTGTTAGGCACCGGGATACATTTTGGGGCAAGCAAGGCCTGTATAAAAGGGACGATTTTGGTTCTATCTTGTTCTATCTTGAACCAATATAGAACCAGACTACTGGCACTTAAAATCTGTCGGAGAATAGCCGACAGAAGCTGGGCAGTATCCAGTTCGGAAAATGCCATCCTTTAAAGTGCGAGGGTGCAAAGGATTTAGATAAAACAGAAGGGGACTATGCAGAACCACATAAAGAGCAGACAGAAGGCTGTGCCAGCTGGTCAAAGAGTCAAAAGAAAGATAGCATACACCAGGTGTGAGATTCAGTGCAAAGTTGCTTATATGCCATTGCCAGAAGCCTCCGAGCCAAGATGGGTGAGCTGGAGTGCTTGGTTGCTAACCCAGAAATAGATATAGTGGGCATAACAGAAACATGGTGGAACAGTGAGAACCAGCGAGACACTGAGCCGGGTCTCACGATCAGTGAGACCCGGTTTGGATAGTGAGCGGGGAGAGGAGGCTAGGCCCTGAGCGGCTGGATTGGCCGCCCACATGATTGCCAGCTCCATGACAGAGCCGAGCAGGGCCCCCCGGAAGCTCCAGCATGCCCCGCGCGAGTGCGCAGGGCATGCTGGCGAGAACCCCGGAGCCGGGAGGCAGCTTTTCGCCTACCCTCCAGGGGTCTCCTCTTGAGTAGCTGCTCTGTGGAGCTGCACACTCAGGTTAACTGCCTGCGAGCCCAATGGCTCCCACGATCAGGCAAAATCAGGCTAGGCTCCCCTAGCCCAATTTTGTCTGGTCGTGGGAATAGACCCACTGTTATCCCTGGATATAAACTCTATAGAAAGGACAGGGAGGGGAACCTTGGTGGTGGAGTAGCATGCATGTTAAAGAAGGTATAGAATCTAACAAGCTAGAAAACCTAGGTGGACTGGAGTCCTCCACAGAAACCCTGTGGGTGACAATACAAGGCCTGAAAGGAAATGTGGTACTGGGGACGTGCTATCACCCTCCAGATGAAAACGCTGACAGTGACTGGGAGTTACAGCAGGAAATCAGGGAGGTGTCACGGAGAGTCAGGGCTGTAATAATGGGTGACTTCAATTACCCACACATAGACTGAGTAAATTCAAAGTCAGGTAATGACAGAGAGGTCAAATTTCTAGATACGCTGAATGACTGTGCCCTAGAACAGTTGGTCTTGGAACCAACCAGATAGAAGGCGACCTTGGACATAATCCTGAGTGGCACCCAGGACCTGGTGTGTGATGTCAGTGTCATTGACCCTTTAGGGAACAGTGACCACAGTGCCATCAAATTCAGCATACATGTGGGGAGAGAGTCACTAAGAAAGTCTAACACATACATTTTGAATTTCAGAAGAGGAAACTTCTCCAAAATAAGAAGTACGGTTAAAAGAAAGCTGAAGGGGGAAATTAGGAGAGTGACTTCGCTCCAGAATGCATGGAGTTTACTCCAAACCAGAATACTAGAAACCCATTTAGATTGGGAGCTGATCTTGTGGTAGCTGATCTTAGATCGGGAGAGCTGATCTTGTGGTAGCAAGCATGACTTGTCCCCATAGCTAAACAGGGTCCACCCTGGTTGCATATGAATGGGAGACTAGAAGTGTGAGCACTGTAAGATATTCCCCTCAGGAGATGAAGCCACTCTGGGAAGAGCAGAAGGTTTCAAGATCCCTCCCTGACTTCGCCAAGGTAGGGCTGAGAGAGATTCATGCCTGCAACCTTGGAGAACCTGCTGCCAGTCTGTGAAGACAATACTGAGCTAGATAGACCAATAGTCTGACTTGGTATATGACAGCTTCCTATGTTTCTATGTTCCTGTTGTATACCCAAAAGGAGGATAGGTACCACTAAGTCCAGGAGGATGCCAGCATGGCTAACTGGAAATGTCAAGGAAGCCATAAAAGGGAAGAAGACTTCCCTCCAAATTTGGAAGGTCTGTCCAAATGAAGAGAACAGAAATGAACATAAACACTGTCAAAAAAAATTGCAAGGTGACAATTAGGGAGGCAAAAAGAGAGTTTGAGGAATATTAAGCTAAAAGCATTAAGGGGAATAACAAAAATTTCTTTAAATACATCAGAAGCAGGAAACCTGCCGGGGAGGTGGTTGGACCATTAGACAATGAGAGAGTGAAAGGGTTTATTAAGGAGGATATGGAGGTTGCAGAGAAGCTAAAGAGTTCTTTGCGTCTGTATACATGTCAGAGGATATTGAGAATATACCTATTCCTGAACCAGGCTTTTCGTGGATAGAGGCTAAAGAACTGAGTCAGATAGAAGTGACAAGAGATGATGTTCTAAACTGCCTGGAAAAACTGAAAACTAGAAATCCATCCAAGAGTCCTCAGAGAACTCAAATGTGAAATTCCTGACCTCCTTGCTAGAATATATAACTTGTCCCTGCAATAAGGCTCTGTACCAGAGGACTGGAAAGTAGCAAATTTAACACTGATTTTCAAAAAGGGATCCAGGGGCGATCTGGGAAATTACAGGCCAGTTAGCTTAACATCTGTTTCAGGCAAATTGATGGAAAACATCCTCAAGGATAAAATTGTAAAGCACATAGAAGAACAGGTCCTGCTGGGGGAGAACCAGCATGGCTTCTGCAAAGGTAAATCTTGCTTCACTAACCATTTGGAGTTCTTTGAGAGTGTCAACAAGTGTGTGGATCAAGGTGATCCAGTTGACATAGTCTACCTGGACTTCCAAAAAGCTTTTGACAAAGTTCCTCATCAAAGACTCCTGAGGAAACTTAGCAGTCATGGGATAAGGGGATAAGTACATGTGTGGATTGCTAACTGATTGAAAGACAGGAAACAAAGGGTAGGGGTAATAGGAGAGTTTTCACAATGGAGGGAAGTAAGAAGTCGGGTTCCCCAGGGATCTGTACTGGGACCGATGCTTTTCAATTTATGCATAAATGGCCTAGAAGTAGGGGTAAGCAGCGAGGTGGCCAGATTTGCAGATGATACCAAACTCTTTTGGGTAGTGAAATCAAAAACTGATTGTGAGGACTCCAAAAGGATCTCTCCAAACTGGGTGAGTGGGCGACAAAATGGCAAATGCAAGTTCAGTGTTGGCAAGTGTAAAGTGATGCACATTGGGACGACAAACCCCAACTTCAAGTATACGCTGATGGGATCTGAGCTGTTGGTGACGGACCAGGAGAGGGATCTTGGGGTCATGGTGGACAGCTCGTTGAAAGTGTCGACTCAGTGTGAAAAAGATCAATTCCATGCTAGGGATCATTAGGAAGAGGATTGAAAATAAAACTGCTCATATTATAATGCCCTTATACAAAACTATGGTGTGGCCACACCTGGAGTACTGCGTACAATTCTGGTCACCACATCTAAAAATAGACATTGTAGACCTGGAAAAGGTACAGAAGAGGGCAACCAAGATGATCAGGGGTCTAGAGCACCTTTCTTATGAGGCAAGGGTACAATACCTGGGGCTATTTAGCTTTTTAAAAAGATGACTGCGGAGAGACATGATAGAGGTCTATAAAATCATGCATGGTGTGGTTTTCTCACATAACACTAGAACCAGGGGTCATCCCAGGAAATTGATTTCCATGAAATCTAGGACCAGCAAACGGAAATACTTTTTCACACAATTCATAATCAACTTGTGGAATTCTCTGCCACAAGATGTGGTGACAGCCAACAACCTGGATGGCTTTAAGATTGGTTTGGATAACTTCATCAAGGAGACATCTAGCATCGGCTACTAGTTGGAGGGCTTTAGGCCACCTCCTGCCATAAAGGCAGGATGCCTCTGAGTACCAGTTGCAGGGGAGTAACAGCCCAAGGGATAGCATGCCCTCACATCCTGTCTGTAGGCTTCCAGAGGCATCTGGTGGGCCACTGTGTGAAACAGGATGCTGTACTAAATGGGCCTTGAGCTTGATCCAGCAGGGCTGTTCTTATGGTAGAGTTTTGCATTCAGGAAGTCTCAGGTTTAATCCCTAAGAAATCCCCTTTTCCAGGTAAGAAAATACTTTTGTAAAGTGAAATCCGTGCAATCAGACAAGAATCTTTCCCCAGCTTTCCCAGTCTGAAATACTGTCTGCATTCACACATAACACCGAACCATTGGTCCAATCGACCTACGGCTCTGATCCCCAGCCCCACCCTGCTCTCCTGTGTGAATTCGGATGTAAAAGAGAGCAAGGAGCTTGCATTCAGGGAGAATGCAGAGAGGAGGAGGAACTGGCAGTAGGGGTCTCCTTCTTGCTTGAAGGGCAGCCCTCACAGCCAATCATAGCCAAAGAGAGGGAGAAGCTTCCTCCCTCAACTCCCTTCACAGGGAATGCAGCCTGCGGTCCTGAATTTGGCTGTAACGCAGGCTGTATTTAACCTCAAGTTGGGGTGATGAAACTCACTACAACCCAAGGGCTCAGATTGGAGTTACAAAACCAAAACCTCAGGCCAGTCGCCTCAAAGAACCAGAGTTTCCTGCATTCGGACGTGCTGGTTTGGCAACCTCGGCCCCCTTAAACTCCAGTTCCACATTATATGTGAATGCAGCTGCTGAAAAACTGCTGCCAATCAGAATAGACAATTATGAGCTAGATGGACCATTGTCTGACTCAATATAAGGCCATTGCCTATGTCTTATTTTTAAACTTTTGGGTTTAAATCATAAGTTTTGGGCGGTATATATATATGTGCTAAAGACAGACAGAACTTTATTACAGTCATAAACCAATATACAAATAAATACTAACAATGCATTGTGCAAATAAAATAAAAAAGAGAAGAAAGAAATATATATACTGCTTATGAAATGCTTTGCTAAAGATCAGATTGAGTTTTGCAAATTATAAAACAAAACCTGGCCACTATATTAATATTTTTTTCATCTGGATTAGGTAATAAAAACTTCAAATAAAAAAACATCAGAGAGTCCTAAAAACTTAGACAATAAGGGGGAGATTAATCTCGAGCAGGCTTCCTTTAAAAAAATCACAATATAAAATTGAATATGTACTGGCCTCCACTTGGCCAGAACCGCAAGGGCAGAGGTGGGCAGGGAAAGGGATGCCCTTGAATCTGCCCTCTAAAAAAGCAGATGGAAGGGCATCCATTCGGGCCAATGTCAATGCGTGTCTGAATTTGAGGATAATAATAAAATACAGATAGCCTGCTGGCTTGAAATTAAACAATTGCGCTCCAAGATAGATGGTCTTTGAAATAGAAGCAGCTTCCTCTTGCAATCCTACATCAATGATGCGTTGTTTGATCTCCCCCTTAGCCCGGTCATTGCCCATCTGCAGCAGAACCTCTGGAGGAAACCCATAGTAAGTTAATTTATCAATAATCAATGAAAAATATTTAAATTTAAATGGATCAGTCTTAATGAGGGAAGCCAAGCCTGAGCTGGAGGACATAAATTTTAACCAGAATAGGAAAAGAGTTCTCCAGACTCCGGATTCCATTCACAGCAGGCCAACCCCTCTTCTCAGTACCACCGATGGAACACAACGAGGGACAGCTAATAAGGGTCTCAGGAATTTAGATTGCAAAACTTCTAAATTCAAGAAGTTTCGAGGTGGACCTAATTGAGCACCATAAAACAACTGAGAATACACTTTGGTGGTAAATAGTTTAACCTCTGCGGGGATAAAAGAAGCACCTCTCGAATCGTAAAAGGAAGTTATGAGTTTTGTGGGGAGTTGAACCAACATCAGAGAGGAATTATAATGGGCACTGCGAGATCCCGAGGAGTGAATGTGCTAAATAAATAAATAAATAAATAAATAAATAAATAAATAACCATGCCTCTTGTTGATACATTTTGACAGCCAAGCAGGTATGCTCAAATGGAGTATGTGTTAGAGCTAAAAAGTGGGGGGGGGAGCGGGGGGCAGCCCAGCCTGGAATGCTTTAGGCCAAGCCTGGATATGACTACAGCAGTTGTCTTTTTAAACAAAACTGATGTTCTAAATATATTGTTTATAAGTAGCAATGTCTGAGCAAGATAAGCATATATCAACTAAAGAATATACGAGCAATGTTCAGTTATAGATGGCAGCAGCAGGCCCTCCCATGTGCTTTTTTAGGGGGGGGGGTGCTGATTTTCCTTTTTGTAACATTAATATTGTCCTGCCCATCTTCTTGCCATCTTCTTTCCTATTTTCTGAAGTTATTGCTGTGCCCTACTTATCCAGGCTGCCTATAACAACCTGTCACTGCTGTCATGAAAGTATTGCCAGAAGTGTTCTTGTCATCTCCTTAAAAAAAAATAAAAAAAGAGTGAGAGGCCATTTCATTTTCTGCCTGCTTTTATAAGGATCTTACCCTTTTCTGTCTTGCATCTCCCTCATTGCCAAATTTCTGCACTGTTTTCTATATAAATATTTCTAAAGAAGAAACTTTTCAAAATATTGAACATTCCAAGTGCCTTAAGGTCTCCCCAGTATACTCAGTCAAAAATACCCACAAACTAATTAGGCATCACTGGCTGATTTTTATTTAAAACAAACAAACAAACAAACAAACAAAAACAAATAAACAAGCCAACCCCACAGAACTCCCACACATGCCATTTATGTGTGGAATCCGCATGCAGTGTTTAAGTGGTTTACTCTTATGTGAGTCTCTACACAGAATGGAAAGATCTTTTAGCATTAATATTAATCTGACATTAAACACCTATTTACTCACTCATTTCTAGCTGGTTTTGCGGTTAAGGCAGTGGCATATCAAAATCTGGGACGAATGCATAGCTATCTCCTTCTGAATAAAGTTATTTCCATGACAATATAAGAAAGTGGCAGGGAAGGGAAGGGACCAATGAGAGAGAAACCTAGGCAATGCTCAAATTGCAGAGGGAGGGCAGAGAGTGCCTGGGCCCCCTTCTTATCTTTTGGGATGGCTCCCTTAGTGACCATTTTAGAAGACTAGGGGGACACAATTTGACTAAGAGTAAGGGGAGCCAGGGATGGGGCTTTTGGATTTCCCTGATGTCCCCCTAACTTTCCATTCATAATTCAAGCACTGAACCAAAGTAGCAGGTGGCATAAGGAACATAAGTTGGTTAAAGGTACTTGAAAGATTTTTTTTTTTTTTTTTTTGCAAGAGCCAGTGAGACTGGGGTTGAAGCTTTGGTGGTCAACAGGTGCAGTTCCGATGTTACTTACTTTGAAGAATAATAAGGTGAAGGAAATACTATTTCTACGGTTGCATGACATTGAACGTCAGGAACTTATGTCTTCGGCTAACAGAACCTGCTCTTCCCTACATTTTGGGATCCCCCCTCCCCCATGGGAGATAGAGGTGCAAATTATCTAACAACTCTTCACTTCTCCAAGTTTCGGGTTGCGTTTGTTCGGGCTCACTTAAATGTGCTGCCCTCCTCTCTTTTGGAAAGGAGGTTTGCTAAGGACTCCTCAGTTACGGTTTTCTGCCCCTGTGGCTCTGGCCTCCTGGAAACAGTTACCCATGTTTTGTTATATTGTTCTTTGTATCAAGGTGTTAGAGAAGAACTTATTTCCCCCCTGTTAGTTAGATTTCCTGGGAGGTGTGAGCCTTTTTATATACAATATTGCCTTGTGGACACAAGCTGTGAGATCACAAAAGTGGTGGCCAAATTTTTTTGTATTGCTATGAGATTAAGGTCTCAATTTTAGGAGTTGTTTTACTGTTTTTAAAGTAATTTATCCTGGATGCTTGTATACTGTTTTATTGTGTGTAACTATCAGCCACTATTTGTGTATATTAGTTATATTTGTTGTTCTGGGTTTTATCTTTTGGCTGGCCAATCACTGTAATTAAAAAATGATTGATTGAGTTCCATTGAAGACTTCTTGAAAGGGGCTGGGAAAGAGGATAAGGTCTCAGATTAGAGTGGGGCTGGAGCTAGTTGGGATTTCCAGCCAAACATTCCCCCCCCCCTCAAAAGATTGTAACAAAGATCATTCTACTTAATGTATCCCCTCTCACTCACTCCCCTCTCAAAGCCAACACTCAGTTGTACACAGAAGCTTTGTGCTCCATGGACTTGCATGCAGATACCTTGTGCTTCAGTGTTCTAATTTTTTTTTAAAATCATACCAAGTAAGATATGTGTTAGAAAGAATAGAAACATTTGTCTTTGCTGCTGCCTTTTCTTTCTGGATGGAAATGCTGCTGCCCAATCACATGTACTGTATACTAAAGTCCTGGCTTTCTCCATTGATTTTTATGGGTAGCTCTCACTTCTCCCCTTTGGGAGATATTAAAAAGGTCTATATAAAGCACAAGTTCCGGATGCATGTCACTCTATCCTTTTCTATATCTCTGTTTGTCAGGATCCTTAGCAACTACATTTCAGATGGGGCTTTGTGTGCAGAAACCTGTGGCAAAAGCACCAAGAGCCTAATGAAGACCTCACAGGGAGGCCTCTCTGTCACAACACAGTCTGTTTGGGTGAGGATGGGAAGGGTGTGTCTGTGGCATCAGGGGGAGACAAATAACACTAGAGGTCCATTCACATGTTATGTTCAACACCTGTACAATACATGTTCAGTGTACATAGCTACAGATCTGCAGACAGGTACAGTCATTCACATGTTATGTTGAATGCAGGTACAGTAGTACACTTTCTATCTGTAGTATGCATTTGAAGGGCCAAGACAATATGGGAAAGAAGCAGGAAAGGGCAAAGGAGAGAGAAATCAGGCAGAGCTCAATGGCAGGGTGGGACACAAAGTATCTGTGAGATATATATATATATATATATAGAGAGAGAGAGAGAGAGAGAGAGAGAGAGAGAGAGAGAGAGAGAGAGAGAGAGAGAGAGAGAGTTTTCTGTGAGTGATCAGAACTTTTAAGACACTTCATCAGCAGGTAAGGAAAAAAATCCACTCCTAATTGGAGGATAAGCTAGACAGTTCTGGAGATGAGACAGAGGAAGACCCTATGACTCAGATCCCAGGTGACCTCCCCACATGCCACCAGGACCCCCACACTGGAAAAAACTGGGGAACTTCAGCCAGCACCCTCACCATGATTCAAGGATGCAGCCCTGACTTCATCCTACTAACTGGGCAAAGAAGCAGCTTTCAAAAGTGGTGATTCTCTCTATATTAAGCAGAGGGAGAGCAGCTGGCCCTACTCAAGCCCAACACTAGAGGTTGCTTCTGGTGTCCATCTTGTGAGCCTTTTGGGAACAGAAAACTACCTCCTCCTCCCCATCCTCCAACCGCTCTGAGAGCTTTTTTGTTATTGAAAAATGGCATTATTGCCATCCTCTTACTCAGGGGAGCCCCCCTGAAGACCTGCCAGTCCTAGCAGAGGACCAGCCCCCATTGCTGCCAGAGTAAGTGCTTTAAAAACAATAGGAAAGGCACCTTTAAGAAACTGAGACTTCCCTAAGGAAGGGGCAGGGCCGGTTCACTCTACCTGAAGAGCAGCCCTAAAAACCAGCAGCCAGCTCTGAGAAGCCACTGGAGCAACATTCCTCCTGCGTAGTTGGGCCCAGCTTTTGTTGACTTCTCAGACCTAGCAGAGGCAGCCCTGACTCTCTTCCCTCAGAGCTGTCCATGGTCCATTTCCTTCCCAAATCCCTGTCCCAGAGGAGATCTCAGCTTGGCCTAGAATGGGTAGGAGAGAAGCAGATAATTTGGCAAAACTATCACCTTTTTAAAGTCATTATCTAAGAAAGTTGGAGACTTGGAGATAGTTACCTTATCCTCTGAGATCATTACCTTATCCACTTCTTGCAAAATACAAAGTTCTGGGTTTTCTCTGTCCTTTTCTCACTCCTTGCAGCTAATTAGTTGCCATCCCAGGGGTTACAGGTGGTCATGACACCACAATTTTAGCAGATATCTGCACTTGACCTATGATAAAAGACTCCATCTCACTTAACAGAGTGTTGCCAAGTACTAAATGTACCCCAGCATGAATGTAACCATTTGCTAAACTGTTTATCAGTACCATTCTGCTAAGTGAAAGAAACCATTTTACCACACATTAGTGTCATTGTTTGTCCAAATGATCATCCATGTGTACCTATGGGGGGTGGGTGAGAAGTAGATATGAGCAAGGTGGGCAAGTGAACCATAAATATCAATGTGCATCTTAATAAATGTCAGAAATCTAATGAACATTGACGTTTACTGGCTCACAGTTTCTGGAGACCACTTGGGAAAGTCATAACTATTAAAATATTTCGTGGAAAATCTCAAGAACCCAGAACTGGCCGAAGCACCTGCAGCACCTAAGGTGGGGGAGGGAAAAGTTGTTTCCTCCCACAGTAAGCAAAGTGCAGTGCATAACATTTCCCCCACCCCAAACTGCCTTCCCAACGATACACTCACCCCAACCAAGTGCATCTCTTTCTCCTTCCCTCCCCCTACATGGTCTTCATTCCAGTGGGTCTGGCCTTCCCCTCCCTTCCCTTACTATTTACCTTATTCAGCCGCAGAAGCCACCAGCATCACTCTCCCCTGCTTTGGATTCATGCTGGCTTTTGAATAGCCAGGCTGGAGAAGCGACTGGAAATGTTTTGAGCTGAAAAGTAGAAGGCTGGTCTAGAGCATTTCAGCGATGCCAGAAAGTGAGCAGAGAAGGGGGATGAAGGTGAGCAAGGGGGTGGTGATGACCTGTATATCAATGCTGGGTAGAATTACAGGGTGGGAAGCCATGAGTGGATCTCTTCTTCAGGAGCCCTGTGGTAAGCCAATCTTATCACAGCTGTTGCTTCCCCTGCCCCACCCTGTGGGGGTAGGAAGATACTGGCAGATGGAAGACAGTACTCATTTGGGTAGTGAAATCCAAAACTGAACAATACTGACATCATTTGGCAAAACAATATCAGGAGAGGTAGTTAGTCCAATCACAGAACACAGCATCAGTAGCCAATCAGAGAACTTGCTCACCGTTTCATTGAATACAGCAGCATTTAACCATGTGCAAAAGGAATTAGCCCAAATATGGTTATTACAATCATTTCAGCACTTCCATTCATTGCCAACTGCTGACAGGTCAAAACCAGCCAAAACCTGTTTTTTTCCTTGGCATTGGCATTCCCAATGCCAATGTTGTCATGAAAGTTGAAGCTCACAGAAATTCAGCTCAGCTCTCATCCTGTCACACTAGTCTTCTCTTCAACACAGGGCAAACTTATATAGTGAAATGAAAGGTAAAGGTAAAGTGTGCCGTCAAGTCGATTTCGACTCCTGAGCCCTATGGTTTTCTTTGGTAGAATACAGGAGTGGTTTACCATTGCCTCCTCCCGTGCAGTATGAGATGATGCCTTTCAGCATCTTCCTATATCACTGCTGCCCAATATAGTACCAGTGGGGATTCGAACCAGCAACCTTCTGCTTGTTATTCAAGCATTTCCCTGCTGCGCCACTTAAGGTGACTATAGTGAAATTAGTGTGATATAAATTATCTTGTGATAACAGCAGAAATAATCTGGGACATTCCAGTATTTAATTAAGACTTGTTTATTTGTCACCAATGCTCTGGAAAACCTGGGGCAGAACCTTGGATTGCTGCAATATAAATAACAAAACACTTTCTCGGCTTGTCTTTGGGGGCTCGCTCACTCCTGAGCCCTTGAGAAGATGATGCAGCAACACCAACTGCTTGAAAGCAGCGTGTGCATGAACTGAATCTAAGTGCTACAAAACTACTGTGAAACTGCTCAGCTCAGAAGTGCTGTTATGGAACATTCTGCCATGCAGCCTACTGCTGAAAAGTACAATTAGAAACATCACCACAAAAGTAGCTGGAGTGGATATTGTTTCCTGGACCGTATTTTTTTCTGTTAGGCTATTTTAAAAGAATGGGACAGGTTCCTCGATTTTGTATTTGGTTGTGCTTTGTATTGAGTTATAAATTGGTTGCCTGTCCTTTGTTTTTCTTTTTAAAGTGGCTGCCATCCAGAGCAACCTATTCATGGTGCGCAGGAAGGCACGGCTGTGCTACGGAGAGCTCCCCTAGCTGTGCCATCTGAGGTGTACAGCAAGAGGGAGTACATGTTAGCTGTCTGTGCTTTCTCCAGAAGTGCCTCCTGTCATCTGAAAATATGTCCCTGGGGGTTGCACAACCCTTAGGGGTGTATTTTTGGGAGGTACGGGGCATTTCTGGAGGCAGTGCAGACTATTGAAATTTGCTCCCCTGTGCTGTGCAGGTGGCCACAGAGGTAGTGGGGAAGCTCTCCATAGCACAGATGCATCTTCTTGGTGCACCACCAGTAGTTTGCTCTGGATGTCAGCAAGAGTGTTTACAAGTTGGTCCATTTCAGCCAAAGAGTACAAGGTCAGCGAAGGCAGAGAAACCCAGAGTTTGGACATGACTGAAACATAAGAGAAGGCAAAAGCAAGAGGAAAAAGAAGAATGGAAACCAGTATTGTCTTCTTGATCAGCTAAGTGTGAGAGGGGTGTGCAAGTATTAGGACCAGAGAACAAGCTAAGCAGTCAAAGATCAAGAGAGAGAATAAGCAGAATGAGAGACTGCTGGAGAAGAAAGGGCTGGAAGAACCATAAGATCTTGACTAGTTATAGAAGCTAGCTAAAAGAGGAAACCAGTTTTCGTTAGTTGTAACTAAAGCAAAGTTGTGCCCTCGAGTTGGTGTTGACTCTTGGCGACCACAGAGACCTGTGGATTTCTTTGGTAGAATACAGGAGGGGTTTACCATTACCTCGTCCCGTGCAGTATGAAGTGATGCCTTTCAGCATCTTCCTACATCGCTGCTGCCCAATATAGGTGTTTCCCATAGCCTGGGAAACATACCAGTAGGGATTTGAACCAGCTACCTCTTGCTCACCAGGCAAGTCATTTCCCTGCTGTAGTTGTAGATAGATGCATTTATCACTTGTTATTTTACACCAGTTGCTTATATGGTGTGTATGCATGCAAGTATGCGTGTGTGCATATGAAGAATTTGTATTCCTTTCTCTATCTTGAGATGAAGGTAGTAAAAATTTAACTTTTTGTGGGTACACACTGGTCTCTGTGTATTGTTGCTGTTTCCTACCTCATCTCCAAGAGCCATCTCACTCTGAAGTTAAACTGTGGGATCTTTAAGGGCTTTGGAATGGTTTGGTGGAGGCAGCTGCAGAGAAAAGGTTTCCTTTGGGTGGCAGCAATACAGGCCAAAGGGAGGGAGGAATAAACAGGCGGTTTTGCTTGTTCCCCTTGCCTCCCACTCATGGTGCAGACTGGTACCAGACTGTGACAGTTAACAACTGACTAGAGGAGACAGCTAGCATTGTCTGCTCTTTTGCCTTTTAAAGCTGTCTGCTGTGTAGAAATCAGCAGGCAAAGCTCTTCATGGCAAGGGGGTAAACATTATCATCTGCTGAAGTCGATGCATCCAACTGCTTGAAGTGTTGCAAATTTGGCAATTCGGTGTAGGAGTGAGTGGGAAGTAATGTAACTCGTATCTTTCTCTAGTAGGTTGTAGTAGCCACTGATACTAGAGATGGCAGCAAATTCTCATTCCTCCAGTCTCCTTTTGTGGTCTTGCTGGATGGTTTACCTTTCTTCAGAGCAGGGGTGGGCAATATGTGGCTCTCCAGCTGAAATACAACTCCCATCACCCCCAGCCACAATTTAAGGCTGTTGGGGATGTTGGGAGTTGTAGTTCAGCAACTGTCATTCAGAATGTATACCAAATGGAGGAAAGGTACCACTAAGTCCAGGAGGATGCCAGCATGGCTAACAGGTAAAGCCAAGGAAGCCATAAAGGAGAAGAAGACTTCCTTCCAAAATTGGAAGGCTTGCCCAAATGAAGAAAACAGAAAACTCTGGCAAAAGAAATGCAAGGTGACAATTAGGGAGGTGAAAAGAGAGTTTGAGGAACATTTAGCTAAAAGCATCAAGGGGAATAACAAAAACTTCTTTAAATATATCAGAAGCAAGAAACCTGCCAGGGAGGTGGTTGGACCTTTAGACAATGGGGGAATGAAAGGGATTATTGAGGAGGATATGGAGGTTGCAGAGAAGCTATTTGCATCTCCCTTCATGGCAGAGGATACTGAGCATATACCTGTTCTTGAACCAGGCTTTTTGGGGATGGAGGCTAAAGAACTGAGTCAGATAGAAGTGACAAGAGTTGATGTTCTAAACTGTCTGGAAAAACTGAAGACTAGCAAATTGCCAGGGACAGTCCTCAAAGAACTCAAAAGTGAAATTGCTGACCTCCTTGCTAAAATATATAACTTATCCCTACAATCAGGCTCGGTACCAGAGGGTTGGAAAGTAGCCAATGTAACACCGATTTTTAAAAAGGGTTCCGGGGCGTCCGTTTAACGTCTGTTCCAGGCAAATTGATGGAAAGCATTCTCAAGGATAAAATTATAAAGCACATAGAAGAACAGGCCCTCCTGGGAGTGAACCAGCATGGCTTCTGCAAAGGTAAATCTTGCCTCACGAACCTTTTGGAGTTTTTTGAGAGTGTCAACAAGTGTGTGGATCAAGGTGATCCAGTTGACATAGTCTACCTGGACTTCCAAAAAGCTTTTGACAAAGTTCCTCATCAAAGACTCCTGAGGAAACATATCAATCATGGGATGAGGGGATAAGTACATGTGTGGATTGCTAACTGATTGAAAGACAGGAAACAAAGGGTAGGGGTAATAGGAGAGTTTTCACAATGAAGGGAAATAAGACGTGGGGTCCCCCAGGGATCTGTACTGGGACCGATGCTTTTCAATTTATGCATCAATGATCTAGAAGTAGGGGTAAGCAGCGAGGTGGCCAGATTTGCAGATGATACCAAACTCTTTTGGGTAGTAAAATCCAAAACAGATTGTGAGGAGCTCCAAAAGGATCTCTCCAAACTGGGTGAGTGGGTGACAAAATGGCAAATGCAGTTCAGTGCTGGCAAGTGTAAGGTGATGCACATTGGGACGAAAAATCCCAACTTCAAGTATATGCTTGGGATCCGAGCTGTTGGTGACTGACCAGAAGAGGGATCTTGGGGTCATGATGGACAGCTCATTGAAAGTGTTAACTAAATGTGCGGCAGCTGTGGAAAAGGTCTGTTCCATGCTAGGGATCATTAGGAAGGGGATGGAAAATAAAATGGCTAATATTGTAATGCCCTTCTACAAAATGATAGGTCAGCCACACCTGGAGTATTGTGTACAATTCTGGACACCACATCTTAAAAAGGACATTGTAGAACTGGAAAAGGTGCAGAAGAGGGCTACCAAGATGATCAGGGGCCTAGAGCACCTTTCTTATGAGGCAAGACTACAACACCTGGGGCTATTTAGTTTAGAAAAAAAGATGACTAAGGGGAGTCTTGATAGAGGTCTATAAAACCATGCACGGTGTGGAGAAAGTGGATAGAGAGAAATTCTTCTCCCTTTCACATAACACTAGAACCAGGGGTCATCCCATGAAATTGATCGCCAGAAAATCTAGGACCAACAAAGAGAAGTACATTTTCACACAATGCATAATTGACTTGTGGAATTCTCTGCCACAAGATGTGGTGACAGCCAACATCCTGGATGGCTTTAAGAGGGGCTTGGGTAACTTCATGGAGGAAAAGTCTATCAACGACTACTAGTCGGAGGGCTATAGGCCACCTCCAGCCTCAGGCATGATGCCTATGAGTACCAGTTGCAGGGGAGTAACAGCAGGAGAGAGGGCATGCCCTCAACTCCTGCCTGTGGGCTCTCAGTGGCATCTGGTGGGCCACTGTGTGAAACAGGATGCTGGACTAGATGTGCCTTGGACCTGATCCAGCAGGGCTGTTCCTATGTTCTTATGCAACGTCTGAGGAGCCACACGTTGCCTTCCCCTACGTAAGAGATCCCCATCTTATCTTCACACTTGGCTGGCCTTTGGATAAATAGCACGCTGCACAGAGAGTGCCTCCAATTTATGGCCCCCCATCCTCCAGTTTATCAGTGTTGCCGAGGTCTATGGCTTTTGCAGGATTGCAAAGCCTACCGTTCTTGGGGGGGGGGGTGTGCGTGTATGTGTGCATGCAGATTTGCTCCTTGCCCCAAGCCTTGTGCCTACTTCTGGCCCTGGAGCACAGCTTCCACTGAGCAGCCGTGCTCCACACCTATGTGGTGTGCTCTGCTTGGCTCTGCACAGTGCGACTCTGGCTGGGCTGCTCTCCTCTCTGGTTTGCCCAGAGAGGAGCCCATCCCAGCTGGAGCCCCCATTGCACACAGCCGAGCAGAGCGTGCCAGCTGGGTTGGCCTCAGCTGCTGCCACAGGAGCCACAATCTGGGGGCTGGCAGCAGTGGAGAGACTTCAGGCAGGAGTGCCCCCACCACTGCATATCCAGGCTGCCGCTGCCTGCCCCCACCCCCCGTGCAAGATATGGCCTTGCCTAGTAGTGTGACAGGCCCTACATTTCTGAGGCTTTTGCATCTTTCCCCTTGAAAAGGGCTCAAAGCTACCTCTGAATAATGTGCTGCATTGCTGCCACTACTCTCCTGCTCCAGGTTGGGGATCTCTCTGAAGTTGCCTTTGCACTCAACCAACTGTGAGCCTCCAGGCTCAGCTATGCCCAAGGCTGGCCCTGTCTTCACAGCTCTATTGGGAGCTTTCAGGGACCATTTGAGGATGGCCAAAGGGCCACCTTGTTGCACCAAAGGGGTGGGCCAACAGAACAACTGCAGAACAAGCAGCAAATGTCTCAGTCGCTATTGCAGGTTGGAAAGCAGACCTTCTGTCATCTTAGGAAAGACTTCCAGTCTCTCTGCCCTGTTTTCCCCTGGCGTTTATTGCTTTCCATATCTTTTAATATCCACCAGCTAAGTTACACCAATACATCTTATTGTGCTTAATGGTTGGATAAACCAGATCAGGGTGATTACCCCTAAGGGGCTGTTAGTAAGCCTTGTTTTAACAAGCTTAAATGTATACTACTGTCAAAAGTTAATTGCCCTGTTATGCTCACTTTGCATGACTACTGATTACTAAGAGGGCAGTGGTAGGAAACAATAATAGCATGAAGAAACAATACATGCAGAAGCAGGCACAGTACGATCCTACCAGTTGGCAAAAGGATAAAATTCATTGAAGAGCAATTCCACGTAAGAACAGAAGAGTATAAATAGAAATGAAACTCCAGCTGCTGTTTCCACTAGAATATCAGCATTTGTGTAGATGTATAGAAATGAGATGCTGGACAATAATACAGTACAATAACTGCTCATTAGAAGGCAATTCCTCATATAGCACCAGGCATTCCACAAAGGTTTCTTTTAAGAGGCAAATCCACGTTTTGTCCTGTACATTCAAAATCCAAACTGCCTTTATGCCTATATGCTGTATTAAAGAACATATGAACCCTGCTGCAGAGTCCATCTCGTTGTGCATCTGTTTCCAACAGTCCAGTCAGATGCCTCTGGGAAACTTGCTGGGGATGGAAGCAATATCCTTCACATGTTTTATCCCCAGTAGTTGGTATTCAGTTAGTGTATACCACCCTGTATTTTGAAAATGCGGTCGTCCCATGAAAATGTAGGCATGTCCAGTTCTGCATGCCACATTTCAAGAAATAAGTTTATAAAACTGAATGGTTTCAGAGGAGGGCAACAAAGATGGCGAGGGGTCAAAACCCAAGGCCTATGAGGGACCATTAAAGAAAATGGATAGGTTTAGGCTGGAAAAGAGAAAAATAAGGGAAATATGGTCACAATTTTCAAATACCTGAAGGGCTGTCGCATCAACAAAAACAAATATTAATGTATATACTGCTTTTCAACAAAAATTTCCAAAGTGGTTTACATAGAGAAAAACTAGAAAAGAGAAGAGAAGAGAAGAGAAGGCAGGCTCTCTGTCCCCAAAAGGCTCACAATTTTAAAAGAAACATAAGATAGACACCAGCAACAGTCACTGGAGGGATGCTGTGCTTGGGGTGGATAGGGCCAGTTATTCTTCCCCTGCTAAATAAAAAGAATCACTATGTTAAAAAGGTGCCTTTCTTTGCCCATTTAGCAGGGGTTACACAGAAGCAGCAGCAAAGAAGAACTAGAACCAATAGATTGAAATGGCAAGGAAACAGATTTAGGCTAGACATTTGGAAGAATGACCTAACTGTAAGAACTGCTTGACAGTGGAAAAGCCTGCCTCGTGCAGTGGTGGGATCTCTTTCTCTAGAGGTTTTCACACAGAAGTTGGATGGTCATCTGTCAGTAGCAGTTCCCTGTACTGAGCAGAGGACTGGACTAGAAGACTTCCAAGGTCCTTTCCAAGCTCTGAAATTCTATGATTCTGTTTTCCTCTTTGAAACCTTGTCAGGAACTTCCTGTGTAAAACCAGAAATCTTAGAACCTGCATAGCACTGCTGCAGCCAGCTGAACTATAGCCCAGCCCAGTTTGTGCTGCATGTGTGTACCACTGGGAGCCGTGCGACTCTTGGTAGTGGCGTGGTGTCGAGCCCTCTTACAGAGCCCACCGCTTAGTCCGGGTTTGGGGCACAAAGATGCCCCAAAAAGCAGGCTAACCGATTGTGTGTTGGTGCTGCACGGCTTCTTGCGACACCAACACACGAGTAGCCTCCCAACCAGCATTGGGAGGCTCCCCATAATGCACCGTGCACTCACATGATGCATTATGGATTTTCCAGCAGCCTCCTGGCCCCCCAACCTTCCTGCTCCCTCCTGTCTCTGAGTAGGAGATGGTAATTGTCTGTGCTGCCAATCCGGCCACCCAGCAATGAGAGAGCGATTGTCTGCGGGAGTTTAACCCACCCTCCCCTCAGCTAGTCCTGTAGTCCTTCTCACTGATCATGAGAAGGGCTTCATGGAGTTCTCAGTCCCAGGACTGACCCTGACCAGCCAAGCATTGGATCTTTCTAGGAGAGAAATAAAGGTTTTGTGTTTACACTTGGGCTTTGCTGATCTTCTTGGTGGTGGTGTATTGTGTTTCCTGCTTGGCTTGACTCCTGGGTTTTGTCCAGACTTTTGGCTTGTCTTCCATCTCTGTTTCTTGTTTGTCTGCTTGACTTCAATCCTTGGTGTCAGATTTGACTCATGCCTTCTCTTTAACCTGCTTCCTGGTTTGTTGCTTCACTTTGGCTTTGTTAATTCTAGGCTTGCTTCCTGAACCAAGTTTCTGGTCTGTTCCTACATGCTGGTTCTCTGCGGGCCCTTCCAGTCCTGACTTCAGGCTCCAACCTACCCTCCATTGTCTGCCCATGACCCAGCACTGACATTTCCCAGTTGCTTATTTAGTGTGAATAGTACAGGTGGCCCTCATTGTTTGTGGAGGTTCTGTTCTCGTCTATAGGCACAAATATGGAAACTGCAAATAATGAAACCTTGAGTCAATGGGAATTGTGGGGTTAGGTTCCCAAAACAACACAACACAATGCCAAAAAAGCAAGTGGGGCAGAAATAAGTGAAGAACGGGACAGTTCCTTATTCTCCAGACCTCCAGCATTCCAGCAATACCCCCACCAACCCCCGAAAATGGTTGAATATTCTCGACAAAATATATATTTTTAAGAGCCACAGAATGGCTTTCTGCTGGAAAATGGCTGCCAGAAATGTAATCGGAACTCATTCCCGGGTCATTTCAGACAACTCAAAACCATAGATAGGAGAATTTCACCTATTTTTCTACCCGCAGAAAATGAAACTGGGTCTCTAAGACCCAATCACGGGTACGTGAAACCGCGGATATGGCGCCTGTGGATAATGAGGGCCACCTGTACGACTTTTACTCTTCTGTGTGCCACTGAGCTAAGCTTCAGTCTGTTATCAGTAACAAGGGATGCTTCCTTCTCATTAAGAGGGGACTCTTTCAATAATATTCTTGAAGTCAATTTCTCAACAGAAAATTCAAGTGATGGTTTAGATTTCTCTCTAACATTTAACAGTTTGGAATAAGCTTTCATGAAAACATAGCAGGACTGCTACTGGCTCCTCTTCTTTCTTGGGAGCTCTTTGAATTTTCAGGGAGGTGTATGATTCTGTGGCATTAATGGTAGACAATTAATGAGATAGTCCATGACCTTCTTTTCCTTATGACCCTTCCTTCATTTTTCAGTTTCAGTTAACTACAACTTTTCTGTAATAGCCTGTCCTAGGTATTCTAGATGGACCAATACATATGAATGAAATTTGCCCTTTCACCAAAGGCTTTTGATGGCTCTTGCAGTGAAGGCCTCATAAAGAGGTGCACAGAGGCAGTTCCCTCAGGTGGCAGATTGGGCAGGGTGACAGACTGCGTGCTAGCCTGCCCCTACCCCAAGCTCGCCAGTCTTACCTGGCAGTACACACATGTCCAAGCTGCCAGTACCCTCCTCCTTTGTCCTCATGTGCCTGACCTACTAAGAACATAAGAACAGCCCATATACAGCTCCCAAACCCAGGCTGAACACAGTTTTTGATGGTGTGAAAGATCTCTTAATATGCCAGTGCATTCTAGTTTGGTGGTCCACATGGTTCATGTGTCCTCTAAGACATCATAGTAACAATTCTGTAGCAAGTGCTTTAGCTACTTGAATAGCAGCCTGAATGTTTCTAAAGGGGAAGGCACGTATTAAGAAAAAAATAACTACATAAGATGTTGAGAGATTCAAAACAAAACAAAACAAAGTCTGTGGTCAAGATGCTAAAATGGAGCACACTGAGATAAATGTAAAGTGCCATGGTTTGTGTGTGCACACACATGCTCAAGTGCGAGTATTCATAAGATGAACTCTCAAGCGTTTATTGGTTTCAGTTCAAAAATAGTGGGAATGCTGTCTTCAAGCAGAAGTGCCTGAAATTACTACTCACAAAGGAACAGCAGCTCAGGAGAAGAAGAAAGGGGGTGAGTTAAACACACCATTCAATACAAGCTCTATAATGACCACATATTTCCAACCCCAGCATGTTGCTGCCTGGTCCCTCCAGGAAAATGACAAATGAATGCTGTTTAATATTTTGCTTGAGCAGTTTTTCCTTTCAGAAAATGGTTTGGGATATGATAATACAGGGAGTCGAGCTACAAAGGAAAGGCATTTTGTGAGATGACTACCTTTCTAGGGCATATCATGAGATGCACACTTTGTTTATCCAGAGCAAATTCAGTGGTTAAAATGATTAATTGAGCCCATTTCATGTTACTCATATGAGCTCTCACAAAAGGAGGTGACTGCCATTTTCTTCTTCTTCTTGGTGACTCATGCATAGAAGCCCACAGTACACGCTGGCAATAACAAAATGGCATTTCTAAATTTAGGAGTTCATAAATCTTAAAGATGCCAGCCTTATCCCAAGTCCCTTCCTCCCCTACTCCCAATTTCAGGACATGCTTGCAAGTACAAAAAATAATATAAACAGAGGGCATGTAGAAATAGGTGACGCTTGGTCACCAAAGGGTTTAAGAATTTAGCAGTAAATCATGCAGTAGAACTCATCTAGCTGATGAGAGAAAAATGAAAATATGTCTCAAACATTAACATATGTGCAAACAATGGTCCACACATCCAAGCAAAACAGATTTGGGAGAGAAGAGATTTCTGCTTCCAAATCTATTCCTGGCAAGATATGGAACCTCAAAAGTTGCCAAAGTGGATGGCATCAGCTACAAGCGGGGCAAGAACAAAAGGCTGGTTTTATTTTTTAGAAAATAGCCTGGCACATTTCAAGCTTTACAAGTTTTTTCCAGAGTGGAAATAGAATATTTTCCTTTTGTTAAAAAGACATGTAAACATATTTTACTTTTGAAACTCTTTCCAGAGAGCTGAGATTCTCTTTCTTCTTCTCCAAAGAGAGAAAGGAAATACAGAAAGTGAGTCTGTACTTTAGAAAGAGATGCAAAAGGAAAATACCATTGAGAAGGAGCTTGAGTCATAAAACTCAAACTACATCAAGCCATTTTCTAAAAAATAAAGCCAATCTTTACAGCACCTGTGGATGTCTCCCTCTTGCTTTTGGTATGGATCGAACAAGCTCTCTGGTTTCCGGATGAGTGAAAAGCAAGCAAACTTGATTGCTATAAAATGCATTATAACTGTAGGATAAACTCTGGAAAAGGCTTGAATGAGCTTGAACCCTACTTTGATTTCAGCATATCCGATAGATAGATAGATAGATAGATAGATAGATAGATAGATAGATAGATAGATAGATAGAATGTTTATATGTTTCAACAGTTTAAACCTTGTTGCAAGCCCACTTGGATTTATGATAAAGAAATGCAGAGTGTATTTTATTTTATCATTATTATCATTATAATTATTATTCAGATCTCAGCTTTGAATCCCTGAAACATTAAAGAACAGCAGTATATATTCAAAAATCCCTTAGAGGCTCCCTCCTGGGGCTCATACCAAGCAGACATTGCCATTTAAGACATCTAATATGAATGCATTGCATAAAGAGTTCAGGGAGGTTCAGTGATCATGGTGCTGGATTCCCTCCCCTATCAGGAAAGGTTAAAGCATTTGGATTGTAGTGTGGGTGGGACTAGGAGTGTGTGAGAGGGTTCAAATCGAACCAGGCTCGAGTTTGAGCCAGCTTGGCTCAAAGGGTTCAGGTTGAACCAAACCAGGCCAGGTTTGACCTGAGTTGGCTCATAATGTGGCTGGTAACGCAGAATCTGGTGAAGATTCCCCTACACCAGTAAAGGGGGGCTGTGGGGCTTTCATAACAATAAAGTGGGCAGGAGGGGAGTCAAAAAGTACCTTAGAAGTGCTGCCAGCAGCATCTGTGGCAGTGGCAACCACAGGAATGATAGGGGCACCCCCCCCCCGTGCTGCCATTCTCCCTCTGAGTAGCCTGGGCCAGTTTGGGGCTGGTTTGGGCCCAGTTAGGGCCTCTGTGTATGTGTGGAGGCCATTTTAGTGACCTCCACACCTGTGCAGAGACCCGGACCAGGCCCGAACCAGCCCAGGCTGCTCAGGGGGAGGCTGGCAGGGGTGGAGGGAGCCACCACCGTCCCTGCCACCATCCACCTGTGGCCGCCACTGCAGACTGCTGGCAGCACATCTAAGGTACCTTTTGGTTCCCCCCCCCACCATATCTACTTTTACAGAAGCCCCCCTTTCCCCCTTTCCCTTTACTGGTAAAGAGGAATAGCCACATCCCCATAAGTCATCCTCGTTGAATTGGCTCAGCTCTCAGAGAAAGATATTGTTACGGGTTAGTATACATGTAAAAACATGTTGAAAAAGACACAGTTATTGGCTGACATTCTGACAAAATTTACTAGAGGAGGTCCTAGTTAAATGTAACAGTCCTTTAGAGTAACTCCACAGCAGTACTATTGAATAATTTAGTCAGTATGTCAGCCCCTGCCTTCAGAACATTGTGACCGAGCTCTATGGGACAGAGATCAGAGCTGCAGCTGAGGATTTAGGCTACTGGTGATCTTATATGAGAAACACTTGAGAAACTCCTGGGCTTTTTAGTTTATAAAAAAGGTAACTGAGGGGAGACATGATAGAGGTCTATAAATTGTCTATGGTGTGGCGAAAGTAGAGAAATTCTTCTCCCTTCTGTCCTAACACTAGAACAAGGGGTTGTTGTTGTTGTTGTTGTTGTTGTTGTTACATTTATATCCCGCTCTTCCTCCAAAGAGCCCAGAGCGGTGTACTACATACTTGAGTTTCTCTTTCACAACAACCCTGTGAAGTAGGTTAGGCTGAGAGAGAAGTGACTGGCCCAGAGTCACCCAGCTAGTTTCATGGCTGAATGGGGATTTGAACTCGGGTCTCCCCGGTCCTAGTCCAGCACTCTAATTTAGGACTGAACAAACGAAGTACTTTTCCACACAACATATAATTAACCTATGGAATTCCCTGTCACAAGATGTGGTGACAGCCAACAACTTAGATGGGTATCAGAGGGGCTTCGATAAATTAATGGAGCACAAATATATCAATTCACACTAGTCTGGTGCAGTGTTCCCTCTAACAGGGATTTCCAGATGTTGTTGACTACAACTCCCATAATCCCTAAGCAAAGGCTATTGCAGCTGGTGGTGCTGGGAGTTGTAGTCAACAATATCTGGGAATCCCTGTAAGAGGGAACACTGCTCTGGTGGCTATAGGCCACCTCTAGCCTAAGTGGCAAGATGCCTCTAAATACCTATTGCAGGGGAGTAAAAGCAGGAGAGAGGGCATGTCCTCAGCTCTTTTCCCCCCAGAGGCATCTGGTAGGCCATTGTGTGAAACAGGATGCTGGACTAGACAGGCCTTGGGTCTGATCCAGCAGGGCTGTTCTTATGCTCTTATGTTCTGATATGGATACACACTTACTTTGCCCTATGTAAATGGCAGTGTCCATCTGAAGGAAAACAACACTTTTAAAAACCTGCATCTGATGCCCCCTGTAATATTCCAGGCATGAAAGACATAATAAACATGAACCATAATAAGCCCGTGTCTATATAATCTAAGGACAAAAATAGTCTGCAGATAGATCTGTTCGCTCTCACCTCCATTCGCCTTGATTCCTTCTTAATGTTTCCCCATTGAGTGTTGTTAACTCTGCTCCCCTATAGCCCTTTCTTTCTCACATCGGTTACCCTTTATTACCTTCCCCCCAATCAGTGTCTTTCCCTTTTATTTGCGGATTTACTGTAAACAGAAAAAAGTCAAGAGTCGGGGGAGAAAGGATGTGTATAATTATTCAGTTCCAATGGCACGGTCATTCCCAGACATCGTCTTTTACTGTAGACTCTTCAGAGCTGCAGATGTTTGCAATAACCTAAGTTTGGAATTCCCAACAAACCCTGAAAAGCATGCATGGCCTGTGTTTGGGGAAGTGGGAAATTGCCATTTGTCACTGCAAAACCTGTCTAGGACTGGTAAACTGCAAGATGTCACCCACCTTCTCCGGTGCTGCAAAGTAGAGATGGTGGATGGTATTGTTATTTTCTCTCTTTATGTAGCCCATGTTGCCTTCTGGGGTAAAATAGTTCTGCACCTGCAGAGTATAAAACCAAGTTCTGTCCTAGGCACTGCAAAGACATTCTCTCTCTCTCAATCTCCCTCCCTCCCTCTCTCTCAAAACACTTCAGAAACTTTTGAGGATTACATAAAAGTATCTGAAACCTCACAAGAAGCTATTACCAAATGGACAGTTACCATTTCAGTTTGGCTTCATACCCACTACTGGTATTGCTTACTTTTTATAGCAGCTGTGCAGACAGTGGAAAAATCATACTCTCTGCACTAGGACTGTATAAGCAAACAGGAGGGAATTTCTCTATGTGAAACCTAATCTCCAAACAGAAAAATAAATGCAGTATGGGAAGGCATCAACCACTATAGAGAGACTTTCAGATTTCCCTCTGATTCAGCAGTTCCAATGTATTTGCCTTCCACTATTATTCCAGACTGGATTTCCACAACATGTGAAGTCCACTGCATCTAACACTGGTACTAATTCTAACTACTACTACTACTACTATTTATATGCTGCCTTTCAACAAATGTTTCCAAAGCAGTTTGCATATAAACCTCAATAATAAATCAATAAGATGGTCCCCTGTCCCCAAAAGGCTGACACTCTAAAAAGAAACACAAGGTAGACACCAGCAACCAACACTGGAGGGAAGTTGTGCTGGGGTTGGGTAGGGCCAGTTGCTCTCCCCCTGGGACTTTTACACACAGCAGGCTTTACCATGAGTTTACTGGGAAGCTTTACTGTGAACTCGAAGTTGTCCCCAAAACCCGACACAAACAGTGGATTTTTTTGCCCCAGATATAAATCGGGCTACATGCCAATGCACAGTGAAAAACCCGAATTGTGTGTGAACTGCTCCCCACTAACTCACAGGGACTTCAGGGTAAATCTGGCCAATATGTGAATGCACCCTCTCCATTCCAGAGGAGATGTGAGTTAAAGGGCTTTAAAAGCCCTGAGTGAAAAATGTCCTGCTAAATATATGACAATCACCACTTTAACAGGTGGCTTTTTCCTTAGTTAGCAGGGGTTGGTAAACTGCAAGATGCTGTTGCTGATTTTCTACTCCTTTTGTTCATGCAGTTATTTCCTGCTGACAGAACACCTCACACCAGTGACCATCAGTTCCGGACTAAGAAGAAGAAAGTCAGGTTCAGTGTAATAGCACCTGAGGCTAACTCTGGGCTGCTAAACCTGCCATTTTGAGAAAACAGGGACACAGGGCCAAGCACTGAGGAAGAATGCCTTGAAAAGCATCATCTCTGTCTAGAAAGAAAGAAATGTGGGGTGGAGAAAAGGTACTACACTGCCTTAGAAGAAAAGAAAATGGGGTGCAGGGCAGGGCCCAATAGACACGCAGCTCCCCACTGGGACATCAAGCCCTTTGGACCAGCCAGGATCCTGTCCACTGACTAACAAGAAGGACTGCTGGTAGATACAAGATTTGAAGCTGTCCCTGGGCCTCAAATCCTGCTGCCACCGGAAAGGGGAGATGTGGCCAGGGCACATAGCTTTCCCATCAAGGAATGAAACCTGAGTCTCCCATGTGACAGGGGTGGGATCCTGGCCACTAGATGTGCGAGGAGAAAGATTTACTGGTTGAGCAAGGATGCAAGGCTCATTCTGAACCACAAATCCCATTGTTTAGGCCAGCTTTTAACTGATACTTCAGTTGTTCTGCTGCTTTTATGTTGTGTTATCCTTCCTGCCTTTTTGCTGTTTTGTTTTGCTTTGCTTTGTTTTCTTCTATTATTGGATTTCCTGTTTTATGTTCTGTTTTTATGTAAATATCTTTGGGTAAATATATTTTTAGAAAAATGGCAAGAAGTATTTTAAATAAATAAATGAACTCCATCATTAGTGAACAGAAAGAAAAAGGGTCGGGTCCCAAAATATTGTGCAGCTCCCCAATGAAGAATCAGGCTCTATACTCTCACTTTATAGGGAGATATATTGGTCCTTTTACTAAGGAGAAGATGGGGTGGGGTGTGTGAAAGAGAGTGGGGGAGAGGGAGGGGGAGGCAATCAGACCAATCTGACTGTTATCCAAACACCAGGCCGGGGCCTGTCTGGCTCCAGCCCCCTGCAACCCCCAAGTGAACATGGCTCTTCGTCAGGGAATTAAATATATTTCTTGTACTTGACACGTGGCAATAAAGGGCAGTGACTGATATCCTGACTAAATTACTCAGTAGTACTACTCAGGAGTTGTTCTAAAGAACTTCTAAATTTCAGTGGAACCTCCTCTAATTTAAATTTAGATTTAAATTTAATCAGCATGTCAGTCAGTATACTATATTAGTTCCAGGGCAACAAGTCAAATTAGTTCCTTTTGCAACAAGTCAAAAATGCACATAGGGTGGGGTGGGGGGCAATCAGGAATTGGACTGTGACTGGGGCAAAGGGTTTAAGACCCCTTCCTCTTTAACTGTCCAGATCCAGAAAGGACCCCAAATGTTCTATTTTACACAGAGATATGCACATTGTTGCCTAGCACATGCATAAGGTGATGTCCTGTTTGGCCCTCAGAGATGTGAGGTAATTGAGGTTAGCCAGGTTTCCAAATATATTAATTCTGGTTTGTGTGTGTATCTCCACTCCATCTCCTCTAGCACAGATTAGAGATAAATCAAAATTGCCTCACAGCATTCTGTTTTGCAATGCTGATGGCAAATATTATCCAACCGGTTATGTGAAAATCCAACAAATATTTGATATTCAGAATGAGTGATTGACATCCACATATGTTACAATAGCAATCAATGACTGAGAATGGCCACCTTCGCACATAATGCCAAACTGGAGGTGAGCAAGCCAGAAGTTCCATTTCATGGTCATCCGAATGCATGAAACCATGGTTTTGTCATAAAAGCAACCTGAGGTTTTTGAGCTGAAACTACAGTGTAAAGCTTCAGTTTGTAGTGAGTTTCACTGCTCCAAATTGCTTGAAGGCGCCATCATGTTGTCCGAATTCTGCCACCACGATAGCCTGGTTTTTGCCCAGTTACCCCTGCTAACCGGGCAAAGAGATACCTTTTTAACATGGTGATTCTCTTTATTAAGCCAGGGGAGAGGAACTGGCCCTATCCACCCCCAGCATAGTATCTCCAGTGACTCTTGCTGGTGTCTATCTTACATTCCTTTTAGATTGTGAGCCCTTTGGGTACAGGGATCCATCTTATTTATTTATTATTTCTCTATGTAAACTGCTTTGGAAACTTTTGTTGAGAAACGATATATAAATATTTTTTGTTGTTTGTTGTTGTACTGTGGCTGCTGCCAAAACTATAGAGAGGGCAGCTAAGACCAGCCCAGAGGTGTGCCAGCTCTATGCATGCTGCACTTCTCGCTGGCCACCTCTCCGAGCACTTGCCCCGCGAGTGCACAGGGCATACTGGAGAGACCCCCAAGCTGGGGGCTACTTTTAAGCCTCCCAGTCGGGGGGGGGGTCTCCAGCATGGCTAACGGGTACCGTCAAGGAAGCCATAAAAGGGAAGAAGACTTCCTTCCGAAATTGGAAAGCCTGTCCAAATGAAGAGAACAGAAAGGAACACAAACTCTGGCAAAAGAAATGCAAGGTGACACTAAGGGAGGCAAAAAGAGAGTTTGAGGAACATTTAGCCAAAAGTATCAAGGGGAATAACAAAAACTTCTTTAAGTACATCAGAAGCAGGAAACCTGCCAGGGGGGCGGTTGGACCATTAGACAATGAGGGAGTGAAAGGGATTATTAAGGAGGATATGGAGGTTGCAGAGAAGCTGAATGAGTTCCTTGCATCTGTCTTCACGGCAGAGGATACTGAGCATATACCTGTTCCTGAACCAGGCTTTTTAGGGATGGAGGCTAGAGAGCTGAGTCAGATAGAAGTGACAAGGGATGATGTTCTAAACTGTCTGGAAAAACTGAAAGCTAACAAATCACCAGGGCCGGATGGCATCCATCCAAGAGTCCTCAAAGAACTCAAATGTGAAATTGCTGACCTCCTTGCTAAAATATTTAACTTATACCTGAAATAGGGTTCTGTACCAGAGGACTGGAGAGTAGCAAATGTAACACCAATTTTTAAAAAAGGATACAGGGGCGATCCGGGAAATTACAGGCCGGTTAGCCTAACGTCTGTTCCAGGCAAATTGATGGAAAGCATCCTCAAGGATAAAATTGTAAAGCACCTAGAAGAACAGGCCGTGCTGGGAGTGAGCCAGCATGGCTTCTGCAAAGGTAAATCTTTCCTCACCAACCTTTTGGACTTCTTTGAGGGTGTCAACGAGTGTGTGGATCAAGGTGATCCAGTTGACATAGTCTACCTGGACTTCCAAAAAGCTTTTGACAAAGTTCCTCATCAAAGACTCCTGAGGAAACCTAGCGGTCATGGGATAAGGGGACAGGTACATGTGTGGATTGCTAACTGGTTGAAAGACAGGAAACAGAGGGCATCAATGGAGAGTTTTCACAATGGAGGGAAAAAAGAAGTGGGGTCCCCCAGGAATCTGTACTAGGACTGGTGCTTTGTAACTTATTCATAAATGATCTAGAAGCAGGGGTAAGTAGCGATGTGGCCAAATTTGCAGATGATACCAAACTCTTCCGGGTAGTGAAATCCAAAACGGATTGTGAGCAGCTCCAAAAGGATCTCTCCAAACTGGGGGAGTGGGCAACAAAATGGCAAATGTGGTTCAATGTTAGCAAGTGTAAAGTGATGCACATTGGGACGAAAAACTCCAACTTCAAATATATGCTGATGGGATCCGAGCTGTCGGTGACGGACCAGGAGAGGGATCTTGGGGTCATGGTGGACATCTCATTGAAAGTGTCAACTCAATGTACGGCAGCTGTTAAAAAGGCCAATTCCATGCTAGGGATCATTAGGAAAGGGATTGAAAATAAAACGGCTAACACTATAATGCCCTTATACAAAACTATGGTGCGACCACACTTGGAGTACTGCATACAATTCTGGTCACCACATCTTAAAAAGGACATTGTTGAACTGGAGAAGGTACAGAAGAAGGCAACCAAGACTATCAGGGGCCTAGAGCACCTTTCTTATGAGGCAAGAGTACAACATCTGGGG
This sequence comes from Hemicordylus capensis, assembly GCF_027244095.1. Classification (NCBI taxonomy): domain Eukaryota; kingdom Metazoa; phylum Chordata; class Lepidosauria; order Squamata; family Cordylidae; genus Hemicordylus; species Hemicordylus capensis. The sequence continues at coordinate 123,191,333 of NC_069658.1, read as the reverse complement.
CTTTTTAGTTTAGAAAAAAGATGACTGCGGGGAGACATGATAGAGGTCTATAAAATCATGCATGGTGTGGAGAAAGTGGAGAGAAAGGAATTCTTTTCCCTCTCACACAACACTAGAACCAGGGGTCACTCCATGAAATTGATTGCCAGGAGGTCTAGGACCAACAAACGGAAGTACTTTTTCACACAACGCGTGATCCACTTGTGGAACTCTCTGCCACAGGATGTGGTGACAGCCAACAAATGGCTTTAAGAGGGGTTTGTATAACTTCATGGAGGAGAGGTCTATCAATGGTCGGAGGGCTTTGGGCCACCTCCAGCCTCAAAGGCAGGATGTCTCTGAGTACCAGTTGCAGGGGAGTAATGGCAGGAGAGAGGGCATGCCCTCAACTCCTGTCTGTGGCTTCCAGCGGCATCTGATGGGACACTGTGTGAAACAGGATGCTGGACTAGATGGGCCTTGGGCCTGATCCAGCAGGGCTGTTCTTATGTTCTTATGTTCTCGTGAGTAGCTGTGGTGTGGAGCTGCATCACGGCTACTCACGATCCAAAAAACTGGGTTTGCGGAGCGCTCAGTCCACAAACTTAGTTTAAGGGGCAGCTTACTTGAGTGGGTTACCCACTCAGGAACCACCGGGCTCGCAGCCAGGCCCAGTGGTGCACACGATGGGATGAAGTCAGGCTAGCAAAGGCTAGCCCGATTTCGTCCCATCGTTTGAATAGCCTCAATATGTGATATATGACATGTGATCGCCGTCAGTACTGGACAGTATCTGATATTTAGCAATGAACATCTGGCAGTATCTGACAGCTAGAAGTGCATTTGTGATCAATATTTGACAGTACCTGACAGCTGACATGGAGCAGCAGTCAGTGTTTGACAATATCTGGCAGGCAGCAGTCAGTATTTGGCAATATTTCATAGATGATGCAGACTTGATGATGCAACATTTGATAGAATCAAGCATGCTGTAGCAACATTTGGCTGTGGCCTCATTCGTACGTAATGCAGAACTAAGGGTCCAATGGATCTGTGGCTGTGCTCCCCTCCTGCCCAAGTGCTTACCTGTCCGAATTCGGATGAAACAGAAGATGAATTGCAGTCAGGGAGACTGCAAAGAGGAGGGGGAACTGGCTGTGCGGGTTTCCTTCTTGCATAAAGGACAGCCCCAACAGCCAATCACAGCCAGAGAGAGGGAGGAGCTTTCTCCCTCAGCACACTGTGCTTTCTCTCATATTAGGAGCAAGGCTACATGGAGCAAATGATTAATCTAGACTTTTTTCTTCCAAATTATTTATGGAATCCAACTCTGAACAACAAGCCTATTAAAATCAGGTTGCAGACCCCCACAAAAAGCAAAACACTTCTTGTGCACTTTCTCCATGTTTGACTGCAAAACAAAAACAAATAATATAGCCATTGGAATGTAGATACACTAATGTCAAATGTATGAACAAACACAGTGGCAGATGTCATTCACATGGGGGTTCCACCTCAGGGCTCCACAGGTCAAAGGACTGGGCTTCCATAATTACCTTAATTGAGCATTAATAGGCAATTAACCTGCCACCCATATGATTTGGTGACTTGATAATGATTCAGCTTGGAAGGAATATGTGAGATGTACAGGAGCTATTCTAAGATTCTGACAGGGTTCCAAATATCTTTATCTTGTTGATCCTAAGACAGATTATTGCTGTGTGCATCAAAACCAGTATTCTTAATGGCATTGAAGCATTTTATGTAGCGCCTTTCAAAATTGTCAGTTGTCTTTAAGCAGCAAAAGGAATTGGCTTGACCTTGAGTAATATTAATCTGTCCTTGGATCAGACAGTAACACTGGTACCTATAGTTTCTGACCATATCATGCTCACTGAACTTGTATCTCAAAAGTGAATGTGGGGCATTAAAGAATGGTTCATAAGATAATTATGCAAAATGCTTCATAGTTTGAAATAAAATGCGAGATCCACATTCCTATTTTTGACAAGTGGAATAGACTCTTATCTCATGTTTTGGGTTAAGATGTATGGCTTTGTTGTTCCTAACTTGATGTCTTTAAAGGATCCTCCCACTACCATCTCTTTTCCCAAACCTACAGAGGTGAAAGACAACCAGAAGTCTCTCAGTGGGCCACTGTTTCTGATTTAAACACTAGATGCTGTCAGCAGAATCCAGGGACATCTAGTTCCCAAGTCTCCCTGAATGCTGCCAGGGGACCCTGGGAACAATGGAAAATGTGGCTCTCATGGCTCTTGGCCTCCCTGGACACTGCATAGGGGATGGGTATTTAAGGATAGTCTTGAAATCATTGGTCCATCAAGCCCATTGCTGGCTGAGCTGATTGGCTGCAGGTCTGCAATAATTTCAGGTGATGGGGGAGTTTTTTCAAAATAGCTCTAAGAGACATAAAGGTAATTCACACAATCAAAAACTGTGTTCGGTCTGGGTTTGGGAGCTGTGCATTCTCCCAATGTTTGATTGTGTGGAAGCAAGGTGGGAAGAAAACCTGGGTAGCATTTCCTCTCACTTTTCTTCCACACAACCAAAAATTGGGAACACACACAGCTCCCAAACCTAGGTAGAACACAGTTTTTTGACTGTATGAATGACCTCCCTGTATTTAGAGATACCAAGGATCTGAGACTCCATAGCATGCAGTTGCTGCACCATTGAGCTCTAGGTGTGTGCACGGAACCATCTGGTTCGGTGTCACACCTGTGCAATGGGCCTCTGTGTGGCCTGGCATGACCCAGGCCATGCAAAGGCCCACTGTGCAGGCATGGTGGTCTCCAAAATGGCTGCCACGCTGGGGTGAAAGTCTGAAAACTGTCCAAAGAATGGCTGAAGGGCTGATTTTTTGACTAAGGGAGGCCAGCAGGGGAGCGGAAACCTCCACAGACCTCCCCCCATCACCTCAGACAACTCCCCCAGAGAGGGTAAGTTTTAGATAGATAGATAGATAGATAGATAGATAGATAGATAGATAGATAGATAGATAGATAGATAGACAGACAGACACATTTAAAAAGGGTGGGGGGAAGGTTGGACTGAAGAGGAGATGATATGGTTTGACTGTTCGACCTCAAACCTGTTTGCACATCCCTACTGAGCTCTGGCTTGGCTTGTGGTTTCCCCCATAACAGGCAAATGGTTAGCATGAGTCAAAAAGGGTAAGGACCAAAGCGGCAGTATGTCACAGGTCAGACCTCTTGGAGAATACAGATGGGTTGTTATCGATGTTGTGCTGTGGACATACAATCGCAAAGTTACCCTCTAGAACAGGAAGCTTGGATTCTAGTCCCACTGCCATTGAATTTGCACCATTTTGTCTGTGACCCTGTGACCCTGCTCTTTCCCATTCAATCTTACTGTTTCCAGTAGGACAAGACATACAAAATGTGCTTTGTATGGAAACTATGAGTGGCAATGAGGGTAGAGTTGAGGAGGACAACAGCAGCATCTCCCTAGAGCATTATTTGAACCCTGATCTCTTGCTTCTTATTGTAGTCCTCCTCAGTAGGATATTGTGTAAGGACAGAAGGCTGCTTGCTCTGAATTATACAAGCATACAAGTGCCTGTGTGGTTAAGGGGAGGTGAAAAACTGTGTTCCACCATTATAAGCCCTCGACATTCTATTAGTCATTAAATCCCAACCATCTGTCCAATATGACTGAAATTTGGCACAGAGTAACTAGGTGGAAAGACCGCCACCTGTCCAGATGTGGTGTAGCTCAATTGCGAATGACTGAGATGCAGTAGTTTGAAAATTAACCCATAAGACACTGTCGAAGTGAACAACTTTCCAGGGCCTCTAGAATTCAGTGCAGATTATTTGAGGACTGCAGCTGGATGCTGTGAAAATGTAGATTTACTGCATGGGATTGCTGGCATATTATCTTAGCAACTGAACAGAAAAAGTCAGGACAAAACCTAGTCCTGTAAAGTGATGATGAACGTATGCAGTTTATGACTACTATAAGGACTAAATGTTGCTGTGTTGCTATTGTGTCAGATATAGCCTGTTAGGCAGCAACACATATATAGATAATAATAAACCTGGGCAAACAGGCACAATAAAATCCTCAAAACAAATGGGACTTCTGACTCACTTTGGCATCTGGAACTGTGTAGGGCAGGGTTTCTTAACCTTGGGCCCCCAGATGTTGTTGGACTACAACTCCCATCACCCCCAGACATGGCCTCTGTGGCTGAGTCCAACAACATCTGGGGGCCCAAGGTTAAGAAACCCTGGTGTAGGGCGCTTGCTTATTGAATGTCTGAATAGGGGTTAGGATACTTTAAAAACAAGTAGTAGGGGTTTTACCTGAAGCATTTCCACTTTAATCTGGTTTCCTCAGTGGTGAGATATGTTGTTTTTAATGCTTTCTTAATTCAAACACAATTAGGTTTAGAATACCCCAAATCAGGTAACAATACTGTTGAAATAACCCCTTTAAAAAGCTGGAACAAAAATAAATTTTCCAATACTGACATGATATAAAAATCAAATCCTACTCAAATTAATTCTAATTAAAAGCCTGTGAGAACAGGTGAATCTTGAGAGTCTTCCTGAAAACAGAGAAGGAGATGCTCTTATTTCAGCAGGGAGCATATTCCAAAGCATATTAACACACTATGAAACTGGAATGCCAATGCCAAAGCAAAGTGTTGGTGATAGAGCCTAATTTGTAAAGCCAGCATAATATATGAAATTGCACAAAGGTCTTACTGCTTCTATGGCACAGAAGCTAAGATGCCTACCTTAACTTGTAATTTCTTACTGCACGTTTTAGTACAGTAGTGAAAATTGTGAGCACTCTAACTTTCATCTCAACCCAAGTGGTTTCAGATATTTGAATACGTATAGAGATTGTTGCCATTGCAAGTGTTCTATCACTTTAATCATTTCACTAGTGTGGCTAATGTACTGTAATCTGTACAGCACCCATGAACCTGAAGCAGCATCTGGTAAGGACTAGGCTTTATGATAGTAAATGTGTGTGTGGTGGGGGAGGTTGTTTGATTTGTGAGATGGAAGAGGGTACTTGCCAAATTAAAGGAAAAGTTTAGAAGGTTGTCTGTCTGGAATGTGAAGAATTTTACACTAGAGAGACAGAAAGACCCCTGATAAAAAGGTATAAAGTGCATTTGGCATATATGCAACATAAAAACCATTTGAAACCCTGGGCAAAGCATATGAAGCAAAAAAATAAATGAGATGTTTGCAAACAAAAATGCTTTTTTTGGCTATAGAAGGAAATACAGTTTCCAGATAAGATCATCATCATCATCATACTTTATTTATGGTCTTTGACCAAAAAAAATAAGATCAAAAAGGTTACGTATATTGAACAGCTGCAACCAACTATTAATGTTAGGGAAGAAATGAAAGAGGCAATGAAATGTATTGGTCTATAAAAAAGGTTAAAATTTGTTTTGTAGAGTCTCCTCCCGCCTCCTCTCCCCTGTTATTGAGTTGGTTATTTAGCTTCGTTTAGCTTGAGTTGCTGTATAATCATCGCTCACCAACCGCTAGGGTTCCATTCTGGCAAAACCTCGCTGGTGGCAAATTCAAGGTTGATGAAAAATTAAAGTCTGTGGGAAACAGGGGGGGGTTAGGGTAGGGGTGTGCCCTGCCACCCCCCCGGGGGGGGGGGTTGGGGCAGCCCCAAATCCCCATTATTCCCTATTGGGATTTTTAAAAAAAGAAATTCATCATTAATAGTAGGGACACCCAATTACCATGGGGTTTGGTGGGTGGTAGGCACCGCTGGGTGCCTACCACCCACCACCCTTTTGCGCCCCTGGGTACTCCACATAGGGAATAATGGGCAATAATATAAAAATTCAATAATTCATAAAAATTGTAGGAGTGTCTGATTGCATTGGGGTTTGGGTGGTAGTTGGCACCCATGGTTGCCTACCACCCAAACCAATTTTGTAGGTTCAAACCAGTTCAAACCAGTTCAAATTGAACCAGGCTCAGTTTGGTTCAACTTTGAACCAGCAGATTGAACCCAATGTCTGGTTCAGTTCGAATTCGAACCATCAAACCAATCCGGTTCATATTCGAACCAGTTTGAATTCAAACCAATTTGCACATCCCTAGGTTAGGGGAACCATGACTACAAAAAGACCTAAAAATAAAGGAAAAAATACAAATAAATGCTTTTTTAAAAATCACAAAAAATCCTGTAATATCGCCAAGAGTCACCACAAAGAATGAGTAGATCGAACCTCGGGGGGGGAATTAACCCCCCCCCAAATCACTCAAAGGCATTTTAAATTGGCAAGGGACAGCAAGGTCAGCAATGGTCACCAAGAGGAATGAGCAGATCGAATTTCTGAAAACTCCCCCCCCCACAAAAAAAATCTCTGACCCCCATCACTAAAAAAAAACCTGTCACAATTTCCTATTCACATGTACTCAAAACCACAGTTGGTTAAACCGTGGTTGGCAAGGGTTGACTGTATTTAAGCTCAAGAGTTTCCAGCTGTTTGAGAAAGAGCATTGACAATGATGTTTTAGCAGTAAAATGTGTTTGCTCAGTTTGTAAGATGTTGAGGCGGATCTCACGATCAGTGAGACCCGCTTTTGATGATACTAGCCCGCTCTCCCCGCAGACAATCGAGGCAGTAGCCCTGGGTGGCCGGACTGGCCGCCCACACGATTGACGGCTCCGTGACAGAGCTGGCAGGGAGCGGAGGCCAATTGGCCCCCGCAAGCTCCAGCATGCCCTTCGTGAGAACGCAGGGCATGCTGGCGAGACTCCCAGAGCAGGGAGGCAGATTTTCGCCTCCCCTCCGGGGGTCTCCTTGTGAGTAGCCGAGGTGCGGAGCTGTGCCGCGGCCACTCATGACCAGATAGCCCGGGTTTGTGGAGCGTTCGCTCCGCAAACCCAGGCTAAGAGGAGGGCTATCAAAGCGGGTTACCTACTCGAGAACCACCGGGCTCACAGCCGAGCCCGATGGTTCTTACGATTGGGAAAAATCGGGCTAGGCTTTCCTAGTCCAATTTTTCCCTATTGTGAGAATAGCCCCATTGGTTTTATTTGTTTTTACTTACTTACACATTAAAAGAGGCATTTAAAATCCTGCCAAGAGTAAGGGAGAATGCACATATCATCGCCACTATATAATCTCATTTCACTAGTGTCCTTTCTCTATCTTTACACTCCACCAAAGTTCTGGGCTTGGAGATATTCTGCATCAACATTTTTGACTTCCCATCTGCTCTCGTGTCTGAGTTAGGAACTGAACCAATTTTTTAGAATGAGCTTTTGCTCATTCATGCCTCTAGCACCAAATCTCCAAGCAGGGCATAATTAGGAAACCCATCCGGTTGCTTCCCTTGTGTTGTGCATGAATTATGTGCTGTTAAAGCTGAAGTCATTTTTTTTTAAGTAAAGTAAAAAAGAAAGCCTCTTTCCCACACCCAGATGGATACAGCTATTTAGGAGACACTAATATTTGCATTAGATCTGAACCCATCATTAGTCTCAACTGACAAGATGGGGGGAAACACTATTTTCTTATCATGTGGCTGTTTCTCCTTAAAGCATCGTTTGAAAGTGCATCTAATATAACAGCAGAGTTTGGTAGCACAAGATACATGAACTAGATCTGACAAGACTGATTTCTTGGCTCTACCAAGAAATCAAAGAGGGCAATTTCAGGAGTAGTGAGTTTGGAGATCCAATATGGAGATGCAACTCTCCCTCCCCCACACACATGCACAAAGGTGTAGAATCCAACGGAAAGAGTTGTGGTACGCAAGGGCAAGACAGTGGAGCTGAATCCAGAATATGAATGGTTTAATGAGGCAGATATTATTTACAGAAAGGCAAATGCAGTCTGCCTTCAGTGCTCTTGCTGTTGGATGTTTATTAGCCCCACCTCTACCCCAGGACTGGAATACAAGTAACTAAAGCCCCATTCAAAAGTTGGTCTGGATCAAGGAATTGATTAACCAAAAACACCACAAGAGGGACGGTAATTTAAGTTAGGGAATCAGGGTGGGGTGAAAAAGTTAGAAACCACTCCCACGGCACAGTGGCACTGAAACAAGTTGACACTCCCGCACGTTTTTCCACCTGGCTCCTCAACATTTCATGGCACCTGGGGGTCACTGAGCATGCTCAGCTCATGTCATCCTATTCTGGGATGGGCCCATTTTGCTTCCAATCTGATAAGCATTCAACTACCTATTAGATAGCTAGATATACACATACAAACAGACCTACTCTTTCACGGCAAGTAGCAGCCAAGGGCCCCCCAATCTGGATTGCTATCACAGCAGGAGCAAAAAGGTAACCCTCTTCCTGTGTACACACAGTCCTGATCTAGATCATGCCCCCTCTCCCCCAAGTGGCTGCTATTTGACAAAAAAAGAAACAAATGCAGGACCAAATGATATGTTTAAAGTCACATCTTGTTTGGCCCTCTGATGCTATAGAGCAGAGGTTCTCAAACTCTGGTCCGAGGACCATCAGCAGTCCATGAGCTCCATCCAGGTAGTCCTCAAGATGATACTGGTGTTGAAAGGCAAAGTGTTGGTTGCTAGAATGTACCTAGTGGGGAAGAACTCAGGGAGTGGGTGCTGAGGATGGCCCACTGGTCTGATAGGGATTGTGGTTGGAGGAACAGGTTCCAATCACAACGCTGAGGAAAGGCGGGTCTAAAGCAACAACTGGCAGCCTCCAGAATGGCTGTTTCAAAAGGGTAGAATCCTCTGTTGCTACTACCAACATTGATCCCAGAGGGTGGACGTGTAAACATTTGAGATACATGTGGGCTAACTTGTGAACTGTCTAACTGATATAAACCAAATTTGGTACACTGGTAGTGTGTGACACATAGGGACACCTCAATGGTGTAATGTAATTATGTCATCCACCCCAGTCGAAAATGGTGGATGTGTGAATGTTTTAGGCGGAAGAGGGCTAACTTGTGGACTGCCTAACCAATTTGAACCAAATTTGGTACAGTTGTAGTGAGTGATGCTCAGGGACACCTCAGCTGTGGGGTTTGTGATGATGTCATCCACTCCAGTTCAAGTTGGCAGACACGGGAACATTTGAGGTGCAATTAGGCTAACTTGTAAACTGCCTAACCAATCTGAACCTAATTTGCTACTGGTGTAGGGATGCATAGGGATGGCACAAGGGCATATTTTGTAATGATGCCATCCACCCTGATTCAAGATGGCAGACACATGAACATTTGAAGTGCAATTGGGAACCAATTTGGATCAAATCTGGTACAGTTGTAGGGACACAGAGAGACACCTCAAACACATAGTTTGTGATGATGTCATCTAGACCAATTCAAGATGGTGGACGCATGAACATTTGAGGCACAAGTGGGCTAACTTGTGAACTGCCTAACCAATCTGGACCAAATCTAGTCCAGTGCAGGGCCAAGTAGAGATTGTGAAAGGAAAGTATGCAGATTAGTTCTTACTAGAAAAACTTGTTGATTTTTCCTCCTTACCATCCAGTTAAATAAAGGCTTCATCTTATGATACAACCTACCCAATTCTGATGGCATTCCAAAAAGATTTACCAAATAATGAACTGCACAATCAAGTGAAATGAAAGCAATGACATCAGTTAATGCTGAACTACTGAATAATGAACCAGAACACTCTGAACATCTGTTTCTGTGAACTTTGACAAACAAACATTTCAAATCCAGGCAGCTTCTGTTTTGGGTCAGTTCATTTCAACACAAACAACTTGAACTTTACTCTGAGTGTTTGCATCTTTGCCAGAAAAATTATTTATTCCATTTAAACAGTTTGGGAGCTGAAGAACAGAAAAATTAAGGGCTGGTCTGTCAAAATCTAATTCAGAATCTGGGGGTGAGCTAGCTTCATCAATAAGGGGTTCAATTTGCAGGACACTCATCAAGCAGTGGTGTACGCACTTGAAAAGCCAGCCAGTTGTTACATCTAGACAAATGGTGGGGTGGGGGATAATACCAGCTTCTAGGAACACACACAATGCCAAAAGGGGTTAGAAAACTGATGGTGTCATCATTGTGCGATTTGAGAAGTCTCTGGTTCAAATCTCACCTCAGCCATGAACTCCCTAGAAACCCTCAGGCAAATCACTCTTCTCTCACTTTTATCCCCCACCCCTTTGAAAAGTACATTGTATGTATATTCTTATTTGTTGACTTCATTTTTATACCACCCAATCCAAACAGCTCAGGGAGGCTCATAATCATCCACTGTTAACTCTTTTTTTTTTTGAAAGCTTCATTGTTTCCTTGATTGTGGTTTTGAAATGAGTGCAAAAAGTCAGGACTTACCAACACTTTTGAATAGTGAACTTTCCAGCCTGGGACCACAAAGAAATATATGACGCTGCCTTCACCCAATCAGGCCATCAGGCCATTTAGTTCAGTATTGCCTGAAGATAAGGTGACAATTTCACCTAGATGTGCCTGAACAGAAGACTTGGCTTGAAAGGATCCATCTTACATAGTTCGCATCAGAACTGACAATTCTGAGCCATTATTCGCGTTTAAGGCAAGTCAGCAATTTGATGGAGTGAGAACAATGCTGTTTTTTAGATGGGTTAACACTGGTGTATGGACGTTTCAATGGAAGCCAGTAGGAAGATCATGTACTGTAGGATCATGTTGATCATGTACTGTAAGATCATGTTGCTGTCTGAACATAAGTTACCATGGGAGGATTACAGGTAACCAATCTTCTTGATACATTGCTCGTATCAATCTGAGCTTGCATGTGTATCCACAATAGAAATGTTGAGAACAAAAAGGACAGTATTTGCAATGTTCTGAGTTGTCATTACTCAATACAGAACTTATTTTCTTAATTAATATGAATATTGCTGGGTTGCCAAGAAAATGCAATCAGTGCCTGAAAGGTTTAGAGTAATTTGGCTGAGGTATAGAATGCTAGAAGCCTAGAATGTGTGGGGATTCCTTTTAGGGCCTTTGGAGCCTTTTTGGCTTTTGTTTGTTTTTTAGGATGAAGGGAAGCTCTCTCTACCCTTCCTTGCTTTTCCTTTTTAGCCAAACTTTATTTTGCCAGAGGTGCACTTAGGTAATTTTGGAGCCTGGACCTAAAGGCCTTTGGAAGGCCTCCCCCTGCTGGAGTCTCCCACCCTGCTGCAAGTTAAGTATAGTCCCCCTACACACAAACATTGAGGCTATTCTCACAGCCACTTGAAAGCGGGCTAAGGGAGCCCAGCCCGCTTTCGAGCAATCGTAAGAACCACCGGGCTCGCAGGTGAGCCCAGTGGTTCAGCGGTGGCTAGCCTGCCTAAATACACCTCCCCTAAAATGAGGTTAGCAGAGTGAGTGCTCTGCTAACCCCGTTTCGGTGATCGTGAGTCACCATAGTATGGCTCCGTGCTGCATCTCTTCTTTACCCTCTTCCCCCCTCAGTGTGAGTGAGGAACACCCCTGCTGCCACTGACTTGGTGGCATAGTCTGAAGGTGTTTGCATGCTGCCGCCACTTCCTCAGCAGGATGCCCTGAGCATGCTGAGCACCAGCCCGTGGGGTGGGTGGGAGTGTCATATTGTCCTTTGCCTCAGGTAGCAAAACGTCCTGGACTGTCCCTGTACTTTTCCATGACTTGTCCTCCTTTTCTTTACTTGTCCTCCTTTTCTCCAAAATAGCCCTTCTTTTTCAGGAATGGCATTCAGCTCTGGTAAATGAGCAGGTTTGTGGGTGATGCTTGTCTCCACAGTAGTAGCAAAGCCTCTTCCTAAAGTTACAAGTTTTAAAGTGATTAAAATTAAAGCTTTTAAAGTTTTATTGATTTTAATTTGTTTTGCCATCATTTTAGGTTGTCGCTGTTTGGTTTAAATTGTAAACCACGCTGAGATAGATGCCTGCATACTGCAGTGGCTGAATGCACTGTTCCCTTCCCCCTTGAGTATGGGCTGTCTGGTGAAGTCTCCAGTTTGGAAGATAGACTTGGCTGGCTTAGGTGTGGGCACAAGGAGCCATGTCGGGTTACATTTCTATACCTCCCCATCCACAGCCCTGGGTGCCTTAACAACAAAAGGTTTGGGAGATATTCTGCAGACTCCATTGCAAAGGCAATCTCCAAAGCCATTTTGAAAGTTCAACCTGGCATAGCTTAGAGACAACATTGAATAGCCAAGTCTGCAATGCCCCACACCAGCTGATCTTGCAGCATATCCTCTAGCATGGTCCCAAATGAACAACAGGATAGAAGATACATAAACATTGCTACAAATATAGCTATGGACTCTCCTTGAACTCTGGTATCCAATTTAAACTTAATCCATTGTGTAATTATAGAAGGCTTAGGTTCATAGCAATTCACCATTGTTTCTAGGATGTCAGTACATGATGCCTCATTGAGATGGTTGGGAGCCATCAGATCCTGAATAAGCCTATAGGTGGAGCAGCCACTGAGACTCAGCAAGACGGAGCAGTTTTGTTCATCATCAGTCAAAGTGGCCAGCTTGAAAAAGAAATCCATTCATTCACCACATATGTTCCTAGATTCTTGGCTTGGGTCAAGAGCATCCACCTTCCCAACATATGCCATGATATACAGCTTATTCTTAGCTCTGTATGCTTGATGGAAGGTGCAATATCCCTGTTTGCTGGGCCCTCTGCATCATGGGGTTGGGTGGGGGTTGTGTGTGCGTGCATACATGCACATGGAGGGGCAATTCACACAAACCACCCTCATGCCATTATGCAGGACAGCAGGGATAGGACCCAAAGCAGCCCACTCTTTCCAGCCACTTCCTAGGAAGCTTGCAGCAGGATCAGTGCATCAGTGTGCAGTAGTCAGTGCTTGAGTTCTGGATTCTGCTGCACTGAGCAACCAAGCAGAAAACAAAGCTGGCCAATTCTTTGTGCCTTTCACCTTTCTCTTCCCTCCTGTATAATATTATCTCTTGTTTACACAGTCAGAAAGGTGTTATTGACTGGTTTGTTTTATCCAGACATCAAGTCCTTCCCAAGGACCTAGGATGGCTGAATTTTATTGTCAATGTTGTTGCTGTTGTTCTAGATATTGTCGCGGAATATAGGCTGTTCCCAGTAAAGCTGCTTTTTATAATTGGCTGGTGGTGATTTCTGTGGCCACTATGGTGTTAAGGTGCTCTTCAAGGTCTTTTGGAATTGCACCCAGGGCGCCAATTACCACTGGGATTATTTTGGTCTTTTTCTGCCACAGCCTTTCAATTTCAATTTGTAGATCATTGTATTTTGTGATATTTTCTATTTCTTTTTCTTCTATTCTGCTATCCCCTGGTATTGCTATGTCGATTATTTTAACAACTACTTATTATTATTATTATTATTATTATTATTATTATTATTATTATTATTACTACTACTACTACATTTATATCCCACTCTTCCTCCAGGAGCTCAGAGCGGTGTACTACATACCTGAGTTTCTCTTTCACAACAACCCTGTGAAGTAGGTTAGGCTGAGAGAGAAGTGACTGGCCCAGAGTCACCCAGCTAGTTTTATGGCTGAGTGGGGATTTGAACTTGGGTCTCCCCGGTCCTAGTATATGGAGAGTTATATCAGTCACTCAGGACAGGTGAGGCGGAGGGGGCTACATGCCAAAAGCAGCATCGTGGCTTGATCTCCAGACTGCGTGGAGGCCTATGGCACAACCAGATAGTGCTGGATCTCCAGCAATGGCAGCTGCTTCTTGTGTGGGCCTCTCATACAGTCTACTAGAACTAATAAGTATTAGTTAATTAGTGGGAAGTTTGACCAGTGATCCTGTTACAAGTGTATCCCCATTTGAAATGTTGGAGGGTATGGGCTTGACTCATCTGCTCCGGCAATCTGGAATCGTGTGCTCTCCGTGCATTTAATTTACCTGTTTTCCATTTGTGGAGTGCTTGTAGTCGGAATGATGTGCCATACCTCCTAGGTTGCTTGGCCACACCTCCTACACCTTCACAGGTATGTTGCTATTTTTCATGGGCGAGATGTTGGAGAGTATGCATCAGTTCCCATCTACTGTCCTGAGTCCCTTGTAGGAAGGACAGAATACAAATGTGGTAATATATACCCTTAAAAGTATGTAAATTGCATAATGATATTTTAAATACCTAGGAACAAGGTCGATTTGTGACTGGCTTTGAATGGATAAGAATCAGACTTCATGCAGTCTGAAAGGCTGAGCCTCTGTTGCTTAGGATGTTCCTGACAGAATGGTCAGCATTGCCTTCTATTAAAAGTGTCTGCCAGTGGAAATATTTTATGCTTAATTAAATCAGGATTATCCAGTTATTTACCATGATCATAAATTCAAGGCAGCACATACGGTACACTCTCTCTTCTCCCCCGCACCCCAAACTCCTGTCCTCCTTTCAATGGTTATTTTGCCCATGCCCTTGCTAGATAATACCAGGAATGCATCACTGTACTCACAAAGCAGCCTCTTGAGACTGAGCTAGGAAGCTCATTGAAATAGTGATAGACTGTTTTCCACTTGGAAGTGCAGCTGACAAAGAGGAGTTGCAGACTCAACTGTTTTGTCACAGTGCTAATTAGAAACCAATTTAAAAACAAAGGGATAGTACTTTTGAGGAAAGTTACAAAGGATGAAGAATTCCCCCCCACACACACACACACACACTAATAAGTGCCAGTTTACCCTTTCAACAGAAGCAAGTGGTATCACTTTTCCTGGACTGTACTACTTCAGGTTGCAAGGGAGGACTACTTCATTGAATGCTTTTCCACTGCTCTTCCACACAAAGACCACATTTGCACGTCACGCAGAACCACGGTTGAAGGGGCCAGGGGTTCTGTGAGTGTTACATACAAATGTGAGCCACTGGAGGTATAAGCAGTGCCAAAACTGAGGGTTCAGATTTGGAACTCCAATCTGAACCCTCAGGTTGTAGTGAGTGTTGTCGGCACAACCCGAGGTTGGATGCAGCCTGTGGTATGTCCAAAAGCGGGACCGCAGGTTGCATCCCCGGAACCAGAGTTGAGGGAGAAAGCTCCTCTCTCAACTCTGGCATGATTGGCTGTGTGGGCTGTCCTTCAGTCAAGAAGGAAACCTGCACAGCCAGTCCCCCCTACTCTCTGCAGTCTCTCTGACTGCAGAGAATATGTTCTCCATTACGTCCAAATTTGGACAGGAGAGCAGGGTGAGGGGGGCGCAGAACATGTTATGGGCACATGTGGCCAAAAATAAATCCCAAGCCCTTCCTTGCACATAGGAAATAAACATCAGGGAGATACTTTGGCCTACCCTTCTCCCTGACACAGTCATTGAGGCTATTCACATGAACATGCAAAACCAGGCTAACAGAGCCCAGCCTGGTTTTGCATGCAGGTGTGAACTGCCAGGATTGTGGTGATCCTGGTGGCTCAATGGTGGCAAACCCACCTAATTAGCCACCCTTCAAAATGAGGTTAAGGGAATGAGTGCTCTCTTAACCTCATTTTTTGCTTGTGTGGCAGCCACGGCTGCCACACTGCGGGGAGCCCAGGGAGGGAGGGAGGATTCCCATGATGCACCGTGCTCTCACGCAGTGCATCCTGGTAGTTCCAGGGGCTGGGACAACACATCCCAGCCCCCAACCCTCCCCACTGCCCCAGTGCACAGGGAATCATCTGGGTGCATGAGGATTGTGCCCAGCAATGGCTCCATGACCATCTGCAGGGAGGTAAATTTAACCCGCTCTCCCTGCAGCCTGCTCTGGGGCCTTTCTCTGTAATCATGAGAAGAGGCTCATTCTCTATATACTGCTACAGAGAGTTTAGTCCAAAGGGGCAGTGCTCAAAGTTCAACATGCAGACACATATTACTTGTCCCTTGAGAAGATACCATTTGTGAATCAAAGCTTGGATTCTACAGTATATGTATTGCACCCTACTTTTGGGGGTGTTTGCAGAAAGTTAAGCTAAAAACTATTAAAGAAGTAAATTTCACTATAAAGTTCTGACCACAACAATTTATCCCTGCCAAGAAGAATACTTTTATTTTGTATGCATACTGGTTCAGATTTGGATTATTAAATATACACTAATGAAATATAAGAATCCA
Source organism: Hemicordylus capensis (assembly GCF_027244095.1). NCBI lineage: Eukaryota > Metazoa > Chordata > Lepidosauria > Squamata > Cordylidae > Hemicordylus > Hemicordylus capensis. The sequence continues at coordinate 123,175,278 of NC_069658.1, read as the reverse complement.
TTTACAAATCAAAGAATCAAAGCAAAATTTACAATAGAGGAAATTAGTCATGTGGCAGAGCATCCTCCTTAATCCTCTCATTTCCAGAGATGAATCAATGTCCCAGTTTACCATGAGGTTTGTGCCCATTTCTGATTCTTACTTAATCAGTCATCTGAGCTTTCTGCCAATCTTTTCAAGATAACCTTTACACCAGAGAATTTTCTTCCCACACCACCACTGTTGGCAACTAGGTACAAAGGTCGTTCAAACAACCTTTTTTGCCAGGCACGGAGGGCTTGGGAGGGGGAAGCAGGAGCATTCCTACCTTCTCCCAGACAATCTCCTTTTTTTCATGGGCCACATGGCTCATGCACCCACATAATCTGTGCTGCTCCTGGCAGCGTGACATTCTGGAGACCAGGATATTGCAGTCCAGCCTCCAGATAGCTCTAAGTGCTCTGCATATGGTGCATTGAGAGATTCCTCCTCAGCCAGGTGCTCTAGGGACCTGGCTCTGTCTCTGCTCTGGCTGCCTGCAGCCAGAGGAGATACAAGTAAAAGCCTGGGGGGAAAACCCTGGGTTACCTGAGAAGGCAGCACCAGGACCAGCCAGGATCCCAGTGCTTCATACGAGCAGCCCTAGCCTGGTAGGACTGCACAAACCCAGGTAGGGCTACTTGCGTGGACAGCCTCACAATCTAGGAATACATCGAAGCAGGTCACAATCACACTCAGCCACACATCACAACATGGGCCAGTGGCACGGTGCAGTGATGACCACACCACCTTGGACAGACTAAAGAGGCTTTGCAGGGGGTGGCCTCAGGGGGTGTGGAGGCCCTGGACTTTGGCCCCAAAGCCCAGGGGTAAGAGCACCTCTGGAGGGAAGGGGGTCATTAGCCCTTTCCTTCACCATGGTCCCAATCTGGATTGCATCCTATTTCTCTCATGACAGCAGCTCCCCCTGGTGCCAACGGGATATTATATTAATATGAAATTCAAAGATCTGTTAATTTGCTGGAAATTTTGCTGAATTAAATTTTCCATTCATTCCTTTCTTGAAAGTCTGGTTTCATGGCATGCATGATAGAATTAGTAAGCTAGCTAATGTCTATATACAGTAGCAAATCTTATTTGCACCAAAATCGGTATCTGAACCCCTTCTAACTTGGCAAAGAGGCACCTTTTAATGTGGTGATTCTCTTTATTTAGTAGGGGGAGAGTAACTGGCCCTATCCACCCCCAGCACAATACCTCCAATGACTGTTGTTGGTGTCTATCTTATGTTTCTTTTTAGATTGTGAGCCCTTTGGGGACAGGGAGCCATCTTATGTGTTTGTTGTTTCTCTGTATAAACCACCCCGAGCCATTTTTGGAAAGGTGGTATAGAAATTGAATGAATGAATCAATCAAACCCCTGCTAACTGGGCAAAGAGGCATCTTTTAAAAGTGGTGATTCTCTTTATTTAGCAGGGGGAGAGTAACTGGCCCTATCCACCCCCAGCACAGTACTTCCAGTGACTGTTGCTGGTATGTGTCTTATGTTTCTTTTTAGAATGTGAGCCCTTTGGGGACAGGGAGCCATCTTATTTGTTTGTTATCTCGCTTTGTAAACCGAATCAAATCTCTGTCTAAATCTGTAATTCTAATTTGTTTCTTAGAGCTTGCTCTGCAGAATATATCATCAGTTGATGATCAACTCCTAAATTCTGAGCTATTCCCTGTATATTTAAAAATCCTCTTAATTTTAGCTCTGTTTGAAGATTGGAACCCAGACTATCCCTGTGTTGTTCTCCAAACAAATATTAGTACATTTTGTGCTGCTTTTCCTCATGTTCAAAATGCTTCATTGTCACTCTCTATATAGCATACTTGCCATCCCTGGAAAATCCTCTGTAATGAAGGACCACCTCCTGCCACATGTGGCAAAATGTCTATAGAGGTTCGCTGGGATTGCTCTTCAAGAGGTACCACCTCTGCTCCAGGTTAGAGCATTAAGATCTGGAACAGTTCTCACATTTTGGAACTCATCCTCCCGCTTAAAAGGCAATTTGAACATGAGGTTATAAATATTGGCATATGACAACCTTATTTGTTTTGGATGCACTTAAAATAACTAAAGGAAAAGGGAAGATTGATTTTCTTGTTTCTTTTTTTCAGTTGTATGTTGGTTTTATTATGATATTGTATGACCAGTTTCTCCTCTATTGCCAAAGTCAATTACTGAGGACTAATCCTAACAAGTGCTTGTGTAGTAACATTGGTGGTGGCCCACAGCTAGATTTTTTGGAACCTCTAGCTGCCCCCACTGCTAGCCTCCACTCATTTGCATACCTGCCCATCTACCTGCCTCCCTGCCTTCATGGCACCCACTAAACTGTGGCCTGTACACCAGTCTTGCTGTTGCTGGCCCTTTGCTGGTAATACAGCAGGAGTCGTCAATGGAGGGAGATGAGTAGGCCGTTCCGGAGGCAGGCGGTGTGTAGCTCCCCCTGCCCTGGTCTCACTGGGTGGCCTGCCCTGGCCCTGGCCCCACTGGACAGCCCATGTGATTTGCACATGGTCACCCCATGGTAGATCCACTCCTGCTAACAAGAGAAGATAAACTCTAAGCAAAATTCTGAGAAATATTTGCAAAATGCATTTTGAATTGTATCAGCTGCAGTTTCTTCCACCTACCACACCACAAAGGAGTATTCAGCCTAACTCTGTTGACTTTGTAACACACAAGCAAAGCAGAATGTGATCTGCTTCAGACAATCAAGGCCAAGTCTAAAGGGAATGCTGAACCTACAATCCAAGCGCATGGAAGAGCAGAGCCACCGCCTGTCGTTTCTGCCTCTGGAGTCCTTTTACGAAGTGGTTTTCGTTCCTTCTATATCTTGGAGTATGGGTTTCTCTAAAAATAATGTAATCCTACATCTGCCTCAACTGCCTTCCTTTTAACGTACACGGAGGTTGTTTTTTTAAAATCAATTAAGACAAAAATAGCTCCCTGACTATTGATCCTTGCAAGTCAAGCCACCTCTGCTTTTGCTCATTTTCAATCAGAACATGCTGCCACTCAAGCTTTTATCAGGCATAATTTATGCATACAGAGATATAACTTAATTATGGGTGTCTCATTTAATTAAACTCTGCTAAAATGTTTAGAACGTCCAAGTGACTGATCATGGGGACTCCTTTATAAAAATCAATGCATCTCATCCTCTTTACTTGTTCTTTGCTCAGAAACAACTTCTGCTGAAACTCTTCACTGCAGCACCGGCATGAATTGTATCGGCCACACATAGATGATGATTGTAACTCAAGTGGGATAGAGAGCAAGAAAGGACTGGGTTGGTTATAGGGAATGAGCTATAGAAGTAAGGAGCATGTATAATGAGGGAGGGGAGGAAAGGTGTGGATGGAAAGAGGTTCATATAGTCCATGGTCATTTGGTCTTTAATCATATATATTTTCTATCCAAGGCACACAACCACAAAAGTTAGTCAAAATTAGCCCCCTGAAAAGTAGTTAGCAGAGCTGGCCCTGTTTTTTTTAGCTGAGTGAAGTGGGCCACTTTAGGCATGAGGTTTGGGAGCATGTGTCACACTTGCTTGCTTACTCACTTGCAATTTAAGTTGATTACTATCAGTGGCACAGCAAGGTTGGAAGGGGATCTGGGACAAGTGTTGAAGATGCTCCCACATCTGCCTTCGCTGCCTGCCCACCCCCTGCCTTCACTGCCAACCAACCACGTGCCACGTGATAATGGTCATGCTCCAGGCCACTGTGACCTCATGATGTCACTGAGCTGGCGCAGGGCTGCCTTCAAGGGGCCACAGGCAGCAAAGAGCTCTGGCATGCGTTGGGGCTGAGCGCCCAGTGTTTGTGGTGGGGTTGGTGGCTGTTGACCCCTGGGGACCCACAGCCTCCAGGCACTCACACACCCCACTCAGTGCTGGTTACATCCTTGCTTACTATCCTTCCAGAGATAACCAAATATTATTTTACAGAGAAAACCAAATAGGAATTCTTAATTTCACATTTGCCCCGCAAAGCAGAAAGAGGGTTAATTTAATAGGAAACAATGGAAAGGGAAGACATATGGAAGAAGGAAAGAAGTGGGTAGGTGTGCATGGTTTTAACAGAAAGAAAAAGAAAGGGGATGGGGGGAAAGACGTGCCATTGGGTGCTCCACTTCAGGCAGCAAACAGTCTTGGTGCTGTGCCCTTTCTGGTGGAGCAAGGCCTCATGCTAGGGTCTCAGGATGCGTTAGCAGCCCAAGGTCAGGTTGCCAGGAGCTGAGGCATGTCCCCAGGTCCAGTCACCAAAGGTGGGTGGGTGGGTGTGAGCAAGAGTGGGAGCCTGGATGCAAGGAAGTCTTGGGAGAGAGCTCCCTTAGGTTCAGGGTTTGGGGAGCAGAGCAAAGGCCCTGGAGCCAAAATCAGCAACTAAGAGAGAGCTGTTGTGCCAGCACCATGTGACTGTTTGATGCAGGCTTGTAAAAACTGCTACTCTGGAGCTGTGAGCATCCTTGTTAGTGCTGGCAGTTGGGTTGGGTTTCTCCCTTGATTCTGTAGAGCCCACCTACTTCCAAGTAGCCCTTTCCATGGCAATCCAGGCCATGGTGCCAGGTGAGCACAGTTCCACTGCTCCTGTAGCTCTGCCCAGATTTTTCAGCAACAGTGACCATGTGGACTGGAATTTTCCTACAGGTCTGGGTCTAGGGTCAGCTCCACGGACCTGCCCACAGCAGCTGGTGAGCTTTTGACTTCCTGTTTTCCTCCTGGTGAGCTTCTGGAGGGCTGAGTAGCTGGAGACCCCCGCAGAGTCTGAGCTAGAGTCTTCAGACTCTCTGGATCCCTTGGATTGGGACCTGCCTCCATCAGTTTGTTCCCCAGCAAGTCCACCCGGCTGCTCCCTGTCAGGGGGCCCTTCAGGCCCTTCAGGAAGCTCCTCCTACAAGGGGAGCCCACCCAAAGGTTTTCTCGGAGTCTGCCTCTTCTTCAGAATCTGCCTTGGATGTATGCAGATGGTGTTGGGGAAGAATGGCAGTTCAGTCCCCAAAGAGCAAAGTAAACCCATTTTGGCGAGAAAGCAGCAAAAGAAGAGTCTTGAGACAGTTCTTTAGGATGGAAGAACGAGAAGGATTTATTTAAAGAAAAGGATACAAACAAATTTGAAAAAGCCTGCAGCTTAATTTCAGCTGTAGTTCATGGCTGAAGAAAGAGACCAATACTAACAGCCATCTCTGGAGAGACAAAAATGGAGACTAACACTGGAGGAACAAAGAGGGGAGGTATCAAGCACTTTTATTCCTGACCCTAAAACCTCCTAGTGGTCACTATGAGACATTGAAGCTGAAAGCTGATGCTGCCAGGATCCTAAGACCAACAGATGGATCATGTTACCTGGGCTGGCACAGTTTGCTAACCCAAACAAACTCCTTGTTTTCAGTTGGACTTTCTTTCACTCACACACACCACGACATGGCAGCTGCTTCCTCATGGCACAATCCCACATGGCTTTTACATGTGGGTGGAGCTGATCATGTTGTGATCCCACCTGATTGGCACCCATTAAGAGAGAGAATGCCAACTGTTGGGGGGGGGGGAACAGGCAATTGTTCCTGACCATGTAGAGGAGAGTTCTACATGGTAGCAAGCATGAATTGTCCCCTTTGCTAAGCAGGGTCCACCCTGGTTTGCATTTGAATGGGAGACTATGAGGCAAGTCTCATGATCATCGAGAGCCCACTCTCCCTGTAGACGATCATTCAGTCTGCCCTGGGTGGTCGAATTGGCCACCCACACGACTGCCTGCTCCATCATGGAGCCGGCGGGGGCTGTGGGGATTGGGGGCTGCATGGCCCCTGGAAGGTCCAGGATGCCACGTGTGAGGCATGCTGGAGAGACCTCCAGGGCCAGGAGGCTCGTTTCAGCCTCCCAGCGGGAGTTTCCTCATGTGTGGCTGCAGCGTGGAGCCGCGCTGTGGCAATACACAATCACAAAAATGTGGTTAGCAGAGCGCTAGCTCTGCTAACCCCATTTAAGGGGAGGGCTACAAAAGCAGGTCACCACTTTGGAGAAACTGGGCTCGCCTGCGAGCCTGGTGGTTCTCACATTTGTCCAAAATCAGGCTAGGCTCCCTTAGCCCAATTTTGGCCGATCGTGAGAATTGCCTCTCTATGTGTGAGCACTGTGAGATATTCCCCTTAGGGGATGGGACCATTAGGGGATGGGACTTCTGCTTGCATGCAGAAAGTTCCAAGTCCCCCTGCCCAAACAAGAATCTCCAAGATAGGGCTGAGAGACTCCTGCCTACAGCATTGGAGATGCCGCTGCCAGTCTATGTAGACAATACTGAGCAAGATGGGCCAATGGTCCGGCAGAAGACAGCTTCCTATGTTCCTAGATATGATATTCATGCACACACCACAGCCACATGAGCTAACATCACAGGGAACTGGTTCCCACTGGATTTAGAACACTCTCCAGTAGTTTGTGCTTTCTTGAGGAATGCAGCCACAATCCTATGAACCAGGTGTGATTTGCTTCTGAGTAAGCCTGCATAGGATTATGCTGCTTGATGGCAAGGAGTCAAGCAACCAAAACAAGGAAGAAGGTTCTAAAAAGCCTTGGGGGGGGGGGGCATATGTCTCAACAAGAGATCAATGCATTGCCTGGTCAAAAATAGAATTTATCCTTCTGTGGCAGAAGCTACTGAGCCCAGATGACAAATAAGTCGAGGAAACCCACAAGAATTGTCTTTTCAGAAACAAGCAAATCTCTGCTTGAAGATATGGGTAACCATGGGCAACAGCTAATGATGGTACTAATGTAAAAACAGCAGCAGCAAAAACAAAATGGTTTCCAGGGAGCCAGCTCTGACACCACAAAGCCAAATAATGGCTCTAGAGAAAATATTTCAGTAACCATCCTAGGACTTATGGGTTGGCTCCTCCCTCCCTCAGCTGCTGCCAGCTCAGAGCCATCCTGCTCTGAGAGAAGCACATAAAGTCTAAAGAGCGTGACATGTGAAGATCTAGCTTGTCAGCATCTTCTTGTTGCTTGTTGTATGGTGTGTGTGTTTTATTGATGCTTGCCTTTCAGCATTTTTATGTAAGCCACTTTGGAAGGTTCACCTAAAAAGTGGCATATAAATGCCAAAAATAAATAAATCTGTAATAATACATGATTAATGTGTCCTGGGGGAACCTAATAACAGTGGGACCTAATAAGAGATGTTATCCCAATGTCTGGGAATCTCTCTCTAGCTTTTGGATTTAATACCAATCAGAGTTTGGAAAGGTGATTCCCGCCAGCTAGTAGGAAAGGGCAGATAAACAGTTTGTACTTTGAAATTAGAGAGAAAGAGAAAGCATATTGGGGGCACAGCATATTAGTGCTGCAGTTACTCTCCCTGGGGAACTTAGGCAGAGTTAGTGGATCTTTGGCCTGCAGTAGGAGGGTTTGCACACTTCACACCATGCCCTGCTTGTACATTTGTAAATAAAGCAAATATTAGAAAGATCATACATGTTCAACGCTCTCTCTCCTGTAAAGAGAACTAAAACCTGCAGTATTACTCCTGAACCTTTCACTTCTCCAAGAAGGGAGGACCACAGAATGAAGCAATATATTTGTATGCTGTTCAGAGTACTAATTGAGCAGAGATAGCTGTACTCCATAGAAGTAAATACAAGAGTGACAGATGAGGATGTAATTGGGTGTTAATACCATGCCCATCTATCAGTGAAAATGTGTATCAAAACTTTACACCAACCCCATTCACACAAGCATTCAAATCTAGGTTTAGGGGTTGCCAGCATTAGCATGATTGTGTGAACCCACACCAAGGTGGGAATCTTTCTCGGGTCATACATCACCTTGGTGTGGTTCACACAGTCACACTAATGCTAGTACCCCATATTAAAAATAGAATTTTAAGCTACTGTGCGAACCAGGCCACTGAGTGTCCATCCTGAAAATGAGCAGGTTGTGGTTCCAATTAAGCACAATTATGGATAAATGTCAGCGCATAAGAGAAACAAGTCAGAGAGATCATTCACACGACTTCTAGATGCTGCTCAGAAGGGCTATGGGGAAGGCAGGAGCTCACCAGGAGCTCATGTGGTGCACCCACATGAGCAGAGGTGGGGCAAGGGCCAGAGCTGGGAGCAGGAGGACTTCCCCTCCCACATCCCAGAGTGCCCTGCGCCATGAGCACAGCCACTGCTCTCTTTAGAGCAGTGTCCGTGCTTGGCTCAGCCTCTCCTTCCCTCCGGCTCGCTGCCAGAAATGGCGGAGGACCAGGGGGAAGCCTTTTAATCTGGTGGTGATGGTTCTTACGGTTGCCTGATGAGGTTTACATCTTGGGCTAGCAGGGGCGGAAACACTGGGATCAGGAGTGGTCCCAGTGCTCCACACAAGCAGCTCAATGCAGCCCAAAGCCCAGGTTGAGCTGCTCCTATGAATTCCCTCAGAGGCTCTCTAGTCTAGACCAACAGCTCATCATGTGACCACCTCCTCGAACAGGGTGGTTTTTGTTGTTGTTTTCAACCACAGAAACAAGAAACTGCTTAGACTCTTGGCAAGGCAATAATAAAGTTCTTGTCGTGTGCACTGTGGTGCCTCAACAGAGCAGTAGCCACACACGTACACTCCATGAGCATGGAACTGCTATGCAGCAGTGGTGGATGAGGCAGCCACCAAGTATCCTCAGGAAGGGAGGAATGAAGCATGCCTGTTGGGTTGCTTCCCTGCCGAGGAATGCTGGAGTGTTTCCGCTGAGTGGCAGCCAAAAGAACACATTCCACGCCTTTCCCCTCTGCTTTGGGGCAGAGAATTCTTTCACTCCCTGTGAGGAATGTAGTAGAGTACTCTGATGCAATGAGCATGTACCTGCTTATAGTCCGATGCAATGGCCTTGTTCTTGCCTACTTCTTTTCAGATTATATGCTACTCTTCTTCTCAGGATTAGCCTTTGGTGTTCACGTGCGTCCCATGTAATGTCCCGTCTAGCACTATCTTTCCTTTTTCTTTTGTACATGCAGCTGTTCTTTAACCATGAATCGGGGGTAGTATTCCACATTTTTTATTTGTGCAAATTTTATAATGTTAACATTTCCAAGAGGATTAGACAAACTCATGGAGGATTAGCCTACCATGGCTATTCGCCATGACGGACAGCGAAATTCAGTCTCCATAAAGGCAGTAAGCCTTTGACTATCAGAGGCTATGGTATGGCTATGCATGGTGTGAAGTTGTTCTCCGTCTCTTACAATCCTAGAGCCAGGATCCCATGAAGCTGGTTACTAGGAAATTTAGGACAGACAAAAGGAACTACTTTTTTCACACAGTAGCTAATATATGGAATTCTCTGCAAAAAGCTGTGGTGACAGCCAACAGCTTGGGTGGCTTTAAGAGGATTTTAGATACCAATTCATGGAGGACAAGTCTATCAGTGGCTACTAGTCTGAGGGCTATAGGCCAGCTCCAGCCTCTGAGGCAAGATGCCTCTAAATACCAGTTGCAGAGAATAAAAGCAGGAGAGAGGGCATGACCTCAGCTCTTGCCTGTGGGCTTCCCAGAGGCATGTAGTGGGCCACTGGGGGAAACAAGATGCTGAACTAGATAGGCCTTGCACCTGATCCAGCAGGGCATTTCTTATGTTCTTATGCTAGAGGCAAATAGAAGGCCTATTCCTGTTCCCTATGAGAGCTTCCCAGAATCACCTCGCTGTCGTCTGTTGGAGACGGAGGGTAATATTAGAACAGCACAAGCTGCTCTTATGTTCTAGGAACCACAGTGCTCTGGGTGATCCAAGGCAAGGTTTCTCTTTCCCCTTTTTGTCCACCTCCCTTCTATGTTCCTAATACCTCCCTGCCACCTCTTCCTTTCTTACTGTTAGCCGCCACTTCTGGAGGTCCATTTGTACAAAAACACAAGTGGATTTTTTAAGGGACAATAATAAGGTCCACTTGTGTTTTTGTACAAATACAGCATTTGGTGTCGATCCCGAAATGCATTTTGAGAACCGCCAATTGTGCCTGCTGCTTTGCAAAGTTTTTATCCTCCAGTAAGTGTGTGATCCTTCCCTATTCAAAATTGTGTGTTTGCAGGACTGGAGCGTCCCTGCAGCCCAGTTGAGATCTGATTGTTTTGTAAATTAATATTGAGCTATGCAGTGAACACTTATTGGCTCCCTGGCTTTAATAGTAGGTTAGGGTTGTTGTTTTTTAAAGGAAATAATTGCTTTTAACTTCATGATAGTGACTAGAAAAGTTATTCTCCTTTAAGAAGTAATTCCCATGAGGTGTGAGGGGGGTGGTTTAAGCTTCATATTCATATATAATTCATCAGAGGCCACTAAGTGCCATATTTTCAAAGGAAAAATTAATTTTGAATGGATTTTTATTTTCTTTCCTCCTTGGTACGCAGATGTCCGACACAATTCAACAAAGATCCAGGGATGCCTCTCTGTGGAAAAAGCATGCTATAGCACAAAATGTATTCCAAGGGAATGATGTGAAAGTATCTTTCAAGATAGCAGCCTGCAAAAAGAGGAAGTCTCAAACCTATCATTCAACAAATGGTATTGTTAGGAGACATGCTTACAACTGGAAGCACTTCTTTCTCACCCATCCTCCCCGCCCCCCCAAAAAAATTATTGGCTGGGAGGAGGAAATCCTGATTAGAACTGATCCACATGGGGAGAGGGGTTAAGTCTTTCTCAGTATGCAGTTTTTCCTGGTCACCCTGCCCCTCAACAACTTATTACTGCAAATAGTCACTTTAGGGAGGGAGGGTTTTCAATGGGGAGATAGAAAGAAGAAGAAGAGTAAGGGAGGAACACCCCTCACCCAGATGCTGCAGTCCTCACCTAAGCCACCTCCTGCAGCCTTTTGGGGTTGTGGGTGGTAAAAAAAAGAGGCATTTCTGGTGCCTGATAATTGTTGGATTAGGTGAACATCTAGTTTGACCCTAATAGGATTATATTTGGGCTCCCCAATCCTAAAGTTTTACATCTGCATAAATCACTGAAGGAACATTCTTGCCACATCATCCTAACATCAAACTGCTTGACATTGAACTAGATCAGTGGTTATTATGCCTTAGTCATGTATCCTTGTGCTTGTAAACCCCTTGCCCATTATATAAAGCAGAAAGATGGTATATGTATCACTATTACAATCCTGCTAAATTTAAGCCATTTTAAACTCCATTGATTCCAGCAGGAGCAACTGAAATGCGCATTTAGCTTTCTCATTGAAATCACCAATACTTGAAATGTTTGTACTTGAATGAAATGTATCCTTGATAAACAATGCTCTAGCCTATGTATTTCTTGGCCAGGCAGACAGACAAGGAGATACAAGCGAACCTGTGGAGGTTGTTGGGCTCAGAGGCTCCATATGAGCCTCTAAAATCCCAGTGTCTTCCCTTCCTAGCTGAATATGGTACTGGACCCAGAAAATGCTGTTGATGGCCTTTTTACTGAAGCAGCAAGTTTTAGGCTCAAGTATCCAAATAAGCAGATTAAGGCATCTTATAAGAGCTAAATAAAATGTCCAAAAAGTGGAGCCAACTCTAGTTGTTTGAAGCAAGACCCTCCCAAAAGAAGTCACCTCCACCTTTTCAACATCTTTCATTCTTTAGGGCCAATAGTTTGGCACAGTAGTGCCTTAAAAGGTATGGCTTATATCCAAAGAACATTAAGTGGAAGGAGAATAATAGCTTGCTTCTGTTCTATGAGCTCTACGACAAGCACCAGTAGAAGCACAGGGCCACAATATATCAGAGGTTGCATCACAATATGGCATGCAGCAGATAGCTTGTAGCCTTTAAAGTTTACTTTAAAAGGTTTGAAAAAGAGCGTGTGCAGAAAACATGTGCTCAAGAACTTGCACAAACAGATGAACTCCTCGGTTTTGAGGTCACTTTTCTCCAGAAGTGCTCTTCTTCCACCAAGTCGGAAACTGCCCTTCTGTGAGCGGAAGAAGCTTTCTGCTAGTGCAGGATACCCAAACATGGGTCCCTAGATGGACTACAACTCCCATCATCTCCGGCCACAGTGGCCTGGAACCTCCAAGGTTGGGAACTCCCCACACTAGTGGAAGAGCGCCTTTGGTTCCAAGCTTCTGTGTGTGGGAGATTCATGGCTAAAATCTTTGGTCATGTATAAAATCTTTGTTCACCCTCAACAACACAATGCCATTCTTAGTAACAGCTTCTTATATGGTTTGTTTTTTTTAACCTTGCATCCAGATATATTTACATGGAAGAAAGTTTTGCTGATTTCCAATTAAAAACTTCCCAAATAAGCATGCTTTTTAGCACCACAGCCTGAACTCAGATGCATTTATTAAGTGCATTTTTGTTTATTTACAAAGCATATGTTAATTATGGGGAAACAGCAAGGGCCTAGATAGCTAGTGCTAGTCTTTAAAGCAGCAGAAATGACTTGAGGGCATTTCAACTGAAATTTGACATCCTTTACTGCCCACGAGGGAGGGGCAACCTTGAGTTTAGAAGAGAAAAGACTAAGACAGTCTGCGGAGCTGCCACCATCGTGGTCCAGCTATAGTGGCCTCCCCCTCCCTCAACTGCTACCACAGAGTTACTCAAGAGTCATCTTGCTCAGATATATACAGCCTATCAGAATATTTGATTTAAGAACACAACATGAAAAGATTGAGTTCTTGAAAAGTCTTTCTGATGTTCTTTGCTGCTTTGTGGTATATGTTTTTAATTGATGCTTATCAGTTTAATGCTTTTGTGTAAACAGCTTTGGGAAGTTTTGCCTGAAATGCTGTGTGTGTGTGTGTGTGTGTGTGTGTGTGTGTGTGTGTGTGTGTAAAAACCATGAGGTCCAGTCAAGCATCCAGAATGTAACAAGGCAGACTGGAGTTGCAGGACCTTGGATAGCTCCAACTGAGCTACTACTTGGTCCAACAAGATCCAGAGCTTGTTTGAAGCCTTCGATGCCCCTAGGTCCAGACTTCCCATTCGAGGCCTCCCCACCCCTCTAGAGTGGATCAGCCCTCTGTCCTGGAGCCTTGCACTACTACTACTACTACTCTTCTCCATCAGCTCCCCCCAGCCTGTTTCAGGGTCTCTTGCCTGATACACCCAGGCTCTTGCTCAGTGCCAAAGTCAGAATCTAAGTCCAGCGCTAGTCCTACTGATCTGCCTGGTCCAGTCCTCACTGGGATCTATATCTGAATTGCATGCTCCTCCCCTCCACTTGTTTCCCAGATTGGATTGGACTTGTAGCTCAACCTTCACACCTGATTCTGCATGAACTGTTGTTTTCCTGTCTTGAGGACCAGTTCATACATTACACAAGAAAGGCTTTGACATTTTTTTCTTTGGTCCTAGGAGCCAGCCCAAATATTTAGGAGCCAGTCAGTGGACACATGGCAAAATTACTGGACTTACTGATGAACATTGCGGAGGAGGGGAGAGTAAATGGGCTTCTCTTTATCTCCTTTACAAGTAACATACCTATAACAGAAGAGGGCTGCCTGGAATAAATAAAGTTTGTTATTAAATAACTGAACATCTTAATATCCTAGTCTAGGTGCCGTTGCTCCCTGGCACCTGGGATTTGTCAAGCCATGGCACAAGAGCAAACCTGAGATTGCCATCAAGTGTTTGCTTAGGCACCTGTATAACCTGTGATTGCAAACACTTATTTGCACTTACGCACTATGTTTAGAAGTGTATGTTTCAAATATCATTGTGTATGCCTAAACACACAATTTGTGAAGCAGCCCCAATACTGATCTCAAGAGGGCATTTCATCTGGACCTTTTATGAATTCTAATTGTATGCTTTTAGCCTGGGTTTCAGCAATCAGATCTGCCCTGTGGCCTGCCGGGCTGGACACTGGCCAGGCACAGCCAGTCCTTGGCAATTCCATGCTCGAAAAATTTCCAGAGATGGTCCACTATTATTTAATTAGAAATATATTCTGGGCAAGTATTTTTGGCAAGAGGAAGAAGAATGGGATTTTAGCTGCAGCTGGCAAGCCTTGCAATTAGCTGATGGAGACCTTGCGCTTGCAAAGTAAAGATCTGAATCAATCATGCATTCTGTCTACCCAGATTACTTTATATTTAAATCTATTAATTAAGGAGGGGGGGGAAAACAGTTGGTTGAACTAAATTGCTTGGTATGACCCTCTAAGGCAGACACATGACTATTGACATTTTGAAAGATTGGTGTAAATAAATCTTACATCTTCGTGCTACTTAAATTAAATGAGAGTCATGCTAGATTGAATTCTAGCCAATAACTGTTTTAGATAATTAGTAATCAAAATATCAATGAGTAGATTTAGAATCCACTTAGATCAGCAAAACATTGCAGGCAGCATTGCCCATATGTTGCATTGCCTTGAGGGAGTGGCTGTAGCTCAGTGATTGAATGCACAGGAGAGGTCCTAGGTTCAAATCCAGCATCTTCAGGTAGGGCTGGGAAAGATGCCTGTCTGCAACCCCAGAGAGGTGCTGCTAGTTAATGTAGACAAAATTGATCTAGACTGACCAGTTGTCTGAATCTAAGACATCTGCATACATGTATATATTTTGATTGACTCAGGCAATTAGTTCTTATGAAGGGCATCTGTATCAATCATTTAAAGTATGACTGTAGCTACTTTCGCCCATCACAAATCCCTTGTTTCGCAGAAGGCTATCTTTGAGAGGTGCTGAGATGTCTGAAAGCACTTGGTAAATACTCCTGGATGCAAAAAGGGCTTTTGTAGTGAAGGGAGAGAAGGAAAAATCATGTTTCCCTCCACCCGCACTGTACCTGCTCAGTTCATTTAGTGGCTCCTTGCAAGAATGGAGCTCTTGCTCTTCCCTCATATGGCTGCACAGAATGTCGGCCAGTATTATGCTGCAATGTTTTCTACTTGAGACAAATTTAGACAATGGAAGTCAGTTCCAAAAGTTTTTTTGTCTTTCAGCACCTTTTTAACTGCCTAGTCTATCTACATGTTACACACATACTCATGAAAGGAACACCCAGCAGTTGCTTTTGTTACAGAAAACAATGAAAGTGACACTAATGAAGATCATTCATACCAATTGCTTCAGGTTCTCATAGCAATAGCAATAGCAATAGCACTTACATTTATATACCGCTCTATAGCCGGAGCTCTCTAAGCGGTTTACAATGATTTTAGCATATTGCCCCCAACATTCTGGGTACTCATTTTACCGACCTCGGAAGGATGGAAGGCTGAGTCAACCTTGAGCCCCTGGTCAGGATTGAACTTGTAACCTTCTGGTTACAGGGCGGCAGTTTTACCACTGCGCCACCAGGGGCTCATAGCCATATTTCTTCTGAAAATACCTTTTCTGTTAGCTGTTCCTTCAACAGCCAGACTGCTTTCTGCCATTGTTGTTGTTGATGTTGTTGTTCTTGTTGTTGTTGTTTAAAAATCAGTGAGCTATCCAGGATAACTGAATAGGCAATTGGTTATTTTCTCCATGAGAGATTTGTGAGGAAAGCACAGAAGTGCAACTGCAATATTAGTGTTGTTAGCAAGGTGAGGCCAAAGATGTTGCAAATTAAATGGCATTCAAGTGCCTTAGAAAGTAAATGGAAAGTTGACGTAAAGGATTTGTAATGGACCATGGGTTTTACATCTAGTTCACTGTTTCTAATTTAATCCTGTTCGGTAGCGATCAAAAATGTTGGCATCAAAAGCCAGCTAATACCTGTGAAATGACTTGAAGCTCTCAGGCCACTTCTCGGCATGCAGGGATCTCTATCACAGTTGCAACTCTCAGGGCAGAAAGCCAATAATTCACTGGCTGTGACAATTGGATTTATTGATTCAAGGATTGTCTGGGTTTAGAAACGAAGTCAGGTTAGTTCCCTCAGCTAGATCTCCATGACAAACCCATGAATTGGAGGTCATCCAGCCAGACATCTTATGCTAAGGCAGGAAGACTCTACGGCTAGAGCACTTTTTATAGATGCGTCCTGCGCCTAATGGCACAGCAGGGAAGCAACCTGCCTAGAGAGCAAGAGGCTGTTGGTTTGAATCCCTGCTGGTGTGTTTCCCAGAATATGAGAAACTCCTATATCAGGCAGCAGCAATATAGGAAGGGGCTGGAAGGCATTTATCTCATACTGCACAGGAGATGGCAATGGTAAACCCCTCCTGCATTCTACCAAAGAAAACCACAGGGCTTTGTGGTCGCCAGGAGTTGACACTGACTCAAGGGCACAACCTTTCCTTTCCTTTCCTTTCCTTTTCTTTCCTTTCCTTTCCTTAGAAAAAGCATCATGGAATCATGTTTTACTGTTGTTCTAGGCAGTTTGGTCCATTGCGGAAGAGTGTTCTAGGGCACAATCTACCAGATTTTCCTGTGCAAACCTCATTGAAATAAACTAGTGTGGTACAACAAAACTATAGCTTCTGTGCCCATTTGCAGAACATTCTGTAGCGTGCAGCTATAGGACAGGATCCAAAAGCTGCTCAGACTCATGCAAGGGACCTGCGGTGGCCTAATAGAATTCTTTTATTTCCTTCCCCTCTTTGGAATGCCTGACCCCCATAACAAGTCACAAATTGCTTTGGGGACTCTTTCCCATTCAACAGCAGTTTACTGGGGGCTGCAGCCTGACAAAAAGAAATGTGAAACCCCCTTGAGCGACATAACTAGTTTCATGGTCCTTGGATCCTGAGCATAGTTTGAAAGTTCATTTCTAATGATTTCTGTAAACCTATCTCTCTACAATCAAAGTACACTAAACAAAACAAAAGCAGACCAAAACAAACCCCAATAAAAGCAACCCATGCTTGGAAAGAGGCTTTTGGCCATATATTGCTGTTCAAGGCCAATCTTTGCCATTTTTCTGGTTGAGGAAGCCTGAAAAATCTGATGGGCTGCTCAGCTCCCCCTTTCCCCCCAGAAGCCCCCTTGGAAAAACAACATGGGTTGTTTCAGACAAACTGTTCTAGCAGCAGTCCACTGAATGTGGAGAAACAAGATTGTGCCTCTCTGCCCTGCCCTGCCTGGTGTGCCCTTCCTAACCCTGCATAATCACAGGGCTAGAATATTCAAACTGCCCCCTAGTGGCACAGTTTGGACTGCAGTTTAAATTGTGCAAACTGGACCTCTATCAACTAGTGGCACTGATCCAAATGGTCTCCATCCTGACGTGACATTTTCCATTTTCAGGAGACAGACAGAAAGCATCCATAATGTTGATGGATGCTTTCTGCATCCACCAGTAGTATGAAAAGTAGTATGAAACTGAAAACTACTGTTTTCAGTAGTATGAAAAGTAGCAATTCATACTACTTTTGCAGACATTGGAAGCACTAGACCTCTTCCTGGTAGTTGGCTCCATCCAGTTGACTTCCCACCCACACAACACACACACACACACACACACACACACACACACCGGAAGTCCCCTCAGATTAATGTTCAAACATGATGTAGCATCATTCTAGGAGCATTGTGGGAACAAAATGGCAGCCAGATGTAGCAAGCCACTAGGAGGAAGCACAGCATTTCCAGTGCCGTTGAGGGTTCCCCTTTACAAGCAAAGGGCTGGAGGAATCCTTTAAAAGTGTTCTAAGGGTGGCCGTGGAGGGGGCATCTTACCAGCTTTGGTTGAGGCAGCAGCAAGACGGTCCAGGCAGTGGTGGCTCTTCTAAGCCCCGCCGGCACTCCCCCACCTCCAGCAGTGCAGGCTGGCAGCTGAGCACCTGCTTAAAATCTCTGTTGAGTGAATGGGACCTGAAAGTGCTTTAAATCTTGCTGGACCATGCCCTCTATTTGTGTGTACATTCTCCTCAAAAACATCAACCATTTACAACTCAAAATATTTTCTTCAAGAGAATTTTCATGTTGGAACACAGTATTTCAATATGCAGGTTTTCTTGATTGAAAGCATGTACACCACAAGTGTTTAAAGTGCTGATGTCCAATTCCAAGGAGAACAGCCAGTGAGGTTTCATTATACAATTTTGTTTGTAGATGCTACATTTCAACTCGTTTTTTTGTTCTGCCTCAGTGGGGGGCCTCCGCTCTGATTACTTTTAATTGGGAGACCCAGGATACCAGCCCCAAAGACAATCATTTAGTTTGTTTAGCAGATAAGCCTCCTAATGAGCAATTAAAATAATCAACACTCAAGCAATTGTAAAGTGTATGTAAATCAGCTTGCTGAATTGTATCTGAGGGGAGGGGGAGAGATGATAGAATGTTGGTGAAGAGTGAATGTTGGAGAAAGGACCCAGTTATTTTTTTAAAAAAGATGTATATCCTGCATTTTAATTTAAATATTTCCAAGGCAACTTACCAGTAGGCTACACAATACGATCAAGCAATGCTACAGGATAGTTGAGAGATCTACTATCATTAAAGTGGCTGGATGCTGTCCTTAGGGGCTATGGCAAACCCAGAAAGCAATACCCTTCCAGGAGTGTGCTGCCAGGCAGGGCCAGGGGACACAATATAGGGATCTCAACTCTTGGTCCCCAGATGTTGCTGGACTACAATTCTCATCATGCCCAGTCACAATGGCCATTGTTACTGAGGCTGATAGGTTGTAGTCTAACAACATCTGGAGGTCCACGGTTGGAAACCCTGTGTTATATCACCTGGTCCTGCCTGGCAGCACATCTCTGTGCCTATGTACTGATGCATATCATGATGATGTGCATGATGTATGTTGTACATAATACATATTATCATAATGATGTGCATTACTCCAATGTAATAGATGGGTGGGGGAACAGCCAAAAAAAGAAGATGACAATTGTGGAGATATGAGAAGAGAGTCCAGAAGCTAAGAGAGTCTGTGAGTATATAGGGACATTTATTTCATCTTTTATTTTATCTTGGAAATATATAATGATGGTTCCTCAGGCCCAGTGTTGTTTCTAGTGACAGCTGGTGACATAGCTAAGAGACTTGTGCTATGAATCACAAAGTCCCAGTTCAAATCATGTCTTTGCCATCAATTCACTCGGTGGCCTTAGGCAAGTCACTCAGCCCTCCATTTGCAATAGGGGGACAATAATACTGACCTATCTCTAAGATGGATGGAAGGATTACAAGATAATGTAGGTGAAGTGGTTTGAATACTCTAAAGTGATATAGGAAAAATGAAGTACATAAAAATTATATATGGTTACTAGCTATTCAATAAAAATTTTATTTGAATTGCATAAACCAGTGAGAGGGCATGTCAGTTTCTTTGGAAAGTCCGTCTCTGTCTTTAACATGTTCATATGTAAATGGACACATTTACAAATGGCATTTGGAGCTGTAGGATTGGAATTGATTAATATATATGACATTGCATCTCATAGTTTAAATATGTATTACAGACTATTCACACACTATAAAAAGCAAGTGTGCTCCCCTTTGATGCTACAATACTTTGTATTATGAATACTGTGATGCTGGAGAAAAAGAGTATGAATTGCTTTATGACCCAGATCTCAGCTATCAGGATGTACTTTTTCCATGACTCTTATCATAAGAACATAAGAACAGCCCTGCTGGATCAGGCCCAAGTCCCATCTGGTCCAGCATCCTGTTATGCACAGTGGCCCACCAGATGCCGCTGGAAGCCTACAGGCAGGAATTGAGGGCATGCCCTCTCTTCTGCTGTTACTCTCCTGCAACTGGTACCCAGAGGCATCCTGCCTTTGAGGCTGGAGGTGGCTTATAGCCCTCAGACTAGTAACTGTTGATAGACCTCTCCTCCATGAAGTTATCCAAAGCCCTCTTAAAGCCATCCAGGTTGCTGGCTGTCACCACATCTTGAGGCAGAAAATTCCACAAGTTGATTAGGCATTGTGTGAAAAAGTACTTCCATTTGTTGGTCTGAAATTTCCTAGCAATAAATTTAATGGGATGATCCCTGGTTTTAGTGTTACAGTATATGTTAGCAAGGAGGTCGGCAATTTCACATTTGAGTTCTTTGAGGGCTCTTGGATGGATGCCATCCAGCCCTGGCGATTTACTAGTTTTCCATTTTTCCAGTTTAGAACATCATCTCTTGTCACTTCTATCTGACTCAGTTCTTTAGCCTTCATCCCCAAAAAGCCTGGTTCAGGAACAGGTATATGCTCAATATCCTCTGCCGTGAAGATGGACGCAAAGAACTCATTTAGCTTCTCTGCAACCTCCATATCCTCCTTAATAATCCCTTTCACTCTCTCATTTTCCAACCACTTCCAATGCAGGTTTCCTGTTTCTGATGTACTTAAAGAAGTTTTTGTCATTCCCCTTGAACCTTTTGGCTAAATGTTCCTCTAACTCTCTTTTTGCCTCTCTTATTGTCACCTTGCATTTCTTTTGCCAGAGATTATGTTCCTTTCTGTTCTCTTCATTTGGACAGGATTTTCAGAAATTTCAGAAGGAAGTCTTCTTCCCTTTTATGGCTTTCTTGACAGTACCCGTTAGCCATGCTGGCATCCTCCTAGACTTAGTGGTACCTTTCCTCCTTTTGGGTATACAGCAGGGCTGCTCAACTTCGGCCCTCCTGCAGATGTTGGCCTACAATTCCCATAATCCCAGGCTATTGGCCACTGTGGCTGAGGATTATGGGAGTTGTAGTTCAAAAACAGCTGGGGGGCCTAAGTTGAGCAGGCCTGGTATACAGTCTAACTGGGCTTCTATTATTGTGGTTTTGAGTAAGCTCCATGCATTCTGGAGCAAAGTGACTCTCCTGATTTTCCCTTTCAGCATTCTTTTCACCATACTCCTCATTTTGGAGAAGTTTCCTCTTCTGAAATTCAAAATGTCTGTGTTAGACTTCCTTGGTGGTTCTCTCCCCGTGTGTATGCTGAATTTGATCACACTATGGTCACTGTTCCCTAAAGGGTCAATGACACTGACATCAAGCACCAGGTCCTGGGTGCCACTCAGGATTAAGTCCAAGGTCACCTTCTCTCTGGTTGGTTCTAAGACCACAGGCATTCAGCATATCTAGAAATTTGACCTCTTTGTCATTACCTGACTGTGAATTTACCCAGTCTATGTATGGGTAATTGAAGTCATCCATTATTACTGCCCTGCCTCTCCATGATGCCTCCCTGATTTACTGCTGCAACTCCCAGTCACTATCAGTGTTTTGATCTGGAGGATGATAGCACATCCCAGGTAGCACATTCCCTTTCTGGTTTTGAATTATCACCCACATGGTTTCTGTGGAGGACTCCAGTCCACCTATGTTTTTGGGTTGTTAGATTCTATCCCTTCTTTAACATACAGTGCTACTCCACCTCCAAGGCGACCCTCCCTGTCCTTCCTATAGAGTTCATATCCAGAGATAACAGTATCCCACTGGTTCTCACTGTTATATCATGTTTCTGTTATGCCCACTATATCTATTTCTTTGTTAGCAACCAAGCACTCCAACTCACCCATCTTGGCTCGGAGGCTTCTGGCATTGGCATATAAGCACCTATACACTGAATCTCTCACCTGGTGTATGCTATCTTATTTTAACTCTTTGACCAGCTGCCACAGCCTTCTGTCTGCTCTTTATGTGGTTCTGCATTGTCCCCTTCTGTTTTATCTGAATCCTTTGCGCCCTCGCACTTTAAAGGGTGGCATTTTCCAAACCGGATGCTGCCCAGCTCCTGTCGGCTATTTCCCAGGCGTCCTGTCGGCTATCCCCCAGCTTTTAAAAGCTGCTCTTCAACCTTTTTGATTTTAAGCGGCAGCAGTTCCATCTTGGTTCAATTGTTGCCCGTCCCTTTTATACAGGCCTTGCTTGCCCCAAAATGTATCCTTGTTCCTAACAAATCTAAACCCCTGCTCCCAACACTGTCGTCTCATCCACACATTGAAACCCCTCAGCTCTGCCTGTCTCACTGTACCTGCCCATGGAACAGGTAGCATTTCTGAGAATGTTACCTTGGGGGTCCTGGACTTCAATACGCAGCCTAACAACCTAAATTTGGCTTCCAGGACCTCCCGACTACATTTCCCCACATCATTGGTGCCAACATGCACCATGACAGCTGTCTCCTCCCCAGCACTGCCTAAGAGCCTATCTAGATGCTGCATGATGTCCGCAACCTTCGCACCAGGCAGGCAAGTCACCGTGCGGTCAACAAGCGGGTCACAAACCCATCTCTCTATACCTCTAATGATTGAAGCACCCAATACAAGAAAGTCCCCACCCCCGGAGGAGTATCCCCTGTACAAGAGGATATGGGCTCATCTTCCATGGAAGGGGCCCCTTCTAAAGGAGCATTTCCTCTTCCTCAGATCTGTGTCCTCCTTCCTCGAGACCTTCATTCTCCCTGATAGCAGAGGAGCTATCAGCCCTAGAGTGGGATGCCTCTACCACATCCCTGAAGGTCTTGACCGCATGCCTCTCTGAGCTTCTCCAGATCCGCCACCTTGGTCTCGAGGGAATGAACTTGTTCTCTGAGATCCATGAGCTCCTTGCACCAAGCACACACCTGTGACTTCTGCCCATGGGCAAGTAGTCATACATGTGGCACTCTGTGCAATACACTGGGAAGTGCCCCCTCCCCTGCTGACTTTGTATTTTCATACTGGTTTTGTTGGCTGTTTACACTATTTATAGTTTATTAGAAGGATAGGTCTCAGCTGTAATAGTCGGCTATTTAACTGTCCAAACAGCCTTTCTCAATAATATGAGGGAGGGATTTGTACTTACCTCCTCTTCTCCACCGGGCTCCTTGTGATAACAGGGGCTTGTTCCAGGCTCCCCCGCACACTTCCTGCTAAATGCCTGTAAAACTGCAATGTCCTGTTTGCTATCCCTATCCGCTGTGCTCTCGGGCCTTCACCTCTTATGTAGAGAGTAGGCTTCAAACTGATACACAGGATGTGGGTCAAAGGAATGTCAAAGGAATGTGGGGCCTCCCACAGCCCTAGCTGACTTCACCCCCTCCAGGCAGGGACTAGTAAAAACACAGGAGTTTCCTAGCCCTGGCAAATAACACACACAAACACATAGACTAGGACTTATCCCTTAAGAGAAACCAGCCCCTCAAAATCTCCCCTTCTCCTGTTAGTTAGTTTGAAGCGGGGAAAGGCTAGGACTTGTCTTGTTAATATGTTTTCTTCCACTGTACCTCATCCTGGGAGTATACGTGTAGCAATCACATACATTGGATGAAGAAAACTCTTGCCTCTAAAGTTTCAGGGCACTACAGACTAGTCATTCTCATAAGGTGCATGGGACACTGCCATCTTGCCACACTCAATTTGTACAACCCAGACCTTGCCTCAAGGTGCCTAGCAGAAATGGTCCACAGTGCGGAATTTAGTTGTGGTGCTGCAGTGGGGGGCAATTTACAGAAGACATGGAGTTGACAGGCATTCCAATATCAAAGTGAGCAGTGTGGGGAAAACAATAAAGTACAGATAATCCACAGCACTACAAATAAAAAGCATGGTTTCTATGGCAAGACAAAGCTCTAGCACTTCAAAAGAGCAACTGCATGAATCATACTCTTTCTCCCCAGGGAAAGAGAAGTTGGCAGCACAAACTGACTGGCAGCTTGTCTTGGCCACTACTCAGGCCTCACACCTTCTGGAATAATTTAGCTGCACAGGCAGACAGCCTGGGACGAAGAATAAATGAGGCAGACAGTACCATTTCTCTGCATCAGTTTGAGGCAAGCTGTTGTACCTTTTCTGAAAATGATAGCTCTAACTACTCTACCAATTAAAAGGCAGGCTGTTATGTCACCATTGTGAAAAGGGACATATTTCATAAAGGGAGGCAGCAAACGCTCTCATTTTATTTTGTGGAAAGAACTTAAAGAATTCTATCAGGCAGGGCACTGGACTGGGTTTCAGGATGCTATTCTACTAGTCTTCTGTGAATTTCTGTGCTTCATCTATAAAAGAGGACCTACAGTTTAATGAGCAGTGACTGAAAATGTCTGGTCTTATATAAGCAACCTAGATAGGCAAAGGTGGTTTTGCAATGCAGTTATTTCATACATGTAAGAGATTACACTGGTTCGCAACATAGCTCTTTGCTCACTACATCCTGTCACATGTCGGGGCTTGTATTGCTGAGATATAGGAGCAAATATTTACCCATCTGGAAGGCGCTGACCATGGTACTATATTTATACGCTATCAAGTAGAGGAGGGAAGCACTTAGATTATGTAATAGCTCTTTTCTTTGTATTCAGTTCACTACAGACTGGGAATTTTCTTTCCAAATAAACACCTTAGCCATTGATTCAAGATAATTTTATCATCTACATATGCATATAATGTGAGTCCATACCCAAATTGCCCATGATGAACTAGATTGATATTAGTCAATTTCCTAACAGTAACAAAATCTAACTCTAATCTATCCTAATACTAGGATAAGGTAGTTTTAAGAGAGTCAAATTTGATTTTTTTTAAAGTGTTTTGAATTTAATGCACGAGCCTTAACTTTTCGCAAGTAAAATTTAATGAAACTAAAAACAAATGAATGTTTTAGTTTTGATCAAATAAAAAACAAATGCATACTGTACCTCCTGTGTAGATACAAGTCTGCATTTATTGTTTCAAATGCTGGTGTTGGCTTTAGTTTCAATTGGGACAAAATTACACCCCCGCTCTTATTGGCTTCAAATGTTCATTCTTTGGAGTGCACTCCCTGTCAGAATAAGAAAGCTCTCAAGATACAATTGTTTCATCTGTTTCTTCAGGCTTTTAGTTAAAAATCTTCTATATATTGTTTTAACTGTTCAATTGTTTTTGTTTTAATTGTTGGTTGGTTGTAGATATTTTTTGTATTTTAGGTAAACTGCCTAGAAAGGTTTTATTAGACAGTTTATAAATCTAATAAATACATTTTTAAAAAATCAACAATCCCTTCGTTTCTGAAGTTTTAAAATTGTAATGAACAAGGGTGGCCACAAGATGGTGATCACTTCCTTTAGTTCCTAATTCAGCTAAAAAAGACCAGGTGTTTGGCTTTTACATTAATTCTTCTCAGACAATCTTTGAAGGAGCACAGAGAGACCAGCCTCAGATCCATTGTCCCTGCTCTCCCCTCTTTATACACATGAGCAACCGAAGGCCAGAGCAGAACCTTTGGAAGTACAACTATACGTGCTTAGGCCTCTCTCCATAGTTTTAGAATCTTGATAAACCAGGGTTCTTATGAAGAGAAGTGGGGTGGGAAATTTTTCAAAATGGATTTTTGGAATACATTATTCCAAAAGTATTCCAAAGTGTATTCCATTATTCCAGAATAATGGAATACATTATTCTTCCATAGGAAATTCTTCAGTTCATAAAAATTCATTTGCCAATTATCCAGACTAGCACTACACATGTGAAGCAGTGAACATTCCAAATCACCACTGCATGGTCGGGTGAGGGAAGGGGATACTTTTGCTGATCTCCCCCTTCCTCCTGGAGCCCACCTTTTACCACCAAAGAATGTCCTTAAGGGTCATGCAACCCTCAGAAACCTGTTTTGGTAACACAAAGTGGGCTTCGGAGGAAAGGGGGGACTGTAGAAAATCACCCCTTCCCTTACTCAAGCATCAGTGCAGTGGTAGTCTGGAACTTGCACTGCTGCACTTGTGCAATGCTTGTCTGGATGATGGTCACTGTTTTGTAAAATTCATTAGTAATAATGAATGGATGCCAATGCAACTTAAGGCAAGCTTGGCAATTTCAAAGATGTATTTCATGTTTTTCAGGTGATTATCCCTAGATAGCGTGTGAAGGAGTGTGTATGTTTTGTTGATTTGCTGAGTATTCCAATAAAAATTCAGTCTGTGCATCACAATCTTCCACTCTGAAAGAAATGCACGATCTTCATGGAGCTATGTGAAGGGGAGTGCTCCTGGCACAAACAGTGCCAGACAGTACTGACTATTTCCAGCTGGGGGTGGGGTACACTGGAAGAGGTTGTGAATGGGATGCCAGGAAAGCTTCTGATTCCAGTGAAAAGCCCCCCATCCTGCACCAGAAATAGTTAGTACTTCCTGGCACTGACTGCACAGGGAGTGCCTGTCTCCACGTGGTACCAGGGAGATGGTACCTTCTGTCAGAGATTCCAATACAGTCAGAGTCAGAGAGTCCCAACATCATTCAACACATTCTTTCAACTTTTATTGACTGGGATTCAGGATCCATGGCCCTCAGCCTAACTTCCAAAAAAGATGCTTATGTATCAATTTCCTTATTTAGTTAGAACATCCACTTATGCTGCTTTGGATCCAGCGCCATATATTTAAAACATACTTTTCATTAGGTCTCCCTATTTAAAAAGCTGTCCCTTCTTTTCAAATATCAGTGTACACATTAAAAACAATGTACATATCAAATATATTGGAACAGAAAATAGGGAGCTCAAAAGTTATTATTTATTGGATTTCTTCCACATAATGAACATTTCAACTTGGATTTTTATTTACAACTGCTGCCATTCCCCCCTCAAAAAACACCCATGACATTAAACACATGTATAAAAACGCTATCTTCAAAATCGGTCCCAATTTTAATGAGCTCTTCACTGTGGATATTTTGATTATTATTTTTTTAAAAAAAATTATATTACTTTTCAAATTGTCCTACATCAAAATGAAGAATCTCATCAAAACCTTTTTTTTAAAAAAAAAATGTTTAGAAGCTTCATGTTATTAGTGGACTTTATTTTTGAGACTTGGAATCTAATACTATTAGTGTCAACCCACTTAAATACACTAGAAAATGAAGACGTTGTCAAAATGCTATTTGTTTTCATCATTTAGCCCAGCATAAATCTTGCTACCAGCAACCATGTCTTTAGTGGGGAAATAGGACACATCCTTGATCACTCCTGAAAAGGAACAGTCCATAGCTGGGTGAAAAGGCAAAGTAGGAAATAGCCCAGATCTTAAGCAGGGTGACATAAATCTAGATAAGGCTCTTCCTGGAGGGGAGTAAGCCACTCTCAGAGGTCTGATTCCCAATCTAGGGCTTAGACCATAAAGATTTACCTCACTTCCAAAGGAAGCTGAATTGCTCTGAAGAGGGGAAAATGCTGATTTATTGCCAAGTGCTCTGATATCTACTCCTATGAGACTAAAATCAGATGATCGTTGGAAAGCACTGTATTCTGGTAAGGGTGGGATTGCAAGAGTTTGGAATTCTTGTTTGTGTTCATTCACATTCAATACCTGCTCTATAGCTTGGATTACATCGCCTCTGCAGAACTGCAGAATCCTCTCTAATCTATTCTGTTTGTGACTGGGAAAAATCTTGGTAAGAATATCGAGTGGGTCCCTCCGTCTTGAAGCAGGAGGAGAAGGAGGAACGCTGCTATTGGAGACAACAAAATCCCTGAGACATTCACTTTCATTTCCTGATTCCATGTCTGAAGATGACAGAGATGCTGAACTGTCAGTGCCTTCCAGTGGCTCCTCAGGACCAGAAGGACGAATGGGTCTCTCTTTACCTGAAATCTGTATGCCAGATGGCTTCTCTCTGTGCCCTCCATTAACCCCAGTAGCCTCAGGAGAGCACCTCAGGGAGGGTGTTTGTAAATAGGCTTTGGCACTGTCTTTTTTACTGCAATGGAAATCATACTTCTGAATCTTCTCTTCTAAAAAACAAAATTATAGATGTGGTTAAATACTCATGAGCTTACAAGGCACATCCAGTATTTACCTCCAGTGCATGCTTTTCATTCATAGGTGTGCACATTATTATAATTCATAATCATAATTTATATACCTTATATAATACAGTGAAATTAGAGCAGAAGAAGATAATTATATACACAGCTCTTTCTTTTTCACTTGTACTGTGTATTTAATTCAGACCTTTTGAAAATTCCTGTTAATGAATTAATGTTGCGGGTTTAATTTCTGATGCATTCTAGCAGCATAGCCAGTTATATCCACATCTATTATATTAATTCTCGTAGACGTGTCTCTGTGGGCAACCCAGCGGATTGGCTGGGCGGTGGAGGCGCCGGATTGGCTGGGCAGGTGTTGGCCATGTAGGGAAGTGGCCGCTTAGAAGGAAAAGAAGGAAAGCGGGCAAGCGGAGAGGAGAACTGAACGGGCTGGGGCAGAAGGGAGGGGGGAAGCTGAGGGGAGAGAAAGCGGCGGAGCCTGGCTGGGCAGAGACAAACGGTTGGCCGCTTCGGAAGATGCTCTCTAGAGGGAGGGCCGTGCAGGAAGGAGCTGGCTGAACGCTTGGCCTCCCGACACCAGGGATTGGAGGAAAGAGGAGGCGGCAACGGCCAGTGGGGAAAACACAAGCAGGCTAAAAAGCGGAGGGCGGGGGGGGGGGGAAGCACGAATTAGAGAGAGAAAAAGAGAGAGAAAGAGGGGGAAATGGAGGAGGGAGCAAAGCTGGGGCAGAAGGGAGGGGGGAAGCTGAGGGGAGAGAAAGCGGCGGAGCCTGGCTGGGCAGAGACAAGTAGCTGGCCACTTCAGAAGATGCTCTCTAGAGGGAGGGCCGTGCAGGAAGGAGGCAGCGGCAATGGCCAGCAGGGAAAACACAAGCAGGCTAAGAAGTGGAGGCGGGCGGGAGGCAGGACCACGAATGAAAGAGAAAAAGAGAGAGAGAAAGAGGAGAAAACGGAGGAGAGAGCAAGCTGAGGCAGAAGGTTTGGAGGGGGAGGGGACTGGGGCAGAAGGCTTGGGGGGAGAGCGGACTGGGGCTGAAGTCCGGGGGTAAGGGGAGTAGGGCAGAAGGTGGGGGGAGTGTACTGCCGCACAGATGCTCTGTGCGGGATCAGCTAGTATGAATATAATTACCATATCACTCACTCACCATATCTTTACTCACCATATCTTCTATCACTACCACATCCATTCACTTTTCCTGTCTCCATGGTTCTCATTTAGCACAAGCTTCTAATGGCGCAGTGGAGAAATGACTTGACCAGCAGAGGTTGCTGGTTCAAATCCCCGCTATGTTTCCCAGACTATGGGGAAACACCTATACTGGGCAGCAGCAATATAGGGAGATGCTGAAAGGCATCTCATACTGAGCAGGAAGAGGCAATGGGAAACTCCTTCTGTATTCTACCAAAGACAACCACAGGGCTCTGTGGTCGCCAGGAGTTGACACTGACTCGACAGCATACTTTACCTTTACCTTACTGGGATGCTGGCATACAGAAGCACCCAAATGGCTTCGGTCCGGGTGACCTGAGAGAGCAGCTTTCCCTACAAGATCCCCACCACTCACTAAGATCATCAGGAGGGGTGTGTCTTTGGCAGTGTTCCCTCTAAGGCATGCACACATGCCTGCCCTGCACTCACAAGGTTTTTTTATGTCCACTCAGTTAATTTTAGATCCTGCTCAGGTTGAATCAGGAAGGCCCCATTCTGAATACATGTGTGCACACACTGCCTTGATACTCCAACCCAGAACAAAACTCATTCCGCACACCAATGAAAAAAATTAGAGAGAACACTGGTCTTCGGGTGCCACTGGTTTATCTGGTGGCAACCTGGGATCAGGCCTTCTCAGTTGTCATCCCTGGGTTGTGGACTGTTTTCCCCATAGATATAAGAGGATTATTATATTATCTGCTAACTTGGCAAAGAGGCACCTTTTAATGTGGTGATTCTCTTTATTTAGCAGGGGGAGAGTAACTAGCCCTATCCACCCCAAGCACAGTACCTCCAGTGACTGTCTGGGAAACATACCCACGGGGATTCAAACTGGCAACCTCTGGCTTGCTAGTCAAACCATTTCCCGCTGTGAGTGGAGTGAAGCATGTGAGCTGCTATTATTATTTTTGTATGAGTGATGACAACTATATGTATTTGCATGGCTGATTGTGACTTTTTTGTCCTAGGTATAGTTTAGCCCAATCCATTGCATGTCTGTGTTGAAGTAAGGCCCACTGAATTAAATAGAATTTAAATAGAATTAAATAGAATTTACTCCCTCATAATAGTCCATACATACACTTACAAAGTTCCACTAGACGCTGTGAAAGTTGGACTTACTTCCAAGTAAGCATACATAGGATTGTGCTAGAAGAGCCATTTAGCATTTGGTGACATATAGATGTCAGTTCCTCCATGTAGGATGCAGCATGTTTCCACATCTATGCCATCCTATGTGGCAGGAGCACACATAATTATGTGCATGAGGGAAGGTTTGGTTGGGTTTCTCATCATATGTACCTGCAGCAGAATAAATGTGTATCGCTATTGTATACGGCGGTGTATGTGCTAGATACACAGAGTTTCTGATATTTAGTTAGGTCAATTTTTATACCACCCTTCCTAAACTGGGCACCTATACTGAGCAGCAGTGATATAGGAAGATGCTGAAAGGCATCATCTCATACTGCGCGGGAGGAGGAAATGGTAAACCCCTCCTGTATTCTATCAAATAAAACCACAGTCACCAGGAGTCGACACAGACTCGATGACACACTTTACCTTACTGGGATCCTGGCATACAAAAAGCACCACAGGAATGAATGAGAGCAACTTGGTCACTCACTATGCCTGCCTGTATGCGGGACAGTCCACAAATCCAACTGACTTGACCACGGAACAAACAGAAATAGTATATTATCAGCCCAAAAGATGTATATTCAATTTCAGTATTTTCAACACTGTTACATACAGCAACAATACTTCATGCTTATGTGGCTCCTTATCAGTATCTGATGTGCTACACATCATTTTCGGTAACAACGCATGCTGTGTTAGCTACTATTAGCTTAGTAACCTGCAATGCATTTTATAAGAATTCAGCTGTTTCAACATATCATGTTAAGGATCATGGCACTAAATGGCAGTCAATGTTTTGGGAGGGCCACAGAAACCGTCTGTGCAGACACGTTGAGACAGAAGAACTAAAAGCTGAATATACTATTATTTAATTCATATTCCAGCTTTCGACCTGTACCAGAGGCAGAAGAGAATTCACACTTAGGTCATCATATCAAGCTTTATTCCAATGCAAACCCACTTAAATTAGCTTATCTTGCACAAAAACAGCCATTAGTGGATTCTGTCCACATTTTGGTAGTAATCCCAGTCTCTGCTATTGTAACAGTCATAGGGCAGGCAAGGGGGAGAATCCCCAATGGTACAACCTATTCAGTCAGTAAAATATATTCAAACAATTCCTAATACCTGAGACTCTTTCTCAAACAATACACTAAATTACGACAATGTGGATAGAGTATAATATCACTATTCTTGTTATAATATAATATCACTATTCTTAGTCTGGGATGCTAACAAATATGCCCCTAAAAGGGATTTTTGTACTTCATTGCCACCCACAGCTTCTGTGCTAAGAGGCACGTTTTAAGTGGTAGCTCCCTTATTATATTTTGCAGGGTGAGAGCAATTGTCCCATTAATCTCGGTATGCTGTCCCTCCCAGAGGCTGTTGCTAGTATATCCCTTGGGCTTCTTCTTAGATTGTGAGCCCCTTTAGGATAGGGAACCATCATTCTCATTCCTTTTGCTATGTAAACTGCTTTGATAACTTTTTGTTGTTGTTGCTGCTGAAAACAGGTTAAGATATTTATACAGTAGTTATAATAAATAATAAGCGGTCACGGAAAATGCACTCTCGTACGTAGCTTTTCATATAGGAAAAGTGCATGGTTTAATGACACATGTCCAGAGTTTGCCCGCAGCTTTCTGCGCATGCTAAGAGAGCAATTGTATTCTCTGCATGCTCAGATGCACTGTCTTCATCACTGCTTCCCTCTGTCCTCCCCGCCTTGACAACAGATGCCAGGAGTTAACCCGGTGCACAACTCTGGCTCAAAGTAAACACCGACTTTGACGGAATTTCTCCCAGAGGGGCAGCTCCTTCTGTCTAGACTAAAACGAGCATAAAGAAACATAACGTGACCGGGGTGCCCTCTAGCCTTTCCCACCTCTTCTCCCGCTCTGGAACTCCGGGCAGGGCTTCGCTCCTGCGCTTGCGCCGCCCGCCACCAGGCTCAACGTCGGCTCTCCGTTCAGGCGACCAGGTGCGGGCTGGTGGTGTTGCTGGTTGCCGCTGGCTTCGCTCTCCTCCTGCGCCTGCTGCCTGCGGAGCGCCACCTGGGCGGCCATAACGCGCTGCCGCTCAGCGATCAGGGCGCACTTGGCGCACGCACAGTCCCGCCACCGGCAGAAGCGCTTGTGGCCTTTCAGCGCCGACACGACGCCGTGGTTACGGCAGCGCGCGCACTTGGGCGTGCGCGGGTAGCACACTCCGCGCTCCAGACCCGCCGCCGCTGGCGAGTAGCAGCTGGTGCTGTTGTTACTTGTGGTGGTGGCCGCCACCGCCGCGGCAGCAGCCGCCGCCGCGCGCATGAAGAGGTTGGGCGGGCGGAGGAAGGAGGGCGGCATAGGGACCCTCGAGGGCACGGGCAGGACCGGCGAAGCGAGCGCTGGGGGCGACGTGGCACCCAGTCTGGGCGGTTGCAAGAGCAGCGAATTGCCCGTGTCCATGTCTCCAGGGTGCGGAGCGGAGGAAAAGCTGCCACCCCGACGCTCTTGGGACGCTTGTGCGTGTCCAGGGAACCGCGGCTCCAGCCTCAGATGCTCGTTCCACCTACCCTGATTGGGTGTGGCTGCCAGATTACCACGCCCACTTGCGAGGGGAAGGCGCCGGGCCGGCGGATTCACTCCCCAACGCAGTTTTACTTGCCGCTTCTCAAACTTTTGAAACTCTGGTATTCTCTCTCTCTCTTTCGCGGCACACGCACGCAGTCCTCACTCTGCTGTGATTTCAGTGTACAAACGCAAAGTGCATACTCAGGATGACTCGTTAAGACACAACTAAACTGTATTAATATAAGAAGCGTGTTGAAGGATCCCGCGTTCCATGTAACCAAATTCAACATTCTTTGCAAGAATTCTAGCGGACAACAGGGACTAGCAGGACTACTGGCCGTTGGTTCACCGTTAGACAACAATCCATTCATTCATTCGTTTTAAAAACGGTATCGCGCTCTCTTTTATACTAAAAAAGATTATCAATGCAGTTTGTGTTAAAAATCATAATAAAATATCCAAAATCTAACCAGACTAAAGTAAAACCATAGAATCGTTTTATAAAACTCAACAGGACTACACGATAAAAACCAAAAGCCACTACTAGTGTTGACCGAACGGTTGAGTGCATTTGGAACATAGGAAGTTGCCTTATATTGAGTCAGATCCTGGTGCCACCTAGCTCAGTATTGTCTACCCAGACTGGCAGTGGCTTCTCCAGGGTTAATTTAGAGGCAGGAGTCTTTCTCAGCCCTATAGGGAGGGAAGACTCGACCAAGAGGTTCACACAGATGAGACAGTAAATCTCTTCTGGAAAAGTTTGTATGGTTATGTGCAAAAAGACAAGAGCATCTCTTCTAAACAGCAATGGGACAAATTGTGGAAATGGACGTCGGACGTAAACCCCCCCCCCCCAATTACCTGATGTGCCTTGAAATCCCCCACCCCCGAGTTACAGTACTACCTGTATATACTTCATAACCTTGTGGGTTTCCAAATCCTTGTGTGTAAATCTTTGTAGATATATCATGTACAAACAACCACTTTGTATATAATTGTGCTTTGGCAACGTACTGAATGCTTTGGTACCGGTAGTTCGTTGGTTCAATAAAAAAATCTTGTCCTATAAAAAAAAATCTTGTCCTATCTTGGTGGCGCTTATACCATCAAGTACTACCACAATGCGGCTAAGCCATGGCTCCCAGAGGACCAGCAAGAGTGCCCTAAAATCACCTGCAAACAGAAAGCTAGTGAGCTAGGCAAAACATTCAGGGAAACCCACTCACATTTCTTAAAAGAGTGTGTGGTAGCCAAAAGAGTGTGGCAGGAAGCAAGCTGTTAGAGTGGCCTGATTTGGAAAAACAGACTTGGGAAGAACTAACCTCGGGTTTGAGCGATAGAACCTCCTTTTGAGGTCCCAGAAAGAAACCTTCAAGGAAACGGGACGGAACGGGTGCCCCCATACTAGGGAATTGGAACGTTCCCCTGCTCGTAATCAGGTTAGTAAACTTGCATGTCATTTATGCAATGCTCATGCATAGGAATAGGGAGGGAAGACGCGACCAAGAGGTTCACGCAGATGAGACAGTAAATCTCTTCTGGAAAAGTTTGTATGGTTATGTGCAAAAAGACAAGAGTATCTCTTCTAAACAGCAATGGGACAAATTGTGGAAATGGACGTCGGACGTAACACCCCCCCCCCCCGATTACCTGATGTGCCTTGTAATCCCCCACCCGAGTTACAGTACTACCTGCATATACTTCATAACGTTGTGGGTTTCCAAATCCTTGTGTGTAAATCTTTGTAGATATATCATGTACAAACAACCACTTTGTATATAATTGTGCTTTGGCAACGTACTGAATGCTTTGGTACCGGTAGTTCGTTGGTTCAATAAAAAAATCTTGTCCTATAAAAAAAAATCTTGTCCTATCTTGGTGGCGCTTATACCATCAAGTACTACCACAATGCGGCTAAGCCATGGCTCCCAGAGGACCAGCAAGAGTGCCCTAAAATCACCTGCAAACAGAAAGCTAGTGAGCTAGGCAAAACATTCAGGGAAACCCACTCACATTTCTTAAAAGAGTGTGTGGTAGCCAAAAGAGTGTGGCAGGAAGCAAGCTGTTAGAGTGGCCTGATTTGGAAAAACAGACTTGGGAAGAACTAACCTCGGGTTTGAGCGATAGAACCTCCTTTTGAGGTCCCAGAAAGAAACCTTCAAGGAAACGGGACGGAACGGGTGCCCCCATACTAGGGAATTGGAACGTTCCCCTGCTCGTAATCAGGTTAGTAAACTTGCATGTCATTTATGCAATGCTCATGCATAGGAATAGGGAGGGAAGACGCGACCAAGAGGTTCACGCAGATGAGACAGTAAATCTCTTCTGGAAAAGTTTGTATGGTTATGTGCAAAAAGACAAGAGTATCTCTTCTAAACAGCAATGGGACAAATTGTGGAAATGGACGTCGGACGTAACACCCCCCCCCCCCGATTACCTGATGTGCCTTGTAATCCCCCACCCGAGTTACAGTACTACCTGCATATACTTCATAACGTTGTGGGTTTCCAAATCCTTGTGTGTAAATCTTTGTAGATATATCATGTACAAACAACCACTTTGTATATAATTGTGCTTTGGCAACGTACTGTATGCTTTGGTAGTTTGTTGGTTCAATAAAAAAATCTTGTCCTATCTTGGAGATGCTAGGAAAGGAACTTGGAACCTTCTGCATGCAGGCATGCAGATGCTCTCCCCGGAGTTGCCTGACCCCTAAGGGGAATATCTTACAGTGTTCGCATGTGGTCTCCCATTCAAACGCAAACCAGGGCAGTGGGCAGACCCTGCTTAGCAAAGAGGACAATGGCCCAACAGGGAAATGACTTGACTAGCAAGCCAGAGGTTCAAATCCCAGCTGATATGTTTCCCAGACTATATGAGAAACACCTGTATCTGAGCGGCAGCAGCGATTTAGGAAGATGCTGGAATGCATCATCTCATACTGCTCATACTGCACAGGAGATGGCAATGGTAAACCGCTCCTGTATTCTACCAAAGACAACCACAGGGCTCTGGGGTAATCAGGCCCAGGAGTCAACACTGACTCAATGGCACACTTTACCTTTACCACAAGACCAGCTCTCCACCCCCATGGTTTTTTCCTACTGCACAAGAGTATACTATGCACCCCACTGCTCCCACACTTTTTGTAACTAAGAGAGAACAGGAAAGATGAAAGGGAGAAAGAGAAATTATTTTCTGTTTCTTTTTGTACTGTGTAATGGTTGTATATCTGTGCCGTTTAAGCAGTATGTGTGAATAAATGCCTTTGACTAGACTTCATTTGTAATTTGTAACCAAACACACAAAAAGGTGTTTAAAATTAAAAAAATTTAAAAATCTGCCATTCTAAAATAATGTGTGCTCTTAAAAAAAATCATGTCATGCAAAGTTGTATTATGTTAGATGATGTGAAAAGTAAAGTGAGTAATCCAGGCTCATCTAGAACCCAGACCCTGATGAAGTGTACCCATTTCTCTTCTCTCTGTTAAAGATGCTTCCCACAGACTCCATGGCTAATTCCTCACAAATAATCTCCACCAATGAACATAACACACTTCTGTAGTACCACTGTCAAATCCCCATTTCTAAGGATTCTCCCACTTCTGTATAGGCTTCTGAATGGAATATGACTCCAGGCAACAAAGTATCTATGCTCCCAGACAAGGCAAGTGCTCATTTGTGTGTGACAGCAGTGCTGCAGGGAAAACACTTGAATTACAAACCATTGTGAAGTTCTGAATTTTCCTTTTTAAATAGAAATAATGCAAGTATCTCCCTGCTAACCTGGCTAAGAAGCACCTTTTAAAGTGGTGATTCTGTTTAGGAGAGGGAGAGCAACTGGCCCTTTCCAACCCCAGCACAGTGTCCCTCCAGTGGTGGTCTGCCTTATGTTTCTCTTTACATTGTGAGCCCTTTGGGGGCTCTTACTTACTTAATTATTTCTCTGTGTACACTGATTTGGGATCTGTTGTCCAAAGTGGTATATAAATATTAGTAGTAGTAGAAGTAGAAGTTGTAGTAGCTGTATTAGTCAAGTAATGTACTATTAGTATAGGGCGCTTTCCACACTAACTGCTCAACAGCAGCAAAATGCCTCCATTCAGGCAAGTCACATTCAAAACGTGAACAGCAGGGGGAGCAGCCTCATGGAAACTAACAACCTGAAAAAACAGCAACTTTCTTACGTCGGATATGCGATGTCCTAACTCTACATCACAGCGATTAAATTCAAAACAAGGCACTGGAAATGTGAACAGCACCCTGCTGTCCACGTAGGGACTGCGGTGTAACCACACAGGAAGTATGGAAGCACACTTTCGAGATATGATGTGACCCCGTTGCAGGGTCTAATCTGAAAAGCGCCTAGATTAAGAATACTGAAAAATTATTCATCTTCATTTTCTATTTCTTTTTATCTTTTTCCTTTTTCTTATCTATTTCTTTTTAAAGAAACAGTCAAGCTCCTGTTAAAGCCCAGATGCACAAGTCACAAAACCTATTTCACACTGCACAGTTCTTTTTGGCACTGCACAAAATGTGCCTACCTGTGCATGAGAATAAACCATGCACCGTAATCAGACAAAGTGCTATTCACAGACATGTGCACACACGCTCTGTCTCTGCTTTTGAAGGAGGGAATCATGGAGAGGGCTACAGGAAGGGATCCCCTAGGAGCCTTCCCTGGAACCAGGCTCTCTGGCGGGCTGCCCCGCATCAGTTCAGCACTGTATTCTGCCAGGGCACACCTGGCCAGAGAGAAACCTTGACTCGGTGTGCATATGCACCTCCCTTTACTCTCCCCCCCACACACAGACATTGAGAAAGAGCATTGGGGCAGCACTGGTGATTTGGAGGCACACAATTGGGGGTACCTTCCCTCATACCCACCCTGCCTTCAGTTTACCATAAATCTAGAGGCTGTTGGCAACCTTTACCCCAAAACTAGGTTCCCGAGAGACAATGGTGTAGGGGCGGCTTGATCTTAATTTTTTAAAGAAATTGCTTTTCAGCATGGCAAAATAAACAAAAGAATGAAGACATTATGGGAATTGTTAATAAGAGAACAAAGTGACTGGAAGGAAACAAAAGTGACTGGAAGGATGTTGGAACTTGGAAGCAAAGAGTGTGGGAATTGCTTCAAAACACACAGCAGTCAGGGAGAGTTTTGTTGATTGCAGAAAGACAGCAATCCTAAACTCACTTTCTAGAGAGTTAGTCCCATTCAGCCATTGAATTTACCATTCAGGGCACTGAATAAACATTCTTCTAGTGAGTGTTGCCTGTGGGGACAGGCTTTGTGTGATTGTAAAGGGGAATATACCGCCCTGTTCAAGATGTGCTGATTGTAACACCAGACTGTCCTTGCATTTCCATTTGCTCTTGCATGCAAAATTGCAACATTCCTTCCATGCTGCAGGAGATAGAGAATGTTTGGGGAATGCAGCAGCTGGACCCTCCTCTTTTACTTCTCCTGTTTCTGCTGTGATCTGTTGTATCTGGGCATATACCTTTCAGGAAAAAGGAGTGAAGGAGTCTTAACAACAGTGCACATGTGCAGCAGTTATTGTGCTGCTGTACCACCGTAAGTGGCGCAGCGGGGAAATGCTTGACTAACAAGCAGAAGGTTGCCGGTTCAAATCAGCACTGCTACTATATCAGGCAACAGTGATGTAGGAAGATTCTGAAAGGCATTATCTCATACTGCGTGGGAGGAGGCAATAAGATAAGATTAGAAGATTATCTCAATTGCCAGGCAGGTTCAAGTGGTCTACCTTCTGTCTATCCTTGCATACATTGTAGGATCAGACCTGGTCCAGCATTGCAAATATCTTGGAATCTGCATCTTTATGCCAAGTTTCATAGATTGGGAAGCTTATTGACCATTGACATTTGAAAAGGAATACAACAGAACATTCCTGGTTCTTATGGTGTTTCCTGCTCCCCAGATCAGGGTGAGGTAATGGGAGAATGGGGTGGGGAGTGGGCAGGGTGCAGTTGCCACGACATGTCCATGATAGATAAACAAAATTCCCCCTGCCAGAGGGTGTTAGCCCATGTTCAATCCACCCACTTGTCTAGATAGCTAGACTTCATCTCTGGATATTTAAGTGTTTTAATATGCAACACAGAGTTGCATTCCTTTACATAAATCAGTAAGAATAAGTCCCACTTGCAATTAAACCTGTTAGGATAGAACTGTATAAAGTGCATTTTCACGTCTTTTCTACACGGGTCATATATGAAAGCTGTTATTGTGGGAGATAGCTTGGAAGAAAATCAACAAGTACAGGTGAAACTCGGAAAATTAGAATATCGTGCAAAAGTCCATTAATTTCAGTAATGCAAATTAAAAGGTGAAACTGATATATGAGACAGACGCATTACATGCAAAGCGAGATAAGTCAAGCCTTAATTTGTTATAATTGTGATGATCATGGCGTACAGCTCATGAAAACCCCAAATCCACAATCTCAGAAAATTAGAATATTACATGGAACCAAGAAGACAAGGATTGAAGAATAGAACAATATCGGACCTCTGAAAAGTATAAGCATGCATATGTATTCAGTACTTGGTTTGGGCCCCTTTTGCAGCAATTACTGCCTCAATGCGGCGTGGCATGGATGCTATCAGCCTGTGGCACTGATGAGGTATTATGGAAGACCAGGATGCTTCATTAGCGGCCTTCAGCAATTCTGCATTGTTTGGTCTCATGTCTCTCATCCTTCTCTTGGCAATGCTCCATAGATTCTCTATGGGGTCAGGTCAGGCGAGTTTGCTGGCCAATCAAGCACAGTACACTGTATACTTTTCAGAGGTCCGATATTGTTCTATTCTTCAATCCTTGTCTTCTTGGTTCCATGTAATATTCTAATTTTCTGGGATTGTGGATTTGGGGTTTTCATGAGCTGTACGCCATGATCATCACAATTATAACAAATTAAGGCTTGACTTATCTCGCTTTGCATGTAATGCGTCTGTCTCATATATCAGTTTCACCTTTTAATTTGCATTACTGAAATTAATGGACTTTGGCATGATATTCTAATTTTCCGAGTTTCACCTGTACATCTCAGCCAAACTAGGTTTAACCTTTGTTAGGAGTGGATAAAATAAAGCTGATGGAAGGACTTTGCATGGAAACAAACTTTAATTGTCCATAACTCTTCTAGCTGTTGCAAACAGGGAAAGGTGGCATCATTTTGTATAAGTCTATGGCACATGGAAGCTTATTTGAATATCACTGATGTCCTGAAACAAATGGCCAGGTACCACCTTGCAGTTGGACAGTGAGGGGGTGGGGGTGCCCTTGTTCCTTAAACACTCATCATGCAGCTTGTAAATACGTTTCACCAGTGCTTAATATGTAGGGATTAGCCACTGGTAGGCCATGGTCTTTCTGATGAACTACCTACCACCTTCTGGTTGCTGGGATTCTAATAAAGAATGTGGGACAAAGGGCTGGTGGACCTTGCTCTGTCCAACAAGGTATTCCATATGTTCTATAGCAAGAGTGCATAATCAAGATAACTTAACCCAGATTAATTATATCTCAAGAGATCCTGAATACGTACACTAGCTTCATAAATTTAAAATGCAGCAGTGGATCATGGGAATTCTAGTTTCAAAAAAAGTTGACCATGAAAAACTAAAGTGAACACACTCCACAGCTTCTGAAAGTGAAATTATCAGACAAGAACCAGGATATGGCCTACTTTTGCATTCCTTGTTAAGCAGCAATAAGCTACTCCACATCTGTTGCTGAAAATAGTACATCATCTTTTCTTTGTCTTCAGCAATTAGCTAGTGATCCTTTTGCAGAAGATGCATATGGTATCCTCATTAGCCATGTGCCAATTAAAGAACTTGCATGATTGGTGAGAGAGAAAATAGCCATTCACAAGGAAAACTTTGATTAAAGGGCAAAAGCCCCTTCTCATAGGTTGTTTGTTGCATACATATTTTGGGCTTTGTGTCCTCTTTCAAACTTGGTCTCTTGTGAATGTAAGCTTGTTTTCGTGAGGTGTTGCCAGGTCTCTGGCAGCATTATTGTACATGATAAAAGATGGTTGGTTTTGATGATTGGCTTCAAAGTCAAGGGCTGGATTGTAAAAGCAACAATGCAAAAGTGATAGTCTATATTAAAGCACATCTGCATGACCCAGGAAATAAACCATTTAAACCCATTTAATAACATATTTAATTCTAGGGGGTTTATTTGAAATAGATTTGAAAGCCTTTCATCATAATTTGCAGAGTCTGTCAATCAGGAATAATATTATGTTAGTTGCATCACTCTTTAATGATTGTAATGGCTTCAGGTTTAGAAACATCACTTTACTGAAATCAATGTGAGCACCAGGCAGTTCTCCTGTGCAAGGCCAGGTAAAATTGATATAAGCTGTGCAAGGGTACCACCATACAGTTCTCCTTTAGTGTCATGGAGTCTGTGTGGAAGAGTTTCCCACTGCATCATGTTTTCCCCCTCCCCCCATTATTTCTTACTGTCAGACTGAAGCAGATCAATGGAAAGACAATTTTGTATCAAACTACTATTTTTGAGTACTAAATGAGGATACGGATTAGAATTACTGATTCTATAGCAGCAGACTTGCGTACTGCTTGAGAAATGGCCTTGGAGATTCAAGGGAATTTCAGACATGATTTGTAAATGCCACCGAAGAAGTTGCTGTTCAAACACAAAGGCAAATGCCTGCTGTGTGTATGGAACCTCTTGAGTACACTTAAGGGGTTCTTTGAGTTCTGATGTTGATCAGAGGCCCGCAGCTGAATGAATTAATCCTGTTCAGAATTATAAAATGGCTACAATGCAACTTATGTACTCAAGTCCCATTTACTTCAATGGGACTGAAGCATCCTTAAGGGTGCACCAGACCAGACTGAGGTCAAAGTGCTTCACTACTGTGACTGCAGATTACACTGTTGCACCAAACAGAATGAGCCTTGATTTGCTTGTACTTTGAATGTGCATACTTTGATTCATATTTCACTTTGCACTTTTGACTACGCAGCATTTTTTGCTCTGAATTGTTTTTATTTGTCTGTGTTGCTGGGACTACCATTGTCTGAGGAATATTATGCCAAGCATGACTTTTTTGTCTCTGAGATGATAAATACTAAATTGTAAGATTTATAATGAGTTGGTCTTGTTAAGGTCTTGTTAAGTCCAAATTAATCATTATGATAAACACATAGATCGCTCTCCAAAATAGTAGGTGTCTCTGGTGTGGATCAGAGGAGAAGTGGTCTTGTGGTAGCAAGCATGACTTATCCCCTTAGCTAAGCAGGGTCTACCCTGGTGGTTGCATATGAAAGGGAGACTTGAAGTGTGAGCACTGTAAGATATTCCCCACAGGGGATGCAGCTGCTCTGGGAAGAGCAGAAAGTTCCAAGTTCCCTCCCTGACTTCTCCAAGATAGGGCTGAGATAGATTCCTGACTGAAACCTTGGAGAAGCAACTGCCAGTCTGTGTAGACAATACTGAGATAGATGGACCTATGGTCTGACTCAGTATATGGCAGTTTCCTATGTTCCTATGTTCCTATGGTGCTCCTTGTTGGAAGTGAAGGACTCTGCTGGCTCATGCCTCAGTGACAGAGGGGGACAGATTAGTGAGTCAGAGGGCTAGAGGTGTCAAGACATTGGCCATCCCTTCTCTACTGCTCTGACACTATCCCTTTGATATGTAGATTGCTGCTCTCGGGAACTTACTTACTTCCTGCCTTGCGACTTCCTCTTCCATTTCTTCTCCCTTGCAACACACACGCGCCTCTCTCCCTGCACCATGTGTGAAGAGATGCTGAAACCATACTTCTGCATCCAGCTAGCTAGCTAGATTAGAGATGCTATCTCTCCACTCTCCTATCTAGAATTGAGTTCTCCAATAAAGACTCCTTATATTGATTTGAAACTATGAAATGGCTCCAAGTTTCTTTTACTCTCAGCATACACGCATGCCTAGGCAGACTCCGCTGTAATTTGCCTCTGTGCACTCTGCTGCAATAGAAGGGTATCTCTTACCAGAGAGAATTCCCAACACTCCTTCCTCCTCCATAATGTTTTGAACAACGTAATTGTTTCCTAACTTCACAAGAAGACCATTCACACAGCCTTAGCTGCTGGTCCTGGGGAGGGCTAGGGGGAAAGCAGGAGCTAGCCTGACATCCCCCCATCCGACACACATGATCCTCTTTACCACTCCTAGCCCTGCCGTACTTCATGCCCACACGACCAGTGCATTAATTCTCCTGGAGTGGCGAGGAAGATGGAGGAAGCCGGGCTGCATCCTCTGGGATCCCAGAATGCACTGGGCAAGGAGTGAGGTGCATTGGGGGATTCCCCACTGGCGGGCCGCTCCTTCTGCCTGGTTCTATGGAAGCTTGGGCTGCTGGCAGAATCTAACAAGCTTGAAAACTTGAGACTTGAGACTTGAGAATCTAACAAGCTTGAAAACCTAGGTGGACTGGAGTCCTCCACAGAAACCCTGTGGGTGACTATACAAGGCCGGAAAGGGAACGTGCTATTGGGGATGTGCTATTGCCCTCCGGATCAAAACACCAACAGTGACTGGGAGTTGCAGGAAGAAATCAGGGAGGCGTCAAGGAGAGGCAGGGCTGTAATTATGGGTGACTTCAATTACCCACACATAGACTGGGTAAATTCACAGTCAGGTCAGGACAAAGAGGTCAAATTTCTAGATACGCTAAATGACTGTGCCCTAGAACAGTTGGTCATGGAACCGACCAGAGACAAGGCGACCTTGGACCTAATTCTGAGTGACACCCAGGACCTGGTGTGTGACGTCAGTGTCATCGATCATATAGGGAACAGTGACCACAGTGCCATCACATTCAGCATACATGTGGGGAGAGAATCACCAAGGATGTCTAACACATACATTTTGAATTTCAGAAGAGGAAACTTCTCCAAAATGAGGAGTATGGTGAAAAGAAAGCTGAAAGGGAAATCTAGGAGAATCACTTTGCTCCAGAGTGCATGGAGTTTACTCAAAATCACAGTACTAGAAGCCCAGTTAGACTGTATACCCAAAAGGAGGAAAGATACCACTAAGTCCAGGAGGATGCCAGCATGGCTCCCGGGTACCGTCAAAGAAGCCATAAAAGGGAAGAAGACTTCCTTCTGAAATTGGAAGGCCTGTCCAAATGAAGAGAACAGAAAGGAACACAAACTCTGGCAAAAGAAATGTAAGGTGACAATAAGGGAGGCAAAAAGAGAGTTTGAGGAACATTTAGCCAAAAGTATCAAAAGGAATAACAAAAACTTCTTTAAGTACATCAGAAGCAGGAAACCTGCCAGGGAGGCGGTTGGGCCATTATACAATGACAGAGTGAAAGGGATTATTAAGGAGGATATGGAGGTTGCAGAGAAGCTAAATGATTTCCTTACATCTGTCTTCACAGCAGAGGATACTGAGCATATGCCTATT
The DNA here is from genome assembly GCF_027244095.1 of Hemicordylus capensis. NCBI lineage: Eukaryota > Metazoa > Chordata > Lepidosauria > Squamata > Cordylidae > Hemicordylus > Hemicordylus capensis. The sequence continues at coordinate 123,131,307 of NC_069658.1, read as the reverse complement.
CCTGAACCAGGCTTTTTAGGGATGGAGGCTAGAGAGCTGAATCAGATAGTAGTGACAAGAGAAGATGTACTAAACTGTCTGGAAAAACTGAAAGCTAACAAATCACCAGGGCCGGATGGCATCCATCCAAGAGACCTCAAAGAACTCAAACGTGAAATTGCCAACCTCCTTGCTAAAATTTTCAGCTTATCCCTGAAATCGGGCTCTGTACCAGAAGACTGGAGAGTAGCAAATGTAACACTGATTTTCAAAAAGGGACCCAGGGGCGATCCGGGAAAGTACAGGCCAGTTAGCCTAATGTCCGTTCCAGGCAAATTGATGGAAAGCATCATTGTAAAGCACCTAGAAGAACAGGCCTTGCTGGGAGTGAGCCAGCATGGCTTCTGCAAAGGCAAATCTTGCCTCACCAACCTTTTGGACTTATTTGAGGGTGTCAACGAGTGTGTGGATCAAGGTGATCCAGTTGACATAGTCTACCTGGACTTCCAAAAAGCTTTTGACAAAGTTCCTCATCAACGACTCCTGAGGAAACTTAGCTGTCATGCGATAAAGGGACAAGTACATGTGTGGATTGCTAACTGGTTGAAAGACAGGGAACAGAGGGTAGGTATAAATGGAGAGTTTCCACAATGGAGGGAAGTAAGAAGTGGGGTCCCCCAGGGATCTGTACTGTACTGTATTTATTCATAAATGATCTAGAAGCAGGGGTAAGTAGCGAGGTGGCCAAATTCGCAGATGATACCAAACTCTTCCGGGTAGTGAAATCCAAAATGGATTGTGAGCAGCTCCAAAAGGATCTCTCCAAACTGGGGGAGTTGGCAACAAAATGGCACATGCAGTTCAATATTAGCAAGTGTAAAGTGATGCGCATTGGGACAAAAAACCCCAACTTCAAGTATACACTGATGGGATCTGAGCTGTCGGTGACAGACCAGGAGAGGGATCTTGGGGTCATGGTGGACAGCTCGTTGAAAGTGTCGACTCAATGTGCGGCAGCTGTGAAAAAGGCAAATTCCATGCTAGGGATCATTAGGAAGGGGATTGAAAATAAAACGGCTAACATTATAATGCCCTTATACAAAACTATGGTGCGACCACACTTGGAGTACTGCGTACAATTCTGGTCACCACATCTTAAAAAGGACATTGTTGAAATGGAGAAGGTACAGAAGAGGGCAACCAAGATGATCAGGGGCCTAGAGCACCTTTCTTATGAGGCAAGACTACAACACCTGGGGCTTTTTAGCTTAGAAAAAAGACGACTGCAGGGAGCCTTGATAGGGGTCTACAAAATCATGCATGGTTTGGAGAATTTGGAGAGAAAGGAATTCTTTTCCCTCTCACATAACACTAGAACCAGGGGTCACTCCATAAAATTGATTGCCAGGAGGTCTAGGACCAACAAACGGAAGTACTTTTTCACACAACGCGTGATCCACTTGTGGAACTCTCTGCCACAAGATGTGGTGACAGCCAACAACCTGGATGGCTTTAAGAAGGGTTTGTATAACTTCATGGAGGAGAGGTCCATCATTGTCTACTAGTCGGAGGGCTGTGGGCCACCTCCAGTCTCAAAAGGCAGGATGGCTCTGAGAACCAGTTGCAGGGGAGTAATGGCAGGAGAGAGGGCACGCCCTCAACTCCTGCTTGTGGCTTCCAGCAGCATCTGGTGGGCCACTGTGAGAAACAGGATGCTGGACTAGATGGACCTTGGGCCTGATCCAGCACGGCTGTTCTTATGTTCTTATGCTTGCAAGCAGAAGGTTCCAAGTTCCCTCCCTGGCATCTCCAAGATAGGGTTGAGAGAGATTCCTGCCTGCAACCTTAGAGAAGCCACTGCCAGTCTGTGTAGACAATATTAAGCGAGATGGACCTCTGGTCTGATTCAGTATATGGCAGCTTTCTATGACTGGGCAGTGAGGTGGAGCATGGGTGTGCACCCTTCTTCCTCACATTTGAGATACAAAACTGGGTACAAAACCGGACTACCCAGTGAAGGATCACCAGGATCAGTCCCAATCCCAGAGGTTCCCACAGCCAGCCCTGCCCAGGCTAGCGCTGCCCTACCCAGGTAAGGCTGGTCATGAGAACAACCTCAAGATGTCTGCCTTTGCCTAGTCCCACCAGTGACACTCAGTGATGTAAAATAGGGATGGGGAAACATGATCTACTGTATGTAGTGCCAAAATCAGAGGCGTAGCTATAATTGAGCGAAAGGGTTCAAAGAACACGGGCCCCCAGTCCTGAGGGCCCTCCAGCTCCACCCCTCCCTATTTTCTTCATTATCTCCCTCACTCTGGGGGGCCGCCAGAGAGAGGGATGAACACGGGCCCCCTCCCCCCTAGCTACGCCCCTGGCCAAAATATAAGTAAGTTACATTAGTTATTATGGATAGGAAAGAGAGAATGAGACACATATTGGCAATTGTGTATTTATTCCCTTATCTTGAAAGTGAAATGGGTGATGACTGGGAAAGGGTCTCCTCAGTGTTGGTATCCCATTTATGGACTATCTTTCCCTGAAACATAGCAATAGCAATAGCAATAGCACTTACATTTATATACCGCTCTATAGCCAGAGCTCTCTAAGCGGTTTACAATGATTTAGCATATTGCCCCCCACATTCTGGGTACTCATTTTACCGACCTCGGAAGGATGGAAGGCTGAGTCAACCTTGAGCCCCTGGTCAGGATCGAACTTGTAACCTTCTGGTTACAGGGCGGCAGCTTTACCACTGTGCCACCAGGTGTCAGACATCAGTCTGACACCTTCTTTATTACGTTTTAAGTGTCAGGTTAATACTTTTTGTTTGCCACAGCATTTTACTTCATAGCTTTATTGATCAATTTTAAGAATTATATACTGAATAATGTAGTTGCTGTTTTACTGGGGTTGTTTGGTTTAACACTGGTTTTTATTCTTTTTGTGCCTTGTTAAATTTTTATCTGCTGCTATTTGGTTTTTGTTTTATTGATGGTTTTCTTTAGCTTGGCCAACATCCTGCCTATTGCTACATCCATGCATGTCCGACCCCTACCTGGGAGAAGCTGTCAGTCTAGAAGCAGGGCAGCAAGCAGCACAGCAGCAGGGTCTCAAGGCAGCTAGACAGCGAGGCAGTTCGATCACAAGGCAGACAGGATGGCAGACAGGTATTAAGGCAGTGACTGCAAAGCACAGTAAGTGTGAAAGTATTGCACTAGCAACGTTAAGTGAGACTGAAAGCTTAAAAAGACACAATCTCTCCTAAGCGTCCTCTCTGACCTGCTTTAAAGACAGCCCTGTAGTATTCGGATGAGTTACGGGAGCTGAAGCAGCAAGGTAGACAACTAGAGCACAAGTGCAGGAAGACTCTGTGTGAGTCAGATCGGATACAACACAGAGCGCATTTGAAGTTCTATGCTCTGGCAGTGTGGGCAGCAAAGAAGCAGTTCTTTTCTGTCCTCATTGCTTCTGCAAACTCACATCCAGCTGAGTTGTCTAGGGTTGTGAGGGGGCTAGTATGTACTAGAGATGTGCAAACAGGTTCGACGTCAAATGTGTTCGATGTCGAACCGGTTCGGTTCAACCATTCGAGGTCAAATGAATCATCCCCGGGAATCCCAATCCCGGACCGAACACCCCCTGACTGTCTGGGGGTGGGAAGATTGGGGATTTAAAAAAAAATTACTTACCCCCTTTGGGGGAATTGTTGGAGGCGGTGGGGGTGGGGTCCGTGGAGGTTCCCCTTCCCCCTGTCGGCATCCTTTCATGCCTATACCAGACCCAGGCCACACAGAGGCCAATTGCGCAGGTATGTTTACCTCCAAAATGCCCGGGGAGCCAGAGGGGGAAGGCCTGAATGGGCTGAAGAGCTGGCCAAATGGCTAGTATAGGCATGAAGGGAGACCAGCGGGGGGTGAGGGAACCTCCACACACACCCCCACCTGCAACATGTAAAACAAAATTTTTAATTAAAAAAAGTTCGTGAACTCCCCTGGATCGAACCGGGGGGCGGTTCGAGGGGGTGCCGGACTGAACTGGCCCAGTCCAGTTTGGGTCCAGTCTGGACTCGAACTGAACCAGACCAGCTGGTTCCGTGCACACCCCTAGTATGTACCCCCTCCCCTTTGAATTTAAACTTCAAACCATCGATTACTCACTGTGACATTTTTAACAACTTTTTGGTGGATAAAATTTTTCACATTTGGGTGGATCTGGATTCCACGATTATTGCAGTCTACTGTGGAGGTGTCCAGCAACTCCTCTTATGGGATTAGATTGGATCATTTTCAGTTTGTGACTCCTGAGGAATTGAACAAACTGCTTTGGACTGTGCATCCTGCAACTTGTTCTCTTGACCCTTGCTTAGCTTGGCATATCTCATCTGATAATTATGTTATCAGAGAGGGTCTGGTAAATATTATAAGTGCCTCTATGAGGGAGGGCAGGATGCCTCCTTGTCTTTAGGAGGCTATTATTAGACCACATTTGAAGAAACCTGCATTGGATCCCTCAGAGCTAGCCAACTACAGACCAGGGGCATATCTAGGGTGGGGCAGGCAGGGCACGTGCCCCGGGCACCACTTGAAGGGGGGCGCCATTTTTAAAAATAAAAAAAAAATTAAAATTGGCCACCGGAAACAAAATGGCCACTGTGCATGCTCAAATGGCCTCTGTGAGGCCCTAGGCCATGCCAGGCCTCGCAGAGGCCATTTGAGCAAGCACAGCAGCCATTTTTCCCCCAGCGTGTGTGTGTGTGTGTGTGTGTGTGTGTGTGTGTGTGTGTGTATATATATATATATATATATATATATATATATATATATATGGCTACCGCACATGCTCAAATGGTCCCTGCAAAGCCCTAGTGGCCAGCAAGGGGAGGGGGAACCTTTGCAGACCCACCCCACAGCCTTTAGGAAACCCCCGAAGGGGCTACAGGTTTTTTTAATATAATATAATATAAGACACTGTGCACGTATTCAGTTTGGCACTATGTACAGAGAATCGGGGCTTGTGAATACTGAGCTGAAGCTTATGAGCTAGGATTGTATTCATTTGCTATTATTTTGCTTCTTGTGATAAGTGAGTTAAATGTGATGTCTTAATAATATGGCTATTAATGGTGAGTTTGTCTTTGAATCAGTGTGAAATCCTTAGTATTAAGGTCCACTGGGAGTTTCTTGCTCTCTTTCTCTCCTTTTAACTGTATTTCTGAAATACTAGAATATATTCTAACCAGTGACACCGTTTACTCTGCATATCCTTTAATTATTTTCAGAGTATCTGGAAAAGTCGAATTCTCCATTGATTTTTAAAACTTATGTAATAGTGATGCTACAATGCATAGTAGAGAATTAGACAGGCACTTCTGTTTAATTTTCCAAGTACACCTCCACATAGTCTTTGGATATTTCATGAGCCCCAGCATACTGAAATTTGTAGTTTTCCAGCATTTTTTGGTCTGGCTACGTCCACTGCTAAATAGCTTTTTAAATATTAAAAGATTAATGAGCTTGACTTGTATTTTTCAGCTGATATTATGGTAAAGTCATCAGAAAGATGGGTGTCAGATGTTTGGCCAGGGGGCACAATTTCAGTGCTTGCCCTAGGCGTTATTATCCCTAGATATGCCTCTGCTACAGACCTATTTTTTACCTTCCACGGTTGGGCAAGGAGACTGAGCGGGTGGTGGCTTCTCAGCTCCAGGCAGTTTGGGATGATACAGATTATCTAGACCCATTTCAAAATGGCTTTTGTGTGGGCTATGGGGTTGAGAATGCCTTGGTTGGCCTGGTGGATGATCTCCAATTGGCTCTCGACAGAGGGAGTGTGACTCTGCTGATTCTCTTGGATCTCTCTGCAGCTTTTGATACCATCAACCATGGTATCCTTCTGGACTGCCTGAGGGAGGTGGGATTGGGTGGCACTGTTTTACAGTGGTTCCGCTCCTACCTCTCTGGTAGATTCCAGATGGTGACGCTTGGAGACTGTTGCTCTGCAAACTGAGAACTGAAGTATGGAGTTCTACATGGCTCTATACTCTCTCCAATGCTCTTTAGCATCTACATGAAACCGCTGGGAGAGATCATCAGGAGGTCTGGTGCTGGGTGTTATCAATATGCTGATGAAACCCAGATTTACTGCTCCATGTAAACCTCATCCGGAAATGGCATATCTCCCCTAAATGCTGGCTTGAAGGTGGTAATGGGCTGGATGAGAGATAACAAATTGAAGTTGAATCCAAATAAGATGGAGGTACTGACTGTGGTGGGGTTGGGACCTGGAAGATAGTTTAGATCTGCCTGTTCTGGATGGGGTTACACTTCCCCCTGAAAGATCAGGTATGTAGCTTGGGAGTGCTCCTGGATCCAAAGCTCTCCCTGGTTTCTCAGGTTGAGGTAGTGTCAGGAGCGCTTTTTATCAGCTTTGGCTGATACGTCAGCCACGCCCATTTCTAGAGGTGAATTACCTCAGAACAGTGGTACATATGCTGGTAACCTCCAGACTTGACTGCTGTAATGCACTCTAAATGGGGCTGCCTTTGTACGTAGTCCGGAAAGTATAATTGGTACAGAATGCGGCAGCCAGATTGGTCTCTGAGACAACACAAAGGGACCATATAACACCAGTTTTGAAAGAACAGTACTGGCTGCCGATATGTTTCTGGATGAAATACAAAGTGCTGGTTATTACCTATAAAGCCTTAATGGCTTGGGACCAGGCTATTTAAGAGAGCGTCTCCTTTGTCATGAATCCTCCCGCCTTTTATAATCTTCTGGAGAGGTCCAGTTACGTTTGCCACCAGCTCGTATGGTGGCCACCTGGGACTAGGCTTTCTCTGTGGCTGCCCCAGGGTTTGGGAATATCCTCCCTGCTGAAATAAGAGCATCTCCTTCTCAGTTTGTTTTCAAGAAGACCCTCCAGACTTTCCTGTTCTCACAAACTTGTAATTAGAATTTTAATAATTTTATATTTTTTATTGTGTCTTATGTATTTTAACCTCTGATTTTAATGTTGGGATTTGTACACCGCCTAGAGAATTACATATCAGGCGGTATAAAAATATGACAAATAAGTAAATGAATGAATAAGAAGCCAGGAGGTCTCCACCCACCTACTGGTACTACCCTACCTCATCTCCCACAGTTAGAGAACCAGTTCTGTCTTCTCCTCCTCCTGCTTGAGGAGACCTTTCTGTCTCATGAGGAGACCCTTCCCACATGAATGAGTGAGCCACCAGCTGAGTGCTCTGCTTTCACTGCTGCAGCTGAGCCCGTGCTCAGCAGCACTCTTTGGGCCACAGGGTCTGGGTCCTGGGCCCCTGAGACACTGTCTAACTCGGGAGGAACCTCACTCTGATGTTCCATGGCACAGTGAGAGTTGGGGATGAGCAAAGGAGAGATCTCTGGTTCTGGATAGATGGAGTGGCTCACTGTAGGTTCCTTATCTGAGGACTCTCAAGGGGTCCTTGACAGCGCAGCAAAAGGATGCCAAGACACAGTGCAGTATCCCCACACAGTCCTCAGGGATATATTTCCGAGTTGCAAAAAGTGCATTCAAGGGGAGGAGAGACTCACACACACACACACACACACACACACACACACACGCATCTGCACTTCCAAAGTGTGGGGGTCTTAATGTAGGAGTACTACTGTTACAGCTGGGCATCCTTTGACTGCATGGACACAGGTGTAGTCAGGATTTATGGAAACTGGGATCTCTAGTTGAAAAGTATGTTAGAAATTGCATCAGTAAGTATGTACATGTAGATTTCCTCTTAACATGGTTATTGGGAGGAGGTATGGAGGTACTGGTATGGGAGGAGGGACTTCTTAACCCTTTCTTCAACCAATGGCATTTCTGCTAAAAATTCCCCTTTAAGCTGTTTTTTCCAAGAAGGAAGCCCTGGGCACATGTGAATAAAAGGTATTGTTGGAACAAGACAGAAGTCAGAGTCAGGATTACCTCTTCACTAGACAAGTAATCAGGATCCAGCGCAAGCTGAAGCCAGAGAAGGAGGAAGGAGCAAACTATGGTTATTGGCAGGGCTGGTGCAAGAGGCTGGCATCATTGGATATTTGCCAAGTGCCCAGAGCTCTCAGAAGCTGTGATCACTGATACCACCTCTGAGTCCATAGCCTTTGTGTGTGGTGGGGTGATGGAGCAACTCACTTGGAGTCCAATCAGGTAGGAGAGAGCCTATGGAGGACAGTTTGCCCAAAAACTCCTGAAATCTGGAGTAGACCTGCTTATTGGATGTATTCAGTTGTTAAAGGTATTGTAAAACAGATTGGACACTCTCTCTTTTTAGCATCCTACTTGATTAGTTTTGTTCCCTAGGCACACCTTAGACTTCCATTCCTTAACTTCAATTTCCATATTTTGATTTTTGTTCATTTTAATAGAAACTAAAACATTACACTTTCCTTCCATTATGATCCAGGTAGTATGCCAGTGAAGTTTCTTCCACAATCCACTCATTTGACAACCAAATTTACATATGTGAGAAAAAAGTGTTCCTCTCTTGCTGTGGTCAATTAGACTACATCATAATTACATTGAGACCATTGTCACTGTTTCCGTTCCATAACATTTCAGATCTGGCAAGATTCCATTTCCCTCCTTCCATGAAGTTCTCCCAGCGTGACAGACCAACAGGCAACATAAAGCATATCTTGTGTAAACATCTGCTTTATTTCCATTGACTGAGTGTTCTATCCACTCTCCACTTCATTGTAACTTTTCACTCAAGCATTCTGTTGCCTGGTGGGAAAGCTTGAAGGACCAGAAAGGCAATTTGACAGATTCCTCTTACTTTCCCAAAAGACCACCATGGATGTTTGCACATTTCTTTCGTACCATCTTCAGTAGCTGAGTATAACTGGAGGTTTAGATTCTTTACTGTGCCGTACTTAGAGATAGATTCTTAGGCTGGTGGCTGAAATAACATGGATCAGAAAGAGACATTTGTTGCTTGAATGCAGATTTAAAAGTTTAGAGTCACTAAAGGTTTTCAAAAGACTATAACGTCATAGATTTTATTTACTATAATTTCCATATACATAAATTCCATTAGATTCAGAGTACACATGTGTACAAGAGGGGAAAGTTATATTAGTTTTATGCCACTTTAACTCATTCTAATCTCCAGAGAATCCTGGAAGCTATAGTTGGGTGTAGATGTTGAGAATTCTCTTAGATATGAATATGACAAATAATTATATACTGTTTTTCAACCAAAGTTCCCTAAGTGGTTTGCATAGATATAAATAAATAGAATAGTTCCCTGTCCCCAAACGGCTCACAATCTAAAAAAGAAACATAAGATAGTCATCAACAACAGCCACTGGAGAGATGCTATGCCTGGAATGGATAGGGCCAGTTGCTCTCCCCCTGCTAGATAAGAGAATCATCACTTTTAAAAGATGCCTCTTTGCTCAGTTAGCAGGGGATGTTCCTGCTAACTGCTAATCAACCTCTTAATCAACCCTGCACAACTGCACATTGCATTCCCAATGCAAGCTGCACTGAGATATGTGGCACAAGGGTAAGTAGTAGCAAAAGAGTCCTATTGGGCAGCACTGGCACTGCAAGTGTATTTTTTAGACACCCACAGAGACAGAGACAGTTCTGAACCAGGGGTGTAGCTGGTGTTCACATATGTCTTGTGAACGCAGGCCACCACATCCCCAGGAGCCTTCCTTGCCTGGCCTTTGTGGGCCCTCTTTGCTGCCACCACCATTGCCTCCTGCGAACTCTCACTGCCACCACCTCATTGTTTCTCTCATCATCCCACAGTCATTAAGCTGCTAGCTGCTGCAGGGGTGACCAGTGAGGGGACGGGAAATTTCCTTGCTAGGGGGGAGAAAGGAAACCTTGCATCCCTTCCCCTCACTCACTGCTCTTAGAACCTGCTGGGCAAGCTCTGAGAGCAGTGTGTGAGGGGAGAAGATGCAAGCAGGGGCATCGCCACCATGGTGGGAATGGGTTCAAAGAACGTGGACCACCAATGAAAAGGGCCGCCGAGGCTCCGTGGCTCAGGCTCAAGAGGAGCCCAGAGCGAACTCGCCCCTCCCACGCCTGGGCTGCCAAGAGCCCGGGCAAACTCTCTGTTGGTTATTTCAGGCAGCGCCAGCTTCCCAATAGGATATTTCCCACTTTCTTTCCTTCCAGAGAGGGAAAGAAAGGGGGAAACATCCTATCATGTCTGGAGGGGACCACCAAGCGGGCCAGACCCAAGCCGCCATTTGGCTGGCTCAGTGGCTGGATGCAAGGTTTCCTCTCTTGAGCCAGCAAGGAAATCTCTCGTCCCCTCACTGGCCAATCTAAGAGGCTGCCAGGAAATCTTGGCAGAGTGGCCAGTGAGGGGATGGGAGGTTTCTTCACTGATCCAGGGGAGGAAATCTCATGTGCCCCACAATAGTGGGAAGCTTAATGGCTGAGGAGGCGAGAGGAGGAAGGAAGTGCAATGGCGGTAAGGAGGCAGGTGGCAACAAGGCAGGGCATGGCGTGCCCCACATACAAGCAGTGAGGTGATGGAGGAAACATAGGCTGTCATAGGGCTTGCTATGCCCCTGTTCTGAACTGCTCATCTTAAGCTACTGCATGCCTGCCAGCCTACTCATACATTGGCTCTCATGATGCATGGCCTACCCCCTCAGCAATGGTCCACCACAGGGCTGCTGCAGACTTCAGGGGCAGTCCTGATGCTGTTTTGAAGCAGCGAGTACACAAGTTGTGGTTCCAGAGGTTTCCCTATTCCTCACCCTGGGGGCTTGAATATATTTTTCTGCATTTGAAAAATGACAATTCCACCTAAGTTAACCACTGTTGCCACTTGGACTACATGTTGCCCTCCTGTCTTTGACACATGCCTTGAAACCCAACATCTAACAGCCTAGCTACATCTTACACTCGCCTTGTAAATGTAGCCAGATACAGACTGTTGAGAATTCAGACAGCCCCCTCCTGTTGTGAAAGGGAAAGAGAAAGCTGGAGGTGTCTGTCCTTAAGTCACACTGAGAAGGAAGGAGATGCATCAGGTTTTTCTCTCTAGTTACCTTGCTCAACTCATTTCCCCTAACCAGTTGAGGAGCAGGAGAGATTGGCTCAACAAGATAGCTGGAGATAAATAGCCGCATCTTTTTCCCTCTTAAGGCAAGCCTCTCCAGATTTCCTCTCCTGTTGGGAGGAAGCTTTCTGAACTGTTTTCTCAACTGTTAAAGCATGGCTGATTTTTCTCATGGTGTGTAAAATTTGTTTCCAATTTAGAGATAAAGAGGAGGGAGCAGTTGGCTGATCAGTGGCAGTTCAGAAATTTCGAAGTGATGGAATTAAGGCTTTCGGGGGGGGGGTGTCATTCCCCAACCTACTGCTGATCCGCTTGTACCTGATGTAAATAAATTCATGGTGTAAATAGCTTGAGGACTCACTGGTAGAGTTGTGCACAAAACTGGAAAATCCAATTCGGCTCAAACAAATGGGACTCAAGCTGAACTAGGCCTGGTTTGGTTTTGTGCAAATTTGAGCCAGGACCGGTTCAGTTTGAATTCAAACCAGTTTGGGCCCGGCTCAAGTGTTGGGTTGTTTTTTAAAAAATGAATGGCTTACCACCACCAAGGGCTGCAGTGGCCTTGAGTGTTGCCGCTGTGGCTGAAGGGGAGGGTCTCCCTTCAGCCGGTTCCCCATACCCCTGCTTCCCCCCCGCCAGTCTCCACTGGCCATTTTGGAGACATTTCAGCCCTCTGTGTACACACAGTGACCATTTCTGGGGCCACTGCACATGCACACTGGTCATTTATTTGACCCAGGTCACACAGATGGCCAGTGCACATGCACAGTGGCCAAAAATGGCCACCGTGCATGCACAGAGGACCGAAACATCCCCAAAATGGGCCCAAATGGCCCAGGGAGACTCAGTGGGAGGCTGGCAGGGGGAGGGGCACCTCCAGAGACCCATCACCACCAGCTGCCGCAGCACTCCACAAGGCCACCACAGCCCTCAGTGGTGGTAAATCATTTTTAAAAACAATTTTACACACACACACCCCTCGAGCTGGGTCCAAACTGGCCCAGCCAATTCAGCCCAATCTTGAGGTTGAGCCTTCAAGCTGAGCCAGTTCAAGCTCAAACCAGCTTAATTTCAAGCTAGCTCACACACCTCTACAGTTTGGAATGTTTATATGAGGGCCAAATAAAATGAGGTGGTGGAAATTCATGATTGAATCTGCCCATCTAAAGTTATTAAAAAAATAATAATAAAGCTGTGGGGATGGGATTTGGATCAGGCATGTGGCACTGGGGAAGAAGGACCTAACCCACCCCCCTCACCATTCTCCCCCCCCCCCCATAAAAATTGTCATCCCTGAAGCTGCCTTGTTAGGGGAATGTTACATGTGCTCTCCCAGATGGTTCAAAAGAGGCATTGGGGTGAAGGGATTCTATTATTGCTAAGCTATAACCCTAACAAAACATGAGCATCAATGGGGCTTCCAGGTGATGTATTCAGGATTATCATGATCTACAGCAGGTCTTCTTCTTCTTCTTCTTTTTAATGAACATTAGATTTATATTCTCAAAGAGAGGCTGAAAATAAAAATGTGAGTCTTTACCTGGATTTAAACATAAGTAAAGTCTTTTAAGTCTTTACCTGGGTTTAAATATCAGTCACGAGGACACAGGAATAGCAGGCGCCACTGCTGTTTGCTCACCTTTTAGAATAAGGCCGGTTCCTTCCAGGAATCTTCACCTCAGTGCAACAGAGACTGCATGACCGAAAGAGGAACCTGTTGACACTGCAGTAGATGGAGCATGGTAAACATATCGCCGACACCACCCACCTAGTCTGCAATCAAGCACCTGATTCTCTTGTTTCAGATGGAATGCTTACTTTCCTAGTAATTTTACCAGGTTTTAATGGCACTTACCTTACTTGTTTTATATTTGTCTTTTGAATAGGTGCTGTTTTGAGGCACTAGTGCTGTATGACAAGGATTCAGAGTAGTGCTGTACCAATAGCAGAGGCAGCCCTTTCATGAGGCAAGGTGAGGCAGTCACCTCAAGCGGCGATTATGGGGGCACCAGCAGGGAAGTAAGATGCCCTCCGCCATCTCATCTGCCTCCCTCTGCTGCCTACCACCCACTGCCAATGGAGCAACTCTTCGTCTTTGCCCTCAAAAACAACAAAAGGAGGTGGGCAAAGAGGGAGGTATCATTGGTTCCCTGCTTCCAATGGGCTGAGGTCTTGGGCCAGCAGTGACCCATTGCATATGCACAAGAAAAAGGTTTGGGATGTCTGTCTCTTGGTCACACAGAATGTCCAATATACACCATATCCAAGGGGCTTGATTTTGAGGCAGGTGGAGCAAAAGTGGCCAGTCACATGGGGAAATCGCCACTCTTGCCAGTGGCAAACTCTCTCTTTCTTACACGTGCATTGAGCTAGCGCGACCACGTTGTTACCACTAAAGTTGCTGTGGGGAAAAACGAGGCGAGTCTCACAGTCAGTGAGACTAGCTGGAAGGGGATTTGCAGGGAGAGCGGGCTTAGCCTGAGGTTACACCCCCTTTGTGCATGACACTTTCAGGCAGCAAACGCTGCTTGAAAAGGATAGGCAAGCCATCGCTCGCTCGGGGCTCCCAGTAGCTTGGGCGGTGGTGGTGGTGGGGTTTGTTTGGGGCACACCCCATGCTCATGATGTCATGTGCACCTTCAGAGGAGCCACCGGGCAGGGCTGGACCCAGGCCGCCACTCGGCTGGCTCTGCACCTGCACACCTTTAACCCTGAGCCTTTTGATCATGGCTTGCTGCTATTGTTGCTGTAGTGGTGGTGGGTCCATGCAGTAAAGGCTCATCTGAGTAAGCTCTGCACTTTTCCTCCAGGCAAGTGGCATGGAGATTCCCGAGTGAGCTCTTCCGTATCATTTCAGGCATCCTTTCTCTCACTTTCTGGAGGGAGAGAGAGGGGAATAGATGCTTTCAGGCAACAAATGCTGCCTGAAAGGGACAGGCAAGCGCTCATTTGGGGCTCCTGGTAGCCCGGGCAGGAGCAGTGGGGTTCGTTCGGGGCTCTTCCAGAGCCCAAGACACGCCTCTCCTGGGGGCTTCGGCGGCTCCTACCATTGGCAGCCTGGGTTCTTTGAATCTGTTCACACAATGGTGGCTATGCCCCTGCAGTTGTGTAGGAAATTGTTTATTCCCAATTTTCCCAATAGCCAAAATATGACTATGGGTTGTTGGATTGTGACCCAGTTCTGATATGATATGATGAATATTCATATATTGCTTTTCAACAAAAGTTCCCAAAGTGGTTTACCTAGATATAAATAAATAAATAAATAAATAAATAAATAAATAAATAAATAAAATGACGACCTGTCCCTCCAAAGGGCTCAAAATCTAAAAAAGAATCATAAGATAGACATCAGCAACAGCCACTGGAGGGATGCTGTGCTGGGGTTGGGTAGGGCCAGTTGCTCTCTCCCTGCTAAACTGATGAGGGCCAATGTGGTGTAGTGGTTAGTGTTGGACTAGGACCGGGGAGACCTGAGTTCAAATCTCCACTCAGCCATGAAAGTCATTGGGTGACACTGGGCCAGTCATGCATATCAGCCTAACTTACCTCACAGGGTTGTTGTGAGGATAAACATAATGATGTACACTGCTCTGGAATCCTTGGAGGAAGAGCAGGATATAAATGCCATAATAAATAAATATAGAGAATCACCACTTTTAAAAACTTTTTGTTCAGTTAGCAGTTGCTTTCCCACTATCCAAAAGGACACACACACACACACAGAGTCCAGAAATCAAAATTCCTTCATTCCTCCAGAAGGAACAGGTACGCAGCTTGGGAGTGCTCTTGGATCCAGGCCTCAGCATGGTATCTCAAGTGGAAACTATGGCCAAGAGCACTTTCTATCAGTTTCGGCTGATTCGACAGCTGTGTCCATTCCTTGAAGAGAACGATCTCAAAACAGTGGTGCATCAGCTGGTAACCTCCAGGCTCAACTACTGCAATGCGCTCTACGTGGGGCTGCCTTTGTACGTAGTTCGGAAACTTCAGTTAGTTCAAAATGCAGCAGCCAGACTGGTCTCTGGGGTAACCCAGAGAGACCATATTATGCTTGTCTTAAAACAGTTGCACAGGCTGTCAATATGTTTCCAGGCGAAATACAATGTGCTGGTTATTACCTTTAAAGCTCTGAACAGCTTGGGTTCAGGTTACCTTAGAGAGCGCCTTCTTCGGTATGATCCCCATCGCTCATTGAGGTCATTTGGAGAGGTCCATCTCCAGTTACCACCGGTGAGTCTGGTGGCGACTCGGAACTGGGCCTTTTCTGTAGCTGCTCCTCATCTATGTAATGTTCTCCCAGCAGATATCTGCAGTTTAGGCTCACTGTTGGCCTTTAAGAGAGCCCTAAAATCTTATTTGTTTTGCCTGGCCTTCCAAGGCTTGTAAAGTGCTGTTTTTGTGTGTGTGTGTTTTTAAAGTATTATAATTTGTTTTAAATGCTTTTAATTGTTTTTGAATTGTTTTTATATCAATCAATTTATTTCGGTCATAGACCAGTACAATAAAATAAAAACAAATAAAAAAATAAGATAAAAACAGCAATAAAAATTCATTACAACATGTGAGTCCGCATTTGGCATATTATATAGCAAAATTTAGCCACCGTATATACAACATCAGAGTTTGGATTGGTAAGCAAGTAATTTAAATAAAATTCATCTTGATGACCAGGGAAATTATTCAAAAGCGGGGCTATTAATTTACATCTTACTTCTCTATAATAATCGCAATACAACAGGACAAGAGCGGTTGTTTCAATATGGCCAGATCCACATGGACACACTCTA
The DNA here is from genome assembly GCF_027244095.1 of Hemicordylus capensis. Classification (NCBI taxonomy): domain Eukaryota; kingdom Metazoa; phylum Chordata; class Lepidosauria; order Squamata; family Cordylidae; genus Hemicordylus; species Hemicordylus capensis. Next base: position 123,115,461 of record NC_069658.1, on the reverse strand, counting down.
GATACACTTGACGTGCCTGTGAATCTTCCAAATAGGACCGCTGTAGGTAGAGCATTTAGTTGGGCGAGGGTAAGGGCTCGCCTGAACTTTGGTATCAAGTCACTACTTAAATATGGAGCTGGCTTTAGCTCAATATTCTGACTTCCAAGATATATACCGCTCGGTAAGTTTGCCTGTCCCATTTGCAACTGTATATCCTGTATACGCTGTATAATCAAGCGCTTAGCTCGATCAAATCCTAATCTGGTTACCTCCATTGGGGAGAATCCATATGCTGATTTTTCCATGATTCCTAATTCCCAATTAGATTTAAAAGAATCCTCCAGGATAAGGTATACCAACCCAACCTTTGTAAATACAAGCTTTAACCAGAAAAGTATAATAGCTTTCCAATAACATGATTCGATTGTGGTCAGTCCCACCTCTCTTCTAATGACAAAATTTGAGACACACCTTGGAAGTTGCAGTATACTTCTTATAAATTTAGTTTGCAAAGAGTCAATCAGGGCAAAATTAGTAAATGTACCTAACTGTGAACCATACATTATTTGCGGAAGTACTTTGGCAGCAAATAGTTTTAATGCAACAGATATATACCTAGCACCAGGCGAGAAGTGAAATGACTTAATTAAGTTAATTGAGGTTTATGCGCTCTGGATAATATGTTTTTGATGTGCATTCCGAGAGCCAGATGCATGGAAAACAACTCCCAGGTATTTATAAGATTTTACTTGTTCGATTTTGTTTCCATTCATATGCCAAGTGTAAATCTTAGGCCTCTTGGTGAAGACATATTTTTAGCACTGTGTTTTGAATTGTGTGTTTTTATGTCTTTTAAAAAGTTGTTGTATAACACCCAGAGCCTCTGGATGAAGCGGTTTATAAATGTAATAAATAAATAAATAACAAATAAATAAATAATATAACCCTTTTATTTTGAATTACATTAGTAATGTTAGCAGAGTGCATTCTGACATAAGCTAATAGAACAAATCTTAAAACTCTAAACATACTAAGAAAACATTAAAAGCCCTTAAATAGAACAAGATATCTCATCACTCCAGTTGATTCAGTCTGCAACTCAGACCCAATAATGCAAAAGAGAAAAAATTCAAAATAAGAGATTCAAAATTACAATTTGAGAAATTAAAAATAAATGAAAAATCAGAAATGAAAAATCAGAAAAACCAAAAACTTCTTTTTGAAAGAAGTTTTAAACTTCAAAGCTTACACTAGGGAAATTTAAGGGAAAATAAAAAGGGTTTCCCCAGCTTGGAGCTCAAGCTAGAAGTTAAATTCAAATATAGGGGAGGAAGGTTGCTTGACCATAGCTTAAAGCTCTAGCCAAAATGTTCAAGGGTTCAAAAGAAGAAGGAGAAGAACTCTTGTGAGGGAGAAAATTCTTGATTCTAATGGCCCTGAGCCATTCTGGAAGGGCGGTATATAAATCTAACAAATAAATAAATATCCCTTTAAATGGCATTTAAGCCCTTCCCCTGACAGCAATTGCACCACCACCCTGGCAAAAGCCCCACAGCAAAGCAATCTTGCACAAGCACAATTTCTGGCAATGGGGGGATGCTGAGGGACACTATTTTCCTGTTACACTGGGAAAGGATCATGATGACTTCCTAGTAGGGAATATGTATATGAGGGTGGGCAAAGGATCCTGGGGTCTGGTCCACTGTGACTAAGGATACTCTTGCAATGACAGACCCCAACAAAGCAATCCAGGAACACCCAAGAACACTCTTGCTCTGTCTCAGTTTGTCAGCTGAGAATTAGCCCTCTCCCTGAGAGGAGCAGTCCACTGGGGAGGACCAGAAGCTCAGTAAACTTTGGTCTTCCACTGGACTGTGCTCTCATGAGTTAGGCCATCCAAATCAAGGGGCCCTCTTCTATTTGGTAACAGAACTTGTACATTCTGATCCCTTCTTCTCCAGGCAACACTACTCCCAAAGAGTAGTGGCCACTCCATGTGTCTGGGCATTACCATGTGGGCAGACTAGAGGAACACTGGGACTAGGGGTAGATCTTTACTCTCATTCAAATTTCCTGGGTTTGGACCAGAGTTGCAGAGTATGCAGATCGGCCACTACAGGAAATTGCAGGAGAGGGGAGCCCTGATTACCAGGGATCACAGGAAAGTAGGGTCACCATACTAGGTAAAATCAAACATAGATGTGTGCCAATGGACAACTAGATGGGCAGAAGGACTGCTTGGACTGCTTCATCGTGGAAGTCATCAAGACAGGGAAAGGTGTTGCTGGGGTACCCATCCCCATGGCTTGCTTGTGTCGAGCAACTAGGCTGGGTGGCATCTGCCGTTTGGCCTGCATGTGTGTCTCCGTGGCCTTTCACATACATGGGAAAGCAGTCCTTGGGAGAAGAAGCATTGTTACACATCATTAATAATTCTTGCCCATCCCTCTGGACCCCAGGATGGTTCTTCTCATGAGTAATGCCATAGATTGTGTTCTTGCACCCAAAGAGAAGGGGCTGGGCCCTCCTTCCCCAAATTTATTCTGCAAAAAACAGAGCAGAGACATTCAATAATTCATGGGTAGGGCTGTCTTTTAAAGCTGACACCAGATATCGTTGCCCTGCCATATGTTATCTTTGCAGTGCTCTAATCAGGTTGCCCGGTTTATGGTCCCACTGCAACTGCATGTGTTTATGAATGTACTTCTTTATCGATTTATTTTTGGAGACCAAAACACATAGTACCTATCCTTCTATCACGTCCCCTTCCACTTCTGGCTGCCAAAGGGGGGAAACAAGAGACTCAGTGGAAAGCAGGCATACCCCATTATGACTTTTCCCTTTGACAGGTTTAGAAGCCTGGAATGGGACAAGGCAGCGTCCCTATTGCTGAGCAACAACTTGAGCACAGAGTGGGCGGGGCAAGTGTTTGGAGAGGCAGCCATAGAGAAGCATGGCAGGCATGGAGCAGGCATTTTCCTGGGTGGGTCTGGGCCACACTCTCTATGATTTGGTCCCAAAATCACGGTTATGGCAGCATCTGTATTCAGACATAAATCCGCCACCTTCAAACCTCAAGTTGGAGCAGCAAAACTCACTACAAACCAAAGGTTCAAATTGGAGTTTGGCAAGGGAAACCACAGGTCGCTTTTGCTGCAAAACTACAATTTAATGCATTTGGACAGATAGGGATTCCAACCTCTGCCCCAATCACTTCTGGTTTGGTATTACATGTGTATGGGGCCATAGTCAGGGATAGCCACTAATTCCAGGAGAGAACACTGGTGTGTCTGTGTGCTGAGCCTTCTGGAGCCTGGCAGTAGGATTGAAATTAAAGAAGTTAAGATTGTCCGAAATGAAGACTTGATGAAAAGTTATCCAGAATCAAGCAATATTTTATCCCATCTCCAAATGACATAACATTGGAGTGGAGAATTTGTTTCTAAGTGGGAACATTCTGTGACCTGCTCAATGGATATCCTGATCTAGCTCTCATGTAAACAGAGTTGTGCACATGTACCATTTGCTGGATTGAGAACCATAAGCATAAATCAGATTGAGAGCCATGAACACAAACCACTCTGCACTGCTTTGAAAGGGATGTACATTCCCTATTCATACTCTTGTGAAACTTGGTGCATGCTAACATCTTGTTTCCATACCCCTAGAGTGAGTTAAGGGCTAGACTGAATGCCCAGACACCTTGTTCTTTGGAACAATTTCTGTGCACCCATCTCCTGAACAAATATAATGAATTAACCTCACAGAGGGAGAAAAACGATGATGTATTTAAATACATTCTGAAAACTATAAAGTAAACAAAGCACATTGGCATAATGATTAATGATTCTAAGTACATATAGGAGCCAATATGAGGAAGCATTACAGAAGTTTTTAGACTGCCAGTTACTGCTAAATGGAGCAAAACCTTTATAATTACTATGTCCATGCAATATGTTTCTTGACACAGGATCATCTGGGGAGAAGGTAAGAATGTCCCTGCCTCCCCACCACCACAACACCCTACGCGCCTGCTCACAAGTCATGTGAATGACCTTGCAGAAACTCAAAATGCAATAAAATTCCATTGCTTTGGATTGCCCATATCTGGACCTTTTGTACTGATGATCTGCACTCTTATTTGCACTCTTACATGAGTTGTACTCTTACATGATTTGCACTGTTATAAACCTATAAGCAATTCAGGACATGCATATTTGTTTGTTTGTTTGTTACATTTTATATCCTGCTCTTCCTCCAAGGAACCCAGAGCGGTGTGCTACATACTTAGGTTTCTCCTCGCAACAACCCTATTAGGCTGAGAGAGAAGTGACTGGCCCAGAGTCACCCAGCAAGTATTTGGCTGAATGGGGATTTGAACTCGGGTCTCCCCGGTCCTAGTCTAGCATTCTAACCACTCTCCAGTTAAAGGACCTTATGCTTCATAGCTGGGAAAGATCTCTCTTTTAAGCCCTGGCGAGTTGCTGCCAGTCATACTAGACAGCACTGGATTTAAGGTTGCTGGATTTGTTGGAGAGCATTTCCGGAAACAACCATCAAAGGGTGGGCAAATTTTAAAATCCTACTTTTTAAAAACTGGAGTTGGACAGAGAGCGGAGCTGTTTCGTGCATTTTTCCCTTTAGTGTTTTTTGCATTGGTTAGGAGTGTTTCACCTTAAGAAGCCCTCACTAACTCGAGAAATAATCCAGAAAGGACAGAAAGGGGTTCACTGGGCCATTTATAGAGAGCCAACCTAGCCAGTCAGCAGCACTAATGCCAGAGAAAGGGTAAGCATGTGGAGCTTTTAAACACTTACGCCATGTAGACACAATGCCTGGAAAGAAACACCTGAAAAATGAGTCACATTCACAAAAGCAAATTTCTTACGCAAATTCTTGACCATTTCATATCCAGGACAACACTTTTCCTACATCCTGTCCAGGTCAATCGCGGACAAGAAGCAACGCTAACTAGATTAAATGGGCCAATGACTCCACTCGGCCCAGATGCCATAACGAAGGTTCCACCGTCTTTTTAATGCATGTTTAAAATGCTGAATGCCTTCTTATGCAGCCATTGTTGCCTAACCCTCATTCCTCACGCAAGTGCTAGCTTTGTGTTGATAAAGCATACAGAACAGCATTTCAGGACATCACATCTCCTTAGCCTCCTTCCTTGCAGCATGTCCCGTACAGTGAACACATAAAGGGGTAGGGACTGCACTCTCTGGCTTCCTTTGACCCATGCCTGTTCAATAGACCTTTTGAGCAGACCCTATGTATGTTCAAGCTGTCAAATACACAGTTGGGCTGGGTGATCTGGGCCCCTGCTATATGCAGCGTATCTGAAAATGCATTCAGAGCCTATGTAAGTCCACTTTGTTTGGGCAGAAGGTCCCTTCACAAAGCATAAGGTGGGGGCAAGGCAATAGGCAGCCCCCTCCACACAGGGGTGCATCTAGGTCATTTGGCACCTGGACTGCCCCTGGCAAGGCCCCCTCAACCTACCTTTGAGGGCCTCCTGAGCCCGCCCTGCCGCACCGAACATTTGTTTAAGAAAACATTTTCCAGCTACCGCGTGCCTGAGGGGTGGCTGCCGGGAGCTGCCAGCAGTCCTTCTCCCCCCGCCCCTTGTATATATTTCCCTTTCTCTCCCTCAAGCTCAAGGGAGAGAAAAGGAAATACTCACGCAACAAAACACACGCTGGGAATGGACTCCGGAGAACTCATGCAGCCCTTCCGGGACTCTGACCACGCCTCCTGGCACTTGATATCACACGCAAGGGGGCATGGATCGGAGCCCCGGAAGTGCCACAAGAGTGCTCTGGGGCTCATTTCCCAGCCGTGTTTCTTGCTGGGTGCACATTTTGATTATTTTCTCCCTTGCTTCTAGTGAGGGAGAGAACAAACAGAACACGCAGCCAGCAATGAACGCGGCTGGGAAATGAGGATTGGCTCGAGTTCGTGGGGAGGGGGAGTCAGGTGGCCCCAGGAGCGAGGCAGCTTAGGTTCTTTGAACCCATCCACCCATTAGAGCTCCGCCCCTGCACCTCACTCTTATACCCCGAAAACATCTGGTAGCTTCTAGGCTAGTTAGTCGTGAATAAGGACTACTGAAAGCGATGGGTCAGGTTAGTTGCATTAATTTCACCGGCGTGTACTTCCAAGCAACTTATTCCACACAGTGAGAAGATGCACTCTTAGGACTGGGCCACGGGGATCTGGCCCAGTCCTCAGCCATCTGGGGGCCCTCCAAAGGTTCCCCTCCCTCCATGATGGTGGCAGGCGGCAGCCACCTGCAGCCATCCCCTCAGCAACTGTGTGTGCCAGCTGCAGCAGCCATCTATGCAGGTCGCTGCCACGCTAGTGTGTGGACGGGGCCCAGGGCACCTCAGTGGGGAATGGGATGGGGCCGCACCACCACTGCTAGCAGCCTTTGTGGCCTCCGTTCCACCATGCTGAAACTGGGCCAAGTGAGAGGATGGCCCTGCAGGCAAGGGCCGCCTCACTGCAGCGGAGATCTTGGCTGCTGGCTGCTGGCAGGGGCGGACATCTGACTAGTTGTACACATGCCCCAGCCCCCTCTCGACTCCGCCTGCCTGCCTGCCTGCCTCAGGGACGCTGCGGCATGTGCGAGGAGGGAGGGAGCAGCAGCAGCAGCGATGCCGGCAAGAGCAAGCATGTTGAAGAGGCACGGGGCAGCTAGAGAGCTGTGGAAGGGGACAGCCAGGAACCCGCCACTCTCCACCACAGCAGCAGTGGCTGCCCCTGAGCCCAACAACCAGCGGAGTCAGTCATTAAAATGGTAACTAACTGTCTGTCTGCTTGCTGTGTGGCTGCCTGTGGGGGCGGGGAGGGGGGGCTGCAAAGGCCCTTAAGTCCGTCCAGGCTAAAAAAAATCACCCAAGTGTGTCTAATGATAGTGGGTGTGATTTTTGAATATGCAAGTGAAAGAACTGCCTTCCTTTAGCCTGACTGGAGGGGGCAAGGCCACAAAAGTGCAGATATCCAATACTCGGCCCTTTGTTTAGCTACTGTTTTGAAAGTGGTTAAATGCTCCAAGCTCTCTCAATCTATCTCTCTATCTCATAGAGATTCATTATGAGGAAAGGTCATTAGACACCAAAGAGCCTAAACACTTGGTGGGGGGGGGGAATCCTAGAACATAAACTAAGTAGTACCCCACTGCCTTGTGTGGGGGGAGTGTAGCTGGCACATGGCAGTTGACAGCACTGTCATGGGAAGAGAGCTGGTCTTGTGGTAGCAAGCATGACTTGTCTCCTTAGCTAAGCAGGTTCCACTCTGGTTACAAATGAATGGGAGACTAGAAGTGTGAGCACTGTAAGAGATTCCCCTTAGGGAATGGAGCCGCTCTGGGAAGAGCATCAGAAGGTTCCAAGTTCCCTCCCTGGCATCTCAAAGATATTGCTGAGAGAGATTCCTGCCTGCAACCTTGGAGAAGCCGCTGCCAGTCTGTGAAAACAATACTGAGCTAGATAGACCAATGGTCTGACTCAGTATATGGCAGCTTCCTATGTTCCTATGTTCCACTGTCCAAAAGACAGTCAAAATGAATAGAAGAAATGAAGGTGTGTAATGAATTCTCATAGGGATTCATTGAGGGAAAGTTATTATACACCAAAGAATCCAAACACTTGAAAAATAGTGACCACACATTTTGTTCCATAACTCCACTTCTACAAGGGCTAGAGCTTAGCTTAAAAAAAATGAAAGCTGGGAATCTGGGAAAATTAATAGGAAGGATCCAAATCTCGAATTAATATGAATTGAATCAGGTGCAATTCGATTTGGACCACGGGGGTGATTTGTTTTGTCTCCAAATCACCTGAATCAGCTAGATTCAGGTACAGATCGATTTGTACCCAAATCAGTTTGCACATCCCTAGAATCTGACATCTGTAACCAAGTTTTGAAGTTGGTTATGGATGTCGAGTTCGGAATCACGTCAGGTGTAATATACTGACATTGATGGGTTCAGACAACATGACCAACGTGGCATATTGCCCACCCACCAGCCAGACATTGGGCTTGCTGCTGAGCTGCAAGAACTGGCAGTTCCCCTTTTTGTATGTCATGTGCCCTGGGAGTTCTTTCATGGTGCCCTGGCAAACAGTCTGGAAATTTTTACTGTAACTGACTAGCAGAGAGTCAGTATGATATTTCAGAGCCATCCCTTTTCTGACCCATGGATCTCATCTTAAGCATTATCTTGAGAACAATAACTTTCTCGTGGAAGTCAGCATTTGCATCTCTTCAGTCCCTTATTTGGAGCTTAGCTTACCTTAAAATTACAAAGAAATGAATGTTTACCATTATGGCCATTTGATAACTCAGTGATGTTACAATTATTGTGTGATCATCTCTGTCCTACAACGTGCGACTCCTTTTGTCCTCACAAGTGCACTCAAAGCAAATCACAGTGTTTTCTCTTTTTAAAAAGAAACCAGAAAACTGGAAAATGTGGGCATTCTTCTAGGTGCACGGAAGCCCTGAAGTCATGCCCACTGAGGAATGCCAACTCCACTCGCAGCAGTTTTTCAGCTGCTGTGCTTAATTGGTGGGTGCTGCCAACTTGAACTGCTTTCAGAACATCTTGGCTTGTCCATGCCCTGAGCCAAGCATTCTCCGTGCTTGCAGAGCCACTGGCTGATATCCGCACAAAGACAGCACCGTGAGCAAAAGTTCAACAAAATGGAAAGATAAATGCCCCAGGTGTTCTTTTCATTTCTGTCCCCCTCCCCTCCGCCCACTTCAGCTTGAGCTGCTCTCCCAGCTGGCACAACTGCATCTATACTTTGGTTCTCCGCCACCTCAGGCATATCCCCACATAGCTGGAACCATATATAATGGCAGCCGTGTGGCTGTTCTGCCTCCTCTCCTCCTTGCACTAACATTTAATAAGACAAAAACATGACATGATACGATGGTGCTGCAGCAAGTTTCCCGCTCCCTCAACCAGCAGCTAAGTGGAGAAAAGGACTGGGAAGCTTGTACTACGATGACATCACATCACAATTCTGCTGCTTGACTAAAGCAGCTACTGGGAGAAGGAGAACAGGGGCGGCCCAAAGGTTCACAGGGTCTGGGGAGAGGCACAAAATGCTGCCTTGTCCCGCACCACTGATGAGAGCCAGCGCTGATCTTGTGGCAGCAAGCATGAATTTGCTAAGCAGGCTCCATCCTGTTTGCATTTGAATGGGAGATGTGTGAGCACTGGAAGATATTCCCCTTAGGGGATAGAGCCACTCTGGGAAGAGCAGAAGGTTCCAAGTTTCCTCCCTGGTATCTCCAGATAAGGCGGAGGGAGACTCCTGCCTGTAACCTTGGAGAAGTTGCTGCCAGTCTGTGTAGACAATACTGAGCTCGATGGACTCAGGTCTGACTCAGTATAAGGCAGCTTCCTATGTTCCTAGCATGGGAGCAGGGAGGAGAAAAGGTTGCCAACAGCTTCCTCTTCGCTCCTCATGCTTCTTGAAAGGCATGTGAGGAGAAATGCTCCTTGAAAAGCTTGCAAGGATCAAATTGATTGTACGGGTCAAACTTTGAAGGCGCAAGGCGGCAAGCAATAGGGGGCATCTTGCCACTCTGTAGACACCTAAAGAATCTGCCGCCTGAGGCAACTAGCTCACCTGGTCTTGGGAAAGGACCACCCCTGAAGGCAGGATTGTCATTTCGGAGACATAGATCAGTGGCAGAGCACAATCTATGCAGAAGGCCCCATGTGAAACCCTTGGCATCAATAGGCGAGGCTGGGAAAAACCCTTGTCTGAAGAGGGAGCTGCTGCTGGTCAGTATATAAACAATATTAAGCTAGATGGACCAATGCTCTGACTCAGTATAACCTCTTCCTTGGGGGAAAGTCTTCATATAAACACAATGCAAAGCTTCACACAGACTGCTGGTCTGTGTGAGACTTTGCATTGTGTTATATGAAGATTTTCCCCCAAGGAAGAGATTTTTCACCTCAAAACGCATTGGGACTCCGGGTTTTTTGCAATAAATTATCCTTGCACTGTTCCTGCTTTCCCTGGCTCAGTATAAACCATCTTCATGTAACTACATAGTTAGTTTCAGCCCGTGTAACTTGCTCAAGGAGGCATTTGAACCCAGCTCTCCTAATTTCCCCTCATGTGTTGGTGATGCTTCCCTGTGTTGTATTTCTTTCTTATATACTGCTTATGTATTTTTACAGAGTTTGTGGTTGTTTCTGATTTTATATTGTGAACAGCCTTGAGAATCTGTTGTGAAAGCACAACATTCATAAATTGAACAGGCAGTCGTACTAGCAGTGCTTCCACAGTTTGACCAAATCACAACAATGGAGAAAACTGCAGAAGAGCTGCTTGCTCAGCTGCCCATTCTTACCAGCATCAGGGCTGCCTTGTGACTCTACTGCGGTCCTGGGGCCCAGCATTATGGCTCTGTAATGCTGCACGTCATGTTAGTCTCTGCCTAGCGCACCGTACTGAGGTCATTCACACAATCAAAAACTATGTTCTACCCGGGTTTGGGAGCTGTGTGTGCTCCCAATTTTCGGTTGTGTGGAAGTAAAATAGGAGGAAAACTTGGGTAGAAGTGGTTGAGTGGGAGCAAGGTAGGAGGAAAAGCTATCCAGGCGGGGTGGAGCTACCATTGTGCCATCAGGTTCAAAGAACCCAGGTTGCACCCCTCACGGGCTGCACCTCGCACCCCAGCCACACCCCCTGAGTAACATGTCAGATGCAGGGGGTGAAGTTTTGCTCTCAAACAGGGCCGGGCACCCCGTTTCCAAGAAAATCTCCAGCCAGCGCCATGTTCGCAGCGCGGTTGGGAGTGGCTCTCCCTGCTTAAAAAGGGAGGGAGATGCGTTCCCGGCCAGGCTGGGAAGCCGGTGCTGGGCTAAGGTGATCAAAAATGGAGCTGTGCAGCTCCATTTTGAGCCACTTAGCCCAGCGCCAGCTTCCCAAACTGGCTGTGAATGCGTCTCCCTCCCTTTTAAAGCAGGAAGAGCCACTCCCAGCCATGCTGTGAACACGGTGCTGGCCGGGAATTTGCTCGGAAATGGGGTGTGAGGCCCCGTTTGTGAGCAAAACCCCGCCCCCTGTGTCTGATGTCAGACACTGCATCTGATGTCAGATGCAGTGGGCATGGCGGGGTGGGGGGACAGAACAGGGCCACCGCTGGCCTCCCTACAGGCCTCTATTCAGGTTTTCCTCCTACCTTGCTTCCACACAATTGAAAACTGGGAGCACACACAGCTCCCAACCCCGGGTAGAACACAATTTTTGATTGTATGAATTACCTCATTTCCTCTCACACATTTTAGATGTTGAGATGTTGATAGGGAACAATATTGTCGAGACACAAAGAATGACTGAGATTGAGGGATAGCCAGGTGGAGGTCAAAACTTTGTCTCCAACTTTCATTAGCATCTGGCATTCATGATTCTGTTGAGCCTCAACATTAAATGCAGGACTCAACAAGTCCATGAACCACATCCCTAATGATTCAGGTTACAGATCATGTTCAAGACATATTCTTCTAAAACAAAACATTCAATCAACAATACCTTTTTAAAATGTTGGTGGGAGAAAAAAATCTACTCCTTGGCTGGGATTACATTCAAAATTCCTACTCCAGTTTTGCTTCTGCGCAAAACCAATAATAATCTAAGTGCCCCCCAAATAAACACAGAACCCCATTTCTTCCCCTTGATTTCACACTCAAAATTAAGGTGATTGTTACTATATTTTGCCTATGCAGGGCCTCTACCTCATTTTTATGTTAATTAGACCATTCAAAATACTCTCCCATAACCCCCTTCTCCCTTCCCCACACTTTTTTTTTAAAGCCTGCTGTGATTGGAGTGCTATAATAAACCATGAAGGTTTCACACCTGCCCAGAAACCCCAGGGGAAAAACAACATCCACACTCTTGCATGACCTGTGGGTAGCATGGGTCAGCTGGCGAGAATGCGGCTAATTTTGACATGGAGGCTAATGACAGGGCAAGGCAGCCTGATGATGAGAAAATCTCAAGCTTTAGATAATGCACCCAACATCCCAAGTTAAGAGCACAACAAAGTCATTGCTTCCTAGTCTTGATGCTGACAGAATATGACAAAGGTGAGTGGGAGGAGAAAAGGTGAGAATGAAAGAAGGGGTGTGAAACAGGGTCTTGCTAATGAGCGACTGAAAAGATCGCCCTCTTCCATGATATCAACTCAATGACAACCAATTAGTTGGACTGAACCCTGTCTCCTTGAGGGCATTTGCTGGCTCTTACAGAAGAAAACAGGATATAGACTTCTCATATTTGTTATTTCATAAGCAGGTCCTCCATGGCAAATGTCCCCTTTGCCCACTGTTTATCTGGTATGCAACTCTCAGGTTTCTTTTTGAAGGCACAACAACAGTCTTACTCCTCTTAATCCAACCAGAGGCACTTTCAATTTGCCGCTGAAGGGGAAGGTGCATAGGCTTCTCTCTAGACAGCCTTCCAGACTGATCATCATCTGTAGTATTTTCAATTGATGCCATTTTAATAGTGTGATCAATGGAACTCAGAGCCTCCCGAGAGAAAGACAACCCTTACTTTTCTTATTATTATTAGATGCAGAAACTTCTGATACAAGCCACAGGCAGCCTTGAGGTGTAATCCTCATGTCTGGGAGAGAGGCATTGATAGTGACCAGTTCAACTGGAGCTGGCCCACTCTTCCAGGAGGTCATGTCTGAAAAAGGTAGTATCAGGCACAGAAATCCTGCAATGCTTTCCTCAGCGACAGGAAGTGCCATTTTGGTAGGGCTCTAGAACTAGAACTTCTGTGGTGGGACATTTTGTTACTCGATGCACATCAGGAGAACATCCTACCACATCCCCATTGTGTCAACCACTTTAAAACTAAAATTCAATTGGGGTCGCTCTCTCTCTCTCTCTCTCTCTCTCTCACACACACACACACACACACACACAGATTGTCTGTCACTGATATGCTCAAACCCACATCCATTTGTGAGTAGAACGTTGAGTACTTGAAACAGTTGAAAATTGTCACACAGACACACCAATTAAACCCTTATACCACAGAGAAGTGTTAGCTATGTTGCCAGGAGTTGGTGCATTCATGTGATTGCCATCCAGGCAGCACCACAAGGCCTGCAAAAGTCTGAGTGGGTTCAGTTTTTGCACTCACACAACTGCAGCTTCTCACATGGCTGTGATGGGAGGGGGTGTAGTTCAGTGGCAGAGCACCGGCCTTCCATGCAGAAGGCCCCAGGTTCAATTCCCAGCATCTCCAATTAGATGCTTGGGAAAGATCCCGGCCTGAAATCTTGGAGGGGTGCTGCCAGTCAGTGCAGGCAATACTGAACAATATGGGCTAATGGTCTGACTCAGTATATGGCAGCTTTCTATGTAATCAGTGGAAAAATCAGATCTCATGTAAACTTCTACAATGCTTGGCTGTCACACACTTTTGAATACAGTTAAAAGCACAGGCTGACTACATCTATACTTGCCACAGGCTGAGGCAGCTGTTGCAGCAAAAATGGCAAAGAATGCTGTGGCACTTTAAAACTAACTGATTTATTCATGTTCTGTGTCACAGTTATTAAGTTCTTTGAATTCATCTTCTCTTTGATTTGCACTTTGTTAGCTTGGTTTACTCCCCAAATAAACAGCCATTACCTTCTTGGCTTACTTCATGTCTCTGACAAAGCATGTGCCTATAAAACTCCATGCTAAGAAAAACAATTTATCACTCGGATATCACAGAAATCTTCATCAAAATAAAGAGCTCTCTGCTAATCTTCATGAAGAGGTTGAGGATGACAGCTATATGCTGTCATCCTACTAGCTGTTGCTGTGAACTATTTTCACAGATTCTTAAATAAACAAGCCATTCAATTCCAAGCAGTTCCATTGGAGCATCTGTAGCAAAACAGTTAGGACCACAATATCTAATCTTTCCCCCGTGCCCATGAACCTACCCACCCATCAAGGTCATTAGGTGAGGCTATTTTCCATGTCCTGTCACCTTCTGAGATATGGTTGCTGGGAAGTCATGAGAGGCCTTTTCTATGGTGGCCCCCAGAATGTGGAACTCCCTGCCTCAGGAGCTTTGTTTGGCTTTCTCTTTGCCAGTGTTCTACAATTGTTCGAAAATGTTACTTTATATATATGATTTATCTGCTGCTCAGTCATTATCTGCTTCTCAGTCCAGGTTACCTCAGAGAGCGCCTTCTTCTGTATGATCTCCACCGCACATTAAGGTCATCTGAGGAGGTCTGTCTCCACTTACCACTGGTACGTCTGGTGGCGACTCAGAGGCGAGCCTTCTCTGTAGCCACTCCTGGGCTGTGGAATGCACTCCCAGCAGAAATCCATAATTTGAATTCTTTATTGACCTTCAGGAGAGCTCTTAAGACTTATCTGTTTGGCCTGGCCTTCCAGGGTTTTTAAATTGTTGTAAGCGGGGGTTAATGTACTGGAGTTTTTAGGGTTTTAAAATTGTTTTTTAACTGATTAAAATACAGTAAAACAAAGTTTTTGTTTTTATTGTTGACTGATTTTAACTGTTTTTGTTTTGTTTGTAAACCGCCCTGAGCCAAATTAGGAAGGGCGGTATAAAAATTCAATAAATAAATAAATAAATAAAATTTGTGCCTGTTGGCCTTTTTGTGTGCTTTCTTCACTGTTGGGTTGTGTGTGTGTTTGGTCAACTTGTACACCATCAGAGGATTGGACTAGAAGATCTCCAAGGCACCTTCCCAGTGTTCCCTCTAACAGGGATCCCCAGACGTTGTTGACTACAACTCCCAGAATCCCCAGCTAGTGCCTTTTGCTTGGGGGTTATGGGAGTTGCAGTCAATAACATCTGGGAATCTCTGTTAAGAGGGAACACTGCTCCCAACTCTATAATTCTATGATTCAGATTATTTGATTTTTAATTGTTTGTTTTTATCGTATACTTGATTTTAGTCGTGTAATCCACCTTGAGCTTTTCCTTTTGGAACTGGAAGGCCAGGATTTAAAGAAAACCCTTCAATAACATAAATAGATAAATGCCATTAGTATATAGCATTGTAAACCAAAAGAGGACTTCAGGGATTCAGATCTGTATGACCCAGCTATTTGTTGAAACATCAGTACATGTTACAGTACAACATGGAGAGGTAGAACAGAAGATCAGTCTTTGACTCACATCTTTAAAAAACAAGACCCAAAATTGAAATGCCACAATGAAGCACTGTTAGGAAATACAAGAAAGCGAAATGCTTCTCCTTTAATAAGTAACCTGTTGAAAATACCATTTCATTATAGTCTTTATAGCGAGACGTAAGAGCATGTAAGACTACTCCAACCTGACAATCAATGCAAGCAGAATTAAAATGCTAGAGTTAGCTTTTTTTCTAATAGATGGTTAGTTGCTGGGGAGGTATCGTATTTTGTATTCATTACTAGAACAATGCAGGACCAAGAATAAATCCTTCTAAGCATACAAAGACAACTATTTCTTGGCAGCAAGATTTGCTTGGTTTTGCCCCAGGCAAGCTGAAGGTTTTAAACATCGTTTTAGAGATACAAATATTAGAACAAATATCTGAGTGTGTATCTTGGCAGCCTCACCTAATTCTTAAGGTAAATGAGCACACATCTGTGGCATACAAGCAACAAAGATCAGGTTCTTACATGATCAGATGTTACAAAAAGGTGGGAGAAACTTTTCTCTGTGTGACTTAGAAATCTCTGAGGTGCACGTTCACAAAACGATCGTGTTCTGGAAACTTTCTCCAAGGACCACGTGAAGTATGGTGTGAGCAATGGGCAAAGGATGTATCCATGTAAGCATTCCACACGACACCACCTTGTTTTAGTACCATATGCACTGGGCCTTATACAGGTGGTGTTAGTGCACTAATGGTATATCTGCTGAACTGATATGTTGCCAGCATGATAAGAGTACACATGTACACAGTAAGGGCATCTCGGCAAAACTGGAGTCATGCAGAATGTTCCTACAGGTACTAGGTTATAGGCAGTTCCTGTCTGATGTATATGTGAGTCTATAAAGTCTGAGTGCCAGTATATTAGGTGGTAAATTATCTGTTGCTCATTTTGATGATTTTGTTCAGTCCTTTGCTGATAAAATGCACTGAGGCCTGGTTCACACAATCATTCGAATCTAGGTTTAAAGTCAGTAATTGATATTAGCATGCTTGTGTGAACTCTAATGTTGGTGGTGCTAATCTGATGGTTTAGTGTAACACATCTGCTGTACCAACAAACCTAACCCCTCAAATGGTCTCCGTGCATGTGCGGACACCAACTGAGCAGGATGCTGGGTTGGGCACTTTTGCCCCATGGAGTATTTTGGGTATGAGTGGTGGGTAGATTTGTTGCTGCTTAGTGGCATTTTCCCACCCTCACTGCCCCACCTGCAGCCGCACTCACTGGCCACTACTGCATTATGTTCTTTAGGGATGGACAACCAGAGTGACTGGAAGACTTGGGGTGACCTGCAGATACATTGGTGTTCAAAGAATCTGGAGGAAAACAAACCTAAGGGGGGCAGAAAAAAACAAACACCACCAAACTGCCCCAGTGCAACTCAATGGGATGGGATGTTCAAGGTCTCAGAGTGCAGTTAACAGACAAGCAGGTGAGGGGGCAAAAGGAACTCATTGGCAAGTGAGGAGAAGGAAGGCTTGAACAAAAAGAGTGGGATATTTGAAAGATAGTCTTTCAAGACCGTCACAACTCCTTCTGTTTCTGAGAAGGAAAGGTATCTAAAATGCTTTAGTTTTCTCACCAGCCATTTCAAACCTTTGTGTTTTGTTTTTTGAGAGGGAAGTGGGGCTGACATATTTAATCTCTTGGTGTGTGAAGGGGAGGATATAAGGTAAGAACTACTGCATAGGTGTGAACTCTTCTGAGGAACAGAAGAGTAAATTGCACACTGAATCTGTTAATCTGCTGATCATTGTATGTACTTATGCACGCACACACAAGTCACACAATAAACTAACAACATTCAGAATTAGCTATAACACATTCCACTATCTATATACAGCAACATTTTGTTATGGGTCCATATTTGTAGATTATTAATCCATTGTTTGGGAGTGCAGGAGCAGTAATCAGTGACTGGTAGAATAATGGGGGTTTTTAATTAGTCAAGTAATAACAATTATATTCACCTAAAACCATGAAAAGAATTAGCCTGGCTATTATTAAGAGTGTGTGTGTGTGTGTGTGTGTGTGTGTGTGTGTGTGTGTGTGTGTGTGTGTGTAAAAGGGGGGGACCCTACACGATCCAGATGGCACACTCAAGATCGCCTAAACCTTTTGATGAAATAATCAGTTGTACTGAAAACAAGGGCAATATTCACTGAATTGATCCTATCTCATGGTTTCCTGGATCCAGCAGGTAGTTTACAGGTAAAATAACAAAAGCCATGTTCAGTTGTTTGATTCTTCCCAGCCACTTTGAGTCATATACTTAATAGTATATGGCTGTAAGTAGTTATTCCTTCTTCCGATACAGATTTTTCTCTCTCAAAAGTGTGAATAATTTCTGCATTTTTGGGCATGAGACTTTTAATAACACATTGCAGTGACCCATTGACAAAGTCTTTTAACAGCATTACGCTTTGGGTTAAGTTGTAACATTCTGAAATGCTACTCAAAGAAGGGAGGCTGATTTAAGGAAAGCTCCCTTTCTATATTTGTTCAGTGCTAATCTACACAAAAAATTCACTGCCAGAAGCCGGACAAAAGACAAATTACATGGCTGTTGAGTAGTTTATTTTTCCAGATGGTCAACCCTCGACTATAGTTCACGGCTGAATAAAAGTCTAACTAACACAGTGGAAAACAAGCCCTGCCATGCCATCCCAGTCAATTTAATAAAAACCACAACCTGCGCTCCTTAAACAAATTATCTGAAACTTTGAAAAGCACTCCTGAATTGCATAGGAATAGAATAACACCAGCAGGATGGAATATTTGGTCTGTTCTTAACAAA
Organism: Hemicordylus capensis; assembly: GCF_027244095.1. Classification (NCBI taxonomy): domain Eukaryota; kingdom Metazoa; phylum Chordata; class Lepidosauria; order Squamata; family Cordylidae; genus Hemicordylus; species Hemicordylus capensis. The sequence continues at coordinate 123,097,450 of NC_069658.1, read as the reverse complement.
GTAAACTTATAAAAGCTGCTTTTATTTTCAGCTGTTCATCCAGTGTTTCTTTTCCATTGTTCCTTAATCCAAATTAAGAATTTATATCTCAAAATGTCTTGAATCAAATATTTTGAGATACAAATTTTTAATTTTGGACACATTCATATTTAGACATCACACAGAGTCCCTAGTCCATGTTGTCAAGATTTTGTGTGGCTTCTTATTAATGCCAGTGTTGAAAATGTGGGGTTCACTTTTCATGTTTGATAGCCACTTTTGGAAATCTACATTCTAATTGTAAGAAACATTTGAAAATTCCTGATCTGTGGCAGCAAGTATTAACAATTCTGAAAAATCAGACTAAAAAATATATGCAACATCTAAACTGGGATGTTGTCACATTATATTTTTGTACACCATTGTGTACACGTGTGAGCAAGGATTTGTGTATTTCCTAAAACGGATACTGCATCTGTGTGTTTTTCTGCACATGCATGGAAAAGTACATCGACTTCCTGAAGTATATTCAACTTTTTAAAACTACTTTGAAAATTGGCTCTATGCTCTGTGTATCCATTATTAGTCAGTGAAGTATAAAGCATGACATGACTGGTCTCATATTTGAATGGAAATCTAGTATTATAGAGCTGCCATCATGAGAAACACACTGTTTATCATTTTAAAAAAACCCACCTCTCATTTTTATTAATTTTTCTAAGTTACAAAAGAAATGACTAAAGTTGCTATTGAAAATAATCACCAATATCCCACTTGTAGCTCAAACCAGCATGGTGGAGACTGGTCAGGCTGAGGCTTACACTACCACCACCAAGCTTCTCCTTGGCACTCAGGGAATTCTGGAAATCTGGTAAAAATGCACATTGAGATGGGTTCACCTCAAATGTCTATCTTTAGTCACATAACTGCCAATTCTGAGCATGAATGTTACTCTAGAATCTAGAGCATGCTACCACGTGGATGAGACAATCTCCAATCAAGAAGGTAGGTGCAAGCTCTTAAATCCCAAGGCAAACCATGTTTAAGCTTAAACAAATGTACATTGGTTGAAAAAATAAGCCAAGTGAGAAGGAAGGAAGGAAGGAAGGAAGGAAGGAAGGAAGGAAGGAAGGAAGGAAGGAAAACATAAAAGCCAGTCCTCTGCAGATTGGTCACGAAACTGATAGACAAAGTTACTTTTCTTACAAAATCATAGAGGCTATTCACACGATGGGAGAAATTCAGGCTAGCCTCTGCTAGCCCGATTTTCTCCCATCATGAGAACCACCGGGCTCAGCTGCAAGCCCAGTGGTTCCTAAGCGGGTAACCCGCTAAACTACCCCTGCCTTTAAACCGGGTTTGCGGAGCAAGCGCTTCGCAAACCCAGTTTTTTAAATCATGTGTTGGTGTGGCACAGCTCCACACCATGGCGACTCACAAGTAACCCCTCAGCCGGGAAGCTGAAAAGCAGCCTCCCAGCTTGGAGGTCTCTCCAGCATAGCCTGCACACTCGGGCAGGACATGTTGGAGCTTCCGGGGGCCACGCAACCCCCGAACTCCCAAGGCCCCACCGGCTCCATGACGGAGCAGGCTGTCATGTGGGCAGCCGCAATGGCCGCCCAGGCAGGGCTTGCTGCTTGTCTGCAGGGAGAGCAGGCTTAGCCCACTCTCCCCACAAACCCTCTGGAGGCAGGTCTCGTTGATCGTAGCTTTCTGTCTATCACTAGAATCCAGCCCTCCTCCTTTGATATATAAGCAAGCAGACAGCAGGATGCCATGATGATCCTCTCACATGATTGCCTCTTGCTATGCAGAGAGCGCCCCCCACCCCACCCCTTTGCTTTTAAGTGAAATTAAGCCCCTCGTTCTTGAGTCCATTGGCACCAGACAACACCCCCAACTCTAATCCTTCCCAACCCATGTTTTATTCTAGGTGATCACAGGTAGACCATGGCCATACAAGAGCAGATACTGACCTTCGTTTTGTGTGGGGTGTTGATTAATCAGGGGACATGGCTGAGCATTAATCGGGGACATGGCTGAGTTACTTACAAAAGGCAGGACTTTCCAGACAGGAAGCTGCGCTTTACAGGATATTAATATCAATTACTCCTTGGCTATCTAGGAGATACTAGTTGTGACACCACATACATGTTAGCTCTGAAAGCGACCAAACAAGAAAAACAGATTCAACAAGAACCCAATAGCATCTCCGCCCAACTTCAAATCTTGGTTACGGAAGTCAGGCAAAAGTCAGGCATTGGAACCAATGGTGGGTAGATTCAGATGGCATACCCACTGGGAGTGTGCACTTCCTAGGAACTAGTGGCTCCCTCCTACTTACTTGCTGGCAGATCATGTGAACCTGTCAGGCCATTGGTTCTTCTGACCCCATGGTGTCTACTCTGCTTGGCAGTGGCTCTCAGGCAGGGGTCTTTCTCATTACCTTCCCTGATCCTTTTAATTAGATGTGCCAAGGACTGAAATTTAGGTCTTTCTATGTATAAACTTAGAGTTGTTACACTTGCATTCATTTATTTTATGCAGGACACTTCAGAGATGGACATTTGGTCCATTGTCTTGAGAAAAATAGTCTATAACCTTGATCGGAGCTAAAGCTGCATTTCAGAGCCAGCCGCTGATTTTCCACACACTGTGAATTCAGACTGAGTATGCATAGAGGTAAACAAATTGATTCATGGGCCCAACAAGGCATATTTCATTTCAGTCCAAGCAGCACTTCAGCCTGATGTATAAAGACAGCATGAGTCACTTTTTCTATTCCACACTACATTTTCCTTTAAGAAAAGTCTAATCATGGTCATGGTTTTTTGACCTTATTAGTATTTTTACAGGAGTATTCTTTAAAATCAAGACATTTCTTTGTAACCCTTCTTTTAATCATTCTTTTTATTGTTCTTTATAGTGCACCCTAGAAATTATTGTGAAATGTGTCAGGCAAATGCATTTTTGTCATTCTTAAGTATGACATTTTAGTTTCACACAGTGTCAGGGCAATATATTGGGTAAATCTATGGGCCATAGCAAACTCTGAAGGGAGCATGTGATAAGATTGCCATTTCAGAAACAATGTGATCTGGATGGCTTTGAGACAGAATAGAAAAATATACCTACCACATGCTTAGGAAGGGGAAGCACAGGCCGTTGTATAGGCCATTGACCTGGTGTAGAAGGTTACTTGTGAATATACTGTCTGGCATACAGACTAATTACTCCTGTGTAGTCCAAATGAAATTAAGTAGCCCTTTCTGGATGTCAGCCACTTCTATTTGGGAGTAAGTTTGATTCATCTACTTCTGAACAACACTGCAAAGGACCAGGCTATTTGGCTACCTTCCTTGGTAACTGTTTTTTAAATAAAATAAAAACCCTTAAGTAATAATGACCTCAGCGTAGTACATTTCCTGGGGATTAGCCCCCTGCCAGTTATTATTAATCCTCAGGAAATGCTCAAAACTCTGCTTATTGCTATTCTAAACTGAACAAGAAAGACCCTAGGTGCATGGATTATTTGCTTTTCCACTGGTAGGAACACAGCCATCCCTGTTCCCCTCTGAGTAGACTTACAAATTCAAGCCAGGCATAAGCAGTACCACAAAGTGAGAGCTGTCAGGATGTCTAGAAGAGGCCTGAAAGATGGTTTCTTCTCACACTTCAGACAGGTGAGACAACTGAGCCTTGTCTGAAAGATAAACCAATAGCAGTTATAATTCAAGTGGGTACTGTGCTGGACTACATCTGGGAGAGACCTGGATTAGCTACTGCTTAACCATGAAGCTTACAGGGTGATCTTTGGTCATTCACTCATTCTCAGCCTAACCTACCTCATGGGATTGTTGTGAGGATAAAAGGGGGATAAACCATGTCCACACCCTGAATATTGTGGATAAAAGGGTAAGAAATGCATGAGGTATGAAATAAAAGTGATCTAAAGATCCACATGAGCAATTAATTCCAGATAACTCAATTGAAATAGTATACACATCTATGGAAAAATATGGTTTTGGGGGAAAACATTGGTATCATTAAAATATGAAATTATGCATGCGCACATACACACACACACACATACTTCCTATGACACAAAGGCAATGCTACACCCATAACTCCCTCAAACTGGGAAAGGTTAATGTCTTTGGGCATGTTTACACACATACAGAAGGCCATTTCTTCCATAATACCTTCTGCTTACAGATAGACTTTTTGAAGCAATTCTACCATGCTCCTGAATTTCTATTAGGTTGTGTTCATGGATACAACTTCAGAAAAGTTACGTGAACAACATCCCTCTGTAACTCATCAGCATGGAACCCCACTCATACTTGCTTTAGAAGTCTGTCAATGAGCGTAGAGCATTATTTTGGAAATAGGCCACATATGTACCAAATATATATATATATATATATATATATATATATATATATATATATATATATATATATGTGTGTGTGTGTGTGTGTGTGTGTGTGTGTGTGTGTGTGTGTATCTATATAATATTTATATTTATTTATTTATATTTATATTTTGATATTATAATTAATATATTATATATAAACCATTCAGCTTAAGATGAGATGTCTCATGGGTGATCCAGGATGGCTAACTGCCCCTGAAGTGATTTTGAAAATTCCAGTGCAAGATAAGAGAGACGCCAGCCTCACAGGCAGCCATTTTAAAGTTGGTCACTCTCCCAAACATTTGCCAGTACTTCCTCCCACTTAGATCTTTGTTTTCAAATAGTTGATCTGTCCAGATCTGCAGTCTGTGCCCTCAGTGGATTTCCCACATTTTAAGGAGACGGCAAAGGTGAATATCTCAAGGATACTGAATGGATATTTTTTGAAAACAAAGGAAAAGAATAATATATTTTATTATAGATGAACCTTTGGACATTCAAAAGATGAAGGAAAAAAATAAGGAAAGGAAGCCTGCCCTTGGTCAAATGTAAATGACCAAGAAGTGAAACCAGCTTCTGTGGGGTCAGTTTTCAAACTGCTATATGCTGGTCATCATTTCTTAACAGATCTGCATGAAATTTGAAGAGGAGGTGTAGCCACTAATTTCAGATGGCTGGTTGGAATACCACCACGCCTATATGATATACACCCAAACCGGTATAACTTGGAAATAAATTGTCTGGTTGGTTAAGGGCTGACCCATAGCTAGCCCCCGAGGCTCTGATGGCTGCTTCTAATGTGACCACTAAGAAACACTACCAGTTGTTGCCCCTGTTGCCAAGGCAAGCCTCTCCCAAACCCTTGCGTGGGCTGACCTGAATGGCAGTGGGAGCAGCAGCTGCTTGGGCTGCTCTTTGGCAGCTTCAGTGGCTCCTGTCATTGCCCTTGATCTAAAACAGAATGTCCCCATTGCTCAGCATGGTGCCTAGTGATGCAACAGCAGTGGCATTGCACGATAGGTAAATAAAGATGGCCACTGCCAGGGGACCCACAAGGTCACTTAGCAGAGGGCCCAGGAACTTGGCACTGGCTGTGGCTTCGGTGCTTTCAGTATGCTTGACTACTGTGTTCCATATTGGGCTTATGTTCCTTGCTTTAATCAGCATGAACAGTGCATGGCTCTGGCAAAATCTGCTGCAGCAAAGAAAGTTCGCTTTCATGCTCCTTCTGTTCCATTCAGTCCCTGTGATTCATCTATTAAGAAAAAGTTTGCTGTTTAGCATAAGTAGTTTAATTGCCTAAAACAACCAATAGGCAGCAGCCGCAATCCCAGACTACAACACTCCCCATTCCAAATTATACAGGGAGCCCAATCCTGAAAGGTGTTGAGCACCCCTGTGAGAAGCTAAATTCCTTTGTCTACCACTGAATGGAAAGAAATTAGCCCTTCTTAGGAAGCATCTGGCACCTCACAATATCAGGCCCTGAACTGGCATTGGAGGCTTTCTTGAAACCGTGCAATTACGAGCAGCCAAACACATTCTTTGCACAATTTCAGGATTAATATTACACCTTTAAACAGCCTAGAAGCCAAGAGCATAATTAAGGACTGCCATCTCCCATATTGTCCAAGTAACACTCCTACAATATAAGCATTGTGACCACTTTGAAACCTAGGAATCTTGGGAGAAAACTTTGAGGCTGGTGTTGGGAAACTGAATTCAAACACAGCCCTCGGTCCCTGAACACTCTTCATCTCCCATCGGCTTTGTGCTGTTCAGTGGTCCTAGTTGCACAGCAATATCATTTGTGCACACATTCAGTATTAGATTTTCTGCCCGACTGCACCTGAAAACCTTGTGCTTTAAGAACTAAATGTTTCCCTAGGGTTTGAATGGACTTAAAAGGACATAGGTAAAAAGAAAGGGAAAACCGAGAGGGGGAAAGCTGCTTGTTAAGTTGTTGCAATAATCTCATGCTGGGAATAAAGACTTTCAGGGTTAGGAAATGAAAAACACACTTCTAAACAAATCTTCTTTTGTTGCACAGGTGGCAAGGCTCAGAAAGACAAGTTACTGCGGCGGGGGGGGGGGGCATGATAAAGCTCAACATCTTACGAAGTGTAGAAGCTGCACTTCTCCAAAGTGTTAAAAAAGATCTATCATGGCCTTTCTGTCTATAATGTCTCTAGGTGCAAAGATTTAAATCAGCAGATTTTGTATTAAGGTCAACAAGTGCTTACAACATTAACAGGAATCTAAACCAGAACATTTAAAAGCAAATTTGAGAATTCTAGTTTTTGCAAGCATTTTTCAGGAAAAAAATTGAATTTTCTAGAGCTACATCTGCTTTTTGTATGATTGCAACCGGGGGGGGGGGGATCTTCTGTCTGCCTACCTGTCTGCCTGCCCATGCATAGCTCTCTTTTTAAAAGTTTAAAAAAAATTAGCCCATTTTTTACTCACATAATTTCTGGGTTTCTCCTATAAGTCTCTGATGTTACATCAGTTCCCCTGCGATTCTCTAGTGTTAAGTTACTTTTCTTCTGGCTTCACAGTAAGTATTGCAGTTACCTTTAAAAATTGAATGAAAGGTTGGTCAGGAAAACCAGCTTGATCCTGACCCCAATCCCGACCCCAATCCTGACATTCTGAAGTGTCCAAAGAACCCTGAACTGACATTTGCGAGGTCGGGTTAGATCAGGTCAGACCTGATCCAACATGTGCATTTGTGCACAGACCTAATGAATAATAACATTTATTTCAGTGGGCTTAAGTGCTCTTGTGCTGGACTGTTGCCAGATCTAAATAGAGTCACTGTGCTCATACATTTCATTGTAAAAACAATATCTGAGTATAAATAATCCCAATCAGGCACTAGCATTCTGAATATTTTATTCTACTTAACATGGGAGGAATGGTATTTTTATATGTGCTTAACAGAACCAAGCTGAGTATAGCACAGAGGCACCCCCCCCCACCCTGATATATTCTGTAACCACATAGCTAACATATGGCAACACAGTGAACAGATTAGACTCGTGGGTCTTGCCCTAACATTTGGAGTGAAAACGTACAGCCATCCACCACTTGATCCCCATTTGCCACTTATTTGCTCGGTGGTAGGGATGTGCGAACTGGCTTGACCTCAAGCCAGTTCGACATCAAACTTGGCCAGCTCAAGGGCTTGCCCTTGGCTCACCCTTGAGATGAACCAGGCTCAAGACTGAGCCAAACCACCCCCCCACCACAGCCAGTCCAGGGATTATAACATAAAAAAAGAACTCGCTGCTTCTGGGGAACGCTGCCATGGCCGCAGGGGGGTGTCTCTGATGGTTCACCCTCGCCTTGACAGCCTCCCCCTAGTCTCAAAATGGTCCAGTTCAGGCAGTTTTTGGCCCATTCTGGGTCTCTTCATGCTGGCTGTGGCCATATTGGAGGCTACTGCAAATACATGGTGAAAATGGCCCAGGATAGGCTGAAAACCACCTGAACCAGACCATTTTGAGACTGGAGGGAAGGCGGTGGGGGGAGGGGGAACTGCTGGAGACACACACCCCCAATGGCCACAGCAGCGCCCCTCAGAGGCAGGGAGTTCTAAAATAAATAAAAACCATTTTAATGTTAGAATCCCCCAGACCGGCTCAAATTCAAACCAAGCCAGGGGATCTGTTCAGGTGGACAAAACTGAACAGGTCCAGATCTTTTCGAGTCCAGTTCAGACTCTAATTGAACTGGGTATACCGGTTTTGTGCACACCCCTACTGTGTGGTTAATGAAGAAAGATAGTACAAGGTCAGCCAAGTGATTTCTATTGGGCAGAAATGCTTTAAGATCTATTTACTTTCAAATCTGCTTATTACCATCCAAGGTTTTTAGCTAAGAGTTCAAGAAAGAAACTTAAGGCTAGAAAGAACTATTGAAAACTGCAAAACAAATAATTATATTTACAGCCCAATTAAGAAATTAAATGCCGGTTTTCTGTTTTCTTTTTGTATTTCCATACAAATTGCTGAGACATAATCAGCAGTCTGAGAGTGATTTAAAATGTTATGTTATGACAGGGTAGAGTTCCATGTGGAAAAGAGGATGGGTTTCCTGTACCATTAAGAGATGCACAGAAGAGGGGATTTCAGCAGCTGCAGCTGGTCATGCAGGGTAAAGAAAAGCAGCACTTGCTGAACTTCCCTTTTCTGGGAAACTCTTAAAGGTACAGGAGACCTGTCCTCTTTCCATATCAGCAACCCTTTGCCAGGGGAGATAGGAAGCACATGTGATTTTGTGTTTCTTGCCTGCTGAACTACTTTGTCTCCAAATCAGGAACCTACATATCTGATTACAGATGGAAACAAAAAGGTTAAACATCATAATGCGCAACTAAGTGTTGAGAAAAAGAAGCATGAGTCACTTGTGCTTCCTGTTCCTTCCCATTTTTAACATCCAAAACTGCTCTGATTGTTTTGAATCCAGGATGTGTTCCCAAGGCAAGTCTATGAAACAGAGACCAAAACAAAGTGTAGGGATTGTACTATCTATTTATCTATATTTAAGGTGTACCTGTTGCTAATCCCATGCGTGGCAGCTCTCACAAGATTTCTTGAGTGGAGGGGGGAGAAGAAGGCAAGTGGCCAGTGAGAGAAAGAGGTGGTCAGGCCAGCTGGCCGGTTGCCAAACAGCAAGAAGAAGTGGTGGCCAGGCTGGCCGGCCGCCAGGTGGAGAGAACAAACAGGGGCTGAGGGGGGAGAGACAGGGAGAACTAGGGGGGCAGATGCTCTGCTCCAGGTCAGCTAGTATGTATAATATATAGTGTGAGACCCATTGTTGACAGGGCAATTATTTTGTGTTTTTAAAGCTATTTATAGCTTCCCCGCAACATATTTTGGTGTAAAACGTATTGCACTCCACTACTCTAAGCGGCAAGATTGTTTATGGAAAATTTGGTATCTGTAGGTAATCAGGAAGTATGACTTTAACCCAATTCACCCATTATGCTGTACGAGTGTACAGATATTGGTACACTATTACATGTGTTTGTGTGCATGACTGTACCTGTGTTCATCAAGCCCTTCAAATCCATGGTACAGATAGAAAGTGTACTTCTGTACCTTAGTATGGTATAACATGTTAATGTACAGTTAATGTACAAACCTATGTACAGTTCTGTACCAGTGTACACTGTACACTTGTTGCATGAGTACTGAACATAATGTGTGAATGGGTCTTTTATTTTGCACAAACAATTTCACAAACACTTCAAAATATATAATATGTGTGAATATATATATATATATATACACACACACACACACATCATATCATATCATATATATCACACACACACATATATATGATAATGTTTTGTTAATGTGCTTGCAAAAGGGAAGTAAAAGAATGATTTGAAGTTTGTAGGATGTCAACATTACACATATTCATTTTATTGAATAATTACTATGTATACTGAATTTGAATCACAGTAAATTTGAATCTGAGAAAGATCTTCTGCTTCTCTTAGGCATGGTGTCATTTTTGAATTAGTGATCTGATATTTGAGTGTTAAACATCTATTCTGAACAATAAGGGTTAAAATTAGGGGTGTGCATGAATCAATATCTATTTGATTCAAGGTTGAATTGAATTGCAGACCCCGTAACAGATTCATTGAAAGCAATTGGCTTGCCCAGCCCTCGATGAATCACCCCAATTCAACCCAAATCAATTTGAATCAGGTGACATTTTTAATCCTGTTCTGCTTGAAAAATGGATCTTAAAATGGTGGAGAGAGCTGGTCTACCAATAGGGATCATTGAGCTCTCTGAGGAGGACTGATGTGCAAAGTCCAGAGTGGGTTGGTCTATCTGCCAATCCCAACTGGTAAACCAGCTCTCCCCAGAAAACCTGGAGACGTGGTCTACCAATTGGGGACAGTGGATAGAAAACCCTCCACTCCGCACTTAGCAAGTCAGCCCATCTTGGAGGACAGGTCTACCTGGGTCTGCCTTGGAGGACAGGTCTACTTGTCCTCTGAAGTGGGCTGATGCTCTAAGCCCGGAGTAGAGGGTTGGTCTATCCACTGATCGCAACTGGTAGATCAGCTCTGCTAGTTTTCCAGGGAGAGCTGATCTACCAATTGGGATCAGCGGATACACCAACCCTCCACTCTGGACTTCACACATCAGTCTGCCTCAGAGAGCTGGTCTACCTGCTGATCCCAATTTGTAGAACAGCTCTCCCTGCCATTCTGAGGACAATTTTTCAAGCAAAACGGGCTTCAAAATGGCACTTGAATAACCTGAATTGATTTGGTTCAAATTGGAGGTGATTCTATTCTACCCCAAATCTGGCCCTTTCCCCCCAGGGTGATTCAACTGGGGATAGAATCATTGAATCACCCCCAATTTGACCCAAATTGATATGTGGTTGAATCATTTTGCACATCCCTATTTAAAATCTGATTAAATTCAGAATTCCTTAAACAATACAAAATAAAGATGTTAAAACTTTTCCCCAGCATATTCCATTGTAAAAAGTAGTGCATTCCGCTCATTTCAATGGCAGGATTTTGTATGCAACATTTGGAATCTGTAGGCAATCAGGAAGTATGACTTTCTATTGCTCAAACACACCTAAAAACAAAATCTTCAAAATATTTAATAGATCAGACATCTGGTTTCTACCATCCAGGATACTCTAGAATGGTTAGAGCTACAGACTCATATCAGAGAGTGAATGTACAAAATGCCAAGAAACAAGAGACATTATTGCTGATGCACGCTGGATAATTGAGAAAGCCAAAGAATACCAAAAAGAAGCCAAAATGTGCTTCATTGACTACAGAAAAGCCTTTGATTGCGTTGACCATGTCAAGTTGTGGAATATCCTTAGGAAAATGGGTATCCCAGAACATCTCATTGTTCTCATGAGAAACCTATACACAGGACAGGAAACAAATTGGTTCCAGATCGGCAAAGGAGTTAGGGGTGTGCCCGAACCGGTCCGGCGGCTCGGCACGGAGGAGGGTTGTAGCTTTAAGGGCGGGGGGTAGTACTTACCCCCCCCAGCTGCTCTTCCCCCTCCGGTGCTGTGATATTTGCAAGGGTTTCTGGGGCGGCAGCGTTCCTCCCTGCCGCCCCTGGCCCTGTCGTTAGCCGGCTAGAGCTCAAATACGCTCCATGCATGCGCCCATCGTGGTGCGCGTGCGCACTCGCCGCCGCCACGCGCACCCTCCACAGACGTCACATGTCGACATGTGACGTCTGCGGAGCACGCACGCAGCGGCGGCGAGTGCGCACGCGCGCCACAATGGGCGCATGCATGGAGCGTATTTGAGCTCTAGCCGGCTAACGACGGGGCCAGAGGTGGCAGGGAGGAACACTGCCACCCCATAAACATTTGCAAATATCCCAGCACCGGAGGGGGAAGAGCAGTGGGGGGGGGAAGTACTACCCCCCTGCCCTTAAAGCTACAACCCCCCCGTGCCCATCCGGACCGGTTCGGGGGCATGCACATCACTAAAAGGAGTAAGACAAGGCTGTATACTTTCTCCTTATTTATTCAATTTATATGCTGAACATATACTGAGAGAAGCTGGATTGGAAGGAGATGAGTGCTGAAGGAAGTTGAAAGAAGAAACATCAATAGCCAGCGCTACACTGACGACACCACACTGATAGCTGAGAATGCGGATGAACTGTAAGCTCTAGTATTGAAAGTCAAGGAGCACAGTGAAAAAATGGGTCTACGACTAAATACAAAGAAGACTAAACTAATGATAATGAGTACAGCGACCAACCTCAGAATTGATAATGAAGACATTGAAGTGGTGGATATCTTCTGCCTTTAAGCATCAACCATCAACAGTAAAGGATCCAGAAATCAAGAAATACGCCGCAGACTAGCACTTGGTAGGGTTGTAATGAAGGCCTTGGAGAGGATATTTAGATGTCGTGACTTGTCTATACCTACAAAGATAAGAATTGGTCAGACAATGGTTTTTCCCGTGACACTCTATGGATGCAAAAGCTGGACTTTAAAGAAGCAAGATAGAAGAAGTATTGATGCTTTTGAACTTTGGTGCTAGAGAAGACTTTTGAGGATACCATGGACAGCCAGGAAAACAAACAAATGGATCATAGAACAAATCAATCCAGAATTTTCACTCAAGGAAGAAATGACCAGGCTCAAACTATCACACTTCGGACACGTTATGCAAAAACCTAGCTCCTTTGAGAAGTCCATAATGCTGGGAAAAGTTGAAGGAAAGAGAAGAGGACAACTAGCAGCAAGGTAGACAGACTCGATAATGACAGCAATGAATGCACCACTGCAAGACCTTAAAGGCCAAGTTGAAGACAGATCGTCCTGGAGAGAATCTATCTATGTGGTCGCTAAGAGTCTACACTGACTTGACAGCACTTAATCAGTCAATCAATATTATATCCATTTATATTTATATTTCTATTTTTAACAATAAGATCTAATTGTTAGTGACTTGAGTTCGGCTCAAATAACTGACTTTTAGAGGAGATTTACTAAACAGACCACAGACTAAAATAGCCTTGATATACTGTTACATAGCTTGAAAAGCTATCCCTTTCAACCCCGGCAGATTTTAGATCTGTTAAGAACATACAATATGAGAGTATCAAGAACTTTTTGGTGTTACTTTAAAATATTAATCACCACCATGAACAATTTTCATAATATTCTTGGGGGAAAATATAATATTTTGGACTGGTCAAATAGTAAATAGATAGCAAGTGGATTATTTTAACAGAATATGTAGTCATCACAGGTGTTTCACCACTTGCTAACCCCTCAATTCTGTTTACTTTCAGTCACTTAAGCTAAGAAGTATAGAGCAATCTTTTTAAAATAGACCTTCTTGATCAGTTTGCTATGATTAGTCTCTACAGAGAGTAAATGCACTTCCTTTTCTATTGGGAAGGGAAAATACTTTTCCCTTAGCAATTAGATCTTCAGTCACTTAACTATGGACAGATGGTGGGGATGCTTAAGCCATTATTCTCATTTTAAGGGTGTTTAAGAATGATAATTATGTGCAAAGAGAGATCTTGAGCTCATTGATCAAAAACTAATTGATGGTAGACAGTGTCCTCAATGTACAAGGGGAGGTAAATGTATCTATAGTGGTGATCCTGGCAACACCTGTTTGAGATAGTTAATATGTGGGTGATCATGGCTACCATCATGAATCACTGGTTTTCATGATCTCACTCACATGCTCCTTTACTAGTAGTTGTGAATCCAGCTGCTGTCTCTTCTGATAAATTGATGCTATGAATATACACTAAAGCAGGGCTTTATGTATGTGTATAATGGGGCAGGCAACTGGAAGTCAAAGGGCCAAATGTGGCTCTCCAAAAACATCCACTTGGGCCCCAACATAGCTCCTAACAAAGATCATTCCCCCAAAACCACTGTGTACCTCAGTCCCTGTAGCTCCTCCAAGCTGATGTGTGGACAACGGACTCTCTCTCTAGGGGTGTGCATTTTGGAATTTTCTCATTTTGTTTTGTATCAGAATTGAAACACCCCCATTTTGTTTTGTACCTGACTTTTCTGAATCCAAATCACCCCGGTTTCGTTTTCTAGCCAAATTTTCAGAATCCGAATCTGAATCGATTTGGATTTTTAAAAAGGGTCTCAGGGCAAAAAGAGTGGTGGGGGTGGTAGTGCCAAATGTGTGGAAGCTACCGCCCAAATTTCAAAGGAATTGGGCAAAGGGCTGATTTTTTGTGATTTGTTGGAGTTTACGTGTCTTTAAGATTTCTCCCATAGGGAATAATGGAGGTTTCAGCAGCCCCATAATTCCACTTGGGGGGCACTGGGGTGGCCCAGAGCAAGTGGTAGTGTAGTGTACATAGGGTGCCAACCACTCCCATACTCACAAGCCCGTGGGGTACTGGGTTTTGTTGTTTCTGAGGTGTTCAGTGTAGATTCTCTGGTAGCATATGAGATTTTCAGTGAAAAACAAGAATCCACTCATATGCTACCAGAGAATTTACACTCAGAACACCTCAGAAACAACTTCTTTTCTTTCCGTTTGATTCTTAAATTTAAGATGAATTTCTAAAAGTGTGATATCTCAAAATATGACAAGTGGCTGAGGAACCTATCCCCTCACTAAGGCTGACTTTACTAAATCAGATCTTGACTTGGTTGAGGTCTTGACTGACTATAATTAGATTTATGGACCTTGGCCAAGGATAGACAAGTTGGAAGCATTCAGTCAGTCAAACACAAATAAGCCCATTATGGTATTAATTTTTTAAAAAAAAAATGTATTTGTAGGGATCAAATCTGTGACTTTGGACTCTTTAAGGATAACTCAAGGTTAGCAACCCATGGGGGTGGTTGGCACCCTATGTGCACTACACCACACTCGCTCTGGGCCACCCCGGTGCCCCCCAAGTGGAGTTATGGGGCTGCTGAAACCTCCATTATTCCCTATGAGGAAAAATCTTAAAGACGCATAAATTCTAACAAATCACAAATAATCAGCCCTTTGCCCAATTCCTTTGGAATCTGGGTGGTGGCAGACTGGCAGGCACCCATTGGGGCACTACACCCGACCCACTCTTCTGCCCCTGAATCCATCCCCAGGCTGACATACAGTAGCCATAGCAGGCTGGCAGGCTGGGCTCAGGAGGGCAACAAGGCAGGCATAGGCAATGGCATGGCATCATGGCAGCTTGAGTCATGCATGCAATGCTGCAAACTAGTTCTCTCTCTCTCTCTCTCGCTCGCTCTCTTGGCAGAAAGGCAGAATGGTGACTACTAACTTGCTGAATGAATTGAAAACCCCTCCTTGAACTCCCCCCCTTGCCCCTTCTTTGACCCATCCCCTGGCCAATGTGGGGTCAGTAAAGAGTGGCAAGAAGCGAAAGAGCCAATGAGGATCAAGGAGGGAATCGTCAGCAGGTCAGCCCTAATTTAGGTCACTGATCAGAAGGCTGGAAGGTTGGGAAATTCAAAGAGATGTCAAACACAAAATGGAGACTGACTCAGATCACCACAAAATGGAGGTCCGAAACAACAAAACGTTTTGTAGCCAAAACAGGGACATTTTGTTTTGTATACAAAACTTTTGGATCTGGAAAATGGGTGTTTTGTTCTGTCTACAAAACACCCCAAACGGGCTGTTTTGGGTACAAAACATTTTGTATCCGAAACGTTTCGCACATCCCTATCTCTCTCCTGCAATGAAAAGAGCAAAAAGCTTGGACAGAGCTCTCCTCTTATTATATACCTCAGTGTACAAGGAAATGGTGGCACCCATCAGCTGAAATGTTTGGAAGATGGGCTCTGCAAAAGCCTATCTTGCTGCAACATTAAGGAGGTAGTGGGCAAGGGCAGCTCCAGAAGGTGGCAAGAGGGGCAAGTGTGCCCTCCTCAAATACTTTGCCCTGCCCCCAAATTCTGTTTCAGAAATTTCAGCTCACCCCAAGGCTTTCGAATGTGCTCTCTGCTGAAACAATAGCCTTCCCATCTCTGGCAGCTATAAAAACAACTCTTAAGACATGTTTACTCACCCAAGCTTTTTAACTAGAATTGTGGTTTTATGCTGTTTTAAGTATAATTTGTTTATTGATACAAATTTTTAGTTTGTTTTGTTTCTGGTAGGCCTCCCAGAAAGGTGGGCAGTGTACGAATATACTAAATTAAATTAATTAATTAAATCCACTTTGTCCCTTCTGTGCTCACCCACTGCGCTCCCCGCATTCTTTTCTGGTACCGCCACTGGCAGTAGGGCTGCAAGCATGATGCCTTAGACTACAATGGTGCACTCACAACATGAACCATAGTTAGTTCTAAAACTGAAAGCGAAGGAGAAATGCTTGTGCACGAGAAGATGAGAGATGGAAGAAATTCATGTGCAAGAGGCAGGAAGGGACAATCAGAATCCAAAAGCTCTGCTATGGTTCGGTGAGCAGTAAGCATGGAGTCTGCTCCAAGCCACTGTTAACTCCCTTATCTTCCAGGTTTCTCTTTTGCTTCTGCCTCTTCTGATTTTGCATATCCAAAATCCTCTTTCCTTCTTTAGTGATTTCTGATCTTGGCTTCTGTTACCCTCTCCTTGCTGGCCTCCACCACTCCCTCCCACCATCATATCTCCTCTCTGCATGCCTCTGCTGAAACCATTTCGTTCTCCCTGCTCTGTGACGATGGTGCTGCCACTGTTCTCTTCAAGCTTCTGCACAGGCTCCTTGTTGCTCTTGGTACTCATTTCCAGTTTCTAGTCCTCATGTGTGAGCTCATGTTGCTCCCTGTTCATCTTTTTGTTCCACCTACTTGGAACATATTCTCTTCCATATGGGAAAGTAATGCTGAACAATGGCGAGCTGCTGAGTGAATCTACAGGGGAGCTGAAGTTTGATCTTTTCATTTCATAGGCCACAATGGCTCCTCTCTTACCTCACTTTCTTGGACCTTACTCAAATACCTTTAACAGCTTGAAGACATATTACACATGGATGCTTCCTGTTTTTTGTTGTTGTTACCAAGACAGCCTGATTGGGGGCTCCCAGAAGCACCCCTACACCTGATTTGGAGCTACGGGCTTGTTGTTTCCATTTTGGTCCCTCTGAACTCATGGGATCATGGGCTCACTATTTGCTTGCCTGAAACTAACTCACGAGGGGGTATGTCACTTGGCTGGTAACATGGGGAAAGGTAGCTCCAGGTCAAGTCAAACTCATGACTGAAAGACTATTCCTCTGCTCTGCTCTCTGATTTCAGTGCAGGAGAGAAAGCCAAAGTAGACTTGAGTTAATTAAGCACTATTTTTCTAACAGAAATAACCAAATACTCCCCCTCCACATCAGATTAGCTTTCAAACCCTTCATCTTTGCAGGAAGGAATAGGATAAGAGGTAACAGGCTCAGCTCCCTCTAAGAAGAAGCATTAATGGTTGGCTCGAGGCTTGGGAGGCATGCTTGTTAACACATTCCAGGACCTATCAAGTTGACACTGACCACACCTGACCACACGAGATAAGCTCTTATGTGCCCATTTCACTTCATCCTGCACAGCTTTCTAAAACCTGTTCACTCCATTGTGCTGGTAGACCACACCCAGTGAAGTCTGAACAGGACAAAATGTATTCTTTTGTCTATCACATATGTCACCCTTTGCAGCAGAAAGGTGTCATCAACATTTGGTCCCAGGTCAAGATGTGGCCTATTTCTATCCCCGAACCCACCAAGCAGTGTGTCTCTTCTCTGGATTCACCCATTGCATTTTCGTGTGTTTTGGCATCAGCTATATCATCTTGCTGCACCTTGGCTCTTGAGCCCATCCCACTTTTCACTTCCAGATCAGCCCTGCTCCCAGGCCTTATCTGTGCAGCAAGCCTGGCTGCAGCAAGAGAATGGTTCCCTGATATCAGACCTCCTTTGGACTTTTCTTAGCTCCCTGACTCTCGAGTGGCACTTGGGTCCCCATTCCTGCATTCTGCCTAAACGGAGGAGAGTGATCCCTCAACATTGGTCGAGCAACAAGTGTCCAAACACAACTACGGAAAGGAAGTAAGGTATACTAATCTCTGATCCTAAGTCTTTTGCTCCCTTCTTTTCCTGCTGCCTTTTAAAGTGTAAAACTGTTCTCTAAGACCATTTCTCTGGTCAGCCTTGGGTTGATTTAATTCAGATCTCAAGCCAAAATGCCTCTTCATGAGCTTCAATTTAGCACTATTAATATTGTTAGCCTGGTTAGCTATGTTTGTTAATATTGTGTTGCTTGCTAATCAAGATTTTCTTTTTGTACCCCTAAACCCTAAAAAAAACACCTGATTGCATTTGACCAACTCAGTCATTTCCAAGACCAAAGCTTTGTACAAACGTATTTGGAAATGAGCTGCTCTCTCTAGAGTTGCTGTTTTCCCATCCAAGCCCCAAAGTCAGTGGTTTGCCAATACCGCAGAGCAGTATCATTAACATTGTCTCATAAGCATAAGAAGTGTCCACATTCTGACATTTTTCAGCTACAGAAAATCTTCCGTTGCATTCAAGGCTATGAGCTTGAGATGTAACACCGTCATGATTATGTATTTAATGGAAGTTCAGAAAGAAGTATTTATTTTATCTATATGAAAATGAAGTGCCATTACTCAGAAGTACTGGCAATTCAACCTACTCTGCTATTTCAGTTTTTAGCAGAAGATGTGTGTCTAAGCTCAAAACACCATGGCATTCAGAGTTATGAGAACAAGAAATAAGCAAATCTCTTAAGCGAACAGTTAATGAATCAATGTTTAAGTTTTTAAATTTGGCTCACTAAAGGTGAGATAATTGGTTAATTTCAGGGCCAAAATGTTACTTTTGTTTTCCTGACATAAATAAGAGCTATAAACCCACTTTTATTCACTTGCTTAGGCACTATTGATGCATTTTCTCAAAGACAGACTTGCTCTTTTTCGCTGAGCTTCTTTGAAACTTCATTTTTGGTTTGTAAAACAGAAAGCAACTGCTTCAATATTTTTTCCTGATCTGTAATCCTGTTTGCGGAGAGAAAATGAACCTCGCTTCTTACAAGCCATAACTTTGTAGCCTCTGATGCTGGATGCTAATTGAATGCGACTTAGTGTTTCGTGAGGGTAAACACTTGATTTCCAAAAACCCAGTTAGCCAAAGTTGTTTGCTACGTCAGTGGGTAGTGTTTCTTGCCATAGCTGGCAATCCCAATTAGCAAGGACCTTTTAATGACAACATCTTTCCTCCTAACTTGTAACTTGTACTTTACAGATTCACCATTTCCTTTAAACAACATTTTACCTGTTAGCTAATATCACAACTATGTCCACAGGAGTGATGAATATATACCTCAACAGCACCTACATTGTATGTTCTCCAGCCACTCTTTCAGAGTCACCCTTTCCTAATTTTTCCCTCAATTATCGTGTTTTCTCAGGAGAGCACACTGTCATGCATTCACTGATGGACGCCATTTATTTGTTATCTTCTGTCATAGCTGTGCTTTCAACAAGAAGAGTGTCTGCTACTGTGAATGCTCACATTGACACAACTATTGACATAAAGCAGAATTTAAATTTTGTTTTGGAGCAACCTTGTGGCAACATTGGCTTTTTTCTCTCTGTTTCCATAGCAGACAACTTGGATTATATATCGCTGTCCATGCTAAATTTTGAGGTCATTATTTTTTCCCCTTTTGGACAGATTGCTGGATGGGAACATAGAAAACAAATTATAAATTAAATGTGAAGTAACAGAAAGTTCTTTCTCAATGTATAAGTGGTTACTTCTTAGACTGTGAGTCTCTGAGGGCAGAGAACCACTTTCTCATTACTTTTGCTACGTGAACCATTTTGAGAACTTTTGTTGTTGTTGAAAACTGGAAAAAATAGGTTTATTAATTAATAATAATGGCCAACATTCCACACAGTGGAACGCCAGGGCACAGTGCAAAGTGAAAGGTGGTATTGGAGAGGCAAAAAGTTGTACAATGACTTAAAACTGTGCATGGACACTTCCACAGCACTACTTCAATTGGAAATGATAGGAGTAGTATGACACAAGTGCCCATGTACTTTTTAAGGTCACTGCACAACTTCCTACCTCTGAAATACCACTTGGGCTACCTTTTGTGTTGTGCAGCATCCCGGCAGGTCTCTAATGCTGGCATTCTGCAGTGTGGCATGTTGGCCAATACTTACATAATCCAAAGCTCTGCAAGACTCTCTCTCCCTCCCCCCCCCATACACATACATGGAACTCCTTACTGTGCATGGAAAGGCTGCACATGAAAATAGTCACACCAGGGAGCATTTCTTGCCTCATAGAAGAGAACATGAGAGTTCCACATGAGCACTTCAGTGCTTTAATGTACCCCTGAGCCATTGTATTGCTGTGGCTATAGATATAGTAGAGAACCCCATGTATGCAGGGATTTCTTAATCTTGCTTTTGGAGAAGCCATACTCCTCAGGCACACAGACTTTCCTCCTGTATGTCCATGGGCATTTGGGGGCAGGCGGGGATCAGATGCAAGTAGTTATAGAATTGCAGCCTTCTTCCACCCCTGGAAAAAGTCTTGCAGACACACATATGCATGCACATAGTGTTTCTCCTCATCAATGGGAACACAAGCCTCTGAATGCTGAGAAATTCTACATCAATAGTTGACATATTCAGTCGTGTTTAAACAGCCAAACTGCCACTCTGGCACAGAATTTCAATCTAATTTAATGTTAATTCTTTTATGCAGTTTCATATTATTATGGTGTTTGTTGTTCCCCACTTTTTTCACACCAAAAAACATTCAAACAAAGTAGTAGTAGTAGTAGTGATATAGCAATGGAGTTTGGACTAGACAAGTGTCCTGCATTAATAATGAACAGAGGAAACATAACAAAAACAGAAGGAATAGAACTGCCCAATGGAAGCAACATCAAGAACCTGGAAGAGAAAGAACATTACAAATACTTGGGCATTCTCCAGGCTCAAAACATCTCACACACTAAAGTTAAAAGAAAAATTGGAAATGAATACATCAGGAGAGTCCAAACTCAATGGCGGGAACACCATACAAGCCATCAATACCTGGGCTATACCAGTTATCAGATACACTATAGGAATAATCAACTTGACCCAGGCAGAGCTAGAGACGCTAGATCGTAAGACCAGGAAAATCATGACCATCAATCATGCTCTGCACTGCCGCAGTAATGTAGATAGGCTATACCTCCCTCTCAGCTCAAGTGGAAGAGGAATGCTGCAAGTCCATCAAACAGTAGAGGAGAAAAGAGGCCTTGAAGAATATATAAAGGACAGTGAAGAAGATGCACTTAAAACAGTCAATAATGAGAAACTGTTAAACACCAATGAAACAAAGCAGGCCAACAAGAAAGAACAAGTCAAGTACTGAGCAGAAAAATGGAAAAATAAGCCACTGCATGGTCAATATTTGCACAATATAAGTGGAAAATCAGACATCACCAAGACCTGGCTTAAGAATGGCAACTTGAAGAAAGAAACAGAGGGTTTAATACTGGCTGCACAAGAACAGGCACTAAGAACAAATGCAGTGAGAGCAAAAGTAGAAAAGTCAACAACAAACAGTAAGTGCCGCCTTTGTAAAGAAGCAGATGAAATAGTGGACCACCTAATCAGCTGTTGTAAAAAGATCGCACAGACTGACTACAGACAAAGGCATGACAAGGTAGCAGGGATGATACACTGGAACATCTGTAAAAAATACAAGCTACCTGTAGCCAAAGATTGGTGGGAACATAAAATTGAAAAAGTTGTAGAAGATGCAAAAATATTATGGGACTTCTGTCTATAAACAGACAAACATCTGCCACACAATACACCAGATATAACTGTAGTCGAGAAGAAAGAAAAACAAGTCAAAATAATCAACATAGCAATACCAGGTGGTAGCAAAATAGAAGAAAAAGAAATAGAAAAAAAATCACAAAATACAAAGATCTACAAATTGAAATTGAAAGGCTGTGGCAGAAGAAGACCAAACGAATCCCAGTAGTAATTGGTGCCCTAGGTACAATTCCCAAAGGTCTTGAAGAGCACCTGAACACCATAAGGGCCACAGAAATCACCATCAGCCAACTACAAAAAGCAACTTTACTGGGAACAGCCTATATTCTGCGACGATATCTATAACAACAAAATTCAGCCATCCCAGGTCCTTGGGAAGGACTCGATGTCTGGATAAAACAAACCAGTCAATAACACAAGAAATAATAATCCAGTCTTGCCATGTCCCTGATTCTCATATGCCGATCTTGAGCACTCAGTTGGTTCATACAGGAGTGAGCAGTTCTCAGGATAACCTGATCCCAAACCATCTGGAGCTTTTTAAAGGCAAACACAGCATTTTAAACTGACCATGGCAACAAAAGAGACAACCAATGAAGATGATATAAGATAAGAGCAATGTGCTCCAATTTTCTGGTCCAAGACTATATATGTATCTAAGTATATAAGAAGCATGCTTTAGAATAACATATATTTTTAGTTTTTGTCCCTAATTCCTTGCTTTGTTCCACCCAAGCACAATCAGGAAGACATTTTAAAACTGGATTCTTCCCACCCCCGAGATTCAGAAGTTCTGAGTTATCTGTGTCATCTGTATTTTCAGTTACTAATAACAATGGACTTCATATCCTCAACTCTGTATTGGATTGCAAGAACCAGCTAACATCCATAGCAATGTGTGCACCAAAAAACATTTTGTGTACACCATGGGAGAGGGACAATCTTCACCAATCTCCCCTCCTCTCTACAGCCATTTGTAGTTTCCACATAAATGCCCCTAACTCCTGTCATCCTCAACAAGATATTTTTAGGAGGTACAGTAGGCTACAGAGGGATGTGGCAACCAGTATTTAAGGACATAAGAGCCCTGCTGGATCAGGCCCAAGGCCCATCTATTCCAGTGTCCTTTTCCCCACAGCAACTTAGGAGATGGAGGCATGCCCCCTCTCCTGCTGTCACTCCCCTGTAATTGGGCATCCTGCCTCTGGACCTGGAGGTAGCCTATAGCCATCAAGGCTAGTAGCCGTTGATAGACACATTCATGAACATGTCTAAGCCCCTTTTAAAGCCATCCATGCTGGTGGAAGTCTGTACAGCAACGGATACTCTGCATGCACAATGAAGAAATCTCTCATAGTTGAAACATTTGAACATATGCAGAAAGGATCTACTAGAAACAAAAGGAGCCCTTGTGTTAGTTTTTCCACCAACAAGGGTCTGAGTTATATGTTTTCATAGACACATATGAAGCTATCATATACTGAATCAGACCCTTGACCATCTAGCTCAGTGTTGTTATGCCCAGATTGATCCTTAAGACTTCTGTGCGAGGAAATATGAAGTCAGTGATTGAAGGCTTTACAAAATACATTACAGAAGTATTGTTAAAACTTTATCTCCACCTGCCGGCCAGTATCTAGAGCTACACATAAATTACTGCCAGAGGGGCAAGTCGGGTTAGTTGCAGCCAAAACCAACAAAGCCTCTTGTAGCTCCTTAAAGACTAATAGATTTATCATGGCATACGCTTTACTGGACTACAGCCCCTTTCATCAGATGCAATAAACGAATGTGAGCCTTTTTTGACTGGGCTGGTAGTGTTCAACCTGTAATTCATTAAGCATTAAAGAACAAATGATTATTTGCTAGGCCGCAGTGCAAAATTTTCTCCAACATTATTTAAATCTGAAATATGCTGCAGACTAGAGCTTAACATCATGCCTTCAGAAACAACTTTGGACCATCCAAACTAAGGAAGGGGTCTGCATGACTGGAATGTTTTCTCTGCACTGGCTGGCCTTCATCAGGCTACTGTTTAGTTTACTAGTCCTGTACATACCATCTGCTATGTGGAAATTAATTTGTAGGTCGATATCAAGCTAGGAACGAAAAGTGAATTTTCAAAATCAAGTAGCTGAAAAGCTTCATTTTAAGTATTTTATTTTTAAAACAAAAGTAGAGCTCAAATATTAAATCAAGGACTATTCAGGCTACTTTGGCTAGTTTTTCGAGTGAGTACACAGGACAGATTCACGGTGTGCAACAGAGGCTCTTCTAGTTCTGGCAGGGTCAGAGCAATATTGGTTCATGATAGGGGCAGCTCACAAAAAAAGCTAGCAACAACCCTGGGTCCTGAAACTGGGCCCACTTTGCAAGTGTTCTCTCGTCTTCTGGGTACAGACTGTAAACTCTAACATTATATTAATGACTCATGCAAGTTCCTCACTAATGTTATACATTCTGGCATGCCAAACAGCTATTTATCCAGCAGTATATTTAAGAAAATTAAAAGTGCTGCAATAGAATGGCATTCACTTACCACTGGCAATGACACTAGCAGCAGGACCCAAGACAGCCATTATCTCTGTTATTTTAATGCTCATTTTCCCGTTGGCTAGGCTGGCAGTGGAGAGTCAGTCTCTGGGCTAATTGCATACATCACTCCATTTATCCAATGCACACCCAGTCCACAGGCTACAACAAGCAATTACATACTACTGATTAATGTGCATTAATGAGTTTACAGGCTCGATGGTCCAAAGAGGCACCCCTCTAGGTGAAATAATGAATAGGAGATTGCCAGATTAATTAGCCAATCAGACCTCAAAATTTACCTTTGGCTTGAAACAAGATTTCACACACACACATTATTTATATATCTATATCTACACACACACACACACACACACACACAGAGAGAGATATGTATTTTTTTTCATTGTTCAATTTCTATACTGCTTTTCATTAAAATAATCCCAGAGTGGTTTACAACATAATTAAAACAATGTACAATTAAAATACAAAAAGTACAGAAATTAAATATAACTATAAAAGTTTAAAAACCTATATACAACAGTAACACAAAGAACATATAGAAGCATGGTGTTTTCTGTAAACTGATGGAGACTGAGGAGTGGATGCCAGCCAGGAGAGCATTCCAAAGCCTGGGGGCAATTGTTTAGTTATGCATTCGATTTCTATACCGCCCTTCCAAAAATGACTCACGGCGGTTTACACAGAGAAAAAATAAATAAATAAGATAGATTCCTGTCCCCACAGGTCTCACAATCTAAAAATGACTGAGAAGGCCCTGTCCCGCATGCTTTACAGCCAAGCCTCTCTCACCTTCAGCATGCAGAGTAGAGCCTCCTCCAAAGATCCTGTCAAGAGGGCAGAAACCCTTGGGAGCAGGCAGTCCGTTGGATATCCAGGGTCCAGACCATAAAGGGCTTTAAAGGTCAAAACCAGCACCTTGAATTGGACCCAGAAACAAATTGGTAGCCAGTGCAGCTCTTTCAGAACAAGTGTAATATGATCCCAACAGGCAGCACCGGATAAAATCCTAGCTGTTATATGTTGCACTAACTGCAGTTTCCGAATATTATTCAAGGGCAGCCCCACGTAGAGTGTGTTACAGTAATCCAGCTGTGATGTGACTAAGGCATTCACGATGTGCATAGAACCAGTTTGGCACTCCCTTCCTGGAGCACTGAACCAGTTTGGTTCAAGCCAGTTCAATTGCGGGGGGGCGGGTTGCTTTAAAGGACAGGGAAGGTGCTGCCTACCTGACAGCCCCCGCCCGCCGCTTTCCCCCCAGCAGCACTCTCCAAAAAGGTAGGTGTGCTGGACTGCAGCGTTCCTGGGCTGCAGTGTTCCAGCACTGCAGCCCTGACCAGCGTCTCCACACTCATGGCAGACACACATGCACCCCCGCCCTCCTGGGAGTGCCAAAGTGGTTTTGTGCGCATCCATATAAGGCATAGGTAGATAGATATTATTTATTTTTGAAGTGCCCCCTTTTAAAAAGGAAAAGGAAAAGCCATAGCAGCTTCAAAAGGGTTCTTGCTGGGCTTTTTTTTAAAAAATGAAGCAAAGAGGCTATTCTCACGATTGCAGAAAATCGGGCTAGCGGTCTCCTGCAATTGTGAGAACCACCAGGCTCGGCTGCGAGCCCGGTGGTTCTAGAGCGAGTAACCTGCTCAAGTACCCCTCCCCTAAAACCGGGTTTGCGGAGCAAGTGCCCCACAAACCCAGTTTTTTCTATCGTGAGTAGCTGCATCGTGGCTCCGCGTCATGGCTACTCACGAGGAGACCCCCGGAGAGGAGGCAAAAATCCACCTCCCGGCTCTGGGGGTCTCACCAGCATGCCCAGTGCAATCATGCAGGGCATGCTGGAGCTTGGGGAGGCCAATCAGCCCCCGCTCCCCCCAGCCCCTGCCAGCTCCGTCACAGAGCCTGCAATCATGTGGGTGGCCAATCCAATCACCCAGGGCTCCCACCGGGATCGTCTGCGGGGAGAGCGGCAAAAGTGGGTCTCACTGATCGTGAGTTCCGCCTCAGAGATTATTTAGCAAAGCAGTTTTAAATTCTTGTGAAATATCATTGTGATGGTTAGAAGAGTTACTTGCCTGTCTCCATATCTCAGTATCACCCAGGCACTGATGGCAAATCTGGATTAGACTTCTTCTCTGGGCTCGGTTCATGGATTCTCTTGAAAATGTGGATGAGAACGCTTCTATGGTTTTGAAATGGGGGAAAGAGATGGGGTCCTTTCTGCCAGCACACAGAACCCGGTGCAAGAGAGGCACAAGTTCCTCAGCCCATATTCACAGATAGGCAGAAGGAACTAGGCCCATTCACACGTTATGCTCAACACGCATACAATGAGTGTACAGTATACATGGGTACAGATCTATACATCGATACACTCATTCACTTGTTAAGTTGAACACAGATACAAAAGCACACTCCCCATCTGTACCATGCTTTTGAAGGGACTGTAGCCAGGTTTAAAATGAACACAGGTCATTCACACAAACACATGTATGAGTGTACAGAGATCTGTACACTCGTAGAGCATAATGTCTGAATCAGGCTACTGTCGCCACTGTGGCCGGTGGTGACATCTGTGATGACCACAGGTGGCAATTATCAGGGCCCCAGCCAGGTAGCAAGAGGCCTGCTGCCATTGGATCAGCTCTTCAGAACCAGTCTGACCCTTGCAAGTGTTGCAAGGATCGCCTTGCCTAACACTTCTCACAAAGCTTGCAACAAGCACAAGGGGCTAAGAGGAGGGGGCTGGCAATCTCCCTTCCTCCCTGGCCCCTGCACTACTGCTTCCAAAGCTTGAAAGGGTCATTTTGGAAAGGGGACTGTCCCCCACCAGGCCAAAGGTATAGGGCAAGGCAGCATTTGGCACCTCACGTCAGATGCCACAAAACCTTGGGCTGTCCCAACTACTGCTGCACTGATCAGCACCACACTGTCCTGTCCTGCTCAGCAGCTTTGGATGCCTTTTGAAGTTCCTTACATGGGAGGCAGTTGATCTCTCCTGCTAGACAAAGGCAGTGGCAACATGCAGAGGGCTCTGGAGAAGCAAAAGGAGAAAAGACCAATAGGTGCTTGGGGAAAGGAGAGGGTCTGGGTCCATATAAACTAGGAGCATACATTGGAGGACTTTGGAGGTGCTCTCTCTGTTTGCATATTCCACTTTCTCCATTCCACATTGTCCCCTTTGCTAAGCAGGGTCTGCCCTGGTTTGCATTTGAATGGGAAATTACATGTGTGAGCACTGTAAGGGCACCCTTAGGGGATGGGGCCACTCTGGGAAGAACACCTGCATGCTTGCATGCAGAAGGTCCCAAGTTCCCTCCATGGCATCTCCAAGATAGAGCTGAGAGAGAGTCCTGCCTACAACCTTGGAGAAGTTGTTGCTAGTCAGTCAATCAATCAATCAACTTTATTACAGTCAGAGATCAGCATAGGTAATAATACAGCAGAATATATAATGGAGTCATATTGAAAGTTGCTACATATATGCATATAACTATAAATGAGTATAAAAATGTCTAAAAAGTATAAAATAGGTTATAAAATATACTAAAGGGTAAAAGAGAGATAGCTAAAAAATAAAAGACAGCTAACTGATAAGTAATAAAACTGATAAGATAACTAACTAACTAACTAACGTATGTATCTATTCAATTTACATTACATTTACATTATTTGTTTATTTCGGCCCAAGGCCAGCATATTAAAAAAAAAAAACAGCAAGAATACATACATAAAATAGATTAAATACATTTAACATAAAATGGATAAAACATTAATGGCTCCCGATACCTCACATATAGTCAATTCCATTCAAATAAGCCAGTCAATCTAAAGTGCACAGCCCAGCATCTTGTGCCTCCATCATTCTAAATCGAATCTTACTTGCTATAAATAAGAATTTTGCTACCCTCCTGTAATCATACTCTGACTTGGCAGCAACCAAAAAAAGAACCTTGTCCCTACCAGAGGAACAATTAGAATTGAGATGAATTAACAGTGGGGAAAGAAGCTTTCCCCTTAATTCAATATAAAATCTACACCTCAGCATCAGGTGTTCTGTGGTCTCTACTTCACCATTCTGGCATGGACATAATCTTTGATTGTAGGGCACCTTCCCAAAACGTCCTTCCAATATTGCCGTATGAAGGGGTATTCAATTTATATACCGCCCTTCCAAAATGGCTCAGGGTGGTTTACAACAGGATAAAAACAATTAAAACCAGTTAACAATTAAAATCAAAACTATAAAAACAGAATAAAACCAATTTAAACATTCAAACAGCTAAAAACCCTGGAAAACCAGAGCAACCATTTAAAACAATTTAAAACAATTTACAGTAGTTTAAAAAACCTGGACAAACAGATAGGTTTTAAAGGTTCTCCTGAAAGACAGTAATGAACTCAAATTGTGGGTTTCTGCTGGGAGTGCATTCCATAGCCCAGGAGCAGCTACAGAGAAGGCCCACCTCTGAGACACCACCAGACAAACCTGTGGTAACTGGAGACAGACCTCCTCAGATGACCTTAATATAAGCAATATGTAGAAATTAGTCTATAGAAAAATACAGCTCTAATAGGATGAATAGTAAAATGTTAAAAGTTAGCTATCTATGAGTTAAATGCATCTAAGAAAATAGAAGTATATAAAAAGACATATTAGGATATACTATAAGGTATAATGCCCAGTAGTTAAAATCACAGAATATGGGCTAGCAGTCATAGTCCAATGGATCTTGCACACTGCCAGACAGAACCTAGCAACATTGTATGTGAAGGTTCGCTTTTTCATCCAAAAGCAGCATCTTAGTGTAGGCTTGACTGTGGCAGCCAGGGTACTTGAGAAGTAGAGGAAATATAAGCTTCTCCTGCTATCTTCATAAAATGAACAGGAAAAGAGATCGTGTTCAGTGGTTTCCACCTCCCCAGAGGCACAGGGGCAAAGCCTTTCCATTAATGGGATCTTCCTATATTTGCCTTCCAGCACAGTGGATGGAAGGGCATGACAGTGAACGCCCTTGTGTGGCTTGGAATTTCCAGCTGAGTCAAATATGTCGGGGGACACATATCATGAACCTAGAGCTGTCTGAGGCCAGGTAGCCAGGCACCATACTCAGGTCTGCCTGGCGTTCCATGTCCAAGATCCTCTGTTTGATGGCTGTTTTCGCTTCGTCACCGCCCATAGCAAGAAGGTGAGATGGGGAAAAGCGCAACGGTGCGACCTTATTATTGACTGCCTGCTTCCAGGAGGATTGGAAGCTGTCCTGCAGCGTCAATGGGGCCAGGCCTGTGGGCAAAGAGCTAGTTTGAGCCAGTGATTGCTGATAGTCTGTGTAGACAATACTGAGCTAAATGGACCAAGGGTCTGACTCGGTAGAAGGCAGTTTCCTAAGTGAAGGGGTGATACTGATGGCCTCTGGGCCAAGAATCTCCACCTGCTAGAACTGGCCTCGCATGGAGAAGGAACGGTAGGACAATGGTGGTCATCCTCCCATAATTCCCATAACAGGGTGAGGTTACGTTCCAATGTGTGGTTTCACTCATAAGTTTTAAAGCCCTCTTGCTCAAAATTCCCCTGTAAGACAAATGTAAAACCTGCATTGGCAAAAATGCTCATTTGTATTCCCAGTGCCCCCGCCCCCTCACTTCCCTTTCTCTTCCATGTTATCATAGTTCAAGGGAGATTTATACCTCACAGGTGAAAATGCCCAAAGCCCTTTTTCCTGTTTGTGAAAAAGCAAAAAAAGGTGATATAGGCTAAAAAGTGTTCTTAAGGGGCTTACTCTCAGCTGCTATGAAAGTTAAGTCTTTATTTTATTCCCAGCTAAAGCCAGAGGATGTGACTAGCAATGAAATGTCCTGGAAGACTGGCTCTGAAACATGTCATTATTTTAGAGGCTGAACTCTATTTCACGTCCTCTTGCTATATATGACAATGCATGGCATTGACTGGCAATGCGAAAATGTAGTCCATGGAGCAGAACAGCAAGTTAAGTTTCAAATTCTGCCCTTTTACCTTTCCAGTATTAGATAGACAGCAAATGCATTTTATACAGAGACAGCAAGTATGAAACGAAGTGAGATTTTTTCCACCATAAAATATTATCATCCTCTGAGGCAGGCATACTACCCCTATGCATAACCATTGAACAAACTGAATTCATACATTTGCACATAAGAATTATACCATTGTATCTCCAATATTACAACTTGGCTCTGCCTTCTAAACTTGTCCTGCGTTCTGCTACCATTAAAAATCTGCTTGGTGCATGAGTGGACAGAGAACATCACGTGTAGCTGCATGGATTCTACTATTGCACACAAGGATCTATGGATCAGGGTGAAGGGATATTAAGGAATGTTTTATGAGGAATATTCTCCTTGCCCTCATCCCATCACTTTCACTTTGTTTGGCTTCAACCCACTGAAGGAGAAAGTATTTATTTATTTTATTTTATTGTTACATTTATATACCACCTTTCATTAAAAACAATCTCAAGGCGGTTTACAAAAGTTAAAAAACATACAATAAAAATGACAATAAAAATAATTAAGCTAAAAATATAAAACCAATCTAATTTAAAATCTATAAAATACAAACATAAAAACTATACGCAAGTAAAACACATAGAAGCAGCAATAAAACAATCATGTAAAGGCCTGGATAAAAAGCCAAGATTTAACAAGCTTTCTAAAAACTGTGATGAAGTCTGAGGAGCGAATGGCCACTGGGAGAGCATTCCAAAGTCCCTGATGAGAATGAGACCTGCTTACCCCCACGCCCCGCTCCCTGATAGCAGTGGACAACTTCTAGGCAAAAAACTCTAACACACGCTCTCCTCTCTCCTCTCTCCTGCTTGGACTTCAAGGCAGATCCTAGCAAACTCAACAGCCAGACTGTGGGCAAAGCGTCACCACATCAGCGGGAGGCCTTGATTAGCCACAATCTCGAAGAGGGTGTGCTGAGCACAAGCATGAGTTTTCTCAGCACTCTGCCCTTGAAATGGAACCTTTTAAAGAAGCATTTAAACCCTTGGCACCACCACCCCAAGTAGCCCCCGCACCCCAATAGTCCCACACAAACATGAATTCTCAGGGGGTTGGGGGTTGGGGGTGGGCAGGGCTTGGAATTCCACTTTAATTAAGGGTGGGGAAGGAAACATTAAAACTTCCTAGGAGGGGATACGTAGATGAGGGAGGGCAAAAGATGCTGGAGGATGCTGTGGGCTACACCCCACCATAACCTTGGATGATGGGTGATCCTGGCAAAGCAGTCCATGCAGACCCAACTGAAATCCACTGTCTGGCAGCTTGCTGCCGAGCAGGCTAGCCCTCTCATGAGAGGGCCAGTCTTCTGGGGAAGGCTGTCCCCATCAAAGGGGTGGTGCCCCACACATGGACTGCGAGCTCCTGAGTTGAGCCAACCCACCTGCCCACCAATGCACCCAAGAGGACCGTGCTTGTGTGCCCCCCCCCAACTCTTAATGGTAAAAGATAGAAAAGATTCCTGCAACCTTCAAACACACCCCAATGCCCCTGAAGCCTTGCATGCACCCAGAGGACATCTAAACACTCCATGTGCCATGGTCCGGATGTGTGGGTGGAGGGGAGGGGGAGACATTGGGATGGACTTAAAAACCCATTCAGAATCCAAGGTCCAGGTCCATCCTTGTGCTGTATGCAGATCTGCGGACACGGGGAATCCTGGCAAAGGCGCACCTGTCAACATGGGCAGATGGGCTTGCAAGGGCTACATTTACACAGCAGCCTGGACTGAGTCCCCATGAAGAGGAAAGCAGTCTTTGGGGTACCCCTCTCCATGGCTTCCCCCACCCAGAAACCTGGCTCTATTGAGATCCCTCCTGGCCTGACACTCTCATGAGGAAGGTGTCAATGGGAGAAGGGAATTTTTGCCATCAGGCATCAATGTCTGAATTTCCTCAGCAATTCTTTCTCCTCGCCTCTGATGTTCCTTCTCATGAGTTGTGTGTGAGTGTCCCTATGGCCTTTCACTCACATGCCTGGGCAGTGTCCCCCAGGTCGGGTGGCCATATCTGTGAAGAAGGATTTCAGCTTATCCATACCGACCCTGGTGACTGGCCTTGATAATGAATAAGCTTGGAGAGCAAGAAGCCCGCAAAGGGGAAGGGGCCAGGGCCCCCTTTCCCAAACTTTCAGTTGAGAGAACAGAACTTGGCTGCTTGGGAATCCCTGCTGGGGGGTGCATTCCCAAGCTTTCCCATACCCGCCCCCCCGGCCGCCACACACACACACACACACACACACACACACACACA
The DNA here is from genome assembly GCF_027244095.1 of Hemicordylus capensis. Classification (NCBI taxonomy): domain Eukaryota; kingdom Metazoa; phylum Chordata; class Lepidosauria; order Squamata; family Cordylidae; genus Hemicordylus; species Hemicordylus capensis. The sequence continues at coordinate 123,064,893 of NC_069658.1, read as the reverse complement.
CACACACACACAGAGCTATTTGTATGGACAAGGAAGACCCCAGGTTCAGGCATGGACCTTTAAATCCATTCCAAGTTCCTGGGTCTGGTCCAACGTAGCACTGCTTGCACATCTGCAGGCGCTGGGATTTCCAGGAGAGAGGATCCCTGGTTTCCAGCTACCCCAGTGGTGCAGTCGGGGGTCCACATTCCACATGGCTGGGTGGGTTGGCAAGGGGCATGGTTTTGCAGAAACCTGGTCGCGGTCCTCAGGACAAGAAAAGCTGTCTCTGGGACACCCCTCCCCACAGCTTCCCTCCACATAGCAACCTGGCTGTATGTAGAGCCCCAGTAACCCTCTCTTGAGCGGGTGCTGTCCCCCCTCAGTCTGTACCCATTGTTATCACAAATGAAGAATCTCTTCTTTTGCTGGAGCAATGCTGATCCAGCTGCCCAGACTGTACCATTAGTACAACTAGAGTACCATCTCATGCATTTTAAATTTGTTCTCCCAGATTACTCTTCTCATGAGTAAGTCTAAGGACCCATAACCCCCAAAGGAAAGGGGCTGGGCTCCCTTCCCCAACCTCTATGTGAAAAAATAGAACTTTGCTGCTCGAGGTCCCCTGCTTGGGTTTGCCTTTTATACCCAAGCCGGGGTTCCCCCACCACCACCATTTGCTCCCCGCCCGACACTATGATGGGGTGCCCAGCTTATGTTGCTGCTTTGAGTGTTTGTGCTTGTGAATATACTTCACTGTTGCTCTCTTCTCAGGGAGCAAAGCACTTAGTGCCTGTCCTGTCATCTCTTGACTTTTCCCTACCACTTGCCAGATGGGGCGGGGAGCAAAGGACAGAGTGGGAAGAGGGGATGCCCCCAAGCGACTGTGCAGCTTGACAGGCTGATATATCTGGGATGGGGCGTGGTGGTGTCCCTGTACCCTGGAAACTCCATAGCCAACAGGAGGGATGGTTCTCCAAGAGTAGTAGTGCCGAAGGCTTGGAGCAGAGTCTGTACTGTTGCCTCTATGGTTGTGGTTTGAAGATCAGCACTAAGCCACAGTTATAGCTGTGCCAGGAGTTGAACATAATGCTTCGGCAGCAAAACCTCAGGTTTCGGTGGTGAACCTTAGAGATTACTGAAGATTCAATCTGGAGTGCATTTGGACATACTGGAGTCCCAACCTTGGCCACGTTTAGCCCTGGTTTCGCGTTATGTGTGAATGTGGCCTAAGTTATTCATGAGTACTTCCATTGAAATTGAAATTAAACTTAATCCCATTAGTTTCAACAAGAGTGTTTATGAGTAACTTAGTGTGGGTTTCAATGACTTGAGTAATGCATTTCATAACTGTTTAAGTGTATGTGTGTGCATGCACACAAATATATATACATGAAAGCAAAAATTTAAATATTACAATTAGAGAGACAGGCTACTACAGTCACTGTCTCACATCCACACTGAGTTACTCATAAGCACTCTTGAAATTAATGGGGCCATTAATTTCAATGGGCATACTCAGTAGTAATTTTTTGAAGCCTCTCAGTTATGCTGAGAAGAAGGATATACTGAGCTTCAGCATGAAGCCAGCCAATCAGGAGCAGAGGAGGAGGGCCTCCTCCCTCCCTTTCTGCAGCAGACACATTGCTGAGGATATGTTGGCTTCAAGCTGGTGATCCTCAGAAGGGGAACAAATAGTGTGTCTGTACCATGGGGAGGAAGGAGGGCTCTGAGTACCCCCTGGGAGTCCTTCAAGTACCCCTAGAGATACTAGTACTCCCTTTTGGGAACCCCTGGTTTCTGAAGAGAACATGTGTTCTTGGGCTTTGACAATGGGATAGCAATTCTGGATTTTGGATATTTGTATAATACTGTTACTTTGTCTATGTTAGTTTCCATAAGCAGCATAAGGAATTTGAATCACTTTGTTTTGATGCGTTGGCACAGGAGTGACCAACCTGAGGCTCTCCAGCCTTTCCAGTTGTTGCTAGACCACAACTCTCACCATCCCTAGCTGCAATATGCCCAGGTGCTGGTAAGAACGGGTAGCAGTGCAAGCAGTGCTACTACAGTCTTTCCCATTAGCCACAATAGGGGAAACTGCAGTAGTACTGTTTGTGCAACTGCTTGTTCAGAGCATCATCAGGTCTGCTTAGGAATCTGTGGCAGCCTCAGAGAGGCTGCCACAGTACTGTGACTATAACAGCAGCTTTGGTGGATGAATTAAGCTATCAGTGTGGGGGCTCAGTGATAGCTGGGCTTAACCCTTCCCTCATACTGTGGTCCCAATCCAAACCAGGAGCCTCTGGCAGAGTCGGGGGGGGGGGACGACAATAAAGGATATCTGAGGTTCCAGTTACAGAACCCCCATTTCACATCTAGTTTGGAGCAGAGGTGGTCAAGACATGTTGCTCCCTGAGGTGAATAAGACACCACCAGCCCGTGTGCTCACCATTCTCAGGCCATTCTGCTGAGGCCGTGGTGGCGGCAGCACACAAGCACTTTCAGACTATGCCACCACACCAGGCAGTGGCCAGGGGTGTCCCTTGCTCACATCGAGGAGGAAAGAAGGTAAAGAAGAGGCACAGTCCACTGAGTTGAGGAGGGGAGAATAAACAGCATGCCCTAGTGGGGTGAGAAAGGGCAGTGGCAGCAGATGGCAGGGGGCCTCAAAGGGTGGCACCCCTGGTTGTGGGATGGTGTCACTTGCTGTCCCCTGCACCCCTCCTCATGCCCACACCTGAGGCAACCGTGCCATGCTGCCTCATGGAAGGGCTGCCCCTGCCCTTTCCATGAGGAGGGGCAGCTAGGGGCATATTGAAATGAAATATAGAAATAAAACATGAAAACTGGTCTATTTTTACTGTGTAATTTGTTAGAAAACCCTATAGCCCACCCTTGGGGTGGGAAGGCGGAGGGTGGTGGAGAGAGAATATATGGTCAGCTGAAAGTTATATACAAGCATGGCAGTTTTTACCCAGCCTTTTAAACACAGGCTGCCATTATCCAGAAGGAACTTGATGCATAATTTGTTCCAAAAGGTTCTTGAAGCCTAAAGCGCCACAAGTCAGGGCAAATTTATTGCTTTTCCAGGCAAATGTGTTTTCTCAGAAGAGTAACAAATTGGCATCTCAATTTTAGTTTTTCCCCTTCTGAAAAAAGTCAGTGGGCATCACTCATCACATGACAATACTTCCAGTAATATTGAAGGTGTAGTTGCTTTTTAAGAACTGGCATTCTCTAAGAAAGCATGGGTAGAGGGAGCGAGAAGAGAGGCAAAGTTTATACTTATTTCTTTGTGCAGCTGAATGAGCAGTCACAAGATGATGTAATAAACTGAAAACGTTAAATGTTTACACTGGTCGGAAAGTACCATCCCATCAAAATATCTTCCATTTAAGCCAAAAATAGCAGTGCAATAGCAGTGCAAAGCAGTGCCTCCTATCCCCAATTCCCCCAGGCGATCCAGAAGAATACCATGGTCAATTGTATCGAACACCACCAAGAGATCCAGAAGAACCAGAAGGGTCACACTCCCTCTGTCAATTAAAGGTCATCCATCAGGCTGACCAAGGCTGTCTCAACCCCATAGCAAGCTCTAAAGCCAGTTTGAAATGGGTCTAGATAATCAGTTTCCTCCAAAACTGCCTGGAGCTGGTTGGCCACCACACTCTCAATCACCTTGCCCAACCAAGGGAGATTGGCCTGTAACTAACCATCACTAAGGGGGTCTATGGAAGGTTTCTTAAGGAGTAGTCTAACCATTGCCTCCTTCAGACAAGGAGGCACCCTACCCTCCCTCAGCGATGCATTTATGATATTAACTAAGCCACCTCCAACAATCTCCCTGCTAGATAGAAGCAACCAAGTCGAGCAAGGATCCAGAGAACTGGTGGTAGGCCTCACCGCCACAAGCAGCTTGTCCACATCCTCAGGCATCACAGATTGAAACTGATCCAACCTAATACTGCAAGAAGGATTGCTGAACACCTCCTCCATAGACCTTGCAGAAATAGTGGAGTCCAAGCCGGCCCGAATACAGGAGATCTTATTCGCAAAGAACCCATTAAAGGCATCACAGCAGAGCAACCCCGGGGACTGATTGGAAGTAGAAGGAGCAGAGATTAAACTCCTCACAAGCCAGCATAGCTCTGCTGAGTGCAAACCTGCAGTTGCAATGTGTGCAGACAAAAATATATATTTTTGCTGCACGCACTCCTATCACATAAGTCTTCAAATCCACACATGCTGCATCCTGTCAGATTCAAAATGAGTTCTCCACTTGTGCTCTAGTCGCCTACCCAACTGCTTCAGTGGTTAGGAAAATGGGTGAGGAAGGGAATTCCGAGATGATGCCTCATGACCAAGAAGGTCTTGCCTTTTACCTCATCTCAGGACCTGCCTCCTTTCAGGAGGTCAGTGCACTCAGGGGGCTTAATGAAATGTGGTGTTAAGCCTATCGTGAACATATGGCTTAAAGCAGGAAACTAACAGCTCCCTTCTATGGATAAATACAGCTGTGAAGGCCCCAATCTAAGTCAGGATCATAGCATGTGATGAGGAAGGTTGACATTCTTCCCCTGTGCCATTTTTGCTGCAAAAATATCCCCACAAAGCAGTGCCCTGCAGCAAATATCTGCTTCAGAAAGCATTCACTACTTCAGGGGGCAATTTTCTGTGCAAAAAAAACCACACAAAGGCATGGGGGAAATGTTCACACACACACCCCGGACACACACTGTATATATGTACAACAAAGGACCACTTCTCTGGACCATTTCCTGCATTATGTACATCTCTTCATGTAGAGTTTCATACTCTTTGTCATTTGGCCCTGAGCAGGGCCTCTGAGGAAGATCTTAATAGTTGGCCATATTCATAGCGGAGCAGGCAGGCCTCAAATCATTGAAAGGAGTGTTAAGTCAAAGCCAGTGCCTGGATAGCATCTCCCCCCCACAGTCTGGACTAGTCAACTGCCTTGCTACAGGGCCAGTCTGAAGGTCCAGTCAGCCCCACCCACTACGCAAAGAGGAACAAACACAAACACATGCATCCTGCCCCCTCCAGGCATGCCAGCCTACAGCTACATAACGGCATGATAGGCGGCCTGTCCAAATCAGCCATCACATCACATGCAATTTAAAAATACTATATTAAAGTAGCATTTAAATCATGTGTGAGGCAGTTTGGATGAAACGCTCTCCTGCCCCCTGCTAGAAGGGGGAGCAGGACATATTCACAGGCTTCGCCACACAGTGGGGTAAAGGTGGCTGAAAGTATCATCCCAACTGGCCCCCTGTATTCTGAACTATCTGAACCCTGGCTCACCATAATTGCTTTTGTTGTTATAAAGCTGTATATAAATACTCAAATAATAACAGAACCCTAGAATTTAGGAGCTCCTCTCCAGAACCTTTCTTCAATGCCAAATTCAGATTGCAAGAACATGTGAAGCAATTATAAAGAAGAGAATGTCAGTGACCGTGAATAAAATGCATTTCCCTCACTAGTGAAAAGTGCTATTACCCATGTGCTGCGGTTAAGAAGTAAGACTTCTCGTTCAGAAGGTAGAAGTTCCAGGAAAAAAAGGCGGTTTGAAATTCTAAGAAGACTTCTTAGAAATTCACAATCATCTTAAAAACCACAGATTGCAGCACAGATCATAATAAAGCCCAGCAACCATATCTTGCTTATGAGGAAGCTGCTATGAGCTTGTGTAACCCCTCTCAGGAAATGGGGGTTTTGGTTCAAGTCTCTCCCCTTCTCAATCTCAGTGGTTGCAAGAAAGAGAAAAGAGAACCAAAAAACCCCATCATTTTTATGCCGAACTCAAGGATTTATAAACACTTACTTTTTTTTTCTTTGTAGAAGATCATAAAACATACATACCATATCATCATAGGGCCACTAAATAAAACCCAAACCAAACCCCCATCTCTCTCTTCTAAGGGAACGATCCCAACGGTACTCCTGTACAGTCCATACTGAAAGTTCCATGGGTGAGCAGCTGAAATGACGAAGACCTGGTGCAACGAGGTCAGGCGGGCCTGTCCAGAATCTCAAATCGGCATGCCCAAAGAAGAACTGCAATATATAAGCAAGTTCATCAAAGAATAGAAGATCTCCAAATCTCTTTCCATCTCTGCTCAGGAGCTTTCTGCTAGACTTGAAAACTCTGGAAGATTCTAAGGACCTTCTGCTTAAACTTTTACATTTACTACACAAAAGCATAGAACTATTGCAATATACATTCCACATAATTAAATTGAATTACATCATTTAACATAATATCTTTCTGAAATGAAAGACCATCTCACAGTCACCTTTCCCACATGATGAACAAGATTATATCACTGAATTAAGATGCCCAAGCCATATTTTGTATGCTGTGTAATTTAACACAGAAAGCACACTTGCCATTGGCTTTTAAAAATACAGAACCCCCACAACAGCCCCCCCCCCATGGAAAAACATAGTAATGAAAGTTTAATGCTAAAATTAAACACATATGGACGTCGCATGCCCATGACGTCACGGGCATGCGACATCGATAGTCAATCTGCACAGGTGCACATTTCAGCCAGAGAGGCCTGCCAGCCATAGTGCCCCCCACCGCCACCGCCACGGGGAGTGGCCTGCCCTGCTTGGCTCACTCCCCACCCCCAGAGGCCAAGATAAGAAGAAGTGCCAGCAGGGCAGGGCAGTGGCGGCGGCAGCGGCGGCGGCGGCAGGGTAGCCTGCCTGGGGGCCCCTTGGGGACATTTGTCCCTACTTGTCCAATAGAAGCTACATCCATGACCCTCTCCCTTTAACCTGCAATTTATAAGCAAGTTCATAAAGGAATAGACCCTTTAGTTGCCAGTTCAGGGAACCTACCAAAAGTACTGATAGTAATGGTGGGGGTTACACTTGCTGATTTCAGTTTTAAAAGATGCATGAGCTCAAAATCCAGGTGTATGCTCAAAAAAATACTAGAACAGTCCTGCAGTTGCTTTCAGGGACAGGGCTGGACTATAGAAGGAAATTTTGTTTTGTTTTGAAGTTGATCTGTGGCTTGCAGGAAAACAAAGTTGGAAAGCACAAGCAGCTAGAAAAGTAAAATCCATATTTTTTTTCCAGCTGGAAAGTGTTGCTGTATCATTCATTGGAGAAATGTTTAAATAAATGGCTAACATACAGATGCTGTTTTTAAATTAAGAGGAACATTTGTAACATTCCTTCATGACTCCCCACTTCAAACTATTTGCATGTTTGTCAAAGGTTCATTAGCACCACCTAGTGCTCTCTTTTCCCCTTCAAAATTCCTAGAGCTTGCAACTGTCCTATGACTACTGCTCTCTCAGTAATCCTTACAACTTTCTTCCATATAGTTAGAGCATAGAATGTAGATAAGTACTTCTCAAGTTACACACCCTTTAAGGGGAGTGGGTGTCACTAGCATGGTACATAACAATGTGATTTGTCCTGACCACATGGGCAGAAGTTGCTAAGTTTAAAAAGAGCAATGTGGGAATAGCCACAAGGTGGCAGAAATGTAAGGCACAACTGATCAGAAACCAATTTGCCACACAGCAAGATAACACTTATTTTGAAAATAAGTGTTTTCACCAGTTAGGTTCCAAATTCGCGGGGCATGTTGCGGTCAAAACCACCAAGAAAACCAAAGGCTTGTCTTTCTCTGGCAATGTCTATGACCCCTACAAGACTGAAAAATCCTGGCATGTTAGAGGTTCCTGTACTTTTAATCAATATTTGTCCAGAAAAAGTCAGGAAATAAAATTCCTCCCATTGCAGGAACATAAGAAATAGCTTCACCTATACAGCTCTTGCCTCTGAAGAGTTGTGGTGGTCATTTCCCCCCTCTGCCTATAGTAGCTCTTTGCAGGGGTGTAGCAAGGTTGTAGTGGGCCCAGAGACAAGATTTTAAAATGGCGCTCCCCTCACTGAAGCTTGTCCTAGAGAAAGACATGCTGTTCTAGTAGCTCCAGGTCTTAACACATCAGTTTTGGAGGATGAATACAACTGAAGGAAACCCCGGTGGGTCCGCAGCTGGGGGAGCCAGTCATGTGACTTGCCTCTGGGGGCCCCCCAAGGCAGCTGGCTCCCAGACAACTGTCTCCCCTTGTCCTATTATAGTTACACCCCTGGCTCCTTGTTTTTGAATAAGCTGCCTCACAAGCAGAAACAGCAGTTTGTGTGAAGCAGGCAGAGGCACTCTTACCCTGGACTTACCCTGGCTACGGACCTGCTTCCAGGCTGAAGTCAAGGGCCTCCACACCCCCGTCGGTGGCGGGGGCGGGGGGAATCCTCTTTAGTCTGTCCCAGGTGGTGTGGTCACAGCTCCGACTGTGACCTCTGCTTTAGAGACAAAGGGGAAGTGGGGAAAGAAATCGGTCGGATGGAAATCAGGCACAGTCAGAACGGTCATTCATTCATCCATTCATTCCCCCCTCAGTCCCAATCCTTATAACTTTGGCCATGCCTACAAACTTTTACAGTGCGGTTTTTGATTTTTTTGCGGGGGGGGGATATATTTTTAAAAACTCATTACTGGAAGAAATAGGAACTTGGGGGAAGTTGTGATTCCATTGCACTTACTGGGCATTTCACAGCAGTGAAATGAACATGGCAACCCCCTCTCAGCCTGTGGAGATCCTTATGGCAGTTTTTTTCGCCTTGATATGTGACAAGAAGGCCAGGATGCTCAGTACTGTGCTTTACAACCAAACAAAATAGCAACATTGAAATGAAGTTTATGTGCCCTGCTTAGGAGAGATTCTGTTATTTTAAACCAACAATAAACTTGTTCTTAAGGGTTTTACAGTTCATATTTTGTCTTTTCATATGTACTGAACATTTATCCCAATTCTCCGCTCGCAAGGCTATGTCACTAAGAGGATATATTCACTAAGGGCAGGGTAACAAACCTTATCATATGGTGGCAGTGTAAAATAAAGTCCAAAGAAATAAGCGGGGAGAACCTTGAATACTTACTGTGAAGTGAACATGGCAACCAGTGAAAAATAAAATGAAAAAGAAACACATCCTTGAATTTGGGGTGGGCTTGGGCAGAGACCGGACAATGACGAAGATGTTTAGAACTCGCTGACTCTTTCTCTGAAACTTTGCAATATTTGTGAATCACTGAGGTCATTCACACAGTCAAAAATTATGTACTACCTGGGTTTGAGAGCTGTATGTGCTCCCAATTTTCAGTTGTGTGGAAGCAAGGTAAGGGGAAAACCTGGGTAAAAATGATTGTGTGGAAGCAAGGTGGGAGGAAAAGCTACCCAAGTTTTCCTCCTACCTTGTTTCCACACAACTGAAAATTGGGAGTAAAGCCAGGTAGAGCACAGCTTTTGATTGTGTGAGTGACCTCGCTGTTCTTTTGCTAGTCTAGTTACAAGTTGGGTAAAGTCTAGTCTTTTGTTTTGAGTTAATCACTGCAAGTCTAAAGGTTTGGGTAACTTTCAGAATGTGTAATGTTAATAACAGTGAAGATTGGCCAACATATTTGGAAGTATTTTGAATGCTGCCTGCCTAACTGCTGGGGAAGCAAGGCCCCTAGCTACTACTTGCTTGAAAAGATGTTGGTAGAGTTACTGTTTTAAACACCTCAAATGAACAAAAAGGCATGTGGTTCTTTAAAGGTGGCTATGTATTGGGGGATAAGGTTTGTGGACTATAGACTGCTTCATCAGATGCAAGATAGAGCTGATGACATAAGCTCTAATTCACCAAATGGATGCCACATTAAATCAATCTATCTTCAGATTGCTACAAGGCTCCAGCTGGTTTTGTTCCAACAGACTAAAACCGTTCTAAGAGTTCTTCTATACACAGTTTACAAAGATCTAAGCAATGGTTAAGATACAGTCTAACTAACAAGGAATGGAACTAAGTGTGATATAGATCTTAGTTTCAGATCATCTGCAATATCATTTCAATGCTTTGTGGCCAGTTCTTACAGACATATCTTGTTTCTCGGGGAAGGGGGAAATCCAAGAATACCAACAGGGAAGTTTGGGACTTTCCCCTAAGTGTCAAGTGAAAATTTCATTCCGATTGTTATGAAAACACTGAGTAAGAGACCTGTGAAGCATGCACACAACTATTTGAAACAACTCAAATAGGGCAAAAGACGTATTCAGCATAGATGTTGATGGCTGTGGGCCACCTCCAGCCTCAGAGGCACCATGCCTCTCAATCCCAGTTGCAGGGGAGCAACAGCAGGAGAAAGGGCATGCCCTCACCTCTTGCCTGTGGGCTCTCCAGCGGCATCTGGTGGGCCACTGTGTGAAACAGGATGCTGGAGTAGATAGGTCTTGAGACTGATCCAGCAGGGCTGTTCTGTTTTAATTCTGAAGAGAATTAAAACAGTTGCATGCAAGTCTATTTGTGGACCAAGCAACATGTACCTTTTAGTGTCTGATTAGCCCTGATGGTCTTAGTTTTTCCTTGGTAAAGAGTAGCTGGATTGGGGGCGGGGCATGGATATGAACCATGGTGGGAGATACTTAAAGCCCCTACACACACACACACCCCTGTGGTCCCCATCTGTAGGAGGCCTTTTTATGTGAGAGACATCACTGGCGGGGGAGAGGAGTGTGCCAGCCAGGCGCGGGCCGTGAACCCGTCTCCGGGGGGGCGGGGGGCGGCTTCTTTAACTGGAAGCGGAGCAGGTGGTCCGTGCCGCCCAGCAGCCCCCGCGGCGAGGAATCGCCTCCGCCACTTACCTGGGCGCTGGCGGGGGCTCACCTCCGCCGGAGCCAGGTAAGTGGCGGAGGCGATTCCCCGCCGCGGGGGCTGCTGGGCGGCACAGACCACCTGCTCCGCTTCCAGTTAAAGAAGCCGCCCCCCGCCTCGCCACCCCCCCCCCCCCCGGAGGCGCGTTCACAGCCCGCGCCTGGTGCCAGCTGAGAATGTGTACTTTAACCCAGCCGGGCCTTTTCCTCAACCAAGAGAACCCTCTGGTTCTAGGCCATTGTGTTAGGCCAGGGATTGTTCCAACAAGGGGCGGGGGGGAATGAAGGGGGATTCTTATCTCCCCTAATATCTCTTTTATTGCTACCACCAAAAGAACAGAAGCAGAACTCAGTCATTGACATGAAGTCAAGGCACACCCTTGAGCAGAGGAATGTAGTTTCAAAAATACAATAGCAAGTAGCAAACAAAACCAAAACCAAATACAAATACAAAAAGCAAGCCTCAGCATAATATGCTCTCTTGCCCTGAGGGCCTGACAACCAGCTATCCAAGTCGACTTCTCTGTCCTAGGTGTTTCCAATCCACGTTAGTATCCACTCAGGTCTTTTTCCCTTCTGCCCGGAGAACACCATCCAGGCCTCTGGTAAAGAGTTGCATGAGCTCTCCCCCCACCACCACCACCCTGATCTTTTTTCTTTTCTTTTTTTTTAAGCCACATGCTGGTGATCTCATTCTCATGCTCCAAGCTCAGCCTTGTTTTGACTAGGAGCGAAGGCATGCACAGAGTGCACAACAACAGGTGCTTCTGCTGTCTTGCTGTTCTCAGCAAAAAAAAATAGGGCTGTAAAGAAAAAGCACAACATGGTTTTTCCTTAGACAAAATGGCTCTGCTCAGGGCCTTCTGTCAATTTAAGATCAGATACCCACCAAAAACTGTGTGCTGCCCATAACAGCCTAAATCCAACTGCTTTTGACTAAGGTGGGAATTCTCAAACTTGGGTCCCCAGTTTGAGAACTGAGGAGTTTAATACAACTCCCATCAACCTCATCCACAATGGGAATGGTGTGATGAGATGTCCACATGCCTTTGACCATTGTGACTGGGGATGATGGGAGTTGTATTTCAACAACAGCTGAGAACTCATGTTTGAGAACCTCTGGACCAAGGAAAAAAACTAAGTCCATCATGGTTAATGATGTTTTGAACATCATGTCCAATTTGGCCCTATGTGGCAGTTGCCACTTGGCATGAGAGGAATAACTGAACAGAGTTCAGGACTTTGGAATCTAAATTGTTTTTTCAGACACTTGTCTCAAATGGGAAAAGAACCTCTTATCTGTATCCTCATGGAAACAGGGATGACCAAGTGCAACAGAGGGCAAGACTCTATAAGTGTTATAGTTATGTAAAGAGGGAATTTTGGCAGGTGTACTCTGGAACATAGGAAGCTGCCTTCTACTGAGTCAGACCATTGGTCCATCTAGCTCAGCATTGTCTTCACAGACTGGCAGCGGCTTCTCCAAGGTTACAGGCAGGAGTCTCTCTCAGCCCTATCTTGGAGATGCTGCCAGGGAGGGAACCGGGAACCTTCTGCATGCAAGCAGGCAGGTGCTCTTCCCAGAGCAGCTCCATCCCCTGAGGGGAATCTCTTCCAGTGCTCACCCATGTAGTATCCCATCCAAATGCAACCAGGGTAGGCCCTGCTTAGCAAAGGGGACAATTCATACTTGTGCTAGGGCTGAATTGGGCCAGTTGCTCTCCCTGATCAACATAGAGAAAACCACCTCTTTGAAAGGTGCCTCTTTGCCCAGCTAGCATCTCTATACAAGTGTCAAGGAGAAGAGAAGGGCGTATCTATGGCGTCCGAGAGGGTAGCTCAGCTCGGTCCGCTTTTCTCATCCTCCACTATCTCCTCACATGCAATGATCTATAAAACTGCAGTGGGGACACAATGCAGACCCAGCAACAGCCAACCAGTGTTGCCTTTAAGGCGTGCACACATGTGCCTGCTCACACTTTTTTTAAAAATGTCCGCTCAGTTCATTTTAGATCCTGCTCAGGTTGAATCAGGAAGGCCCCACTCTGAATACAGGTGCGCACACAGTGCCTTGATACTGCCACCCAGAACAAAACTCACTCCGCCCAGAGACGGGAGGAAATTAGAGGGACCACTGCAGCCAACCAGCATGGAGAAAAACTATGATGAACTGTGTGGTCTTGAGCAAATCACTTGCAGATGACATCAACCAAGCTGTACAACTGGAATATAGGATTTTGCCTCTTACGTGACATTCCAAAGACTTGGGGTGAGGTGGCAGTCGAAAGAGAGAGGACAAACACAAAAAACAGAATTCCTGTCCTGGACGTGTCTCTGTTGGTCTTTAAACCCTGGGCCAAGTGAAATCCTTTGAGTTTGGAGTGCCTGTCCCTCCCCAAAACACTCAGTGGGTGGGGAGAATGGAGTTACTGGATTGGGGATCTTCCTTTGTACCATAGTATGCAGGGACTTGTTTCCTATGGAGCTGGAGAGCACAGGATAGCTTGAAGGGGTCCCCAGATATTAAGACTACAGCTCCCATCATCCCCAGCCAAAATGGCAACTGTCATTGTGGCTGGGGATGATGGACACTGCAGTCCAACACCACCTGGAGACTCAGCGTTGGGAACCCCCTTGAACATGGGCTGCCTGACCCATCCTACTCTGCTTAGGAAGACTGACGAGATGACAATGAACTCCAAGAAGAGATGGGGTGGGTCTTATAAAATGAAGGGAGAAGAGAGAACCGAGGGAACCGTCTGACCCCTTGAATGTGAAGAGCCTAGTCATCACACACCTTGGAGAAGGAGAATGGAACTATGAGCTCAGGGGAATTTCCCACACTCAGGTGCAGTTTCCTTTTTACTGAGCTCTCTTTTTCAGAACCCTACAGGAATTGTTTGGTTTCCTTGAGGATGGAGCCATAGATAGTTCAGTGTCAGAATATCTGTTTTGCTTGCAGAAGGCCTCGGGCTCCCTCCCTGGCAGCATCTCCAGGTAGGGCTGGGAGAGACTCCTGACTGCAACCATGGAGAGTTGCTGCCAGTCAGTGTAGACACTAGTAAGTAAGATGGGCCAGGGGTCTGACTCAGCTGAAGGAAACTTCCTAGTTTCCTACACCACATCTCATGCCCACAGCCTCTGTTATATCTCTTCTTGCTGCCAGCCTTTCATATGTACATATATCTGGGAAGAGTACAGAGGGAGGACTCTGAGACAGGAGACCTTTTTCCTCTCCAAGGTTCCAGAGATCACAGATAAGAGAAGAGTATTTTAAATCAAGTGTCCCCTTGAGCGGCGGGGGGGGGCGTTGCCCAATAAATCTCTAAGGTGTTGGGGGGCTAGAAGAGGGGACCCCAAGGCCTTGAAGACCCCTGCAGAAAAAGGGAGAATTGGGTGCCCACCCCATAGACAACTAGATAGAGTGGGGTGAAAATTGGAAAAAAGCAGCCCCCTGACCTTGTAGAACTTCCCTGCACTGGAGAGCTCCCCCACGTGGGGGAGGGAGGAGGGAGGTATGTAGGGGGCACCCCATACATCTTCAGGATGTCTGAATGGGGGAGAGCAGGGAGGGGAGAGGGGGCAAACAGAAGAGCATCCCTGAACACTGCATACCGCCCCTGCACATGGGAGGGAAGAGAACAGCGCGCACCCTGCCCCACACATGCCCACGTGTGGGGTGAAATTAGAGCAGCAGCCACCGCCCACTGGCCTTGGCGAGAGCTCCCCCCACCCCTGACATTGTGGGTGGGTTGCAGGGCAGTAGGGAGCCCCCTCCACCCCCACACCCACCCCAGTGGGGGGCAGAGGGAGGGGATATGGGGCCTGTCCACTGTGTGGGGCTGGGCACCCCATAGATGGGCAAGGGGGAATGCTCCCCTGCCGGCCTCCTGGCCCCGCATCCTCCCTCTGGGGAGGAGGTGCTTTCCGCAGAGCACTATGACATGATAAGCTGCCAAAATCCCCTCTTCTTCTCAACTATTAATAGTTGAGATGGAGGTATTGACTATTGGTGAGAGAGGAGGGGGTGGTCAGGACCCGAGAGATGCAAGGGTAGTTAAATCGCAAACCGTCTCCTTAAGAGATAGCAGGTTGTCAATTCTGGCCTGTTTTATTGTGAAAAGATGGCATTAAATGAATGAAATTTCTCCTATGATTTCTAATCTTCCAGATTAGCTGTGATACATTAGGTGTCATTTCTCTGGCACTGACAACTAGAACGAGCACGTTGCAAAGAATGTGTGTGGCAAAAGCAGCCCTATTTGGCTGAACGCCTCCATTTTGAGCAAGCAAATATCAGCAGAGGCTTCTGCCTTGAAGTTTGTGAACACTTTATTTGCTATAAACTCCGGGCTTTATTCACCCATCACTTCTGGAGCTCTGGCCTGCTATGTTCCAAATTACCCAACTCAGTGAGCCCTTTCTCACGAGTGGTGAGAAAGGGCTCGAGAGAAAGCAGGGAAGAAGGCTGCTTGCACTTACCTCCCCACAGACCACCCCTCTTCTCTTACTAGGCAGATGGATTGCCCACTCAGATGATTGCTGATTGCACCTGGCAGTGCGGAGAGCTGAGGGCTGGGAAGTGTCGTCCTGCCTCCGAACTCCCATCAAGAGGGTGTGGTGCTTGTGGGAATTGTGGGGATTCCCCCGACACCAGCCAGGGACCCTGCAGTCTGCAAGCAGCCAGGACTTGCAGATGACCAAACATGCTCTTTTAACCTCATTTTGCAGGAGTGCTCCCCAGCCAGGTTTGCCACTGTGGTAGCAGCAACCATTTGCCTTCTCATGAGCAACCAAGAGCAGGTTGGGCTGCTTGTGATATCAGCCTCTGTATGTTAGGGCTGTCAATGATTCAGGATTTATCTTTAGGTTTACACACCACCTTTCATAAAAAATTATCCCAAGGCAGTTTACAAAAGTCAGTACAATAAAACTCCACAAAATCACATTAAAATATTAAGATAAATTAAACACATATACAAACATAGCACACCAAAAACAGAATAGAGCAGCCGGAAAGGAAAGACTGGCAACCCTAAGCGGTAAAAGCTTGAACAAATAAAAATGTTTTCAGTTGGTTTTTTAAAGCAGACAAAGACACCAGAGATCAGACACCTACCAGGAACATTTTCAGACAGCAGGCTTTACAACAAGTTCAAATTTGCCCTGCTCCCAAATGATGCAACAAGTGGAACTTTTTTTTCCCCCAGACATAAATCAGGCTACACTCTTAATGTTCTATGAAAAACCCGAATAATATCTGGAGTGATACTACCCGGTAGCTTGCAGGGACTTCATTGTAAATCTGGCCGATATGTGAACACACATCCTCCATTCAGGATGAGAAGCAAGCTAAAAGCCCTATCTTCAAATGCTCCAGGAGAGCACTCCAGAGCCTGGGGGCAACAACCGATAAGACCCTGTCCCATGTGCACAACAGTCAAGCATGGAGCAAAACCCCCTCCAGTGACCTTGTTGGGTGGGCAGAAACCCTTGAGAACAGGCAGTCCTTCAGACATCCAGGGTGGCAGGCCCAAACCATTAAGGGCTTTAAAGGTAATGAGCACTTTGCACTGGATGCAAAACAAATTGGCAGCCAATGCAGCTCTTTCAAAATAGGTATAATATGCTCCGAGTGAGCAGTTCCAGATAGAACCCTAGCCACTGCATTCTGCACCAACTAAAGTTTCAGAATATTCTTCAAGGGCAGCCCCATTTAGAGTGCATTGCAATAATCCAACCTGGCTACCAGGTTTCTCCCAGGCAAAGTGTGCTCCAAACATTCATACTTTGAGTATGGTGGTATTTCCCTATTACATCACATTTTGGAGTTCTTCAATTTCCAGTCTCATGTGCAGTGCATGTTTTAGGGATAGTCTCATACAGACTCACTATGGAAACAATGCTCTGTAAGAAATAGAAATATGACATCTAAAACACACCCAGACATGTTGCCATTCTTTAGGAGGGATTTTGCATTGCCACTAGGTGTTACTTTTGGGAAACACAGCAAAAAGGAATATTTATTTCCTTTTCTCTTCCCATCCTGTGAAAAATGTGAAAGTGTAATCTTCCCATCCTGTGAAAAATGAGAAGATAATTTTCATATGCATTCTGTAGCAAATAAAAATTATGATATTTTTAAAGGCAGTCATTTTTTCCATTTATGTGGCCCCATTGAACAAATATAATTCTAATATTGATAGAGAATTCAATCCAGATTGTCAGAAACCTTGGGGGGGGAAATGAGTGGCTTAGTATATTCAAGGAGTTAAATAACTAAAAATCAATAATTAAAATTTAAACAAGTTCTGACTGCTGAGTTCCATAATATTCTTATGAAACACACTGGTCAATTGAGCACAGCACCCAAACTTCTGCAGTGCCACTTCCACAAATTTATTGTCTAGAGTAGGGATGTGCATGGAACCGGTTTTCCTGGTTCGGCTCAAATCTGGATAGGATTCAAGCCGCCCCAGGCAACTTGAGCTTGATCGAGCCAGACCCAGTCCAGTCTGGTCATTGAGACGTATGAGCTGGCTCATGAGCGAGGGGTATAATTGTAAGGTGAATCTGGCAAGGATTTGCCTTTACAAGTAAAGGACTTTCATATGAACATAAGAACATAAGAACAGCCCAGCTGGATCAGGCCCAAGGCCCATCTAGTCCAGCATCCTGTTTCATACAATGGCCCACCAGATGCTGCTGGAAGCCACAGAAAGGAGTTGAGGGCATGCCCTCTCTCCTGCCATTACTCCCCTGCAACTGGTACTCAGAGGCATCCTGCCTTTGAGACTGGAGGTGGCCCACAGCCCTCCAACTGGTAGCCATTGATAGACCTCTCCTCCATGAAGTCATCCAAACCCCTCTTAAAGCCATCCAGGTTGTTGGCTGTCACCACATCCTGTGGCAGAGAGTTCAACAAGTGGATCATGCATTGTGTGAAAAAGTACTTCCGTTTGTTGGTCCTAGACCTCCTGGCAATCAATTTTTGGAGTGACCGCTGGTTCTAGTTTTGTATGAGAGGGAAAAGAATCTCTCTCTCCACTTTCTCCAAACCATGCATGATTTTATAGACTTATATCATGTCTCCCGGCAGTAGTCTTTTTTCTAAACTAAAAAGCCCCAGGTGTTGTAGTCATGCCTCATAAGAAAGCTACTCTAGGCCCCTGATCATCTTGGTTGCCCTCTTCTGAACCTTTTCCAGTTCTACAATGTCCTTTTTGAGATGTGATCACCAGAATTGTACACAGTACTCCAGGTGTGGCCACACCATAGTTTTGGGGCATTATAATATTAGCCATTTTATTTTCTATCCCCTTCCTAATATTCCCTAGCATGGAAATGGCCTTTTTCACAGCTGCCACACATTGAGTCGACACTTTCAATGAGCTGTCCACCACAACCCCAAGATCCCTCTCCTGGTCTGTCACCAACAGCTCGGATCCCATCAGCATATACTTGAAGTTGGGGGTTTTCGTCCCAATGTGCATCACTTTACATTTGCTAACACTGAACTGCATTTGCCATTTTGTCGCCCACTCACCCAGTTTGGAGAGATCCTTTTGGAGCTGCTCACAATCCGTTTTGGATTTCACTACCCGGAAGAGTTTGGTATCATCTGCGAATTTGGCCACCTCGCTACTTACCCCTGCTTCTAGATCATTTATAAATAAATTAAAAAGCACCGGACCCAGTACAGATTCCTGGGGGACCCCACTTCTTACTTCCCTCCATTGTGAAAACTCTCCATTGATACCTACCCTCTGTTTCCTGTCTTTCAACCAGTTAGCAATCCACACATGTACCTGTCCCCTTATCCCATGACCGCTAGGTTTCCTCAGGAGTCTTTGATGAGGAACTTTGTCAAAAGCTTTTTGGAAGTCCAGGTAGACTATGTCAACTGGATCACCTTGATCCACACACTCGTTGACACCCTCAAATAAGTCCAAAAGGTTGGTGAGGCAAGATTTACCTTTGCGGAAGCCATGCTGGCTCACTCCCAGCAGGGCCTGTTTTCTAGGTGCTTTACAATTTTATCCTTGAGGATGCTTTCCAGCAATTTGCCTGGAATGGACGTTAAGCTAACTGGCCTGTAATATCCCGGATCACCACTGGGTCCCTTTTTGAAAATCAATGTTACATTTGCTACTCTCCAGTCCTCTGGTACAGAGCCTGATTTCAGGGATAAGTTATATATTTTAGCAAGGAGGTCGGCAATTTCACATTTGAGTTCTTTGAGGACTCTTGGATGGATGCCATCCAGCCCTGGTGATTTGTTAGCTTTCAGTTTTTCCAGACAATTTAGAACATCATCTCTTGTCTCTTCTATCTGACTCAGCTCTCTAGCCTCCATCCCTTAAAAGCCTAGTTCAGGAACAGGTATATGCTCAGTTTCCTCTGCCGTGAAGACGGATGCAAAAAACTCATTCAGCTTCTCTGCAACCCCCATATCCTCCTTAATAATCCCTTTCACTCCCTCATTGTCTAATGGCCCAACCGCCTCCCTGGCAGGTTTCCTGCTTCTGATGTACTTAAAGAAGTTTTTGTTATTCCTTTTGATACTTTTGGCTAAATGTTCCTCAAACTCTCTTTTTGCCTCCCTTATTGTCACCTTGCATTTCTTTTGCCGGAGTTTGTGTTCCTTTCTGTTCTCTTCATTTGGACAGGCCTTCCAATTTCAGAAGGAAGTCTTCTTCCCTTTTATGGCTTTCTTGATGGTACCCGTTAGCTATGCTGGCATCCTCCTGGACTTAGTGGTACCTTTCCTCCTTTTGGGTATACAATCTAACTGGGCTTCTAGTATTGTGGTTTTGAGTAAACTCCATGCACTCTGGAGCGAAGTGACTCTCCTGATTTTCCCTTTCAGCTTTCTTTTCACCATACTCCTCATTTTGGAGAAGTTTCCTCTTCTGAAATTCAAAATGTATGTGTTAGACATCCTTGGTGATTCTCTCCCCGCATGTACGCTGAATTTGATGGCACTATGGTCATTGTTCCCTAAAGGGTCGATGACACTGACATCACGCACCAGGTCCTGGGTGCCACTCAGAATTAGGTCCAAGGTCACCTTCTCTCTGGTTGGTTCCATGACCAACTATTCTAGGGCACAGTCATTTAGCGTATCTAGAAATTTGACCTCATTGTCCTGACCTGACTGTGAATTTACCCAGTCTATTTGTGGGTAATTGAAGTCACCCATAATTACAGCCCTGCCTCTCCTTGATGCCTCCCTGATTTCCTCATGCAACTCCCGGTCACTGTTGGCGTTTTGATCCGGAGGGCGATAGTACGTCCCCAGTAGCACGTTCCCTTTCCGGCCTTGTATTGTCACCCACAGCGACTCCAGAGGACTCCAGTCCACTTAGGTTTTCAAGCTTGTTAGATTCTATCCCTTCTTTAATATACAGTGCTACCCCTCCTCCAAGGCGCCCCTCCCTATCCTTTCTATAGAGTTTATATCCAGGGATAACAGTGTCCCACTGGTTCTCACTGTTCCACCATGTTTCTGTTATGCCCACTATATCTATTTCTGCGTTAGCAACCAAGCACTCCAGCTCACCCATCTTGGCTCGGAGGCTTCTGGCATTGGCATATAAGCTCCTATACACTGAATCTCTCACCTGATGTATGCTATTCTTTTGACTCTTTGACCCGCTGGCACAGGCTCCCGTCTGCTCTTTATGTGGCTCTGCTCTGTCCCCTTGTGTTTTATCTGAATTCTTTGCAGCCTCACACTTTAAAGGATGGCTTTTGCCAAACAGGATACTGCCCAGCTCCCATTGGCTGTTCCCCAGGTGTTATTTTAAAAGCTGCTCTGTGACCTTTTTGATTTTAAGCGCCAGCAGTCTGGTTCCATCTTGGTTCAAGTGCAGCCCGTCCCTTTTGTACAGGCCTTGCTTGCCCCAAAATGTGTCCCAGTGCCTAACAAATCTAAACCCCTCCTCCCGGCACCAACTTCTCATCCATGCATTGAAACCCCTCAGCTCTGCCTGTCTCACTGTACCTGTGTGTGGAACAGGTAGCATTTCTAAGAATGCTACCTTGGGGGGTCCTGGACTCCAAAATGCTACCTATCAGCCTAAATTTGGCTTCCAGGACCCCCCGACTACATTTTCCCACATTGTTTGTGCCGACGTGCACCACAACAGCTGTCTCCTCCCCAGCACTGCCAAGGAGCCTGTCTAGACGCTGCGTAATGTCTGCAACCTTCGCACCAGGCAGGCAAGTCACTGTGCGGTCAACAAGCGGGTCACAAACCCATCTCTCTATACCTCTAATGATCTAATCACCCACTACAAGGAGGCCCCCATCCCCCAGAGGAGTATCTCCTGTGTGAGAGGATATGGGCTCATCATCCATGGAAGGATTATCTTCTAAAGGAGCATTTCCCTCTTCTTCAGACCGATGTCCTCCTTGCCCAAAATCTTCATTCTCCCTGACAGCAGAGGAGCTACCAGCCTTTGAGTGGGATGCCTCTATCACATCCCTGAAGGTTTCGTCCACATGCCTCTCTGAGCTTCTCCAGATCCTCCACCTTGGTCTCAAGGGAACAGATTTGTTCCCTGAGGACCAGGAGCTCCTTGCACCAAGCACACACCCATGACTTCTGCCCATGGGGCAAATAGTCATTCATGTGACACTCTGTGCAATACTCTGGGAAGTGCCCCTTCCCCTGCTGACTTTCTATCTTCATACTGTTTTTGTTGGCTGTTTACAGTATTTAGAGATAGTTTATTAGAAGTAGTTTATTATCTGTTTATTAGATAATAATAATTATCTAATTATCTAATAATAGCCTTTCCCAAGAATATGAAGGATACGAGGGAGGGATTTGTACTTATGTTCTCTTCTCCACCAGTCTCCTTATGATCACAGGGGTTTGTTCCAAACTCCCCCGCACACTTCCCGCTAAACTCCTGCAAAACTCCTATGTCCTGTTTGCTATCCCTGTTTGCTATGTTCTGTTCACTATGCTCTCGGGCCTTCACCTCTTATGTAGAGTAGCCTTCCAACTGAGACACAGGATGTGAGTCAAAGGAATGTGGGGCCTCTCCCAGCCCTAGCTGACTCCACCCCCCTCCAAAAAAGTAAATGCGGGGGGGGGGAGAAAAGGTAGTCTTTACCTTTTTTTAATGCAGCGGCAGAGGTGGCAAATGGAGCTCCTCCATTTTCAAGGGCAGTCTACACCACAATAATAGTTTGTTTGCACTGGGTGGAAAGGGTTTCTGGGATTTCCTTGCTGCACTTCTTTGGCGCTTTCTGGAAGCATATAGCTGAGTACTGTGATAAAGAGGTTGCTGGGCTGGAGTACACATGCCTTTTCTCACAGGAATTTGATAACTGAACTTGTAATTCTGTGTGCACACCTGGAAGGAAGTAAACTCCATTAAACTCAGCAGAACTTGCTTCCATATAATAATGAGGTAATGTAAACCGCTCAGAGACATAAGTTTTGGGCAGTATAAAAATATGTTAAACAAACAAACAAACAAACAGTTCAACAATCCCTGAAAAATGGTGCTGGGGGAGGGGAGGACAATTGAAAGGTCCTTTTAAAAATATGAGTGGAAAACAATGTAACAATCCTGTGAGGTAAACCCATCAGCACCCCACCCAGCAAACAGATTGTTCTCAAAGAATTTGATATCAGCCAAAGCATCCCACAGGGCATTAGAGCTATTATATTTAAAACAAAAATGACAATAACCCATCCTTTCCTACTTTGCAGAGAATACAGCAAGAGATAGCGACTGACACGATGACAAACATTATTCAAAGTCATCCTATTGAAATTAAAAGAGGAATACCTAATGTCCTTTTAATTTCAATGAGACTACTTTGAGTAAGCCATTATCCTACCAGCCATTAAGTGGAGGTCTGGGGCTTAAAGGGAAGAAGTCTACTCAGTCTGTGCTCAGAGTCTACATCACTTGTGTACAACTTTTAAAATATACTACTTTCTAGACTGAAGGAAAAAAGTCAGACATTAATAAGTATCATTAAAACATGCCACAACTTTATTAAACAAGGAAGAAGAACCAATGCCAGAAGAGCTCATATCAGCACCTCAGAGTTCTACTGTGTGGGGAGAGCTGCTGTTCAAGGCCTGTGTGACCCGAGTGAAGGAAGAAGAAAAAGAAGAAATAAGATCGCCTATAGGTTCCCATCTCGTAAAAGAGTTGGGATTTCACAAATTGGGGAACTTTTGTTCTCTAGGGGGCTCATTAAGCATAGTCACTATATATGACTCCTAGTATGAGTCACTATAATTCAGAGGGCTAAGGCCTACTTTTTCAGTCAGATTGGTTTAATGCCTACCACTATTTTTCTTAACATCCTAAAGAAAATTAAATTAAGTGCAGCTCCGTTCAGGAGTTTGAGTCTGGCCAGCGCTGCATTCACAGCGTGTCCAGGAGTGGTTCTTCCCTGCCTTAAAGGCTGAGGAGAGCCACTTCTGGTCGTGCTGCCAATGCAGCGTTGGCCATCCTACTACCGAATGGGGCTGCACAGCCCTGTTCAGGAGCTAGGTTAGGGCTGGTGCTGCGTTCACAGCACATCCTTTAAGGCAAGGAAGAGCCGCTGCTGGCTGTGCCACAAATGCAGCGGCCATTTAACTCCTGAACAGGGGCAGCACGGTGAACTCCTGAATTGACGTCAGACCCTGGGGTGTGTTGGGGCCGCGAGGTGCAGCCCGATTGGCGGTGGACTGGGTTTTTTGAACCCATTGACCCAATAGTAGCTCTGTCTCGGTGGGCTGGAGTCTTGGAGTTTTTACAAACCCTCCCCCCACCCTTCGAGGGGGATTGGGCTGAAAAGGATTAGGAGCCCAGTGAGTTCCATATCTGAATGCGGAGTTGAACTTGGTTCCTCTCTTCCTGGTCTTAGTCTGACTGCCAGGAAAATCACTGAATCTCTCCCAGTGTTCCCTGTAACAGGGATTCCCAGATGGTGTTCACTACAACTCCCAGCATCCTCAGCTGCAATGGCCTTTAGCTGGGGTTTATGGGAGTTGTAGTCAACACTATCAGCACTAAGTGCTGATAGTGACATAGCACTTAGCGCTAAGAGTGCCATCACATTGGAGAAATAAATGAGAAATAGGACAGAATAATGGGACATCAAATACCACCCATAGACTGGATTATTCAAATGTCTAAATGTGCAACCTAACTGCCATAGACAGTCAGACACAACTTAAACTTAATCCCAGGGATGCCAGGACTGTACCTAATGTAAGAATTGCAAAACCAGATGATAGTGTCATCCAATTCAGCAATGCTGTGAACCAGCAATGGGCAGCTTCAATTAACCACATATACTGGGTCAACTCACATTCAAATATAAGAGAGAGGCCAAATTCAGATCTAATAAATGACTGTGCCAAAATGATTACGCAGAACCAACTCAAGAATGTCGGGCACAGACTTAAACTAAAGAATTCCTGCGCAGATGCACCAGACACTCAAAGAGAAAACTTTCCAGATTAAATGGATTTAGTAACAGCAGCTGAAAGAAGGAAAAAGACAAAAGATGTCACATTCCAAAAGCGGAACACATTTAAAACATAATGAAAGAGGCTCAATAGGAATGTGCTAAGAAGGAGAAAAGGTATAAAATCAACATCACCATAGACCACCAACAGCAGCTCCCAGGCTGTAGAAAAGAGTCACACCCAGCCCCAACCCAAAGATGCCAGGGAGGGAACCAAGAAGCATCTGCATGCAGGTGCCCCTCCCAGAATGACCCCCAAATGAAGCCAGGGTAGACCACGCCCAGCAAAGGGAACAATCCATATCTGCTGCCACAAGACCAGCACTTATCTATTAACTAACTAACTCTCTCCACACACACACCCCGACAATATTTCTACCCATAACAATTACTCCCTAGCATAGGATAACAAATGCTCCATATTTTTTTTTAAAAAAAACCCACCCCTTTTTCATTGTATTTTATTATTGTTATTCTCTATTTATTTATTTTAAATGTGATAAGCAAAACTAGCAGGGAGGGTTTTACTTAATACTTAAATTAAGCACAGCTACAAGTTACAAATCCATGTAAAAGAAGAAAGATAAAAGAAAGGAAGAGCAGAACATGAGAAACTCAAGGTCAAAAAGGAATTATCCAACCCTATAGACAAAAACCCAGCAAAGCAGAGGCAGCCTCCAAGATGAGCTGCCGATTGAAAATGAAAATTGCCTTTGAACTCTAACCCCATTGGAACTCATTACATGTACTAAAAGACATGTAGAAAAGGTGATCAGGTTAACGCAATGTACAAGACAATGACTTTTCCAAAAAACTCCTAAATAAACTCAGCAATCATGGGACAATGGAGCAGATTCAAAGGTGGAGGGAAGAAAGACAATTTGGAATAGGTAACAAATGATAGGAATACAAAAGAGGGGGTTGAAAATGAGGATTGCCAATATTATAAAAACTAAATTTATGCTGTAATTTGGCTGCAAAAATTTACACTGCAACAAATTGAAAAAAGTCCATTCAATTAAATACACAATAGGTTGCCAAAATATGGGAAATAGCAACTGCAGCTGCACAAAATTGCTTATAATAGATCCCAGACACTAGACAACAGATCATTTGTGTGTGTGTATTATAACTACAAGATATAGTGTATTATAAATCCCACCAGAGCAAGCAAACAGTGAATCAGGGACTTTCCTCTGAGTACTACAGATCAGGGCTTCTAAAATTATTCAGATAAGAATACCAGCGCAAACTAGCTCAAAGAAACCAAGCAATAATTATTTACGAGGGGGGGGAAACACTGATGCTGAGAGCTAAGCAATTAGCTCAAGACCAGTGATGGTAGGTGTGTGTGGTTTTGTTTTTAAGAACTTGGTACTTTAAGGCAACAGCAAATAACAGCCAAGCATACACAGCTGGGGAACTCTAAGGCTTAGAGTTATCCAATTTGCCCGATTTTGAAGCAACAACCATTTGAAGCATTTTTAAGTAGGGATGTGCGAAACGTTTCGGGTACAAAACATTTTGTACTCGAAACAGGTCGTTTAGGTTGTTTTGTAGACAAAACGCCCATTTTCCAAAACCAAAAGTTTTGTACACAAAACAAAACATCCCTGTTTCAGCTACAAACTGTTTTGTTGTTTCAGACCTCCATTTGGTGGTGATCTCTGAGTCAGTCTCCATTTTGTGTTTGACATCTCTTTGGATTTCCCACCTTCAAGCCTACCGATTAGTGACCTAAAGCATGGGCTGACCTGCTGATGATTCCCTTCTTGTTCCCCATTGGCTCTTTTGCCTCTTGCCACTCTTTACTGACCCCACATTGGCCTGGGAAAGGGTCGAAGAAGGGGCAAGGGTGGGGAGAGTTCAAGGAGGGGTTTTCAATTCATTCAACAAGTTAGTTACTCATTCGCCATTCTGCCTTTCTGCCTCATTGAAGAGAGAGAGAGAGAACTAGTTTGCATTGCATGGCATGCCTCAAGTTGCCATGATGCCATGCCATTACCTATGCCTGCTCGCCTTGTTGCCATCCTACTATGGCTACTGCATGCCATCCTGGGAATAGATTTATCTGCTGCATTGCTTTTTTGTTCCAGAAGAATTTTTTTCACCACCTTGAGAGATGCCATGCCATTGCCTATGACTGCCTTGTTGCCAGCCTGAGCCCAACCTGTAGATTCTCTGGTAGCATATGAGATTTTCAATGACAGAATCCATGAATCCACTCTCATATGCTACCAGAGACTCTACACTCAAAACATTTCAGAAACAACAGAACCCAGTAGCCCATGGGTTAGCAACTCATGGGAGTGGTTGTCACCATATGTGCTCTATGCTACCACTCGCTCTGGGCCACCACAGTGCCCCCCAAGTGCAATTATGGGGCTGCTGAAACCTCCATCATTCCCTATGGGGAAGAAACTTAAAGACACATAAACTCCATTAAATCTTTAAAAATCAGCCCTCTGCCCAATTCCTTTGAAATAATTCTGGCAGCTTCCTTGCCCCACCCTACTCACCTCTGGGCCACCCCCTTTACCCATGACATGAAGCTATACTTTTGCTGAAACCTCCATTATTCCCTATGGGAAATATCTTAAACTTCAAAAATCACCAAAAATCAGCCCTTTGCCCAATTCCTCTGAAATTTGTGTGGTAGCTTCCACCCATTAGACACTATGACCCCCACCCACTAGTTTTGGCCCAGAGCTGTTTTTTAAAAAATCCAGAACATTTCAGATTTTGCCATTTTGAACAAAGAACAAAATTTGGGCCAAAAACAAAACAGGGGGGGGAATGCACAACACTATTTTGAAGCCCCAGAATACTGGGGAAGGTGCTGCTGAGCAGGGGAAAGAAATAGAAAGAAAGACAGCAGAGTAGCTTGATGTTTGGGAAAAGATACTGAGAATTTTCCTGCATCTCTGGTTGCAAAATGAGGTGAAGCCAGCAGATAGATTGAAGAAAGATGTGCTCGTTGAATGGCTGCCTCTCATGCAGCTGTTAAAGGTGCACATGATGCAAGAACAAATGAGCAGCCCCTACAACCTAAAGGTAGAGCTGCCATTGACAAAACAGTACTGCTCAGTCAGAGCTGGATGATGAGTCCCTACTACCCGCCAAATTATTCCCAAAGTACTACTTTTAAGGGGGGGAAAGATAAAAAAAGAAATAAAATTGACCTTTAAAAAGCTACTCTATAAAGATAGGAAAGTATTCTGTACTAGCCAGATATTTTGTAAGAGTAAAGAGGATGGAGGGGGAAAGTGAGGGGGTGTGTGTTTAACTTGGCAATATACTTAAGCTGTCACAATCATCTCTTTAGGTATACCCAGTTCATGTGCAATGATCATCCTGCTGCCTTTGTCCCAGAGATTGGCCAAAAGGCAAGAGAGCCAGCCTGCTTGAAATGAAAAACTAAAATCAATTACTCATCAAATTTTAAGGGGAAAAGGAATCAGTTGGAAGGAGCACAAAAATGCTCAACTATTTGTAACTTGTTTAACTGTGAAAGCAAGAAGTGAACCAGAGAGAAGTAGAAAGCAGCAGTACAAAATTTAATTATATAATTAATTCTTAAAGGGACAAGAGAAACCAGATTAAAGTACAGGCAAAAAAGTAAAAGTGCTTGTATAGGGACAATGGAAGAATAGTAACAGTACTTAATAACAATTGTAATTGACCATTTTAAAGGACTAGGCAAACTAATTGATTTGCGAAGAAAGCAGAGGTGTATCTAGGGTAAATAGCGCCTAGGGCAAGTACTGAAATTGCACCCCTGTCCAAGCATCTGACACCCATCTTTCAGATAACTTTACCATAATATCAGCTCAAAAACACAAGTCAGGCTTGTTAATCTTTTAATATTTCAAAAACTATTTAGCAGTGGACGTAGCCAGAACAAAAAATGCTGGAAAACTACAAATTGTAGTATGCTGGGGCTCATGAAATGCCCAAATGTTATGTGGAGGTGTACTTGGAAAACTAAACAGAAGTGCCTGTCTAATTCTCTACTATGCATTGTAGCATCACTATTACATAAGTTTTAAAAATAAAACTTATCACAAGAAGCAAAGTAAAAGCAAATGAATACAATCCTAGCTCATAAGCTTCAGCTCAGTATTCACAAGCCCTGATTCTCTGTACATAGTGCCAAACTGAATATTTGTACAGTGACTTATATTATATTAAATTTACTTATTTTTTACCTGTAGCCCCTTCGGGGGGCTTTCTAAATGCCATGGGGGGGTCTCCAAAGGTTCCCCCTCATCCTGCCAGCCTCTTAATTCACCGCAGCAGCCCGTTCTGGGCTGATTTTCGGGCCTGTTCAGGCCTGCAAAGATTGGCATGGTGGTCATTTTGGAGGCTGTCACGCATGCTCAAATGGCCTCTGTGAGGCCTGGCAAGGCCTAGGGCCTCACAGGGATCATTTGAGCATGTGCGGTAGCCATTTTTTAAAATAATCTTTTTTTTAAAAAATGCCCACCGAAAACAAAATGGCCACTACACATGCTCAAATGGCCTCTGAGATGCCTGGCATGGCCTAGGGCCTTGCAGAAGTCATTTGAGCATGTGCAGTGGCCATTTTGTTTCACAGCCATTTTTTTAAAAAAATTATTTTGAAAAATGGCACACACACCCTTCAGATGGTGCCCGGGGCACGTGCCCTACCTGCCTCACCCTAGATATGCCACTGGAAGAAAGAGCAGGGGAGTGACCAAATTAAGGGGCAGAGAATCAATGAAGGAAGAAAGCAATAGAACGGAAAGTAATAATGTTTATGAAGTTTAAGGGGGGGGAGGGAAACCTATTGAAGTGCAAGAAAAAGAGCACAAAAGTGACTTAATTTAAGCAATAATGAAGCACCAAACCATATGGGCAAGAGCCCAGAACTAAAGCAGCAGCTTCCTTGGAACCAATGAAAAGTGGAGTCACCACCACCATCAAAAAGAAAGCCTTCACCGCTGAATCACTGCCACAGCCCAGTCCCTTCACAGCTGAAGATAGCTGCTGCTCTCCCCGCTTCAGTAGCTGCTAAAGGACTGAGAAACAGCAAACTTGCTTACCGCCTGCCCACAGATCAACTGAAAAACAGAGCAAAGGAACCGACTATTTATGCAGCCGCTCCCTGCACATGATTGGTCCACCAGTGTCATGTGCTGAGGGCTAAGGACTAAAAAGTCAGCCCACGTGCCTGTCTCTTTGGCCAGACCTGCAACTCTGTCCCCCACCGTATCTCATATCTCTGCTAATGCAGCAAAAGGGGTGGGGAGAAGTTATGTAGTAAACAGAAACTTCTTAAATGGGAATTTTAAGAATTTCCTAAATAGAGAATTCCCGCCCCCTGCAATAATGAACTAAAGCTATAAATGCAGGTGATGGCTGCATTTACCTGGAGACTCTTGATAGCTGAGTCTCCAGGTGCAGTATTCAGAGGAGGCTCCTCATTTGGGGCAGAGGGGTCATTGCCCCCCTCCTTGCCAGCCCCACATTCTTGCCAGCCCCACATTCTCTCACCAAATATATCATCTCTTTCTCTCTGTCTTTCCTTCTGTGTGTCTGTCTCTCTTGCTTGAATGTTGCTTTTATTATTTATTTGTTCGATTTTTAGACCGCCCTTACAAAATAGCTCAGGTTGGTTCACAAACATCAAAGACCCTTTAAAACAATGTAAGAGCACTGGAAGGCCAGGCCGAACAGGTAGGTCTTTAGGGCTCTCCTAAATTCCAATAAAGAATTCAAATTCCGGATGTCTGCAGGGAGCGCATTCCACAGTCCAGGAGCGGCTATAGAGAAGGCCCGCCTCTGGGTCGCTTTTGCAATGGAAGATCATTGAGATACCTTGAGAGAACTCATACAGCCACCAAGAATCCAATTTGTGTTTGGACTTGCTGTGTATGAGTTCTCTCAATGAATCCTTATAAAGATCTATATATATATCTATATATATATATAGATATATATATATACACAGACCAGAAAAGTTACTCTGATATAGACTTGTTAAAAGGACAGTAAATGAAAAAAATCGGGGGGGGGACCATTAACCTCACCAGCTTGGGCCTGGGGGGAGTTGTGGCTCAACCCACCATGCCCCCAGACCCACTTTGGGGGGCTCTGGCACCCCCCAAAGGGGAGGGACTGCAGCTGCCTCAAATCCCCATTATTCCCTATGGGAGAAATGCAAAAATTGGAAAAATCTTCAGGTTTTGTGCCCCTAGTTGCTCTACATAAGGAGTAATGGGCCATTTTGAGTCCCTATTATACCCTATGTAGAACCTTTTAGAACTGGTTCGAATTCAAACTGAACCGGGGGCATTTGAGCAAAACCAAAACCGAACCTACCCACCATGGTTCGAAGCTGGTTCAAATACAAACCAAACAGGCCAAGCCGGTTTTGTGCACATCCCTATTATGAACTTCAGTACTGCTGCAAGGGTTGCTATGATAACATAATGTAACAATATGATGTTTGGAGGGAATTGAAGAAATTGGGACAACTTATAGATTGGAGTATTAAGAACTACTGTCAAATGGTGATTGGTGCATACTCTCATTGTTACTAGTTATATGGTCTGATGCTTGACCTTTACTATAATTGGGTAACTAGTTATGTTATAAGCTCCTGATTAGAGGGAACTTTACAATCCTTACTTTGCATAATGCTGTTAATTTGTTCTATCATGATTGGTTCAGAGAGTGTGCTGTGAGCGCCTAATTGGTGGGCGTATGTTTGCATTAAGATCTGTAACTGTATAAAGTACTCTTGCCAAGACTACTAGGTGTGCAGGCACCAGCATGTTGTGATAATAAACCTTGAACCTGATGGATGGTGTGGCCTCTGCTCATTAAAACCAACTCCTGGAGATTTCTCTGACATACCATAGTGGGGTGGTTGGGTCAGTGCCACTGAAGCAACTGGTTTTGTTTTTCAAGATGAAGGGCCAGCCGAGAATGCCTCCGAGCATGTGTTTATTTATTTTTATTTAACATACTTTTATACCCCCAAAAAACATATGTCTTTGGGTAGTTTACAACAGAACAAAATAAATTTCTCTTTGCCACCCACTCAGTCACCTCAGCCAGAGAGGTTTCCCTCCACTTGTGGGATGAGAGGAAATGCTCCTTCCTTCTAGGGCAGAGGGTACATGTGTCTTCTCCTTGAGAAGCTTGAGCCAGGAACCTTGTGCAAGAAGGAGCAATGTGTGTTAATGTTGTTTCTCCCTCCACAGCCCTCGACCACACTGCTGCTGCTCCTGTCCCCACCACCCCTCTGTCCCTGCAGATTTCCTTTCCTTTTTCCTTCATATCCCTCTCTTCCTTCCAGCCCAACCTGTCCCTCTGGCGTTGCTATGGAGCAAGGCATTTCCAAGGCGTATATTCCAGGCAGCACCTGTGGCTGAAGCTGCCTCTGTTCAGTCTCCAGCCAGGCATGCCCACAGGGAGGGAGAAGACCTCCCCCCACCCCCACACAGACACTCACAGGGAGAAAGGGACCAGGATGAAGTGGGGCTAGGGGAGGCAGGAGAGAGCCTTCTCTGCTGTCCATCATCCCTGAGCATCCTCCTGCCTGGCTGGATGGCTGCTGCTCCCGTCCCTCTGCAGTTTGGTCCCACCGTTGTGTTTTTTTGTTTTTTTGTTTTTTGTTTTTTGTTTTGCACAACAACAAATCCATCACTCCCCCCACCCACTGTCCTAACCACATTAGGTCCCTCCATTCCCGCTTCTGCAAATCCCCCTCTTTCCTGCATCCTAGTTGTCTCCTTGCTGGAATCTTCCAGGGGATTCCAGCTTCTTTCCAGGGGATTCTTCCTTCCCCAAGGGATTCCTGCCCTGCCTACGCCACTCAGTTCTTCCATATCAAATCCTCTCCTGCACCAGTGATATTTCTCAAAGAATGTGAGAAAAAGCTCTTTTAAAGCCATCTAAACAAGTGGCCATCACCACATCCTATGGCAGCAAATTACACACATTAATTATAGATTGTGTAAAGTGCTTTCTTTTGGCTATCCTGACTCTCCATTTTTTAGTATTATGAGAGAGGGAGAAAAAGAATCTCTCTATTCACATTCTCTACAAAATGTACATTTTGTAAACCTCTGTAATATCCGCCCTCGGTTGCCTTTTTTTTTTTTTTTTGTAAACCCAAGAGCCCCAAACACTTTAACTTTCCTTGTAGGGAAGTTGTTCATCTCTCTATTCACATTCTCTACAAAATGTACATTTTGTAAACCTCTGTAATATCCACCCTTGGTTGCCTTTTTTTTTTTTTTTTTGGTAAACCCAAGAGCCCCAAACACTTTAACCTTCCTTGTAGGGAAGTTCTTCAGGCCCACTGGTAAAACTTTAGAACATTATTCCATTTGTATGATAGGTGGTGCTCCTTCCAGACAGTGTTTACTTCATCAAAATTAGTATCAACAATTTAAAAAATCAATCAGACTCAGATCGGCACCCCTTCTTGAGGGTCCAGTTCCGTTTGAGTCTGAATTGGTTGAAAAGCACCCTCCCCCGCCCCTTGCTCTTTGGGACTGTACACACATCTTATTTATTTATTATTTCTCTATGTGAACCGCTTGGAAAACTTTTGTTGAAAAGCGGTATATAAATATTTGTTGCTGTTGTTTATGCAAAGCCTCATGCTAGCTTCTTTATCTTTCTCTTATTTGCTCCTTTATCTTTATCTTTCTCACATCTCTTGAGGGTGAAAGAGAAGGAGGGGCATTATTGCTTCCAAATAAAACAAGACATTTTAACTGAAATTACTAATTGGACAACTTCAAACGTACCCTATTTGAAATGTATGTGTCTTTAATGCAGAAATATGTCTTTATTTTTCAAGAATTCTGAGTTTATTGCCTTGACATGGGCAACCTAAAAGGCACAGCCTGGAAACTAGGCCAATCCAAAATAGACAAGTAGCTCCACCACGCTATAGTCCTTTTGTCAGTTTTTGTTTGCTGTTGGATTGTTATAGGGATGTGCACGAATTTGATTTTTTCATTTCAATTTGTACCTGAATTGAACAACTCCCAATTTGTTTTGGGTCCGAATCTCCCCCCCCTCCCAAATCACCCCAGATTCTATTTGTACCCAAATTTTCTGAATCAATTCAGGGCAAAAAAAGGGGTCCTGGGGGCAAAAGAGTGGGATGGGTGATATTGCCCAATGGGTGCTTACTACCACCCAAATTTCAAAGAAATTGGTGAAAGGGGTTATTTTTAAAGAATTTCTGAAGTTTGCGCATCTTTAAGCTTTTCCCCATAGAGAATAATGGGGAATTTCAGCAGCCCCATAACTCCACTTGGGGGGTACCAGGTGACCCAGAGTGGGGTGGGATGTAGTGCATATAGGTGCCAACCACTCCCCAAATGACAAGCCCATGGGGCACTGGGTTTTGTTGTTTCTGGGGTGTTCTTCTGAGAGTAGAATCTCTGGTAGGAAATGAGAGTGGATTCAACATTGAATCCACTCTCATTCCTACCAGAGAACCTACTCTCAGAAGAAAACCTAGTGCCCCATGGACTTGTGGGTTTGGGGGTGGTTGGCACCCTATGTGAACTATACCACCACTCACTCTGGGCCACCCTGGTGTCCCACAAGTGGAGTTTTGTGGCTGCTGAAATTCTCCATTATTCCCTATGGGGGGAAAGCTTTAAGACACACAAACTTCAGAAATTCTTTTAAAATCACCCCTTCCACCAATTTCTTTGAAATCTGGGTGGTAGCAGGCACCCATGGGCACTACCACCTGATGCACTCTTCTGCCCCCCAAAAACCTTTTTTCTGCCCCAAAGACATGCCAACTGCAAAAAAATTTTAAAATTACACTTTTGCCCAATTTCTTTGAAATTTGGGAGGTAGCTTCCTTGCACCCATTGGCCACTACCACCCAACCCACTTTGGCCACAAAATGGAGATCTGAATCTCCGATTTTTTCGGGTCCAAATCTGGGTTGATTCGTTTTGTACCCAAATCTGGACAATTGAGAACAGGGGTGATTTGTTTTGTCTACAAATCACCCAAATCAGCTAGATTCGGATACAAATCATTTTGTATCTGAATTGTTCTGCACATCCCTAGTTGGTTATTTTGTTTTTTACCTTACTCATTTGTGTTATACGTTGTGTGTATGTGTGGTAGTAATATTGAAAGGAGAGGTCCTCGGCGTAAGTTCTTTGGACAGGTTTGTGATTTATGTGGTTTAACCTAATGCACAGCCAGACAGTAAAAGATTAGTCAGTGTCTACAGACGTTGGATAACAAAGGGCCCCCTATATAAATAGCAAAACAACTGTTCCTTCAGTGTGCAGAGTGGTAAATGGTAAGCAATCCCCAAATAATTCCATTTTAACAGCAATGCCTTTTGTTTTGCAGTGAAGAAGAAGAAGAAGAAGAAGAAGAAGAAGAAGAAGAAGAAGAAGAAGAAGAAGAAGAAGAAATTTACAAGAATAACAAAAGCATTTGATTGGCAGTACATACATGTGAAAGGATCTTGAGATTGCAGTCGATGGCAGGTTGAACATGGGTGAGCAGTGTGATGCAGCCACAAAAAGGACTGATGCAATTTTAGGCAGCATGAAGAGAACTAATGCTGGGTCACACGATTATGAATTGGGTAGGAGAAGACTCCTACCCAAGTACAGGAGCTGTGCGCACACTCCCATATTCTGCTTGTGTGCCAGTTAGGGTTGGAGGTGCCAGCAATGTTTGAGGTACCAGCAGCAGCTGAGTTGGAGCGATCCTTCCATCCCAGCAGCTGCATCCAGATCTTTAATGGCACTTTCCAGATTACAAGCTGTTCAGCAGTAAAATACTTCAGCTTGGCAGGATTGTTTTGAAAACATAAATAGCTTGTGCCGTGCAACCCTCCTACAACGGGAAAACACAGCTATTATTTTGTTACACACATGCAACGTTGTAGGGCTCAAACCTGAAACAAGGCATTGGAAATGTGAACAGCACCTTGCTGACAGCACAGGGACTGTGATGTCAAAACACAGAAAGTATGAAAGCACACTTCATAGACAGTAGTGACACTGTTGTAGCGTGTAATTGGGAAAGTGCCAACGAGACAGGGTGAAAGCCCTCTGGCCCAGCTGCAGCTGAGCACACGATCACTGCCAGTGCCTCTGAACTTGTTCTTAACTTGCACAGGAGCAGAGAACAGTTTCCAACTTACAAGTAACAGTAGTTCAACTTTACTCCACATGAGTCAGACCTCATCTAGAGTACTGTCCAGAGTATCCTGTCCTCGGCACTGCACCTGTGTGGATGTAGACAAATGGGAACAGGTTCAGAGGAGAACCATGGAGATGGTCAAGGGGGTCTGCAAAAGAAGCCCTTTGAGGGAAGGTGGAATGAACCGGGGGGCTGACATCCTGCCTGACTCCCAAAGCAGCCATGCTTTGAGGGACTGCGGGAGTCCGATGGGACCCCTTGCGCAACTTCGCCTTTCCCCCTGCATGTGTGTTGTTGCACAAGAGCCCTTCGAGTCCCCACCCTGTGCTCTGACAGGGCTGTGCAAGACTGGAAACAAATCACTGACCCTCAGAGGGAAAGGCAGTGAGTGAGTGGGCTCTCCCGCACTGGAGGTCTTCAAGCAGAGTCTGGGCATCCATCTGTTGGGGTTGTTCTAGCTCTGGATCTCCTGACTCAAGGAGGGAATTGGACCAGGCAGGGGTTGGGACCAGGCCTGCCCTCAGTGCCTGTAGCAGCACAGTGAGGTGGTCTCCCAACCCCCGAATTTTTGATTGAGCACAGCATGAATGAGTCCCTCCATCTTTCTTTCTGTCTTGCTGACTCCCTCCATCTTTCTTTCTGCCAGGACCACTGTCATTGTTCTTCTTCCTCCTCCGACTCCCTTTTAAAAGGAAGTGTGGGAGAGAGGAGTGGCAGCTTGCAGTATGTTCCAGGAGACACTCTAAGCCAGGGGTGTAGCTATAATTGAGCGGATGGTTTCAATGAACTGGGCCCCCAGCTCCTGAGGGGACCCCAGCTCCACTCTTCCCTATTGTCTCCATTATCTCCTTCATTCTGAGGGGCCTCCGTGGAGTGGGGCAAACATGGACCCCCTTCCCCTAGCTACACCCCTGCTCTAAGCCAACACTTCTCCACACTTCCTTTTAAAACTGCAGCCAGGAGTGGGGCTGGGGGGAAGCAGTAGCACTGCACTGCCCAGTAAAGGGGTGTTGGTAGCTGAGATGGGCTGAGACATGCAACAGGAGGCAATCAGTGGGTGCAGAGTGCCCACCAGCCATCAATTTGCCACCTTAGGCAACCATCCCCATCAGCCTCGTGGGCAGGCCTGCCCTGGGATGGACCTGATGGCCTACAATGCTCCCTCCAACTATGTTTTTATGGCATCACGCCACCCCATTTAGCTAAACACTGATGTTGATTATAAAAAGTACTAGATGCATGCCACTGTCCCCACTTTTCCTTGGAAGTTCCAAGGGAGCAGTGCTATTCATGGTTCCTTGGAGGGGAGATTACTAGAGGCTTATGCCCTGCTAACTGGGCAAAGAGGCACCTTTTTAATGTGGTGATTCTCTTTATTTAGCAGGGGGAGAGTAACTGGCCCTATCCACCCCCAGCAATGTACCTCCAGTGACGGTTGCTGGTGTCTGTCTTATCTTTCTTTTTAGATTGTGAGCCCTTTGGAGACAGGGAGCCATCGTATTTATTTATTATTTATCTATGTAAACTACGTTGGAAACTTTTTTTTGTTGAAAAGCAGTATATAAATATTTGTTGTTGGTTGCTGTTGTTATGGTGTCTGTGTAATATCTGGTTTATTAACAAATTCACCAGTTGGGCATTAGATGGAGTTATAACAGCAGAACACTCCTACAAGTCAGCAAGGGGTTGCATCATTTCTCAGAGAGCAGCCTTTGCACCCCAGAGGTGGAACAGCTTTTCTGGTTAGCAGCTGCATTCCAGCCTCTCCCACCCACATCTCTCTGTCTGTCTGGCACACAGCTAGCCTGCAACTTCCATTTCTTTACACTGATCAAAACATACACCTGGGTGGGGATGAGGTGAAGAAGAGGTGAGTCACACTCTCACGCCAGATTTCCCATCAGGTGAAGACAGAATCCATAAATTACAGGACATGCATCTCCATAGTGATGCGGAGCCATTACTGACACAGTTATGCACTGTCTGGGTCTCCACCCATCAGCCTATCCTCAGCCTAATTTGGCAATTGTCAGCTGGTTCATGAATAGAAACTCACTAAGCTATCCTTCATTAAAAGAAAGAGGCCTGACCACAAACAGTTTCTTCCCCTAAAAGAACAGCAACTCTGCATGAGAAAATAAATGAACAGGTTAACAAGATCTAAAGAAAAAAAATTAAAAACCCTTAGCCAGGCTAACAAAGAAGAAAATAACAAAAATCACTTCAGCATTACCAAGAGCGTTATAGGAGATATTTGTCTTTTGGATAAACTGGATAAGTAACTCTGAAATGCTGTGCAAACTTTTACAAGGACAATGAGCATTTCCTCAAAGGTTATTATTTGGGGGGCACTGAAATTTGCGGATATGAGTGTTTCACCTAAATCTGTCCCAACTCCTGCTTGCGTAATGTAGGTGGGTTCCTCTGCTACAGGTAAGCACAGAGAACAGATGGACAAAGCTCACATCCCTTGGCTTTTCTACCTTCCTTTATTTGCAAGGCACCAGAAGGTGGACTAGAAGCCATTAAGCACATAAATCCAGCAAGCCAGGGAAACATTGGAAGAGCAAATGATGCTTGAAAGGGAGCTGGGGAACAGAAGCCATGCTTCATTTATGAGCGTCAAATGAAGAACCCCCCCATGAGGGGACACATGAGACTGAGAAGATAAATATAATTCTCTCATTAGCACTCCCCAACCTGTTATGATTGTCAAAATACCTTTCAAAAAAAATTTTTTTAACCTAACAGAAATAATAAAATTATTTTGGTACTACACCTTCCCATGAGTTTATTGTAAAATGTTAATATTCTGTCTAATTGTTTCTGAAATAGGCTGTTATTCGGACACTTGTTCTTCAGGAAGCTATTTTAAAGGCATATTTCCACATCTCTTTTGTCCTAAAAACATTAGTAGGCAGGGAATTATTTTTACCCTACAACAAGGATATACAGAAGTGCTTCCTGTGTATCCTGTTCCAGGCGGGGGACCCATAGAGTTATTGGTGCTGGATAACAACAGGGAACTAGACAAAGAAATAGGACAAGAGACAGCTCAATAGACTAGAATAGGGCCGCAAACAGATCACTGGGTGAGGGGAGGCTAGATACAAGGCATCTTTAGGATGTTGTTCCAACAAGGATCTGGCCCTGGGGGCTTAAACAGGCCTGCCACCCAAATGATGTCTCCAGCTCAAGCCCTTCCACATGACCTTTTAGGACTTAAAGGGGCCATGTTCTGTTTTCCAGGCAATGTCTCCAACAATGCTGGGGAGTACTCATTACTTCTGTTCTGAGGAGGAGTTCTTGGAGGAGGGCAGGGTCATGCCATGCCGGTGCAGGCTCTAGGGGCTCTCTAGAGATGGTCCCTGCACCCTATCTTTTCTATCTCCCTCGTCCTCTGGCCCCTCCTCTGATAATGAGAGGTCTGACTCTAAGTCCATGACACAGTGGCAGAGGCACTCTTACCCGTGGACCTTGGGGACCTGGTCTGTGGCTTCCAAGGTCCAGGGGGGCCTCCTGCTGCCAGCACACCCTGTGCCTGCCATGCCACTGCCCCATGGCACCCAAAAATTCAAGCATTCTAGCTGCCATGTGCATTGCCAGGGGGTGGGGGGGTGAGCCAAGCAGGCCTCTCCCACCCCCATGGTGGCAGCAGCGGGTGGAGCAGGAGTGACCGCTGGGCCTGACCATTCAGCCCATCGGCCCTTGAGAACTGCGAGGCACTCCAGCATGCCTGCACAGTTAGAATAGTGTGTTGCAAGCCTGTGACATTGGAGCTTGCGACAATCTATTCCTACCTCGCAGCAGGGCGAGGCAGGATCTGGGCATCAAAATTACCTAGGTACACCACTGTGCACACCAGATCTTAGTAGATGAGGGGATCTGAAGAAGAGCCTTACCAGAAGATTTTAAAGTATAGGCAGGTTCAGGCACGTTCAAGTACAGGCAGAATAGACAAATAAAGTCAAAAAAACTGGTTCTCGAAATACCCCGGTCTGATATCATACAGAGCTTTAAAGGTTAGCATGAGCTGACCTTTGGAAATGCTTGGGAACCCTGTGAAACCATTTCAGCACTGATGATAGATGTTCTATTTAATGTGTGCTAGTCAGCAGCTAGCTGCATTTTGGACCAACTGAACTTTCTGAGAGGTCCTCACAGACAATGCATTGTAGCAGTCCCTAGCATTGCCTGGGCATTGCCACAGAATGGATAACCATAGTTAAAGTCCATCTTTATCCAAAACAAAGTATTTTAAGTTTACCTTTGTCCACCTTACTTTCAGATCATTGCATAATCTGGACCACTACAGAGTAAAATTAATATGGCAGAAGAGCCTTCAACATTGTAAAGGTGTAGGGATTCAGGTGGGCGATGAGGTAGGGATGTTCATGAAATGGATTTTGCATTTTATTTTATTTTTAGCATGGAACAAAACACAGATGGCCGGAACTTTTTGTTGAAACAGAGACTGAATCAGTTGTTTCAACAGAACAAAACTCAAAACGTTTTGGGTGTTTTGGCCATAGAGTACAATGGGGAAACCTAGAACACCCCACTGTTCCCTATGGGTAGCTCCTAGGGACACCAAAGTAGGTAGTGTGGTGGGGCATGATGGGTGCTACCTGCCACCCAACCCACAATTTCTAACCTCTCTAACTTTCCCCCAAACCCCCATAGGATCCTATGGGTGTTTGGGGAAAAGGTTGAAAATTTGTTTAAAACCACCCATCTGCCCATTTCTGTCGTGGGCACAATCATTGGCACAAGTTGCTTTGTCACACACAATAATGACTCCTTATGTTCCTAGCATTGCAACAGTTGCCACAGCAGCACTCTTATCAGCAAACATAGCCATAAGCTCAACTAGAGCAACTTCAGCCACATTTTGACTGAGTACACCTTGACCTTGCAATGCAGATTGCAGAGCAGTGAGCGAAGCACAAGTTAGTCTCAAGTCCAGACATGAAGCTCATCACAACAATCACCAAGAAATATTGCACACACATACAGAGAGAGCTGCCACTGTCCATTTCTTGCCACAACTCTATCTCGCAAACAAAACAAATCACAACTCAAGGAAGCAAGGCACCCAAGTTGTGCCTTTGTCAATCTGAGATCAAGCAAAACCAGATAATTGTAGCAGCAATAGCACAGCATATTATACTCAGTGCTGAGAAAACCACAAAATCAAACCTTCCTTCTTTCCATTCTGTCTGCCAGAGAGAGACAGGAAGACAGAGCAGTTATGGCCTGGTCAGGTCAGCTCTGAGCTCAGCTTTCTGAAGACTCTGAACAGGATGGAAGGAGTGGGAAGAAATGTGAGCAGAACTCTAATATATTTCCCTGGGGGATGGGGCCACTCTGAAAGAGCATCTGCACACTTATGTGGGTGCAGAAGGTTCCAGGTTCCCCCCCCCCCCAGCATCTCCAGATATAGGGCTAAGGAGGAGACTCCTGCCTGTAACCTGGGAGAAGTCTGACTCTGTGTACAGTAGACAATACTGAGCTAGCTGGACCAATGGTCTGGCAAGAAACAAATTCTAGATTATTACCATGAGAAGAACCCCGCTTTCTTCTCTTCTTCTCCAGTTGTATACCACAACACTGCTGCCTGCCTGTGTCTGATTACACCATGGCCTTAGATTGATGCTGGGCTCTGGCTGACAGCCTGACATGCAGGTCAGGGCACCAGTCCATCTCATCGTGATTTGTAGACCATGGCATTTGCATGTGTGTATTTTTGCGTGTGTTAGCAGCACCAACAGGCAGACTGTGACACACAAAGAGCGGGATATAAATGTAAAATAAAATAAAATCTAAGGGACGGGAGAGGGGATTACTGTGGCCTCTCCTCCTGTTCTACAGTCCTACCTAGTACCTAATCTCTTCCCCAAATGAAGCCCTATTTAAAGAACTCTAACCTGACTGCAGGGGAGGGGGCATTATCTTCCAGTGTCTTCTGCTGGAGTCTGGCCAGGTACTGGCTTTAAGAGGATCTAAGGCCAAACAGATACTGGGACTGAACACTGGGTAGGGCAAGTAGGAGTCAGACACCCACCCAAAATATCAAAAGAAGAAAAACCTGGGAGGGAGGACAAAAAATACCAGGAGGCTTTACAGACAGGGCTTCTACCCCAAATCTCCTTCAGAAGAGAGTGTGTGCATTCATTCACACACCAGCCAAACATACCCTGACGTCCCTTTGAGATCCTTGGACCCACTTCACACACAAGTCGGGCTTTGTCTTGCCAATTCTAGCTTATCTCGAGTTATTTCCAGGTTTTTAAAAGCTGGGTTTAAGCTACTTTTTCTGAAAATGCTGGAACAAATAGGGAGAGGCACTGACATAGAATCATTAACACGATAAGAAGGATATTCTTTTTAGAAATGCAGATGTAGCTCTTTAGCAATCTCTCCCCTGCCCCGCCCCCAGTTGGCTAGAAGGAAAACACGGAGGCATACCATGTGAACTTGCATCAAAACAAAACCTGAGAGCAGATGGGAGAGGCTGCTTCTCTCAATGCCACAAGTGTGATTCAAAGTGGCTTCACTCAACATTTACCCTGCAGCATGAAGCCATGTGCAAATAACTCCCAGGGAAAAAGAGAGAGACTGGCAGGCTGGGCACCAAACAGAAGTCACAAAACATACCAGCCTACAAAAACAAAAAATGAAGTCCAGTCCAGGACACAGCAGCAACAAAGGTGCAGCTTGAGCCTGCAAAAGAAAATAAAAGAAAACAGTCAGCACAGCACCCCAGTTATTAAAGTAATTGGGGGCTGGCTACAAGAAAAAGAAGAAATCCACAGCAGCACCCAGTTAAAGCCACTGGGTCCGCTGCTACAATTTTAAACAGGTG
This sequence comes from Hemicordylus capensis, assembly GCF_027244095.1. Lineage (NCBI taxonomy): Eukaryota > Metazoa > Chordata > Lepidosauria > Squamata > Cordylidae > Hemicordylus > Hemicordylus capensis. Next base: position 123,022,629 of record NC_069658.1, on the reverse strand, counting down.
AACAGACAGCCACCTAATGGTGCAGCAGGAAATGACTTGCCTAGCAAGCATGAGGATGCCGGTTTGAATCCCCACTGGTATGTTTCCCAGACTATGGGAAATACCTATATCGGGCAGCAGCGATAAAGGAAGATGCTGAAAGGCATCATGTCATACTGCATGTGAGATGGCAATGGTAAACCCCTCCTGTATTCTACCAAAGAAAAAAACACATGGCTCTGTGGTCACCCGGAGTTGACACCGACTTGACAGCACATTTTACCTTTACCTTCTAGTAAGAACTAATCAGCCTACTTTCCTTTCACTGTCTCTACAACTGGACTAAATTTGTTTCAAATCGAGATCTACAAGTTAGATCTCTTGCACCTCAAATGTTCATGAGTCTACCATCTTAGATTGGGGTGGATGACATCATTACAAACTACACCATTGAGGTGTCCCTGTGTGTCACTCACTACAACTATTCCAAATTTGGTTCAAATCAGTTAGACAGTCCTCAAGCTAGTGCACTTGCACTTCATAGGTTCACACGTCTGCCAACTTGGATCAGGAGGGATGACATCATCACAAACTATACCGTTAAGGTGTCCATGTGTGTCCCTACAGCTGCAGCAATTCTGGTTCAAATCGGTTAAGCAGTTCACAATTTAGCCCATGTGCACCTCAAAGGTTTACGCATCCACTATCTTGAATCAGTGTGGATGACATCATCACAGACTATGCCATTGGGGCATCCCTATGTCCATACAGCCGTAGCAAATTTGGTTTAAATCAGTTTCTGTCCACAAGTTGGTGCACTTGCATCTCAAATGTTTATGGGTCCGCCATCTTGATTGGGTTCAATGACATTGTCACAATGTGTTCCTACAGCTGTAGCAAATTTGGTTCAAATCGGTTAAGCAGTTCACAAGTTAGCCCACTTGTGCCTCCAAAGATTACATGTCCGCCACCTTGAATCGGTGTGGAGGAAATCATCACAAGCTATGCCATTGAGCTGCCCGTGCATGGCACACACTGCAACCGTACCCAATTTGGTTCAAATGCGTTAGTCCACAAATTAGCCAGGTTGCACCTCAGACATTCACACAGCTGCCATCTTGGATTGGGGTGGATGACATCATAACAAACTATGCCATTGAGGCATCCCTATGTGTCCATACAGCTGTAGCAAATTTGGTTCAAATCAGTTACTGTCCACAAGTTAGTGCACTTGCGCCTCAGAAGTTTACGTGTCTGCCATCTTGAATTGGGTTGGATGAATCATTGCAATCTATGCCATTGGGATGTCCCTATGTGTCCCTACAGCTTTAGCAAATTTGGTTCAAATCAGTTAAGCGGTTGACAAGTTAGCCCACTTGTGCCTCAAAGGTTTTCGTGTCCACCATCTTGGGTTGAGGTAGATGACATCATCACAAACTACACCGTTGAGGTGTCCCTGTCTGTCATTCACTGCAACTGTACCTAATTTGGTTTAAATTGGTTAGCCAGTCCACAAATTAGCCAGCTTGTGCCTCAGATGTTCACGCTGTCGCCATTTTGAATTGGGGTGGATGACACCATCACACGCCACGCCATTTGGGCATACCTATCTGTCCCTAGTTAGTGCACTTGCACCTCAGACGTTTACGTGTCTGCCATCTTGAATTGGGTTGGATGTATCATTGCAATCTATGCCATTGGGGTTTCCCTATGTGTCCCTACAACTGTACCCAATTTGGTTCATATTGGTACAGGCGTTGCAAAGTTGATGCGTGGCGGGGGGACGACGACATAAACGGATGGACACACACACACACACACAGAATGCCGGGTAATCTCAAAAGCCTACCTGAAAGTAGGCTAAAAATGGGGGGGGGGGCAGTTGGCTGGCATTGCAAAAAGGAAAAAGAGACAGAGCTAAGCCAGCAGACACTCTCTGTCTCTCTCCCCACTGGGCCAGGCAGCCCATCCGCCACCACCAGTCTGCTCTCTGCTGCTGCAGTCTCTAATCTTCCCTCCTTTCCTGATGTAGCCTCTTCAAGAGAGGCACACCATAAGGGCTCTCTCTCTCTGCCTCCCAGTCCCTTTAAATATTTTTTTTACTCCTTCCTTTGCTCCCCCCCTCCCCCCAGCTAATGAGTGCACAGTTTTGTAATGTTGCCCATTACAACATTTGATTTGGATGATAACAAGCCAACCAAAAAGCAAGATCTCAAACCAATTGAAGGTCAGTGCCAGAAAATCAACAAGGGAAAAACAGGCCTCCAAGATGGTACTCACAACACTGAAATATTTCGAACTGAAATGGGGTTGTTTTGTTTCGAGCTTGAGACAGGCCCTTTTGTTTCAAGCCCATTTCAGGCCAAAATGTTTCAACGTCAAAACATTTTGCACATCCCTATGCTGAAGCTGTAATCCTTGGGTGAGAATAAAGGTGTTACAAGTATGCATGAGCTGTGAAATAGTTAAAGCCATGCCAAGTTTACACACTGCATGATAAATGAGGTTAAAGAGAAGGTGGTGTGGGCTACCTGTTCAAAAAACCCATATGTGATGTCAGTTCATGGTTATCTCAGTACACATGGTGCTGTTTTTTTTGCAATTATTCATGTTCAATGCAAAGATCTCTTGCTGCACAAGCCACATGCCCACATGACCTGTTCTGCCAGGAGCAGCATGGGTAAACAGAGGCCGGGACTCATTATCCTGGCATCTGCATATCCCACAAGACACCATACGACAATTGCAGTGCCTTTGGGGATTAATCCATCAGACTGGCTGTAGGTGCCCATCTCTGTGTCTCCATGGAGTCGAGGAGACACATGACATCAGCAGCCAGGTTAAGGGAGTGCTTGTCAAAGGAACTTAGGAACATAGGAAGCTGCCATATTCAGAGTCAGACCATTGGTCTATCTAGCTCAGTATTGTCTTCACAGACTGGCAGCGGCTTCTCCAAGGTTGCAGGCAGGAATGTCTCTCATCCCTATCTTGGAGAAGCCAGGGAGGGAATTCAAAACCTCCTGCTCTTCCCAGAGTGGTTCTATCCCAAGGGGAATATCTTACAGTGCTCACACTCACATGTCTAGTCTCCCTTTCAGATTATTTATTATTTGTTGTTTACACAGTCAGACAGGTGTTATTGACTGGTTTGTTTTATCCAGACATCGAGTCCTTCCCAAGGACCTGGGATGGCTGAATTTTATCATCAATACTGTTGTAATTGGCTGATGGTGATTTCTGTGGCCCCTATGGTGTTGAGGTGCTCTTCAAGTTGTTTTGGAATTACACCTAGGGCGCCAATTACCACTGGGATTACTTTGGTCTTTTTCTGCCACAGCCTTTCAATTTCAATTTGTAGATCTTTGTATTTGGTGATTTTTTTCTATTTCTTTTTCTTCTATTCTGCTATCCCCTGGTATTGCTATGTCGATTATTTTAACTTGTTTTTCTTTCTTCTCAACTGCAGTTAGATCTGGTGTATTGTGTGGTAGATGTTTGTCTGTTTGTAGTCGGAAGTCCCATAATATTTTTGCATCTTCATTTGCGACAACTTTTTCAATTGTATGGTCCCACCAATTTTTGGCTACAGGTAGCTTGAATTTTTTGCAGATGTTCCAGTGTATCATCCCTGCTACCCTGTCATGCCTTTGTTTGTAGTCAGTCTGTGCGATCTTTTTACAACAGCTGATTAGGTGCTCCACGGTTTCATCTGCTTCTTCACAAAGGCGGCACTTGCTGTTTGTTGTTGATTTTTCTACTTTTGCTCTGATTGCATTTGTTCTTAGTGCCTGTTCTTGTGCAGCCAGTATTAAACCCTCTGTTTCTTTCTTCAAGTTGCCATTCTTAAGCCATTGCCAGGTCTTGGTGATGTCTGATTTTCCACTTATATTGTGCAAATATTGACCATGCAGTGGCTTATTTTTCCATTTTTCTGCTCAGTTCTTGATTTGTTCTGTCTTTTTGGCCTGCTTTGTTTCATTGGTGTTGAATAGTTTCGCATTCTTGACCATTTGAAGTGCATCTTCTTCACTGTCCTTGATATATTCTTCAAGGCCTCTTTTCTCCTCCTCTACTGTTTGATGGACTTGCAGCATTCCTCTTCCACCTGAGCTGCGAGAGAGGTATAGCCTATCTACATCACTGCGGGGGTGCAGAGCATGATCGATGGTCATTATTTTCCTGGTCTCTAGCTCTGCCTGGGTCCAGTCTATTATTCCTGCAGTGTATCTGATAACAGGTATAGCCCAGGTGTTTATGGCTTGTATGGTGTTCCCGCCATTGAGTTTGGACTTGAGGATTTTTCTAACTCTCCTGATGTATTCATTTCCAATTTTTCTTTTAACTTCATTGTGTGCAATGTTATCAGCCTGGAGAATCCCCAACTATTTGTAATGTTCTTTCTCTTCCAGGTTCTTGATCTTGCTTCCATTGGGCAGTTCTATTCCTTCTGTTTTTCTTATTTTCCCTCTGTTCATTATTAATGCAGCACACTTGTCTAGTCCAAACTCCATTGCTATATCGCTACTGAATATACGGACAGTGTTTAGCAGTGATTTGATTTCTGACTGGGACTTTCCATACAACTTCAGATCGTCCATGTACAGCAGATGGTTGATTTTACTTGATGTTTTAGATGTTTGGTATCCGAAGCCTGTTTCATTTAGTATTTGTGAAAGTGGGATCATGGCTATTACAAACAGCAGAGGGGATAGGGATTCCCCTTGGAAAATACCTCTTCTAATGCTAACCTGTCCAAGTGTCTCACCATTGATTGTTAACTGTGTACTCCACATGCTCATTGCTTTTTTTAAAATTAATATCTGAATGTTTTTGCTGACACCAGTTGTTTCTAAACATTAGTATCCATGTGTGAGGCAATGAGTCGAAGACTTTCTTGTAGTCAATCCATGCAACATTTAGATTTGTTTTTCTTCTCTTGCAGTTTTCTAAAATCATTTTGTCAATCAGCAACTGGTCTTTTGTGCCTCTGGTGTTTGGGCAATTTCCGTTCTGTTCAACCGGAAGCTGTTTGTTAGTTAATAAGTGTTGCATCACTTCATCTGCTATTATTCCAGTTAATAATTTGAACATGGTTGGCAGGCAGATTATCGGTCTAAAATCACTTGGAACTGCACCTTTTGCTGGGTCTTTCATTATGAGATGAGTTTTCCCAGTTGTTAGCCATTGTTCAATATCACCTCCTTGCAAAATGTGATTGAACTGTTTTGATAGTTGTTTATGAAGGCTTGTTAGGTATTTAAGCCAAAAGCCATGCAGTTCGCCTGGTGCAGTCCAATTTTTAATTTTCTTTGCTCTTTCACTTATTAATTCTGGTGTTATTATTAGATCTTGCATTTTTTGCTTACATTTTTCGACCTCTTTCACCCAGCCTGCTTTTTTATTATAATCTATTGGGTTGCTTCATAATTTTCCCCAGAATTGCACTGTTTCTTCTTTATTTGGTGTTTCTACATTTCTTGCCGTTTCTCCTCCTATGCTTTGGTAGAAACGCCTCTGATTTGACTGGAATTGGAGATTCTGCCTGTGTTGTATAATTCTGGCTTCGTATCTGCTGATCTTCTTCGACACTGCTGTTATTTGCTGCTTTATTCAGGGGCGTAGCTATAATTGAGTGAAAGGGTTCAAAGAACATGGGCCCCCAGCTCCTGAGGGCCCTCCAGCTCCATCCCTCCCCATTTTCTTCATTATCTCCCTCACTTTGGAGGGCCACCAGAGAGAGGGATGAACACGGGCCCCCTCTCCCCTAGCTATGCCCCTGGCTTTATTATTTCCAGGACTTCTCTAATTTTCCTTGAATCTAGGTGGTATTTTTGGATCAGCTGCTGTTTGGTGTTTTCATTCTTCAGCTTCTTGTCTTTCATATCTTCCAATTTACTAGCATTTGATCTAAGCCTGGAGATTTTATTTTCAAATCTAATCTTCCATTTAGGTGATGTACTGCTTTCTTTTTTTACAGGTCCACTGATCTTATATCCAAGCTCTTGTGTTGTTATTGTTGCTGCACTGTACATTAGTTGGTTTGTTTCTTGCAAATTATTGGTTGTTATTTCTTCAAGTGCAGCATTTATATCTTTTAATGCCTGAGCAAGTTGTTTTTTGGCAACTGGTTTTAGAGCTGGAAGTCGAACCCTGGTGGTTGTTTGGTTCATGTGCTCACTTATCTTTTCCTTTAGTTCTTTTTGCTTTTCTGTTAAACGGCATTTGGTTTTTTGAGGTGAAGGCAAAGGGGAGGTTGCCTGGTTTTGATTTTGAAACAGTTCAGCAACAGTGGCATCCTCTGTTTCCAACACCTCCTCCACCTGCACCTGAGCAACTTCTTCAGTTGGTGGTAATTCTTCTTCCATGTCTTGAGCCTGTGTTGCTCTTTGCAGTTCTTCCAGCTCAACTCCTGTGAATACTTTATTTCTTATTATGAATCTTCTCTGCTCTGCTAGCTTTTGTTCTGTTATTTCTGTATCTGGATGCTTCTCTTTCCAAACTTGGTACATTTTTTTTTAAATAACCTCTTCTAGTTGGACTAGACTTGTAATAGCAGATCATTATTTCCTTGTTGGCATTTTTCGTATATATTTTTTCGGTTAAGCGAAGTTTCTTCCAGTAACCTTGCAGTCTCCAGCCCTGGTTGCTCAACTGAAGATCCTGAGTCCTGTAGCCCACTTGCCACCAGATGTTCAGGGACTATAGCACCTGGCGCGGTCCTTGTTGACCCGGGCGACGACCAATAGATTTATTAAAGTTACATCTCACCATATTGTTGATGGGAGAGGCACTCTTTGTCTGGCTCCTCTGGTTAGACCTGTCCAGTATGGTTGGACCTCTGGCATAGCTCTCACCTTCCTCAGAGCACGCAAGCCCCACAACCACGCCAAGGTAGTGCATCACTGGGGGATGATGATGATGATGATGATGATGATGATGATGATGATTAATTCAATGTCTATACCGCCCATCCAAAAATGTCTCAGGGTGGTTTACACAGCGAAATAACAAACAAATAAGATGGAACCCTGTCCCCAAAGGGCTCACAATATAAAAAGAAAATATAAGATAGATACCAGCAACAGTCACTGTTTGTGACTGTTGAGGTACTGTGCTGGGGATGGATAGGGCCAGTTACTCTCCCCCTGCTAAATAAAGAGAATTGCCACATTAAAAGGTGCCTCTTTGCCAAGTTAGCAGGGGATATGCAACCCGGGCAGACCCTGCTTAGCTAAGGGGACAAGTCATGCTTGCTACCACAAGACCTCAACCTCAGCTGAGAGCTGGGCAGGAACACCGGCATCTGCAGGGATCACGGCACTCCACACCAACAGCTGCCCTAGAAGTTTTTCACACCCAGCTTTTAGTTTGCATCTCCTCCGGAATGGAGGTGTGCATTCACATATAGGCCAAATTTACCCCCAATTCCCTGCTAGCTATCAGGGAGCACTTCACACACAATTTGGGTTTTTCTTTGTGCATTATCTGAGGTGAAAAAAATCCAATTTTTGTGTCAATTTTGAGGGTAACTTAGAACTCACAGTAAAGCCTCACAGAAAACCTACAGTAAAGCCTGCTGTCTGGGAAAGTCCCTAGCTCATGCTAGGCTGCTCATGAGAACAGTCTCCTTGCTTCTTTGCTTTGTTTCTTCCCCAATGTTGATGCTTTGCAACAGTTACATAAGAGAGATGAAATATCTCTGAAGAAACCTGTTTACCTTATAAATAACTTCCTTATTATTATGTTTTGATTTTTAAAAACTGAACTATCATAGACTTGCAAGCTGCTTACAATGTCCAATAATTACACAGGGTCTTTTCTTCACTCAGGATACACAAACCACAGAATTCCGATGACTCACCCTGAAATGTACCATGGACGGAAGGGCAAGCTGGCTTTGCCTGAAAACTTCCTGCCAAACTCAGAAACCAAGCAGAAATAAACACTTCTTGGATAAGATTTAAGCAATAATGAGAAATACACCTACCATAATCCTTCCGGTGAGAAAAATGTGCCCATCTTGTGAACTGTGAGATTGTATCCTGTTTGTCACACATGGCTTTAAAAAAAACCACAGACACACACAAAAATCCCCTATCATTAATCGTGAGATTTATTTTTTCATCTAATGACTGGATTCCCACCTAGTTGCAGCCTTTTGACAGAGAGCTGTGAACATCCACTACCACTTAGTTAAGAAACGTGCCTGACTTGAGCAAGAGGTGGATGGAATTTAGATTTCCTGTTTGAGAAACAGGACTGACTTTAGCACTAGGAGGCTGAATTAAATTGGAATTTATATGGAGCAGAATATTGGACTGTCAACAGTGTTTGATGTGACATCTGATAAAACTAACAGGAAAGAAAACAAAACTCATAGTCCTGGATCCAAAAAAGGATCAGGTCCATATGACAGAGAATCAATCATACACATCACCATGCCTGCTATTTTTTTCTGCAGCCACTCACATGGGCAAAGAGACAAGCAGCTTTTCAAAGCAGACAGTGCCTTGTCACTTCAATAGTGGGAAGAGTTGCAGCGAAAAGAACAAAGTAAAGCTGTGGCTACCTATGTGGTTTTCTCAGTATGTGCATCAGGGTTGCCATCTTTTAACTTGGCTGGTTATAATCAACCCAGAAGCCAGAAGCCCTGCAGTAGAGGGAGAGACCACCTGCTTCCCGGACGGCCCCAGGGTGAGAGACTGCCAGAGGCGTAACCCCTGGACCTTGGGTACCCGGCCCGATTATGGGGTGGCAGTTCCGGTGGTGGTTGGGAATAGAAGAAATAATGTTGGCAGGTCAGCGGGCTGTTACAGGGGAAGGGGAATTGGAAATCTCCTCACTGTTTACCCTTCTGGCTGTCCTGCCAGCTCTTTGATCTTGGGGAGTAGTGCAACCACCCATGGAACCTCACCTTGCTCCTTTGTGATGCCAGGCTGGTCCAGAACAAATCAGAAACCATCCATGATTTGATTTGGGATGAAGGAGCTGACCTGGTATGTACCACAGAGACCTGGTTAGGGGAGTGGCCTGGTCTGGCCCCAGCTTCTCCCACTAGGGTATTCTGTTGAGGAGCACATGGGGCTATGGGCAGGGAGGTGGAGTGGCTGTGGTCTATAAGAATAACGTCTCCCTTACCAGGATCCCTGTTGAAGTGTCTGACCATATCGAATGTGTATACTTACGTTTGGGGACCAGGGATAGACTGGGACTTCTGTTGGTGTACCGATCGCCCCGCTGCCCAAGAGAGTTCCTAAATGAGCTGACAAACTTGGTCCTGGGTTTGGCATTGGAATTCCTCAGGCTTATAATGGTGGGGGACTTCAAAGTTCCAATTGGACAGAACCAATCTCTCTGTGGTGGCTCAGGAGTTCATAGCAACTATGACTACTATGGACCTATCCCAAGTGTTCTTAGGATGGAAGCACATTGTTGGTCACACACTTGATTTGGTCTTTCACTCTGATCAGGGTAGTGTTCTGTGGGTGGGGACTCCTGTGATTTCCCCATTGTCATGGACAGACCGGCATCTGGTTAAGATTGAATTCACAATCACTTCCCACCTCCTCAGGGGTGAGGGGCCTATTAAGATGGACTGCCTGAGAAGGATCCAATAGGATTCCAAGAAGCCTTGTAGGGATTTAATGTTGGCTCTGCCAGTGATCCTGTTGATGCCCTGGTGGAGAATTATAACAGCAAACTCACCAGGCCAGTAGACATGATTGCTCCTAAGCATCCTCTCCAACCTGCTTCAAAATTGGCCCCTTGGTATATGGAAGAACTATGGAGGCTGAAGCTGTGAGGTAGACTAGAGTGCAAGTGGAGAAAGACTCAGCTCAAATCCAACAGATTGCAACATACAGCACATCTGAAGATAAATATACGTACTTGATAAGTACTTGCAGCATAAGATAAGATAAGTACTTGCAGCAAAGAAGCTCTTCTGTTCTGTCCACAAGCTGTGCACATCCCTATCCAGCAGCTGCTCTTATGTGATTACCCTGGATCAATTTCAGTTTTTGACTCCTGAGGATGTGGACAAGTTGCTTTGTATGTGTTTTAAACTTGTTTTATGCTATTGTTAACCACCCAGAGATGAAAGTTTGGGGCAGTGTACAAATTAGATAGATAGACAGACAGACAGACAGACAGACAGACAGACAGACAATTGGAATGGTACGGCCTAACACCTGTTCTCTTGATCCTTGCCCGACATGGCTTATACTATCTGGCAGGGAGGCTGTTGTTGAGGGCCGGGTAGATATTATAAACGCTTCTGTGAGAGAGGGCAGGATGTCCCCTTGTCTGAAGGAGGCAATCATTAGACCACTTCTGAAGAAGGCTGCCTTGGATCCCTCAGAGTTAAGCAACTACAGGCCTGTTTCCAACCTTCCATGGCTGGGAAGGTGATTGAAAAGGTGGTAGCCTCACAGCTCCAGGCATTCTTGGAGGAAACTAATTATCTAGACCCATTTCAAACTGGCTTTTGGGCGGGCTATGTGGTGGAGACTGCCTTGGTTGGCCTGATGGATGATCTCCAATTGGGAATTGAGAGAGGGAGTGTGACTCTGTTGGTCCTTTTGGATCTCTTGGTGGCTTTTGATACTACCAACCATAGTATCCTTCTGGAGCATCTAAGGGAGTTGGCAGTGGGAGGCACTGCTTTGCAGTGGTTCAGCTCCCACCTTTTGGACAGGTTTGAGATGGTGTCCCTTGGAAACTGTTGTTCTTCAAAATTGGAACTTTTCTATGGTGTCCCTCAGGGCTCCATATTGTCTCCGATGTTGTTTAACATCTACATGAAACTTCTGGGTGAGATCATCAGCTGATTTGGTGCAGGGTGCTATCAGTATGCTGATGACAGTCACATCTTTTTCTCCATGTCAACATCATCATGAGAAGGCAAACCTCCCTAAATGGAGGCAAACCTCCCTCACTGGAGGCAGTGATGGGCTGGGTGATGGATAACAAACTGAGACTGAATCCAGATAAGACAGAGGTACCAAAGAAAACCACATGGCTCTGTGGTCACCAAGAGTCGACACTAACTCTATGGCACAACTTTACTATTTACTTATTGTGCGGAGTTGGAACTCAGGAGATGGGTTTGATCTGCCTGTTCTGGATGGGGTCACACTTCCCCAGAAGGAACAGGTATGCAGACTCGGGGTGCTTCTGGACCCAAGCCTCTTCCTGGTGTCCTAGGTTGAGGTGGCTGCCAGAATTGCCTTCTATCAGCTTCAGCTGATATGCCAGCTACGTCCTTTTCTTGAGATAAACGACATCAGAACAGTGGTACATAGGCTGGTAACCTCCAGACTTGACTACTGCAATGCACTCTATGTGGGGCTGCCTTTGTATGTAGTCTGGAAACTACAGTTGATCCAGAATGCGGTGGCCAAGTTGGTCTCTGAATCATCTTGGATAAATCATACTACTCCTGTATTGAAAGAGCTACTCTGGCTGCCGATAGATTTCCAGGCAAAATACAAAGTATTGGTTATAACCTACAAAACCCTAAACAGCTTGGGCCTTGGGTATTTAAGAGAACGTCTTCTTTGCCATGAACCCCACCGCCCATTGAGATCATCAGGGGAGGTCCATCTGCAGTTGCCACCGACTCATCTGGTGGCTACTCATGGACAGGCCTTCTCCACTGCTGCTCCAAAGCTTTGGAATGCACTTCCTGCTGAAATAAGAGCCTCCCCATCTCTGAAAACTTTTTAAAAACCCTTAAAGACTTATCTGTTCACCCAAGCTTTTAATTAAATACTGCTTTAATAGTTTTAACATTGTTTTAAAATTTTAAATTATTGTAACTTTTTAACTTTTTCTGTTATTTGTATTGTTTTATTGTAAACAACCCAGAGTCTAAAAATATGTTCAATAAATAAACCAAACTAATATCTGGTTTAGCAGTGCAAAACAAATAGGACATCAAAAGGTTGCATTGCAACCAAAGCATAACCACAAATGTCTAGTTATATTATTTTAATTATCAAATTCAGAGGGAGAGGTTCTTGTAACACTGTGTGGAACTAACACAAGTTCAGGGATGATAAAACACTATATTAAATAAGGCACTCATTAATTCAGTCTGTCACATCGTCTATGATTTGCTGTTATGGACAGAGCTCATCAACACATGCATCAGCCTGAGATTTTAAAAAAGAAACAGCAATACTTTTAAGATAGTTGTAAGGTTCCACCTCCTCATGTGTAGAGGGTTCCAGACAGCCTCAGAATTATGGCCATTGGGGGAATGCTATTCCACGGTCTGGTAATCTGTTCCTTTCACGGGCTGCCCCAGAGAACTGCTGCCTTCAGCTCTCCAAGAGAGTCACAGAGCTTCTTCTCCTGGCAGCTCTCCTCCTGGACTGGCCCCTCATCACTGGCCAGCTTTGGTTTATGTAATCCTTGGCAGGTAGGGCAAGTCTCGTGAGAACTCAGGCCGAGATCACACATGAGTTGCCCCCGATCCCGCGATGACTCACCATCTTCAAGTGGCGGCATGCTGCTATCCTGTGGGGGCCAGGCAGATGCTCCCTGGCCAGGACAAGCAGCCACCTCCAGGGCAACATGGCAGGGAGGGACCAACACTGGCCGCACGTGGAGGGTAGGTTCCTGAGTGCCGACCCGATCTCTTGTGGCAGCCTGTGGCCCATAGGAGGAACCCTGACAATAGAAAAATCCATTCAATATGGTCTGGATTTAAAACAGGGCTAGAAGCCATATCACCAAATGGGTTAAAACTGAAGAGCTTTAGAAATGTAGAGGGGAGTTGCGGGAGGGTGGGTGTAAGTGAAAATTTGTTTTCCTAATCAGGTACATTGATATTCCTTCTTTAAAATAAAATAAAAACCCACCTGCAATTGGTGGGGGGTTTTGATATTCAGATCATCATATTTATAGATTGGACTGATGTGTGTGTGTGTGTGTAGTATTCCTCCATGGTGGTTTTGGGGTGTTTGTTTTTTTTGCCAGAGTCAAATGCATTAGCTTTAAAAGTGAATCATAAAGCCAAAAAAAGACTAAAAAAACAAATCTGGTATGAAGCAGCAGCTATTTCACAATACCCACGGAAACTGCTTCCAGTTTGTTACCTTCCAACATGGATACACAGAGATCCACACTGGGATGAACCTTAACCTAATGATTATTAATACTGAGTATGCTTGCCCTTCAAAGATGACATTTTACAAGTACAAAAATTCAGCTGAAGAGAAAGGGAGGTCTGTAAATATGCAGAGCTTTAACTTTTAGACTACCTATATACATGACACCTATAGTATGGATCTCTATCTTACCAACCTTCCTCCACAATTTACAGTTTGTTACTCCTGACCGAGACAGTTTTGGAAGGGGGTCTAGTAGAATCTCTGGCTCTCTTTATTCTCCCTTCTCAGTTTTCAACTAAAAGGTTAATAGATTTTGTTACCGGAAAAGGGGTAGTGACCACCTCATGTACTCAATACCTCTAATGATGTATAGAACTCAAATTGCTCTAGGCACTTTGGAAGTGTGATTTATTTAGTTAGGATAGGAAACATTATTTTTAGAAAAGGACAGGACAGAGAACCACATGATTTAGCTGCCTTTGTGCCAGACCATGGGTAGGTTTGCAAATATGTGGCCAATGACATCTTAGATTTGTAAGGTATCTTGCAGAAACAACTAGTTATTTAACTTTGAGTTCTCAGCCCTTGTCTGCCCTCTGAGAAAAACAGGTATCATATGTGCTGGGCAGGGGCATAGAATGGTTGGAGTGGGTCCTGGAACAAAAAGTGAAAATGGCCCCCAGTCCCCACCCTCTTCAGAGAGGTGCGAGGGAGAGAGCAAAGAGCAAGTTGTCACCCAACCAGTGGGCCTCCCTCCCTCCAATTAGTGGGCCTCCCTCCCTCAAGAACCCAAGAAAATTTGTGTCTCATGCTGCCTTGTTCAATTCTAGCTAATGCTTTGCCCCGGTAGGAAGACTAGCATTGGGAGGAGGAGCTCTGGCCCAGGCCAGCCTAATCTGACCATTCTTCCTAATTTACAGTTCAGACAGGCCATACTTGTGATGTTAGGCCTGTAGTCCTTTTCAATAATAGCCTTAGTGATAGCCACTATTGCTATATATTGTTGTAATGAATTCCATGCTAATTTATATATTGAGCAGAACTTCTTTCATTTGCCTGTCTTGAAACTCTCTGGTAAGCCTAGCTATAGTCATTCAATAAGATGCTGTTCATCACTAGTTATGCTAGACAGTAGGCTGGCAAGCTCGCACCATCTTTAATAGGGTAGGGCAAGCATCCTAACCAGGTTTGGGAGCTGGGAGTGCTCCTGCTTTATGATCATGTGCTTTAAAGAGACAAGGTTGAGGGCAGTGATTGCTTGCAAGACTCCTGCTTGGTGTTAGGCCTTTCCCTCCTTCCTAAACCAACAGCTGGGTACAACTGCTGGGTAGGATGGAGCCCTCCTACCCAGCACGAGCCTTGCAGATGATTTCCCCCACTTCACAAGCTCGCCCAGCTGCTATCCTATTAAAGATCATGTGGACCGGCCTAGTGTACAGCAGGATTCACATTCTCACCAATAAGGGTGTGAGTTCCTCAAACTCACTGGTGAGCAGCACAGACAGCAAGGTACACGTGAATCTCCTTAGGATACATGTAGAGATATCAGAGACATCTCTCCTGTGTTGGATTTGCCTCCGAGAGCTGCATAAAAGTTTCCACCTTAGTTAAGGGTTCATAGTTGGTGAGTTCATATGAAGTTCTAAATAGCAGCCAAATACCAAATGAATATTTTTATCTAACACTTGCTCTTTACTTCATGAGTCAAAACACAAAGTTCAAAGAGCATGCTTTATTACTTAATTGTACTTAATTGGTGTGAAAGTTTTATGTGTCCAAAGTTAGAGCAGCATAATAGTGGTGTTTATTTGCTTGATCTTTCTTCAGCGGATTCATTTTGAATCATGTGATGTGTTTAGAACAGTACTGGCTTATGCCCAATGAGCAAGCTAATAATACAACTGCACTGTCACTTGAAATGCATAATAAAAAGCTTTACATAGATATACTAAAATGCATACATAGAAACTTCTGTACACACTCTGGAAAACCCCAGTCAATCATCATGACTGAAATATGCATAGAATGCTAAAGTGTACTGTGTACTATTCTTACACTGTACAGTTTCGTTTTTACCAGAAACGCAAATAAGGAGTTTTATATAAGATACAACGACATTGGTACACAGGTTAGAATATCATCTGGGTCCATAGATTCCAAGAAATACTTAGAATATCCAGGCAGATCACAAAGAAGTAGTAATCTGTACATACTTCAAAGGAATTCTCAATACAGGGGAGAAATAGTAGAACTTCCCCATAAGACTAACCATCACCACCACCACCCCAAAAAACTTCTCTCCCTCAGTTGCTGTTTACAAAGTTCAGGAAGTAAGCAGGTTGTTTTTCTTTCCCTGTTTTTCTAGCCTTTCTCATTCTGCATTCAGTGAACAGGCTTGCGGTTAGTATTACCAATGTTTCAGCTGGCCACTGTACCAGTGCTTTTACCAGCAGCTTGACATGTCCTAAGCAGGGAACAGAGTTGATCTCCATGCTGTAAAACAAGTCTCCTCCTGGTTTTTGCCCATCAGACTGCTGTAAAAGGAACAGGAAGAGGCCAAGCTTCTTTTTTCTGGTCAGCTGGCAACACTACATATCTAAGGAAAAACTGGTTTGTTTGGTTTGGTTTGGTTTCATGTTTTTCAGAAATGTATCTTCTATATTCTAATCTCTAGGTACTGCCATGTAGATGCCTTCCTAAGCTTTCTTTTAAAAACATATATAATGTTAGCTTAAAAGCTCTGTTGACAGGTTTTTAAAAACAGGAGTCCCAAGGATTAGGGAATAGATAGAAAGAAGTATGGTTTATTTATTAATACCCCTGCCCTGCCTTTTCACAAAAAAGCAAGGCTCACCATTAGCAATAACAAAAGAATAAAAAGAATGAATTGCAACAACAAGATGTAGACAGCAGGGGTGTAGGTAGAGGAGAGGCGACTCTCCCCGGAAGTCCCTCGGAGTAAGGGACATAATGAAGAAAATAGGCAAGGGTGGAGCTGGAGGGCCCTCAGGAGCTGGAGGGCTCAGGTTCTTTGAACTCATCTGCTCAATTATAGCTACGTCCCTGGACAGCTGAGATAATAATAAAACAGACATAACAACAGAGAAGCAGACTAAATTGCAACTGAAGATTATTTATAAGCCTGGGAAAATAACAAAGTATTTGCCTGGCAGCAAAAAGACTTCAGAGAAGACTCCAGGCAAGCACCACTGGGGAGAGCATTCCAGAATCAAGGAATCACAGCAGAGAAGGTCCTCTCCTTGGTTGCCACCTGCCTAGTGTCAGAAGGTTGGGGAACTTGCACAAGAGCCCCTGATGGCAATCTTGATACATGGACAGGTGCATATGGGGAAAACATGGAGGCGAGTAGACTCACCATAAGGGGGTTTGTGGGGAGAGCTGGCTTAGCCTGCTCTCCCTGCAGACGATCACCAGACAGCCCTGGGTGGCCAGATCAGCTGCCCACACGACTGTCAGCTCCCTCATGGAGCCAGCAAGTGCGCAGGGCATCCTGGAGAGACCCACAGGCCCGGGTGGCTGTTTGAAGCTTCCCGGTTGGGAGTCTCCTCTTGAGTTGCCCCGGCATGTAGCCATGCTCCGGCAACACATGATCAAAACACCAAGTTTAACGGTGCACTCGCTCCGTTAACCTTGGCTAAGGGGAGGCGTACTTTGGGCGGTTTGCTGCTGGGAGCTGCGCGGCTCCCTTTGCAGCACACAATCGCCAAAAAGTAGGCTAGGCTCCCTTAGCCCACTTTTTGGCAATCGTGAGAACCATCTCATGGTCTCTCAGGTAAGCACCAGCACTTTCAATTGTGCTTGGGAATTGATCTGCAGCCAGTGAAACAGTTTCAACCAGGGGCGTAACAAGGCTGGAGTGGGCCCAGAGACAAAATTTTAAAATGGGCCCCTCGCTGATACACACACACACTTCACAATATATAGTCCTGTGACTTGCCTCTGGGGGCCCCCTCAAGGCATGGGGGCTCCCAGGCAGCCGCCTCCCCTTGCCTAATAGTAGTTACGCCCCTGGTTTCAACCCTGGCAGGATATCTTCCCTAAAGCTATTCCAGTTTGCAGTCAAATGGCTGTATTTTGAACTCACTGAAGTCTTCAAAAGGAGCCCCATGTACAGTGCATTGCATATAGGGGTGTGCACAAACCTAAAACTACAGTTTGGTTTGAATTCGGAACAAATTCAAACTGAACCGCGTGACCCTGAACCACTTCAGTTGAACCAGCTGGCCAGTCTGGTGCATTTGACCAAACCAGTTTGGCGGTTCAAGGAGCCATACTTATAAAGGGAAGGTACCCCTTTACAAGCAAAGGGGTGGGGGAATCCTTTAAAGTGCAGTCAAGGGGAACAGTGAGAAGTAATTAAAAGTCCTTACCAGCCCAGCATGGCTGCTGATTCTGGCACTCACCATCCTGGTGCAGTCCAAGCAGGGGCGTAGCAAGGTTGGAGTAGGCCCAGAGACAAGACTTTAAAATGCCCCCTCCCCCCGCTCACTGAAGCTCAGCTTATAAAGAAAAGAAATCTTAAATGAGGCTAAATAGTGGTAACAAAAAGCATAGTAAAAATTTTATACACACACACACACACACACCCCTATGTGCCATTGTAAATTGTGGATGATGCAAGGCGGGGTATAAATGTAACAATAAATAAATAAATAAATTTAATGGTACTAGAGAAAGACATGCTGTTCTGTTGGCTCCAGGTCTTAACACTCGCATCCGTTTCGGAGGATGAGTACAACTGAAAGGAAGCCTGGGCGGGTGCACGGCTGGGGGAGTCAGTCATGTGACCTGCCTCTGGGGGGGCCCCCCCAAGGCAGTGGGCCCCCAGACAACTGTCTCCCCTTGCCCGATCATAGTTACGCCCTTGAGTCCAAGTGTGTGGTGATCCCCCTTCAGCAAGCAGCCCATGCAGCAATGGCACAGTTCCGTCCTTCGCGGATGCATGGAGGCAGGGCCGTCCTCTGGGCGGGGTATCCTGGGCAACCACTCCAAGCCACCTGCTGGGACAGCCCTTGCTCTGCTCTGCAGCCTGCCCTTAAACTCCATCGCTGCTGCTACTCTGCAGACTGCAGGAGCAGTAACTCTAACTGTTTCAGGTGGTGCTCCCCATGCTGCCTCACTTCCATCCCACTCAACAGCCCCAGCAGCCCCAGAGCAAGCAGCAGGGGTGGATCCAGGGAGAGGGAGTGCAAGGGTTCAGTTGCACCTCCTGTGGATTGGTATCAAGATCGGCAGTTCCTTGGTAGGAGCAGCATCAAAGAAAGGGTTAACTTCCCTTCTTCTTGCTAGTCCTCCTGCCCTCCCCCAGCAGGAGCAGCCGCCACCTGCTTCATTATCCTGGAGTTTGTGCTCCTCCCCCACTCCCGTTGGCATTTACAATGTTAGAGCAAGGAGAAAGCCACGAGGAGGAGGAGCTCAATGGCAATGGGAAGTGGTGGAAGGAAGCTAGCTGGGTTCGTCTCCCTCCAGGAAAGTAAAACATTAAAAAACCCAACCCTTATCTGACTGTTTGTTTTGTTTGTGTGTGAAGCCACTGTGTTTCTTCCCACCGCCATGTGTGCACTTTTGAGAGAAGCCCCAGCCCCACTGGAAAATTTCATTTTTGTGCATGTGTTTCTTCCCCAAAATGTGTGTGTGTGTGTGTGTGTGTGTGTGTGAGAGAGAGAGAGAGATTCAAACTTTTTAAAAAAATCATTTCCAAATTACAAGCTAAAACTGTTCTAGTACAAACTTGTAAGAAAAACACTCCCCATCCCAACAATATAGCTGCTTGTGAGGAAATTACTCAGTACAGAAGTAAAAACTTTTAAAAGAATAAGAGAGAAGAAAGCATTAACTAACAAAATGGGTTTTTGTTCCTGCCTTGGTTTACCATGTGCTGGCTGTTGTGTTGCTTATAGCTTTAATTTGGTCAGTGTGTGTGGTCATCTGCCCCCCTTATTAAAATATTTATATGTTTAGGTACAAACTTCTTAAAATGGCTTCAATAGCAAAATATGATAAAATCTATCTTTCTCAACATGTTTCTACTTACTATTTTATTTGCTTTGTGCTTGTAACAGTTATTCCTAAATTAATAACTTGCATGTTGTCTTGAGCTGTCCTGTTTAAAATCAGATTGGTGACTTTTCCTTCTGTAGTGCAGACATACTACACTGTAGTGTATAAAATACACTATGGTTACATATGTTTTTTGCTTAAATGAAATGTGGTTCATAGAATGGATTAAACTGGGCTGCTTGCTACTGTGCTAGGTGTAAAAAGGCCATTTGAATTTGCTTCTGAGTTTTCATTTTTAGGATTGGACTCTATGTGGCTAAAGGTCAACATAAATATGTATATGTTACACACATATCCTGTTCTTCCTTCAAAGAGATCAGGGTAGTGTACTTGTTCTTCCTCTACTTTTATCCTCACAACAATCCTGTGAGGCAGGTTTGGAGGAGAGTGTTTCAGTGAGTTTCATGACTGAATGGAGAATGCAAATCCTCCAATCCTAGTCTTAGCACTCTAATCACTACACCACACTGGTTCTCAACTGTGTGGGTACTGATTGCAGGAGAACTCTGACGAAGGAGGAAAAGGAGATGAATTTTTAGCAGTGAAGTAAAGTAATGGGGAGGAGAGTGCTGGATACCTTTAGATAACATGAAAAGGTTTAATTATCAAAAATGAGGGGAGGCTGTGGGTCTCTGGCAGGCCTTGTGGGCCCAAGCCCTGGATCTTTTAAGGCCCTAGCAACACCTCTGCAAGGGAGAGAGGAAGTAAGGAGAGTGGCAGGATTGTCCATGCAAAATCTGGTATCAGTAGGTATGTTCAGAATTTCTTCTAAAGTTACAAAAAACTAAAATAAAATTCAATCTTTCCCCGAGTGTATTTTGGTGTAAAAAGTAGTGCATTCAGCTAATTTAAGTAGCAGGACAAGGTAGTGGTGGGGAAAGGGAATGAGAGAAAGAGGGAGGAAGAGGAATGTATTTGTAAATGCACTATGCTCAAGTTTGCAGTTGAGAAGGTTTGCAATCCAGAGGGTCTGAATGAGAACTGTGAAGCAAGGGTCATGTGTTGTGCTTTTACCGTTTTTCCCCTTACAAATGTGCTATGTATCCAAGCTGGTTGGACATGACCCAAAACCTCACTCACTCACACTTTTTACATAGTATGTCATCAGTCAGTATATCTCTGTAATCATATGAAATGTATTGTTAAAGATGTCCCACACATGCTGATTCGTCCTGCATCCCCCTGATTCGCCCCGCATCCCTTTAGGGATGGTCCTGCATGGAGGCCGTTTGTGTGGCCATTTGCGAATCGCCTCTGGTTCGGTTTGTGATCGAGCCTCTGAACTTCCGCCCTTTCAGTGTTAAACTAGTCCGGGCTTGGTTCAGTTTGATCGCACACAAAGCAATCTCCAGTTCAATTTCCGATCCAGCTGCCAAAACAGTCCGGTTTGAGGCACACCAGTTCAGCATCAAATGGTTCATACACATCCCTAATTACATATGCAATTAATTAGATAGTTATTTAATTAGATATTAATTAATTAATTAGATATTGTTTTAATTGTGGTTTAATAGTTTTAACGGTTTAAATTTTAATTGTTGAAATGTTTTAATCTTTTTATTGGTTGTTTTTATTGTTTTGTTGTAAATCGTCCAGAGAACTTTCATTTTGGGTGGTATAAAAATGTGTTAAATAAATAATAATCTATATATTTAATTCTCTTATGGCCGACTGAGTAAAGAACTGCATGAGGATGCGAGGGGATGTGTGTGGATGTTGGGCAAGCCCCGCCCACACTGCTTAGCTGGGCTCCAGTTGGCTGGCAGAGGCTCCTGATTGGCTGGGCACCGGTTGGCCCAGCTGCTGTGAGGAGGAGGCAGCAGCAGCTGGCATAGCCCAGCCACGGCCACGGCCTTGGCTGGGAAGAGGCGGGAGGTGGGAGGCAGCAGAATGGACTCACTTGGGTAGCGCCAGCATGGGTGAGTGGGGAATGGGTAGTGAGGGCGAAGCCCCCGCGCCTGTTTCAGCCTGGGGTGGGAGGGAAATGGGCGGTGGGGCTTCCCTGTTCGCTGCCCAGGAGGAGGAATGACGGTGGGGGGGGCCTTTTTGGCCGCCCACTGCCCTGTGAGGGCGGGCAAGAGAGACCAGGGCAGGAGGAAGGGGGAGGGGAAAACAGTTAGCCCCCAAAAGCTCACAGATGCTCTGTGCAGGCTCGGCTAGTAATAATAATATGCAACAGATGCGGCATGGCTAACTGGGCCAAGGCATGCAGAACTGTGGCCAGGCTATCTCTACTGACTAAAAAAGTTCATAGCTGATGCACCAACTTAGCTGGTGGAAGATGGTTCATGTGATGGGCCTCCAGTGATAAGTCTGGATCAATTAGCACCCCCAAACTGTGAATCTGAACATTTAGGGGGACTGCAACACATCTAGAACATCTAGTCTGAACACATCTGCACAGAAATGTTCATCCCAACCTGGTCTACTGATGGCACTTCCATTTGGTCAGGGTTGAGCTTTGGTTTATCAGTCCTCATCCAGTTCATGACTGATGCCAGACATAGATTCAGCCCTTCTATCCCTATTGAGGCATAACTTTCAATAAGGTTAGACTACTGCAATGTGTTGTACGTAAGGCTGCCTTTGTATGTAGTATGAAAAATGCAGTTAGTTCAAAATGCGACAGCCAGATTTGTCTCTGAAGTAACTCAAAGATATCACATAATGCCTGTTCTTAAACAGTTGCACGGGCTGCCGGTATGTTTCCAGGTGAAATATAAAGTGCTGGTTATCAGCTTTAAGGCCCTGAACGGCTGACACCCAGATTATCTGAGAGAATGCCTTTCCCTGCAAGATCCCTACCACTCATTAAGATAATCAGGAGAGATCTATCTTCAGCTGCCACCAGTTCATCTGGAGGTTTTACAGACAGGGCATTCCCCACGTATCCAATCCTGATTCGAGTGTGCCAGTCCACATATTCGCTGGATTTACTCCAACCTCCCTGTGGGCTAACCGGGACCAGGACAGACAGGAGTAAGATTCTCCCCGAATGGAGGCTGTGAATTCTGGTTTAGCCCAAGTTATATCCGGGGTAAAAAAAATACTCTATTTCCAGCAGCTTTGTGGGGGAAACTCCGGGGGGTTCTGCTTTCTCTGAAGGTGTTGATGGAGGTGCTGATGGCTATGCAAATAGTCTATCTAATCCCTTGAATTAAAATGCCGGATCTGCTGCAGAACAGATTCGCTCTTCAGATACCCCGAGGCATAAAGCCATGTGTGAAAAACCTCCTGTGGTGGCAAGCTGGGATCAAACTTTCTCTGTTGTTGCCCCTAGGGTGTGGAACACACTCCCCCATGCATAAAAGAGGTTTACTGTCTTTGGAGGCCTTCAAGAGTGCCCTAAATACCCATATTTTCAGCTTGGCTTTCAATAATATTTAGTTGGTTTAAAATGGTTTTTAAAATGAGTTCTTTATGTTAATTTTAACTGTTTTTAGATTTAAAAAATTTAAATGTTATATTATTTTAATTTTTTGTGTTAACCACCCTAGGCCATTCTGGGATGGGCAGTATATAAATGAAATATTATATTCTGGGTTTCTGGGAAGCTTAATTTTCTCAATGAGTAAGATCAATTAGAAGATCAGTAATGCTGGACAAGCTTCCCTGAAATATAGATTACCCACCACTATAGATTTCCTCTGCAATGTACAAACACTGATATAAACTTTGGGAGCATTTTATAGCATATACTCAGTGGTTGAGGCTCATCAGGCTTAGCTATTATCCCAAATAAACAGAGTGTACCCCATAAAATGCCCAAGAACTATGTACAATTCACAGGAAATCAGTAGCAGCAGGGGTTACTTAGAAGACATGTTAATGTGGATAGTATTCCTTGAAACACAGAATATTTGAAAACCTTTGGGCTATAGCAGATTGATATTTTAAAGCTGACTTCCATTATTTGCTTAATCACCGTAGAAATATGAGTTATAAAACATTCATAACAGAATAAGCATTTTGCCTAAACCACCCAACCAACTGCTCTGGTGGCTGAGATAACGATAAAGAGGGGATTTCAGGATGGAAGTATTCAGTGTAAATATAGTAGTTCTGACCACAACGAGTTGTATGTGGGTGGATGCATCCGTTTCACTTCATTATTAAGTGACTTGTACTGTAACAGATATGCGGAAGGCTTAGTTGAAACAAAAATTGTGAAGAAAGAAGTCATTCAGCATACCCAAGTGAGCAAAATGGTTAATAAAGCAAAATAGGGTCAAATGCAGAGAGTTTTCCAGTTTAATATTAAAAAAGAAAGAGAGGAAACCCTGTAAAAGTGCAGGGTGGGGGGGAGGAAGAGACAACAGAAAGGAATTGCTGTTCTGGAGAGTCTAACAGATATAAGTAACTGACACCTTCCAACATCATTTGTTTCCTTATTTTGATTATGGTGAATATAACATGTAAAAGCATATTTCCTCTTTTTAAAACTTTTTTATAATTTCAGGGCAAAAATATGTTTTTCTTGTTTTGCTACCAAGAACAGAACAAAACAAACAAAGAGTAGCATCTTTGGTTTTTCCGGTCATGTTCAAACAAAGTTCGCTTTTTATCCTGTTTGCAACCTTTTGCCAAGTGACAACTTGTGCATGAAACCACATGCCAAACCGGCCCTCTTATGTCAATTTCACAACGCTCCCTCCTGCTGCCTCGCCAGAGTTCTGACTAGGCATGGAAATGTGGTGAAATACAGGGTGGCCCTTATTATTTGCAGTCCCAGCACCCATGGTTTCACATATCTGCAGTCGGGCAATGGAGACCCAACCTCATTATTCATGGATTAAAAAAAGGATTCAAATTCACCAGTCTGCAGTTCCTAAGTGGCTGGAAATGACCTCCAAGTTCATTGCCAGCCACCATTTTGCTGAACAGAGCCATTTTGTGGCTCTTCCTTTAAAAAAAATCAAAATCGTGTGATTTAATTGAATTGGGGGTTTCTGGACAGCTGGAGACCTGCAGAGCATGACACTGTATGTTATTTCTTTAACTTCTTCCTTTTTATTGTTTTCCCCTTTTTTCCCTGCAGGAACTTAACAGCCCAATTGTCATTGACTTAAGGTCTATTTATCCATGGTTCCGTTATCCATGAAATGGAACCCCCACAGGAATCGAACCCCCACATATAACGAGGGCCACCTGTACTCCACACGCTTGGCACATAACAAAATCAGACACTGTAGTTTGCATCAGGTCAGCCACTGAGCTTGTAGCTGACATGAGGTTTGAATCAATCACTTCCTATTCCACCAATTACTTTGTTAACGTTCCATACTACACCAGAGCACTTCTCAGATTAACCCCTACAACAGTGTCACAATGTATCTGCTAAGTGGGCTTCCATCCTTCCTGTGTTGTGACACCACAGTCGCTACGCTGTCAGCAGGGTGCCATTCACATTTCAGATGCCTTGTTCAGATTTTATCACTGCAATTTAGTGCTATAATATTGTGTGTCCATTGCAAAAAGGTAGCTGTATTTTCCACTGTAGATTCTGGGGATCATTTTCAATTTGATCCTGCCAAGCGAAAGCATTTTCCCACGCTTGCAGCGGATAATCTGGAAAGTGCCCAGCTGTACTGTAAAAGCCAAGAATGGTTCCATAGTCTTACCACTATACTAATGTAGTGCCATCCTTGCCCTGGTGAGAAGTTAGCACCAGAGGAACTCTTGTACCACCATGATACTGCCTTTGCAGAAGGAAAACTGGGCGGGGATAGGGAGGAGAAGGAGTAGAGCTTCACTGACTGCTGCAGAAGGTTACACCTGCAAAAGCTGTGGCATAACTTTAAACACTTCCAGGAAAGTCAAGAGAAAACGTCAATAGACTACCCTTCACCTCCTCTTCCTCTGACCCCCGGGAAATCAATGCAGCCAAACATGACAAACCACCAGGGGTTTGTTTGTTTGTTTGTTTGTTTGTTTGTTTGTTGAATTTATATACCGCCTTTCATTAAAAACAACCCCAAGGCGGTTTACAAAAGTTAAAAAACATACAATAAAAATGACAATTAAAATATTAAGATAAAAATATAAAACAAATCTAATTTAAAAACTAAAAAATACAAGCATAAAACTATAAATGAGTAAAAACACATAGAAGCAGCAGTAGAAACAGTCATGTAAAGGCCTGGGTAAAAAGCCAAGATTTAAGAAGCTTTCTAAAAACTGTGATGGAGTCCAAGGAGTGAATGGCCACTGGGAGAGCATTCCAAAGTCTTGGGGCAGCAACAGAGAAGGCCCTGTCCCGAGTGCACGACAACCGAGCCTCCTTCATTGTTGGCACCCGAAGCCCTCAGATGACCTTGTCAAGCGGGCAGCAACCCTTGGGAGCAGGTGGTCCCTCAGATACCCCTTTATAAGGCTCTGCAACAGAACCCATTTTCAAGATACACAGCAAGGGGATGCATCACTCAGCCCCCCACATCTAGAGAATCAGGAGCATGCAAGTGAAGATTTGGTGATGAAACGTTTGTGCAGTTAGTCTCATCACCACACAAGAAACTCCGAACAGCCAGGGAAATAAAAAAGAAATAAAAGATAGATGAGCAAGGTTTGTTTCCCCAAAACTCTAACAGGTACCCTGTCTTAGGACTGCAGTCACCAGCACCCACCAGGAACCTCAACTCCACACATTCAACTTGAGTTGCGGGGGGGGGGGAGGGGGCAGACCTCAATGTATACCTGCACTTTCTCTGTTCTGCCCCTAAGAAAAGATACACTTATTCAAAGGTCCATGGCCAAAGAATGTCCCCAACGAGTATCTCAACTTGTAGAACCAGTGTCCTCCACACAGAGGATACAAGGAAAATATGCACTGTGCAAAAACAGGGTCCCTGTTGGCCATAGAACCCTAAATATGGTTGACCCACTAATGAGGCTGGGTGATGTGTCCACTTCAGGCAATGGATTGGTGGAGGTGGCTGAGTGCCCATTGGCCCATTCTACCTCTTTCCCCCATGTCACCTGGCAGCAGCACACACCAGCCCTCTTCATCCTACTCTTCTTTTCCTTCCTTTTCAAAAGACAGAGGGAAGCACAGAGCTGCAGGAAATGTCTTTACTCACTCCCTGCTGCTCCGTTCCCCATCCTCTGTCTTTTGAAAAGGTAAGAGGAGACAAGAAGCATGAGTGGTGAGAGTGGCTACTGTCACTACCACCGGATCAGAGGAGACAGGGGGGAGGGTTGGGCAGAGATGAATTGGTGTGGGACAGGCTTTATGGGGATGGGATGGAGATCAGTCAGGGAGAACTGGTGAACTGTGCATGCCATGGAAGTGGGGAGGAGAGTAGGGAATTTGTGCACAGTGAACTGTGTGTCATGGCGATAGGGAGGGACTGGGGAGATGAGGAGGAGGGAGGGAGAGAAATTGGGAAGGGGAGAGGTTGGTGCTCAGCCTGCTCTGCATACCACAGGGACAAGGATGGGGGCAGCATCTCACCACACCCCCTTAGACACCAGGGAGGCTTGGGCCAGGGGAGCACTCTCCATGCACCATGGGGAAGGATACGGAGAGCAAAGACAGACAAAAATTGTCAACAGAATCTCCCTCCATGTAGCTCCCTACACCGAATGGGTGATCATTGTTTGGATGAACACAATAACGTCCCAGAAGGTGATGCTCCAGACAAAGACCTCAGGCGAGAATAGATTAAGATGTGAAATGGAAGAGCAGCTAGGCAATAGCTCCCTTTTTCATTTTTATTCATGCAGAAATCCCCAATGAGGTCACCCTGATGTATTTGTTACAAGAGCTGCCCATTATTCATCACTATCCCCATATTTCTCTTCCCCCCACCCCATAGACAACCAGATAGAAATTCAACAATGGAGAGGAGAGCTGGTCTTGTGGTAGCAAGCATGACTTGTCCCCTTAGCTAAGCAGGGTCTGCCCTGGTTGCATATGAATGGGAGACTAGAAGTGTGAGCACTGCAAGATATTCCCCTCAGGGGATGAAGCTGCTCTGGGAAGAGCATCGAGGTTCCAAGTTCCCTCCCTGGCTTCTCCAAGATAGGGCTGAGAGAGATTCCTGCCTGCAACCTTGGAGAAGCCGCTGCCAGTCTGTGAAGACAATACTGAGCTAGATAGACCAATGGTCTGACTCCATATATGGCAGCTACCTATGTTCCTATGCCATGAGGTACGTATGTTCTGCATCGCCAGTACCATAACCAAGGTGTAAAGCAGCTACAACCAGTAGGAACATATGAGGCTGCTGCCTTATGCTGAGCCAGACTATTATACCGAGTCAGTCCGTCTCGTTCAGTATTGTCTACACTGCCTGGCAGCAGCTTCTCCTGGTTTCAGGCAGGAGTCTTTCCCAGCCCTACCTGGAGATGAACCTAGGGACCTTCTGTGTGCAAAGCAGATGTTCTACCACTGAGCACTCCTGTGGTTTTCTAGTGTACAGGACAGATGTAATAGGTACATCTCTTCCAAAGATGTTGGTACAGTGACAGGAAAAGCTACACTGTTGCTCCTCTATCACACCAATTTCCCAGATACAGGATCCCAGCAAGACCAAGAAGCTTGGTGACCCCATTCTGTCAGAACCTATTCCACATCTGGGAAATGTTCAATAAAAACTGTAACTGTTGCAGCTGTATCTCTGGGTGCTTTCCAGATTACACGCTATTTAGCAGTGAAATGCTTCGGCTTGGCAGGATTGTTCTGAAAATGTAAATAACTTGTGCAACCCTCCTACACAGCTTTTTGTTTTGTTTTGTTTTTTTGCTGCGACACACATGTAACATTGTAGGACTATAACGGAAGGATAAACCCCCAAAAGTTTTCTGGCATCAGAAATGTGAACGGCACCTTGTTGACAGCGCAGGGACTGCGATGTCGAAACACAGGCCGTATCGGTGGGTGGTTGAGAGAAGGGATGGTTCGTTAACTGCACAGCTGCTACCAGCATGTAAAGCAGACCTCACGCACAGTAATTCTGGTGGCTAGGAAGGTGGCGCCTGTCAAAGCCAGGTGAGCGCCACTTTCAGTCAGGAGGATTAATCTGGATTCAGTACACCCTAGTTTAAAGAGCAGGGGGGCTTGATGGGATAAGTGCAGGTTCCCTGGATTTGAAAGGGCAGTGGTCAAGACTCCCCTCAGCAGGGATTGTGGTGCAGACCCAGACCCAAACAGTGGAAAGGAGCCTACAACCAGCAAGTGAAATCTCTGCAGTGGGAATCTACTTGCCACATTGCTGCACATGGGTTCCAATCTGGATGGTTTGACAGACTCAAGTGAAACATCCAGAAAAATAGTTTGTCACAAAGATCCCTGCATAGCCCTTTTTAATCTCCCTTGGAAAAGACAAACTGTCTTCCCCAGTTGGGGAGAAAGGGACTTGGGGGGCCCTCCCCTGCGAAGAGAGGATTGGGCCCCTCTCTTCTCACTTATACTGGTGAAAGGTAAACTTAATCTGGGGATTCTGCCCCTGTCTGTTGGGAGCTCATTTTCACACACACACCCATTCATTGTTGGAATAACAAAGGGGGAAGCGTTCCTCAGTGGCTGGAAGGGAAGAGAAAAAAGGGAATGGAGCACCGGCTAAATTACCTTTCCGGGATGGTGGGGTTGCAAGAAGATCGTGGGATCATAGGTAAAGTACAGCTGGCCTGAAAATCTTGAGGATGACTCTAGAAGATTCCACGCCCAATTCAAAAGTGGGGTCATCTTATTTAGAAGAAAGTTGTCTTGGCAGCAACAGACTGTACTGCATTATTCTGGGTGACCTCATAAAAATAAGGGCAGGCTACACCTTGAGAAATGTATGGCCAATATTGTCATCTACAATGGATGCCAGACAAAGCAGTAATTGGTTGCCTGTGTGCACTCTAAACATACATGTCACATTCAAGCATGCTAGACACCTAATGTGCGAGTGTCCAGTCAACACACGCATGCAACTCCTTCAACAGAATGGGTTCAGAAACAGCTGCTTCAAATCAGGTGCTAGGTTGGTGAAAGGGTTCCTTGCATGCCCGCCTCTTTCTCTTCCTTCTTTCGAAGCTTTTTTGATAGAATTCCTTATTGGAATAGTGCAAGGTAGTAAAAAAAGATCCCACCCCCAACATAGACTAATAAGCTGGGAGCCAAAAATACCCACCTCTATGCAAGGCAGCAACTCACTAAGGGGAGCATTGGAGGGTGCCCAAGCGGTCCAAGTATCGATCATTTGTAGCGCTAACAATCCTCCAAACCAACTCCCTTCCCCTCAGAACCAAGACTATATGAGCACAGCTCATATGCCATGTAGTTTTGAATGACGTATTAAACACTCAGCGGGGAGATTCACACCATTGCCCCGAGTGGACAGGGAGCACGCGAGGAGAAAGCTGCTTTCACCTTACTTTCCACCCAGATCACAAGCAGGTCCTCTTCGGCGCATCTCCCACACACCTACATGGGCAGCCCTATTCCATGCAGCTCCATGAATTACGGAGCAGGGAGGAGGGATCCAGGCCTCCTAACTGCAGTGTGCAGCATGGACATTGCGTTGGGGAGTCTCCACTCAGACAGCTGCTCTGTGCACCTGTCTCTGTGATCCATGAGAATCCCACCACTCCTCAAGACCAACCTAACCCTGCCTCGGGCAGCCCATCTTTTTGATGGAAAGCTATCCTTTACTTAAATGACATCCTTAAATGACTTAAATGACATCCTAGCACTATTAATGAACAGAACTAATTATTTAAGACTTCTTAGAAGTCAGGAGTGAATCACAGATGTTTTGGTTTTGATATTCATTTCAGGCAAATAGTCACAAAATTGATGTGCTGTTTTAAACAGGTTTTTAAGTTACCTAGATTTTACAAGTTGGAAGCAAACTAACCAAGGGTGATCAATAACAGTAAAACGGTTATTACATCATTTCTGCAGATCAGGAACTACCAGAAAACCCCTGGTTTCTGTTTGCTCTCATGAGTGCTGCTGGTTTTCTCCTGCTTGCTTTTTCATTTCTGCTTATAATTTTATGGATGTTCTATAATTATTTTCATTTTTACCTGATAGTACAGGACCCTAAACAAGCATGGGCTTTTACACACAGCAGGTTTTACTGCAAGTAAAGCCTCTTACAGGGAGGCTTTTACTGCGAACTCAAAGTTTTAAAAAAACCCCACACAAATAGTGGATTTTTTCACCCTGGATATAACTCGGGTCACCCTCTAATGCACAATGAAAAATCTGAATTGTGTGTGAACTGCTCCCCAAGAATTTACAGGGACTTTGGCACTGTTCCCTCTAAGGCGTGCGCACTCACAAGTTTTTGGATGTCCTCTCAGTTCATTTTTTATCCTGCTCAGGTTGAATCAGGAAGGCCCCATTCTGAATGCATGTTCGCACACACTCCCTTGATACTGCCACCCAGAACAAAATTCATTCTGCACAGAAATGAAAAAAATTAGAAGGACCACTGGACTTGGGGGTAAATCTAGCTGATATGTGAATGCACCCCCTCCATTCCAGAGGAGATGCAAGTTAAAAGGCTTCAAAAGCTCTGTGTGAAAAGCTTCCTGGTGTGTGAAAGATGAGATATACATTTTTAAAAAACAAGTAAATAAATACTTAGTTTACCACCAACAATCTTTCAACTGATACTCTAGAACTTAAGCTCCCAACTCTGTAACAAACAGATCACATTTCGAAATACTGAAAAGGAAACTAGATTCTAGAAACAGAGGAAGATTCTTTGAAGCTGTAAGATTTTTTATTAAGATTCTTCATCTTCCAGAAAGAGTCTGTCTCCAATCATGTCCTCAGGTTCAGCAACTCCTCTCCAGAATATATTTATTCACCAGTGTATTTGAAACACAATCATACATTATTTAGGACTGACAGGACTCCAGTGGCCCCATTAATTAAAATGTTTCCAAGAATATGAACAAGAGATTCTACTTTCCAAGTTATAGCTTCTTCTTTTTTATGCCACATGCACAAGGCTATATCTATATGCTAATGAAGGGATAGGCAACCTTGGCACTCCAGCTGTTGTTGAACTAAAGATCCCATCATCCCCAGTCACAATTTGGATGGGATGATGGGAGCTGTAATTCAACAACAGCTGGAGAGCCAAGATTGCCTATCCCTGCACTAATGCATGTAATGTTATGTATAAACACATATGTTCATAATTGCCAGTTGGTGCTATATGGCACCAAATTTATTTTGGAGATGACCACCCTGAGCCCCCATCTGGAGGACCAAGCAGCCCATGAGATTACAGGTGTCCTCGCAGCACAGAGGTCATCTTCTTTTGTATGCAGCCAGAAATGTGAATACATGTGTTTTATTTAAATCAAAGAGGAAGGAAAACATGTGATGACAGAAGCCTACTTCTGTTTATTTGTATCCTGTCATTCTGGACATAGAATATCAGGATGACCTTAGTCTTATTTCTGACTATATCAGGAGGAGACTTGATTTTCCTTTTGGAGGTTCATCTTCTTATTTACAAACCTTAATCTACCCCCGCCATCAAAGGGCTTTTTTCAGGGTGAGACACGATGTACTGCCCTCTGCAGTGCTTTCTGGGAGATTTTTGAAGGTCCCAAGGAGTGACAGACTTTGTCCTTATGGTCTAGGGGATGTTGAAAACGTACAACATGTTATGTTGCATTGCTTATTCTACAGAGACATACGACAGACTTTATTAACTCAAATTGTATTATCTTTACCTGGTTGTTCAGAAGAATTTTATGTTGCTTCTTTGCTTGCAGATAAAATTCCTTCCATTACATATAAGGTGGCTAAGTTCTGCTCGATTGCTATTAGGACTTGACAGAAACTAACTTCCTGTCCTGTCTTCTAGATTCCTGGCTCAGTTAGGATGTTGGATAACAGCTATCTTTATATGCAAATGGGATTTGTTCTCCTTCTGATTGTTATTATTGTTATTTTATGTATTCTTTTTATCCGTATTTTTCTGTAAAGTTTTAAATTGTATTGCTGATCTTTGATCGTTGATAGTAATAAACTTTCCAAACTTTCTATGTATCCTGTCCTTTATTTTATTGATTTATTGATTGATTGATTTATATACCGCCTTTCGCTAAAAACAACCCCAAGGCGGTTTACAAAAGTTAAAACACATAAAAATGAATTAAAAGTCTTTAGCTAAAAATATAAAAACAATCCGATATTAAATATATAATATACAAAATACAAAAAACTATACATGGATAAAAACACTCAGAAGCAGCAATAAAACAATCATGTAAAGGCCTGGATAAAAAGCCAAGATTTAACCAGCTTTCTAAAAACAGTAACGGAGTCTGAGGAGCGAATGGCCACAGGGAGAGCATTCCAAAGCCTGGGGGCAGCAACAGAGAAGGCCCTGTCCCAAGTGCACGACAGCCGAACCTCCCTCATTGTCGGCACCCGGAGCAGAGCCCCCTCAGATGATCTTGTCAAGTGGGCAGAAACCCTTGGGAGCAGGTGGTCCCTCAAATATCCTGGGCCCAAACCGTTAAGGGCTTTAAAGGTCAACACCAGCACCTTGAATTGGACCCGGAAATGCACTGGTAACCAGTGCAGCTCTTTCAAAATAGGTGTGATGTGATCACATTGGGCAGCTCCAGATAGAACCCTAGCTGCCGCATTTTGTACAAGCTGCAGTTTCCGAATATTCTTCAAAGGCAGCCCCACGTAGAGCGCATTGCAGTAATCCAGCTGTGACGTAACTAAGGCGTGGGTAACTGTGGCCAGATCTGCCTTCTCGAGAAAGGGACACAGCTGGCGCACTAGCCGAAGCCGTGCAAAGGCACCCCTGGCCACCGCCTCCACCTGAGCTCCCAAAAGCAGAGCCAGGTCCAGTAGTATCCCCAAGCGGCATACTTATTCCTTCAAGGGGAGTGAAACCCCATCCAGAACCGGTAAAATCTCCTCATCCCGATTGGCTCTCCTACTGAGCAACATCACCTCCATCTTGTCTGGATTCAATCTCAGTTTATTAGCCCACATCCAGCCCATCACGGCCTCCAATCCCTGATTTAGGACATCCACCGCCTCCCTAGGATCCGGTGACAAGGAGAGATAGAGCTGAGTGTCATCCGCATACTGCTGACAACTCAGTCCAGGTCTCCGGATGACCTCTCCCAGCTGCTTCATGTAGAAGTTAAACAGCATGGGGGACAGAATCAAACCCTGCAGGACCCCACAGGCCAATGGGCATGGGGCCGTGCAGTAGTCCCCCAGCACCACCTTCTGGACCCTCCCCCTAAGAAAAGAATGGAGCCACTCCAACACAATACCTCCAGTTCCCATACTCAAGAGGCGGTCCAGAAGGAACCATGGTCGATGGTATCGAATGCCGCCGAGAGGTCCAGCAGAACCAACAGGGACGCACTCCCCCTGTCTAGCTCCTGCCTTTCCCGGCGAAGGTCATCCACTAGAGCGACCAAGGCAGTTTCAGTCCCATATCCGGGGCAGAAGCCAGATTGAAAAGGGTCCAGATAATCCGTATCATCCAAGACACTCTGCAGC
Source organism: Hemicordylus capensis (assembly GCF_027244095.1). Classification (NCBI taxonomy): domain Eukaryota; kingdom Metazoa; phylum Chordata; class Lepidosauria; order Squamata; family Cordylidae; genus Hemicordylus; species Hemicordylus capensis. The sequence goes on along the minus strand of NC_069658.1, from coordinate 122,988,957 downwards.
TGGGACGCCACCACACGCTCTATCACCTTGCCCCAAAAGGGCAGGTTAGAGACCGGTCTATAGTTGTCCAAGTTGGAGGGATCAAGGGAGGGCTGTTTTAATAGTGGTCTTACCACCGCCTCCTTGAGGCACGGTGGCATCCTGCCCTCCCTTAATGAAGCATTAATGATCACCTCCAACCATCTGCCTGTACCCTCCCTGGCAGCTTTTATTAGCCATGAAGGGCAAGGATCAAGAGCGCATGATGTCGCCCGCACACTGCACAGGATCCTGTCCACATCCTCAGGCTGCACCAACTGAAAAGAATCCAACACAACTGGACCAGGTGGTACCAAAGGCATGTCTGCCGGAACTGCCAAAACTCTGGAGTCCAGGTCAGCATGGATGTGAGCGACTTTATCTGCAAAGTGGCAAGCAAACTGATCACAATGAGCTGTAGATGATTCCTCCCCCATTGTCTGGGGGGATGTGTGGAGCAATGTTTTTACCACACGAAACAGCTCTGTTTGTCTGCACTGAGCAGATGCAATGGAGGTGGAGAAAAAACATTTCTTCGCCACCCCCACCACCATGGAGTAGTCCCTAAAATGGGCTCTAGCCCGTGTTCAATCGGATTCGGCACAACTCTTCCTCCAGCGTCATTCTAGCCATTGTCCAAGTTGTTTCATCACCCTAAGCTCCAAGGAAAACCAAGCAGCCGAACGGGCTCCACCAAGCCGGAGAGGGCGTTTAGGAGCAACCGTGTCAACAGCCCAGGTCATCTCTCCATTCCAGAGATCAACCAGGGCTTCGACAGAGTCACCAGCTCTGGACACTGGAAACTGTCTGGAATCCAAGCAGATCCATAAACCTCCGGGGGTGGACCATCCTAATCGGTCCACCACCCCTGCAGATGGCAGGCGGAGCAGTCAAACTAAACGCCACCAGATAATGATCTGTCCATGACAAGGGAGTTGTCTCAAACTCCCCCACCTCCAGATCATTTATTCCCCAGTCGGCAAAAACCAGATCCAGAGTGTGTCCTGCCACGTGGGTAGGGCCCGATACCAGCTGAGACAGGCCCATGGTTGCCATGGAGACCATGAAGTCCTGAGCTGAACCCACTAGGGAGGCCTCAGCGTGGACATTGAAATCCCCCCAAACAATAAGCTTGGGGGAACCCAAGGCCACCTACGAGACCACCCCTGCCAGCTCAGGTAGGGAGACTGAAGTACAGCGGGGTGGTCGGTACACCAGCAGAATCCCCAGCCTATCTCGGAGGCCCACCCTCAAGGACAAACTTAGGGATGGACCTCAAGGTCCTTCTTAGGGAAAAAGCAAGATTATATACCCAGTCCCATCTTTTGTGCTCCCTCTGTGCTCCCTTGGAGCTGCAGCAGAGCCTCGTGCTCTCCTAACTACCCAGAAGCCATCTGTAATGAGGATATTCTGGGGCAAATGACTATTTTCTGCTCCACTATATTCAAATACATTAGGGGAAGACACCTTCTCTTTTTAGCTGATATTCGCCCAAGTGGGCCAACTAAAGGTGTAACACATGTCGGGCTGCATTCTTGTGGTTTAAACTATGCCAACAGGTTCACTTGAGGCTATTATGAGTCAAGTTTAGGGCAGCACGTTCCAAACTGAACCAGTTTCAGATGGATAGAGAGCTATATTCTCAACATGATCTGTGGTGTTTCTGTTTAGTCCATTCCTTGATCCAGGCTGCCTCTTGGATAATGTTTTTAGTTGCACCTTGGCCGTGGGGTGGGGCAGAGAACAGGACTACAGTCTGCATGAGTTTGCTGTATTAAGGCTTTCTCCATTAAATTATTAATGTTGACTATACTCCCTGCCTGATCTTTGTCTACTAAATCCTCCCCTCTCTGGATTCAACATGATGCAGAAAGAAAAAGATGACTGTGTTCTTTTATTACATCATTTGGCAAAACAAAACTGACCTTGCTTGGTTTCAGATAATCTTTTCAGAGAGCACAGATGTAGACGGCAGGTTGAATTTGGTTTACTCTATTTAGAAAAGCCTTATGGAATGAACTACTACTACCACCTCCACCACTACTACTCTTAATATTCTGCTCTTCAACCAAAGTTTTCAAAGCAGTTTGCATAGAAAAATGTAAGCAAAAGATTTTTAACCCACCAACATTTTCTTTTATCACATCCATTTATAGTCTACCCTTCCTCCAAGGAGCCCAGAGAAGTATACAATGGGTTATTCAATTTTATACTATCAGCAACCCAGTGGGCTAGTTAAGCCAGAAACAGGGCCAGCCCATCCACTATGCACCTAGGACACCAAGTGGGGAGGAGCATCAATGACCTGGGTCACGTGCCACCCAAGTGGGTGCCCCCATCACAGCAAGTGCACACACACCTACCATTATTGGAGCAAGTGGGCTCTCCCATCCCTGTTGCCTACTCAGCCACCTACTTGCTGTCCTCACTGCTTCCGCCTGTTCCGCCTGCTACTGCCAGCTGCTTCTGGGCAGCCAGAAGCAGTAGGTAGAAGTGGCAAGGAGAGCAAGTGGGCAGGCAATGTGGGCCACCCACCAGACAGAAGGTGCCTGCCCATGTGGGTGAAGGGGGTGGGTGAGCCCACATGTTTGACGGGCTGGGGTACAAAGGGAGCAAAGGATGCCAAAGCCGGGCTTTGCCTGGGGTGCCAGCAATCCTTGTGTTGGCACTGGCCAGAAACTATCCTAGTCTGAAGTCACCCAATAAGGATCTCCACATGAGCAGTGTGGAGAGCCTAAGAGGGTTCTGCGGGGAGAGAGGGATCTCCCCGCAGTTAAGCAAGCAGCTTGCCCTGGGTGGCTGAATTGGCCGCCCACACAATTACTGGCTCCGTCACGTATCCAGTTGGGGCGGTGGGGATCAGCGGCTGCCTGGCCCCCGGAAGTCCCAGAATGCCCTGTGCTAGTGTGCGGGGCGTTCTGGGGAGCCCCCCCCCCCCGATGCTGGAAGGCTTGTTTTAACCTCCCAGTCGGGTTAGGGTTAGGGTCTCCTCGTGAGTCGCTGTGGCATGAAGCCACACTGCAGCAGCACACAATCAAAACAACAGGTCTCGCGGAGCACTTGCTCCACTAACCTCATTTAACGGCTCCTGCTGGTTCACATGCGCGGTGGGAACCAGGCTGGGCTCTCTTAACCCGGTTTCCACTGCGCGTGTGAATAGCTTCAATGAATTTCATGGACAAATGATATAGAAACATAGGGAGCTGCCTTATATTGAACCAGACCATTGGTTAATCTATCGCAGTATTGTCTACCAAGGGTGGCTCCTGGGTGAGGTCATAGTGGGCATGTGGTGGGCATGTAGTGAACGGCCCCTCCCTCCCCTAAAGAGTGAACCAGAAATGAACCCTGCCTTGACTGACAGGCATAGACCTCTAGGGATCAGCCACTCAGTACATGGTGGGCAGGACCTAAAGGGCCTTGCGGGAGGAAGAAAAGGGTTTCTTTGTTCTCAGTTGGAGCCAGGCTGAGCTAACAACAGGTTGGTGGCCAGGCAAATGGCTGCAACAAAGAGGACCGCAATCCTGGGAAGTTAGGACTGAAGGGAACTGAAGTCTCTACCATGGATTTGGTGGGTTCAGGAAGGAAGCCAGGGCTTAGGCTTCGGGGAAGGGTTTAGCCAGGAAACAGTTTGATAGTTAATTCATGTTAGACTTCTTACTTTCCTTTGGTGTACTTTGCAAATCCTTACAACTGTTCTGTGTTTTATCTGTTACATAACAAGCTAAGAGAAACTGAGGCGGCACCATTCCAGCAAGGCATTCCTAAAGTCTCCAGAGGCGTAAATAGGATGGGGCAGCCATGGCGCGTGGCCTGGGCGCCACTTGATGGGGGCACCGCCACGTCAGTGCCACTGCTTCTGGTTTCGCTGCTGCTGCCACCCAAAGCAACAGGCGCCGCTCGCCACTGCCTCTGGGGCCCAGCCAGGCGCCCCACGCTGCTCACTGCTGCATCTCCGGGTGCCATGCCTGCGCTGCTGAGCCAGCCGGCCAGACCTTGTTCTTCTAGCCAGGCAGGCAAGCTGGCTGGTTGGGTGCCCCCTGATGCAGGAGCAGCCCCTCGGGTGGATGCAGCGCAGCTGGGTTCATTGCGGATGGCAGCAGTCGCAGCCCCCGTGCCTCCTCCTCTCCCCTCTGCTGCCACCTGGGCCTCTGCCCCGCTGCACTCGTCTCCTGCTGCCTGCTGCCGCCAGCAGCGGCAAGAGGGGCTCGGGAACTGGCGTGGTGGGGAGAAGCAAACACTGTGAAACACATACTTGCTGCTGCCCTGCGGGCACCACTGCCAGTGCCAGCTGGCCACACACTGCAGCTCGGTGCCGCTGCAGACAGTGGGCACCGCTCACTGCCATGCCCTGCACCCAGGAACCTGCCTAGCACACGACAGGCCCCTAGAGGCACTGCGCACACGCTGCGCCTATCCAGGTTGCAGGGCACCAGCAGTACATGGCCCCATGCCCAGCCTCACACATAGTGTGCCGCCGGCCGAGTGGCATAACCGCAGCAACTATCCAGGGTCCTGGGTCCTGCACACCCAGCCGCCCCATGAGCAGCATGGCGCACAACCGCAGCCTGCCCCATAACTGGGGTCAGCAAACAGAGTGTGGGGCGCCAAAGATGCATGGAGAAGGAGGGAGCAAAGTAACGATTGTGTGTCGCGATCCAGAAGATGACTGCGGGGAAATGCAGAATGAAGGTCTGATAAAGGGACGGTGAAGGAGCAGAGGAAGGGGCAAAGGAAGAGAGGGAGGGACCACTAGTAGCCGGGTGAGAAAAGGATGGTGAGCTTGTGGGCGAAGAAGAGGGGTCTTTTTCAATGCAGAGTGAGCAGGCAGGGAAGAGGCAGTGGCTGAGTGCCAGCAGAGGGAGAGCCAGGGAAGTCGAGGGAGACATGATGAGGGCAGAAACAAGAGCTTTTCATGCCTCCGCTTCCCCTCTCCCCTCGTTGCTTTCCTTCTCATTCCTTCACATTCTCATTCCTTCTTTCTGTCTTTTCTTGCGGGCATCCATCCATCCACCACCACCACCCCCTCATTGCCTGGCTCCCCACATTCGTTCTTTAGCCATCCCCTCTCTCTGCACTCTGTCCCATCGTTAGCACTGGGGGGAGGCGCCTTATTTTTTTCCTTTTCTTTTAAGCATAGAACTAGAGAAACTGCCGCAGTGCGAGAACACTTTGGGTGCTCCACCACCGCCCTCAGAGACACGTCATATATTACACCAGAGAGGGCTTCTATGTCATCCAACCCTGTACAATTCCCTCCTATTGGATGTCCATTTAGCCCCTTCGTTGTTTACTTTCTAACCAAAGCCAAAAACCCTTTTTTTCAGTTGGCTTTGTAAGATGTTGAGCATTTTTATCTCAAGCACACGTTTTGCTGCTTGCTTTGTTTTTATGATTTCTCTGTACTTGCTTCCTGTTCTTGCATTATTAGCAGCCAACATCACAACTAATTATACTCTCCCACCCCCCATCCCAGTTTTTGAAGTACAGAATGAAGACAGATAAACTTGACACATTTTACAAACTTCTTTTTGAACAATTGTCCAAGGTTGTATTTGTCGTTCATCCCTTCTTTCCCATGAGTTCCACACACATAAGGGGCTATTTTTAATATTTTTTTACAGGGACGTATGGGAACAGATATATGGGTCATTAGGTGAGGGGGAGTTCTGTAAAATGAGGGGGAGGGACTCTTCATATGCTTAGACGGAATCTACATTTATTTATTATTATTGTTGTTTACACAGTCAGACAGGTGTTGTTGTTGTTGTTAAAAATTTTATACTGCCCTTCCAAAAGGCTCAGGGCGGTTTACATTAAAACACCAATAAAATCAATTAACAAATAAAACAGAAATTATAAAACTGCATAAAATAATAATTAACAATAAAAACATCATAAACACCAATTAAATAGCCAAAACAATTTAAAAACAAGTTTTTAAAAACAGAGAAGGCTTGGTTGAAGAGATGTGTTTTCAGAAGTTTCTTTCAAATTGCCAGAGATGGGGAGGCTCGTATCTTAGTAGGGAGAGTATTCCACAATCCTGGGGCAGCAGCTGAGAAGGCCCGTCTCTGTGTAGCCACCAAACGAATTGGCGGCAACTGGAGATGGACCTCCTCAAGTGACCTCAATGGGCGGTGGGGCACATAGTGAAGAAGACATTGAAGCTATTCTCACAACCAGCAAAAACAGGGCTTGAGGTCTGAAGGCGGGGTTAGCACTACTGTGTGGAACCTCAGCAAACTCCCAAACAGGGCTCTGTCAAAAGAGGGTCACCCAGTTCCCAGCTCCTCCTCTAAAACCAGGTTCAGCAAGCAGGGGAGGTTGCCTACCCCTTCCCAGTGCCCGTGTGGAGCCACGGAACACTGTGGAATAGGGATGTGCATAAAACCGGTTCGCCCGGTTCGGTTCGGATCCGAACTGGGTCCGAACCAGGAGGGGGTGGTTCGATTTTGGTTTTGTCCGAACCACCCCCTGGTTTGGTTCGGATCCGAAACAGTTTGGATCTGAACCGAACAGGTTTGGATCTCAAAAAGTAGCTGGCATTAAAACTGACCTTGTTTTCCACCTACCACCCAAACCTCAAGTCAATTGGACCTTCCTCTGATATTTTACAATTTTTTTAAAAAAATTAAAATTTTGCCCATAACTCCCTATATAGAGCACTTAGGGGCAAGAAGCTGGGGTGGGTGGTAGGCACCCATGGGTGTCCCCCAACCCAAGAATCACAAGGCAATTGGTTGCTCCTAGTATTATTGGTGAATTTTTGAAAATAAAATTTTTCCCATTGGATAGAATGGGGATTTGGGGCAGCCCAGTACCCGCCTCTGTGGGGTGGCTGCACCCCCAAAGTGGGTCCGTGGCCATGGCAAAAATGGACGCAGTCCCTCCCGGCTATTCCCAGAGAGATAGGAGTGATGGTTTTTTTATTAAGATTTTCTAAGGCATTAAATAATATCTAATTGTAAGAATAGAATGTGTGTCAGTGGGTGAAAGGTAAAGCCAGCATAGCTCTGAGAGAGGCAGTTATTTAATGCCTTAGGAAATCCTAATAAAAAAAACCATCACGCCTATCTCTCTAGGGATTGCCAGGAGGGACTGAGGCCATTTTTGCCATGGCCCCAGACCCACTTTGGGGGTGCTGCCGCCCCACAGGTGGGTCTGGGGATGCCCAAAATCCCCAATCTAGCGAATGGGATTTTTTCTCTTCTTTTCAAGAAATCCACCAACAATGCTAGGGGCAACCAACAATTGCCACCCCAGCTTTTTTGCCCCTCTCTCTGGGCGCCCTAACACGTAACACCCAGTCAGTCCACCTTAATGCCTACCTACCTACCACTACCTACCCAAGCAACTAAGATGACACACAGAGAGACAACACCAACTCTCTGATCTAACAAAAAGGCCACTGCTGCTGCTGCCTGCCAGCAGCAGCAGTGGAGCAGCACAGCAGAACACACACACAGAGAAGAAGCAGGAGGCAGAGCAGAGCAGCAGACCTGCTGCTCTGCATGATGTGTGATGTGATGCCCAAAGAAGCCACCGCCTCACTCAGTTGCTGCCACTGAGGCCACCACAGACAGACAGAAGCCAGCCAACCTGCTTTTCTGCTCTTCTGCTGCTCCTCCTCCCCATGGATGATGCACGCACACCCTACATCCGCGTCCAGGAAGGCCAGGGGGACCGAGCCAAACCAGACCAAGCGCACAGAGTCAGCACAGGCAGCCCAGCCAGCAACAACAGCTACTAGCAGTAGTACTACTATTACTACTACCACCACCACAACCAGTGTTGCTACGCCAACATTGCCAGTCACACGCACCACAGGCTGAGCATGGCACACAGCCAACAGCTGCTGCCAGCGAGTGCCTAGCAAGCCAACCAAGCCAACAAGAGGAGAGCTAAGTAGACGGCGCACGCACACCAACCCGTCACGACTGCTGCGTTGGCGCTGCCTGGGATGCTACGCTGCTGGACTGGGAAGACAGAGGGGAAGGGGTAGCTGACGCTGGCTGGCCGCCCACACTGCTGCTGGGTGCGGGTTGGGTGGCGGGGGCTGCCCCCGCACCACTACCAACATCCTGGTCTCTGCGGGCCCTAGCGGCCTCCTCCTCCCTCACCTTCTGTACCAGGATGTCCCTCCACCTGGGCAATTCGTTGGCACTCACGGCATTGCCCTTGATGGCTGGGTTACAGAGACAAGCGAGGACATACTCCTCCCTGTATCCCAGTGCACCAACGAGCCGCCTGTCAACCCCAGACTTCAGCCTCCCAGCCAGAGCACGACCCTCTGGCGTGGTCGGAGAAACATCAACAGTGACCACAATGAAGATGAACATAAGATGATAATTCATTCATTTCATTTAAAAAAATCATTAAATTATTTTTTCCATGTAAACCAAGCCCCCCACACATGATTTTGGGTAACATTTTCAATAAAATCAATTCATCTAGCATTCATTTTGTTCTCCGTTGGTTACCAATTTTTTTTCTTTTGAATAATTTTGAGGGTTGATTTTGACATGGGATTTTAAAGAAAAAACTATTTACATGTTTATTTACATACTGGTATTTACATATTTACACTGCATTAGAACGTATTCCCGCCACTGCCGCTGAGTCTAGTACTATTTGGGCTGTGCTACTTTTGGGGTGTGTGCTGTGCCCACGCCAGGTCCCCAAATGCTGACAGGTGGAGAGATAAGGGCCTGTGCTGCTGCTGGTCAGCATTGGGTTTCTTTTTAGGTGGGCGTGGGCGTTGTAAAAGTTTGGCCAGTCACAGCACTACAACTACTACTACCACTGCATCTCTGTGTGGGCACACTACATGCTGCGACTGGCTGGCACTGCTCAGCATCCGTCACGTCAGCTCAGCTAGAGGTGGAAGGGGGGAGGGTAGGGAGAAGCACAGAGGTCGAGCTAGGCAGGTGACAAACAATGGGGCAACCCACGGTAATCACTCACCTGTCTCAAACTCCAGCTTGGGGTAGCCCAGCAGGGAGAGGTTCACCTTAAAGAAGACCAGCTGCTCCACCAGCCCAGCATCCAAGCGGGAGCGAGAGGGTGTCACCATGTCCCCGGCACGTGAAAACACCTGCTTGCTCTGGACACTGGTCGGGGGGCAGGAGAGGAGGCACACAGCCACCACCGCCAGGTCCGGCCAGACTTGGCGGTGGGTTGCCCAGAACTGTGTGCAGTCCATGCCGTCTTCCTCCACAGGCTCCTCCAAGTACTGCGCAATGCATTGCTCAGCACTGGAGGGGGGCCTGGCAGGTCGAGCCTCCCGCATACCAGGCAAGGCGCCATAGCAGACCTGCTGAAACCACTGGGCGGATTTCGCGGCGGGAGCAAATGGCTGCTGTGATGGCGCTGCCTGGGATGCCACGCTGCTGGACTGGGAAGAGGGAGGGGAAGGGGAAGCTGACGCCGGCTGGCCGCCCACGCTGCTGCTGGGTGCAGGTTGGGCGGCGGGGGCTGCCCCCGCACCACTACCAACATCCTGGTCTCTGCGGGCTCTAGCGGCCTCCTCCTCCCTCACCTTCTGTACCAGGATGTCCCTCCACCTGGGCAATTCGTTGGCACTCACGGCATTGCCCTTGATGGCTGGGTTACAGAGACAAGTGAGGACATACTCCTCCCTGTCTCCCAGCGCACCAACGAGCCGCCTGTCAACCCCAGACTTCAGCCTCCCAGCCAGAACATGACCCTCTGGCGTGGTCAGAGAAATCTGGAGTTCGCCCATCAGCTTCTCCAGACCCAGAGCTGGGGGCAGCGCCTGCCTCAAGGGAGTGGTGTCACCACACAAGCCCTTTGTGGCAAATTGGAAGGGCTTGAGTGCTGACACCGCCTCAGACATCTGCTTCCACTCTGCGTTCGAGAGGTTGCAGACATCCAAGGACTCGTCCCTCGCCAGGGCGACAAGGGCTCTCTCCTGCTCCAACAGGCGCTGGAACAGGAGGAATGTGGAGTTCCACAACATCTCAACATCTGTAGGGATGAGATGGCAGGGAAGCCCAAGGTCATCCTGCTTCTTGCGAAGCAGTCTCCTGGACTTCTTGCTACGGTGGAAGTGGGCGGCCAGCTTGCGAGACTTCTCGACAAATGTGGCCGTCGCAGCAACAGCACCTAGGAGGGGGCGGCCCTTCTCCTGGGACAACTTCAGCTCCTTAAGGCCGAGGGCGTCCCTGATGGTCAGATGGAGCATGTGTGCCATACACCGTATGTTCACACAGCCCATGACTGTCTCGACAGCGGCAGTAACGTTGGCTCCATTGTCTGTGACAATGAATCCCCGGAGAGGTGTGGACACCCGCCAATCCACTCCTCTATCTGGCGGTCGAGTACAGCCGCCACCTCCCCCCCCCCCCCCGGTGTGCCTCGTGTCCATCGTCTCCACGTGCAGAACGGCCCACCTGTGCCGTAGTGCCGCGGGAGCCGCAACAGACCCAGAAGCATCACCCAAGGAGGTCCCCTCACTCTCCGGTCCCCACAAGTGGGCAGTGAGGGCCAGGAAAGCAGCGTGCATCCCACTGACACTGGTCCATAGGTCAGTCGTGAAATGCACGCTGGTGCCGGCCGGACCCGCACGCAGCCCGGCTGACACGAGCTCCCTGCACTTGCGGTACAGGGAGGGGACCACGTTCCAGCTGAACGTGGTCCTTGAGGGGATGACATATTCGGGCACCAGGTCCTGGAGTATCCGGCGGAAGCCAGAGTTCTCAACCACCTGAAACGGCTGGTCATCAGTGGAAATAATCTCCCCTATGAGGCGGGTGAGGTGATGATGGTCCACACGAACAGTACGCTGGCTGCCCGACAACTGCGTCCACCGCTGGACTGGCAGTGTAGCCTGCCTTTTGGCTGGCACACTGCCGCTGTCCGCCCTAGTGGCAGATGCACAAGGCGCACTAGTGCTGCCAGCCTGTCCCCTGAGACCTGGGTGGTGACGCCTGGGTGGTGACGCCTGGGTGTGTCTCCACATAGTGTCTCCACATAGGCGTCATACCCAGGTGCCCAGGGTTCGTTCCACGGCTGACCTGCATCCTGCAGTGGACACAGCGGGCGTGGAATGGGGCATCTTGAGGGACCTCAAAATGCACCCATACACCACTGCCCTTGGCCTCCTGCGCCCTGGGCGCCGTCCTAGGCCGTTTATCGCAGGGTGGCTGCAGTCCTAGGGGGGGGTGGCCGCCACTGCCTGCCCACTGCTGCGACCCAACCCACCCCTTCCGCCCTCCACACCAGAGGAAGGGCCCGGCTCCACTGGCAGAGGAGAGGCAGGCCTCTCCTCCACCACCTCACCAGACCGCTCCCCACCAGAGTGTCGGGCTTCACGAGGGGGGCCCCACTGAGCGGCGAAAGGGCTGGGGGAAGGGGCCCCAGAGGGAGGGAGAACCTGGCTGCACGGTCCTCACCACACTCTACCTGCTCTTCCACATCCTCAGTCTCCTCCACCACAACCACTGGCGGTACCCCAGCAGCACCTGGTGCCGCCGAGGAGGGACCCGCCACAGCCCTAATGCCTCTGCCTTCGCCGCGATTGCTGGCAGCAGGCAGGGGGAGATTAATCCTGTGCACCAAACTCGGAATCGGGGCGAAGAATTCTCCAATGGGGAGGACCGGGGTGTCCTCAGGCTCCCTGCGTCCTCTCGCTCTCCGTGCCGCAGGCGCACCCTGCTCCTGGCCTCTCCCACGTCCTCTGCCTGGCAACCTAGCGCGAGCCCTGGCCGCCACACAGCGCTCACGTTGCTCAGACATTCTAGTTGTTATCTAGGAGGAGGGAGACTTTAAGAGTAAGGCCAGAAAGGGGCAAAAAAATAATCTGGAGGGGGTTGGAAGAAGGGGCAAAAAAAACCCCATTTGATTTGGAGCCGGCGGGGGGGGGAGTCTGTTTTGAAAAAGTAAGCCAATTAGGGGGGGAAGGAAGACTTTTTGTTATGGGGGGGGAAAGCCAATTGAAGTGAGGGGGAGGGTGACCTTTTAAAATTTGGGTGTCAAGCCAATTGGGGGGAGATGGATCTGGGAGGTTTTTTTTAAAATTGGGGATTAAAGGGTGGACCCCTGGTGTGGGTGGCACGGGCAGTTGGGTGGAGTAGTTGTGGTGTGGGTGGCAAGTCTTTTTATTATTTTGGGGGGAAATGGATGGGGGGAGGGCACAGCACCTACCGGGGGGGAGGGACGCAGTCAAAGCTTGGGAACCTGCAGATCAAAGGAGGAAACCCTTATTTAGTGAACTGAAACACAGTGTGGTATGGTTCTGGGGGGTGGTTTACAAGTAATGCTGTGGGGGGAGCATCAACCTTGCAATGAATGCAGCCTATTTAATGACTTTAAATTTCGCACAACTAAAACCAGAACCCAGTCACACTTTCACAGAACCCACCCTCTGACTCTGACTCTGCCAGTGTGCCCATGGCAAGCAAGCAGCAGCAAACACTTGATGGCAGCATGGATGGAATATCATCATCATATATCTTTCAAAGATTACTAGAATGACCCCAGGAAGGAAACCCTTCTTTGGTGAACTGATGATGATGAGCAGAGCCAGCCTATAGGAACTTTCACTGACACAAAACCCAAATTGCACTTCACTTTTACAGAGAGAGAGAGCCCACCCACACACTCTGTCTGCCGCCCAAGGCAAGCAAGCAGGCATCAAACACTTGGCAGCATGAACATCATCATAGATATCTTCCAAACATAATGACCTGGGGACGGTGTGGTGGTGTGTTGGGTAACCTGTTAAACAGCCACCTCACCTGCATGCAATGCAACAACACACAGCAGCAATATCTTCATCAAGCAAGACACAAGTCACAACAGTACATCTCCAAGGGTCCCTCCCCCCACACAACCCAAATGCATTTCAAAATAGGGGTGTCCCTATTTAAAACTGCCAACTAGGGAGAGAAAGGGGGCAACAAAAGGTGCACAATTGCACACGGACTAACCCCTCTTCTTCCGGTCCTTCTCCTGCTGCTCACTGCTGGTCATGGATGCGCCGCCGCCAGCCAGCCACCCTGGGCTGGGACACAGACAGGGAGGCCACACGAGGCACAGGCAACCGGGGTAGGTCAACGATGAAGGGGCAGAACTGAGGAGACAACACTATTTGTGTCGCTCAACTCACCCCCAAGCAGAGACAAATGAAATCAACAAAAAACTTTCAAAAGGAAAAAACCCTGATGGCAGCCTCCAGGTGAGGTCGGAGGTAGGCTACTGTGTGGCTGCAGCTGTGGGAGGAAGTGGAAGAAGTGAAGGGGAGGAGGGGGGGCAAGAGACAAAGAGAAAGAGAGAGAGAGAGAGAGAGAGAGAGAGAGAGAGAGAGAGAGAGAGGAGGAGCGCAGCAGGGAGGGGTGATTCAGGTGTGGGGGGAGGACAGTGGTGGCAGCAGTCCCAAGAGGTGGGACCAGAGGGTGTGTTGGTTGGGGGGTTAGTGTTTGGCAAGGGGTCTTTGGGGTATGTAGAGGGAGTCAGGGGCAAGAAGGGGTGGTGGGACCAGAGGGTGTGTGGGTTGGGTTAGGGTGGGTTAGTGTGTGGTGACGGGTCTCTGGGGTATGTAGAGGGTGTCAGGGGCAAGAAGAGGTGGTGGGACCAGAGGGTGTGTGGGTTGGGTTAGGGTTAGTGTGTGGCAAGGGGGTGTTGGGGGGAAGGGGAGGGGGCAACAAACAGCAAATGAGAAAGAAGAACAACTCGGGCGGGCAGCAGGAATGGGGAGAAGGCTGGAGTGAGGGGGGGAGAAACTGGGCTGGGTGTGGAGTCTGGGAGGGGAGAGGGTGGGGGGAGCAGGCAGGGAGGAGGAGGGGGGCAAATTAATCAATATATCAATCAGGGGGGAGTAGGGACAAACACAAGCCAAAAAGTTTAAAACCCAATTCTAAACCAATGAATGATAATAAACCAGCAGAATCTCGGGGGGGGGGGGGGAACCAAGCAAAAAGGCCCACTAAGAAGCAGCAAACAGAGACAATGAAACAATTGCTGAAATAATAATATGGACTGCAAAGCAAGTCTGCACAAACAAAACTGAACTCGGACGGACAGCAGCGATGGGGAGAAGGCTGGACGGGAGGGGGGAGAAACTGGGCTGGAAGGGGTGGGGTGGGGTGGGTTTGGTTGGGTTTCTGGGTGGGAGGGGCAAGTTAGGAGCAGGGGGGCCACACAGAACAAGGAGCAATAATAATCTCAATTCAAATCAATCAACAAATGCAAAACTAGTTGAACACAGAATGAAAACCAAACTGAAAGAATCAAGCAAATTGGGCAAGGCTTGCGGGGGGGGGGGGGAGAGCACACAACCAACTACCAAAAGAGAACCAAAATAGATTATATGGGACAATCACAACAAATATTGGCTATAATAACAACAGAATCCTCTCGGGGGGGGGCAACTCAGGCAGGGAGCAGCAACAAAATGCAAAGTACAAGTTAACAATTAAAGCAAACAACCAAAGCAGCAGCAATATATAAATGAAACCAATGGAATGCAATGAAAATCAAAAAGTTGAACAAAAACAAGGCAGAAGGCACAGAGCAATAATAAATTGAACTTTTAAAACAATGAATGCAGTGGGTGGGAGTGGGGGAGGGTAGGTCCAAGGAGGCGGGATGAGAAGGGAAAGGGGGAGGGGGAGGAAAGCAGGACAGACAAAGAAAAACAACAGGGAAATTTGGGGAAACTTAAGAAAAAAGTAAAGTAAGTAAAGAGAAGAGACAGACAGACACACACAGAGAGTCACAGAGAGGTCAGGTGGACAAAAGATTAAAGAAGGTGGCACACAACAACAACACAGAGAGAGACACAGGACACAGTCAGGGACTCACAGTCAGACACCAGCAGCAAAGGAGCAAGCAAGGGTCTCAGATGATCCCACAACTGCAGCCAAAGAGAATTTTCTAGGCAAGAGGCTTGGGTTTATATAGGTTTGAAATTCCCTCCTTTGGGAGCCCCCACCTTTGCACTCCCCCCACGGCCAACAGGGTGCCAGCTCTCAACAGCACAACAGCCAAGCAGCCTACCAGAGCAAAGGACTCATTCTGGCCAATCAAAGGATCAATAGCACAGCCAATGCAATGCCTGAAAATAGCCTCACAAAATGGATGCCAGGAGCAAAAGTTTCAGGAAGGAGCCACAAAATGGAGGACACACTTGAAACTTAAAAATAACACTGCAGACAGTCAATTGAAGGCAATGGGACATCCGAACTGGTTTGGATTTTCCGAACCGGTTCAGATCTGAACAGGCCCGAATTCGGTTCGGACCCAAACCTCTGAATCTGAACCGGTTCGGATCTGAACCAGTTCGGATCCGAACCAAACCACACATCCCTACTGTGGAACGCTGCTTGAGGCTCCCTCCCCGGGGATACCATAGAGACTGGATAACAGAGTGGGCTGCAAAGCAAGCAGAAGTTTGCTTGGGTAAAGCCTGTCCAGCAAACAGCACTGAGCTTCCTTAAAGTGGCAGGCACCTTGCAAATGAGCCCAAGGGAAAATATGAACATAGGAAGCTGCCTTCCACTGAGTTAGACCATTAATCCATCCAGCTTAGTACTGTCTTAGTGCTGTCGACACAGACTGGCAGTGGCTTCCCGAGGCTCTCAGGCGGGATTCCCACTCAGCCCGATCTGGAGATGCCAGGCAGGGAGCTCAAATCCTTCTTCCTATAGCAGCCCTATCCCCTAAGGGGAATAGTTGCACAGACACATGTCATACTGTTCATTCATTTTACATTTTACTAGCTGACCCTGAACAGAGCATCTGTGTAGTCTTGCACTGAGCATGTGGCATTGCACCCCCACAACACTCTCGCTCGCTCTCGCCAGCCCCGCTCTCCCCCTGCGAGTCTCTCGCCACTCCCGCAATGCTCTCGCTCACTCTCACCACCCCTGCTCGCCCCCCACAGTCTCTCGCCACTCCTGCAATGCTCTCACTCATTCTCGCCACCCCCGCTCGTCCCCCACATGTCTCTCACCACTCCCGCAACGCTCTCACTCTCGCCACCCCACTCTCCTCCTCCACAAGTCTCCCCCCCCCCCGCAAGTCTCGAGTTCATGCTCTCTGTCCTCTGTCTTTCTATCTCTGTCTTGTAGTCCTTGCTTCCCCCTACCACTGCCAGGGACTGTCGCCTGCTCGCCTGACAGCCTCCAAGCTCCCTGCTGCTTCATGGTGCAGCTCAGCCAACAGTCTGCCGCCCGCAGCCCTCAGAGCCAACTGTCCAGCTCCCGAAGCTGCCCCCAGCATCCGAGCTCCCTGCTGCTTCACAGCGCCCCCAGCCGCAGGGCCCATCTAGAAGAATTAAAAATATATAATATCCCACTCTTCCTCCAAGGAGCACGGAGCAGTGTACTACATACTCAAGTTCCTCCTCAAAACAACCCTGTGAAGTAGGTCAGGCTGAGAGTGAAGTGACTGGCCCAGAGTCACCCAGCAAGTATCATGGCTGAATGGGGATTTTTGTGCTCCTTCCTGTCCCCTGCAAGTCACTGGACAAGAGCAGGAGTGTCCCTGCCCTTGCTTGCAGCTGCCCTTGCCTGCAGCGTGGTGTAGTGGTTAAAGTGCTGGACTAGGACCGGGGAGTAGGGATGTGCGATTCGGTTCGGATCCAAACCAGCCCAGTTCGGCAGTTCGAATGCAAACCGAACCGGGGGTGTTTCAGATGCGAAACGTTTGGGATCCAAACTGAATCCGAACCGGTTCGGATTTTCCGAACCTGTACGGATGTGCCATAGGCCTGTATAGGCTTTCAAATAAAGTTTGAAGTGTGTCCTCCATTTTGTGGCTCCTTCCTGAAACTTTTGCTCTGGCATCCATTTTGTGAGGCTATTTTCAGGCATTGCATTGGCTGCACTATTGATCCTTTGATTGGCCAGAATGAGTCCTTTGCTCTGGTAGGCTGCTTGGCTGTTGCACTGTTGAGAGCTGGCACCCTGTTGGCGGGGGGGGGGGAGTGCAAAGGTGGGGGCTCCCAAAGGAGGGACTTTCAAACCTACTATATAAACCAAGCCTCTTGCCTAGAAAATTCTCTTTGGCTGCAGTTGTGGGATCATCATCTGAGACCCTTGCTTGTTCCTTTGCTGCTGGTGTCTGTGAGTCCCTGACTGTGTCCTATAGTGTGTCTCTGTGTGTCTCTCTCTGTGTGTTGTTGTGCCACCTTCTTTTGTCCATCTGCCCTGTGTCTGTCTGTCTGTCTCTTCTCTTTACTTACTTTATTTTTTTCTTAACTTTTCCCCAATTTCCCTGTTGTTTTTCTTCTGTCGTCTGTTCTCCTTTCCTCACCCTCCCCCCGTCACCCTTTTTCCCTCTCTCATCCCTCCTCCTTTGGGCTTCCCCTCCCCCACTCCCACCCATCTGCATTGCTTTCAAAGTTTCATTTATTGCTGTTTGTGCCACCTTTTGATTTTCATTCCATTGGTTTCATTTATATATTTGCTGCTGCTTTGGTTGGTTGCTTTAATTATTAACTGATTTGCATTTTGTGCTCTGTTGCTGCTGCCTGCCTGAGTTGGTTCCCCCCCACAGAGGATTCTGTTCATATAGCCAATTTTTGTTGTGATTGTCCCATATTATCTATTTTGGTTCTTCTTTGGTGGTTGGTTGTGTGCTCCTCCCCCCGCCCCCCGCCCAAGACTTGCCCAAGTTGCTGCTGCTTGATTCTTTAAATTGGTTTTCTTTGTTCAACTTTTACATTTGGTGGTTGATTTGAATTGAGATTGTCCCCTCTGTGTGGCCCCCCTGTTCCTAACTTGCCCCTCCCATCCAGAAACCCACTCCCCCCCCACTCCCGCCCACTCCCACCCAGATTCTGGCCCAGAATCCCCCATCCTCACCGCTGCTGCCCACCTGAGTTCAGTTTTCTTTTGGATTTGTTTGTGAAATTAGCTTCTTGGTTCTGGTTTTGCTGTGTGTGTGTGTGTGTGTGTGTGTGTGTGTGTTCTGTGTGTGCTGCTCCATCCCTGGTTGTTTCCCCCCACCCGCACCCGAGACTTCTTTCTTCCCAATTTTGATTCTTTAAATTGTTTTTCTTTGTTCAACTTTTGCATTTGGTGGTTGATTTGAATTGAGATTGTCCCGTCCGCGTGGCCCCCCTGTTCCTAACTTGCCCCTCCCATCCAGAAACCCACTCCCCCCCCACTCCCACCCAGATTCTGCCCCAGAATCCCCCATCCTCGCCGCTGCTGCCCGCCAGAGTTCAGCTTTCTTTTGGATTTGGTTGTGAAATTAGCTTCTTGGTTCTGGTTTTGCTGTGTGTGTGTGTGTGTGTGTTCTGTGTGTGCTGCTCCATCCCTGGTTGTTTCCCCCTACCCGCACCCGAGACTTCTTTCTTCCCAATTTTGATTCTTTAAATTGTTTTTCTTTGTTCAACTTTTGCATTTGGTGGTTGATTTGAATTGAGATTGTCTCCTCCGTGTGGCCCCCCTCTTCCTAACTTGCCCCTCCCATCCAGAAACCCACTCCCCCCCCCACTCCCGCCTGCTCCCACCCAGATTCTGCCCCCTTGCAACACCAATCCCCCCAAAACACACCCTCTGGACCTCCCCTCTTCTTGCCTCTGACTCCCTTTACATACCCCAGACCCCTTGCAACACTAACCCCCCCCAAAACACACCCTCCGGTCTCTCCTCTTGGGACCGCTGCAGCTGCTGCCCCCCCCCCACCTGAATCTCCCCTCCCCGCTGCTAAGCTCCCCCCGTGCTGCTCCTCCTCTCTTCTTTCTCTCTCCCTCTCCCCTTCTTCTCTCTCTCTCTCTTCTCTCTCTCTCTCTTCTCTCTCCTCCATCGCTTCACTTCCTCCCACAGCTGCAGCCAGCCACAGTAGCCTACCACCTCCAACCTCACCTGGAGGTCCCAGCCATCGGTTTTTTGGTTTTTTAAAAAAAGTTGTTCATTTCATTTGTCTCTGCTTGGGGGTGAGTTGAGCGACACAAATAGTGTTGTCTCCTCACTTCTGCCCCTCCATTGTTGACCTACCCCGGCTGCCTGTGCCTCGTGCAGCCGCCCTGTCTGTGTCCCAGCCCAGAGGTGGCTTGCTGGCGGCGGCGCATCCGTGACCAGTAGTGAGCGGCTGGAGAAGGACTGGAAGAAGAGGGGTTAGTGTATGCGCAATTGTGCACCTTTTGTTGCCCCCTTTCCCTCCCTAGGTGGTTTTAAATAGGGACACCCCTATTTTGAAATGCATTTGGGTGTGGGGAGGAGGGACCCTTGGAGATGTCCTGTTGTGTAACAGGGCATGTTACTTCATCAAGCAATGTCTTGCTTGATGAAGAAATTGGTTGCTGCTGTGTGTGTTGCATTGCATGCAGGTGGTTTTTTAACAGGTTCCCCCCAACAACTCACCCTGCCCCGCCCCAGATCATTATGTTTGGAAGATATATGATGATGTTCCATGCTGCCAAGTGTTTGCTGCCTGCTTGCTTGCCTTGGGCAATGTGGGTTCTCTCTGTGAAAGTGCAGTTGGGTTCTGGAAGTGCAATAATTTGGGTTTTGTGAAGAAATTGAAAGTTCCTATAGGCTGCATTCATTGCTAGGTTGATGCTTAGTGCTTACCCACACAGCAGCATTGCCTGAAAACCATCCCCCAGCACCACACACACACTGTGTTAAGTTCACCAAAGAAGGGTTTCCTGGGGTCATTTCACTTATGTTTTGAAGATGATGTTCCATCTATGCTGCGATCAAGTGTTTGCTCCTTGCTTGCCATGGGCAGAGTCAGAGTGGGTGGGTTCTGTGAAAGTGCGACTGGGTTCTGGAAGTGCAATTTGGGTTTTGTGAAATTCAAAGTTACTAAATAGGCTGCATTGCAACGTTGATGCTCCCCCCCACAGCATTACTTGAAAACCACCCCCCAGAACCACACACTGCGTTCAGTTCACTAAAGAAGGGTTTCCTTTGATTTGCAGGTTCCCAAGCTTTGACTACGTCCTCCCCCCCCGTAGGTGCTGTGCCCTCAACCCATCCATTCTCCCCATAATAATAAAAAGACTTGCCCCCCACCCTACAACTACTCCACACCACTGCCAGTGCCACCCACCCCAGGGGTGCACCCTTTCCCCAATTAAAAAACAAATACCCAGCCCCATCTCCCCAATTGGCTTAAGACCCCAATTTCAAAAGGTTACCCTCCCCCTCACTTCAATTAGCTTTTCCCCCATATCAAAGAGTCTTCCTTTCCCCCCAATTGGCTTTTTCCAAGCAAATTCCCCCCCCCCCGCCTCCAGATCAATTGGCATTTTTTGCCCCTTCCCACCCCCTCCAATTTTTTTTTTTTTTTTTGACCCTTTCTGGCCTTCCTCTTAAGGTCTCCCTCCTCAAGCAATGTCTGAGCAACGTGTGGTGGCCAGGGCTCACAGAAGGTTGCCAAGCAGAGGTGGGAGAGGCTAGGTGCGGGATGTGCCTGTGCTGGCGGCTGTGGCGCGTAGACCAGGGAGAGGATGCGGGGAGCCTGAGGATATCCCAGACCTCCCCACTGGACAAATCTTCGCCCCAGCTCCAGGTTTTGTCCGCAGGCTTGATTACCCTCTGCCTGCTGCTGGCAATCGCGGCAGAGGCAGAGGCGTTAGGGCTGTGGCGGGTTCCTCCTCGGCGGCACCAGGTGCTGCTGGAGTACCGCCAGTGGTTGTAGTGGAGGAGACTGTGGATGTGGGAGAGCAGGTAGAGGACGGTGAGGACCGTGCGGCTGGCAGCGATGCAGCCAGGTTCTCCCTCCCTCTGGGGCCCCTTCCCCCTATCCTTTCGCCGCTAAGTGGGGGCCCCCTCGTGAAGCCCGCCACTCTGGGGAATGGTCTGGCGAGGTGGTGGAGGAGAGGCCTGCCTCTCCTCTGCCAGTGGAGCCGGGCCCTTCCTCTCGTGTGGAGGGCGGAAGGGGTGGATTGGGTGGCAGCAGTGGGCAGGCAGCAGCGGCTGCCCCCCCCCCCGAACTGCAGCCACCCAACGAGAAGAGGCCAAAGACATCGCCCAGGGCGAAGGAGGCCCAGGACAGTGGTGTGTGGGCGCATTTTGAGCTCTCTCAAGATGACCCATACCATGCCCACTGTGTCCACTGCAGGATGCAGGTCAGCCATGGCAAGGTTCTGGGGCACCTGGGTACCACACCCATGTGGAGGCACATGGAGCATCACCACCCAGGTCTCCGTGGACAGGCTGGCAGCTCTAGTGTGCATTGTGCATCTGCTACTAGGGCGGACAGAGGCAGTGTGCCTGCGCCAGCCAAAAGGCAGGCTGCACTGCCAGTCCAGCAGTGGACACAGGTGTTGGGCAGCCAGCGTACTGTTCATGTGGACCATCATCACCTCACCCGCCTCATAGGGGAGATGATTTCCACCGATGACCAGCCGTTTCAGGTGGTCGAGAACTCTGGCTTCCGCCGGATACTCCAGTACCTGGCGCCCAAATATGTAATCCTGGAAAGGACCACGTTCAGCCAGAACGTGGTCCCCTCCCTGTACCGCAAGTGCAGGGAGCTCGTGTCGGCCGGACTGCATGCGGCTCCGGCGGACACCAGCGTGCATTTCACGACTGATCTCTGGCCAGTGTCAGTGGGATGCAAGCTGCTTTCCTGGCCCTCACTGCCCACTGGTGGGGACCAGAGAGTGAGGGGACCTGCTTAGGAGATGCTTTAGGGTCCGCCGCGTCTCCCACTGCACTACGGCACAGGTGGGTCATTCTGCATGTGGAGATGATGGACACGAGGCACACCAGGGAGGAGGTGGCGGCCATACTCGACCGCCAGATAGAGGAGTGGATTGGCGGGTGTCCACACCTCTCCAAGGGATTCATTGTCACCGACAATGGATCCAACATAACCGCTGCTGTCGAGACAGTCATGGACTGTGTGAACATACGGTGTATGGCACACACGCTGCATCTGACTGTCAGGGATGCCCTTGGCCTTAAGGAGCTGAAGGCGTCCCAGGAGAAGGGCCGCGCCCCCCCAGGTGCTGCTGCTGCCACGGCCACGCTTGTCGAGAAGGCTCGCAAGCTGGCCACCCACTTCCACCACAGTGAGAAGTCCAGGAGACTGCTTCGCCAGAAGCAAGATGAACTTGGGCTTCCTCGCCACCTCATCCCAATGGATGTAGAGACGCGATGAAACTCCAACTTCCTCCTGTTCCAGCGCCTGTTGGAGCAGGAGAGAGCCCTTGTCGCCCTGGCGAGGGACGAGTCTTGGACGTCTGCAACCTCTCGAACGCAGAGTGGAAGCAGATGTCCGAGGCGGTGTCGGCACTCGAGCCCTTCCAGTTTGCCACAAAGGGCTTGTGTGCCGACTCCACTCCCTTGAGCCAGGCGCTGCCCACAGCTCTGGGTCTGGAGAAGCTGATGGGCGAACTCCAGATTTCTCTGACCACGCCAGAGGGTCATGCTCTGGCTGGGAGGCTGAAGTCTGGGTTGACAGGCAGCTCGTTGTTGAGCTGGGAGACAGGGAGGAGTATGTCCTCGCTTGTCTCTGTGACCCAGCCATCAAGGGCAATGCCGTTAGTGCCGGCGACTTGCCCAGGTGGAGGGACGTCCTGGTACAGAAGGTGAGGGAGGAGGAGGCTGCTAGGGCCCACGGAGACCTGTATGTTGGTAGTGGTGTGGGGGCAGCCACCACCACCCAACCCGCACCCAGCAGCAGTGTGGGCGGCCAGCCGGCATCAGCTACCCCTTCCCCTCCCTCTTCCCAGTCCAGCAGTGTAGCATCCCAGGCACCGCCAACGCAGCAGCCATTTGCTCCCGCCGCGAAATCCGCCCAGTGGTTTCAGCAGGTGTGCTTTGGTGCCTTGCCTGGTATGCGGGAGGCTCGACCTGCCAGGCCCCCCTCCAGTGCTGAGCAATGCATTGCGCAGTACTTGGAGGAGCCTGTGGAGGAAGACAGCGTGGACTGCGCACAGTTCTGGGCGATCCGCCGCCAAGTCTAGCCAGACCTGGTGGTGGTTGCTGTGCGCCTCCTCTCCTGCCCCCCAACCAGTGTCCAGAGCGAGCAGGTATTTTCACATGCTGGGGACGTGGTGACACCCTCTCGCTCACGTTTGGATGCTGATCTGGTGGAGCAGTTGGTCTTCCTCAAGATCAACCTCCCCCTGCTGGGCTACCCCAAGCTGGAGTTTGAGGCGGGTGAGTGATTACCGTGGTCGCCCCATGGTTGGTCACCTGCTTGGCTCAACCTCTGTGCTCATCCCTCCCCTCCCCCTTCCACCTCTAGCTGAGCTGACGTGACGGATGCTGAGCCGTGCCAGCCAGTCGCAGCATGTAGTGTGCCCACACAGATGCAGTGGTAGTAGTAGTAGTAGTGCTGCGACTGGCCAAACGTTTACAATGCCCACGCCAACCTAAAAAGAAACCCAATGCTGACCAGCACAGGCCCTTATCTCCACCTGTCAGCATTTAGGGACCTGGCGTGGGCACGGCACACTCACCCAAAGTAGCACAGCCCTAATAGTAGTAGACTCAGCAGCAGTGGCGGGTGTACGTTCTTCTGCAGTGTAAATATGTAAATATTAGTATGTAAATAGACATGTAAATGATTTTTTCTTTAAAATCCCATGTCAAAATCAACCCTCAAAATTATGCAAAAGAAAAAAAATTGGTAACAAAGGAATAACAAAATGAATGCTGAATGAATTGATTTTATTGAAGATTTTACCAAAAAAATCATGTGTTGGGGGGGTTGATTTACATGGGGGGGGAATTATTTATTTTTTTAAATGAAACGAATGAATTATCATCTTATGTTCTTGATTGTGGTCACTGTTGATGTTGGCTGGTGGCAAAAAAAACAAAAACCATCAGAATAGCAATGAATGAACTGGCTGCCAACAAAACATATTGATTGATAACTATACAGGGGGGACTTGGGTCTGTGTGTGTGTGTGGTGCAGGCTGTTTCTTTCTGTTGTGTGTCTGTCTGTCTGTGTGAATGGATGCCTAGCACTGTCTGTGTGTGTGGATGCTTTCTGTAGTGTGCTGTCTGTCTGTGCTGTGTGTCTACATGTTTTTTTCCCCTTCCTCCCCCTCCAAGACTCCCTCCCCCCCATGCCTCCCTCCATCCCTCCCCTCATCCTCCCTCCTTCCTCTTCATCACCCTCCATCCTCCCTTCCACGCCCACCACCTCACCTGCCCCCAAACCCCGGTCTGGCAAGATGATGAGAATCTGGTATCTCCCACCGAGGCTGACCAACTCTGAGCCGGACCCTCCTCCCCCTTCATTCCCCTCTGCTACATCCCTCTCCCCCTCCCACTCCCACTCCCCTTTCCTCCCACCTTCCCTCCCTCCCTCCCTCCCCCTCCTAGCTAGCAGCCCACACACACACACACACACACACACACACACACACACACAGACAAAACACCTGTGGTGGCAAACACCAGCACACATGCACTCACACTGGTGCCACCACCTGCCTTGGGTCTCTCTGTGTCCTTGAGCAAATATGTGGTGGACCAGAGAACCATTTCTTTCAAGTAAGGCAAAAGGCATGCACTCACTGCGCACACACGAAGAAGAGGTGAAGACAAGAGACAACTTCTAGAACCAGCAGCAGGTGAGTGTTGTGTTGTGTTGCTTGCCAATGCCATTGCCCATGCTCAATGCTCAGTCTGCTGTAACTAAACTAACTATCATCCTCACACGCAGCTCAGCTCAGCTCAGCTGCACTCACTGCACTCACTAGACACTACAGCTGGTGGCAGAAGTCCTGAATTCTAACTTTCAAATCTGTGCTAGGATTGCCTCGCCTCCTCCTGCCTGTAATTGTGCCCTCTCCCCTTGCAGTTGCATCGTGACGGGTTGGCATGCGTGCGCCGTCTACTTAGCTCTCCTCATGTTGGCTTAGCTTGCTAGGCACTGGCTGGCAGCAGCTGTTGGCTGTGTGCTATGCTCAGGCTGTGGCACGTGTGACTTGCAATGTTGGTGTAGCAGCAACACTGGTTGTGGTGTAGTAGTTGTTGTTGCTGCTGGGCTGGCTGCTGGCCTGTGCTGACTCTGCGCGCTTGGTCTGGTTTGGATCGGTGGACGCAGATGTAGGGTGTGTGTGCATCATCCATGGAGGGGAGGAGCAGCAGAGCAGAGCAGATTGGCTGGCTTCTGTCTGTCTGGCCTCAGTGGCAGGCACTGAGTGAGGCGGTGGTTTCTTTGGGCATCACATCATCCATCATGCAGAGCAGCAGGTCTGCTGCTCTGCTCCACCTCCTGCTTCTTCTCTGTGTGTGTGCTGTGCTGTGTGCTGCTCCACTCACTGCTGCTGCTGGCAGGGAGCGGCAGCAGTGGCCTTTTTGTTAGATCAGAGAGTTGGTGTTGTCTCTCTGTGTGTCATCTTAGTTGCTTGGGTAGGTGGTGGTAGGTAGGTAGGTATTAAGGTGGACTGACTGGGTGTTACGTGTTAGGGTGCCCAGAGAGGGGGGCAAAAAAGCTGGGGTGGCAATTGTTGGTTGCCCCTAGCATTGTTGGTGGATTTCTTGAAAAGAAGAGAAAAAATCCCATTCGCTAGATTGGGGATTTTGGGCATCACCGGACCCACTTGTGGGGCGGCAGCACCCCCAAAGTGGGTCTGGGGCCATGGCAAAAATGGCCTCAGTCCCTCCCGGCAATCCCTGGAGAGATAGGCGTGATGGGTTTTTTTTATTAGGATTTCCTAAGGCATTAAATAACTGTCTCTCTCAGAGCTATGCTGGCTTTACCTTTCACCCACTGACACACATTCTATTCTTTCCAATTAGATATTATTTAATGCCTTAGGAAAATCTTAATTTAAAAAACCATCACTCCTATCTATCTGGGGATTGCCGGGAGGGACTGAGGCCATTTTTGCCATGGCCCCAGACCCACTTTGGGGGTGCTGCCGCCCTACAGAGGTGGGTCCGGGGCTGCCCAAAATCCCCATTCTATACAATGGGAAATTCCCCCCCCCCCCCAATTCACCAATAATACTAGGAGCAACCAATTGCCTTGGGATTCTTGGGGTGGAGGACACACATGAGTGCCTACCAGCCACCCCAGCTTTTTGTCCCTAAGTGCTCCACATAGGGAGTTATGGGCAAAACTTGAAAATCTTTTTTAAAATTTGTAAAATATCAGAGGAAGGTCCAATCGACTTGAGGTTTGGGTGGTAGGTGGAACACAAGGTCAGCTTTAATGACAGCTACTTTTTGAGATCCGAACCAGTACAAACCGGCTCGGTTCGGATCCAAACCGAGCCAGGGGTGGTTCAGACAAAACCAAAACTGAACCCCCCCCCCGGTACGGACCCGGTTCGGACCAAACCGAACTGGGAGAACCGGTTTTATGCACATCCCTAGCAAGAGTCTTTCCCAGCCCAACCTGGCGATGCCAGGGATTGAACCTGGGACCTTCCACATGCAAAGCAGAGGCTCTAGCACTGAGCTACAGCCCCATTGGAAGCAAGGTCTTCTGGACCTATTCCAGCCGACCGTCTACTAAAACACAACACTAGCTCTAGCAAAGAGGAGTATGGAAGGCATTTAGACCACTTGCATGTTTCATATAAAGAGAAGAGCCCCTGGTGGCGCAGTGGTAAAACTGCCACCCTGTAACCAGAAGGTTACAAGTTCGATCCTGACCAGGGGCTCAAGGTTGACTCAGCCTTCCATCCTTCCGAGGTCAGTAAAATGAGTACCCAGAATGTTGGGGGCAATATGCTAAATCATTGTAAACCGCTTAGAGAGCTCCGGCTATAGAGCGGTATATAAATGTAAGTGCTATTGCTAAGTGCTATTGCTATAAACACAGTGGCTGACATGGTGACTCATGAAAAAAGCTGATCAATAAAGAGTACTGGGATCTATGAAAACACATCAGCAAAAAACCATAAAATATTCCCCCAACAAACAGAATAGAGAGCAAGCACAACTCATTCCAATAAATCTATTGTAGCCTGAGCCATTTTGGAAGGGCGGTATAAAAATAGAATAAATAAATAAACAAATAAATAAATAAATATTGTGGAGAATATATACAATCTATAATGACAAAAACCATGAGAAATGATATTGGAGAAACAACTGTAAAACATGAGGGAAACAATAAAGTCCATAATGTGAAGATTGGTAGAATGCATAAGTCCACCCAAAGGTGACCTCCATTTTGAAATATTTTTTTCAAGTGGAATTTTGTCCTGGTGAAATGATACTGGCCCGCTTGCTTCAAGGATACTCACCTTTGTATTCTCATCTTTGTATTCTTCTCATCAGGGAGGGGGGGAGGGGGAGCAGCTCCCCTCCCCTCCCCACCCCCCCCACCCCCAGATTGTAGATGAAAGAAAAAACCCTATCTCACAGCTCACTTGCTTTAAAGTTTCTTTGTCCCTCTAGCTGCAACACTGCAACTAGAAACCTGACCTGACCTGACCTGAAGAGGCTGAAGTTTTTCTGGTCCAGTCTCTGTGTAAATTTGCAACTTGATTAAGGTTGTTATACAGAGTCGTTTATAAATCTCTCTGTCTGTGTCTCCTATTGTTTACTGTGGCTGACTAAACAAAGCATCAGCATACTCTCTGTCTGAAATTTAGCTTTAGGGAGATTTGTGTTCAGATTGCTGGAGGGCATGCAGAGTGCGTAGCTGGTTTTCCAATTTACCATGCTGTGGTGGGAGTGGGGCACATTGAGGTGATTCTCATGATTGCCAAGAGTGGACAGGGAGGGCACCGGGAGTGGGGAGGCTGCTTTTAACTCACCTTCCCTCTAGACAACCAAGCCCCGGGTCTTTGGCATGCATCCCACACGCTCCATGGGGGAGCATGGACTGATATGCAGTCAGAGTTATAAGCGGCACAAAGTTATATCCAGCCACCACATATCCCACAATGCACTGTGCATGGTGCATTGGGGGATTCCCCCATCTATGTGTCTCCTCAGGCTGCACCAGGGGCACACCAAGGTAACTTGGGCACCCAGACTGCCCAGCCACGAGGTCCCTCCCGCACACAAGGCCCCCCCAAAACTTCCTTTGTGCGGGCCGCCTCGCCAAAGCTTCATTGTTATTTTTGTTTAAAAACCCTTACAATGGCTGAGGGGTGGCTGCAGGGGGGGGACGGAGCAGTCCTTTTCCCTTCTCCCCTCTCCCCCAGCAGTGGTGGGGTGGGAGCAGGAGAGACGCTGGCCCCATCCATTCAGGCCAGCTTCTTAAAGCAACTGTGAGGTGCGTTTGTGCAGTGGAGATTGTTGCAAGCCTGTGATGTCACGGACTTGCAACAATCTATAAACTGAGCAGGCGCACATCGCAGTTGCTTCAAGATGCTGGCTGGAAAGGATGGGGAAAGCATCCTTCCTGCTCACACCCCACCACTGCCAGGGGAGGGGGGAGGACTGCTCCGCTCCCCCTGCAACCACCCCTTGGCCATGGTAAGGGCTTTTAAACAAAAACAAAAACCCGGAATTTTGGCAGGGTGGGAGCCAGAGGCATAGCCACCATTGAGCGACCAGGTTCAAAGAGCCTGGGCTGCTGCCCCTCAGGGGGCCGCGCCTTGCGGCCCCAACACACACCCCACAGCTGACATCAGATGTGGGAGGGGCTGGTTTAGTTCTCAAGCGGGGCTGCGGGGCGCGGGGCCCTATTCAGGAGTTAAATGGCCAGCGCTGCATTCACAGTGCAGCCAGTAGCAACTCTCACTCAGGGAGAGCTGCTTCTGGCCACAATGTGAACGCAGTACTGGCCATCCAACTCCCAACCAAGGCTGCACGGCCCCATTCGGGAGTTAGATGGCCAGCACTGCGTTTGCAGCATGGCCAAAAGAGGCTATCCCTGCCTTCAGATGCGTATCCAGGGTAGGGCAGATAGGGCACATGCCCTGGGCGCCACCTGAAGGGGCCCAAGTGCCAGCCACCACTGCCCCACCACTGTCCCAGTGAGCGCCGCTCACTCTGCGCGGTGGCGCCCAGTCACACTGCAGCCCAGCCATGCCTGCTGCCCTGCCCATCATGGCCATGATTGGCTGAATGGACCTGACGGCACCCACACACACACACTCGTGCTTGCGCGAGATCTCCGGGTGGCAGGTGCTCCCATTAGCCGCGGGTGGAGCACCCCAAGCTGATTGGCCCACTGCCGGTTTGATTTCTCCCAGTGACAGCAGCGCAGCCAGGCAATTTTTCCCGAGCCTGCTGCACTGCCTGTGATGCTGGGAGCCTTTCGATGCACCGCTGAGACCTGTGTATGCATTCTGCAGCTGAGGGGGTGGTTTGCTGTTTGCAGACAGAGTCGAGACGATGGTGGACCTGGCCTTAGAGTAACCCCCCCCCCCTTGGTAAGCATGATGCAGGGATGTGGTGTGTGTCGCCCGAAGCCCGCCGACAGTGTGGTCCCCAGAGGAGGAGGAGAAGGGGGAGACTCTTTTGCTGCCCCCCACTCCGCATCTTCTCTGTGGGTTTCTTGCGACTGACTTGCTAGGAAGGGGCTGCGGCGCTCCCTAAAGTCTCCCCTGACACCGGGGCATCCTCCTCCGACAACAGTTTTAACCCGAAGGGGAGGGGACAGGAAGTGGGGGTCAGTAGACTGAAGGGCTGTCTAGTCACTCCAAAGCTGGACTCGACACCCCAGCAAAGTTTGCAAGGTGGGACGGGAATGGTGGGGAAGAAGAGGGCAAAGAGCAGACGGAGCCGAGCACACAAGGCAGCCCTCCTCCTCCTCTGGGCTCCAGTGGCAGCCACACAGTCGCCTCGCAGCTGATGGAAGCATCCTGCTGGGCGGCTCAGAGTGCGGGGCTAGGGCTTGGGAGCCAGAAGCAAAGCCTGGACTGGAGCTGCCGCAAACCAGTTTGCAAAATAAAGCACCCTGAATGAACGAGCATGGTCTTTGCTCAGGATCCAGCTCGGCTCTTGCTTGTGACACCCAGGCAGCAGCCAAAGAGTCTCCACTGGGCTTATGTAGACGTGCTGAGAAAAGTCACGGACTCCAAGCGAGGTGTCTGATGTGATAATGATCCTTCCCCTCCCCCTCCTACTGAAAGCATCTCTGGGAAGAGATGAGGCCATATGCTCACCCGTCCTTGCTAAACCAGCATCCCTTCATCACACACACACACACACACACATGGCCGATAGCTTGGGCTATTATCGGGGCGTGTCTCTTCTATCCATCCTGCCATGTCAATCCATCGCTCTGCTCTGCCATGCAGAGGTGTGGACGCTTCTTTCTGATCTCGGAGAGAAAGGCTGCTTTGCATTACTCTAGGCTGCTTCTGACTTCCATGCTCTGCTAAATCTGGCAGCCAAATATTAAAAATTTCTAAACATACTGCAGGGAAGTTCGTCTTAAGATTTGCTGCTGCCAGGGTTTGCAATCCCACTCACTCCTCCTCTTGTTTAATTTGTTCCTGCCAACCCACATCCACATCTTTCCAGTTTGTCTGCAGTTCTGATCTTCGTGACATTCAGAAAACTCCTGCTCCTGTTGCTCTGCAGCCCAACTCTTTACCTTCTGCCACCCAGTATCTGAGCACCCCAGATGCTCTCCTTTTGTTAAATATCCCAGCCCAATCGAAAATACTGCACGCTGTCCTCCCCTATTTCTGTTTTAGAACACTGAACTCTGTGGAACCAGTACCAATCACATAGCTGCATTTTAACTCCACTGTTCGTCTAGCAGCTTCACTTCCAACATTGCACCTTTTCAGGCTCGCTCAGAAATAGTATATGCACAGATCAATTCCCTCCTCTCAATTTTCAGAATGGTCTGGGGGAGGAGAGGAGGAAACAGGGTATTTGAGGGGGGGAATCTGTCACTCAAAATTGCCGGAGAGAGTGCCCCTCCTTACGCAATGCCAAATCGCATTCCCGCACTCCCTCTACAGAGCATTTTTAAAAATCAATGTACAGCAACTTCCAAAGGTGTATTTTTGAGTGGGGGGGGGGCAATGATGCAATTTAGATAAAGGAGCAGAGGTTGTACGTGCTGCACACATTCAGCTCAATTGCATATTCAGAGGCGTACAATCTCAGCCACTAAGGAGGAGGAGGGGTTCTTTACCTGATCTGTATCCTTCCCTGCCTCTACACACTTCCCTAATACAGTCCTATGCAAACTTCCTTGTGAGTAAACTTCTTAAACACAGTGTGATGTATTTCTGAGTGAACATTATTAGGATTAAACTTCAAGGCTTGGGGTTGGAAGAGTCCCCTCCTGAAAAGACTATTTGTTTGTGTGTGATATTTGTGTGTTTTCAGATATGTCTTATAAACAAGTGTTCTTTTAAAAAAAAAAAACACCAAGCAAACTGTGATTGGTTGCCAGATGAAATGAGGAAACAGTTTGAGCTTCACCTAAGCCAAAGTGAGGGACATCTTGGGCAGCTTTGTACTCTGGTGGGTGTAGTAGGTGTCTTGGATCTTCCAAACCCCACTTGTTCAAACACTAAAGTTAGGAAAAGGTTTAAGATGTATGAACCCTGAGGTCGCCTTTCTGTGGTAATTATTTCCCTGATCACACACATATAAAGCGAAATCATATTTTGGTTTTAACTAATAGCTTTTTTAAAAGCTATTATTATTATTTTAAATAATACCTTAATTTTTTAAGGTTTCCAAAGCTTGGCTACCTTTCTCAGGCACCAGTAACATCAAGAGACTCACTTACACCATCCTGGAAACCTCCAAAATCAGCCTGAAGAATATCTCAACCGCCTCCTTCTTACTGTAAGCAACCAAGCAAGTAGCTACTAAAGTTGTGCCATCGGGTCGGTGTCAATCCCTGGTGACCACAGAGCCCTGTGATTGTCTTTGGGAGAATACCGGAGGGGTTTTCCATTGCCATCTCCTGCACAGTATGATGCCTTTCAGCATCTGCCTATATCGCTGCTACCCAATATAGGTGGGAAACACACCAGCAGGGATTCAAACTGGCAACATCTTTCTCCCTAAGCAAGTTACTTCCCCGCTGCACCATTAGGTGGCTTCAAATAGCTACTACAAGCCTGTATTACAGGCCGACCATAATAAAGATTGATAAATTGACATATCAGAAATTTGCATCAGTGAAAGCAAGGAAGGTGCAGTTATAATTTTCATGTCGTGCCATAATTTGTTAATTAAAAGATTAACAAGCTTGACTTGTATTTTTGAGCTGATATTATGGTAAAGTTATCTGAAAGATGGGTGTCAGATGTTTGGACTAGGGCAAGCAATTTCAGTGCTTGCACTAGGCGCTATTTTCTGTAGATATGCCTCTGCCTGCCTTTAAGGCTCCAGTTAGAGAGGAGGAGCAATGCCCACAGCATGTAAAATGGTCTTCCAGCCAACAAAATTTAGTAGCCATTTTTCTAAACTGACAGCAAGCTTGCAGTCTATTAACTGCTTTAATTACTGGGCCACATGACTCTTGCGAGATCTCTGTGTTAGAACATTATAATAAATTGGCTCAGTTATTACAGCCAGTACTTGCCACTATGAAACCCTTATCTAATAAGGCAGGGAAATTATTCTTTTGTCCATGGTTTGATGCTGGTTGCCAAGAGGCAAAAAGAAACCTTATTAATGCATTTAACATACACTGACAGTTCTACTATATATATATATGGCCCAGGATTTGTTAGAAATGAAAAGACAGTACAAACAACTATTAAGGGGGAAAGAAGCTTTGGCCACTAGGGAGACCTGGGATCAATTGATTGCTGCTACCAAAATGAAGAACACAGCAGTGTTTTGGTGCCTTGTATCACAACCTAGGGGAGGGTACCCATCACTTCATATTCAGTTATACCTGCTGGGATATGGGAGCGTCACTTCTACACATTGTATACGCGGGAAGGACCTAGCATGTTTAGACTAGAACTAGATGTTGAACTTCTGCCACAATGGGCTCCTGTCATCTGCTCTGAAACTGAGGGGCTGGTGAAGCAATTTAAGCCTGGTAAGGCTCCAGGGAATGATTTTATAACAATTGAGGTGATATATAATAAATGGGAGTGGTGGGCCCCAGTATTAGCCTCTCTTTTTACTTATATAGATCACACTGCTAAAGTACCAAAGACTGGGGAGTTGCCATCATAGTCTCTCTCTATATATAACAGGGGAAATGGATAAGCCTGGCAATTATTGCCCAATCAGTCTTCTGAATGTCATCAGTAAATTATATGCCAAACACCTAAATGGGAAACTCCTGGACTGGCTTAAATCTAATACTATCCAGGCGGCCGAGCAGACTTGTTTCCAAGAGGGGCGCTCTCCTATTGATCAGGCTCACATTTTGCAACATCTAGTAGAGAAGCACACTAGTGGCCCAAAGGCTGCTTTGTACGTGGCTTTTATAGATCTTAGAGCAGCTTTTGACCTAATTTCAAGAGAAAAATTGTGGTCAAAACTCAGGGACTCTACCATAGATAAGCAATTATTGTTACTTATTTATAAATTACATGAAGATTCACACCTGACGATGCACTGCAGCACTAGAGGACATTTATCAGCAGAAATTCCAACTCAGTGGGGTGTTGCAAGAAGAGTCAGCCAAGCTGCCTAGAGGGATTTATACAGGTAATCCGTTTTCAAATGTAAAACCTGCTCAATACCTAATCAACCTGACAACAGCAAAATTTAGAAGAGCTATGACCCTTGCTTGGCTAATGCACTTCCCATTGCAGTTTTAGAGGGGAAGTTTAAGAAATTACCATACTCAGCCCGCTTATGTCCTTGTGGTTCAGGAACTATAGAAACAACTGCACATGTATCACTCTATTGTACATTTTACAAGGATGTTTGAATTAATTTTTTATTTCTTCTTTTTAAATGGAATTTCCTGGCCACACCGATGAGTTTTATTTAGATTATTTGTTGTCACATTTTAAAGACACAGTTCATGGTTTAAGCAAAGGGAGCAAAGGGAACAAATCACTCTCACACAAAAAACATACATAATAAGGGTTGGGGTTTTTGTTTTACCTTCCTGGGGGGAGACAAGCCCAACAGCCAACTACATCCCACTCAATCAGCAATTCCTAGCGGGGAGGGGGAGCACAAGACCCCAGAACAACAAGTCAGGCAGTGAGCAGGCACTTTAAATAGGGAGGGGAAGGTCTTGCCTGCCCCTCCCATGCTCTGCTGCTACTCCCCACTGCCTCTCCATGGCCTGGCACCATCACACAGAGACAGCCACACCATCTCTGCTGCCAGTAAAGCTCTGCTTGTAGCTAGCTGGGAACAGGAAGTTCCCTGTTCCCAGCATCCTGCGGGGGGTGATGTTGCACTGAGCACTCAAGATGGCATCAGCAGTGTGACATCACCCCCATGGGATGCTGGGAACAGGGAACTTCCTGTTTCCAGCTAGCTACAAGCAGAGTTTTATCAGCAGCAGTGCCAAGCGATGAAGAGGTGGGGGGGAGCAGCAGCAGAGCACAGGCAGAGCAGGCAAGACCTTCCTCTCCTCATCCAAAGTGTTTGCCCACTGGTGCAGGGCCTCTCACAGCATGGCTGGCCTCAGTCTTGGGGGCTCTGGCCGGCTGCCTCACTCTGAGGCAGCGGGCCAGGAGACAACTGTCTCCCCTTGCCTGATGTCCAGTACGCCCCTGGGGAAAGCACTTGAAAATCAAAACAGAAAGACCAGTTCTTTTAATCTAATAATAAATCCTTGTTGGTGAATTGTGCTACTCTTCATTTTGGGTCTGCCTCAGTCACATGCCTTTGGAGGATTAGGACTGCTCAGCTTCTAGGGAGGGTTTTGCTACTCCCCACCCCCACCCACAGGAATCTTATGTGGAAAGAGTAGTTTGTATCACGTTGAAATAAATTGGATGGTGACAGCCTACTGTGAATCCCTGACAGACAAGGATTCACCCCAGTGAACTCCCCCCCCCCCCCCGCCATCTCCTCCTCCGGCTCTGGTAGAAATGATGACATGGTGCAAGCACAGTGGGATTAGGGTTGGAAGGAAACCAGAAGAACACCAAGGCAACCCTGAGTAAATGGGAGTGTCAGTAATTTTTTCTTAGGTTTTTTTTTTAACTGAAATGTATTTTTCCTCACACATAAAAGGCAAAAAGTGAGAGAGAAGCGGGGGAGTTTTACAACTGGACAAGTACACATTTGTCTTATTTCTAGCTCTTGGGAAATGAAAAATAGTCAGGGGAGTGCTAGGAATAAGGGTCAGCATGTCTGCTCCTTACGGGAGGAAAGAGTGTAAAGAGCACCAACCCTGCGAAGGAGGGCATGGAAGCCAAAATGCTAGCTTCAGGAGGACAGGGGGAAGGGACTCCTCCACAGACACTCTCCAGGAGCTGGTCTAGAGCCAGATGGGAGCACAGAGGCAATTACCCAGAATGCAGAATATTAGAAGTTCCAAATGGAACTCAAGAGAATGGAAATGGAACAAGAAAGGGAAAGACTAGTGGTGGAGCAGTGGGAAACTGAGTTAGCCCATGAGGCTGAGATGACGCAGATTAATAAATATATCCTTCCACAACCAACTGCCCCAGTAGCACCAGTGTGGCGGGGGGGGGGAGTTTCCTGGATATAAGGAAGGGGAAGAGGTGCATATCTGGTCAATTTTGAAAGAACATGCATTAGTTATAAAATACCTGAGGCACAGTACATGTGTTACCTGAGACCACATCTCAGTGGGACACTGTTGGTCATTTCTGCAGAGATGAAGGTGGAAGAAATGGGGAACTATCAGCTTTTTCAGAGTTGGGACTCACCCCTGAAAATGCCCACCGGAAGTTCCATAGCCTCCAAAAGAAGTTCAATAAGATATACCAGGTCTTTGTTTATCAATTGAAGCAGACCAGTGAGATATGGATGGAGAGGGTAGGGGTGAAGACCTTGGAAGATCTGGTGAACCTTATACAAGTTGAGCAAGTTATGCAACTTCCAGACTCCGTCTATTAACAGTTGCTCAACTGAGCTCCACAGACCATTATGCAAGCAAGGGAGTTGGCTGAAAGGTTCGCTGAGGCCAGGTTGAGTTCCAAGTCTACCCTGAACCTACACCCAAGAGTCTCTCCAGAACTCTTCATGCGTCAGGAGGATCAACGCTTGGCCCCTCCTGTCCAGCTCCTCCAGTAATGGCCCCCAAACCAGTCCTTGGTCCAGCTACAAAAAGGCTTGTTCTGGTTTGGCAAAAAAATCATCACAAATCAAAGGAGTTACATCACAGGGGTTAACAGCATACAGAATACAGAGGAGTTACATCACTCCATCTGTGAGAAATATCTGGCCTCGCAGGCAAAAAAATAAACAGAAGGAGGGAGAGAGCTAGTCTTGCAGAAGCAAGCATGAATTGTCCCCTTTGCTAAGCAGGGTCTGTCCTGGTTGCATATGAATGGGAGACTACATGTGTGAGCACTGTAAGATATTCCCTAGGGGATGGAGCCACTCTAGGAAGAGCAGAAGATTTCAAGTTCCCTCTGTGAGAGAGAGATTCCTGCCTGCAAGAGCCCTGAAGGTTTCTCTTTAGGATTGCAACACAGCCTCTAACTCTTGAATCTTATGCTAGGCTCCATTGAGGGGACAATTGCTAACACCTTCTCAGACAAGGCAGTCCCCATCTGCAGAAACTCAAACACGTTCTTGGCAGTTAAAGGCTTTGCTGCCACTATCTCCTCCTTCTCCCCCCTTGAGGAGATCCAGCTGAGGATTTGGAATGAGTGCTGGAAAAAATTCTGGCTGTAGGTGGTTGCTCCCACATCCACCTAGGCTATACCCTCAAAAGAGGACCAAGTAGCGTCAATTGTAAACATTATGTGCCATGTTACCAGTGAAAGCTTGGAGGATATCCAGGCAGAAGAAGTAGAGTAATGGCTAGAGTAACATCAGAAGTTGACAGAGGAGGAATTGGAGAAGCTTGTTCAAGCGGCTGCTGAGAGCAACCACCTACAGCCAGAATTTTTTCCAGCACTCATTCCAAATCCTCAGCTGGATCTCCTCAAGGGATGCCTTGATGACCTGAATGCAGTCACCAATGTTGTAGCTTTTCCAGCAATCACTGACTGTTAGAGAGCGGTCACTTTCCATTAAGTCCAGAAGCATCATGAACACTGTCTGGGCATTTTCCAGATTACATACTACAATGGTGTCACTACTGTCCGTTAAGTGTGCTTCTGTACGGCCTGTGTTTTGACATCACAGTCCCTGTGCTGTCTGCAAGGTGCCATTCACATTTCCAAAGTCTTCTTTTGGGTTAGGGTTAGGGTTTATTCTTGCATTTTAGTCCTACAATGTTGCACGTGCTGTACAAATAAATAGCTTTATTTTCTTCATTTTCCATTGTAGGAAGGTTGTGCAAGCTATTTATGTTTTCAAAACAATCCTGCCAAGTCAAAGCATTTTACTGCTGAACAGCAGGTAATCTAGAAAGCGCCTGGGTGTAGTAGGTCTTGAATGTCTCAATGAGACCCTAGTCCACTGGCTGGATTAAAGAGGTGGTGTTTGGCAGCAGGAAGATGATCTGCAGATTTAATTGGAGAAACTGAAGGGTATCAGGATGGCCAGGGGAACTGTCTAGCAGCAGGAGAACTTGGAAGACAGGGATTTTTTTGCTGCCAGGTATCTCTCCACTTCAGGTAGGAAGCAGTTGCTGACCCAGTCAGTGAAGAGCTGAGCATCCACTCTCCTGTTTGACCACCACAAGACTGGGCATGAGGGTTCAGTGCCCAGTACAGCAGCATTGGCTTGACCATGCATGCAGTCTCCAGCAGCATTTCCACAGATGAAAAGGGTTATATCCGATCCTTGGATGCCTTGAATTCTGAAGTGGTCCATTCCTGCTTGGAGATGAAGGACTGGGCTGGCATCCTTTTCAAAAACAGACCTGTCTCATCCGAGTTGAAGACGTGCTCGGGTCTGTATCCCTTCTCCTCAATCAGCTGTTGAAGCTCTGCCGGGAATCTTCATGCTGCTCCATGCTCTGCCGATGCAACTTCTCCTGCCAGCTTTGCATTATGGAGGCTGTAGCAGTGCTTGAACTTCTCAAATCAGCCTTTGCTTACCTGAAAAGTGCACCCAGCACCACCAGATGTTCCTGTACCTTCATTGGCCAAATACATGTACAGCCTCAGTGCTTTTTCCCAGCTCACTGGCCACACAGTGGCAATTTCTTCTGAGCTTTGTCCTCAAACTAGATGTTCAGGGCCTTGTCCATGCATTCCACAGTGGAATCACAAGCATGGAACACCACCTTTGCATTCTCCAAAGTGCTGGCTGCCACACTTGCAGGAATGTTTGCTTCATTTTTTCTGATGTACCACACAGTTGTCTCATCGATTCCATAATGGTGCCCAACAGATGCTGCACTGTCCCTTCAAGCCAACATGTCCAGCAACTCAATCTTTTCACACAGAGACATAATTTTGCACTGCCTCTTGCTCTGTCCCTCAGCAGAACTGCCCGCCTTACATTTCTCCATCTCGACTGGAGGAGGGGAGAGAAAATTGTTCAATCCTTGTAATCCATACCAGCCCACCAGCCCTAAGAACAATACAGAACAACAATCCAGAAACCAGAAGAAGTGTAGTGAAGGGGTAACGCATAGGGATACAGTAGTACAGTACTGTACAGTATATTTCTTGGCTTCTCTGGCTGTTGGGGTGGCCATGGCTATGGAGGCTATCATGGAGAGCTCCTGTACCTCAGAATTTACTACTTCTGCTCCTAGTACTGTACTGTACTTTATTCCATTTTTCAACAAAGGTTCTCAAGGCGGTTTACACAGGAAAAATAATAATTAATAAATAAGATGGTTCCCTGTGCCAAAAGGGCTTACAAACTTTTTTTTTTAAAGTAAACACCAGCAACTGCCACTTTAAGGATGCTGTGCTGGGCTTGGGTAGTAACAGTTGC
This sequence comes from Hemicordylus capensis, assembly GCF_027244095.1. Taxonomy (NCBI): domain Eukaryota; kingdom Metazoa; phylum Chordata; class Lepidosauria; order Squamata; family Cordylidae; genus Hemicordylus; species Hemicordylus capensis. The sequence goes on along the minus strand of NC_069658.1, from coordinate 122,950,188 downwards.
TGTCCCCCTGCTTAATAGAAGAGATCCACCACTGTAAAAAGGTGCCTCAGTTAGCAGGCATAAATTTGCAACACTGGTCTTAGGTTTTAATACGTACCGTACACCTTTAAATTGTTGAAGCTAGCAATTACAGTACAATTATTTTACTGTACTGTATTTTACTTTATTATTTATTTATTTTACACATTTGTATACCACACAAGACACAAGTCTCTGGGCGATTTACAAAAAAACAATAAAAACAAATTAATTAAAACATTACAACAATTGACTAAGTTGACTAAGAACAAAGCATTTCAAGATGGCAGGTCCATACCAATATTCACGATTTTTGCATCAAACCATGTTCAGGTAATTGGTAACAGTGTACATGAATATAACAGTACTCATAAGCTCTGTCCCCATATTGAGGCACTATTTAGCCTTCCCTGCTGCTAGCCAACAAGGACATGGCACAGGCAAATGGGCAATTCCAAATGAGGCATGTCACCACATTTTCAGTGACTGTAGCCATAAGCAAGTTGTCAACTTAACACTATATATACCCAAAGGCAAGAGAACATCTACTTCCTACTATAAGGCCATATTTTTTACAAAAATATCATAGTGTCTAAAACATGCAGAATACTTCACTAATGGAATCAGAAACTGGAATCAGAAATCAGAAAATCATTTCTGATTCCGTTACTGATGTATTTTGCATGTTTCAGACATTATCTATAATTTAAGAGTTCTATAAAAATATGGCCTTAGAGTAGATGGTATTTTCTTGTCAGTGGGTATATATAATGTCAACTTGAACATTTGCTTATGGTTACAGTCATTGAAAAAGTGGTAACATGCCTGATTCCATTACCCTTGGAATTGTTCAAGTGCTGTGCCTGGGGAGAATTCCTTCCCAGTGATGAGGAATGCTGTGTTCCAGGTCAGGGAGGATCTCTTTCCATGTGCCACACTCACTTCTGCAGAGAAGCACTATATTTATGGCTAAATAGTGCATCAGTGTGGGGGCAGGGCTTGCAATTGACATTGTCATTGTGTACACTGTACCGGGTTACCAAATGCCTGAATTGGGCGATCAATGGCTTCTTATCACCAAGACATTGCCCAAATGTTAAACACATTACAATACTTGTATAAACAGATCCTTTTGCACATAAGAGTAAAATGATTTTGGTATGTGATAGATTCTTTCCCAGAGAAAGATTAGAGAAGGTCCACATGAATTATACATTCATCGGGGTGGTGGTTGTTTTTCCTGACAATGTTTTAACTGGCACTGTTCAGGTATGCAAAGTGATGTGTAGAATTTTATGAGTTAGAAATGTAATAGAGCTCATTAAGATATATCTGGAATGTATCTAGGCTTTTAAATAACTCATTAAGCACTTGGGATTTTTTCTCCTTTTTTTTTTTTTTTAGGTGAATGAAATTACACAACACATCATGAATACTGTGCAGGCGATAGCTTTTCTTTGACAGCTTTGTTTTCACTTGTAATAACAACTGTTAAATATTGGCATGATTCTGCAAAGATTAAGCACTTAAGTCCCACCAATTTTAATGGCAAAAATTTAACCAGGTCGCCCAGGGAGGGCTGCCTGATCGTCTGCAGGGAGAGCAATGAAAGGTTCATTCAACAGCAGCAAACAACCTATGAAAGTCCCATCCTGCCAAGTATGTGGCCAGATACAGTTGCATCCTATTTATGCCCATAAATAGACCCAGGATGATGCTACTTTCCTCCTCTTTACCAAGTAAAAAAAAGACTAAACAATAGCTTCTGAAGTTCAGAATGTAAGTGTCTGATAAGACATACAAGTGCTGATTAAATGGTACATTCCATTCCAAAGGAGGTGAACTATCTAAAAATCTGTAAACAGAGTCAAATACTGTGCTGCAGTCCCCACAGTCTTTCCAACTGGAAACAGGAATTCCACTATAGCAGACTCTCAAGATACTTTAAAACAAATCATTTCCACTTTTCACATTTTTCAGTTTATACAGCCAACACGTCTTAAATTTGTTACAGAGAAAAGTCTATAATAAAAATAATGCTGCAAAAGACAAAACTAAACCAACATAACATTCCTGAACAGATTAACATGTACAGGTGAAACTCGGAAAATTAGAATATCGTGCAAAAGTCCATTAATTTCAGTAATGCAAATTAAAAGGTGAAACTGATATATGAGACAGACTCATTACATGCAAAGCGAGATAAGTCAAGCCTTAATTTGTTATAATTGAGATGATCATGGCGTACAGCTCATGAAAACCCCAAATCCACAATCCCAGAAAATTAGAATATTACATGGAACCAATAAGACAAGGATTGAAGAATAGAACAATATAGGACCTCTGAAAAGTATACAGTGTACTGTGCTTGATTGGCCAGCAAACTCGTCTGACCTGACCCCATAGAGAATCTATGGGGCATTGCCAAGAGAAGGATGAGAGACATGAGACCAAACAATGCAGAATTGCTGAAGGCCGCTAATGAAGCATCCTGGTCTTCCATAATACCTCATCAGTGCCACAGGCTGATAGCATCCATGCCACGCCGCATTGAGGCAGTAATTGCTGCAAAAGGGGCCCAGACCAAGCACTGAATACATATGCATGCTTATACTTTCCAGACGTCCAATATTGTTCTATTCTTCAATCCTTGTCTTATTGGTTCCATGTAATATTCTAATTTTCTGAGATTGTGGATTTGGGGTTTTCATGAGCTGTACGCCATGATCATCACAATTATAACAAATTAAGGCTTGACTTATCTCGCTTTGCATGTAATGCGTCTGTCTCATATATCAGTTTCACCTTTTAATTTGCATTACTGAAATTAATGGACTTTTGCACGATATTCTAATTTTCCGAGTTTCACCTGTATTATCCCAAGTACAGATTAAGATGATACATGAAAAAATAAATTTATGCTACAAACCTGGGTTTACTGACCTTGAAAGTAATCCCCACAGAACACAGTGGAACTTACTTCGGAGTAAACATGCATGTAATTCCAAGGTGGCTGTTTCCTTTGACTCCTTTCAGTCCCTCCCACATCTTCTGCCAAGCATTTTTGGAGGACCACAGCAGATCACCTATGCTATGCTTTTTGCCAGTTAATCCTCCATCAGGTTCATCCTTTCAGCCCCTCCATTCCTTTTTCTCCTATTAAACCATAGGTAGAGATCACGTTTTCTGTAGGCCATTTATCATACTACTGGTGACAGTCACCGATCTAGACAGCTCTTAAAAGAGATTAGCCAAATCCATAGAGGATAGGGCTATCAATGGCTTATAACCTTGCTAGCTTCCATCAGGATCAGAGCTGGCATGCCCTTGAACACCAGGTGATAGGAAATACCTATGGAGGGGGGTGGTTGCCCTCTTTCCACACTTGCAGGCTTCCCAGATGCACCTAGATGGCCACTGCATGGAGCAGGATGTCGCACTAGATGGGCCTTTGGCCTGATCCAGCAGGGCTTTTTCTTATGTCCTTATGCTGCTTGTCAAACAGTATTAACACACAAGGTAACCAGAGTTGCCAAACAAATCTGACTAGTGAGAAATTCCTTCTCAACACCAAATTTAGCAAAATCAGTGGAACCCAAAACAAAAGAGACAGCGATTGTCCATGCTACAAAATTTAAGTGGAAGCACACATATAAAGATTAAGCATGCTTCTGTACAATGCAATTTTCTGCATGTCTAGACTGACCCTCCATTGACACATTCAGCTGTAAGCGATCAAGGATTCATTTTAACTGGTGTTCTTGCATACATGAACCAGCCCTTATCACTGGCTCTCACTTTAGAGAGCATCAAAGATACCCGGGTTTTTGACTGGTGTTTGCTATGGGAAACCAAGTGTATAGATGGGACATATCTTTAAATGTACAGAGGACACATGCCATTCATAGCTACCTGGCATAGTTCCACTACAATGCTAAATCATTGTAAACCTCTTAGAGAGCTTCAGCTATAGAGCGGTATATAAATGTAAGTGCTATTGCTATTGCTACATGCCCTTCACTATTGTTTGGGAACAAGTCACTCCCCTGCCTGCTCCCCTAAGTATTTGAAGCATCTGTCAGACTCCAGCTTTGTCATTTCATTTCAACCGTGTGTTCTCTCATTTAGGAATCTACAGAAACTTCAGAACAGGAAAGTAGTGAACAGTAAGAACAAGCCCTAATAGGCTCTAGTTTATTTTCCAGTTTCTTTACTGAAAAACAATGAGGCTTTTCTCACAATTGGTTAAAATTGGTCTAGGGAAGCCTAGTCTGATTTTAGCAGACTGTGAGAACTACCGTGAGACCGTGAGAATCACAGGTGAGCCCGGTTGCCTCACAGCAGGTCACCCACTTAGGAAGCCCTCCTCTTAGCCCAGGTTAGCGGAGCGAGCACTCCACTAACCGGGGTTTCTGGATCGTGTGTTGCTGCGGCGCAGCTCCGTGCCATGACAACTCATGAGGAGACCCCCACCAGGAGGCTAAAAAGCAGCCTCCCCATGGGGGTCTCCACATGAGTTTGTGCATGAGTTTGCACATGAGCTTGCACATGAGCTTGCGCAGGGCATGCTGGAACTTCTGGGGGTCATGCGGCCTCCAATCCCCACAGCCCCTGCCGGCTCCGTGACAAAGCCGGCAGTTGTGTGGGCGGCCAATCCGGCCACCCAGGGAGGGCTTAATGATCGTCTGCAGGGAGAGCAGGCTTAGCCCGCTCTCCCTGCAAACCCTCTGGAGGCAGGTCTCACCGATCGTGAGACCCGCCTCAACATTTTCCAAGTGTGAAAGTCTTTCAAACATGCTCACTGAAACTTTTTTCCAGATTCAACATGCATTTTACTCTCTGCTTCCCTGAAACAAAGCTTACATAGAAATCCTTCCTGACACCAACCAACACTGACTTGCTGTGTTGACATGTATGGCTCATTATTAGAGCCAAGTGACACACTGAGGTCATTCACACAATCAAAAACTGTGTTCTACCCAGGTTTGGGAGCTCTGTGTGCTCCCAACTTCCGGTGGTGTGGAAGCAAGGTAAGAGGGGGAACTTGGGTAGAAGTGAAGCAAGGGAGGAGGAAAAGCTACACAGGTTTCCTCCTACCTTGCTTCCACACAATCACTTCTACCCAGGTTTCCCTCTTACCTTACTTGCACTCAACCGAAAATTGGGATCATATACAGCTCCCAAACCCAGGTAGAACACAATTTTTGATTATATGAATGACCTCATTATGTTAAGTGTGTGCTTGGAGCTGTCATGTTTGATTTTTCCTCTCTAAGTAGCAACAGGGGCCCCAGTCCAAACTGAGAGTAGAGCAGAAGGAAGGGTTGAGGCTTTTAAGTCTTTGCCCTCACCACATTCCCAATCCAGTATCTTCCCTCCCCAACCATACCTGCTATTAAGAAAGTAAGCTACAAGCACCTCAGTTCTGAGTACGTGCTTAATGTAATGTGCTGTGTGGCCCTTATAACCAAGTGTTAAAATGTTTTTACCCACAGGAAGTCCCACCCTTCTCTTGAAACCTAATTCCTAGAAATGCCACAGAATGCAGCTAATATTCTCAGAAGTTAAAGTTGCTTCATGCCTGACATCACTCACAGAACGGATTCCTGGAGCTCAGGGAACAGCAGCTGTTTTCAGGTAGAAGCTAAATACATGAAGCTGCCTTCTACGGAATCCATCCATTGGCCTATCTAGCCCTCTTTTGTCTGCTCTGCTGGCAATGGCTCTCCTTACAGGGGCTTTCCCATCATTTACACTACCTGATCCTTTCAGCAGGAGATGCTGGGATTCAGCCTGGGACTTAAGTATGTGCTCTACCCCAGACATTAGGTGCCTCCCCTACACTGTAGAACTATTTCATTTCAGCCATAATTAAAGTCCATACAAAATTGTGGAAAGGCTTATTATAATTGTTGTATTTTAAATGACAGTGCTGGCACACACAATAAACAAAGGGTTGCATGGAGAGTGCACCTGCCACGAGGTCAGCAGAGGACATCCCAACATGCTTTTGGTGCATCCCTTTATTACATGAGGGCACTGCTCATCTGATCACCCCTCCACACGCACAGGTTTTGGAAGCATACTGAGAAGGGAGATTCAGATGAGCAGTGCCCTCATGAGATAAAGGAACACACCAAGACTGCATCTGGACATCCTCTGCAGACTTCACACAGTGGGTGCACTCTCAGCACAACCCCATCCTTATAGTTATGTGCCAGTGGGTTTTGTCCCAACTGGCCCTTTATCATCTCTCTTTATCAGCAGCACACACACAGGCTGGTTGAGACACAGCAAATAAAAGCCCACTTGGTTTTCTCCAGAAATGTGAGTTCCCCAAAGACACATGTCCCCAAATCAGCAAGATGGCAGGATTTCAGTCCTCTTCACCTCTAAATTCATGATGAAAGGCAGTACTCTTCACCTCTCTGTGTCCTGTTCCACCAAAGGCAGCCCAGGGAACTATAGCACACCTCTGTTAGGGACCAGCCTCCTTTTGAAGCCAGCCTTGGCCAGCTTTGAAAGTGCCCACGGTGAGGGTTGCCGAGGGTTGCCAGTAGCTTCCTTTTCAGTCCTCATGCTTCATGCAAGCTTTACAACGAGTGTGAGGAGAGGCTCTCTGCAAAATCTGAAAGGGTCAGATCAGTCCCAGAGATCTGCACCAAGAATCTGCTACCTAAGGCACCTGTCTCACCCAGCCTCTTGCAAGAGCCGCCCCCCCGCCCCCGCCCAACATGTTTCACCAACAATACACAGACTGCCAGGCTTTCTCTTCCAGAATCTATTATATTAATTCTCGTAGACCTGCCTCTGTGGGGATGCGTCCCGGCAACCCAGAGGATTGGCTGGGCAGCGGACGCGCCGGATTGGCTGGGCAAGGGAAGTGGCCGCTTAGAAGGAAAAGAAGGAAAGTGGGCAAGCGGAGAGGAGAACTGAACGGACTGGGGTGGGGGAGGGGGGAAGCTGTGGGGAGAGAAAGCGGCGGAGCCTGGCTGGGCAGAGACACAGAAACGGCTGGCTGCTTCGGAAGACGCTCACTAGAGGAAGGGCCATGCAGGAAGGAGCCGGCTGAACGCTTGGCTGCCCAAGGAGGTGGCGGCAACGGCCAGCGGGGAAAACACAAGCAGCCTAGAAAGCGGCAGGGTGGGGTGAAAGCACGAATGAGAGAGAGAAAATGAGAGAGAAAGAGGGGGAAATGGAGGAGGGAGCAAGCTGAGGCAGAAGGCTGGGGGGGAGGGGACTGGGGCAGAAGGCTTGGGGGAGGGGACTAGGGCAGAAGGCTTGGGGGGAGAACGGACTGGGGCAGAAGGCTTGGGGGGAGAGTGGACTGGGGCAGAAGGCTTGGGGGAGAGCGGACTGGGGCTGAAGGCAGGGGGGAGATCAGACTGGGGCTGAAGGCTGGGGGGAGTGTACTGAGGAGGCAAGCGGTGGGCCGCAGAGCCGGTACTTGGCCCAGCGGCTGGCCTGCCAGGCAGCGGGCCCGGCCTGCCCGCGGAGGCCAGGCGGCGGTGGGCCCGGCTTGCCCGTGGAAGCCAGGCAGCGGGCCACAGAGACCAGCTTGCCCATGGAGGCAAGGCACCTGTGGGAGGCCAGGGCGGGAGGGAACCGGGCGGCGAAACTTCCCTGTTTGCCACCTGGGAGGAGGAGCAGAGGCGGCAGGGCCCTTTGCGGCCACCCACCACCCGGTAAGGCCTGTGGCAGCAGAGGTAAAGAACTCAGTGCAGGGAGGGCAAGAGAGAGTGGGGGAGGGGGAGGGAGGGCAGGAGAGAGTGGAGCAGGAGGGAGGCGCGTGGGGGAGATACAGAGCGAGCGAGAGAGGCGCGCGGGGAGAGACAGAGCGAGCGAGAGAGGCGCGCGGGGGAGAGACAGAGCGAGCGAGAGAGGCGCGCGGGGGAGAGACAGAGCGAGCGAGAGAGGCGTGGGGGGAGAGACAGAGCGAGCGAGAGAGGCGTGGGGGGAGAGACAGAGCGAGCGAGAGAGGCGCGCGGGGGAGAGACAGAGCGAGCGAGAGAGGCGCGCGGGGGAGAGACAGAGCGAGCGAGAGAGGCGCGCGGAGAGAGACAGAGCGAGCGAGAGAGGCGCGCGGGGGAGAGACAGAGCGAGCGAGAGAGGCGCGCGGGGGAGAGACAGAGCGAGCGAGAGAGGCGTGGGGGGAGAGACAGAGCGAGCGAGAGAGGCGCATGGGGGAGAGACAGAGCGAGAGAGGCATGGTGGGGGAGAGACAGAGCGAGCGAGAGAGGCGCGCGGGGGAGAGACAGAGCGAGCGAGAGAGGCGCGCGGGGGAGAGAGAGCGAGCGAGAGAGGCGCGGGGGAGAGACAGAGCGAGCGAGAGAGGCGCATGGGGAGAGACAGAGCGAGCGAGAGAGGCGCGGGGGGAGAGAGCGAGAGAGGCGCGGGGGAAAGACAGAGCGAGCGAGAGAGGCGCGGGGGAGAGACACAGCAAGCAAGAGAGGCACGGGGAGAGACAGACCAAGAGAGGCAGGGGGGAGACAGAGCGAGAGAGGCATGGTGGGGGGAGAGACAGAGCGAGCGAGAGAGGCAGTGTGGGGGGCAGAGCGAGCAAGAGAGCTGTTGTGGGGGGGACAGAGCAAGTGAGAGAGCTGTGGGAGGACCAGCCAAACAAATTCTCCCAAATAACCCCAAAAAGGAAGTGAACTACCGCACAGATGCTCTGTGCGGGTTCAGCTAGTCTACATATATATAATTCTCCTGGGTGTGCCCAGGGTAAATGCGTCCCGGCAACCCAGCTGATTGACTGGCTGGCAGAGGCACCTGATTGGCTAAGGTGCACCCAGGAGAATTGGCTGGCCGGAAGGCCGCTGAGGCAAGGCGGCGGCCATGCACGGCGGCAGTAGTGGGCCAGGCTGCGACCCATGGCAGCAGTAGTGGGCCAGGCCACGGCGGTGGGCCAGGCCGCGGTGGTGGGCCAAGCCACGGCGGCAGCAGAAGAATTGGCTGGCCGGGCAGCTGCGGGCCCAGCATGGCAGAAGTAGTGGGCCAGGTGGCAGGTCTGGACCATCCGCTGACGCGAGGAAGAGGTGGCGGGCCCGGATGGCAGGCGGCAGCAGGCCTGGCCGCGGCGGTGGCACTCAGCCGGGCCAGAGACTGGGGTGTGGGGAGAGAGGCGGTGGATCCGGCCCAGCGCGGAGGCAAGGCGGGGAGGCAGTGGCAGCGGCCCGGCCGGAGACTGGGGCGGGGCAGGAGAGGTTGCCGGCCCCCAAAAACGCACAGATGCTCTGTGCGGGGGTCAGCTTGTATTATTTTATTTATTGTTCCATTTTATTTATTTATTGTTCAGTTTTTGTAGGTCTTCCATGATGCATCTCAAGGTGGTTTACAAAAGTTAAAATACAACAAAATTCCATTAACGTTACATTTAAAACTTTCAAATCAATCAAACAATTAAAACCATAAAACGCCAAGAAACAATTAGAAACAAACGCAAGAAAGCTGAGAAACCTGGCGCCTCTAGGAAGTAAAAGCTTGAGTAAATTTTTTTTAAAGTCTTTTTTGTTTTTTAAAAGCAGGCACAGTTGTCACACAGAGCGAATGTTTTTTGGGGGGAGCATTCCAGAGTCCACATGCTTGACTTTATAGCATGTGGACCATCAGCTTCTTAGCTTCTATTGGTCTCCTGAAGCCCTCAGCTCCCGTGAATGTTCTGCTTCCTATATATCTGTTCACACACCTTCCTTTTGCCCTCACAACTATGACTATGAAGGGCATTCATTATTATTTATGCTTCCCACCCCACCCCACCCCCCACCACCCAATTTTTAGCCTTTTGTGTGTGCATAGGAACCTAACCCCTAGATTCCCATAGAGGTAAGGTTTCATTATTTGTTGGTTCTGTATTTGTGCCTATAGCCGAGAACGGAACCCCCACGAATAACAAGGGCCACGTGTACAAGCATCTGCTGCTTGAAGAACTGAAACAGTTCCCTTCAGTTCATTCACATGGCCTTCTCATCCCTTCTAGGCTTGCTTCTTAAGTGTATCTTCTGCCATGGTGAAGAGAGCAAGGAAAGAAGCATACAAGCCTCAGCTTGCTCCCAGTTCTGCCCCAGCATTGAATCCTGGCATAGCAGATCCTGTGGTAGATCAAGAATGGTGCCTTTCAGGAAGGCTGATATTTTTCCATAACCATGTAAGCAGCAGCTTATTTCAGGTCTTCTAAAATGTGCATGCCAATTCCTGCACAATTTTTACAGAAGATGCATTGTTCACCACATTGTACCATTTTTGTTCAAAACGTCAGCTTCTGTAATACTGTCTGATTAGATGTCATATGCTGGGAGTAACCAAACAGCTGCACCAGAAAAGGAAGCACTATAGACGGCAGCAATAAGAATAGCAGGTCATCTGGCTTGTTCCATGCCTTTTTGTGTGGAATGTTCAGGAAGTAGAAGAGCATCATGTTCTGGCCCTTTTATTTGCTAGAGATTAAAGGGGGGGGGATTTGATCTTCCAGATAGCAAACACCAATTAGGCTAAAACTGCACATTTCTAAACATCTGTGTCAGATGCACTGGCTGTATTTTTACCATAAAAGGGTCATTCATCTGTGAATAAGGCTTCATATTTTTAAGGGTGAAAAGACCACACAAAGCAGCTCAAAATTACTGTTTTTAAAATGAAATGTTTTTCCACCCTGGCCGTTCTGTGGGGAAAGTATTTGCCTGACTCATGTTGTCTAGTCACAAAGTGATGCGTTACCTATGGGTGGGGCTTAGCAAGGATGAATTTTTTTAACCTTTTTTAAAACGGAATCTGCTACTTTGCCTAATTATGGGGATGAGTTTGGAAAAATTTGCTTTAAGATTTATTGAATTAAACCCAGATTTTAGAAAACTATCCCAAATAGCAAGGAAGAAAGGGCAGAAAGTCAGTTACAGTTCAGACTCAAATGCAGCACATAACCCTTGGAATCTGTAGACCGGGTCTCACGATCAGTGAGACCCGGTTTTTACTGGTGAGCGAGCAGGGAGCCCTGGGCGGCCAGATCGGCCACCCACAAGATGGTCGGCCCCGTGACAGAGCCAGCAGGGGGTGGGGGGAGCGGGGCCGTGAGGCCCCTGCAAGCCCCAGTATGCCTTGCACGAGCACGCAGGGCATATTGGGGAGACCTCCAGAGCTGGGAGGCAGCTTTTTGCCTCCCGGCCGGGGGGGGGGGGGGGGAGGAAGGGGTCTACTCATGAGTAGGTGTGGCGTGAAGCCACGCCGCGGCTACTCATGAGCCTAAAAAGCAGGTTTGCTGAAGCACTCGCTCCGCAAACCTGATTTCTAGCAGAGGTTCTCGAGTGGGTTACCCGCTCAAGAACCACCGGGCTTGGCTGCGAGTCCGGAGGTTCTTACGGCCAACAAAAATTGGGCTAGGCTCTCCTAGCCCGATTTTTGTTGGTCATGAGAATCGCCCCTGTGTGTCATGGAATATTTCCAAACATCTCAGAATCAGAGTCTGTGTTAAGGAACAGTACAACATAAATAAGGAAGGTGAAAAGACATTTTCACTTATGCTGACCGGGTAAACTGAATGGGAAGGGGCAAGATAAGGGAGGTGCTATCATGAACATTATCCCCCACAAAAATAAGCAGCAATTATATGGTCTTGTCTATGAATTGTTAGACCAATTGTCTACCAATTGGTTTACCCGATGATCCCAATTGATAGACGAGCTCTCCTGGTTTTCCAGTGAGAGCTGGTCTACCAATTGAGATCAGCGAGTAGACCAACCCCCCACTCCCGATTTTGTGCATCAGTCCACCTCGGAGGGCAAGTCTACCCGCTGATCCAAATTGTTAGACCTGCTCTCCCAGGTGAGGGGGAGTGCCATTTTGAGGCCCATTTCCCCAGAAAAATTGGCCTCAAAATGGCTCATGAATCACCCAAATCAATTCAGGTGATTTGGTGCTGATTTGTCATGGTAGCTAGCCAAGCCAGCTGATTTTAATTAATTTAGGGGTCTGCAATTTGATTCAACCTCAAATCAAATAGCAGATTTTGCTTTGTGAACACCCCTATCTGCCATGCATTTGAAGGGTCTATACCCAAGTTCACTTTTAAAATGAACACAGGTACAGCCACCTAATGATGTAGCGGGGAAGTAACTTGCCTAGGCAGCAAGAGGTTGCTGGTTTGAATCCCCACTGGTATGTTTCCCAGACTATGAGAGACACCTATATCGGACAGCAGTGATATAGGATGATGCTGAAAGGCATCATCTCATACTAAGCAGGAGATGGCAATGGTAAACCGCTCCTGTATTTTACCAAAGAAAACCACATGGCTTTGTGGTCACCAGGAGTTGACATCGACTTGATGGCACAACTTTACCTTTACAGTCATTCACACAAAAACATGTACAAGCTTACAGACATCTGTACATAATGTGTGAATAGGGCTCATATAACCAAGTGTATAGAGTAGTTGCCATGCAGAGACTCTTTCAAGTAATCAGTTGTTTTTTCACTAAACATCTATATATTATTTTCATCCAGCATTTTAGGGAATACACATTATACAGCTCATGAATTCATGACTGAACAAAATCTGGCAAGCATTGGCAATACTAACACATAGCACCCTGCAGAAAAAAACATGTCCATCAAATAATTACTTTAATCCAAATGACACCCAAACTGCCTTGTGTCACTGAATGGAGAAATATATGATGGGCTAAACAAGAACGGCTTTTGTTTCTTGTGAGAACCCTGTGCACTTGGCCACCTAACAAGAATAGAAGGCAGAAAAAGCTCCAACAGGAAGTAGAAATCCATTGCAAATATTTGTCTCCCTGCAAAGAAACAGGTTTCTATGAGCTATGCTCACATTCTCAAAAGCCGAGGGCTTTTTACAAAGGATTCAGACGTTAAATAAATTGAGTGCATGAGCCATTTGTTCCTCACAGGCACAGGTAATATTTTTCCTGCACTTTTCTTTCAGGAACTACTTTATCCTCAAACTGGTATGCTTACAACAAATTCAAGCCCAGTTTAAATACAATGACAATCACATAAAGAAGACTTGCCAGGCCACAATTCCCGGAGCTCAGCATCACATTTAAACCAGGACACCAACCAGGGCAGGTAAGGTTCACATAAGGCACATGAGATTTGCACAAGCTCCCACAGCCACGAGAGTCCAAGCTCTTGTGTTGTTATTGTTGCTGCACTGTACATTAGTTAGTATGTTTCTTGCAAATTATTGGTTGTTATTTCTGCAAGTGCAGCATTGACATCTTTTAATGCCTGAGCAAGTTGTTTTGTGGCAACTGTTTTTAGAGCTGGAAGTCGAACCCTGGTGGTTGTTTGGTTCATATGCTCAGTTATTTTTTGCTTTAGTTCTTGTTGCTTTTTTGTTAAACAGCATTTGGGTTTTTGAGGTGAAGGCAAAGGGGAGGTTGTCTGGTTTTGATTTTGGAACAGTTCAGCAACAGTGGCATCCTCTATTTCCAACACCTCCTCCACCTGCGCCTGAGCAACTGCTTCAGTTGGTGGTAATTCTTCTTCCATGTCTTGAGCCTGTGTTGCTCTTTGCAGTTCTTCCAGCTCAACTCCTGTGAATACTTTATTTCTTATTATGAATCTTCTCTGGTCTGCTAGCCTTTGTACTGTTATTTCTGTATCTGGATGCTTCTCTTTCCAAATTTGGTACATTCTTTTTAAATAACCTCTTCTGGTTGGACTAGACTTGTAATAGCAGATCATTATTTCCTTGTTGGCATTTTCCATATATTTTTTTCGGTTAAGTGAAGTTTCTTCCAGTAACCTTGCAGTCTCCAGCCCTGGTTGCTCAACTGAAGATCCTGTAGCCCACTTGCCACCAGATGTCCAGGGACTCCAGCACCTGGCGCGGTCCTTGTTGACCCGGGCAACGACCGATCCGGTATAGGTTTATTAAAGTTACATCTCACCATATTGTTGATGGGAGAGGCACTCTTTGTCTGGCTCCTCTGGTGAGACCTGTCCAGTATGGTTGGACCTCTAGCATAGCAATCACCTTCCTCAGAGCACACAAGCCCCACAACCATGCCAAGGTAGTCCCTCACTGTGGGTGGTTGTTGTTATTATTATTATTTGTTAGCTGCCCCATAACAAGCCAGGCGAACCTCACAGGGGAGGCTATTCCATATACAGGCTGCAATCAGTGAAAAGGCTGAAGAGTCAGAGTTTCAGACTCTGCGGTGCAGCAGATGCAGAAGAAGTCTATCACTTGCTCTCTCCCAGCCAATCCAACATACCTCCTCCATGTACCAATGGTTACTCACATTTGCATTTGAAAAATATGCAGGAGGGAAAAGAAGACAAAACGCAAACATCCCTTTCCCACAGGAGACAGTTCGTCAGATCTGGACAGTTCTCAGCACTCCAATTAGCTGGCTAGCTAGAAAATTGGAAAAGGAAGAGGAAGTAGATCAGTTCCAAAGGGCCCTCAGCAAAGTGACTCTTGTGCACCCCTTCCTGCCTGGATGAGCTCCCCATCAGGTCTGTAGTGGGACTTAAACTGGTGAGTGGGGTGGGAGAGGGGAAACAATGACGGTGGCTCCCTGTCCCCTAAGGGCTCACAATCGAAAAAAGAAACATAAGACAGACATCAGCAACAGCCCCTGGAGAGATTCTGTGCTGAGGATGGACAGCGCCAGTTGCTCTCGCCTTGCTAAATAAAGAGAATCACCACTTTTAAAAGGTGCCTCTTTGCTCATTTAGCAGGGGACCACAACTATCTCTTAAAATGCATTAAAATAATAAGTTTTATTCATCTCAGTTACCAGGGACTGACTTTGCAAGCTTCATTTCTCCCAAAATTGAGGATTTCTTTATATGTTACTTGTATAAACACAGAAGGTTACAAGTTCGATCCTGACCAGGGGCTCAAGGCTGACTCAGCCTTCCATCCTTCCGAGGTCGGTAAAATGAGTACCCAGAATGTTGGGGGCAATATGCTAAATCATTGTAAACCGCTTAGAGAGCTCCGGCTATAAAGCGGTATATAAATGTAAGTGCTATTGCTATTGCTATTGCTAACAAGCAGAAGGTTGCCGGTTTGAATCCCCACTGGTACTATATCAGGCAGCAGCGATACAGGAAGATGCTGATCTCATACAGAAGGAGGAAGTGGTAAACCCCTCCTGTATTCTACCAAAGAAAACCACAGGTCTCTGTGGGCGCCAGGAGTCAACTTGACAGCGAACTTTACCTTTTTACCTTATAAACATTAATAACATGAGTGCAATTAGGCTGCCACTTTTCAGCTGGCCACTGTAGCTGTTCTTTCACTTTCACTGATGTACAGAATAAATACTGGCATGTGCTTCTGTTTATCTCCATGCTGTTAATGTTTCACTTGCCAATGTTTGCACCTCAGGCTACTGCTAAAGGCACAAGAGGAGGCCAGACCAGTTTGGGTTTTTTTCTCCTGATCTGTTGGCAAAAAAAAATCCAATATATTCTGATATATTATTCATCCTCAAAACTTATGCTCCATTAATTCCAATAATTTTTACCAACCAGAATATGAGCCTAACTGGCAACAATCAGCATGCATGTAACAGACCCGGGGTCAGGAGGCGGCAGGGAATAACAGCAGCATTTTGTACGGCATGACAGTCAGTCATGACATGCAAAGTCCATCATACACACAGGAAGCACTTGCATGTAAAAAAAAGCATGAAACTTGCATGTAAATCTTTGCATGTCACATTCCTGCATGCACTACACTCTCTGCATGTATACATGGAAACCACATAGATCACAACAGCATACAGGTGCCTGTGTATATCAGTGTACTGCAGTCATTTGATTGAGTGAGTGAGTGAGTGCCGTCAAGTCGTCAACTCTTAGTGACCACATAGATAGATTCTCTCCAGGATGATCTGTCTTCAACTTGGCCTTTAAGGTCTCTCAGTGGTGCATTAATTGCTGTTGTAATCGAGTCCATCCACCTTGCTGCTGGTCGTCCTCTTCTTCTCTTTCCTTCAACTTTGAACAGCATTATGGACTTCTCAAGGGAGCTGGATCTTCGCATAATGTGTCCAAAGTATGATAGTTTGAGTCTGCTCATTTGTGCCTCGAGTGAAAATTCTGGAATGATTTGTTCTATGATCCATTCGTTTGTTTTCCTGGCTGTCCATGGTATCCTCAAAATTCTTCTCCAGCACCAAAGTTCAAAAGCATCAATACCATTGTCCGAACAATTCTGATCTTTGTAGGTGTAGACACATGACAGCATCTAAATATCCTTTCCAAGGCCTTCATTGCACCCTTACCAAGTGGCATATTTCTTGGCTGCTGGGTCCTTTACTGTTGATGGTTGATCCTAAAAGGCAGAAGCTGTCCACCACTTCAGTGTCTTCATTATTAATTCTGAGGCTGGTTACTGTGCCCGTTGTCAATAGTTTAGTCTACTTTACATTTAGTCGTAGTCTAGTCGTAGACTGCAGTCACAGGGAAACACAATGTCTGATAGAGTTTCCCCTTTTGTGCTTCTGTTAAAGAAATAGGAGCCCCTCTGGGTTTACAATTGGCAACCTTAGCTGGGAGAGAGAAGGGGGGGCTTTAAAACAAAGAGTTCAGAAGGGAGGAGGGCACAAGATTGAAATAGGACTTTGTTGGTCCTAGAAAATAAAAACAGTGCAGAATGTAAATGCCATGGCAACACAAACTACATCTGCTGAGATGGTTCCTGGTTGGGGCTCTTTGTTGTTGTTTTACCTTACAAACGGTAAACGTTCTCTTGTTTTGACATTACAAAAGTTGAGTCACTTTCATATTGTAAAACTGATGGTGAGTTGTTGTAGCTGTTTTTACATTTAAAAGAATATATGAAAAATAATGCAACAAGAACTTGGACTAATGATCCCTGAGAGGGTAGCTTTGCCACCTGAGAACTATAAGGCTTTAATCAAACCAGGAAAGGCACTGGGGGGAAAGTTATCATCCAATGGCATGACATGCCTAGCTTTTAGTTCTTATCTTTATGACAGACAACTGATAGCCTTTCAGAGTTTAAATTGTTTCTCTGAAATGAAATGGATCTTATGAAAAAGAAACTAATGTGAAGAAAACAGCCATTTCATCAAAGAAGCAGCAGCTATGTACTTGGCGTTCTGTGGAAGAGTTCATGAAAAGTTTTGCTTCTGTTTTCTTGACCACAGAAAGAATAACCTCACTTAGGAAATGCTGTTCACCCTAGTCTCTGGTGCAGTACTCTTACCCGAACTTCTATAGGAAGCACAAAGCTGGGTAGAAGCGGGGATTGGTTGGAAAGGAGGAGCAGGTCTTGTGGTAGTGAGCATAAATCATCCCCTTTGCTAAGCAGGGTCCACCCTGGTTTACATTGGGGTGACTACATGTGAGTGCTGTAAGATATTCCCTTCAGGTGTTGGGGCTTTAGCCCAGTGGCAGAGCATCTGCTTGCAATCAAAAGGTCCCAGGTTTACTCCCTGGCATCTTCAGATAGAGCTGGGAGAAACTCCTACCTGAAACCTTGGAAAGCTGCTGCCAATAACTGTAAACAGTACTGAGCTAGATGAACAAAGGGTCTGGCTTGGGATAAGGCAGCTTTCTATGTACGGGTCCGGCAAGTGTGGCTTTTTAGCCAATAGTCCACGCACCTGCCTCAACTCCCTATTTGGCATTTTTGCAAGTAGCCCTCACACTTGCTGGAGAAACAGTGTAAGCATGGCTAGTTGCCCTTTGGGGGGCCAGGTAGGGATTATTTTATCCTCTCCCTCTGTCTAAATGACCTGTGAGGGGAGGGCTTTTTGCCTACCTCACACTGCTCCCTATCATTAGCCAGGCTCACATGGGTTGCAACTGGCAGATGCACTGCAGGACACTTAACTGTAAGCACCCCAAAGCATGGGTTTTGTATGTAAAGAGGCTGTAAATCCCTCTAGGTCAAGAGTGAGTAAACATGGCCCTCCAGCTGCTGTTGAACTATAACTCCCATAATTCCCAGCCAATTTTAATGTGGATGGGAATGATGGAAGTTGTAGTTCAACAACATCCAGAGGGCTAAGTTTGCCCACCCCTGCTCTAGGCTTTGCAGCTTGGGGAAACATGACTGGAACTTCTCTAACATGGGGGCATTGCCAGCACTAAAGGCTGAACAGCTTGAAGGGGCAATGCTTCTAATAGGTACTCTGGTCCCATTTGGACTAGCTTGAAGGTGCTTGTGGGTTGTGATCCTGCACTGAGCTGGTATATAATTCCCCAGTAATCTGAGGGAAACTTTGTTGGGTCTAAGCACTGGTGCCCATGCTGTAAAGAACCAGTCCTGGTATGTGTGTCTGTGTGTGTGTATATGTATATTTTTATTTATTTATGTATTTATTTATTTATTTTCACATTTATATCCCGCTCTTCCTCCAAGGAGCCCAGAGCAGTGTACTACATACTTGAGTTTGTCTTTCACAACAACCCTGTGAAGTAGGTTAGGCTGAGAGAGAAGTGACTGGCCCAGAGTCACCCAGCAAGTATCATGGCTGAATGGGGATTCAAACTCGGGTCTCCCCGGTCCTAGTCCAGCACTCTAACCACTACACCACACTG
The DNA here is from genome assembly GCF_027244095.1 of Hemicordylus capensis. Taxonomy (NCBI): domain Eukaryota; kingdom Metazoa; phylum Chordata; class Lepidosauria; order Squamata; family Cordylidae; genus Hemicordylus; species Hemicordylus capensis. The sequence continues at coordinate 122,931,618 of NC_069658.1, read as the reverse complement.
GCTCTCTATACTTCTACACGTGTATGTGTGTGTGTGCGCGCGCGCACACACACACACACACACACCTCCTGACTCCAAAGGCTCTAGGTGGTTTGCAAAGATGAATACAATAAAACCAAAGTAAAACAAACTGTTAAAACAACAATTTAAAACATTCAAAGATTACTAAAAGCAAGGCTACAAAACTGAGTCTTAAGGGCTCTCTTAAAGGCTGATAAAGATGTTAAGCCAGGCTTAACATCTATTCACCCAGGCTTTTAATTAAATATCATTTTAACAGTTTTAGCATCGTTTTAAAATGTTGTTTTAGAATTTGAGTTCTTGTAATGTTTTAACTTTTACTATATCATGTATTATACAATGATAACCTGGGTTGTTAACTGCCCACAGATTGAATTCCTAGAAGAAATACAGAGCTGGCCTATAATTAGACAGAGGGACATTTGTCCTAGAACCCCATCCCCTGAAGCTTCATCCAAAGGTGGATAGAGACAAATGGCAACTGTTGTGATGTTACCAATAGACATATAAAAGGCAGGAGGAAGGCTAAAGCCGGATTTGGGCATAACATGAAACCAGAGTTAAATGGGGCAGAAGATGGAATTCCATTACGTCTGAATTAATGCAATGGCGGTTTCGCAGTAAAAGTGACCTGCGGTTTGCCTCACCAAACTTCAAGTCGAACTTTTGGTACGCAGTAAGGTTCACTGCTGAGACCAGGCGTTTGGCCACCAAAGTGTGACATCCACACACGGATGGCACCATACCCATGGTTCCATGAGGTTTTTGAAACCGCAGTCATAGAGAAGGCAGTGCAGACCCACCCAGGAGCGCGCCTGCTCCATGCCTGCAGTGCTTCTCACTGGCCACCTCTTCAAGCACCAACCCTGCCCCTCCTGTCTCCAATGCAGCAATGCAGTTGCCCGGCAACCAAGGCATGTCTCAGCCCAAGCTTGTCAGCCTATCAAGCCACAAAGTCATGCAGGGACATTACTTCTCTCTACCCTGCCCCTTGCTCCCCGCCCCATCCTGGCAACCAGGAGGGAAAGGGGGTGGGATGACAGGATGGGCACTAAGAGCAACAGTCATGTATGTTCACAAGCACAAACACTCCAGGAGGAAACATAGGCAGGGCACCCCATCACAGCGCCATTACAGGAACATATGGCGGGGGCGGTCCTGAGGTCAGGTTTAACAGGCAGCCCCAACCAGGGATTCTTTGAACAGCCAATTTCTATTTTTTGCACAACAAGGTTGGGGATGGGGGACCCAGCCCCTTCCCCTTGAAGGTACTTAGCAGTCCCCAGGCTTACTCGTGAGAAGGGCCAAGCAGGAGGAACAGCACTGCCAGCACTGAGAAGGGAGACTTCTCCTCAGTCTGTGATAATGATGAGTGCTGATGCTGAGTGGACCACTCCCTCATGAGAGTTTAAGGCATGGGGACACCCCACTTGCAACTCATGAGAAGAACCATCTGTGGGGCTGTCGGACAGACTCACTAATGATGTGTGATGACAAAATAACCCTTTCCTCATGTACAGCTCTCTCATGAGAGTGTCAGGCCATTGTGGGCTCTATATTGAACCCAGTTGCTCTATGCAGGAAAGCCACAGGGACGGGTAATACTCTGGCAGCTGCCTAACCCTAAGCCGGTCCTGGCGACTGCTGCCAGGTAGCTGTCAAAGCATGCCCCCTGCCAGCCTATCTGCCCGTGGGGACATGTGCACCCTAGCTTGTGCCCCCAAATAGTGACCCCACTTTCCTGGAGTTGCTAGAAATTGGGGCTCCCCTCTCCTGCGATTCCCCATGGTGGCAGATCAGCATATGGCAATGCCAGCCCGCACCCGGGTTTTGAAAGGGAGAAAGCTAGGCTCTGACACATGGAGCGTCACAATCTCCTTAGGGCCCCTGCAAGGCTTCCCATGGGAGGAGGAGGTTGCAGTGCAAAAGTTCTATCTTTAACCAGGGAGCATGGGGGCCCCACACAAGTAGGGGCCGCTTCGTTCAGTTTGCTCGATTCTTGAGCATGCAGTCCAACGGAAGACCTAGGGTATCCTACCCGATGGTCCTCCCCAGTAGACTGCCCCTCTCATGATAGGAGTAGTCCACAGCATCAAGCTGCCAGGGGAGCAGGGGTGTGATTTGGTCTGCATGGACTGCTTTGCTGAGGTGAACCCTGGCAAGAGCATCCTAGGTCATGGCAAGACAGACCCCCAGGATCCTTGGCCCTTCCTCACATGCATACCCCTTCCTAGGAAGTCATCATGTTTCCTTCCCTTTCCTGAGTAACAGGGAAATGGTGCCCCAATGCCCCCTACCTCGCCTCCTGGAATTGTGCTTGTGTGGGACAGTTTTGTTGTGGCTCTTAGGAGGTGGGGGGTGCAATCACAGTCAGAAGAAGTGCGGGCATGGCATGGCATTTAAAGGAATTTAAATGCCCTTTCCATGCTGAGGGCAGGCAGACCATTCCCAAAAGGCACGCTTATGCTTGGCATGCCCCCTTCAAGATCGTGGCCAGTCACAGCCACTCTGGTGATGTGCTGACACTTTGCCCACAGTCTGGCTACAGAGTTTGCTTGGATATGGCCTCGGCAGCCAAGAGCATAGAGCAGCTACCCTGCCCTGAAACTGGAGGCTGCCAAACGTCTGCTGCTGGACAAACATCTGCGATTTGATTCACAGTTTCTAACTGAAACTGTGAGTTCATCAACCTCCGGTCTCACGTTATGCGTGAATGTGGTCTAGAGCAAAGTCTCTGTCGTGTGGCTTTTGTGAGTGTAAAACCATTGCTAATACAAAAAAGAGGCATTTGTAATGCCAATGAGCATTCTGGCCAATGTAGGTTTTCAGTCCCTATTACAAACAAATGAACGAAGAGCTATTTTAAGCCTCACATGACAACACATTCAGCCCCACTGAAATCTGTGGAGCCTTGGCTTGTGTTAACTGTGTGGCAGGCCACATTGGTTGGCACTGTCTTTCATATTCTTCATGATGAGAGGGAACTGCTAAGCGAAAATTCCATGCTTATTGAGGAAAACTACAAACCCATCAGAAAACATGTTGGTTGCAAATAACATGCTCAGTGAATTGCTCTGCTCAAGCCCTCCCACATTAACAAGCAAATTAACCACAGCATCCTTGTAGTCTGAAAAAACAGTACTAAAAATCAGGTAAGATGTTTTCCACAATTCATATGAAATGACAGTATCACAAAGATCTGGGTTAGGGTGGCTGGATTGGCTGCCTCCGTCCTGTGTGCTTGGGCCTGAGGACTGCTGTGATTGGGTCCTAGGACTCGTATGATTGTGTTTTGGCCCCTGACTCAGCAGAGGGCAGCAGCCTTCCAAGATTGATGTCAGCTTCAAAGAATGCAAAGCACTGTTTTCTTTCCCAGGAGAGATGGCGAAGCATTCTCCTTGCACGTCTTATCCATAAAACTTCCAGGAGCCAAATGTCATTCTTGTTTTTAAACTTACTGAACAATGAAACACTGTAAGATCATAGCTAGCCAAGGGAAACTCTCTAACAGCATTGGCAGCAAAGAAACTCTCCGGGTGAAAAGATTGCAGACCTGTGCATACTTACACCCCTGCTAACTGGGCAAAGAATCCGTTTTTAAAGTGGTGGTTCTGTTATATTTAGCAGGGGGAGAACATCTGGCCCTTTCCAACCCCAACACATCATCCCTCCAAGTGGATATTGTTAGTGTCTGCCTTATATTTCCTTTTAGACTGTGAGCCCTTTGGGGACAGGGCACTGTCTGGTTTGTAAATTCCTTGTTTTTTCTCCATCACCTGGTTCGTCTGCAGTTTCCACTGGCTCGTCTGGTGGCTTCTCAGGGACGGGCTTTCTCCGTTGCTGCCCTGAGGCTTTGGAACACACTTCCTGCTGAGTAGATAAATATTCATCGTAATAGTACTGTAAAAAGACTTCAGTCTTGGACATGCTGAAACTGTTTAAATCTCATTGAAGTCAGGATCTTGCTATCCAATATGCCTAGTTGAGGGGAGGCAGCAGGGAAGTTTCTTCTGGGGCATTTTTCACACAGCAGGCTTTACCGCAAGTTTACTGTGAGGCTTCACTGCGAATTCAAAGTTGCCAAAAAAACCCGATGCAAAAAAGTTGATCCTCCAGATAAATCAGGCCACATTCTAACGCACAGTGAAAAACCCGGATTGTGCGTGAAGTGCTCCCCAATAGCCCGCAGGGACTTCAGGGTAAATTTGGCCAATATGTGAACACACCCCCTCCATTTCAGAGAAGATGCGAACTAAAAGTCCTGTGTGAAAAGCGCCTGGGTTATCCATTAAGAAAGGTGAGTGCATTTTAAGTTGAAATGATTCTTTCTGGGATGCAGCAATAACGGAAGGGATAATCCCAGTTGTGAAACAGCAGCTCCTAACTAATTGGATCCTAACTAATTGGCCACGGCTCTGTTATTTGGCCACCACACCTCCTGCTCTGCCTAGTAGGTGACGACATCATAACTGCATAGTTAGTTACCATGTTCTTTCTGGTTAGCTCGGCTGTTGTGAAATGCAGGGCTGCACCAACACAGCGGGAGGTGAAGTAGCAGTATTTCATCTATCCAGCTGGGTAGGACTGGGCCTCTAGTGTGAATCGGCTTTTTGGCCTGTTATGGTTTTCACAGTGAATTATTGTTTGCTTATTTACTTATTTATTTATTTAAAATAAGTCTATACTGCCCAAAACTTGCATCTCTGGGCGGTTTACAATTTAAATCATTTAAAACATTAAATGACGTTTTACTGTTATTAGTAATGTTACTCGGTATGTTGCTTCTCTGGCTGCTTACCCCAGGTAATTATCAGAAGTGGTATGGTGGTAGTAAAGTGGGCTTTACTTTTGCTCATTTCCTAAACCTTCTGCATTTTTAAAGCTTATCCAAGGCAATTTATAACAATAAACCCTCAAATGATTAAGTGGGGCTGTAGCTCAGCATCTGCTCCACATGCAGAAGGTCCCAGGTTCAACCCCCAGCATCAACTTTTGCCTGAACGACTGAAGAATGCTGCCACTCAGTGCCGACAATACTGTGCTCAATGGACCGGTGGCCTGGCCTGGCTTGCTTTGAGGGAGCTTCTAAGTTCCTAATATGAAAGGAAAGGAAAAAAGCGTCCAGAGCAGACTTTGTTGGGAAAGCCAGAACAATTACTCAGAAGGCTGCTGCACTTCTGACTTGCCCTTGGCTGTAGGCCTCGTCAAGAAGACGGCCTTTTTTCAATCCAGCCCTGAACCTTGAAATGCTAGGGCCACTTGGAGAACTTGAGCTTCCCTGCTCTCACTGACATCTGCCTCTAGTTGGCAGCCCCTGTAAAAGAAAGCAGGAAGGAGCGGCTGAAAGCCTAATCAACAGCTTATATCCGGAGCTGCCCGTTGGGAACATATCACCCCCATTTTGAAAGAGCTGCACTGGGTGCCGGTTTGTTTCCGGGTCCAATTCAAGGTGCTGGTTTTGACCTTTAAAGCCCTAAACGGTTTGGGCCCGGGGTATTTGAGGGACCGCCTGCTCCCAAGGGTTGCTGCCCACTTGACTAGGACATCTGAGGGGGCCCGGCCTCATTGCCAACAATGAGGGAGGCCCGGCTGGCGTGCACTCGGGACAGGGCCTTCTCTGTTGCTGCCCCTAGACTCTGGAATGCTCTCCCGGTGGCCATTCGTTCCTCGGACTCCATCACAGCTTTTAGAAAGCTTTTAAAGACTTGGCTGTTTACCCAGGCTTTTACATAATCATCTTTTACTGCTGTTCTTGTGTGTTTTTATCTGTTGTCTTGTTTTTATGCTTGTTTTTAGCTTGATGTTTTTACTGCTTTTTGCTGTATGTTTTTAATTTTTGTAAACCGCCTTGGGGTTTTCTTTTAACAAAAGGCGGTATAAAAATGTAAAAATAAATAAATAAATAAATAAATAAATAAATAAATAAATAAATAAATCTGGAGCTCCTTGGCAGTGGTGTCTCTGATTCCCAAACCTATTTTGTTATCCTTTTCCTGCCTTTACTTTGGCTTGATCCTTCAGTTTACTCCTTTCCCAAGCAGATTATTCACCTGGCTTCCCCTGTTCTGTTGACACCTGGTACCCTGGATTTACCCATACAACGTTAGCCAGGCTAGGGTTGCCACCAGCCCTCCAAAACTGGCCTGGCATCTTCAGGAATTATTATTATTATTATTATTATTATTATTATTATTATTATTATTTAATTCAATTTCTATACCGCCCTTCCAAAAATGGCTCAGGGTGGTTTACAAAGAGAAATAACAAATAAGATGGCTCCCTGTCCCCAAAGGGCTCACATTCTAAAAAGAAACATAAGACACACACCAGCAACAGTCACTGGAAGTACTGTGCTGGGGGTGGACAGGGCCAGTTACTCTCCCCCTGCTAAATAAAGAGAATCACCACGGTAAAAGGTGCCTCTCTGCCCAGTTAGCAGGGGTAGCAGTCACCTGGAAATGAATTAGCATTCATTTCCAGGTGACTGCTGAAAGGAGTCCTGGAAATCTTAATGGACTGATTTGGAGGGTGGCAGGTTTAGGAACAGCTTCAGTCCAAGTTGGCAACATCCCCCGCATCTCCCAACTGAGCTACACACCACCAGGGGCTTAGCTATAATTGAACAGATGGGTTCAAAGAACCCAGGCCCCCAGCTCATGAGCGCCCCCCCCAGCTCCATCCCTCCCTATTTTCCTCATTATCTCCCTCACTCCGAGGGGCCACCAGAGAGATGGGCAAACACAGGCCCCCCACTCCCTTAGCTGCGCCCCTGCACACCACATATGTCCCAGGCTTCCTGCAGTTAAAGATACCGACCATCATTGAAAAACTACTTTCCAGCAAAAAAAAAAAAAGAGCTACTGTTTGCCCGGGAGAACTTCCATTTTGACTGAAGAAGTGCAGCTTTTCAGATTCATACATGAATCTGTAAGTTGCTTCCTTCTAATACTGTAAGTACTTTGAGCCAAGAAAAGACACTTGTATTTGTCTTAGGATTTTAAGATATTGCGATGTGCACACATGCGCGGGGTACTTCCGGTCACTTCTGGACCAAGAAGGGAATGGGGTGGCAGGGAGGAATGCTGCCGCCCTGCCGGACCAGTTTTTAAAGGGTGCCGGCAGGGGAAACGCAGCGGGGGGTGGGGGGGAGTGCACCCTCCCCCGCCCTTTAAGGCCCATAAAAGGGCCTCTGAACAGGTTTGTGCACATCCCTACTGTCTGCAGGGCTAAAGTGGAATGTGACCTTTCCTCTTAAGGACTGGCAATAAAGAGATGCTTCTCCCACTTTGGCCACTTAACTATGAAGCTGATTGCTTTCAGGCATGCAGTCTCTCGCATGGGTGCCACACTCCTCCAGCACTTGCAAAATTCCTCTTGATGATGATTTTAGATAAGGTATTTAGAGTATAATTCCTCTTGCCTTCCACGTGAGCAAAAATTCAGGTCTCGGTTCTGTAGCATTCAGACAAAATTGCAGCAGTATCTCAAAATCTTCCACTGAAACAAAGCTTTGTAAAATTATATGAAGTTTCTATGCCATTTCTTTGTACATGATTGCTTCTAACGTTAGAATTTCATACATGTCCATGCATGCTTAATATGTGAATGGCCATGCAAGTGTCTTTTCTTGGCTCCAAGCACTTATAGTATTAGAACGAAGGAAGCAACTTACAGATTCATGTGTGAATCTGAAAAGCTGCACTTCTTCGGTCAAAATGAAAGTTTTTCTGGGCAAACAGTGGCTCTGTTTTTACGGGAAACTAGTTTTGCAATGATGGTCAGTTTCTCTAACTGCAGGAAGCCTGGGACATATGTGGTGTGCAGGGGCATAGCTAAGGGAGCGGGGGCCTGTGTTTGCCCTTCTCCCCGGTGGTCCCTCAGAGTGAGGGAGATCATGAGGAAAATGGGGAGGGGAGGAATGGAGCTGGGGGGAGAGAGCGCTGGCAGGGGAAATATGGCAGGGTGGGGTAATTGCACCCTCCCCTCCCCTTAAATGTGTCCCCCCACCTTCAAACTGGCCCCCACCAATTCCATGCACATCCCTAGCAAACAGTTGGTTTTCATTGCCAGCTGGGCACAAGTATGTTTTATCCATGGATGGATATAGCTGTGTGTGGGAAAGGGAACACTTTTCAAGCTCCAGGATTCAAGATGTTTACCACTGTTGCTACTTTTGGGGAGCTATCAAATTTGCATTTTCATGTATTCAGCACCCACCTGCTAGCCTAACCCAACTAAAATTTTCTTTCCATCCACTTTCAATCTAGGGCTTGATTAATTATTAAGCTATACTCCACAACATGGATGTTGGACTACAGTTTCCTTCATTCCCTAGGGATGAACATCTGGGGACTCAAGGTTGGGAAACCCTATGTAGCTCTGCTTTCAGAGCATTTTACTTGCAAAAGTCACAGGGCTGTGTTGATGTGATTTAGCTTATATCATCTGCATATATGAGTCAATGGCTGTACCAGTGATAGGATGAAACATTTCAGACTCGCTCTTTTTACTGGACATGAAGTCATGACGTTAAGAATAAATATATACAATGTGCATTTTATTACTGGGATTAGGTTACAACTATTGGTATTCTTCTTATTGGAACAGCAAATGTTTGCCTTTGGAGATTTCACATTGCTCTCTCTTCCTGAAATAAGAAGGAAGTCAACTAGTCTTTTAATCTGTGTGTCTCATACAATGGTTTCATTCGATAACGAAAATTCTGAACAAACAGAACCATAGAAATTGCATATGCACATTAGGTAAAACGTATTTCTCTCTATTTGAAATTGTTTGCTGATCTATTTATGCAACCTATAAAAATAATCTACAATCTGCAAAGCAACTGCGTTTCATAATCAGTAATACTTTCACTATACTTTCGTACAGTAAGTATTCTTGCCCGAACGGCTCTTTAACCTGTGTCACAGGACTCATCATAGTACATGGGGGAGGCAAAGGGTAGATTTGGGGGCAGACTTTTTCCATCTAGCTGCTGCTTACCTGTGGGGAGACTATCTGCACATTTTGGATGCTGTGTTTCTGCTCCGGCCTTGTTTTGGCAATTTTCTGCTTCTGTTGATTGTTTTCAACTGTTCCAGCTCTTGAGCTTTTGCCAGAAGGGCTAGTTGGCTGGTTTCTCACCCCACCTTCCCTTCTTGGACTTTTTAAGGCAGTGGTGGCCAAAGGCCCAGCCAGCAGCTCAGCCAGCCGCCTGCCTGTAGGTGGCTGCTGAAACTGGCCGTCAAAGGGGGCCAGCCTTGAATGCTGGGCTTCAGTGGCGGGACTAAGGGCTGGAGGCAGTGGCACTATTTTGAAGGAGTTGTGGTTGGTCTTGGGACTGCCTCTTTCTTAGTCTGGCTGAGGGATGTGTCTTGGCTTATTTGGGGATGGAGAGGCAGGGAAGGTGGTTCTTCAGCAAGGGGTGACTCTTTCCAGTGGTGGTAGGAAAGACGAAAGAGCATTGGCAGGTCAGCAGGCCGTTACAGGGGAAGGGAAAACAGAAACTTAATAGATGTCTCTCTTTCCAGCTTCCCTGTCAGCAATTTTACCTTGGGGAACAGTGCCAACTACCCACAGAGCCTCACCTTGCTACTTTGCAATGCCAGGTCGGTCCAGAATAAACCTGAACTCATCCATGATTTGATTGTGGATGAAGAGGCTGACCTGGTGTGCATTACAGAAACCTGGTTGGGAGACGCTAATGGCCCAGCCTGGTCCCAGCTTCTCCCTACAGGATACTCTGTTATGGAGCAGGTGAGAGGACATGGGCAGGGAGGTGGAGTGGCTGTGGTTTATAAGACCACTATATCCCTTATCAGGATCCCTGTCAGAGCACCTGCCTATATTGAGTGTGTGTACTTGAGTCTTCGGACCAGGGATAAATTGGGACTTTTGTTGGTGTATCGATCACCATGCTGCCCAACAGAATCCCTAAGCGAGCTGTCGGATTTGGTTGCAGAGTTGGCATTGGAGACGCCCAGGTTGGTGGTGGTGGGTGACTTATATGTGCTCTTTGGGACTGAATTGTCAGGAGCTGCTCGGGAGTTCATAACGGCAGCCATGACAACTAAGGGCCTTACCCAGGTGGTCTAAGGTCCGACACATGTTAATGGTCACATGCTCAACTTGGTTTTTTGCTCTGATCAGGGAGGTGTTCCATGGGTGGGGACTCCTCTTAATTCCCCATTAAGATAGCCACCCAAGGAGGCTATTGGATCCAATAGGATTACAAGAAATCTTGGAAGGTTTTACTGTTGGCTCTGCCAGTGATCTTGTTGACACTAGGGGAATGCAAACAGATTCTAATCCAAACTGGTTTGATATCAAACCACTTCAGTTTGAAGGTTTGGGGTTGAGCCAAAACAAAAACAAACTGGCCAGTCCAGTTCAAACTGTTGTTTGAAAGCCAGCGTGCTGTAGTGGTTAGAGTGCTGGACTAGGACCAGAGAGACCTGAGTTCAAATCCCCATTCAGCCATGATACTTTCTGGGTGACTCTGGGCCAGTCACTTCTCTCTCAGCCTAACCTACTTCACAGGGTTGTTGTGAGGAGAAACATAAGTGTGTAGTACACCGCTCTGGGCTCCTTGGAGGAAGAGCGGAATATAAAATGTAAAAAATAAAATAAAATAAAATAAAATAAAATAAATAAATAAATAAATAAATAAATAAATATGGGAAGGACTCGATGTCTAGATAAAACAAACCAGTCAATAACACCTGTCTGACTGTGTAAAATAATAATAATAATATAAACTCAAACTGAATCAGGCCAGGTGGTTTTGTGCACACCCCTACTTGACACCCTGGTGGAAAATTAGAATAACGCATCCACTGGGGTGGCAGACTTGATCACTCCTAAGTGTCCTCTCCGATCCGCTTCTACAGCAGCTAGATGGTATACAGAGAACTATGAGAGCTGAAGCAGCTAGGTAGACAACTAGAGCGCAAATGGAGAAGGACTCAGCTTGAATCTGACAGATTACAGCACAGAGCACAATTGAAGATCTATGCTCTGGCAATACATGAGGTAAAGCAGCAATTCTTTGCTGTGTGTATTGTGTCTGCAGGTTGGCATCCAGCGGAATTGCCAAGGGTGGTGAGGGAACTTATACAGGCCCCTTCCACTCCAGCTTTGGAATTATGTTAGCCTCTGTGAAGCTTTTAATGAGGTTTTTGTGGACAAAATCTCTCATATTTGAGCTGACCTGGATTCCACAAATGGTGCAGAGTGTTTAATGGGGGTATCCAGTAATTCCCCTTGTGTGGATAAATTGGATCAGTTTCAGTTTGTGACTCCTGAGGATGTGAACAAGCTGCTTGGAACTGTGCGTCCTACCACCTGTTCTCTTGACCCTTGTCCAACATGGCTTATATTATCAAGCAGGGAGATTGCTGGAGAGGGCTTAGTTGAGATCATGAATGGTCTCCAACCTCCCATGGTTGGCCAAGATGATTGAGAATGTGGTGGCTTTTCAACTCCAAACAGTCTTGGATGAAACAGATTACCTAGGCCCATTTCAAACTGGCTTTCAGGCAAACTTTTGAGCAGAGACTGACATGGTCAGCCTAATGGATGATCTCCAAATGGGAACAGACAGAGGGAGTGTGACTCTGCTGGTCCCTTTGGATCTCTTGCTGACTTTCGATACCATTGGCCATTGTATCCTTCTGAATCGCCTGCAGGAACTGGGTGTAGGGGGCACTGTTTTGCATTGGTTCCACTCATACCTCTCGGGCAGATTCCAGAAGGTGTTACTTGGAGACTGTTGCTCTACAAAGAGAGAGCTTTTGCATGGTGTCCCTCAGGGCTCCATCCTGTCTCCAGTGCTTTTTAACATCTAAATGAAACCACTGAGAGAGATCATCAGGGGATTTGGTGCAGGGTGTTATCAGTACACTGATGACGCCCAAATCTACTTCTCTCTCTCAGCTTCATCAGGCAATGGCATAACTTCCCTAAACGCTTGCCTTGAAGCACTAATGTGCTAGATGAGGGATAACAAACTGACACTGAATCCAAAGAAGATGGAGGTGCTCATTGTAGGAAGCCGAATTTCAGGAAATGGGATAGATCTGCTGGTTCTGAATGGGATTACACTCGCCTGGAAGGAACAATTTTTGCAGTTTGGGAGTACTTATGGACCCAACCCTCTCTCTAATATCTCAAGGTGGAGGCGGTAGCCAGGGGTGCTTTCTATCAGCTTTGGCTGGTTTGCTAACTGCCCCCTTTCCTGGAAGTGAGTGACCTTAAGACTGTGGTGCACATGCTGGTAACCTCCAGGCTTGACTACAGCAATGTACTCTACATGGGGCTGCCTTTGTACATAGTCCAAAAACTGCAATTGGTGCAGAATGCTGCTGCCAGATTGGTCTCCAGATCATCCCAAAGAGACCATATTACTCCAGTTTTAGAAGAACTGCACAGGCTACGAATAGATTTCCGGCCAAAATACAAAGTGCTGGTTATTACCTATAAAGCCCTTAATGGCTTGGGCCCGGGGTATTTAAGAGAATGCCTTCTTCATTATGAACCCTGTTATCTATTAAGAACTTCAGGGGAGGTTTGTCTGAGGGTACCACCAGCTCATCTAGTGACAACTCAGAAGCGACCCTTCTCTGTAGTTGCCCTGTGTTGTGGAATCCAATTCCTGCTGAGATTAGAGCTGCTCCATCTCTGTTGACCTTTAGGAAACAACTGAAGACACATCTTTTCAGCCAAACTTTTTAGCTATTTCAATTTGAACTTTTATATGTTTTAAATTGGTTTTTTTAATTGTTTTGGTAGTAGGCAGTATGCTAAATAAATAAATAAATAAATAAATGGGAGGGAAGCAACAAGGCACTCCATAATATTCCACCAGCGTTGTGGTTCTAACAGGTTTCCAGTGAACCCTTAAATGGTTACCCTTTAATGAAGTGAAATAGGAATACCATTTGGTTGTACCAGGGCTAGCTGTTTTGATTACCAATAACCCCAATAGCCAAATTTCATCTAGGGGGTTTGGGGTCCTGACCACCTAAAATATGGCTATTGGGTGATATTGGTAATCAATAACTCTAACACACCAGCACTGGCATGGTTAAGTATCAATCATACACTGATGGCCAAGTGTCCTTTGCTGAGGGCCAGTGATGCCTTTCGGCGCTTATTGAGCACTTCCAGGCCATGAGCAGCACTCATGGTGCTTTTGCACAATGAGTATTAGTGCTCTTGCACAATGGTGTGAGCACAAAAGGACTGAGGAAGTTACACAAGGACTTCCACTGCATCCCTACAGACTCCACTAATGCTCACTCTTTGTTAGTCAGGATGTCAGCCACTATGTATTCTGGGAAGCCCTGGCATTCCTCAGTATCTAATCATCAGGGCCTCAGTTGGAAGAACAATGTGGTGTTTTTGATTAATCCATTCCTTGATCCAGGGCAGCTTTTGAATAGGGCTTTAGTTACTTGTATTCCAGTCCTGGATAAGAGGTGGGGTTAACAAACAGCCAGCAGCAAGAGCACTGAAGGAAGACTTGACTTCCCGCTCTGTAAATAATATCTATTTCAATAAATGATTAAGATTCCTGATTCAATTCCACTGCCTTGTCCTTGCATATAACAACTCTTTCCCTTGGATTCTACACTGGCAGCGAGAGTGGCTAAGAACCCCTCCAGTAGTAATGACAGACAAGCTTCCATGAGAGTCGGCTTGCTTACCACTGTGGACGGTCTCCTGCAAGCACAGCCAGACGGGAGTAGTGGGGTGTTCTTGGGTGGGCATTCATGTCATGCAGTGTGGCAATGGTGAGGCCCCAGGCCTAGTCAGTGACTGTATAAAGCAAAGATGTCCCAAGGACACTCCCAACATCCTCTATGACCTACAAAAATGTCAATCTTTTGGCAGACAGGTCATTGGGAAGAAAGTACCCCTAACTTTTAAAAATGTACCCCTAACTTTGAAAATCAGTGATGGAGTGCACCCAAACATCAAGGCAGGAGGAAGAGAGCATGACTATGTGCAAAGTGGGAGCTGGGTTGGCCAGGCACACCCTACCCATATCCTGTCCTTAGCATTTTACCAAGGGTGGAGGAAATCTATCCCACCCAGCTGCCACCTTGCACATAATCACACTCTCCTCTTCCTTCCCTGATATTTCGGTGCAAAGGGCCCCAGGGCTGGCTCAAGTCATTGGCCAGATTGGTCCTGAAAAGGGGCGCCAAGGCTTAATGGGCACCGAAATGAGCCAGGACACACCCACAGCCAAGGAGCCCCACTGTCCCCTCCTGCACAAGGCACACCCCTATTCTGAACAGCCAGCTTTCAGTTAAAAGCTGAAGGGAGAGGGTCCCAACAGACACTCTCCCGGGCAGTGACCCTGCCCCTGACTGGGAGCTGCTTTCCCTCCCTACTTCTTGGAAAGACGAGAGGTTTGAGATCCCCCACTTCCCCAAAGCACACAGTCTTCCGCTGGCGGCTCCCCTCTTCTCCCTGGAGTTTTGATCTTGCTTTAGCTACCACAGCTCGTCATCTGCCTGCTTGTAATTTGCCCCTAGAAGTCGCCCAGCTAAAAGTTGAAAAAAAGAAAAGAAAAACATGTGTATAAAGTGACGACTCTCAGATCCATCTCCCCACCTCCATCCCACCTGCCGAACTGAGGGACAGAGATCACGTGGATCTGAGAGTCATCACTTTATACACGTGTCTTTCTTTTCTTTTTTTCAACTTTTAGCTGGGTTACTTCTAGGGGCAAATTACAAGCAGGCAGATAACGAGCTGTGGTAGCTAAAGCCAGATCAAAACTCCAGGGAGAAGAGGGGAGCGAGGCAGAAGACGTGTGCAATGGCAGAGTGTAAATGCCCGGCTTTTACAGGCTGAACACTGAACACTGGAGCACAGTGTTCAGCCTGCGGCTCCAAAACTCCTCTCTGGCTGCTTTGCCCACCTGCCTGTGTGTGTTTGTGTGTGTGTGGTGCATAGACAGCTCTGCTGTTGCTGCTGCTGCAGAAGCAGTGTCAGGGAACAATCATTGAATGAGGCTTCCCAGCAGCCTCCTACACCAAGCAGCCGCCCTTGAGCAAGACAAGCCAGGAAAAGGGGGCTTTATAATTGCAGATCAGTGTACTTCAGAGTAAAACAACTGGCCCCATCCCCAGTATCAGCCCCGCGCCCTGCGTCTGACATCGGATGCGGGAGGGGCAGGGCTTGGTGAAGCACACATGCTTTGCGTGTGCATTTTTTTAAAAAATGGGGCACAGGGGACTATTTTGGCCAAGGGCACCAAAAACCCATGAGCCGGCGCTGATGAGCCCACATCTGAGGCAGCAATCATAGCAAACAAGTTTCTTAATACCCTAACCCAGCAATCCAAAGCACAACCCATAAGCCATGTACTGAGGGTCAGTGGTGTAGTGACTACAATGAGGGCCTAGGGCCCTTTCCCATCCCCTCAGGGGATGGGGCCGCTCTGGGAAGAGCACCTGCTTGCTTGCATGCAGAAGGTTCCAAGTTCCCTCCCTGGCATATCCAGAAAGGGCTGAGAGAGACTCCTGCCTGCGACCTTGGAGAAGCTGCTGCCAGTCTGTGTAGACAATACTGAAATAGATAGACCAATGGTCTGACTCAAAGGGGAGGGGAGTGGCAGCAGCAGAGAAGGAAGGAAGCAAGCAAGCAAGCAAGCAAACAAGCGCTGGTCTCCACTGACCGGCCCCACCTAGCCCACTCCTGCAGGCTGCTCCCTTTTGGTGTTGGGCTCTGTTGGCTGGTCTCAGATGGGGTGTGGGGAGAGAAAGAGATAAATCCACCGCCACATGCAGTGGGGATGGGGGAGGAAGCCTGCCAGACAGCAAGCAAATCAAAAGACATGTTTTCTCTTTGGTAGGCAGTGGAGAGAAAAAAGGTTGGCAGTGGTTTGCCCCAGCTTCACACGGACCAGACAGTGGAGTTCCATGGGCCTGATCCAGCCTGTGGGCCAGGGGTTTGACATCCCAGATGTAAGACATCCTGAGCTCTGTGGAGGAAATGTGAGATTAAAAATATAATAAACTGTGTGCTTGATAACAACACCCCCTCACTCCCCACCCTACTGTTTGAAATACCAACAAGCAGCAAAAACAAGTTTATCAAGTCAGGTTGGGCAAGGCCTGGTAGGCCTGGTAAAAAAAACTGGACAGTTCTGACCTGATATAAAGAGGAGGGTGGGCAGGGGGCCGCAGTTACCAGGGTGAAATGTGTTTGTCCTGAAATCACTCTGTGTTTTAAAAATAAATAACCTCAGAAGATTCTGAGAATGACAAACATGTAGAGTCACTTCAGCGTCTAGAGCATGACAGAAGCTTTTTATTTAATTACCCAATGGCTCTTCACAGGAAACTGAACTAACAAGACTGAGCAATACCCAGAGTGTTAGTTTGTACAATGTTCACAGCAACCCTGTAAGGCAGTCATTGGTACTAATACCATATTATAAATGGGGACCTGAGACCAGCCAATACATTAATAGTGGAGAACACATTTGAACCAGTGGCTTCCTCTTCATAGCTCAGCCTTAGTCACAACCTTAGTCACAACCGGTATGCACAATACTGGTTCTCAGCTCAACAGGAGCATTGTTGACATTTTAAGTATGCAGAAGCTACCCATCCATTTCTGATTTTTGGCTCTGAGCTAGATCTTTAGAATATTTGCAGATTGATACAAACCATACAGCTGGAATTAAACTCAGGTCCATATCTTCATAATGAACTTTAACCATTTAAAAAACTATGTTTAAGACTTTATGTTTCTTCATCAACTTCCTTCTCCCTTGGGTAACTAAAGTTCATCAGAATCACTCGTCATTCTTTTAGAGATGATGGTGATGAACATGTCCTTTGCTTAATTTGTTTCTATGCACAACTTTCAGTGTTTATTGTGTTGTGTTGAACATTCAAACTAGACACCTGGTCCCGCCAGAAAATTGTCATTTTACGGGTTGGTTCATTCATTAATGTTTATCCTTTGATGAGGAGTGGTCACTTATATGTGTGAATGCACTACTACAGAACAAAATTACCACAGATAGAACTTACATATCACTTCACTTCAGAAACTCAAATGCTTTAGAATGGAATCAGTTGACACATTCAGATTTAGTGAACCATGCAAGGCCATATGAAAACTCTGTCTGTAGCTGACCCCTTATAAGAATATACTTCATGCTGCAGTCATCAAGTGACAATGCACATGCACAAACCAGTTCAAAGTTTTCATATCACCTGAAATGTTTTTTCCCATTTCAGTTCAAACATAATATTTTCAGTTTTGCTCAATTACCTATGAGTCATCAAGCAATGGAGATTAATATGTGAATCAGCCCTCAACAAAGAGCTGTTTTCAAGGCCAACCTACTCAGGTTCAGTGAGGTAGTCAGTCAGTCAGTTTTTATTACAGCCGTTGGCCAGCCAAAAGATAAAAAAACGGAATAACAAATATAACTAATATACACAAATAGTGACTGATAATTACACACAATAAAACAGTATACAAGCATCCAGGATAGATTACTTTAAAAACAGTAAAACGACTCCTAAAATTGAGACCTTAATCTCATAGCAATATAAAAAAAAATTGGCCACCACTTTTGTGATCTCACAGCTTGTGTCCGCAAGGCAATATTGTGTATAAAAAAGCTCACACATCCCAGGAAATCTAACTAACAGGGGAAATAAGTTCTTCTCTAACACAGTGAGGTAGTCACATATGGTGGCAGATTGGACAAAGTGGTGGCAGCACCCCATTGCCGCCACACTGGGCATTGCCCTATCCAACATAGTGTCAGTAGTAGCAGCCACTGCTACTACTTAGATGCATCCTCCTTGTAATAGGGATGTGCGAACCGGTTCGGAGGTTTGGATCCGAACCGATCCAGGGGTGGTTTGGTTCGGACCTGTTTGGACCAATTTTGACACCTGAAAATTGGCAGGATGGTAGCTGGCACCCAGGGGTACCTGTCACCCAAACCCCAAAGCAATTGGACACTCGTACGATTTTTTATGAATTTTTGAAAATTATTTTTATTTTTTTCTCATAGGATATAATGGGACTTGAAACAGGCCATTATTCCTTATTGTGGATCACCCATGGGTGCCAACAACCATGCAAACCCTGAAGCAATCAGACACCCCTATGATTTTTAATGAATATTTTAAATATTTTTAATTATTTTTCTCATAGAGTATAATGGGACACGAACCAGTCCATATCCCCTATTGTGGAGCACCTATGGGCACAAAAGCGGGGTGGGTGGTAGACAGACAAGGGTGCCTACCACCCAAAAAATCCCAAGGCAATTGGACACTCCTCTGATTATTGGTGAATTGTTAAAGTATTTTTGAATTCCTCATAGAGAATAATTAGGATTGCAGCAAATGTATAGCTTCACGTCGGGGGGAAAGGGGTGTCGTAGAGTGCAGTGTGGTGGGTGGTAGTTCCTAGGGTGGGCAAGGAAGCTATCAGAATTATTTGAAAGGAATTGGGCAAAGGGGTGATTTTTAAGTGTCGTAGAATGGAGTGTGGAGTTCTCTTGTTTCTGAGGTGTTCTGAGTGTGGATTCTATGATAGCAAATGAGATTTTCAATGAGACACCATGAATCCACTCTAATATGCTATAATAGAATCCACACTCAATACCTCAGAAACAAGAGAACCCTGTACCCCATGGGTTAGAAACCCATGGGGGTGGTTGGCACCCTATGTGCACTACACCACCACTCGCTCTGGGCCACCCCAGCACCCCTCATGTGCACTTATGGGGCTGCTGAAAGCTCCATTATAACTTATTATGAGGAAAAACCTTAAAGACGCGTAAACTTCAACAATTAACCAAAAATCAGCCCTCTGCCCAAATCCTTTGAAAAAATCCAGGTAGCTTCCTTGCCCACCCTAGGAACTACCACCCACCACACTCCACTCTACAACACCCCTTTGCCCCCGATGTGAAGCTATACATTTGCTGACACCTCCATGCTTCTTTATGGAGAAAAACCTTAAAGATGCGTAAACTTCAAAAATCACTTAAAATCACCCCTTTGCCCAATTCCTTTCAAATAATTCTGATAGCTTCCTTGCCCACCGACGTGAAGCTATACATTTGCTGCAATCCTAATTATTCTCTATGAGGAATTCAAAAATACTTTAACAATTCACCAGTAATCAAAGGAGTGTCCAATTGCCTTGGGATTTTTTGGGTGGTAGGCACCCCTGTCTGTCTACCACCCACCCCGCTTTTGTTCCCCTAGGTGCTCCACAATAGGGGATATGGACTGGTTCAGGTCTGATTGCTTCAGGGTTTGCATGGTTGTGGCACCCATGGGTGCTCCACAATAAGGAATAATGGCCTGTTTCGAGTCCCATTATATCCTATGAGGAAAAAAATGTTTTTCCAAAAATTCATTAAAAAAATCGTATGAGTGTCCGATTGCTTTGGGGTTTGGGTAACAGGTACCCCTGGGTGCCAGCTACCATCCTACCAATTTTCAGGTGTCATAACCGATCCAAACTGGTCCGAACTGGTTCAGATCCGAACCGAACCAGGGGGTGGTTCGGACAAAACCAAAACCGAACCACCCCCTCCTGGTTCGGACCCGGTTCAGATCCGAACCAAACCGGGTGAACCGGTTTTGTGCACATCCCTACCTTGTAATCCTAATCTAGTGGTCCTACCTTTGAAAAGATGTGGTGGAAAACAGAGAAGCAGGAAGTGTGAGCTCACACTTCTTGCTGTTCTATTCCCCATCTTTGCCTTTCAAAAAGGCAGGGAGAATGTGACCCCTAAATTAGTGGTGGGAAGGAGGAGGACATGCCCAAGCAGCAATGGCTGCCACCAACACCAGATAAGAAGACAGGGAAATTCAGCTTGAGAAGGGAGATCAGGACTCTGGTGCAGGAATCAGGCCAAATAACTTAAACAGGAATCAGAGGCCTTGCGGGGAGGGATAGGCTGGGGGCGCAGGGTGAGAACTGGTGCTTACAGTGCTGCACACACTAAGCTGGGGGGAGTAGTGGCTCCCCATGCTCAGTTTAGATGTTATGGTCAGGAATCCAGTTAAGCAGAATGAATTAAATCAGCAGTGATCCAGATCTGGGGTGTACTGGTGCTCCTTGATTAAGAAGACAAGCAAGTAGCCAGGCTTGTGACAGCAGAAAATGACCAGAGAAGCAGTTATGCAGCACTGAAACAGGCAAGGGTGGATGGGCAGTAAGTGTTGGGGAAAACAAGTCAGTGCAGGTATGGCCTAATTTACTATCCATAACTTCCTCCCAGAATATCTGGGATTGGTTCTAATCTGACCCAGGCTAGGACAAATTACATAAGGCTGAAAGGCAACTAATACTTGGAAGATTCTGCACCGATAGGGAGAGAGCTAGAAATGGTGAGCATTTCTGGGGCTTTCTTTGATGCCTGAAAGCAGCCTAAAAATTATGGACATCAAGGAATTTCTAAAGGTCAAACACAACTCTAAATAACTGCTATTATTCCCTATATTCTGCTGGACATTGAGATGATTCAGATTATTCTGCACTTGTTTCATTTTCCATTTTCAGTGTAGTACAATTATCACAATATAGAAGGAGAAATAAAATATAATTAGGAATGCATCAACAGAATGACATGCCTGCATTGTGTCGCACTCCCCTAATACAAAGAGGCTTTGTAGTAGGGGAGTGTGGCACAATGCAGGCATGTCATTCTGTTGATGCATTCCTAATCTATCTATATATTTAATACCCTTACGGCTGACTGAGTAGAGAACTGCGTGGGGATGTGGGCATGCGTCTGATGCCTGCTGGAACTCTCCGAGGTCCTGCAAGAGTTCCAACCATTGCCTTGGGAGGGAACGGCAGCCAGGGAGGGAGGAGAGAGAGAGAGAGGAGGAAGAAGCAGAATTGAAGGGGAATCGGCAGAGTCAGGGGAAAGGAGGAAGAAAGGAGGAAACTGGACCCATTGCCTTGGGAGGGAACGGCATCAAAGGCAGTGAGACAACAGGCATCCACCCTCAAGCCGCCCAACAGGAAGTACAGCCGCTTTGGGAGCGGTGCGGGCAGGAGATAAATAATGGCGGCAGCGGCAAGAAAGCAGAGGAGACTGGGGCAGAAGGGGGCAAGAGAGGAGACTGGGGCAGAAGGGGTGGGGGAGAGAGGAGACTGAGCAGCATGGGCGGGAGATAAATAATGGAGGTGGCGATAAAGCAGAGGAGATTGGGGCACAAGGGGTGGGGGAGAGAGGAGACTGGGGCAGAAGGGGGCAGGGGAGAGAGGAGACTGAGTGGCACGGGCGGGAGATAAATAATAGTGGCAGCAGCGGCGAGAAAGCAGAGAAGAAGGCACAGGGCCGAGGAGACTGGGGCAGAAGCGGGCGGGGTGAGTGGAGACTGGGGCAGAAGGGGGTGGGGGAGAGGAGCGGTGGGCGAGAAATAATAGTGGCCAAGTGGGCGGGCAGGAGATAAATAATGGTGGCAGTGGTGAGAAAGCAGAGGAGACTGGGGCAGAAGGGGGCGAGAGAGAGAAGAGACTGGGGCAGAAGGGGGCGGGGGAGAGAGGAGACTGAGCAGTGTAGGGGGGAGATAAATAATGGCAATGGCAAGAAAGCAGAGGGAAATGGGCCTGAAGGCGGGGGGCCAAGGAGACTGGGGCAGAAGGGGTGGGGGGAGAGGAGTGGGCGGGAGATAAATAATGGTGGCCATAGTGGCAAGAAAGCAGAGGAAACTGGGGCACAAGGGGTGGGGGAAAGGAGACTGGGGCACAAGGGGTGGGGGGAGAGGAGACTGGGGCACAAGGGGGCAGGTGGGAGAAGAGACTGGGGCAGAAGGGGGCGGGGGAGGTGGGGGGAGTGTTCTGCCGCACAGATGCTCTGTGCGGCTTCAGCTAGTTATATTTTATTTCTCCTTCTATATTGTGATAATTGTACTACACTGAAAATGGAAAATGAAACAAGTGCAGAATAATCTGAATCATCTCAATACTGATGATTCAATATTCAGTATTTTCAGTATTCTTAGCTACCCATCTCACAGACAAATTCAACAGAACTCCAAATAGCTGGTCATCATTACATGGTTCATCATTATCCACAAGAACAACACATGCAGGGCCAGTGCTACCATCAGGCCCACTAGGCAGTCGCTTAGGACACAGACCTCAGAGGGGCGCAGAGTGTATAAAATCAATCAAAACAATTTGTGTGCCAAAATATTTTCTTTTGTATTTGAGAAAGATAATCAAAAATTGATGTATTACATATTCTTGCAATTTAAAATAAATTTAGCAGTTTCAAGGTTTGTGCTTTTCATTTTTTCTACAAAACATCTGTTTTTGAAAATCGAAGCTGAAATATTTTGGGGTGGGTGCAAGTACTTAGCCTTGCCTAGGGCACAAAATAATCTGGCACCGGCCATGAACACATGAGAACATGTTGTCATAAAGACTTTCAGGCTTCCTTTTCCCCATAGAGGCCAACCACTGGTGACTCAGGTTTTCCTTGAAGAAAAGGCCTCATACTTGTGTGAGCCACTGTTGCTTCATGGTGGTTTCTTAGAAAGGCATCTGGCAGCTATAATGGTTTTTACTGCCAGTGAACGCCTCTTATGCAAAATGTAAGAGCCAAATGTTTTCCATTCCCGCCAAGTAGGCTTTGCATCAATTTGCAAATATTTCAAATACCTCCTCTTAAGACTACCAAGCCAGCAGGGGCAATGAGGAATACAGCTGTGCCCAGTGCCCCAGTTCTGTGCGTTGACAGGACATCTTGTCAGAGTCCAAATCTGTGTCAAAGGGGTTTTTCCTCTGTTATACATTTTGCAGCCACCCAGTAGCACATCAACAGCCATCCCCCTCCAGATCTGCTGATCCAATATTCACACTGATGAAGAAATATCAACTTGCAAAAATAAAATTCTTAAGTTTAAAAAAAAATGGTTGAAGTTCATTATGTATTCAGTTCAGGCCTTATTGCTGCCGAGTGTGGTTTACATCAGTCTGCCAACATCCAAAATAACTGTGTCCTGATTAACACTGAACTACCACCTGTTTGGGGTGCCCATTTCTACATAATCAACCCACTTATCCAGTGCTTTGCCAAGAACATCCCTACTATTGCCATCTGCAATACTTCCTCCAGTTATTGCGTACTGTATGACACCCCTCACTCATGCTGGGAAACTGTGATGATTTTATCAATGCAAATATAACACTGGTCATAGTAAGCCAGAGGGGTCCAGGTTTAATAAGCCTCTCCCCAGCTCCAGCATGCCAGTTAAAGTTCATGACAGAGGCACTCTTAGCCACAGACCTTGGGGACCTGGTCCGTGGCCTCCTGCCTCCAGCGGGGTCCAAATGTTCTGGGGGTCCTCCCCAGAGCCCCTCCGCTGCCCCATGCCAGTTGTGCCACTGCCCCACTGATATTGCCTGTTTGCACAGCCAGGTTGAGCAGGCTTTCCCCCATGGTGGTGGCGGCGGACGCAGTGGCTGGTGGGCCCACCGATGCCACCATGGGAGACGCCTACTTGGATCACACACACCCCACCTTGGCCATGCAAACAGCCAATATCAGTGGGGCAGTGGTGCAATGGGCACGGGGCAGCGGTGGGGCTCTGGGGAGGCCCCCCCAGAACATTTGGACCCTGCCAGAGGCAGGAGCAGCAGAAGGGTGATGGTAGGTATTTTTAAAAAAATAATTTAAGGGGGGGGGCTTGTGGCAGGGGGCATCATGGGGGGAGGCACTCCAAAGCCCTTCAGGTCCAGGATGATTTTGGACCTAGGTGCACCACTGGACTAAGAACATTAGCTTACCTCTGTGCACCTGATTTTGGCACAAGCCTGGTAAGATTTGGAGACTGATGCTTCCACCTACAGCGCATGTGAGGAAGGCACATTTCCCCTCCTTCTCCATCATCATCAGCAGCAGCAGCACCACCATTGGGGGAGGGGGGTGGTCAGTATTCAAGGCCTGGCCCTATAACATCAGCATGGCACTTTCAGTCCCAAACTAGACTAGAGGTTCCCAGCCTGTGGTATTCCAGCTGCTGCTGGACTACAACTCCCATCATCTGCAGCCCTAATAAATTGTAGCTGGGGGTGATGGGAGCTGTAGTTCAGCAACAGCTGGAGTACTGCAGATTGGGAACCCCTGAACTAGATATTCTGTAGATGTGTGGAAAATAATCTGCCGGTCCAAGTTTTTTTATGGGCCAGAACCAGTGCAGTCCCCCAGGGATGTATTTTCAGGGGACTACAGAGGGAAAGGTAATTGGCAAAAATGGCTGCTTTCTGTCTGTGGTAGTACTAATTGAGAGGGATCCAACTCTATATACGCAACTGGAGCTTTCCTGCTGCTTCCACTGCAGCACTTTCCACTGCTGAAGAACCAATCTGCTACAGTGCTTTCGAAAAGGGTTTCCTCTTTACATTGCCAGTGGGATATGCAGTGGTGAAAATGCAGTTCCTGCTGAATATGGAATTCTTCTGTGCACGCATGTCACTTCTTGTTTGGTTCCAGCCCGTATTTATTTATTTATTTAACATATTTTTATACCGCCCAAAATGTACGTCTCTGGGTGGTTTACAACAAGATAAAAACAAAGGTAAAACATTAGTTAAAAACAAAAACAAGAAATTTAAAACACAACAACGTAAAAAAAATTAAAACAAAACAATATTAAAACAAAACAATATCAGTCAAAAGCCTGGGTGAACGGATGTGTCTTTAAAGACTTTTTAAAAATTGTCAGAGATGGGGAGGCTCTTATTTCACTAGGGAGCGCATTCCAAAGCCTCGGGGCAATATTTACAATGCTAATGATTAAAATTACACAAGAAAGAAGTTGAATCCAAGTTGCAGGTGTTTGCGAATGGCAAGAAGATTTGATATTGCCACCAGAAGCCACAGCAATGTCCAGAAGCCAGTTGGAGCTTATTGCTTCCTCCTCCAGAGAATTTCACTGCAACTGTGAGCTCCCCTTGGCTCTAGAAAGGAGTGAGGAGGACTGCTGGCATCTGCAGGACCGAGATCTACTGCCAACGTGCACTTGCTAGTTTCCAGTCACAAGGTCAGCCTAGCCCCGGCCACCAGCTAGATCAACAGGAACCAATGGGAGCTGGCTTCCCCTTCTTCTCAAGAGTTGTCAGTTGCTTTCAGAGTAGACTTGCCGTGTCCCCCCCCAAATTCCGCGTTTCACCCAGATTTTAAGCATCTCACCCAGATTGCTTAGCCCACCCAGATTCACCTGGATTTTAGCTTTCATTTAAAAAAAAAAAAAAAAGATACGCTCTAGCCCTTGTAGAAGCAGAGTTATGGAGCAAAACGTGCAGTCACTATTCTGCTCAAAAATTATTCTCAAGCCAGTTTACATGATATGCAAATTAGGCACCCAGATTTGGAAAGCCAGAATATGGCAACCCTATTTCAGAGCCTCTGCCCAAGCACCCACCCCGGCTATTTTGAAGCCATTTGTTCTCACAGATGCTCACAAGAGCTGTGAATTGCAATTGTGAGCTGCAATTCATTTTAGTCCCTTTTGGGTCTTTTTAAAAAAGAAAAAATGAAATATTTAAATATATGTTCAGGCTGTCCAGTCTTAGGGCTATAGTAGGACAACATGTTAACAAGATAGACCTTTTGTAATCAGTTTCTATTTCATTTTATCTAGCACAAAAGATTTTTTTTAACAAGAAAAGACACGTTAGGTTTCTAAGAAGGTATGGACAGTCGTGTAATTCCAGGAACAATATTTCTCAGAAATGTGCTCAATCATATCATTTCTGAAAAGTATTATATGTTGCTTAATGTTTTCTAGTTAGGCTTCTTGTATATGTTATATAATTGGTTTTAGCTCAAAATTATAAACAGATCTTCTGACTCTGCTGAGCTGCATCGTCTAATCTGTAAAATACACAAATTAGTCATTGAAACAGCACCACCTACAAAAATGCAGAACAGATGTGGTTCAACATAAGTGATTTAAAATGGAATAACTGCCCCCCAAAATGCATTTTTATAGCTTAGCTCAGTTAAACTTAGGCTGCAGTCCTACTCATGCTTACTAGGGAATGTCTCATTGAACTCAGTGGTTCAGAGAGGAGAGCTGGTCTTGTGGTAGCAAGCATGACTTTTCCGCATAGCTAAGCAGGGTCTGCCCTGGTTGCATATGAATGGGAGACTTGATGTGTGAGCACTGCAAGATATTCCCCTCGGGGGATGAAGCCGCTCTGGGAAGAGCAGAAAGTTTCAAGTTCTCTCCCTGGCTTCTCCAAGATAGGGCTGAGAGAGATTCCTGCCTGCAACCTTGGAGAAGCCGCTGCCAGTCTGTGAAGACAAAATTGAGCTAGATAGACCAATGGTCTGACTCAGTATATGACAGTTTCCTATTTTCCTATGTTCCTAATTCTGAGTAAGCACATTTAGGACTGAGCTATAATGCTACAATCATATGCACACTTACATTTTCACCTATTATTAAAACAACCTTTGAACCACCTCCATCCAAATCAAATTGTCATGCAGATTTAAAATAAGTGAAGGAGCGGTTGTTACACAGATGAGCATTCTGGACAATGTAGGTTTTTACATATGCATTACAAAGGCAATTGCCACAACAGTCACATTGTAACTACATGCATGGAAACTGCCTTTTGGTAATCAATGAAAAATTGCATTGATATAACAGCAAGTGCCTATATTAATCAGTGAGGGCAGATTTTACTATTTGGGTTTGGAAGTTAAAGGCACTTTTGAGTCTTTTCTGAAAAACAAATTGTGATGTTTTACTGTGAAGGGGATTTATGATTAACATATCAGAAGAATATAGAAGATATTTCCTTCTAACAATGAGAGATCATTTTTTATTAAATGGGAAGTTTTTAAAAGGCACCAGTAGCAGGTGCATGTATTTAAAATTAATTAAACCATCTTCCTGTTAATGAATTACATTTAATCATTAGACAGCCCTGGTTTTAATACTCATAAGAGATTTATGTTGTTAATATAACACAACGTGTCCTGAGCCTGTAGGTTGAGGTAGTCTGAAAATCAAATATCAGCTTCCAGCAAAGGTCAGCTGAGCTGAGACACATTCTATAGTTTGGTCCACAATGAAAGCAAAGAAATATGAGCAATATATGTTTCTTGTTTGTGAAACCTTCCCCTCTGGTTATAAGGTTGCCAGCCTTCTAGTCTCCAAGAAATGGCAGCACTCCAGCTGACTACCGTAAGCTGTTGCCAGCAATGCTTCGGCTCCCAGAAGCCCCCTCATTTGTGTTTGAGTCTCCAGGCTTTGAGATCTCACTCTGTATATGCTCTGGAGCCTCACAGTATCGTGAGCTTTCTGTTTATTACACATGGGGACAGGTCACATAGTGACAGTGGGCCTGTGGCCCTTGGATTTGGCTCCTAATAAGCAAGATGGAAAGGGGAGCAGATGTATACCCTCCCTAATGCTGGGATATTCTAAGTAGACCCCAAAAGTTAATTAAAAGCAGGTTAACTCTCTGCCAAGGTCACTTTGCCCTCTGAGCGAACTGCCTCCCCATCTCTCCTTTTGCAAAAAGGATAGCATCCAGCTAATGTGCCAATTAGCTCTATAGGAAAGAACACAGATAAGTCTTGCAGAGGTAAATCTTCCCCTTCACAAAAGAGGTTAAGTCAGCGATATGGACCGAGAGATACACCCATTAAAAGTACTAATTGGATCGCCAGACCTTCCGTCCATGCAGATTTCCCTTCTCACGTCTGTGCACTCTGTTTTCATGACAAAAACCATTGGCATACCGTGGCAATTCCCACATTGTTACACTCAGGAAGAAAGTTCAGCAACAATGGAATCTTTGCCGGTTCCGCCCAACACACCTGTCTGCCCTGAGGATATGTATTTGGGTATAAGAGGTCCTAATTACATGATCCAGTGTGCTCCTTGCGATCTTCATGCTCTCTGTGCATCAGCTACCAGAAGCTTTTTGAATGATTTACTGTCCACAGGCCACCACGCACGGCTGTGTTCAGTACTTCATGCCACCTTCCAGATCGACTTTCTTGCCCAGCCTGATCTGCCCAGTCTTCCTCGCTAACATAGGAAGCTGGGTCCATGGAGGAATCACCCTCCTGGAATCACCCTTACTGATTAATCCCTCCAACCTTTTTGTACCCACCTTGGCCTGAGCTGTCCCTGAGGAACGAGGTTCATCAGTTGCTCCCAGAGTCCTTCACCCAGACCAGGTGATATGAGCTTTTGCCCCTCACTGGGCCCAAACTCTGTCTCTATTCCCCTTTCAACTGCCTCCTTCTCTAAAAAGCCTCTTTCTCTTGCCCACCTTAAACAGTTAGGACTTTAAGCTAAATGGCCTCATTGCAGTTAAATATAATTGTGATAGTAATATTGCTTAAACTGCACATTTCTCTCCTCTGTTCCCCTCCCTATAACAAATATATTCTTTTAATTTGGAAACTTGTCTCAGTTGTCTAATCTTGTCTCAGTCCAGTCATTTCCTGAGCCCACAGCTTTGCACAAATTAAACCTAAAGTGAAACTGTTACTTTCTGTGCTAATTTTAAATTTCTCCACATTGTCTCTCTTCTCTCCTGCAGGGAGCCTTTAGCGGAGTCTCTCTCCTTTCCTACAGGGAGCCTTTAGCAGACAAGTCTGCATGTGGTTCCTGCAGGCTGAAAAAGTACAGATCAGCCAAACTGGGAATGGGGAGGGAGGTTAATTTTTACAGGGCAGGCTGTTCTCCTGCAAGGCCTGTCCCAGCGCGGGGCCTGGGGCAATTGCCCTGGTCACCCCACCCTAAGGACGGGTCTGCCATCTATGATCTAAGCCTCACTGTACACGTTCTGTGAGCTCAAAGAAGGCCCAGAGCTCAAAAAAATGACATTTATTTATTTTATGTCATTATTTATCATATTTATATACCACCAGATAGATAGATAGATAGATAGATAGATAGATAGATAGATAGATAGATAGATAGATAGATAGATAGATAGATATGCTCTTATCCCTGGACTTCTGAGCCAACGTCCAGGGCCTCCACAACCTCTGCCCCCCCCCAATCCTCTTTAGTCTGTCCTTGTGGTTGCCCAGCTGAGCATGATGATGCTTAATTTGCGGGGCTGGGGGGCGGTCTCCAAAGGCCTTTAGGTCCAAGCTCCAAAATTACCTAAGTGCACCTCTGTAGGTAGATGTAGTATCTCTAGGACATGTGCTTTGCCTACTCTTCTCATCCGATCCCTACAATCTTTAGAGAGCCAATGTAGTATAATGATTAGTGTTGGACTAGGACTGGAGAGAAATGGGTTAAAATCCCCATTGAGCTTTGAAACTCACCAGAGTGACCTTGAGCTAGTCACAGAGTTGTTGTGAGGATAAAATCAGCAGAACTAATGTATATATGCTGCCCTGAACTACTTGGAAGATAAAAATTCACTATTTATTTGTTTGTTTGTTTGTTTGTTTGTTTGTTTATCACATTTATATACCGCCTAGTATAAAAATCTCTTGGCAGGGTACAGAATTAAAACATAATACATTTAAAATTCATAAAAAGATAAAATCAGAATAGATTAAAACACATTAATAACACTTTTTTTAAAAAAAAGTTAACTTTTTAATGACTCTCCAGCAGAAAGACTGGAAAAGATTTTGGTCTTGTGGTAGACAATTCTGGGCAAGGTAGACCATTGGTCTGCTGCAGTAGAAGGCAGTTTTGTATATTCAGGACTACTTATGCAAAGCAACATTAAAAATTCTGAACTTTTATTCTTTGCTCTTGCATTTAATTGCTATGCAGAGTAGAAAGAGTTTCTGTGTTCATTTCCCATGCCTCTAAAATGTCCTAGATCCCTGCTTCCTTTTGTATAATGCAGCCTCCTTTTTACAGTATGGGTTGCATGTTTATTTTACACAAGATTGTTTAGTGATATTATTCATCCTGCCTAAAACAGCTGGTGGCACTGAACTGTGTTATATTGCCCACTAACACCCACTTTGCATACATTATACGTAGAAAGGACTTGTGTGGACTTTGCGGAGGTACATAGCTGTAACTCTCTTTTTGTCCTCTGTAAAGTAACCCCTTGGGACTTGAAAATTTCAATTGGCTACTTAGCTGTAACTGCCAGAAGATGATGCAAGATGTAGGAAACTGCAGCAGAGAAGTTTTTTCTTCCAGTTCCCGTCCTCAGAAGGAGCTTAATTAAGAGAATCAAGATTTAGAAGTGAAGTTGTCACTTGCTCTGATAAAGTCCCAATAGGATGTTTGGATATACAGGCAGACAGGAAACCTTTGATAGCTGAGTGAGGCAATGTCACTGTGATCATTTTTTTTAAAGCAAGGTCAGTCACTGCACAAAGCCAAGCCAGTGACACTATGACAGGGTGCCTGCCTGAGTCATGCTCTAAACTTAGTAAATGAATGGAGAGCCATTCAAGGATGAAGCTTGTTAATTTTTGAAGACAACACTGATCTCACCATTTGTTTTTCTCAGATATGCAGCTATGACACAGACAACACAAGGGTGAGGTTTCAGGACTCTCTGAAGTATTTTTCACAAGTTAAGCCACAAGTTCTGTTTAGCAACAGGCTTGTGAAATGTCTTTGAATCCAGTAGGGTCAGGTAGGGTTGCCAACTGTGACTAAAGTTATATCTGGGGATTCTCTCCCCTCCCTGCAAAAACAAACAAACCAAAAAAAGGTTTTTCATAATATCAAGCCATTGCTTTCTGTAGTCACCAGGAAGTTATCCAGACATGACTTCATGCCACAGGGTATCTGAAGAGCAAATCTGCCTCGCAGCAGATCCACATCTGTTTAGTTCGGGGTATTAAATGGACCATTCACATAGAGTCAGCTCCTCTCCACATTCCCTGCAGATCTTTTTCCTTTGTGCATTCCCACAGTCTGCTCCGGGTATTTTCTCCAACCAATCACATCCCAGAGGAGGCAGCGAGAGACTTGTTGTTGGTTTGATAGTCAGCATTCCACAAGACTGACAACAACAAAACAACGGGGGGGGGGGGTGGCGTCATTTTTATCCTTACCACAGGCATAACAACTGAGGGATCCACTAGGATGATTTATTCGTTTGAACAAAATAAATGGGCTCTATTTCTCAGTAACTCCTTCCCCACCACACACATGAACTATCCCAAAGTTTCCTTTCTCATCTTGCAAAAATGAATGAGAAGTTGGAGAGACACTAGCCTGGGCTGACTTCTTGACAATTCACAGTTCGACAGGGCTTAATTAGTACTAGGGCCCACCCAAAATCTTTCCAAACTAGGTGAAGCAAGAAAAAAGCCCCTTTGAGCATGTGCAGAGTGCTGTTGTGGTCACAACCAAGTCCCAGGCTTGAGTCCCGGCACCTGTTATTTTTGAAAATTAAGCTGAGTTTCCAACACACAGTGAAAAGCTGCCCCCTCCATTATCAACCCCCCCCCCAAACAAACCTTGCACCAATCCTTTCTTTATAAGGGTCCCCACCACCACCACTTGCCAACACTGTTCTCTGAGCCCAGCCTGGAATGGATTTTCTAGGTTCACCAATCTTTTTTAACACAGCCAGAAGCAAATGTGATCTTCCCTTGCCCAAACCCTATCCGTGAAAGTTGTGCTCCCTGCACGACAGCACTGCCTCCCCACTGCCCACGAAAGCATGTGTGGCTCAGCTGGCTCTATTTCGCCCACGCTCCATGCTAGAACATTGCCAAAGCTGCATGATTGATCACAGGTAGTTTCTCTCCCCTCCAGCCTTCAGTTTCCAGCTGGCTTGCTGGGAAAAGGTAGGCTATGGGGGAGGGGGAAAGAAGGCAGCCTTGAAGAAGTACACAGCAAGCAATACTTCCAAAACCCTTTGCTATATTACAGATTCCAAAAGGACACCAGCTCTCCGTTTAGCCCATTTCATAGGAACATCGGAAGCTGCTATATACTGAGTCAGACCATTGGTCTATCTAGCTCAGTATTGTCTTCACAGACTGGCAGTGGCTTCTCCAAGGTTGCAGGCAAGAATCACTCTCAGCCCTATCTTGAAGATGCCTGCCAGGGAGGGAAACTTGGAACCTTCTGTTCTTCCCAGAGCGGCTCCATCCCCTGAGGGGAATATCTTACAGTGTTCACACTTCTAGTCTCTCTTTCATATGCAACCAGGGCAGACCCTGCTTAGCTAAGAGGACGAGTCAAGCTTGCTACCACAAAACCAGCTCTCTTCCCTCATTATTGGAATAATTCCCCTGTTATTATTTCAATAACAGCTTGGATTCTTCCCAAGCAAAGCTAGCCACAGTCGAGAAAGCAGACAATAAGGAATACAGCTGTCAAACTGCCCTTCCTTGCGGAAGACTGGTGAGGCAAGTTGCCAAGCAGCCTGCTCTGCTGACTCTTGGCATTCGGCAAATCCACCCAGCAAATATTTAAGCAAAAACAAAACATAAAAGTGCGAGTTTTGAAAAAAGTCAATTTATTGGCGATGGCCCCTCCACACATGACAGAGAAGCGTCAGGGCATATCAGAAACCTCAGCATTTTCAGAAAAAGCTGCTGCAAATAAAGGATTTTTTTTACCCTGGACATAATTCAGGCTAAGCTAGATGTGCAGCCTTAATTTGGGGGAAGCCAGTATTGTGTGTGAACTGGTTCCTGATCGCCCGCTGCCACTTCAGGGTAAATGTGGCAGATGTGTGACCTCGCACCCTCCATTCCATAGGAGATGCAAGCTAAAAGCCATGTGTGTAAAAGTCCTTGAAGATTGATGCCAATTCCTGGGAACTCCGGGCCAGTCTGGAGGGTTGGCAACCCTAGAATCAAGAGGGATGCTTTTCCCCATCATGCAAGGTTTATGTTCTCATGTAACGAGATTACATGTAGTGCTGCAGTTTGGGATGACAAGTCACCCAGTGATGAACAGGCACCCGATTAAATGGCTGCTATTCCTCTAATTGTTCACAAGGTTCTGCTTGTTCTGGCACCTACTAAAATTCTCTGTCCAATGTAACTATTAAAGACATAAGAACCCTTTCCTCCTTTGAATTCTTAGGAAGGAAAACACCATCTTCTTCTTGCACTGTAGATCAATCAAGTCGAGCAACTTGAAATCAAGCCTGTTTCCTTGCCAATGTAACTTTAAGCCAGAGGGACTGAGGTAATTATTTATTGGCGAATTATTCATTCAGTAACTTCTCTGTGTGCCAGTACACTGCACTGTCCTAAGAGCTGCTATCCTAAACTCACTCACTAAAAAGGAAGCCTCCTTGATCTTTGTGGATCTTGCTTTTATAGTTTTATAGTTGTGAACCGCCCCAAGACTTTGGTTTGAGGCGGTATATAAATGTATTAAATAAATAATAAACATGCATAAATGGCACTGTAAAGGTATCTCAGACTTACAGTGCAGTACTATGCATTTTTACTCAGAAGTAAATTTCACTTTGTTCAATAGGCCTTTCTCCCAAGTAAGTGTGTATAGAATTGCAATCTAAATAGCGGGGGGGGGGGGGCGGATTGCTGGTTCATTAAAAGGATTTCTTTTCTAGGTAGAGCACATATAATCCAGTGTACATTTACTCAGAAGTAAGCCCAGGGGCGTAACTATAATAGGGCAAGGGGAGACAGTTGTTTGGGGGCCCACTGCCTGGGGGGGCCCCCCAGAGTCAAGTCACATGACTGACTCCCCCAGCTGCGCACCCGCCCAGGCTTCCTTCAGTTGTATTCATCCTCCAAAATTGATGTGAGTGTTAAGACCTGTAGCCAACAGAACAGCGTTTCTTTCTCTAGTACCATTAAATGACTTGCATCATCCACAACTTGCAAAACCGTTTAAAAAATAATTTAGGATGATGTTCTGTTGTGGCACATAGGGGTGTGTGTGTGTGTGTGTGTGTGTGTGTGTGTGTGTGTGTGTGTAACTATGCTTTTTGTTACCACTATTCAGCCTCATTTAAGATTTCTTTACTTCATGAGCTGAGCTTCAGTGTGTGTGTGGGGGGGGGCATTTAAAAATCTTGTCTCTGGGCCCACTGCAGCCTTGCTATAGTCATGTGCACGGACCGGTTCGGAGGCCATTCTAAAGGCCTCCAGACCGGTCCAGGCACACGTGGTTTTGGTTCGGGTGGGGGGATTCCAAACAAGTTCAGGGGGGGCTTTACTTACCCCTCAAGAATGCCGCCATATTTCTTGAAGTAAGCGGGCTGCATACCTCCCTGCCGCCCGCTTCATTCCCCCGCCTCCGCGGCTGCTACTGCTGCTACCTTTGAATCAATACGCAATCGGGCGGCAGGGTATCTCCCAGCCCCTGCCGCCCGGCTCTTCAATGCCCCCCAACTTGGCTTAAATGGCCCTGCCGCCCCAGGACCCCTGCCGCCCCTTCCCTTCCCTTCCCATGCTCCCATTCTCAAGGGGTCGGCAGGAGAACTCCCCCGCCGACCCCGTCCCCTTCCCCAGGCGGCTGCGCTCTAAAGTCAGAGCGGGCGGCGGGAGAGCTCTCAGCCGCCCGCTTGCTTCCCCGCTGCGGCGCTGCAAATGGCTTCTAGGAACTTTGTTCTGTCAGCTTATGTTTAGACCCATTTGTGTAACTGTTGAAGTTTATAGGTCAGATTTTGTCAGAGTCAGAAAATCTACCTAAAGTGTTAAATATTCTTACAACTGAACACTGAGATTTATTTATTTATTATTATTATTCCTTGTTTACACAGTCAGACAGGTGTTATCAACTGGTTTGTTTTATCCAGACATCGAGTCCTTCCCAAGGACCTGGGATGGCTGAATTTTATCATCAATACTGTTGGTTATTATAGATATTGTCGCAAAATATAGGCTGTTCCCAGTAAAGCTGCTTTTTGTAATTGGTTGTTGTTGTTGTTGTTGTTGTTACATTTATACCCTGCTCTTCCTCCAAGGAGCCCAGAGCGGTGTACTACATACTTGAATTTCTCTTTCACAACAACCCTGTGAAGTAGGTTAGGCTGAGAGAGAAGTGACTGGCCCAGAGTCACCCAGCTAGTTTTATGGCTGAATGGGGATTTGAACTCAGGTCTCCCTGGTCCTAGTCCAGTACTAGGACCAGTCCATTAAGCACTACACCATGCTGGTTTACAATTAAAATCATTTAAAAGATTAAAAACATTTAAAACCAAGTATTAAATTATTTAAAACTATGAGTCTAATTAAAAGCCTAGGTGAATAAATGTGTCTTCAGTGCCTTTTTAAAAGCTGCCAGAGATGGGGAGGCTCTTGTTTCAACAGGGAGCGCATTCCAAAGTCCAGGGGGTGCAATGGAGAAGGCCCATTCCTGAGTAGCCGCCAGATGGGTTAGAGGCAGCCGCAGGTGAAACTCTCCAAATGATCTTAACAGGTGGTGAGGCTCATGGCGAAGAAGACATTCTCTTAAATACCCAGGGCCTAAGCTGTTTAGGGCTTTATAGGTAATAACCAGCACCTTGTATTTTGCCCAGAAATGTATCGGTAGCCATTGCAATTCCTTCAAGACAGGAGTAATATGGTCTCTCCTAGATGACCCAGAGACCAAACTGGCTGCCACATTCTGAACCAACTACAGTTTCTGGACTACATACAAAGGCAGCCTCACATAGAGCACACTACAGTAATCCAGCCTAAAGGTTACCAGCAAATTTACCACTGTTTTTGAGGTCGTTCATCTCAAGAAATGGATGCAGCTGGCATATCAGCCGAAGTGATAAAAAGCACCTCTGGCCACCACTTCAACCTGGGAGACCAGGGAGAGGTTCAGATCCAGAAGCACCCCCAGACTGCGCACCTGTTCCTTCCGGGGGAGTGTGACCCCATCCAGAACCAGCAGATCAAAATCGTCTCCAGAGTTTCGACCTCACACAATAAGTACCTCCGTCTTATCTGGATTCAGCCTCAGTTTGTTATACCTTATCCAGCCCATCACTGCCACCAGGCAGGCATTTAGGGAGGTTATGCCTTCTCCTGATGATGTTGACATGGAGAAATAGATCTGGGTGTCATCAGCATATTGATAACACCCTGCACTAAATCCCCTGATGATGTCTTCCAGTGGTTTCATGTAGATGTTAAACACCATGAGAGACAATACGGAGCCCTGAGGGACACCATACGAAAGTTTAGATTTTGAAGAACAACAGTCTCCAAGAGACCCTCTGGAATCTGCCCGTGAGATAGGAGTGGAACCACTGCAAATCAGTGCCTCCCAATCCCAATCCCCTCAGATGTTCCAGAAGGATACTATGGTCAATAGTATCGAAAGCCGCCAAGAGATCCAGGACCAACAGAGTCACACTCCCTCTGTCAATTCCCAACTGGAGATCATCCATCAGGCCAACCAAGGCAGTCTCCACCCCATATCCAGCCCGAATGCCACTTTGAAATGGGTCTAGAAGACAATCAGTTTCCTCCGAGACCACCTGGAGCTGGGAGGCCACCACCTTCTCAGTCACATTGCCCAACCATGGAAGGTTGGAGACAGGCCTGTAATTATTTAACTCTTAGTGATCCAAGGCAGGCTTCTTCAGAAGCGGTTTAATGATTGCCTCCTTAAGACAAGGAGGCATCCTGCCCTACCTCAGAGAAGGATTTATAACAGGTGCAGCTTTCATAATCATATCTTAGAGATGCCCCTGATGAATTTCTGCCTAATCCATCTCTAATCAAGGCAAAGTGTGCCTCATTTCTAAAGCCATCATCATATACCAGACTGAACCAAGTCTTTACAGCTTATATGGCGTGGAAGTTAAGATGTCACCTTAACTTGCAATTTCCATTCTTTTTAGAGCAAGTGTTAAAATGTAAAGCAACTTAACTCTCATCTTAAACTGAAGATTTTTGGATTACTGAATTTCCAGGAGCTTTAAAAACGAAAATCTGATTAGACACTATGAAGAAGAACTTACTCATGCTGGTTAAGTGGAATCTTCCCATTCTTAGACATTATACCTCTGTCTGATGCAAAACCTCTGTGTTCAATGGCAGTCTCCCATCACCTTATATGCCACTGCAAAGCCCTTGTCATCTCGTCTCCACTTTGCGTTCCCTGATAAGTTCAATTGCCACCTCATTGCTGCCACATGTGCCTTCACAAGTCCATTCGCCACCCTGCTCCCACTGCCTCATGTAGCTTTAAAAACTCCTGTTACCTTCCCACAAGCTTGGTAATATATCATAAGCATGCACCCTAGCTTTTCTCTTCCACAACCCATTGCCACCTCCTTTCCCTTACAAGTTCATACACCACTCCACCGCAGCCATGGAAACGGAGCTGGAAGTACACTTCCCAGATGTCCCCATGTGCTTTCCCAAGGACCCTGTGTGAATCATCAGCCTCGTGGCCTCTGCTTCCTACAGAAGAGGCCTCCCAGCACCAGGAATGTAACGAACTGCACCAGAGATGGCCATGGTGGATGCTACAGTTTCATGGTGGATGCTACAGATTCATGGGTGTAGCATCCATGGTGGATGCTACAGACCAAGGGGGATGCTACAGATTCATGGGGATCATAGTGCCCAATGAACAACCCTAGTAGCCAACATTTGTTTCCTAGAGTTTAAGGGTCAGTTTTTAAACTGCAGCATCTCAGCCACTTTCTGCACCAGATCTGAAAGGGTGGTGACCCCAGTTGATGCCTGCGAACTTACAGGCAGATAGGGCAGAAAATTTAGATTTTATCACCAAGAGAATATGCAGGGCTTATAATGCATGGTGTTATCAGCAGTGCTGTCTCCTGAAACAGTGGTAGGCCTTCAACAACAACAACAAATATTTATATACCGCTTTTAAACAAAAGTTTCCAAAGCAGTTTATATAGAGAAATAATAAATAAATAAAATTAAAGCATATCTGATGAAATAGTAGGCCTCAACCCTCTGCTATATGAGCCCCCAAGAGAACAAAGGCTCCCCCAATTCTTGAAACCCCAACTCTTTTAAGGGATGGAAACCTATAGGAGCCCTGATATCATTTTTTCTCCTTCCTTCACTCAGGCCACCCAGGCCTTGAGCAGCAGCCCTCCCCAAACCTTTCCAGGGCCTGTTCTCTGCCTACAGTAGAGCTCTGGGGAGCTGATATAAGCTCTTCTAGCCTTGGCTCTTCTTTCTCTTTTAATAAAGTTGTGGTGGCATGTTTTAATGATAAAACATTAACAGCAGTCTCTTTTCCTTCTGTCTAGAAAGCAGTATATTTTAAGTTGTGCACAAGTGATGTAGCCTCTGAGCATAGATGGAGTAGATTCCTTTCCTTTAAGCTTCAGGCCTCAATGGTTAATGGCTAATAAGATAATGGCTTACTCTGACTGACTGATTGATTGATTGATTGAAAGCCGTCAAGTTGGTGTCGACTCTTAGCGACCATTCCAACCTTGCTATGCCTCTGACTGGATCGAGTCCATCCACCTTGCTGCTGGTCATCATCTTCTTCTCTTTCCTTCAATTTTTCCCAGCATTATGGAGTTCTTAAGGGAGCAGAGTTTTCGCATAATGTGTCCGAAGTATGATAGTTTGAGCCTGGTCATTTGTGCCATGTGACCATTTGTACTCAAAGTAGTCTCATTGAAATTAAAAGGACATTAGGCATTCCTTAATATGTTATTTTAATTTCAATAGGATGACTTTGAGTAGTTCCTCATTATGTCAGTCACTATCTCTTGTTGTTTTCTCTACAAAGTAGGAGTGGATGGATTATTGGAATTTTGGTTTTAAATATAATAACAGATCTAATGCCCTGTGGGATGCTTTGGCTAATGTCAAATTCTTTGAGAACAATATGTGCACTTTTTGGGGGGCGGGGGGCGGGCTTACATCACACAAGATAGATTTTATTTATGTGTTTGTTTAACATATTTGTGTACTGCCCAAAACGCAAGTCTCTGGGTGGTTTACAACAAAACAGTAAAATCAAGTAAAAATGTTAAAACATTACGACAATTTAAAATTTAAAACAATGTTAAAACTATTAAAAACCATCACACTATTAAAACTATCTAATTAAAAATCTGGATGAACAGATGTGTCTTGAATGCCTTTTTAAAAGTTGTAAGAGGCGGGGAGGCTCTTATTTCAGCAGGGAGCACGTTCCAAGGCCTTGGGACAGCAATGGAGACATTTTTTAACATTGTTTTCCACTCATCTTTTTAAAAGGACCTTTCAATTATCCTCCCCTCCCCCAATACCAGTTTTCAGGGATGATTCAACTGTTCCCTCATTATAGGGAAGCAAGCCCCCACCCGTGTTTAATGGAGTTTACTTCCTTTCAGGTGTGCACATAGAATTGCTGGTTCAGTTATCAAAATGCTGCTGGAAAAGAAATGTGTACTCCAGCCCAGAATTCTGCTTCTCACAGTGCTCAGCTACTTCCAGAAAAGAAGTGCAGCAAGAAAATCCCAGAAACCTTTCCCACCCATTGCCAACAAACTATTATTGTGGTGTATACTGCCATTGAACATGGAGGTTCTACATGAGAGCCAAACAACCTGTGAATATGAAGGCTTCATTTCTTAAGTATAGCCAAGTGAAGTTTCCATATTCACTGGAAGTTTGGTTCAGATGTAGGACCTCCATGTTCAAGAGCAATCTATACCAGAATGGTTTCTTGGTGCCATGTGGGAATGGTTTTTAGGATTAACTTGAGGTTCCTTCTTCAGAACTTCTTCGTATGGGGTCCTTGGTCCCAATACTATACATTTTTACTCAGAAGTAAGCCCTAGAGAAGTAAATGAGGTTTCCCCCTCAGAAGGGTTCCCTCCTTCTGTGCTTTGCTGAGGGGCTGGGAAGAAGGGGAAAAGAGAACCCACATTCTTGCTTAGGATCTCTGCTGGTCCTGATTCCTATGTGTGTTTACTCAGAAGTAAGCTCCAGTGGAATCAATTGAGTTACTTTCTAGTAATGTATTCCAAGCTTTGCTGAGGGGCTTTGCTTCACCCCTTTGGTGGGGCGGGGGGGGGGTTGAGATGAGAAAACACATGCCCATGAAAGGATAGGGAGGAGGAGGAATGGTTTTTGAACTCTACAAGTGCCTGTGTGCTCGTGGACTGTCCTTATCAGGCACCTATGTTCAGAACCAGGAAGTCACTTGCTAGAAATTGCCAGGTCTTGCCCCTCCCAAATTTGACTTCAGAATTCTCAGTGGGAAGACTCAGTTATGCTCTTAGCTAACTTTCCCTTCACCATTTTCCCTGTTATTATGAGGGTTTTGAACAAATGATTGATTGATTAAGTGCCGTCAAGTCGGTGTTGACTCTTAACGAACACATAGATTCTCTCCAGGATGATCTGTCTTCAGCTTGGCCTTTAAGGGCTCTCAGTGATGCATTCATTGCTGTCGTAATCGAATCCATCCACCTTGCTGCTGGTCGTCCTCTTCTTCTCTTTCCTTCAACTTTTCCCAACATTATGGACTTCTCAAGGGAGCTGGGTCTTTGCATAATGTGTCCAAAGTATGATAGTTTGAGTCTGCTCATTTGTGCGTCGAGTGAACATTCTAGATTGATTTGTTCTATGATCCATTTGTTTGTTTTCCTGGCTGTCCATGGTATCCTCAAAAGCCTTCTCCAGCACCACAGTTCAAAAGCGTCAATACTTTTTCTATCTTGCTTCTTCAAAGTCCAGCTTTTGCATCCATAAAGTGTCACAGGAAAAACCATTGTCCGAACAATTCTGATCTTTGTAGGTATCATGAACAAATAATTTCTCAAAAATCACTGGATTGATATATTTTAAAACCAGCAAAAGGAACCAGTCCAGTATGGACCTGAATTTTGGGGTAATGCTAAAAAAAATTAAAAAAAAATTAAATATACATTCTCTGTAGTGAAAAAATGTCACCTACATTTTGAACCCTTTTTTAGGAGTTAAAAACATAAACTACTGTATCTCAGTCATTTTGCAATGGATTTGCACCAAATTTGTAGGTGTGGTGTTTCTTTATCCTTAGTTGATGTATGCACAGTTTAATGAAGATTTCATGAAGATTTGATTTTATAAGCAATAGAATGTTCAGGGCTTATAATGGAGGAATGTTAAAACCACTCCTCATCTTAACTATACTGGCACAGGGGCGTAACTAGGGGTAGGGCAGGCAGGGCATGTGCCCTGGGCACCACTTGAAGGGGGGCGCCATTTTGTAAAATTAATTTTTTAAAAAAAAAATTGCTGCCAAAAACAAAATGGCCACCGTGCATGCTCAAATGGCCTCTGTGAGGCCCTAGGTCATGCCAGGCCTTGCAGAGGCCATTTGAGCATGCATGGTGGCCATTTTGTTTTCAGTGGCCATTTAAAAAAAAGATTTTTAAAAATGGCCACTGCACATGCTCAAATGGTCCCTGCGAGGCCCTAGAGGCCATTGGGGGGGAGGAAACTTTGCAAACCCCCCACCGCCTTTAGGAAGCCCCCCGAAGGGGCTACAGGTAAAAAAATAATAATATATAATATAAGTCACTGTACACATATTCAGATTGGCACTATGTACAGAGAATCAGGGCTTGTGAATACTGAGCTGATGCTTATGAGCTAGGATTGTATTAATTTGCTCTTACTTTGCTTCTTGTGATAAGTGAGTTTAATGTGATGTCTTGCTAATATGGCTATTAATGGTGAGTTTGTCTTTGAATCAGTGTGAAATCCTTAATGCTAAGACCCACTGGGAGTTTCTTGCTCTCTTTCTCTCATTTTAACTGTCTTTCTGAAAGACTAGAATATATTCCAAGCAGTGACACAGTTTACTCTGCATATCCTTTAATTATTTACAGAGTATCTGGGAAAAGTCAAATTCTCCATTTATTTTTAAAACGTATGTAATGGTGATGCTACAATACATAGTAGAGAATTAGACAGGCACTTCTGTTTAGTTTTCCAAGTACACCTCCACATAGTCTTTGGGTATTTCATGAGCCCCAGCATACTGAAATTTGTAGTTTTCCAGCATTTTTTGATCTGGTTAAGTCCACTGCTAAAATAGTTTTTGAAATATTAAAAGATTAACGAGCCTGACTTGTATTTTTCATCTGATATTATGGTAAAGTTATCTGAAAGATGGGTGTCAGATGCTTGGACAGGGGGCGCAATTTCAGTGTTTGCCCTAGGTGCTATTTTTCCTAGATACGCCTCTGACTGGCATGACTGTGCCAGTATAATCTAATCACACTCTGTCTGAATGTGGTTTTTTCCCTTCTGTTTCTGATACTCCATTCATTTTTATTATTTATATAGTGCCATCCATTTACACACTGCTTTACAAGGAATGAAAGCACCCGTCCTGCCCTGCCCTGAGGGGCTTAGAATCTAGATAGTGGCATAAGGGAGACATCAGAGGAAGGGAAGGGAATGGAAGCAGGGTGAACAGAAGACGACTATGCCATTGCTTCTGCTTTTTTCTGTTGCACATACTTAAGCTTAGTAACAGTACAGAACGGGGGCCAAAGCATTGTGCCAAATATTTCATGAGAAAAGTGGGTTTTAAAAAAGAATCT
This sequence comes from Hemicordylus capensis, assembly GCF_027244095.1. NCBI lineage: Eukaryota > Metazoa > Chordata > Lepidosauria > Squamata > Cordylidae > Hemicordylus > Hemicordylus capensis. Next base: position 122,889,135 of record NC_069658.1, on the reverse strand, counting down.
GGATGAAGCAAGAGAGGAGAATGAAATAAGAGAGGAGGCATCACACAGGGGTTGCAGGAGGCAGTTCTAAGCATAAGGAGCAAGATTATTTAACAGTGTGTCTCCCATCTTTCCCCTCCAATACAGAAGCACCCAAGGTGACTCACAATCAACTGACTGGGACTCTGATGGCAGCAGAACACTCAAGAGAGCCTCACTCTCACTTGACAATCTTGAGGTAGGCAGGTTTTTATGGGGAAAGGAAGGCTATTCCACACATCTAGTATAATTAATAACGAATAATTGTAACACTACCTCCCTTATATTTCCCCTTTGTTTATTTGTAGTTGTTCACTTTGTCAGAGACCAAGGTCCCAAGATAATGGCAGGTATTCACTGGAAAGATGGGAACATAATAAACAGACCCTTAAGTGTGGCTGGCCCTGCTAGAATAATACATTTGACACATTCCACTTGACAAATACTTTTGGTGTATTCCTCTGAAGATGTTGGGCTACATACGAATAGTAAAGAGTTAACAGTAATGGAGCTGTCCTTGGTGCTATAGGTTTCAACAACCCTGCACCCTAATCGAACATACATCAGCTAAATGTTAGGGTACACTAAAATGCCATGGAAAATAAATACATCAATAAAGGCTCATGTGGAGTCAAAATACCCACCCACAAAGGAGGCAGTCTGCTGCCAGGCTCCAGAATTCATTGCTTTGGCCTCCTCTTCAGTCTCCTTTCTGCATCAGGTGATTTGATCATTCAGTTGTTCTGGATACAGGGATGTAGCAGAATTGCCCACAGGAGGCTGCTTGCCACCTCTTTGCAGGAGTCACTGCTCTAGACTTGAGACCTAACTATCCCAAGGCAGTCCAGATGAGTGACTCATGCAGAAACACAGCAGGTGGCTCCTCCCAGGGCAGATAATGCTAACACACTTTAAAACCAAACCTTTTGGTGTAGGAGGTACAAGGTACCTCCCAGCTTTATTCCAGAAAAAGTGCCTCAGCCATCAATATCTTGCAAAACACTATTCTAATCCTCTGCTCTAAATTCCTGCACCAAATCCAATTGGGCTGGATGGGGAGGATTGTCCACAGGCCATGGCTAAATGGCAAGCTGTTTCTCCCTTTGCAACATTCCTTTCCCTACCTTCTCAATTTGAAAATTAGGGAAGGTATACTGATGCAGAAGCTTCTCTGGAAAGTCCCCTCTGACCTGGAAGTCTTACCTCTGGACTCTGAAGAAAAATGGAACCTGGGTTTGCTCCGTTTTGAGAGAAGGAGCCTCTATATTTGCTCAGAGGTGCTCTCATTTACAGCCAGCTTACAGGAATAAGAAATGGACAAGTTAAAGCTATGGAAGGTTCAAGATCTGGCGCCTGGTCAAAATTTCAGAAGCAAGATCCAGGATCCAGCACCAGTGAGGTCAGGCTCAGATTCAATTAGCATTACCATGCCCGTGAGCCTACAATATTCACTCAACTTCTCCTTCCACATCACCCTTCCTTCAAACCCTGCAGAATCAAGCATATCAAATGCTATTGTAAAACTTGCTTGCTAATAATTACATGTGAAGGGTTGGTTTTTTTTTTGTCACTTTGATGTCACTATGACAATAACCACCTAGACACTTTTGATTAGGTGGTATAGAAATAAATATCTATTTCTGTGGAACCACACACACACACACACACACACACACACACACACACAGAGTAAAACAGGTTTTCAGTTTGCAAGCATTCCTCCTGTACAACAAAATGGCCATGCACTCTCCCATTGTGCATTGCTAACTGATGTCCAGAAGAGTTTGTGTTGAGAAAAATATCTTGAAATCCACAGCACTTATTCTTTTTTGTATTTTCGATTTCTGAGTTTCATGGAAATCTGACATGGATAGAAATCCAGTGAACTGAAAAAACATAGCTTGTTCATAATTCAGTGATAGTCCAGACTTCCTTTCTTGCAAAGTACTTGAGAAAACTGCCAAAGTTTGCCCATGCTTTTCCAGTGGTAGAGTCATTTTCAGATTTTCCATAAAATTAACCTATTTTTCTGGGATTTCCAATTTTTCTGGTAGTCTGGAACCTACCAGCAAAAACAGCGTGTTTCTATCTTTCATGGTTTGGTCTGGGAGTTCATTGCCAGTCACTGGGCAAGTCAATGAATGAACGAGGCCCAAGCAGCTTTATATTATTCATATGTATCTATATATTCATATATAATTTCAACATGTTATATAAACACATTGAGAACATTATGCTGAGAACCAAAGATGGCATAGTGACTTGGCCTGTGAACTTTATTCAGCTGTCTCATGACAGCACCCACCCTTATCAAATTTCAGTGCACTGACATCACTTACATTACCTTTATTGCCCTTTATTGTCAACAGGTTGCATGCCCAGAAACTGTTTGATTGCAGAGAGCTAGAAAAACAAGAATTGCATGATGGACAAAAGTGAAATTGGCACAGATTCCTACATATTTTTATTGCCTTCAAGCCTAGTTTCGATGTGTGTGTTTTCTTTAAAGGATGCTTGAAAACACAGGCACTGTTGTTCATTGTATGCACAGCAGCCAAAACTCTAAGCCTCAACCAAGAGGTCTCTTATTTAGGCTCAGATTTTTCATCCATCAACTAGGATGAATACTGCCCCTATCTAATGAAACAGCCTGGCATCATTGGTTCTAAAGGCACATTTAGCAGAATGAGAAATTACTTACACATCAAAAATGCACAGGCCATAACAGGTTAGTTGTAATAGTACTATTACACTTTTGTAATCATACTAATGCTATTACATAGTACAAATTAGTATTATTTACAATGTTGTTTTAATTTTTGTTCAGTTTTAAGCCACTGTAATTTTATTTCAATTTTCTTTCTCAAAAAATGCTTCACGGCTTTTCCAAGAAATGACAGATATGTACAACTAAGAAAAGGGAAACACTAAGAGGGTGTGGTTGGAGAGCCACTGAGGAAAGGCAGAGAGATACAGACTCAGGAGAAATCCTCTTCAGCTCTGTCCTGAAGGAGGAGCTGAAGAAGGCGGTTGAGTGTGTGCCTCTCAATGTTCTCTTATGTTCTCCTTTGGAGGCCACAAGAAATGGCTGGGGGAAACCAGAGAGCTGCCACTACTTCTCTCTCCCCACCAACCAGATGGATTTTGTTATAGGAATGCATTTTTTAAATATCATGAAAGCCCGATGAAGCAGATTGTGAGACCACAGTGCTGATGCATTACTCTCATATTTTAAACCACCCCTGCCCATTTTGAACATATTTTGTGCTTTCTGCTAACACAAATGTATCTATCTTGAGTCATAATCTCTATGCCAAGACAACAAAAGTTGGTCAGACAGGATTTCATTTGAGCCACTACTGATCAGGACTAATCCCTGCCATGAATTTTTAATACCAGAGCAAAACCCTAAGTTATAAGAAGTGCCTCTAAGCAGTAGCAGAGTGTATTTCTCTCAGCACTCAGTGACCACAACTAGTTCACACACAACTAATGCCAGAAAGCAGGATTTCTGGGTTAGAGGGTGTGGTTTACAGAAAAAAATTTGACTCCTGTACCTTTATTTATCCAAAAAAAAGGGGGGGGAGCATTGCTTCCAATGTATGAATAGGCTAGCTCAGACTTACTTCATCTACTTGTGGCTGCCACTGAAAAGCTCCAGCCTACCCTGTACTGGTGATCCAGGGAGCAACATTTTAAACACACACACTTTCTTAGACTGCAGAAAAAGTCAACGGAGTAAGATTTAAACACCTCCTCCCTAACACCACTACTCTGATCAAATTCAGAGCTCCACATACAATAACTTTATTAAAGTTTTGTTTTTTTAAAAGCAATGTTAACTGATCTACAGATATCCCATGCTACATGCATTTTGATCACCTACACTAGAGGAGCAAAGATAGGATTACTATGAACTATGACCTTTTGTTTGTGTAACTCAGAGTGAAGATGACTTAGCATGATGAAGCAACAGGGTTGTTACATAAGCTCTGAGTCAACAACTTTAGGTGATGATGTCATAACAATGCTGACAAAAGAGAGGAGGAATAAAAGGGGTCCTGATGGGTCAAAGCAACAGCTAGCTTAGGGCCAAACTAGATGCAACTTAAAATGCATCATGCATTCTGTGCTTTTCATTTGTTTGCAAATAGCAGTTGTAGAGGATGGTGATCCAGATCAGCACTGTGGTTTGCAGGAGGGTGGTTTAACCTTCCAAGGCGCCAGTGTGATCCCAAGTTGGATCAGACTGCTATTTATAGACATGTATAGAAGGCCACATAACATGTTCAAAGTCACATCTAGTTTGGTCCTTAGCACTGATTCTGTCCTCCCCCAGAACAAAGTCTTTCCTCTCCCACCAGCATAAACCTAGGACAGCAAAATCCATCATAATGAAATACACACTACAGCCCTTCCCTAAACCACACCACCACCACCCGCCCCACCCTAACATTAGAGCAGCAATAGAGCTGCCCACAGGTCCACAGAGAGCCCAAAATTACTGCCTCCCCACTAATGTGGATGAATAACATGTCTTTTGAGAACTCTTCCCTGCCTGAGGACTCCAAACACCAACACCCAATAGGAATCTGATCTCTTCTCTTGTTTACCCTACAAAGGTAAGCAGGTGAGGAGGAGGAGAAAATGGCTCAGCATTTGACTTCTGAAGCTGCTCCATCCCCCCCACCTCAACAAAAAAAGAAGGGTGCATGGGTGTCCGTAGGAATTTTTTCAGAGGGGGCATGGGGCAAAGAGTGTGTGCACACACACACACACACTCCTAGCTGGATTAATCTGAAGCAGCTACATACACACAATCAAACCCCTTTTGTAGGGTAAACAAGAGAAGAAATCAGATACTTTTTGGATCTTGGTGTCTGGAGTCCTCAGAAGACATGTTATTCATCTACCTTTCCTATTTTTGTTTTACGTGGGGGGAGGGAGAGAGAGAGACTCTTTCTTCCTTCCTTCCTTCGCTTGCCACCCTTCCAAAATGGCTCAGGGAGGTATACATCAAAACAAAAACAAAACAATTAAAATCGAAACTAAATTAAATTATTAAAATCATTTAAACATTAAAATCATTAACATTAAAATCACTCAAAACCAACATTAAAAATTTAAAACCATGATCTAATAAAAAGCCTGGGTGAATAAATGTGTCTCCAGTCCTTTTTAAAAAGTTGCCAGAGATGGAGAGACTCTTATTTCAACAGGGAGCGCATTCCAAAGTCCAGGGGCAGCAACGAAGGCCCGTCCCCGAGTAGCCGCCAGATGAGTTGGCAGCAACCGCAGACAAACCTCTCCAGATGATCTTAACGGGCGGTGGGGCTCATGGTGAAGACGACGTTCTCTTAAATACCCAGGGCCTAAGCTGTTTAGGGCTTTATAGGTAATAACCAGCACCTTGTATTTTGCCCAGAAATGTATCGGCAGCCAGTGTAGTTCTTTCAACACAGGAGTAATATGGTCTCTCCTAGATGACCCAGAGACAAGCCTGGCTGCCGCATTCTGAACCAACTGCAGTTTCTGGACTACATACAAAGGTAGTCCCACATAGAGCACATTGCAGTAATCCACCCTAGAGGTTACCAGCATATGTACCACCATTTTGAGGTTGTTCATCTCAAGAAACGGACGCACCTGGCATATCAGCTTTGGCACCTCTGGCCATTGCCTCAACCTCGGACACCAGGAAGAGGTTCAGATCCAGAAGCACCCCCAGACTGCACACCTGTTGCTTCCAGGGGAGCGTGACCCCATCTGGAACCAACAGATCAAAATTGTCTCCCGAGTTCAAACACCACACAATTAGTACTTCTGTCTTATCCGGATTCCACCTCAGTTTGTTATCCCTCATCCAGCCCATTACTGCCTCCAAGCAAGCATTTAAGGAGGTTATGCCTTCTCCTGATGATGTTGACATGGAGAAATAGATCTGGGTGTCATCAGCATATTGATAACACCCTGCAGCAAATCCCCTGATGATCTTTCCCAGCAGTTTCATGTAGATGTAAAACAACATCGGAGACAATACGGAGCTCTGAGGAACACCATAGGAAAGTTCAGATTTTGAAGAACAACAGTCTCCAATGGGCACCATCTGGAATCTGCCCATGAGGTTGGAGCGGAACCACTGCAAAGCAGTGCCTCCACTCCCAATCCCCTCAGACATTCCAGAAGGATATTATGGTGAATAGTATCGAAAGCCACCGAGAGATCCAAAAGGACCAACAGAGTCACACTCCCTCTGTCAATTCCCAATTGGAGATCATCCATCAGGCCAAACAAGGCAGTCTCCACCCCATAGCTTGCCTGAAAGCCAGTCTGATATGGGTCTAGATCAGGCCTGCTCAACTTAGGCCCCCCAGCTGTTCTTGAACTACAATTCCCAGAATCCCCAGCCACAGTGGCCAATATCCAGGGATTATGGGAGTTGTAGGCCAACATCTGCAGGAGGGCCGAAGTTGAGCAGCCCTGGTCTAGATAATCAGTTTCCTCCAAGATCACCTGGAACTGGGAGGCCACCACCCTCTCAATCAGCTTGCCCAGCCATGAAAGGTTGGAGTCAGGCCTGTAGTTGCTTAACTCCGAGAGATCCAAGACAGGCTTCTTCAGAAGCGGTCTATTGATTGCCTCCTTAAGACATGGAGGCATTCTGCCTTCCCTCAAAAAAGCTGAGGGAAGGCTGCTCCACATTCATCCATATATAGATGATCCATGATCCACATTAATCCAGCCATTAATCTAGAGGGGCAACTGCCCTCCCTCATGGACAGGTGTGCAAAGCATCCATGGCTACACATCCATGGCTACAAAGTTTCTCCTATGATTAGCACAAAAAACTGTGTACTGGGGGAAACTGTGTACTGGCTTAACAACCTTTTTACTCAATAGACAGTAACAGTGCTCCCACCTAGCCCACAGGGCAGTGGATACTTTTCCTGCCTGCACAAAGTGCATGGGTGGGGGGTTGTTGGCCCAAGTGCACATACATCCCCATCATCCATTAGGAAGGGCTAGGGAAAGCTTGTCACTCTTCACTAAGCTTTCTACTTCAACCCTGCTAACTAGGCAAACAGGATGCTGGACTAGATGGGCTTTGGGCCTGATCCAGCGGAGCTGTTCTTCAGCAGGTGGCTTTCTTTCTTTTAGCAGGGGGAGAGCAACTGTATTTCTGCATCTCAGCAGATCATCTCTCCCAGTGGCCATTGCTGGTCTCTCCTTTGTTTTTCTTTTCAGATCGGGAGCATCTGAATTGAGATTTTGGGACAGGGAACCATTTTCACATGTATTTTGCTAAGCAAACCACTTACATCATTTTTGTTGTTGTTGAGAAATTGTATATAAATGATTGTAATAATAAACAAATTGGTACTGCTGGACAATCACTTCCCTCCTGACATATTTCCTTGTGGAATAACAAGGTAGAGATGCTATCAAGATAATACTCACCCCTCCATGGCAGGGAATTGTAAGCAAGCTGTCCTCCCTAGAAGCAAGGTTGTTGGCCAAGACAAAGAAATCAGCATGGTCTGCTTCAGCATTTTTAACAGAGGTTAAGTCTGCAGAAATCAAGGAGTGAAGCTTTTGGTGATAAGACGCTAAATATCATCCCCTGCTTGACTGCTCACTGTAAAGTGAACTGCAATTAAAGGCTTGACTCAAAAACTGGACACCTGATGACAAGATGAATTCTCACATGTAGATGCCAGCAAGGATACCAAGAAAAGATACCACATCCAATGGGAGAGTAAGGAGCTGGGCTGAGACATACAGAACAGAAATCACAGGAGTGGCAACACCCTCTGTTAATCACTCAACACCTCTCAATAAGCACCTGGTCGCATGAAGTTGGTGCTGCAACTGCTCTCCATTATTCATGTTCATCCTGTTTCAATAAGCCCCAAGGCAGCCATCCAGCGGCCCTAGAGACAAGAGACGTTCCTTACCCCTGCATTGTATGGACTTCAGTAAGTAATGTGAAGCTAGCTGTATGAGGTTGCTATATTTTTCTTCTAGTGGAACTCCTAGGCAGCAGAGTATACTGCTGGGATCATCCCATGCATGAAGGTGAGGCTTCACAGAGACTGCATATCCTATCATGGGCTTATTTTCCATCTGCTCACATGGCTGGTAGGTAGCTAGTGTTGCTCTGCAGAGCAAGGTGTGAGGGTTCTGTTCCTCTGCCTCCCCTTTTCCTTCTAAAACTAGCTGACCGGGTACAGAGCATCTGCACCCCCAGTTCTCCCTCCCCCCCCCCTTCAGCCTCATTTCATTCTCTCCCCAGTTCAATCCCTCCCAGTTCTTTCTCCCTCGGTGGCCAGGCTTCTCCTCCCCGCCCGCCGCTGCTTCTCCTCCCCATCCGGTGGCTGGCCGGCCTGGCCTCTAGTCTCCATCTTCTTCCCCGCCAGCCTCCACCTCAGTTCCCCTGCCTGCCCATTGCCATTGCCACCATTTTCTTCCTGGACGCCCCCCCCTTTTCCCCACCAGCTGACCAGCCTCTTCCCCCCACACGCCAGCCACAGCACTGCTTGTCAGAGGTTTTGTTTCCCCACCGGCCAACCAGCCAGCTGCTGCCACCGCCATTATTTCACCTCTCGGCTGTCCCATCTCTATCCTGGACTCTCACGAGAGCTGCCACACATGGGATTAGCAATGGGTACGCCTAGGAGAAATATATATAAAGAAGATGATAATTGCCAGACAGATCTGTCAAAAACGTAGGCTGTATTTCCATTTCCCTGGGGTGGGACCTGAATCACTCTTCCCTGTTTCCTAGTGCAGCACTCCCTTTCACTGACCTAACAGGTGGCTCACAGACATGGCTCCTGTGAACTTGCTATTATAGCTTCGAGTCTTCCTTGCCTAAATTGCTCCTTTTCTTCTCCTCTGTACAAAGCTTGATTCTCTCCGTGTTGTTTCTGGGGTCCTTTGGAGTGGACTGAGAGTCTTTAGTGGCAGCATCAGGGGAAAAAAATCAGGGGAACAGAATGGGCTAAGGGCATTTCTGAATGGGTGAGATGTGTCCACATATTAGATTTCTGAAACAGAAATAGGGGGCAGCAACTTTGAGAGGGTGCTCGCCTAGGCTGTCCTAGGCCCAGCACCTTCAAGGAGTACTTTGCAAAGTGGTTTCGCTCAGTTCCCTTGTCTCACTGCCAAGACGAAATTTACCCCAAAAACACGCAAATAAATATCACTGCAATCAGTTGCAAGCAGCCTTGAGAACAATTTGGCCAAAAAGCAAGGTATAAATCCTTTAAATAAAAACAACAACACAGAATGGTTCTTATGCACTGGGGCAGGTTGCTTCAGCAGAGGGATATGGGATAAATGGTACCAGCTTTCAGTCTCTAACTACCAAATTCTTCTAGGTTTCACACGCACATTCTCAGCAATGTGGGTCAGCTGAGGATGATTAGGACACATTTTATTTAACTAATAAATTTAGTTAGTACAATTAACTTCTCTAAGAAGTTAGTTGTGCTAACAAAACACAAAGAACATATAATCATAATTTTAGAAGGGCTAAATTTTTTAGTTTCATTAACCTGCCCTAACCGATAAAATAGGGAGGAAGGTTATTTCATACCTGGCCACAGAGGTCCACTGCCAAAGGAACTGAGGCAGATGTTCTGAATCAGAAACTAAAGTCCCCTGTTTTTCCTCTTGGCAGAAGACAGCATGGATGGAATCAAGACAACAATACTTCTTTTAATTCCAGAATGAAACAAAGTATTTAGCTGTATCTTACAAGACAATTGGGTGTGGAATTGACTGGAAGGCATAATCACCCGATTTAGGATTAGGAATGGTTTTCTGGTACATAACATATGGTAGGGCAAGTCTAGGCTTGCCCTGAGATGTTTCCTCAAATAGGGCATACAGCAAAGCAAGTCTGGGCTTGTCCTATAACATACTTTTGGTGGAGTGAAGCAAACAAACTGCATGCAGCTCTGGCTTTTTGGAAAGGATTGTGAGGCAGCCTTGGTCAGCCTGATCACTTTCTGACAGAGGGAATTGACAGAGGGAGTGTGACTCTGCTGGTTCTTTTGGATCTCTGTTTTGATACCATCGACCATAGTATCCTTCTGGATCACCTGAGGGATTTGGGGATAGGAGGCACATTGGTTCCACTTGGGTAGATTTCAGATGGTGGCGCTTGGTGACAGTTGCTATTCAATGGTGGTTCGATGGTGGGTGGGAGGGTGCTGCTTTAAGAGTGGGGGAGGGTACACTTTACCCTCCCTCTACTCTTCCCCCGCCGGTGCTCCTTTTTTCCAAAGTTCATCAGGGCAGCAGCATACCTCCCTGCCGCCCATTGCCCCCATTTACCGGATACAACCGGAAGTATCCAATGCACCTGTGTGCGCAGGCATGGGCATGGACATGTCATGCTGTTGCACACATACACACCATGCACACACAATGTGTGCGCACCTGTGCCAGCGCACACAGGCATGTCAGATACTTCCAGTTGTACCTGGTAAACAGGAGCAACGGGGCGGCAGGGAGGTATGCTGCCGCCCTGATGAATTTGTGGGGGGAAGGAGCACCAGCAGGGGGAAGAGTGGCGGGAGGGGTAAGTGCACCTTCCCCTGCTCTTAAAGCAGCACCCCCCTGCCATAGAACTGGCAGAACCGGCTGCCTTTTGAACTGGTTTGGAGTACGGATGGGCACAAAACCAGCTGGCCCGGTTGGGTTCGAGGCCGAACCAGCCAAATTAAAAAAAATTTAATTAACCTTCTACTGCCCTCGAGGGAGTTCCTGAAGGCAGTGGGTGGGGGTATCCATGGAGCTCCCCCCTCCCCTCACTGCCCTTCTAGATCACCCTTCGCCCCATTTTGGGCACTCCGGCCGGTTTTTGGCCTTCACCTGGCAGCCATGTGGCGCCTGCGCACATGGCCTCTGCGTGGCCCGGGCATGACATATCCTCTGTCATGAAGATGGACACAAATAACTCATTGAGCTTCTCTGCAACCTCCATATCCTTCTTAATAATCCCTTTCACTCCCTCATTGTCTAATGGTCCAACTGCCTCCCTTGCAGGTTTCCTGCATCTGATGTATTTAAAGAAGTGTTTGTTATTCCCCTTGATGCTTTTAGTTAAATGTTCCTCAAACTCTCTTTTTGCCTCCCTTGTGTCACCTTGCATTTCTTTTGCCAGAGTTTGTGTTCCTTTCTGTTCTCTTCATTTGGACAGGCCTTCCAATGTCAGAAGGAAGTCTTCTTCCCTTTATGGTTTCCTTGACATTACCTTTTATCCATGCTGGCATCCTCCTGGACTTAGTTGTACCTTTCCTCCTTTGGGGTATACAGTCTAGCTGGGCTTCTAGTATTGTGGTTTTATGTAAGCTCCATGCATTCTGGGGCGAAGGGACTCTCCTGATTTTCCCTTTCAGCATTCTTTTCACCATACTCCTCATTTTGGAGAAGTTCCCTCTTCTGAAATTCAATGTGTCTGTGATAGACTTCCTTGGTGATTCTCTCTCCACATGTTTGCTGAGTTTGATTGAATTATGGTCACTGTTCCTTAAAGGGTCGATGACACTGACATCATGCACCAGGTCCTGGGTGCCACTCAGGATTAAGTCCAAGGGTTATATTCATTCAATATCAATTGAATGAATGAATGAAACAGCTACAGACCAACAGATGATGATGTATAATGTGCATAGCTTAACATCTTTGCATTCCTAACTCTCCATGATATCCTCAAACACAGGCATTCTACCCCCATAGGTTCTCAATTTATACTTACCAGGGCAGTTTGAATGGCAGCCTGAAGGCTAAGTGGCAGCTGCAGAGGACAGTGTGCCTATGAGGGGCACCACACTTTAGCACACCAACGGAGACTTTTCTTATTCTGGCAGGGCTGGAACAACACTGATTCATTATGGGGGGAGGGACTTTTCCCCTGATCTCTGCAAAAGCTAGATGCAGCCCCGCTTCCTACCCATGGGTTGTATGATATGTCAGCCCTTCCTTATTTGTGATTGGCACGGCAGTCCTTCCTTATTTGTGCGGCCCTAGCATTTTCTCAGTCAAAAGGGCAGTTGTTTGTAGATTGCCTTTCTATTTGCTTCCCAGGGATTCAGGCTGTCTTCAGGAGTTATGTTGTAGCAATGGTGTTGTTAAGGATTCTTTGGGAGTGGCTGTTGTTGCTACATTTACTTTCTTTTCTGTGACTCTTGTTTTTGCTTTTGAACTTGCTGCCAGCAGCAAAGCATAGGACACCAAATGGTCACACCATTGATGTAAGCCCTGGTGTGGCTGCCGTGGCCATCTGAAACTGGGCCATAGGACTGCCCTGCCCAGTTTCTTAAGCAGCATAAGGTGTGAACATGATAAATGAATGATGGAGGGAGGGGAGTGTTTTATGCAGGTACTTCCGTGACTTTTTTTGTGGCTGTTGAAGGCATTCTGTTCAGCAAACCCAGCTGTGTGACTGGGTAATGCATGAATTGAGCCTTATGTATAGCGAAGGGAGCTGCTGGTCTTGCAGACAAGATAACTGGTGGCACTTTCTCATGGGCCTTGCTGCAATGGAGCCCAGCCAGAAGCCACATGCATGGAATTGTCCTCCCCCTGTGGGTTTTTAATATTTAAGGAAGGCCAGTCCATAATAAGTACAAAGACTGTACCATTCTATTCCAACTGGCCCCTGTTCCGGTACATTTAAGAGCAGATTGATCAGCAGATATCACCAGGAGTGGGTAACAAGGTCACCTGCTCATCTCTGCACACTGGAAGCAGAGGACCAAGCTGGCCTGAACTTTTCCTGGTTAGTAACCAGGAAAGGTTAGCTGGTAACCTCACAGCAGTGACTGGGAAGAGAAGGGAGAGGAAGGCTGTGTGGTCATGGTAACCTGTGTAAAAACTGTGTTGCGTGATAACCTGTGACTTCCTCCAGGGCATAACTAGGGGAGAGGGGGCCCATGTTCACCCCTCTCTCTGGCGGCCCCTCAGAGTGAGGAAGAGAATGGAGAAAATATGATGGGGATGAGCTGGAGTTCTTTGAACCCTTTTGTTCAATTATAGCTACACCCCTTCCTTCCTCCCTCCCTCCCTTCACAGGACTCCTGCTGATGCTCCTTCCTAGAAAAAGCACCACTGGGGTGATTTTAGGAGCTTGGGGGTGGGAGGGGGAGAAAAGTGAGAAGGTGACAAGAAAAGTTCAGTACCTTTATTTATATATTTGAGACATTTCTTATCCTTCTGTTCAGCTAACGGGCTCTTGGGAAATGGCAAGCCCACGCATACTAGTATCCGTCCTGGTTAAAACAGCAGCCTTTTTGAGAACGGAAAGAGATGAAAAGGCTACACTTTTTAAAGGCTTCACCTGGTGTTGAAACAGCATGCTATCTGACCTGGTGCGGAGTCGGGGCCTCACAACTGAAAAGGGTCACAGCTCCTAAGTCACCACCCACCTCACTTCTGAAGGTGAGAGGCCTGAAACTGGCCTGGTGCCTAACTCCTATCTTCTTATGTTAAGATGAGAGGTGCCGCAACTTAAATAGGGTTCTTTTAAAGTGTAATTATGAGCAGGCTGTAATTAATCAGATCAAGAGATTTACTGCAACCATCGTGTAATTATGCATGCTTGTCTGACATGGATATCAGTGAGTAAATCCGAAGGGAAATTTCCCTATTCTGGCACCACTATTTCAAAGAGATGCAAGACTGAAGGCAACTTAAGTTGTACCATATTAGCAAAGGATATAGTGAATAAACTTATCAAAATAGTGAATCGGCTGTGGTTTGAAAGCCATGCAATATCTCCTTTTTTTTGCATTGCGATTTCACTTGAGGGCATAACTTCTAACAGCACAAATAGAATGATTCCCTACCATCTTTGGACTGGGCTTCCTTAAATATTAACATTCCACAGATTTTATGCAGGCTCAAATCTTTCTGGAAGTTCTTCCCCCTCTCAGCTGAAAACTCTGCCCCTAATGGTAAATATGCTGATACTGTGTGTCATTTTTTTTTCATTTTTAGGAGAGAAGGCAATTTGCACATGCTCAGAGGCATTCTCGTCAGCCTGGCTCCCAAGGAGAAAATGTCTACCAGAGGAGAAAATGTCAGACAAAAGTGCCTCTATATGATATCTATGAAAATAAGTACCAGGGCTAAGTAATCCCTGGCTGAAATTAAGCTACTCTGTCTTGTCAAACTATGGGGGCATTCACATGACTGACAGGGCCGGCAAGCAGACAGGCAGGGGGAAGGCTTCCCAAACCTTGCCTTCCCCCGAGATGACCCTTCCCTGCTTGGTGGGAGCACCCTCTGTCATCCCACATGATCAGCCTTCTGCAGCGCGGAGCAGGGCAGATCGCTCTGAGGCTGGAACTCATTGTCCCAGCCTTCAAGAATCCCACATTGCACCGCGCACTGAGTGCAGTGCACTGGGGGATTCCCCCAGGGTCAAACACACGATCCTGGGGCTGAGGTTAAGGGAGCATTTGCACCCTTAACCTCAGCTATGAGCCGGGCTGCAGCGGTTTAGCACCGCAGCACCAAGTTCCACACGGATCCCGGCAGCTCTCACAGGCAGCCAAACCCAGGCTTGGCTGCCTGGGCTTGGCTGCTCGTGAGAACAGCCTCAACGTGTCTGTAGCAATTATTATTGTTGTTGTTGTTAATTCGATTTCTAGCTGTAAGTTTGGACTGCTCCCCTTTCCCCCTTAATTGGGCACACATCTCTACTATACAAAGTTTGATTGAGTCCTAAGCATGAGTTGGAAGGGATGACATTTTGAGACTGGCATTTTGATTTTCAGCAGTCATTCAAGTTTAATTATAAGTAATGCACAAGAAAAACTGATTTAACCTTCCGACAGCCAAACCCATATGATGAGGAATTTAGATAAAAGAGAGGGTTGGTGAAGAGCACAATGAATTAAGGATTTCCAGAATACTGGCACATCCCTCTTCTAAATCCATCAAAAAGCCACAAGAGTTCTATAAAAGCACACATCAAGGGCTTATATACCTCTGCAAAGTATTAATGAGTTCGTCTGCTCTTCTCAATAGTCTACTTGAATCCAACACCATAATTACCTGACCTAAATGGTAGCTGTTTTGCTAGTAATTTCATAAGGAATCTTTAAACTGAATAATTATCACAATTCTGCATTCCATGTTTGTCTGTAATTCATTTGTGCTTGGTCAGAGATTTGTTTTACCTTTTATTTAAACCTGAGTCAAAATATAAATTTAGATTATCTCAACAACATGATTACGTTCTTTATTTTTACATATTGCATCTTTCCCAGAATTGATGTGCCTGAGAAGACTAGGTGCATTTTAAGAATGGAAACAACTTCAGTGCTGTATTGTGAACATTAATTTTCAGACAAAGGCCCAATCTTCATACAAATATACAAAATGGTAAGAAGTAAAAATGTTCAACGTTAAAACTGGATTAAATATAAATGACTTCATTTAATATGATTTTTTAAAAAAAATGAAAGAGGCTGAATGGTGATCTATTTCAGTGCCCATCATCAGAGTAGCAGAATTCACCCATGAGCTGTGCACCAATCAATATGCACTATCCAGACCACAATGTAGCACAAACTGAGCAGGTATGCTGCAGAAAGACAGAGCTCCATAGGACACATACAGGCAAGGCAAGCCCCACATTGTAGGGAAAACTTTAAAAGCAAACAAATGCAATCACTAGCCAACATGTGCAGCTGTAAGAGAACGGAGGAAGAGCTGCACCCCTGCAGAAAGCCTGAAGTGCATTTGCAGCAAAGTCTAATTCCGCAGCTGATCTAGGGCAGAGACAGATAGGAAAGTGACCCTTTGCTTCTCTCCCGTCCCTTCCACCTCCCTTTTTGCTTGCAGAACTATGTCCTTGAGGGTCACACAGCCCTCATGCGACTTGTTCCTGGCAGGAAACAGGACTTTCTCAGGAAGGGAAGGGAAGCTAAAATAGTTTCCCCATCCCCCTCTGCCCTACCTTGACTGCAGAAGCCTTCACCATAAGTATTCATTGTTTGTCACTGAAAATGAATCCACTCTCATTTGCTACCAGATAATCTAACACCTCAGAAACAACAAAACTCAGTACCCCATGGGCTTGTGGGTATGGTGGTGGTTCGCACCCTATGTGCACTACACCACCACTCACTCTGGGCCACCTCGGTGCCCCACAAGTGGAGTTATGGGGCTGCTGAAATCCCCATTATTCCCTGGGGGGGAAGCTTAAAGACACGCAAACTTCACAAATTCTTTTAAAAATCACCCCGTTCACCAATTCCCTTGAAATCTGGATGGTAGCAGGCACCCATTGGGGCACTACCACCTGACCCATTCTTCTGCCCCCAAAACCCCTTTCTGCCCCAAGTCTGCCCCAGAGACATGCCAACTCAAAACTCCTTTAAAAAACAACCCTTTGCCCAATTGCTTTGAAATCTTCCTTGCACCCATTGGGCACTACCACCCACCACAACCTGCTCTGGGCCACCTTGGTGCCACCCTCCAAGGGCATTATAACTAAGGCTGCTGAGATCCCCATTATTCCCTATGGAAAAAAGCTTAAAAGACACGTAAACTTCAAAAATCATTTTAAATTCCCTTTGCCCAATTACTTTGAAATATGGGTGGTAGCTTCCTTACACCCATTGCGCACTACCACCACCCCACTCTTTTGGCCCCGGGACCCTATTTTTGATCCAAACCTATTTGGATTCAGATTTAGAAAATTCGGGTAGAAATCAAATCGAGGGTGATTTGGGGGTGGTCAGATTTGGACCCAAGACAAATCGGGGGTGTTTCAATTCAGGTACAAATTTTAAAAATCAATTCGTGCACATCCCTACTGGGCTTTGGGCTGTACTGGCAAGGCCACTGGTGTGCAGCCGCTGGCCTAGTGACTGGAGGGAGCATAGCCTGGGTAAGGATCTCACTTTCCTAGAGTTTTTTCCCATCTTGGTGGCGGTGAAGTTATGGGGGCAGCAATTCGCTAACAAGACAGTCTCCTTTTGGTGTGACAATGAGGCGGTGGTGCGGATTGTGAACTCACAGACTTCTAAGTCCCTGAGAGTCATGGGGCTAGTGCGGCCTTTTGTGCTGGCATGCCTGGAGCTCAATGTGCTGTTCAGAGCCAAGCACATAAAGGGGTCCAGGAACCAGGTGGTGGGTGTGCTTTCCCATTTCCATATTCAGATTCCATATTGCAGATTCTGGGAATTGGCTCCAGGGGCAGATTTGGAGCCCACCCGCCTACCGACGGGCATCTGGAGCCTTGGGAGGCTGAGGTGAATGCTGCGATAATGGCCTCCTTGGCCCCATCCACACGGGCGGCATATTGCCAGGCTCTGTTGCAGTTCCAGCACTTCACAAGCGCAGAGGGTGGGGAGCGAACACCCTGTTTCAAGGTCAGTCTGGTGTTGCGCTTCCTCGTCCATCTGAAAGAAAAGGGATGCCAGCAGAATGCTCGGCCAGCAGGCGGCAGCTATATCTTTCTTTGCTAAGGCGGCAGGCCTGCCTGACCCCTGTGGGGACTTCAGGGTACAACAGGCGCTGAAGAGGTGGGCTAGGGTGACTTGGCACAGGCCGGACTGGGGGCTCTCCCTGGATCTGACATCACTGGAGCATGTCTTGGTGGCAGCGGGGGCAGTGTGCACAGGGACTTATGAGGGAACCATGCTTAAGGCAGCCTGCCTATGTTCTTTGGGGCATTAAGGGTGAGTGAATCTGCATTTGACCCAGGCAATAGGGCACTGGCTGTGGCAAACGTTTCAGTCCTTAAGAATGGAATTTCCATTAGGTTGCATTTCTCCCAGACAGACCAGCTGGGGAAGGGCACCCTCATTCAGCTGGCTGAGGGCCGGGCTGGGGGCCTCTGCCCAGTGGCAGCACTGAAAGGCTACCTCAGGGTGTAGGCTGGTGGGAGGTCCCCCCTGCTCTTTGTGCATGACAGCGGCTTGCCCCTTATGCAGTACCAGTTCACTACCCCTTTTCCGCAGAACGCTGCAGGCAGCAGAGCTCCCCTCCAGTGCCCATTCCTTCCACATCAGGACAGCCTCCATGGCGGTGGCGGGGTGAGGGCCGGCCCGGAGCAGGTCCAGAAGATCGGCCGTTGACGCTCATTGGCCTATAAGGTGTACTTGAGGGAAGGGCTGTTCCCGGGTGGGAGCAGCCAGGATGGCAGGGTTTCACACACACACACACACACACACACACACACACACACACACACACACCTTTTCTTCTTGTAGAAGCAGCTCCTGAGGTGTGGGCAGACTCTGTGTGGATCGTGGGACACAATATTCTGTACTGGGTGGCCAAGAACTTGGTGGATCAGAGCTTGGGCCTAAGGCACAAAGTAAAAATACAATGAGAAGGTAGGCAAGGCCTCCGGTGTAGGCAAGGCCTCTGGTAGGCTCATGCCCCTCCTGGTGGCATTGGGGGGTGGGAGTGTACTCCCTGATCTCCTGGTGGTGCACATGGAGGAGAATGACCTTGCCAAACATCCAGCCTGGGTGCTGTGTCTTACCTGTCATGAGACTTGGTGGAGTTGGCATTGGCAAGGCCTTTCCCAGGCACCTCCATATGTGTCAATGAAATGCTCCTGAGGCTTCACTGGGCAGGTGCCAGGGACCAGTGGCCCATTGAGCGTGCCAGGAGAAAAGCTAACAGGGAGATGCAGAGGATCCTGGTGTGGCATGGGGGGTTCTTTATCCTGCAGAAAGGTTTCACCGTGGAGTGGCCAGATTTCTTTAGTGGGGATGATGTGCACCTGTCACCCGTTGGAGGCAGACTTTACATTGCTAACCTGCAGGCGGGCATCTGGGAGGCGCTGGCAGCCCGGCTTCATGGTGGGATGCGGGGGAGGCCAAGAGCTCATGGGGGTGCTCTCCCCATCCCCCACTATCTGTGATGGGTTAGCTGGACGGCGGGGGTAAAAAGGGGGTAGAAGGCAAGAGGGACCAGGCTGCAATTGTGGGTGCGGAAGGAGCTGGCCAATGGGCTTTGGTCAACCCCCAGCTGGGCAGCTGGGGGGGTGGGATTGACCGTGGCCCATACCCCTGTCAGTCTACTTTGCCTGGTCCTAAGAAGGGGTAAGGCCTGCCTGACCCTGTTAGGTAACTGGCGGGTCAGTCCAGGGAGGTTACAGCTGCCCTGACCCTGCCATCCAGCTCCCTGCACGAAGCCTGTTTTCAGATGCTGCTAATTTTAAATAAAGTTGTGGCTGTGTGCCTGCCTTGTGCCCAATTCCCAATACTTCTGTGTGTCACATCTTCCTTCATATCAACACAATATGCCTTTCAGCATCTTCCTATATTGCTGCTGCCCGATATAGGTGTTTCCCATAGTTTGAGAAACATACCAGTGGGGATTCGGACCAGCAACCTCTTGCTCCCTGGGCAAGTTACTTCCCTTCCCACCATTAGGTGGCTGGTCTTGTAGTAGTGAGCATGATTTGTCCCCTTTGCTAAGCAGGGTCTGGTTTCCATCTGGAGTCTGGTTTCCATCTGGGAGACTACATGTGTGAGCACTGTAAGATATTCCCCTCAGGGGATGGGTTCACTCTGGGAAGAGCATCTGCATGCTTGCATGCAGAAGGTTCCAAGTTCCCTCCCTGGCATCTCCAAGATAGGGCTGAGAGAGACTCCTGCCTGTAAACTTGGAGAAGCCACTGCTAGTCTGTGTAGGTCAGTGGTGTAGTGCTGCAGAGATAGTCCTGGTACTTTCCCCCCTCCAGGGTCTCAGCAGGTACACAAAGCCCTGGCCTTTCAACATGGAACAAATGTGCTGCTCTTGCTATTCCATGCATTCCTATGGCCACTTGGAAGGAACCAGAGCATTTCAGTGGGCATCCCCTGTCACTCATTCTAGTACATTCCCTGGAATTGACATGATCCTTAACTTCTTGTAACAGAACCCCTCAAATTATTGCAATTATCTAAGTGAGGGGTGTGGCATTGGGATGGGCGTAACTGTCAGAGTGGGTATGGCTATGGGGGCTGTCATGGAGACAGCCTGCACTTCTGAATTTGCAACTACATCACTGGTGTAGATGATACTGAGCTAGATGGACCAATCATATAAGACAGCTTTCTATGGGGGAGGATAGATGTTTGAGCATATCCCAAAGTTAAATGTACTCTGAATATAGTAAATTAGCATTCGGCAGGCCCCTTCTTGATATGCTAGTTTACTGATTTCAGGGAGCTTTTTAAAGGGAGCATTCAAAAATACAACACATGCAGCAGCCTTAAAAAAAAGGCGGGGGGAGGCACTGTTCAGAATTTTACTATCTCATTCAGTAGCAGCACCAGAAAAAATTACTGAAGGTCTCAGAAGGGGCAGGTCCGGGGGGTGGGGGGTGAGGAGGACCTCTTCACACAAATTAGTTCTTCAAAAGAAAAATAACTGCATTTCACATCAGTGCTTCCATCCTTAGTGAACCCATGAGGAACTGCTCTTAATATTTATTGGTGCTTTGATGGTAAGTACAACGTACATACAAGTTTTGGTATTTACCTGAATCCAAGACTAGGTTTTTTCCCCAAGTTTCTTAATATTAGCAAGCAAGGGATTGTCTTCAATTCAGCGTTTGTTTGTTGGTTGGTTGGTTTATTTTATTGTTAAATTTATATACCACCTTTCATTAAAAACAATCCCAAGACGGGATTGTTCTTTTCTTTTCAGGTAAATACAATATAACCTGTATAAAGGGGTAATCTTAAATTCAGAATAGTCTTGGATTCGGGTAAATATGGTACCACAAAAGCGGGGGGGGGGGTGGAGAGAGAGAGAGAGAGTCTAAACAAGTACATACTCATCTCTCTCTCTCTCTCTCTCTCTCTCTCTCTCTCTCTCTCTCTCTGAGTACAATATATATTTGAGTAGGTACAAATGCCTTGAAGTTGCCACAGAGAACCATGCGCCCTTCCTCCACCCAGAGAATGGCTCTAAGGCCTGCAGAGGAGTCCAGCGGAAACGAACCTTCCGTCTCCACAGTTCCATAAGCAGCCCCGAGACTTCGGACACCCTTTGAAGAACCTGTTGTAGCGCATGCGCTCTCGCGCTCTCCCCAAGTACAGTAATTCCTTATCAGCAGGGCGTGACAGCTGGCAGCCCGGAGCCAAAGAACTGGTGATCAGAGGCAGCGCGTCAGATCATATGCGGACATGCGAAGGGAGGAGGAGAGATAGCGCTTAGACTGAGAGACCGAAACAGCTGACTTCAGGGCGCAAGGTCGAGAGAGAAGAGAAAGGTAAGCAGAGAAGAGTTTAACGGACTCGAGCAAAGAGAATACGGGAAGGGGCGGCCCGCCCGGAACGGGTGGAGGGACAAAGAAGCGACAGAGGCGGCATCGGACAACTGCTTGAGCAGTTGGGGCTCAAAAAAAGAAGTCGAGCCCAGCGTGCTGGAGAAGGGGCGGGGCCTGGGCGAGCAGCGTGATCCCTGTCCAGTTAGCGCTCCTGTCCATGGATGGTGTCGGATCAAGCATGGATCCAAGCGGGCACAACAACATCGCACACCAGATGGCGAACGCTGCTGCCCGCGGGGATTTGGAGAACGTGAGAAGGCTGCTGGACTGCGGGGCAGACCCCAATGCGGTGAATTTCTTCGGCAGGACCCCGATCCAAGTAGGTCTCTCTCGCGGGCATAAGGAGGCGGATGGATCGTGTGTGCACATGAGGCAAGGGTTTAGTTAAAAGAGGGAGCGGGGCAGAAGAAGCCGGAGGCTCTTGCAGTGATGAGAACTCGTTGCTCTGCGGAGATCTGGCAAAACCTCCACACAGCAAGGCCACTTCCAGAGAGAGATCCAGTCCTAGTTTTGTTCTTGTCAACTTCATCATAGTCGCAGCCCGATCCCGTGCTCGTTTACTCAGAACGTAAACAGGTGCGCAGTGAGGCTTGCTTCAGAGTAAGCATGCGGAGAACTGGGCTGCACGGCTATACTCACGCACACCTATCCGGGAGTAGAGTTGCTTGCTTCCGAGTAAGCATGCACAGGACGAGGCTGCACGAGTCCGGTTCAAAGCGCGCGCACTCAGCGCTTAAGTCTCACTGAATTCAATAGGACTTCCCTAGGACCCATGTTCAGGGTTGCCAGGATTACCTCAAGCATCCAGTCTCATACGAACATGCCATATACTGAGTCAGACCATTGGTCTATCTAGCTCAGTATTGTCTTCACAGACTGGCAGCGGCTTCTCCAAGGTTGCAGGCAGGAATCTCTCTGTTTTGGTAGTTTGTTGGTTCAATAAAAAAATCTTGTCCTATAAAAAAAAAATCTTGTCCTATCTTGGAGAAGCCAGGGAGGGAACTTGAAACCTTCTGCTCTTCCCAGAGCGGCTCCATCCCCTGAGGGGAATATCTTGCAGTGCTCACACATCAAGTCTCCCATTCAGATGCAACCAGGGCAGACCCTGCTTAGCTATGGGGACAAGTCATGCTTGCTACCAGCATTCCTCTCGAGCACACTTCAACGATAAATCAGATCAGGAACTCTCAAATATAGCCCGGGAGGAAGCCAACTGTAAAACAAAGACAGGTCCAAAAGTCCGGATTACACTCCTATCCAAAAAAATGTGAGGAGGCTCGGTTCTGCTCCCCTCGCTGTGTTTACCACCCAAGCAAGCGGGGAGCGGAAGCAGTTGCGCGACACCTCCCAGACGCTTTGTACTCACCCTCTCGCTTCAGTACCAAACCGCCTCTTCAAAAGTGAGGAAAAGGTCTCTGGTGAGCCAGGAAAGCTAAATGAGGGATGCAGTTTACAATGCAGGGCCAAAAATATGAGACGCGGAGGACTCAAATATAGAGAGGCGTGAATATACAGATACCCGGACAAGAGAAACCAAGCAGAACTCTGGGAGAAATATTTTCTTCGGGTGTCGTTTTACCTTTTTAAACGTTAACATGAAAATTAAGACCATCAAACCTATCAAGAATATTTTGTTTACTTACTCGAAGTCAGTTCGAACCCCTTTCAAGGCCCGATCCTCTGCCATATCAATGCAAAATGCACTTTAATCGCCAAACATACACTAATCAGACGAGCCCGAAGGACTTTAGACATTAGACTAAAATCGGGAACTAGCAATCAAAGCCTCCAGCTTATTCATCTCGTATAGCAAGGAGGAAAGGTGATTTAAGAAACGACCTGGGGCTTCTCCAGATGAGGCTTCTATTTCATGTTCTATGTACTTTTTGTCCTTGTCACTGGGGTTTGAGGGAGCAAGCTGGATGCTCTGATTTCACATGGTGCTTCTTGCCACACCGCTGTGGACGTGCTTGAAACATGGGCGTCTCCAGAGCACAGAGAGAGGAAACGCTGGACAGAAATCGAGTATCATTTGCAGCCTAAGACAGTGCATTAAATTGATACAGTCACAGTGATAACTCGGAATAGATAGAGTAAAGGCGATGTCCCCAATCTTAAACCGCCTACTTGAACTCTCTGGCCCTCTCTGCCATCTGTTGGGCGCCATGCAGGGAAAGCTGCCTGGATCATAAAAAGACATAAAATAAGATTTGAATGCCTGCAAGTAAGCACTCATGGTTGTGACTTCTGCGCTGTAATCTTATGCATTCTTGCGTCGAAGAAATTGTAAACAATGGCTGACTTCCTGCGTAACTTGCCGCAGAGGCGCCAGGTTTTTCAGTTGCGCGAGTGTGTGGGGGGGGGCGGTATTTTCCGCGATCTCCCTTCACTCTGCCGCCTCCTCTAGAAACTATTTGGGGGAGCCCCGAGGCTCCCGCAACTCTCGGGACATAACTTCTGGCACAAGCCACTGCAAAAGGAGAAGGGCAGAGAACCAAAATTACTCCTCCGCTCTCACGCACCGGGAAAACCGAGCGAGTCTGAGGCAGCCTGGTCAGGAAACTGGCCGTAGTTTACACTGGGATCAGACTAGAAATCTCTTCCTTGGGAAGAAATGTCCCCTTGAGATAGATGGGGCTTACTTCTCGGAGAATGTGTGTAGGGTCAATTTGCAGAGGGCTCGCGGAGCGCGCGGTGTTGGTTTGTTGCTGCCTAGCCAAGTCTTGGGTTCTGACTTACAAAAGCTGATGGCAACATAAATTTTGTATTTAAGGTGCGGCAAGATTCTTTGCTTCCAATCAGGGTGCCTGACCCACTGATTTGAATGGGATGTAATCCTTCTTTTAAAAAATTACCCGCCCCGCGGATTGGGCTCAGTGACTTTAATCAGCTATCTGGGCTTCAGCAGGTATTTTTATTTAGAGGGGGCCGGGGGGGGACAAAGTGTGGTCATAAAAGCAACTGCTGCTCCGTGTTCATCCGGCCATGGATGCGGAGGACTACCCCCTTTGCATCCCTCATCGCTCTTGGACGCCCATAGAGGGACACAGACTGCTATAGACACAGAATGAAATCATTCTGGATAGATTGTTCTACACAGTTTAAAAAACTTGAAGGTGAATTGAAAGAATATTCTAATAGCCTGATCCTAACCACTTCGGAGGGAATTCCTAATTAGTGTAGTGGTTAGAGTGCTGGACTAGGACCGGGGAGACCCGAGTTCAAATCCCCATTCAGCCATAAAACTAGCTGGGTGACTCTGGGCCAGTCACTTCGCTCTCAGCCTAACCTACCTAATCTACTTCACAGGGTTGTTGTGAGGAGAAACTCAAGTATGTAGTACACCGCTCTGGGCTGGAAAACTTCCAACGAAATGTGTATGTCATTGGGTTATTAATCTGGATAAGTGGAAGTAGCCTGGATCTATTTGGACAAGGGCGGGGTGGAATACACTTAAAGCACATTATTACCCAAACTTAAAAAGTCATCCCCCCTACTCTGGTAGGGATCTCTGCTCTCCAAAGGGAGACGCTTTTAACTTTCTGTTCGCCGGTACTTTCTGATGACCTGATGAAGTCTTGTGGAGGAAACGCCCCTTACCTTATTAAATATGTTAATCTTCCTTACGGTCTGTAGCAAGCAACCCAAAGATAAGTCTGTTAGTCAAGAGTAGACCAAAGGACCAAATCGTTTGTTTGTATCACACTTTTGTTTGCCAAGCATGGGTTCCATAGGGAAAATGAGAGTACATGCTGAAGAAGGCCTGCAGTCCTATGCCCTCTTACTAGCAAGCAGATCCCACTGAAATCCGTGGGACATACTTCCGAATAAACTGCTGTAAAACTGTACTGCCAAATCTCTCCCACTGAAACGAAGGAACTGGTGAAGAGTGCTGCACTTTGGTTCGGTCGTGTCCCATCCTTTCCTCTCAATGTCTCTACATGTTGAATGGGACGCTTGCAATGGTTTTAACCAGGCTTCTAACCAGTTCAAGGGGGAAAGTACGTACATTACAGGAGCAAGGAGGAAGGGTACTGAAGAAACCGCCGTGTCAGAAGCGAGGGATCTCATACAAGGAATTGCGTCTTTTATACCTCAGTGCTGCAGAAGAGATAGATAGATAGATAGATAGATATTATTCATTCATTCATTCATTCATTCATTCGATTTCTATACTGCCCTTCCAAAAATGGCTCAGGGCGGTTTACATAGAGAAATAACAAACATATAGATATTTTCAGCTTTCATTTCTGCCTTAATCATGATTCTTTCTACCTTTACTGTAGAAACCGGTTTCCGCTGTGCACTCTATAGGGAAGAAGGATAGATTAGATGTTTACATCAGCCCTTTAGCAGATTTAATTCTAGTATGACGATAACAGAGTGCGGCCACAATCCTAAACACACTTCCCAGGGAGTAAGCCCAACTCTCTTCCCAGTAAAAATGCATAGAATTGAAGTAGGGAATCTGCAGTTTGTCCTAAAGTGACAGTTGCCTGCAGACAACAAGAATAGCCAGGGCTGCAAACAGAGGGAAAGCTTGAGCAGCAACTCCTCACTTAAACTGAGGGGGGCACACTTTGGGGGGTTGTTAGGGGGAGAAAGACATTTTTTTGCGGGGAGGCGTGGGTTATTACGTTGACGGGAGGAGTTCAATAAAACGAGGGGGGAGCTCCTCGAATGGGGGGATCTGCACCCCAGACAATGTCGGTTGCGCAGACTTGGTTGATCCTGGCTATGATCCACTAAACATTCCCCATCCCTTAGCTTTGTTCTTTGTGTGCAACTGCATTAGGAACTGCGGAAATACGTCCCAACGCGTTCAGTGGGTTTTCTCCAAGTAAACGTGCAATGGGATTATTGCTTTCAATTGGAATCTTGTCCTTCCAAAATGAGGATTCCTCCTTCTAGTCTATATATTTATGTTCTTGGAAGTCAGCCGCTGCCTTTGAGCTTAACGAGACTTCTTTGTAAACGTGAATCTAGTTCTCAACTATGAGCAGGATTGTAACCGTAGGGCACAACTTAAAACGGACAAGCGGTAATTCGTCCGTTTCAATGAATTCAAATTCTCTCTTGAGTTAAGAATCATCTCTCTCTCCTCCTCCTCCTCTCCCCCGCCCCCGTTTCTTATCTGGTCTTCCTTTCCCGGTTTTGTTGCTCTGTGAGTGGGTGTAGTTACCCAGTGTGGCTTTTTTAAGTGCGCCTGCTTTAGAAACAATACAGTGTAGGTACTGCCTCCGCCCGACTGGGCTGGAAAGACGGCCCTCCTGTTCCGATTTGCGTCTTCCCGCCCTCTTTTAACAGTCCAGTCCACTTCCCAGATGAGTTGCAGTGCAAACCAATGGAGTCCAATTGTTGAGGGGGTTAAGTGGGCTGTGGATCGAGATTGCAAACGCAATCTCGACTGAGGTCGACTGAGACCCGCTCTGCTTTCGGAATTTGCTTGGGTTTGTCGGCCTCTTTACGCTCTGACCAAACCCTTTGAATAAACAGTCTATGTTTAAAGAGACCTGCAAAAAAAACCAAAACCAAAAACATTCTGCAGCCCCAGGCCTTCAGCAAACGTTTAATGTCATGACTTGTCAAGATAAGAGAAGGCACTTTCTCTCTCCTTCTTTTCTTCGTCCCCTGCGGTGACGTCACAATAGGACTCCCTTCCAAATCAACATGTTTGATAGAAAACTGAAGATCGCCTCCGCCTTCTTTTCTTCGCTCTTCAGCTTGCTTTCTTCTCCTTTTCCTTTCCGCCCAAGCGACCCTCCCCACTTCTCTGTATCGCTCCCAGGTGGGTGGCTCCGATCGGCCCCCAAGAGGCCCCGCTCTGCAGTTCTGGCTGCGAGTCAGGCTCGGGCTGCTGCAAGCAGGCCTCCCTCGAGCCCAAAATCACTGGCCCGCCATACGGAAAAGAGTTGGTTCCCGGCTGCGATCCTGAGCATCTGACTTAGGAGAAAACATCACTGACCTCCAGTGATGTAGCTGCAAATTCAGAAGTGCCGGCCCCCTACATGACAGCCGCCACATGGCCATGGCCATGCCCACCCCACCAGCCAGAGAGGCCGAAAAGTACCGGCACTGCGTCCTTGCGCTTCTCCCCTCCTCTACCCCCTGCGGTGACGTCACAATTAGACTCTCTTCCAAATCAACATGTTTGATAGAGAACTGAAGATCTGCTGAGAGACCCGGCCGTGGGGAGAAGTTCGCAGAAGCAGGGCGTGCTCGGAGGTGGCGCCCTCTTGGTGAAGCATTCTGCCAAGGAGGCCCACACTCTTCATTGTGTGCGACACACACACAAACCAGAGAATGTATACAGTTTGGGGGCTGACCTGGAGTTGCCTTTTTTGACTGTTAACTACATCTGTCTAGTGGACTTGTGGCACCATCCAGGCTGTGAGTCCTGCCTAACTCCTGGGGGTGGGGGGCGGCTTAAGTTAACCTGGATGCTGCCGCGCGTGCATGCTTGTGTCTTTCGTAGGCACACTTTCCCTTCTCTTCTCTTAACGTTTTTCCCGTAGGTTTCAGGATCAACCCAGCCGGTGAGGTATCATATCTGAAAAATAACAAATCATATCCAGAGAGAGTTCTTACTTTTAGCAACCTTACGGGGTTTCTCGGAAACCAACTCCCTTATATGTACATTCCATGGAAGGAAATGTCAGCAGCACCTCAGATATATTCTGAGGCTTCTTTTCGATTCCTAGGACTGGTTTCGGGGATCCCCTCCGGTTTTCGTATCAAAGCAGCAACCGCTCTCCATTCCTTTTTCCTGCAGATTGTGGCGGCTGGCGGGGGGGACTATGTTTCAGGTCTGTTAGCAGAAAGTGCTTCGGTCTCTTGCGATGCATTTCGGTGCAGGTTGAGTAATCTACTCCAGGTTGAGTAATCTACTCCAGGTTGAGTAATCTACTCAACCAGCACCGAAATGCAGTCCTCAAGCAAAACTGCAGTCCTCAAGCAAGTTACTACGAAATAACCTTTGGAAACCAGCGAAATTCCTTTGGAGTAAACAGCTTGAGGCCAGATAGGGGTCTTCTACTCTCAATTTTGACATTCTTACACAGCACTTTTAAAGAGAAGACCAAATACTGGGTACAGCAATTCAGGGGACAATATACAGATCACAGAAACAAAACAGTTTATTTTATTTTTTTAAATCCCCAAATGATTCTTTAAGCCAGATTCATTAGGGTGTGAATCCGGGGTGATTCAGTAGTTTAGGATCTTAATTGTCACGGCTCCCCAAAAATTGCACAGGAGTGTAGGAACTCCAGAGGGCAGCCCTAAAGCTTGGTCTGAGGATTCTGTTTCCCTGCAGCTAACTAAGGGGCTTTTCTCCTCCCGACCAGGTCATGATGATGGGAAGCCCCCGAGTGGTGGAGCTGCTGCTGCAAAGAGGAGCGGATCCCAACCGGCCGGACCCCGCCACCGGCACCCTCCCGGCCCACGACGCGGCCCGAGAGGGCTTCTTGGATACGCTGCAGGTGCTGCACGAAGGGGGCGCTCGCTTCGATCTGCGGGATCGGTGGGGCTGTCTCCCGCTGGACCTGGCTGAAGAGAATGGGCATAGCCACGTGGCCAATTACTTGCGAGGCTTGCCTGGTTGAGGTTGGGGCTCCACCTCCGGCTACAACGAGGAGGGGGGCGACCCCTAGGAGGTGAACTAGGAGCTCAAAGATTGCACTGCCCAGATGTGGAACCTTTGGGTGGGGGGTCTATTATTTATTATAGTATGGATCTCTCGAGATCTCCTGAGGGGTGAGCTGAAGTTGCAGGACTGCTAGCACACAGCTCTAGGTACAGTCATAGAAACACTGCCTTATTTTACTTGGAGAATGAGCATGTCGGGTAGCAGGGTGGATTCATAACTTCGCCTATTCATGCTCATTGTCTATGTGCAGGTCATTTTTTAAAAAAAATTGGGGGACCATGCCAACCCCCTACCTGCACCTGGTGCAGTGAAGTAGTTGCAAATTCAGAAGTGCCGGCACTCTCCATGGAAGCCCCCATGGCCATGCCCACCCGCAAAGCCGGTGGAGCTGAGAAGTACCGGCGCTCTGTCCCTGTGCGTGCCCCCTCCACTACACTTACACCTTGTGCTACTGTAATATGACTAGTGCTTTGGAACCTAGCACTTGGGAGAATGAAGAAGATGCCCAACAATAATCTCCTAACTAATGCACTACTTGGATATGGCTTTGTTTTTTATTTGCACTTTTTTTTAAACTTGAAGACAAGTACATCCTTTACTTGAAGGATGGCTTTTGCAAGACAGTTTGATCTGAGATCTGAGTTTTTCGCCCATTCAGTGCTTCTTACTCAAACCAATTTGAATTCCAGTTCTTCCTTTTCGGTCTATTGACTATATTCAAGTTGGATATAATCCTTGTTAACTTCATAGCATATGCTTTCAAGGAAGCATATTGGTGAGAGGCTGGAAGTATTAAATATGCAATTAGTTAATCACTTGAACTGAGAGCATCTTTATTTATATTTGTATCCTGCTCAGGGTTTGGGCAGATAACATTACAGACACAGAGAACAATCTAGAGAAGGTGACACCTAAATCAGGGGAATAAAGAGGACAGTTAAACAGGTCATTCCCACTTATTTTAGGCTGAAATTTTAATTTCAGCAAGACTTTTGCACACTTGCTTGCTCTGGAAATGTTGATCTAAAAGGATACATTTGGGCCCTTGTTGCTCCCCCTGAAAGGAACTCAGTAGTGAGAGAGATGTAGGTATATCTTTTTATTTAGGCTGAGAAATAAGCTATTTCAAACTAAGTTCTCAGAGACATATTTTGAAGTCAAGGGTCTCAGGTTTTCCTGCTGCTTAAGGAAAACTGAGTATCCTTAAAACATTACTTTTAATGTTCTGTTCTGCTAACCAGTGAGGAGCATAGTTTCTGCACTAAGAGAGATTGCACAGTCTACCTTCTCAGGAAGAGAAAGTATGAAGACTTCTCCCTCCCTGCTTAGAACCAAAGCCCACTTTATACTGTCCACAGGGGTGCAATAGAAAATTCACCATCCACAACCATAAAATGCCTTGTCATGTAGATGATTGTCATGGAAATTCAAACTTATGATCTTTGTGTACAGTAAGAGACAATCTATTGATTACACCTTGGGGATGGAAAATTTGCTATTTTCTGCAGCACCTACATGTCTAAAGTAACATGTAATCCAGATCTTAGAGATAGGGTCTTGGTGGAAAGGTTACTGCTGAATTATTCTATTGTCCATATATAGAAGGGACTGAGGCAGGAGCTTAGTGGTCAGTAGGTAACTAACTATCATGTAGGATCTGCTTGGTAAAAGAATTAACACTAGGTTTAAAGAGTTCAAATGTAAATACGGCTAAAAAATGCTATGCCCATTTCTCTAAGAGTGAACCTCATTGAACTCAAGAGAGTCTCATTAACTTCAGTTGGGATCACTCTTTGGTAAATGTGTATAAGATTATAATCTTAATTGTATTTGAGCTCTCTAACCCTAGTATTTATGTCAGTCAGGGGCTCCATTCCTCAGATATTATTGATATTATTAATATCTGAGTCCTCAGATATTATTGGACTACAATTCCCATAATCCCCAACCATAATGGTCTTTGGGCATTATGGCTGGGGATGATGGGAGGTGTAGTAAAACATCTGGAGACCCAAGATTGGGAATGTTGATCTAAAAGGTGATTGCACCTTTTCAAAAACATCTGTAGGGTTGCATGGGGAGTTATGGTCCATCAAACACTTGGCTAGTATTCTTAACCTATGACATACAATTCTGTCTTGTATTTATTCTTAGCCTATGACATACAATTCTGTCTTGACATACAATTCTGTCTGAGTTTACTGCTGCTTATTTATATTTGTGTGCTAAAAATGTTTAAAGCATTGATTTTGAAGGTCTTCAGTGTAACTGAATACACAACCAAATCCTACCAGGCATGTTGATAAACTGTAAGTCACAAAACATTCTGATCTGTTTATGCAATCCTGCTTTTTTCAAGTTGTCAGTTAAATAAATCTAGCATGAGGTAACTGTTTTAGACCCATTTTATTGATTAATTAGGTAATTTATTATTTAAAACTGGAACAGCAAACCAACTTTTTAATAAATAAAAACTTAACAAGCAGTTTTTTCCTTTGCTGTCATTTTACACACACACACACTTTTCTCATTATGCTTTCAAAACAGGTAGCAGCAACAAGGGATACATACCCTTCACAAAACATCTAAGAACTGGGTTACTCAATCTCACAGTGGGAATCTGCATGCTGTGGGATGTTCCCCTCTTGTCAGACAGATTGCTTAGCCCCACAACTTGCTGGATAAATTTTGGCAATCAGGTGCAACTTTATGTGACAATAAATGTTCTTAAGCTACCACGTAACTCTATTTTGGAGTTTCACATAGCATTCATGTATCAGCAGCAGCTTGCAATGAAGCAAGAAAACTCACAACAGGATGGCCAACATTCACAAGGGAAGAAGGAAGATAGGCTGGTTCTGAGCAGGGATATATTGTTGGGCTGCGGAAGAACTCAGTATAGAATGTTGCTGGTGATGTAGTATAATAGACCAGCTGTAAGATCCAGTGCTGAGTCCCAGTTACAAATACCCACCTCAATGGGGAATACGTTTGCAAGCAAATATTACCATTAACTCCCACTCAATTATCTTTGAAAAGCACAGCAAGACCTACCAATTTCAACTGCCCTTTGAGGCTTAGTTAAAACAAGGCACACCGGAGTGCTCATTGAATTTTGCAAGTTTTATTCAGCTTTGCTGGAGAAGGGAAGTATCTTTTATTACTGAGTGTAATCCTTTGAGTGACACATAATTAATAACCTCCTTTCTTCTGAACTAATGATTTGATTTGATTTTAATTCTGGAGGAGGGCTTTCTAGAATGGGTTGAACTGGGGAGTTAGTTTATTTCAGATTCAGTTTTGCAACAATACCTGAGGATGCTTCATCATTGCCATCTTATTCTTCAGAGTTAAATCGGATGAGTGGATAGCAATGTCCCACTCAAACTAGATGCCGGAGAATACTGGTGTGTGTTATGAGACTTCTGTGACATCATTAAAGTAGTGGTGCTTTTTCATTTAGTAGTGGGAGACCAACTGTCCATAGTCCACCCAGATTGTATCCCTCCAGTGGTTGTTGCTGGTCTTTATTTTTAGCATTGTCTAAAAATGTTTTAGCATTGTGTTGCATTGTCTTTATTTTTAGATGGTGAATCTTTTGGGGATGTAGAACAATTCTTCTTTATTCTTTTTGCTATGTAAACCACTTCAAGAGCTTGTGCTGAGGTAGAAAAGTGGTATATAAATATTTGTATAAATACAGATAATAAATAATGCTCCAACAACTCATAACACAGAAGTACCACAATGCTTCCTACCCTTGAGGGAACATTATTGTTGAGGTAGGTTCTTCTGAGGGCACTAATTCTTTTTTCTTTTTTTTTTAAACACCACCAAAACTTAGTGGTATAAGAACTAAGTGCGCCATTTAAATTTTTTAAAAACTGTGTCTCTGCTGACAGAAGCTAGGTATTGGGCTAGACCTTGACATTTAGAATTAGAGATGCGTGTCTGGTTGTTCTCAAGGGGTATAGCTATAAGAAGTGGACTAGGTTTCTCCAGACTGCAGACTACCCTTTCACTAACATGCTAGTGTGGTTTCTATCCTTTGTCACTGTGGGAGGGGACGAGACAAATAAATAAAAGATGATACTCCAACCAAACACAAACACCCCAGGGCAGCTCCCAAAATTTCTGAACAGCCAATCATCCATTTTCAAAACATGTCTTGTCTGCCTGAACGTGTACATGATGCCACTTCTCTCTCTTCCTTTTTAATTACCCACCTTTGCTTTTACCCCACCATTCTCATTTCCAGCTGTAACCATGGAATAACTTTTGTCCAAAAGTTTTCCTCGGCTTCCTTGTCTCCTTCTGTTGGCTTCCCCCATTGACTGTTTCAGAATGTAAGCTTATTGAGGGCAGGGAACCTGATTTTTGTCTATTTAACAGGTTGGGTAAAAATCTATTGGACTCTTTATGTTAATCAGGTTTTTTTGGTTTTTTGTTGT
The DNA here is from genome assembly GCF_027244095.1 of Hemicordylus capensis. Lineage (NCBI taxonomy): Eukaryota > Metazoa > Chordata > Lepidosauria > Squamata > Cordylidae > Hemicordylus > Hemicordylus capensis. The sequence goes on along the minus strand of NC_069658.1, from coordinate 122,855,717 downwards.
TGTTTTAACTATAAATAAAATACTAATTTCTTATTTAAAATACCGTAGTTGTCATTAAATCTCATCACTACACCTATACTTACAGTCTCTTAAAAATGAATTAAGACACTCAAGTGTGTGCGCGCTCCCACTCTCTCTCTCTCTCTCTCTCTCTCTCTCTCTCTCTCTCTCTCTCTCTCTCTCTCTCTCACACACACACACACACACACACACACCACCTACCAATCAAACAAATCAAACGTTGGCATTTTTTTCAGTTTCATCTCTAATTCAAAACAAGCTGCTTTAAATGGAATTGGAATTTAAAGCAGGTGCTTTATAATTACGGATTAAATAATTAAATAAGCTGCTTTAATTATGGAATGTTAGATTTAACTCCCACTTTATTAAAACTCAGAGAGGCTCACAAATAAAACAGAAACAATATGTACAGAATAATACTGTGATTTCAGGGAGTCATATCTGATGTGGTGTCTAATATTTCTTTAAAGTTGTTGATTAAACCTTTTGTTATTTCCTTGGTTTTGTTGCCACCAACTATGGTTCAAAGTACATAGTAGATCTTTCACTATCTTCTGGACTAGTAAGGCATAGAAGGTTTAACAGAGCCACTCAGGCTAGCTTCTTGAATTAAAAAAATAGGATAAATGTTTATTGATTAAAGATTCTGAGGATATTTTCAGATTTGATTTTTAGCTAATTTTAAAATGAGTTTTAAACTGCTTTCTATTGTATTTTCTTTTCTCCCTTTTTGTCTGTTATGATTTAATGTGTTATGTGTTTTTCTTGTGTTTCAATCCTGTGTTGTGAGCCAGCCAGAGAACAATTTGTTATGAGGTGGCTAACAAATAAAGTTGTTTATTTTATTTTATTTTATTTATTTGAGAATAGCTCTAATCTGCCTGGCCCTGCCCATTAACCAGCTCTTGCTTCTAGAAATTTCTGGGATTTTCGTTTGTTTCTAAGCAGACTAAAGTCACATGTGGTGAACAATAGGATTGTTGTTTGTGGTGGGGCTGAGCCAAAGCAGAGAGGCATATAAGGAGGCAGTGGAAACAGTGGGAAGAAAAAGTGGAAGACATTACTTGGTACATCGCTTCCTATATCCCCCCCCACACACACACAATTTGCCATAGAAAAACTGTCATGGCTACTGGGAATATCTTGAAAAGATTTCTTCCCTGAGTTGGGGAGGTAAACATGTCAAGTATAAGCAGTGCAACATGGAAATGTCTTGTCAGAGTTTACTTTTTAAAACAATTAAAAGTTTTAAGGACATCTTAGGCCATTCATGGCTCAGGAGAATGCTGCAAATGCAAATATGAAACATTTATGTAACATCTAAGATTTAGTTTAATAAAATATAAGTGGTGTGTGTGTGTGTGTGATTTACTATGTACCATTCCTACTGCACCTGCAGCTTGAAACAGGTAATGAGCAAAAAAAATCCAGGTATTATGGTATATACCATTTCCTAAATCACTAAAAATTAAATTATTTTAAAATGACATAAAGTACGCCCTCCCAGATAATGTAAATTAACAGTGATCAGATTTGCACCACTGCTTTAAGAAATATGTGAAGTAGTATCAGTGGGATACCAGATTTATATCAATGATTTATATCAGGTTTTCCTCTTGGTTATTTAAATAATCCCCCTTGCTATAAGGTGGACTGGTTTAAATAATCTGTACCATTTAATTTCATCCCTACCACAAAAAGCTTGGCATTGCTACTGAGCTGAATATTTTCCAACCATCTAACTCCAAAAGCATCTGGAACACAAAGCCACCTGTGTTTCATTCCATCCATCCAAGTCAAAGTTCTCTTCCAAAGAGGGACAGCATTGAAGAAACTAGAAGATCATGTCATAGAATTCATTTTCCTGACATAATCCACAATCTGCCAAGTCCCAATTCTCAAAGTAAAGAACAAATACACTTTACTCAGCAACAAACTACAACACCAAATCAAACCCAGTAGGGTTAAAAAATCAAAACATTAAAAGCCTAGGCCAAGTTGGGGATGGAGGTATAATTCAAGGCTATGCCTTGCTTGCAGAAGTTCCCAGGTTCTCCTGTAGGGCTGGGAAAGACTCCTGTGTCTGGAACCCTGGAGAGCCACTAAGACAATACTGTTGCTAAATGGACCAATGGTCTGACTATGAATAAGGTAGCTTCATATGTCCAAGGTCCCAGACTTGGCAAATAACAGATGGCAAAGTGTTCCATAAATGAATGCACCACTGAAAATGGTGGAGGATAATCTAAAAGGAGTGGCACCTACAACAAAATCTCATTCCTGGATGCCAAAGAATGGGAAGTTGCATATGGAAGAGCAGAGGTGCACCTAGGTAATTTTGGAACTTGGACCTAAAGGCCTTTGGAGACCACCACCACCACCACTACGCCCTGCAGATTAAGCAGCATCATGCTCAGCCAGGCAACCAGACCACCCAGGACAGACTAAAGAGGATTGGGGGGGGGGCAGAGGTTGTGGAGGCCCTGGACTTTGACCCAGAAGTCCAGGGATAAGAGCACCTCTTTGGAAGAGCCCTGGTAGAAGTATAGTGTCTATACCCAAATGCTAGACTATCTTAACAGGTATTCCATGTGGGAGTACCCTTAGAATGTGATATGGCTAGCATGGTGTAGTGGTTAGAGTGCTGGACTAGGACCGGGGAGACCCAAGTTCAAATCCCCATTCAGCCATGATACTAGCTGGGTGACTCTGGGCCAGTCACTTCTCTCTCAACCTAACCTACTTCACAAAGTTGTTGTGAGGAGAAACTTAAGTATGTAGTACACCACTCTGGGCTCCTTGGAGGAAGAACGGGATATAAATGTAATAAATAAATACATACATACATAAAACAGAAATTATCTGGGCTGACTCCTGTTATGTGATTAAGTGACTTGGAAAACCTGGGTTGAATTAAGAAGGGGTGTGATTCTCGCTGCTGAAATGCAAAGTTTGCTATACTCAGACTGACTTCTGCTATTCTAGAATAAAGCACAGAACAACAAAACAAAAGGTCAGACATTCATATCTTATTTCTCTCTCTCTCTCTCTCTCTCTCTCTCTCTCTCTCTCTCTCTCTCTCTCTCTCTCTCTCTCTCTCTCTTCCAATCTCATCACTTACCACTTTGTTACATTTGTATTGGCAAATATAGAAATGATAGGAAGTGGTTCTTCTTTGCTCAGCCTGCTGCCCTCACTAAGAGTGACAGTGTAGTAGAGTGGTTAGAGTGTAGAACTAGGACTGGGAAGACTCAAGTTCAAATCTCACCCAGTCACAAAACTCACTGGGTGAATCTGGGCCAGCCACTTCTCTCTCAGCCTAACCTACTTCACAGGGTTGTTGAGAGGATAAACATAATCATGCACATTGCTCTGGATTCTTTGGAGGAAGAGGAGGATATAAATGTAAACTAAATTTTAAAATAAAAATAAATTAAGCCTCCAAGCAAGACAAAATCTGGCTGTTCATCTATCCCCTTGAAAAGCTCTTCCATTATTTCATACAGGAAAGAAAATATAATTAAAATCATGCTGAATTTTCAACCTATTAAATATTTATTCCTATTGGCCCTGTCCATGTTTTATTTTTATTTATTTATTTATTATTTATTATTAAAACTTTTATACCGCCCTTCCAAAAGGCTCAGGGTGGTATCCAAGGCAAGTACCCTCATTGCCCCAAAGACTTCTTAGCCTACTGCTAATTAAACCACTATATAATACCACTATTATTTATCTACCACTTTTAAACAAATAAATTCTCAAAGCAGTTTATGTAGAAAGAGTATAATAAAAATAATAAGATGTCTTCCAAAGGCTCACAGTCTAAAAAGAAACACAAGGTGGATACCAGCAACAGAATGCGCTGTGTCACAGTTTTGTCATCTAAATGACTTCACAGGGTTGTTGTAAGCATAAAGTGGAACATGACTGCCACCCTGAACTCTGTAAAGCAGGCCTGCACAACTTCGTCTCTCCTGCAGATGTTGGACTACAACTCCCATCATCCCTGACTATTGACCACTGTGGCAGGGGATGATGGGAGTTGTAATCATAAACAGCTGAAGGGCCAATGTTGTGCATCTCTGCCTTAGAGGCAGGGGTGGATTATGACATGCTGAGGCCCTAAGCTACGTCAAGCTTAAAAGGCCCTGTAGCATCACAAAAGATATTACTATTCTAACAAAAAATGAAAATGAAAACAGAAATAAGAAAACTTTAGTTTTGCTTAGCAACAATGCAACACAAAACTAATAATTTAACAAGAACAGTGATCTTGCAATAAGCCTATTTGCTTCTTTTTAAAAAACAAAACACCTTTATATGAAAATACATTGTGCAGAACTTGAAATTTAGTCTTTTTAAAAAATATAGCTCATAATGTGATCCCCTAAGCTATAGCTAACTTACCCTGTTCCTAAATCCAGCACTAGAGAAAGGGCAATCTAAACATCACTACTACAACAACTACTACTACTACTACTACTAATAATAATAATAATAATAATAATAATAATATTTATATACTACTTTTCAACAAAAGTTCCGAAAGAGATTTACAGAGAGAGAGAGAGAGAGAGAGAGAGATGGATCTCTGTCCCCAAAGGGCTCACAATCTAAAAAGAAACACAAGGGAGACACCAGCAACAGCCACTGGAGGGATGCTGTGCTGGGGATGGATAGGGCCAGTTGCTCTCCCCTTGCTAAATTAAAAGAATGACCACTTTAAAAAGTTGCCTCTCTGCTCAGTTGCAGAGGAACTATGTTACAGTAACTGTGTTATGTATTACTAATGTGTTCCATTAGTCACCTTGACACATTAGTCATAGCCTTGAACCTCTAGTAACAGAAAGAAAACCCCTTACCTCCACCTCTCTATTATCAAGGCCCATTTGCCTGGCAGCAGTTGTTTGATACTGGAAGGTCCTGTTAGACTGCATAGGAGTGGGATTCATTCAGTACCTCCTCTCCTTGCACATTTCTTCATTCATAAATACCCAGACCCATCAGATGCATTAGTAAGAATCATGGTGGGCAAGAGAAGATGTAACTTTACCCAAGTCTCTGATGCTAGTGTCCTGTCATTCCTGCTTTTCCTAAAAAGGGATTTATTATTTATTAGTATAGTAGTAATAGTATTTAAATTTTATATCTTGCCTTTCTTTCTTAAAATTCAAAGCCGTTACACAAGAAAAGAAATAAATTAAAACAATAAACAACTCAGACAAAAACAAGAGCAATCAAATAAGATGAGAAAATGCCTGGCAAAACAAGTAAGTCTTTGATAGCCAAAAAAGCACTTCCAGAGAGGGAGCTAACTGGATCTCTTACAGGAGGGAGTGGCAGGGCAGGAGCAGCCACTGAGAAGGCCCTTCTCCCACATAACCACCAAACAGGCCTCCATTTGAGGCAGCAGCACAAGAGGGCCTTTCTAGATGTTCCCATGGGTTGGGCAGATTCATGTGAGAGAAGAAGTCCTTTCAAGTACCTTGGCCCCAAACCATTTAGAACTCTAAAGGTAATTAATCACCAGCATCTTGAATTGCACTGGAAACAAGCTGGTAACCAGTGAAGCAAAAGTGAGCTTGTGTAATATGTTCTAAGGTTCTGGCAGCAGACAAGACTCTTGTAGCTGCCTTTTGGACCAGCTGCAGTCTCTAAAGGACCTCAAAGGGCAGCCCCATAAACAGTGTGTGGCAATAATCCAGTCAAGATGCAATGAGGACCTAGATCACCACAGTTAGCTCTGACTGAAACAGATATAGATGCAGCTGGCACACTGGCATACCATCGTATGCCAGTGTGCCAGCTGCATCTATCTCTGTTTCAGTCAGAGCTAACTGTGAGTACCCCAAGCCACAGCAGACCCCAGAGCATCCAGGTGTAGTACTGGACCAAGGAGAACTCCCAAGCTGTGAACCTGATCCTTAAAGGGCAATTCAACCCCATCCAAAACCATATATGACAGACACTATAAAAAAACAAGTAAATTAGCACATGTCCTACAGTAAAAATACCACCACCTCCTCACATGGTAGTTTAGTGCAGAAGTATGCACAATGAGGCATAGTATTTATTTTTTATTATTTATTTATTATTATTAGATTGTGACATAGCAAAACACATTTGGTGGAAGTTTTTCTAACATTGCATCGTCTCATTCTTGCAACTGCCCATGGTGGAAAATCTCATCCAGGCTTCCATTGTTCTAGCCAATTGGCAACCATAATATAAATGACACACAATGAGAAAAAGAGACTAAGGGTTGTGAGAGGCAAGGGGTGGATAGACAGACTCCCTTCTCCTTGCAGGAAGGATCACAGGTCCCCACTTATGTATGCACAGAGTGCTTTTCTGGTGAAAGAAGTGCTCCAGAGAAACACTGATGGGCTTATTATCTGGAAGAAAGAGTAACCAGAACAAGGCAGGGCCCAGTGCTGAAGGAAATGGCGTCTGTCTGCTTTTTTTTTACAAAAGTAGAACTAACATGGCTGACTGATTGACAGCTGGTTATGTGGGCAATAGGATTGCTTCCTTGTGTGAAGTTCAAGCCCAGTTTGAACCTCACCCTTGTCCCTTTTCTCCCCACCAACTCCCCTACAATATCCCACAGCCACTCTAGGAGCTGCCTTCCCTCCTAATTACCTTTTTACTAAAGAAAGCATTAAGTTCTGCTGTACAGTTTTTAACCTACATGACCACTTGTTTTTTTGTTTTCAGATGAAACAAAAACTTCACAATCCATTTGAGTACAAAGGCTGTGAAGATATAGAAGAAAAGATTAAGATTTCTCTGGGCATGAGCAAGTGAATTTTTAAACGCCCTGAGGGAAGGGACCTGCCCTTTTTTCTTTTTTGGTATATGTTACTTTGTAAACACTATTAATGTTGATGGTATAACAATAATATTTATTTATTGTAAGAAGACTAATAAGCAGGAAAAGGATCAGCTGAAAGCAACCGAGATATTTCAGTATGCAGAAGCAGAGCACTCTACAGATAAGGGAGAGAAAGAAATAATAGGCTCATTTTTTAAAAAAAGTGAATGTTTTTATTGCTGGGGGGGAAATAATCATTAGATGCTGTTATCTGGTTTCAGAATAAGAACGTAATTGGCTGTAACTTCCATGCAAGCTGGGTTCCATCTCTCTCATTTTAACAACATAAATACTGGAATCTACTCCATGGAACTCGACAGATGAAGGCTTTTTATCTATGCATCTGTAGTTTCCTCTTTGCATTTTGAAAACCCAGTTTTACTCAATGTGGTCCGATAGATTTCTTTTTGAGCTAGAGCTTTACACACATCCGATCTGTGGTTTGGTAAAATAATTTATTACTATTATCGCAACAGAAATAGAAAGAAAGCTCGCCTCTCTATTACATAGAAAATTTGCTCTGGGTCATCCGAACATTCATTGCCATTGTTTATTGTACACGTCGCATAATATGAATTGTATTAATAGGGCACACCCAGCCGGTTGAAGAAAACAGGACGATCAGGAAGTTCTGCTTCGAGTCCTCGCTGTCTAATTCCAAAGCAAACCTTTTCAAAGCGGATCTACCCCTGTACCCAACGGATCTCTGCAGTTCAGGAGCTTCACCCTCCGTGAATCTGACCAGAACAGGAAGAAGAGCGGGGGTGATTAGGAGGGTTACGGGAGGGAAACTAACCAGAAGTTGTCCGGGCTGGATGCCCTTCACTTGCTTTCCTTCTAATGAAGGCTTTCCTGAGAATCGGCACGCAAAAACAACACTGAGCGATCTATGGAACCTAACCTTGACTTCTTACCTCCCAACAGGTCTGGGAAGGAAAGAGGGCACATCCTCCGCCGCTCTCTCTGCTCGGCGTCAGCTGCTGAAAAGGCCGTCCATCTGGGCGCTGATGGACCCCGTTTCTTCAGACTCTTCCAGGTACGATCGCGCGGTGCCGCAGGCAGCGGAAGCCAGTCTCCTGAAAAGAAAACAAACTCCACATGGATTGCCCGATCTCCAGTCGGATAGAAAAAACCGCGAATCAGAGATCAAAAGCGAAAGCCTCTTGTGAGTTTATAGGAAATTCGGCCTTGGAAAGGGGTTGGGGTTTTTTGCTGCTTGCACACGCCCACGCGAGGTTCAACCGGCCGGCGTTACAGTGAAAACTCCGGCTGGCTGCCTTCAAACCCAAAATTAAACCAAACCAAACTACCTCTCCTCTCCACAAGCTTCAGCGCCGATCCAGCCTAAAAGCTGCACTGGGCACTGAAAGTGCTAAGAGCTGATCTTATTTTGTTTCTGGCATCGATGATCCAGAACCGAAGCGTTGAACTGCGACTTGCGCAGCAGCTCCGGCTCCTTGACAGCAGCGCCTCGCGCGCCCCCAATTCAAATAGCCCTCTAACGCGGAAATTGGCCAAGGCCTCGACAGGCACAGCTAGAGAGGGCCCGCTATGTTGTGCCTCCGTTGATTGGCTGGCCTCGCTCTCAGCCCGCCTCCCTCGGAGAGTGCAGGGAGGCCTCCGTAGCTTTCTGCTTCTGCCCCGTCGCAGCCGCGCGTGCCTGTTCCCAATCACATTGGACAGAGAGCAAAATCGTTAAAAGCTTGATTTCAAACAAACAAACAACTGAAAGTGGCTTCCTGGTTGGCTACAATGTCTCGGTCAGATGATTTCTGGCGTGTGCCATGTCAGAGCGACGACAGGGCCGGTGCTAGAGAGGCTGTCCTCCGCCTGTGATGAACGAACGGAGAGGAGGCGGAGAAAGAGAGAAAGGGGACCGCGAAATGGAGGGGGGGGGAGGAGGAGGAGGAGGACAGACGGATTTCCATTAATGGCTTCTTCCCACCCCTTGACACGGCGTGGTATAAACCAACTTGAGGATTTGTGAGGGGGCGGGGGGGGGGAGAGAAGAGGATCGGCTTACTGTATTGTGGACGGAGGGAAACCAACCCTCTGGGCGCAGTGCCAGGCAGCTCAACCTGTCCGCGCAAGAATCGGCGGCGACGCGCCCCCCTCCCCTCTGCCCCGCATGCCTTCGCGCACATCTTTATCTAGGGAGGCAGGAACAGCCAAAGACCTTGCCCACACCATGGCCAGCCATGTCAAATGCACCGTTCGCTTTGCAGGGCCCAGGAAACTTTCGCGCCTCCTCAAGCCCGTTTTTGTGGAGATCATCCGGTTGATTTTGAAGAAGAACCATCGAAGGAGTGGGCGCTTCTCCCATTCTTTGAGGCTGGTTGTGCGAAAAAAGTGCTGCCAGGCGGCTGAGCCTGGCCCCTCCGCCGAAAGCAGGTAAGGAATACCGACTTGTTTAGCGAGTGCGAGTGTCACCGCCATCCCAGAGGCCCAGCCTTTTCTTTGCCGTGCAAAAGCCTTGGGTGCACCACAGTCGGAACCCGTGCTGTATACAGAGCTCTTTCTTAAAGGTATTTTTAAAAGAGTCCAATCATTGTCAGTTCTCACCTGCCAGCCTCCTTTTTCGAAGTGCTGATCGCATCATTCAATTGCCTTCAAGATTATTCTGCCTGGGATTTGGTCTGTTTTCAATGAGTAGCATCTTTAATTTTTTATTTATTTTTTAAATCCTAATGGTAAACAATAACAGACAGGTTATAAGTCACCTGTCCAGCTTTTTCATTAAGGCTAAAATTTCACTGGAATGCCTGCAATTTCACCGTAGTTGTTTTGTGTCGTGGTTTTTAAGACATATCCTGTATAATTGCACTCTATAAATTATTCTTAAATTAAGGTAAATAATTTTGCGATACCAGTCACACACACTCGAACCGAACACTCCTTTAGAGAGATTATTTTTAAACAATGTAAGGAAGAGCCACAAAGTGAGAATGAGGTAGTTATTTGCATTATGTTACTAAAGACAGAGAGAGATTCTACATAGTTGCCAATCATTGGTGTCTAATTAGGCCTCAATCTGGCCTGGTTCATTGTTTTCTCTTCCTAAATAGGTAGGTCTTTACTTTTGCAAGCAATTTGACTGGTTTTATCATTTTGATTTGTTATAGAATACCACAAAATATAGCTTCTTGTGAGAATCAGCCATTAGCTGTCTAGAGAGTTTATTGTCCCAAGCCTTCCAAATAGGCTTGTTTTCTGTAGTTATTCTGGGCAACATTCACCCAAAAAGGAACCACTATAAAATGCTAATATCTGTACTGAGGAGACAAAATGGAGTGAGTCATTGAGCAAAACTGAAACTCCCTTTTGATCAACTGCCATTGAGCAAAACTGAAAAGCTAAGGTGGGGGGTGGTCGTCCTGTCTGAAACATAACTTATAAATGAACTATTTTTATATATACTAGAAACAGACCTCGAAGATCCAACTCTTTCCCCCACCTTTGTCCTTTTGTGTACAGTCCCCCCCCTATTATTATTATTATTAGGCCGACTTGGCTACACTTAGGATAGGAAAAGTATCACATGTATTCATTGTGTATGTATAATGAATATTATTTCATTTCTTTTGCTATGTAAGCTTCTTTGTGACCTCCTTTGTATAAATATAAGAAGAACCGTGCATTGGTACTTATCAAGCATTCAATGATAATAAATGTTTGCTTTCAGTTTACAAGGTTAATTATTGTACAAAGTCCACAGTACCCAGTCTGGTCCCCGAATGTAATTTTAGGAAGGGTTTTGGCTAAAGATGAGATCTTATTTCTGTCCAAGGACACTTGGGCACTATCTAGTATAAATAATTGCCTAGGACGGAAGACTTTAGCCTACCTTCACATGTGCAGGTTCCTACCTACCATGGCCTCGTGTAAAACATAACGCCATGCAAGTGACTTTTGGTTTAGTTTTATTGGGAAGACCATCTCAGAAGTATGGTACTCCAGGCTCAGAAATGTAAAGATGGAAATTCCAGCGTACAAGGGACAGACAGTGTCTCCACTATAACTGACAAGCGTGGATCACTTACCCTAAGAGCAAAACAAAGGTTTGAGATGAAACCACCATAGAATTATGTAAAGTGATCCCCCCTTACTAATTAGTAAACTCAAAGGAAGCACCATATGAAGTGTTTTATTTGAGGTGTAGTTTTGTGGGTGTTTTGTTTTTGTTTTTTTCATTTTGTCTTTGTAGTAACACAATGAGTCCCCTACCCACATCTTTAAAAGAAGCACAAAATCATTCTCATGCTTTATATGAAAACAGTTATAATTGTTTACTTATACCTTATCCAAACATACTGAAAATACTAAAATGGGCCCAAGCCTGTTAAATAGCCTCGTTTTCGGTAGTTAGCCAGAACAAGATCCAGCCAAAATGAAGCACTTTAAAATACTATTTATTTCAACGGAAAAGATTTAATTTAATTTTATACTTTGCCATTAAAATAAAAAAGGCTAGATCCTGCCCTTTTAAGAAAAAGAGATCACTATCAGGAAGAACCGAAAGTATGACAATCTGCTAAATAAAGACAGGAGTACCTGATAAAATAACCTGTATCATTAATATAATTATATAATAAAGAGCAAATGGGTAGGTCAAAATCCACAGTGTTCACTGTGTGGTGCAGTTATTTATATTATATGGAAATGTTAATTTTATTGTTGATGGGATATTCCATAATACATGTATGAGTGTTTAAGGTGACATTTTATTGTCTCGATTGAAACAGACAATTTGTAACATTCCGCCATATCTTGTGACGGCTGTTTTACAACTCGGATTCATGGTTAACCTTATTGCCACTAATAATTTTATTTTTTTATAAATATATACACACACACACACACACACACACACATTCGATTTCTATACTGCCCTTCCAAAAATGGCTCAGGGTGGCTTACAGAGAGGAAGAACAAATCATCCTACAAATTATTTAACATTTAAGCTAGTCCAATATCGCCAGACTTGAAATCAATGGATTTAGGTCTGTACTGAGTCAGGTTGCTTATTATTGTTGCACTGGGCCCATTTTGTTCATCCTTCGAGACTGTGGGGCGTAATAATTCGATTCATTTTCACTGGGGAGTCAGCCAGTCCCCCTTGTAGTCAACGGGGCTCATCGGAATTGCCGTCGTATTGGTGCGCATCAGTGCGCAGCCGGCCAAGCCTTCTCCCAGAAAGTTCGGGGTCCAAAGTCTTTCAAGCCCCTTCTGCCTTTCAAAAGAGAGATGGGTCTGCGCTGGTGGGGAGGGGGTTTTCCCCCATTGAAAGGAGTGGGGAGGGGGCTCAGCGTCATAATCTGGAACTCACACAGCGATAAGCATTCTGGGGAGTGGGGCAGAGCATTTGGGAGGGAGGGAGGGAATCGAGGAAGAAGGACCCCAGCCTAGCGAGATCCATCCACAGGTTCTGTCGGATAAAGGCCTTTAGGCAATTCCAGTAAGTTACTTAGACCCCACTGAACAAAGTGGAGAGTTATTTTCTGAGGAAACAGGCGTAGGTTAGAAGTGGGTGTGTGTACATACACTCGTGGAGATTCTCCCCAGCTTAACTGCTATGTAAAGACAAGGGGGGGGGAGCAAGTGGGCTCCAGGGGGGACAAGGGCAGGAAGCACCGCCCCCTCAGAAAAGTAGTCTCCCCCCCCGTCAGCTGTTCTCCCCCATTTCTGTTTCAGGAATCTAACATGTGGAGCACAGCTCGCCCACTCAGAAATTAGCTTTATCCCTTCAGTGCCACCCCCTTCACAATTTTATTTTCTGGTGCTGCCTTTGCGGGGGCAAGAGGTGGAAGGCTGTTAGGTTTTGTGCCTGGAACGATTCTGTATAGACATTATTCCTGAAGTCTGCCCGCCCCCGCCCCCATCCTATTCTACCCATAAGCGGAACCAAAAAGTAACGCTTGATAAAGGGGAAAAGCAATTCGTCTCTATGTACTGCTCGCCTGATCTCCCCCCACACTTTTTTTTTAATGGCTCATTATTTTTCTACAAGCCAACAAACACTGGGGTGGTATTCAAGTTCCACTGAAAGCTGGAATTTGAATGCTAGTCTCTAAAGTATGAAATCGATTGTAACACAAACTGTAGCTGAATCAAGCAAGGGTATTCACAATTAAAAGGGAAGTTATGCAATCAATCCTATCTTCGAGAAACAACAAAATGTCCTCCTTGAATTGAGATCAGTGAACAGAGGGCACAGTTTTTTCGTTGGTGGTTTCTCCCCCGCCCCCTCTTAACTGAAAATAGGCCTTGCCAAGTGTAGTCAGGGAAGGGTGGAATCTATCTCTGGCAAACCACGGTGCAAAAGGGAAGGAAGGGGAACATCTCTTAAATAAGTGGTGAGTGGATTCCCCTCCGTAGAATGTACTAACTCAGGAGATCGCAAACTGGGGTCACCAGATGTTGTTGAACTACAACTCACATCACCCCTAGCCACAATGGCAAATAATTGTGGCTGGGGATGATGGGAGTTGTAGTCCAACAAGATCTGGGGACTCCAGTTTGCGATCCCCTGCATATTAACTGGTACAGTTCTTAAGCATGTTTACTCCATCTCTTTGAGTTCTATGGGACATATATTGTTTCTGTCTACTGGGAGTAAGCCCTACTGAACACACTGAGACTTGTTTCCGAGTAAACAGGCAGAGTGGATTGAACTGCAATATGCCGTCCTTTGGTATCCCACCCTGTCTATAAAGCCGGGGTTGCAAGATTTCTGGACTGAGTTTCTGGAGAAACCAGTGCAATTACCAGAGCACCTGACCCTGCGAGTCCAAACACATAGGAAATTTGAAAACTTGCTGACTGTACTGGCAAGTGAATGGAAGAGGAGGAAGGTGTCGGTTATTCCAGCATCTGCCATCTATGACATGAGAGCATAAGAACCTAGGAAAGCCCTGCTGGATCAGGCCCAAGGCCTATCTTATGGGGTTTTTTAGATTGTGAGCTCTTTGGGGACAGGGATCCATCTGATTTATTTATTATTTCTCTGTGCAAACCTCCCTGAGCCATTTTTGGAAGGGCGGTATAGAAATTGAATAAATAATAATAAAATAATGTCTAGTGCAGCATCCTGCTTCACACAGGGGCCTCTGGGAAGTCCACAGGCAAGGGCTGAGGGCCTGCCCTCTCTTCGGCAACTGGGGTTTAAAGACATCTTGCCTCTAGGCTGGAGGTGTCCTATAGCCCTCAGACTAGTAGCCATTGATAGACCTGCCCATGAATGTATCTAAACCCCTCTTAAAGCCATCCAGGTGGTTGGCTGTCACCACATCTTGTGGCAGAGAATTCCATAGATTGAATATGCATTGTGTGAAAAAACACTTCCTTTTGTCAGTCCTAAATTTCTTGGCAATCAGTTTCATGGGGTGACCCCTGGTTCTCATGTTATGTAAGAGGGAGAAACATTTCTCTCTGTGAACTTTCTCCACATGAAGTGCATGATTTTATATATCATGTCTCTCCTCAGTAGTTGTTCTTTTTCTAAATTAAAAAGCCTTGACTGTAAGGAAGGTGCTCTAGGCCCCGATCATCTTGGTTGCCCTCCTCAGCTCCTTCTCCAGTTCTACAATGTCCCATTTCCTCTAGAGTAGTTCGAATCCCCACTGGTATGTTTCCCAGAGAAACACCTATATTGGGCAGCAGCTTATAGGAAGATGCTGAAAGGCATCACCTCATACTGCGGGGGAGGAGGGAATGGTATTCTACCAAAGACAATCAGGGGAGTCTGTGGGCACCAGGAGTCGAAATCAACATGATGGCACACTTTACCTTAGTTGTGTTAAGGTAAATGGAAGGGCCCCTGAGGAGTTCATGGGTTATAGAAATGTAGAGGTCCGGATCCAGAAAACCATGTGCTCTCAGGGATGTCTTGCTGCGTCATAAGGCTTCAGTCAGGAGGGAGGGAGGGAGCTTTACTTCGCCACCCCACATCAAGGCTCCCTTTTAATTTTTTAAAAAAATCAACAACATTTGGCCATCTGCCTGCCACTCAGACATTGTACCTCCCCCGCCTCATTATAAAGCAGGTTGGCCATGATCCATCAGAGATCTGAATGCTTAAAGCGCATTTATTCCAATAGGATTTAAATGGCGGTCATCAGAAAGTTAATTCCATTGTAACCCGTTGGAACATATCCGTATCTAATGGGGCACTTCGTCTTAGTAGGGGACAGAGCAATCATACGCATTTTAATTCGGAATAAGTTCCACCGTGTCCATTTGGGCTCACTCCCGGATAAGTGAGCGTAGATTGCAGCCCGACAGTACCATAATTAGTCACTATATTGACCTACAGCAGGGATATATATTCATGATTATTACACAGAAAGGTTTTAAAGGAACCGCATTTTTTTTTTAAAAAAAAAAATCTCATTTCCCAAACAGCCACGATGGTGAGTTTCCACGCTGGTGAGTAGCACGCTGGTGAGTTTCTTCTTTTCACAAGGCTAATTACTGTTCCTCTGCTTTCCTTTCACCACCCCAAGGAGACCCTTGAATTCCATATAATTAGTAGGACTAGTTTCGGCATAGGATACTGCTGTTGAGTAGCCTAACTCTCATTAGGATGGAGGTTCCCAACCCAACCTCGGATCCCCACATGTTGTTGAATTACAACTTCTGTCATCCTCGGGCTTTGGCCATTGTGGCTCGGGATGATGGGAGTTGTATTCCCATAACAGCTTCGGGGAGGGGGGACCCAAAGGGTGGAAACTCCTGAACTTGGTTGGGTCAGAGACTCCTGTTTGGCTTGCCTTGGGCTCTGGTTGTCACCTTGACACCCCGTTCCTAAGGCCTCGCTTGAAAGTCTTCCTTATTTCTGTGAGGCTGGCTTTTAAGTGATGGGTTTCTGACCAGGGCGTTATCTTTCTGTTGGTGTCACGAGGTGTTATTCGTGCTCCCCGCTATCCCGTGTTTCTTTACTCGGGTGAGACCCACTGGCTTCAATAGGACTTCGCACTATTTGCAAGTGTACTATCTAGTCTAAAGCTGACTCCTGCCCCCGGCGTAGCTTGGCCTACCACTGGCAGTGTGTCGCTGCAAATTCAGAAGTGCAGGCGCTCTCCATGATAGCAAGGCCCCACTCCACTACACCTCTGCGTACCAGCCACTCGACCGGCACTAAATTGCGTTTGTGGGTCAAGAAAGCCTGGCTACAGTCCAGCCAAACAGAGACATTTCGAAGTTCCATTTTCTTTCCAGGGGGGAGAAACAAAAACACATCCTTCCTTAGCTCTCATATGGAAATCCAGGGGCTTCCATTATTTACTTTCCTGTGGGTGTGTTTCTTAATGTCATGTCGTCGTCACGTCACGTTCTCAATGACACTAAGGCGATAAACCAGAGGCACGATCTGCATTGCTTCCCTTGCCTCTAATATTTAAACTTGGCTTGGCTTGAAAGAGGCCTAGTGGCTCAATGCACTGGGGTGGGAGGCGGGGGAGAGAGATCCGGAAGCACACACGGAGATCGAGTAACATTATTCGGGCAACCCCTACTTTTTTAACGTATGGAATTCACTGCCACAAGATGTGAGGGTGGCAATGGATCAGGTGACTTTAAAAGAGAATTAAGTGCAAGGATGAAGGAGAGGGCTATATCGACATCTATCAGTCATGAGGGCTAAACTAAGCCTCCATGTTCAGGGGCAGTGTGCCACTGAATACCAATTAGTGGGGCAAACAGTAGGGGGTGGCTGTTGGTTTCAGTGCCTCGCTTGTGGCTTTCCTGCTGGCCACTATTGGAACCTGTTCTTAGACTAGATAAACGCTTGGTCTGATACTGCAGGGCTCTTTTTATGAAGATGTTTTTCATAATGAGCCTGATCTTCTTCCAAGGGACTATTCCTCAGCCGCGCGCGCACACACACACACACACACACACACACACACACCCCTCTTGTCAGGTTTGACTGTCAACCTGACAAGTCATTCTAAAACTCTGTCATTGCCTGTCATTCTAAAATTCTGTGATCAGAGATCACATCCACTAGTTTTTGGAAGTTTAGAGTTCCTACTTGAGGTCTTCACCCAGCACTGAGGCCTCGAAAAAAGACGCCCTTTCCTCACGCTTTAGCCTCCGGGATGGAGAATGCAGCCGGTTGGCCCATAGGGAACCTGTGTGTGGCCTGTTAGCGGCTGCTCTATAAGGGCAAGAGGGGTGGCGCGCGCCCCCGCCCCCAGTACACACACACACACCCCGTTGATCTCTTTCTCAGCTGGCTGCCTCTCTTCTTGTTTTCCTCCTCACCACCCTTGCCCCATGTCGGCACCGCCCATCAGATTCGACTCAGTCTCTTGAGTTCCAAGTCTGCAGGCTGAAGTGGGTGGGGAAAGGAGGCAGCGGCAGCCTTTCTTTCTCTGTGAGAGACGAATCAGTCTTTGGTTCAAATGCTTAAAATGTGGGTTTCATGCTGGTACTTTTGAACGCTAGAAGGGTGAAATGGAGGTTGGAGAGGAAGGGGGAGACGTTTACAGTCATTTATTTCCCTTACCTTGCAGGACCTCCATCTCGGCTTCCCCCGCTCCTTTTCTCTCAGACTGAGTACATTCACTGGGATTAGTTTCAAATGCTTCAAATTAGTTAATTTTTACAACAATGACCTTATCCCATCAGCCACTTGCAATTTTACTGACCAGCAAAAAACTCTTTTCTCTACAACTCTGAGAACCCCACGCCACCACACAAAGAGGAGACTTGGAAGCAGGGAAATATCTCCGAGCTGCTTTGGAAAAGGGGGATGTGAGAGCTGGCAAATTGAGAAGAGGCTGGTGGGAGCTCCTGTCCCTTAAAGCCAAGACAATTTAAAACGAGAGAAAGAGGGGAACCGTAAGTGATTGGAAAAAGGAAAGGCAAAGCGGCAAGCAAGGGCTTGTCAAGAAGG
This sequence comes from Hemicordylus capensis, assembly GCF_027244095.1. NCBI lineage: Eukaryota > Metazoa > Chordata > Lepidosauria > Squamata > Cordylidae > Hemicordylus > Hemicordylus capensis. Next base: position 122,837,922 of record NC_069658.1, on the reverse strand, counting down.
ACTTGGGGAAAACTTCTGCCCTCTCCCTCCTCCTATATACAAACTTTCCTCAAACGAGTTATATAAGAGGATCGGATACATGAGTGGGAGCTCCCCTGTTTTGTTGTTACTATTAATTTTGTATTTTTAATCTCACTTTCCTACCTCTTCTGTTCCTTTTCTTATGTTTTCCTCCAATTGCTTGCTGGACTTTTTCTTTTTAAAAAAGAATAATGTTTAGCCAAAATATGGTGTTTGTTTGCAGTCCTGTCTTCTCTCACATTGACTAGGAGAGGACCAGCTATGTACTAACAATGTACATTAAAAAAAAAAAAACAGTTTTAAACTCTGGCTTTTATATGGCATTTTTTAAATTAAAAAAACCAACCACCAAAAAACACCCGCTCTTTTGCTTTTCACATTTCCATTTTGGAAAGAGTGTATAGCCACCTGTCTCTCTGGTTTTAAATGCCATGCTTCGAGGGTTATTCAAAGAGGAGGAAACTAGTAGCCTTTTACAATATTAAAAAAAAATTGCTGAAGAAAATGGTGTAGGGGAAGGAATATGCTCCAAAAATATAAAATCGCCTTGTGCTGTACTGAATTAATTATGCTGTATTTTTCTGATCATCCTAGTGATGTAGGCTTCTCTGTAATGCACAGCTAATGTTGCTTCCCTGCCTGCCCCCATAACATTTGTGCCATCAGCAGGGAGTTGACAGATTAAGCCTGCCTATCTCCATTCTGGAGGAGACGTCATCTCTGCCTGTTATGTAGCAATTAAAGACAGAAGGGGATGGGGCTACTCGGGGAGGAGTGCCTGCATGCTTGCATGCAAAAGGCTGCAAGTTCCCTCCCTGGCGACATCTCCAAGGTAGGGCTGAGAGACACTGGCTCTGCCCATTACCTGCCCTGCCAAGAGCCCACACCCTCCCAGTCCCAGGAGCCATCAGCTGCCAGGGTGCAGACAAAGGGGAAACTTGAGGAGCAACTCCTCAGTTACATCTGGGAGGGGGAGAAACTTGTGGGGGTAGAAAAGCAATTTGGGAAAAATACTTGGGAGGGGGGTCTGCACGCCTGTGTAAACCGCAGGCGACCGATCGTCCCTCGCCTGTTCTCAAAGGAGGAGCGCCCATCCTGTTCTGGGGAGCTGTGATCTTGTAGAAGGAAGACGAATTGGCGACAGACAGACGCGTTTTAAAGTGCTAAGGGGACTGCACACACACGCCCCCAACCCCCCAGGATCCAAACGCCTTCTGCCCAAGGGTGAGAGCAGATCTTACGCATGCCATCGAATAGGCCTATTTTAGATGACCCACCTGAGCATCTCCTGCTAAGCCCATAGACGTGCGACTTCCGCTGAAGTCAGTTCCAAGACTTCAACCGCTTTATTTCTGTCCAGGGCTGTTTAGGTCGCCGCCTGAGTTAAGCCCCCTGGGCTTCGATAGAGCTGGCCGCCGGTGTATCTGCGATAGCCAGGCGCGGCACGAGGCGAGGGGGGCGGAGCGATTAGGGGCAGAGAAGGGGTGATCTGCCTCTATGGGTGGGCTGCATGTTAGATTTCTGGAACGGAAAGGGGGCGGCAATTGGGGGTACAACCTACCTCAGAGGAGGCGGTGGTCATTGTCCCCACCTCGTTCCCTTTCCGGAGCCACCCTTGGCGGTCGCCTCTCGAGGAAAAGAGACAATGACAAAGCGGAGCGGGGACAGAGAACAAATTTTTTATTATTATTTATAAACCCCTGATATAGAAGATCTCCAGGCAGCTTGCATACAATTCTGTGTTTTAAGCTATATAATTAATTGGGTTCTTCCTCAAGGCTCGCTTTGGCCTGGAAATTTTTTAAAAATTGTTTATTCCACCGCTTTTCTTCCTCACTAATTCCACCGCTTTTCTTCCTCACTTTTCTTCCTCACAAATGAGTCCTCATTTGATATCAAAAGACTTTCCACAGTGAGATGCAACTCTGCTTAGAATATCCCTTGAGGTGGGGGGGAGCTGTATTTTAGCACGGTTTCAGTGCCACACCTTCTGTAAAATATCTTCTTTATTAGTTTGTGTTTTGTGTCTAGTGTATCAACTATTACTTCAAAATCAGATTCGCACTCCACCTGTGCTTGAAGCCGTGCATACTCCAGAATGCCGCCGCCCCGAAATTGTATTCAATTCAGGGCGGATTAAGGCATGCTGAGGCCCCAAACTATGTGAAACTTCAGGCCCCATAGCAATTTTTTAAAGGATAATAAAAATAGAGACAATATATTATGATTTCTTACTTTTAAAATGTTCAAAGTACAAAAATTAACTGAGAGCGGTTAATTAGTAATTAAACATTTAATTACTTTAATGAACCGAGAGCAGCTACACAGTTTAGCATTGCTAAACTGAAAAAGCAATTGGGGGGGGGGTCCCTGGGAAATGGGATAAGGTGTCGCCCATGCAGTTCTATGTCCTCATGAGTCACCTGACACATCCAGTTCCGTTAAGTCCCATTAATTTCAAGCGGAGGGACTTTCATGGAACACGCTGTTGATTAAGCGAGTCCAATAACGGTGGGGTGGGGGGGAGCGGACTCGATAGAAGACGCACGCTTTCGGCGTGAAATGAGCGAGTCCAAATGGGCCGCTAAACTCTCTGCCTTTTGCAAGCGAAGAGGGAGAGGGGTCCTGCTTGCCTTTTTCCTTGACACGCTGCCTGCAGGGAGTTATCTTTGTGGGGAAGCACTGACCGTAAAGCCCCCTGACCTGGAGCCCAGTACAGACGTGGTAGTTCAGCACATCTTCAGTCGCCCACATGCGGATTGTCGCATGTCCCAAACCCAGGACCGGCTCCAGCCCCTGTTTCTGCAGGCCGCCGCCAACAGCTTCTTCCCCAAAGGCTGGGCAGGCTGAACAGGTACTCTTAATGGCCGTGGGGAAGCTGGCTAGTACATCCAAATGCCAGGCGGGGCTCTATATTTGCGTTCAGTTTTAGGCCCATTATCTTCTAGAGATGCATAGTTGCAGGCAATTGAAAGCAGCATCTGGCCCAAGATCACTCAGTTCATTGAGTGAGGATATTCCCTCTGCATGTGTCATTCCAACCAGCACACAACTCTGACTTATCCATCACAGTGCCACTTAATGCACCTTCATAACCCTTCAGTAAACATTTTTTACAAATAAGATTGCAGACATCCCTGTATTGATGTATCAGATCACTATTGTCACAGGGGAAACTGCCAGCTAGGGATTGATTCCTTTATTTCCTTTCCATAAAAGAAAGGAAATAGAGATCCTTAACTTGTGTGGCAATATCCTTCTGCAAGTTATGGTAACTGGGGTGGGGTGGGGCTCTCAAACTTGGGTTCCCAGATGTTACTGGGAGACAACTCCCATTTCTCCCAGCTGCAATGGCCTTTTGCCATTTCATACCTGCTAACATGTCCCTATGTTCCCACTCACCTGAAGAAAACATAGGGACATGCTGGCAAGTATGCCACTTATACCCTCTGCTGTTTTTAATCTTTGTATCAGGTTTCCTTAGCACATTTTCATCATTCCCAAACAACATAAATCCTAAGGGTGATTGTCAGGATTGTTTCTCATCTCTGCATACACACAATGCACATTGAGTGCCATGATCACTGTTAGATTTTGCCCATTTGTCCACCAACCACCATAGCTGTGCCTTTAGCAGCAGCTTGCCATGCAGACCCTAGCAGTTGGTGGTGATGGATAGCTTCATTAAGTGCAAAGTTTCCCCACTTGATTTCCACACAACAAGCTAAGAGGATAAGAGAAGGCCAGGCTAGCTTCCTTGCTTACCTTTTGTGCACTGGTGGTCCTCTTTTCTTCTAGCAGGGCTCCTCTGGTTTTCACAGCTGTGTGATAAGCTGAAATTCAGCAGGTGTGGGGGATACTTAATTTCTCCCTTCATCACTGTGTCTTCATCCATGCTGGGACAAGTTTCACTTGCTGAATGTCTGATTGACATGCAGCTGCTACAGGATGGGGAGACAACCTTTGCCCGACCTGGGGCTGCAGCTTGCTGGGTATCTAGGGCAAATCACACTCCCCAGACTACATACACAACATCACACAATTGTGATTTGCTTGATTAGAGCAAATCCAGCTGGACATAATTCCATAGGAGGTGACCTTCAGCCCAATCTTATGCAGCAGTTGGTCACTCTGTGTTCCAGGGGTATAGCAAGGTTGGAGTGGGCCCAGAGACAAGGTTTTAAAATGCCCCCCCTCACTGAAGCTCAGCTCATGAAGTAAAGAAATCTTAAATGAGGCTGAATAGTGATAACAAAAAGCATATATATATATATATATATAGCCCCACTTTTGATTAATTTTCCGGGTCGTGGAGAGGATTTTTATTTAAACTATTTGCTCACTAATCCTAATCCGGATGTTATTCATATCGTGGCCAAATATTGTTATATAATATGCCAAATGCGTATAAATGTTGTCTGATTTTATATTATCATATTATTATTATTATCATCATTATTATTTTAATATTGTTGTATTGCTGGTCTACGACCGAAATAAAGTTTTACTTACTTACTATATATATAACCTATGTGCCACAACAGAGCATCCTAAATTATTTTTTAAAAGGTTTTGTAAATTGTGAATGATGCAAGTCATTTAATGGTACTATAATAAGAATTTTTGCTTTTATTAGTAATAGAAATAGAACAGGTTACATCTCTGAGATTGACATAGTCATACATGAATAAGAGCAATGACTTCTCCACATCTCAGAAAATGAGAATAAAAAAAGACACAATAATATTTAAATATACTTAAATGAGTAAAGGTAATCTGTAAGAAAAAAGTAGATCTAAAAAAAAGTATATCTAATCCTCAGAGAAAAAATAAAATTAAAATCTCTCACAGAACACTCTCCTTGGACTTAATCAAATGATTCAGAACAAGATTAATCAAAGGAGAGGACAATGAAAATGAAAAAAACACTAGTTCTGCCATAACAAAAAAAGTGTATGTGTTGTAAACACAAAACAACATATCCACCAATATTCTATAATCAAAATTCCATCTTGTCCCATACAGATATACAAAACGCCATAATAAAGTAAATGACAGAAATCAGTTAAACCTTCAATAGTCCTCCTCTTCATTTAACAAACAAACAAACAAACAAAAATGGAGAGATAAGTGGAAAGATATTCTTTCATGAAGAGGTAGACCAAGTCATTTAATGGTACTAGAGAAAGACATGCTGTTCTGGTAGCTCCAGGTCTTAACACCCACATCAATTTTGGAGGATGAATACAACTGAAGGAAGCCTGGGCGGGTGTAGCTGGGGGAGTCAGTCATGTGACTTGCCGGGGGGGGCAAGGCAGTGGGCCCCCAGATAACTGTCTCCCCTTGCTCTATTATAGTTACGCCTCTGCTGTGTTCAAGGGAGCTTACTCTCAAGTATGTGGGCACAGAGCTTGAACTTATGCAGCATTAGAAATTGAACATATGAACAGCCTTCACTGAAGACCATTGTACTTGAGGTGATGTGAGGTTGTAGGCAAGCCCTGGCATGGTTTATGTATGCATGTATACTTTTTGATTTCTCCTCTGATTATACTACATTAGAAGACAAGGGACTGATTGTGCAAACGGACTCCATTTGAGAACATTGGGTAGCATCACACTAAGCTAGTCACAGCTAATTCCCATTAACATTAATAGGACTTAAGTTAGTCACCATAGGTGTAAGTATATTTGAACAAATAATATCTTCTGGATCAAATGTTCCCAGGCCCATGGGCAGGGGTGGGGGGCCATGTTGTTGGCTTGGAAACAGCCAGTCCCTGACTCATTAGCAAGCTGCTGGCTTGCTAATGTGATAAATGTGGGATATTATTTCCATAGGAGCGAAGGATAAGGCATGCCAGAATATTTTGTCTTTCTGCATGTCCATATCATTTATCTGCAGCAAAGATGTGGGGAGGCTGGAGGGCGGGGGCATCTTCATTTCTTGTCCCAGGGCCTACATCAGCCTTGTTACGCCTCTGTTAGTCATGGTGAGCTTGTCTCATTGTTTTCAGTGCTGCTTAGTCATGACTAGCTTTTCGTCTGAGTGTTACCCATTATACCTGAGCTGTTAAATCCATGATGGCCTGCTCACACTTGCAGATTATCATTTGATATCCCAGTCATCCACTGTTGACCATGTGTGCATAAAACAACCTTTGATTAGCAGATTAACGTGTTAGCTGATTCCACATTACACTTGAAGGAGGATATCCAGAAGATGAGCCAATTGGGCATGGCAATTCGTGATGGCCCATTCATCCACACTTGTACATGCCTGCCATCATCTGATGTTCATAATGATCAAACAACAATGTGTGTGTGAACCAGCCTGCACATTGCAGTCTACTAGGAAAAAAGTTCAGTTCAACTCAGTGGGACTTTAGTAAAGGTAAAGTGTGCCATCAGTCGATTTCGACTCCTGGCACCCACAGAGCCCTGTGGTTTCCTTTGGTAGTATACAGGAGGGGTTTACCATTGCCTCCTACGGTGCAGTATGAGATGATGCTTTTCAGCATCTTCCTATATTGCTGCTGCCCGATATAGTACCACTGGGACCGGCAACTAGGTGACTTTGCCACTTAAGGTGACCTCGGTAGGACTTACTTCTAAGTAAACAAGCACAGAATCAGTCCGCAAAGCTAAAATAGTATTCACCACCTGGCAACATCCTCACAATCACTTACAGTGTGATTCTGTGCATATTTACTTGGAGTACATAAGAAAAGCCCTGCTAGATCAGGCCCAAGGCCTATCTAGTCCAGCATCCTGTTTCACACAGTGGCTCACAAGATGCATCTGGGAAGACCACAGAAGAGAACTGAATTCAGTGGGATTTATTCCTGTGTGAATGTAAGATTGTTGCCTTAAAATAGAGGATTAAGTCATAGGCAGACACTGATAGTGTCTAAACATTCAGACTCGGAGTACAATAGCACTAATCTTTTCTGTAAATTATCTCTTATACTCAGTCTGTAAACTAGGGAGATCCCTTTGTGCCTTTACACAAATGGGGAGATTCAGTATGGCAGGACAGCTGTAGATAGTAGGGGTGTGCACAGAACCGGCTGGTCCACTTTGGTTCGGTTTGAGTCTGAACTGGACCCAAACCAGACTGGGCGAGTTTGGTCCAGCACCCCCTCAGGGTGGCCACACAGGGTGGCCACTAACCCAGGCCATGCAGAAGCCAATTGTGCAGGCGCAGCAGCCTCCAAAATGGCCATCCTGCCTGAGGGGGAAGGCCCAAACAGGCCAAAGAGCCACTGGTATAGGCATGAAGGGAGGTGGGGGGGGAGGGGGAACCTCCTCGGACCACCTGCCTCCTCCAACAATATTCCCCCAAGGAGGTAAGTTCATTTTAAAAAAAAATTTAAAATGTTCACGAACACCCACACACACACACAGAGAGACACCGGAATGGGGGGGGGGGGTTCGAGGAGGTGTAAGACCGAACTGGCCTGTTCTGGTTCAGGTCTGGTGCAGACTCGAACTGAACTGGACCAGCAGGTTCCATGCACACCCCAAGTAAGAACGGCTCCTCTTTGCTCTTCTTCCAGCCTGGCTCTGGCAGGAAGGAACTCCTACCCTTTCCCCCCACACAATGTTTTGGAGGAGCCTTCTGCACCTCCAGCATCGGCGTCGCTTTTCTTCACCTTCACTCAAACTTTCCCATCTCTCTCTGTCGCCTTCCCTCCCGCCTCAGCTCCTGTTCGCTGTGTCTAGGAAGGGCATATTCTGCTGCTGCTGCTTCAGGAGGGATCATAGCGATTGCTCTTAATCCGAAGAGTGCTTTGCAAGATCTCGTTCCTTGGCTATTAGCAACACTCCTGTCTTTAACTAGAAAATCCAGCCCCTCGTGTGTAAACAAACAAATACAGCGCTGGCCCTGGGCACGTTCTTGCAGGTTGGTGTGAAACCCACCTTAGCACTCCCTCAGTATGTTGCATTCACATAAACAAAGGCAAACTTCACCAAGAAGTCCTGGCAGGACTTATTTAAGTGTGAGTCACTGTCTCCTTTGACACTTTCAGAAGCACCCAGGTGATCAAAAAGGAGTAGGAATACCTGCTGCTCTTTAAAGTGGAAGAGACCCTTTACCCTGTCGATGGATTCCTGAATCCAGTTTTACCTCTCCACTAATTGTGAACTGAAGCAGTTGAAGGGAACCAAGCTCTGAGTCTTCTGTTCATAATAAGGTGTTGGTGTAAATGTAGCCTTCACAGTGGTCAAGACTCCACAGATTTCTTTCTGTAGTTATACAAAGCTTCATAAGTTATTATCATTAATACTGTGGCTTTTAGGTTCTGTGCACACTTCCTTGGGAGTAGCTCTGTTTGAACTTCGTGGGAAATGCTTCTGAGCAAATATGAATAGGATTTTTCTGTGCAGGCATGTTTTATTATCTATAGTGGCGCATAATAATGCACATGTGTGCATACTGCCTTGATGCTGCCACCCAGAACAAAACCCATTCCGCTCAGTTTTTTAAAAATGAGGGGGGGGCGATTTACAGGTTGCAGGGGGGCACCAGAACCCCTAGCACCGGCCCTGCACGGCACCTCAAAGATCAGGGGAAGCTGCATTATCCCTCTACTCTTACTTTAGGAGTAACGCCATTGAATTTAATTAGACTTATTTCTGAGGAAATGTCTGTAGGATTACGCTGCCAGGACTTTTGCAAGATTTCTCATCCTAGGTGGCCGGGTCTAGACTTGGGGATTTATTTATTTTAAATCAAGTGAGGCTTTTCCTCTCACGGCGATGCCGTGGGTGCAAAAGGCAGTACCTAGCAGAATCCCTTCTCCCTTCCATGCGCCTCCTCCAGATTTAGAAGCTTTCTCAGACTTTGTTACACACACCACCACCACCTCTTGCCACCTCTCGTTCTGGTAAACCAGGAGCTCTGTATACTAACCAATAGGTAGGGGAATAATTTGTGTCTCAAAAGATACTTGTTTCAAAGCACAACGTGATTTGACAGCAACTAGATGAAGATCACCGTGCTACTTTTCTACCCTTTGAAATCCATGGTACAATACGAATACGACAAATATTTATATACCGCTGTTCAACAAAAGTTCCGGAAGCGATACAAATAAATATAATAGGGGCTGACCTGAATAAACGCTTTTTCATATCAAATTATTCCTTCCACACAGAAAAGTAGATATCGAGGAGAAGAGTGCTAGGCCAGCCTTCTCAATTAAATGCTCGCTTGCTTTGTGCAGGGAGCTGCTTTGTTTTGGAAGAGTATTCCATCCTTCGGGTAAGCCCCACCTGAAGCCGTGCAGCCAGACACGGGCTTACCATGATCCGTGAGAATCCGATTGAGGTGAGGCAGTAGAGAGAATTCGCCAAGAGTAAGAGCTGCTCAGCAATGAAACAGTCCGCACTCCGCACTGCAGTCGCTCAAGGATGCTGTGACAGTTTCCTGCACCGAGGAGGGGGGTGGACCAGAGGACTTCCAAGGTTTTCTTGCCCAAGTCTAAAGTGATAGGTCTATGATTCTGGGGACTAGTATGTTACACTTGGTTCAGGAGAACCTAGACTGGAAGCCCCCGCTGCGCCATGAAGCTCCCTGGGTGAAGAGAGGCTTAGAAGATCTATGGAAAAACTCAAACTTTAATGGATTAATCTGTTGGGTTCAGTAGAGTGCACACCTTGTACACATGGAGATGGTGTCAGGCTCGGTCTCTATTGGCATCTTTAGCTAAGGGATTATAGGTAACACAACAGGACTGGAGAAAGACCCCAAGATGAGACCTTGGAAAGCTGCTGCTCGTCAGAGTTGACAGTACTGGGCTAGATGGGCAATGACCCTGCACCTTTAAAGATGTGCAAACATTCAAAGGCTTTACCTAGCATGTATGATAGTAATGGTTCTACCTGTTATATATCTGCCTGTCACAGAGCTAATAAAGCCTTATCACGTCAGGGAGAACGATGCTTCTGTGGGGGGGTGGGGACACGCACACACAGAAGCATAATTGTCACTGACCTGATAAACCTGTGCCAACCTCTTCAGGAGAGGGCTGAAATAACTGAATGCTCTTTCAAAAACAATTCTGTGCATTCAGAAAACCAGTCTTTCAAGGTGGAGACTGGTTTTCATTGGGGAAAGATGGTTTTTTGTATGGAGGAGCATTCAAACATGTATGTCCTCCCCCATCTAAAGTGGCACATCCCTATTTACCGCTTCAGTAATGTACATATAGCTGGAACACATGTGTAGATGGACTAAAAATGCAGATGAGCATAAGCACAATTCTCTCTGCACAAAATCACCTCTTATTCCATGTTAATTCAACCAGAATAACGGTCCCCTTTGTCAGTTCAGCACTCATAATCCCTAACATAAAATGAAAAGACCTACATTGAAAAACTAAGGGAAATTACCCAGTGACCCCTTTTCTGTTGCCTTGATTGTATGAGAGGGTGATGAAAGGGTATCAAGGAGCAATGGAGGCTTCAGTCCATGTTTGAAGAGCCCCATTGCATTCTGTGGCACTTACTGCTGCCAATTCATGTGTAAGGTTTGGATGGGATATGTATTTTGAGAGAGTTTTTCAGATTCATGCATGAGCCTAGGCTTGCCACCCTGGACTGTCTTTCAAGCTCCTGAGTTGAAAGGGTGAAACTTAAGCTACTGCCTCTGAGCATGTGCAGAGTGGCTTTCCTTTACCAATGAGCAGCCTCAAGTATGAAGATGGCTCCTCATTCAGGGAGCCATCTTCAGCTCAGGCGTGAGTGCTCCTATCTCTGCTCTCTGAAAGGGCTGGAAAATGAGGGAGAGAAATATTATTATTATTATTATTTTGCATTTATATCCCGCTCTTCCTCCAAGGAGCCCAGAGCGGTGTATGACATACTTGAGTTTCTCTTTCACAACAACCCTGTGAAGTAGGTTAGGCTGAGAGAGAAGTGACTGGCCCAGAGTCACCCAGCTAGTTTCATGGCTGAATGGGGATTTGAACTCTGGTCTCGCGGGTCCCAGTCCAGCACTCTAACCACTACACCACGCTGGCTCCTGCTTATAGAGCAGGAGTCCCAAGCTTGGCTCTCCCACATATTAGGAATTTAGGAAGCTGCCTTATACGGAGTCAGACCATTGATCCATCTAGCTTGGTACTGTCTACACTGACTGGTGGCAACTTCTCCAATAATTCAGGCAGTAATCTTTCCCAGCCCTACCTGGAGATGTCAGAAATTGAACCTGAGACCTTCTGCATGCAAAGCAGATGCTCTTCCTTTGAGCTTCAGCCCCACCTCCAAAATAGACATAGGTCTCCCATCCAGGCACTAACCACACCAAAACCTACTTAGCTTCAACACAGTGGCCTGTAGACCATCCTCTGGGACACTGCTGGGCTACAACTCCTATCATCTCCAGCCTTTGGCCATTAGGGCTGCAGGTGATGGGAATTATAGTAGCCTAACAACATCTAGGGACCCAAGGCAGAGAATGCCTGTTGCAAAGGAAGGCTGAGTGACTGAATATCCGTTTGAACAGATGGAAAGATTGCGCAGCTTACTGCGCTGTAAAAGATTTCCGGAGCTGCTAGAGAAGAGGGCGGCGGGGGCGGGGGGCGGGGGGCGGGGCTTAATTCCATAGGCTCTAGCGAGAGGCGTCTCTCTTTTCTTGATCCAGTTTTTTTAACTGCGGGTTGGGGTGGGGGATGGAGTGGGAAGGTTGGCGTAGTTCTTTGCTGCATCCAATCAGAGCACTGTATGCAAATACAGAGGCTTAAAGAATGCGTACACCGCATGGTGTAAAAAAAAAAAAAAAGTTCGAAAAGGGACACTCGAGAGCTGTGCCTGTGAAAAGGCTGTGCGCGCGTGCTACTGCCATTAAGGGAGCCTTCTGAAATGGAGAAGGTGGCTGCGTCGACTGCAACCAGCCAGGCTGACTTTCTAACCCGAGCTGCCGCGGTGGGCAACTTGGTGGAGGTGCAGAGACTGCTGGACGCAGGCGCGGACCCCAATGGGATCAATTCCTTTGGCAGGACCGCAATTCAGGTAGAGACCAGGGTGTTGAGCCTTAAAAAGAGCGCGCAGCAGCGAATCCAGTTAAGTTCAGCAGGGCTTCTCGTGAGTAAGGAACTTGGAATAAGACTGTCTCGAAACGTGGAGAGTGTGTGATGCGAGAAAATGGATGCCAGTGGCGATTGTCCTAGAAGGCAGTCTCTCAAAGCGATCCACGGGTGGGGCGTTCCTAACGAAACCCAAACTAGTCCCTATCGCATATTTAGGGGTTTTTACACAAACTTCTTTGTTTGAAAGAAACCTTTATTCCAATCATAAGGATAAGCGGGGAAACGAGAGAGAGAGAATTCATATGAGGTTAAAAAAAAACCCCAATGGCAGTGCAGAATCTTCCTCTACACACTTGCATAGTTCCCCCTCATTTTGATTTTTTTAATGAACCCCCCCAAACCTAACAACCTATATATCCCCCCAAATTGTTTGCTCCTCCGCAAAAAAACAAAAACAAAACCTGAGTTGTTCCTCAAGCTTTCCCTCTTCACTCCTTCAATTTAGCCGTTATAGCACTGCCTCCTCCCCACACACCCCAAAAAGCCACTTCCCAGTCTGAATAGACAGTCTCTGGAAGAATAGTTTCCATCAATATTGACGGTTCAAGGCTCTCCCCCCCCACCCCCCCGCCACTTTCCTGAATATTTTTATTTCAACTTTTGAGGTGATAGGTGTGTGTGTTCCCTCAGCGAATTCTCCTATTAGACACCAATTATTTATTTAATCCCCTTTAATCAAGGTGGTTCCTGGTTTTTCGGAGATGAGACCCCCTTAAATCGACACTGGTCTTAAGCGCGTGCTTTGAAGTTCATCGCTTCGGAATTGATCGGCTATGACTTTCCAGCCAGTTGTGTCCGAGGACCGTGAAGCGGATGCCGCGTGACGGCTCCCAGCCCTTTTGCAATTCGAATCACTTGTCTTCCCCGAAAGACCGATCCATTCTACTAAGCTGCGAGTTTTCTCTTCTGGAGATTTAAATCATTTCCCCCATTAAGCCTATCGAAGGGCTGATTTTAAAAAAAAACGGAAGAAAGGGGAAAAGAATCCCGCCACTTCATTTCAATCCGGGTTAGAAAGAGTGGCAATATTTATCCAAAAAAGTGGCTGTCTTCCACAGGGATTGTGATAAAGCTTCCTTCTGTCACCTTTGGAAACCAATTGAGTTAAATTAATGCGTTAAATGAATTGCATTGGGGGTGGTGGTGGATTCCTAGCAAAGTCCGGACCCTACTTCTTGAATGTTACTATTTTAAAATTGAGGGGAGGAAACACGCCAGGCAGAATATCTTGAGAGTATCTGTATTTTAATACCTTTATCATCATGAATATAGGTACTCTGTGTTCTGAATCAGCTGGACGGTCCACCTGCCTCTTTAACATCACTCCTCGTACTGGAAAGCTGAAGACTTCCTCTTCTCACTTCTATTTTTCTTTATTTCTTTCTCCTGTTTTCCTCTCTTTCAAGCTGCTTGCAGTGGGCTGGACCATAATCGTTTTTTGAACATCAGTGGTGCTGTTTCAAACGCTTGGCTTATTTTCTTTCTCCTGAGAATAAAACTACTCCCACAGGACTCTCTCAAATCCATAGATATCACACATGGTCTAATCTACCAAGTTTCTGCCACACATTAATTTGGGACAGGGATGAATTTCTGGACGCAGTAGTCCTAGTCCTCCAAAGTCACCTGATACACAACGAAATTAATCCCACCGAGTTCAAATGGGGTTGAAAATTCGACTGCTTCAATTAATGGGTGGATTCGATTTTTTAAAAAGCAGGGCAACCAACACTTGTATTACAACACCTTCCAAAAGAAGTGAGCAAACTTTCATTAATATTCAGACTGGATATTGAGCTACAGGGAAACTACAGGGGGAAAGATAAAGCTAAGCATGATATTAAAACCAAATAGTTTGTATGTGATTTTATTTCAAATAGTCTATGGTTATGTAATCTATAGAAGACAGTCTTAAATTGTTAGGTAGTGTTAGGAGGAGGTGATTGGCAGATTTCATCAGATTCGATCCTGTCAGGCGCAAAACAAATCCTATGGCTACTGGGCCAAAAAATAATGGCTGTTTCCAGTCCCGTTTTAAAACATAAAATTTAGCAGTTGCTGAGATCTGTCTCCAGCCCTAAGACAACACAAGGATCCATTGTGAGCAGATATGCAGAGAAGCGTGGTAGTCTTTAGTTTAGCAAAACCACAGATCTTAGGCAGTGGTGCTCTAAGTGAAACTGGACAGTGTTTCCTAATGGTTAGAGGGCATTCACCCCTTCAAAAGGTAAGATAGAAACCTTTCTTGAGTGTTAAGATCCCTTTCCTGGATCGCTAACTTGGGTACTCTTCAAAACACCAAAGGTTGTAAGTAGCCTTATGGGTTCATTGGTGGGCAGGCAGTCACAATAGGTAATTCTAAACTAAAATTTCACAACTAAAATTGTGAAACTAAACTAGACCAACTAAAATTTCACAAGGACTGAGTAAGCTTTCAAATTCTCTAGGATTTACTCTTCTGTGGTAAATTCTAGGGAAAGAACTGTGGATTGAAATGTAGCAACCTGCACTGGAACTAGTAGGCAGAGAAGTGCTGATACTTTTTAACATCATTGATTTGATAGTGTTCCTTTTTAACATAAATTTTTAAGTTTTTACTGCCAATATGTGGAAATACCTATCAAAGTACATATTCACCTGGACGAATTAAGTGAGGGGGAAGATTTCCAAAGCTGAACACTGAGTCCCAATAATTTTTCCAGCTGAAATGAAGTGCTAAAACGTTGGTTTGGTGTCCTCAGTCGATTAAAAAAAAGTTAGTATCTAAAATCAGAAGCCTTCATAATACTATATACAAACATAAGAAAACTTCCAAGTATCTAAGAAACAATTTGCACATATTAAACTGGATTGCTTTTCTCGCGACCTTAACCGTTGTGATAAATGGCACGATCCAGGTAAACCCAGTCTTATCCAGATTTACTTAGAAAGGAGCCCCACCTTATCCAATAGGACTTCCAAGTACAGGACTGCAATCTGAACGTAATCAATTTAAGAACACCACATTTATTGGGGAATACAGTTCTCTGGATTAGAGCTCTCTGGAACCAATTTCCCCTGCGAACTGGGCAAAGAGGCACCTTTCAAAGAAAACTGATTCTCTTTGTATTTCAAAGTGTGATTCTCTTTATTTCTCAGGGGACTTTGATTTCTCAGGGGACTTTCCCAGCACAGCACCCCTCGAGCAGCTGTTGCTGATGTCCACCTTGTATTTCTTTTCAGATTGAAATACCTTTTGGGGACAGAGATTGTCCATTTTTGCATTCTTTTCTGTGTAAACTCCTTTGAGAACTTTTGTTTTAATAGAATAATAATGTCAATGGAAGTTAGAATTAAATTGCTCTCCGTCAGTTAGGCTGCAGTCCTATGTAGCTAGGAACAAGCCCAGCTAAAATCACTTGGGAGTAAAATCGCTTGAGAGTCATTGGCTCTGGCTGCAGAATGCTTCCAGTGGATCGTGTCCATTATAGCATTAACAGCATGGATAAAAAGATTAAGCAATTCCTGCCTAGGATCTTGTAATGTTTTCACTTGAGATTTGATGGTTGGGAGAGTGGGGGCGTTTTAAATCTATAAAACCACCCACTCACATCTTTAAGCACCGCGATCAAGCTGGTTAGAGCGCGGGCGTCTCTATACCAGGGAAATGCAGTCGGATCCCATACACAACTGGGAGTCAGTCCCAGTGGAAGTCGTTCTCTATTGTGTTCAATGGAGCTTATTCTCAAGTACACATGTATAAGATCGTGTCTTTCCTAAGCTTTACCCAAATCTAAGAACTGTAAGGCCCTAGAGCAGGGCTTCTCGGCTTCGTTCCTCCGGCAGATATTGGTCTACAACTATCATCACCCACCCTGTCATTCATTTTAAAAATGAACCTGCATCCAAGTTCCCATTTGAAGTCTAACGTAATACCTTTCTGTACAAAATAGAATTTGAGCCACTTATACGCAAGTAACTCCTGGCCTCGGCAGCGTATAATGTGTAGACTGTAGCCAAATCCAAGACTGTGTCTGATTAGTTACAAGTAAGCCCACTGAGAAGAGAGTAGGTCTTGTGGTAGCAAGATTGAATGGTCTTCTTTGCTAAGCAAGGTCTGCCCTGGGTTGCGTTTGCATAGGAGACGACAGGTGTGAGCACTGTAAGATATTCCCTTTAGAGGATGGGGCGGCTCTGGGAAGAGCACTTGCATGTCAAAGGTTCCAAGTTCCCTCCATGGCAGCATCTCCAAGATAAGGCTGTGATAGACTCCTGCCCGCAACCTTGGAGAAGCCGCTGCCACCTGCCAGTCTGTGCAGACAATATGGACCAATGGTCTGACTCCGTATAAGGCAGCTTCCTATGTTACTATGATGGCTTTTCTGACCAATAGAGCAATGCTATGAATGAAGTAAGTGCCATGGTGCTTTCTTTCAGGAAAGTATGCATTGGGATGCAGCCTATATACAGTGGGGAATAAGTCTGTGATTATTTACTTCTGAGTAAGTATGATGAAAATCGGGCTGCAACTGTATTTATTTCTCTGTGTAAACCGCCCTAATCCATTTTTGGAAGGGCGGTATAGAAATCGAATAAATAAATAAATAAATAATATTTTTGAATTGGGTGTAAAGAATACTCAAATTTTGAATACTCCCTGTCAATCATTTACAATCTTCTTACTGTCAAAGTTAAGCAAGTGTGTTCCAGATAACTTCTTTTGAAGACAAAATAGAAAGCTGAATTAATTCCCAGATAAGAGAAACAGAGGGCAGCAGAACAGCAGAGCTCAGTGGTAATACATCTGGTCCCCGAGTGGCTGGAGGGTGGCAAATGCTCCCCTAGTTTGTGCCCCATCTGCCCCCCCTTTTTGTTTCAGAAATCTAACATGCAAGACACAGAAATGTACTTTGCCCCTTCTGTGTCCCTTCCCGCCAGTGCCACCACTGATGGTCTCCAAAGGGCCAGTGTGAATTCGGAGTTGTTCTCCATTAATTCCAGATTGATTTTGATCTTGACTACCTTATTTTCGGCAAAAGATAAACCAAGATCAAATATACACAGTGCAATCCCAGGAGTGCAAACAGAAGGAAAGCTTGAGAAGAAACTCCTCTCTCTCTCTCTCTCTCTCTCTCTCTCTCTCTCTCTCACACACACACACACACACACAGACACTTGCGGCGGGGAGAGAAGACCTCTTGGGAGGGAAAAATATTGGTGGGGGGATTGAAGACATGGGTTATTAAGTTTGTGTGTGTGGGGGGGTTCAGTAACATGAGGGTGGAACTCCTCAAATGCTTTGCAGGGAGGGGGAACGGCATCCTTGCGCAATCCGCTAGTAGCAATAGTGGTGAGAATTCCGGCCTATACGAGGCTTTGCACGGCGTGCGTAGGCTTAAGCTGCACGAGGCTGCACGTTAAGACTCCGATTTTATTCATCCTTACCTGGGAGTAAGCCACTGGATATAGTGACAGCACTACCTCGGGACTGGGAGCAGCACACCTGCCTAGGAGTAGTCTACATGCGCGTGGAGCTCTGCCTTCCAAGATGACATCTCTCCTTTTCCTCCCGACCAGGTCATGATGATGGGAAGCCCCCGAGTGGCGGAGCTGCTGCTGCAGAGAGGAGCGGATCCCAACCGGCCGGACCCCGCCACCGGCACCCTCCCGGCCCACGACGCGGCCCGAGAGGGCTTCCTGGATACGCTGCAGGTGCTGCACGAAGGGGGCGCTCGCTTCGATCTGCGGGATCGGTGGGGCTGGCTCCCCATTGACCGGGCGGAAGAGAGCGGCCGGAGCCACGTGGTCAGCTACCTCCAGAGCCTGTCGAGCGGCGACGCCCTGCGACTGGGCTGATTCCCCCGGGCAGGGTCCCCCTTTAGGAGCTCCGTGGCCACGACGCACGACCCTGCTGCGCCGGATTGGTGGCCCTTCTTCCTTTACAAGGCTGCGTAATCGTAGCGGTTGAATAAAGTAAACGAGCTCCGCGCTGGGCAGTCCTGAGTTGTTCTGTTGGGATACACACACACACACACACACACACACACACACACACACACGAGCCGTCTATAGGCCCCCACCCCCAAGTGGTTTCTTGCTAAAGAACTACCCAGAGGTTCAGTGGTTCCAATGAAGGCAGGGCGCGGCCAGGAGGAGCCGAGAACAAGGCTTTAGAGCCGGGGTGTCAAATGGTGGCCCTCCAGCTCTTGCAGGCCTGCAACTTCTCGGTCACAGTGATCTTCAACCAGGGACGTGGGGAGTCGTGGTAGGCCAGTAACAGCCGGAGGGCCGCCGTTTGACACGCCTGCTGTAGAGATTTCACGGCGAAGTGGCTCTTTCAAATAGTGGCAGCCCCAACAACATATTGAAGAGAGGGGAAGAGATGCAGATCTCTTCTGGAATTTGAGGAGCCACCCCGTTTCTTTTACCGAACCCCGCCCCCACTAAACCGAATGACCCGAATCTCCCCTCAAAAGTGCGGCCCCCCCAAAAAAAAACACCAAGTGATGAACTTTTTCGCAAAATTTCCCTTTAAATCCCTATTGGATTCAGGGATTCCAAAAGCGGGGTGCGGGGAGGAGAAGGGATATTTGGAGGAAAAGCTTGGGTCGCATTGTTTGAAAGACAATGGTCTACTTCGCATTAACGCTCCCATCGAAACTCCTGCCTTTCCTCGAAGCAAGTCCTGTGGCTGTTGATGAAGTTCAGAGTTCTCTTCTCGCCTCTCTTGCGTCCCCTAAACCAGGGATCCTCAACGTTGGGCCCCCAGATGTTCTTGGACTTCAACTCCCATTATCCCCAGGCCCAGTGGCCTTTGGCTGGGGATTATGGGAGTTGAAGTCCAAGAACATCTGGGGGCCCAACGTTGAGGATCCCTGCCCTAAACCCAGGTAGATCAGCTCGACATCGATAGGCAGGAAATTAAAGAAAAGAGGAGACGAAGAGCGCCTTTCCTTCAAGTCACCTCAGCACCTCCACCCAATCTCAGTCACCGCCACCCAACAATGGGTGGAGGAGTTTCTTATCTGGGGGTGCTTGATCCCTCCCTCGCCTCCCCCTCCCCACCTATGGTTTAAAACAAAGCAAAGATTCTCTTCTTGCTGGATTTTTTTTTGGGGGGGGAAGGGTTTGTGTTGTGTGTTCGCGGGTGAGATACTCAACAGATCATACGAATGACTAAACAAATGACTAAATAAATGACTAATAAGTTATATCATACATTATATTTGGGTTGAGGGAGGAACGAAACTGTCAAAATGATACGTTTGGGTGACATAAAGAACATTAACTAGGAATATACTGTCAAAACAAGACGTAAATCGAACTTCGTCCTCACAGCCAAAAAGGACTTGAACTATGCTCAAGAGGGAACTTGGAACCTTCTGTTCTTCCCAGAGCGGCTCCATCCCCTCAGGGGAATCTCTGACAGTGCTCACACCTCAAGTCTCCCATTCATCAAGTCTCCCGTTTCAAGGACGAATGTCGATTTTAAGGCCCTGTAAATTAAATGCATCACATCAATTTTAGTTGGGCGGGTGACACTGAAATGTGAGTGAAAAGACACAGAGTTGAAGTCCAGGATTTGAGGCATTTAACGATCTTTTTGCAGCCCATCAGAATAGTGGAAACGCTTAAGGAACAAAATAATGTGGCATTTGTTTTTTCCTTCACTCAACGTGAGACAATTCCTATAATCGGTGGGGACAGTTCAGAAGTACGGTTGGAATTCACCGTGGTGGCTTACGCGACACAAGTCCGGGAAGAAATAGGGAGGTGCCCATCCCGACGGCAAGAATCTCCTTCCCTGTTACGTGCAAGTGATCGGGCACCTCTCTTAGGAGGACGCCTTTCCCAGCGCTAGCTTAGATAGCCTTAAAACAGGGAGACTCAAGTGGAGACACCAAATCTTTGATGGAAGATTCTTCCAGTGAAACCCAAAACTTGTTTCCCTTCTTTCTTGTGACAAGTCTTTTTCTTGAATGCTTTGTTGGAGAATTTTGCCCCACCTCTTCCAGAGAGGTGGTTTCCTCCCCAGAAAGGAGGGATGGAGGAGTGCCAAGCCTGGAAAACAGAAAAGTGGAGAGAAAGTAGCCAGACAGGAGGGAAGGGGAAACCCCCACCCCCAATCTCAGGAGCCACCAACTGCCATTGGGCAGGAGTGGAACCAGTGATGTAGCAAAGTTGGAGCGGGCCTAGGGATAAAAAGTGAAGATGGGCCCCCTTGCTCCCTGTCTTCTTTGACCCCTGCTGTCCCCCATATGCTTACTGCAGAAAAACTGTAAGGACATGATGAAAACAAGATTCTTACCACGCCCTTTCTTTCCCTTCTATGCATATACTATTACACCCTCTCAAGTGAGGAGCCTGACCACTAGCGGGCCCCTGCCCCTGTGTGGCTGTGGCGGTTCTGAGAGGTTTCTCACATGTCTTCATATGGCAGCTTGCACTAGAAAGAATGTACATGTGTAGATACTCTGCTGGAAAATTGAACATGCACTGAAATAATGAGAGGCCTGGGTTTAAAGTATAAATAGGCTTTGATTTTGAAAGTGGGGGTTATGATTTCATAGTGAACACAGAGGTGCAGCTAGGTAATTTTAGACCCTGGACCTAATGGGGGGGGACCCCTTGCAAAATAAGCATCCTCTCCCTCTACATAACACACACACACACACACACACACACACACAGAGCCCTCCTTCGCATCCCAGAATGCTCAAGAAAAGGATGGAATTTTAAAATTATTTTTCGAAGAAATTCTGAATGTAATCTTCACTGATCTGCAAATGCTAAATTTTGCATGGACAATCCTGCTATTTAAATTAGCTGAATGCACTACTTTTTACACCAGAATACATTCATGGAAAAGTTGAATTATTTATTTTGTATTTTCATAAGAGATTCTGAACATACCTACTGATACCCGACTTTGCATGGACAATCCTGCCACTCTCCCGTCTTCTTCTCTTCCTTGCAGAGGTGTTGCTAGGTCCTTAAAAGATCTGGGACATGGGTCCACAGGGCCTGGTTGAGACCCACAGCCTCCCCACATTTTGAGAAACTATTTAATGCTCTCCAAAGGTATCCAACAACAGTTTGCTTCACTGCTAAAAATGAGGATTTGAATCTCCTTTTCTCCTGCATAAGATTTCTCCTGCAATCAGTGTTGTGTAGTGGTTAGAGTGTTAAGACTAGGATTTGGGGACTTGCATTCAAATCCTTCCCAATTAAGTAATGAAGCTCACTCTGGGACTTTAGGTAAGATACACTCTGTCTCCTCCAAACTTGCCTCATAGGATTGTTGTGAGGATAAAAGTGGGGGGAAAGAACAGGTACACTATCCTTTAGAGCACAGGAGGAACGCTTTGGAGGAGGCACAGGATATGTGTTTATAAGATAAACATATTGATGATGTTGACTTGTAGCCACATACACTCCAATCATAAGCATGTAAACTCGGAAGCAAATTCAACTAGGGGTTGTTGTTTTTTACACCTATCACAGGTGTAATAAAGCAGCCCTGTTCGATCCTTTCTGTGAACTACATTTAAGCAGAAAATATGTGACTGCAGTATATGTCAAGCAGAAGAAAAAGTCAGAGTTTGCTATTAATTTACATTTATATATCCATCAATCTGATTTCAAACAGGACAACAGAATGACATGGAGTTACCCTTAGTTTTTACAGATAAGCATTTTCAAGGCTAAGAAAGCTTTTAAAAATACTTTGCTGTGATCTGATTTGCAAAGCCTTATTTTGAAGAAAGTGTATAAAAGAGAGGTACTTTTGGTGGAGAAATGTTTAATGGGAACATTAAAGACCAATGCTCTTTAACTTGTTCATAAATGATCTAGAAGTCAGGATAAGCAGCGAAGTGGCCAGATTTGCAGATGACACTAAACTATTTGGCGTAGTGAAATCCATAACAGATTGTGAGGAGCTCCAAAAGGATATCTCCAAATTTGGTGACTGGGTGACAAAATGGCAAATGTGGTTCAATGTAAGCAAGTCTAAAATGATGCATATTGGGGCAAAAAAACCCCAACTTCACATATGCGCTGTTGGGAGCTGAGCTGTTTGTTACTGATCAGGAGAGAGATCTTGGGGTCATGGTGGATAGCTCGTTGAAAGTGTCGACTCAGTATGCGACAGCTGTGAAAAAGGCAAATTCTATACTAGGGTTCATGAGGAAGGGCACTGAAAATAAAATTGCTAATATTATAATGCTCTTATTCAAATCTATGGTGTGGCCACATTTGGAGTACTGTGTTTAGTTCTGGTCATCATATCTTAAGAAGGACATTGTAAAACTGGAAAAGGTGCAGAAGAGGGCAACCAAGATGATCGTGGCCTGGAGCACTTTCCTTATGAAGCAAGGGTACAGCTTCTGGAGCTCTTTAGTTTGGAAAAGAGGCAACTAAGGGGAGACATGATTGAGGTATATAAAAATGTGCATGGAGTGGAGAGAGTGTACAGAAAGAAAATTTTCTCCCTCACAACACTAGAACCAAGGGCCATCCCATGAAACTGAAGGTCAGGAAATTTAGGACCAACAGAATGAAGTACTTTTTCACACAGCACATAATTAATCTATGGAATTCTCTGCCACAGGATGTGGGGATAGCCACTAGCTTGCATTGTTTTAAAAGGTGCTGTTAATGAAACTGTCCCAGGGGGTTGGTGAACACCCCTAAATTTGTGTTCAGGCTTGTGTGGGGAAATTAACTCTGGGTAGGACAGTTCCACATCAGATTAAATTAGCGCAAAGTTGTGGACCCAGGAAATGACTGGACTGAGATGAGGTTTAAGTTTCAAAACCAAAAGAAAGTATTGTAGGGAGGGGTACAGCGGAAAGAAATGTGTGGTTAAAGCAATATTACTATTAAAGATATGTTGAACTGCAAAGAGGCAAATTAGCATAAAGTCCAAATTGTATAAATTCCTAGGCAGGCAAGAGAAAGAGGCTTCTAGAGGGGGAGATGGCTGATTTATGAAAAAGGAAGAGCGACAGAGGTGGGCTCAGTGAGGGGCAAACATTCATATCACCTGAGCTGGACGAAGAGACCTCGGGGCTCCTTGAACAACTGAAGGAATTCATTCTTCAGGGACAGCTCATTAAGAGGCAGGGGCGAGAAGGTTGGAGGGATTAGTTGATAGAGATGAATCCACGAGGGTGCTCCGTCCATGAAACCAGCTTCCTACGTTGGCGAGGAAGACTGGGCATATCAGGCTAGGTAAGGTAGCCGATCTGGAGAGTGGCACGAAGTACTGAACACAGCCTGGTGTGGTGGCCTGTGAACAGTAAATTGCCCAAGCAGCTGCTGACTCCAAGGTAAATGGTACGCAAAGAGCACACTGGATCAAGGAATTGGGGCCAGATATACCCCAGATCATATCCTGGCAATGAATTCCAATTGACCTTTTTTGTTGAATAAGTGCGTTGGGTGGAACCGGCAAGGATTCCGTTGATGCTGATCACTCTTCCTGGGTGTAACAATGTGGGCATTGCCGAGGCCCACCAAGGCCGGGTGTTATGAAAATAAGAGTGCATAGACCTAAGAAGAGGAAATCTGCATGGATGGATAGTCCAATAATCCAATCAGTACTTTTAATGGGTGCAGCTTGAGGTCCTTGTCTCTAACTCAACCTCTTTTTTGGGAGGAAGGGGAGATTTACCTCTGCAAGCCTTATCTGCGTTCTTCCTGTAGATAAGGTTTCCTTAATTGGTGCATTAGCTTGATGCTATCTTTTGTGAAGGGGGGGGGGGAGGCAGATTCACTGCTGAGTGCAGAGGGGCCTTGGCTGAAAGTTAACGTGCTTTAGTTAACTTCTGGGGTTTACTTAGGGTTTCCCAACATAGAGAGGGTGTGCATCTGCTCCCTTTTCCAATTTGGTTGTAATGGCCAAATCTAGGTGCGACTAGCCCACTGTCAACTAAGTGACCTGTCCCCATGTGCCATAAACGGAGAGCTCACGATGCTGTGAGGCTCCCGAGCATATCAAGAGGGAGATCTCCAAGCCTGGAGATTCAAACACAAGGGTGGGGGCATTCCTGGAAGCTGGCAGAAAAGCATTGCTAGTAACAGGGCTTAGATAAATGCATGGAGACAGGTCTATCCATGGCTACTAGTCTGGTAGCTGTGGGCCACCTCCAGCCTCAGAGGCACAATGCCTCTCAATACCCATTGCAGGGGAGCAACAGCAGGAGAGAGGGCATCCCCTCACCTCTTGCTTGTCAGCTTCCCAGAGGCATCTAGTGGGCCACTGTGTGAAGCAGGATGCTGGACTAGATGGGTCTTGTGCCTGATCGAGCAGGGATGTCATTGCTCCCTAGGTAGAAGAAAATAATTGATAACTCAGGAGAGCAGGGCTTATCCACATAGGTGTTTGTGTGCTAAAAAACTAAAGGTCCTTTGTGTAATGTGGGGGTGAGGCCAAAGCTTGGCCCTGTGCCCTAACACAAGTATAACCCACATGCAGAGGTGATGGCAGCCTATCTCCCAGGGACCTGAAGACTTAACTATGGATGTAATGGGTGGGTTTGTGGTTCTGTGCTACCTTTTGGCCTGAAGGCATTCAAAGAGGCTTACAATGTTAACAAAAATGCAGGATAAACACCAATACTATGCCTTGCCAAGAGCTGCCTGGGATGCGGGCCGGGGTGGGGGAAGAGAGAATCCATTACACCATGCAGAACTCCCCTCCCTGGCATACAGCACCATTACATGCACAGACCTGACACAGACCAGAAAATTTGGGATTAATTATAGCAGATTATGTGTGTGATCTACATGTATTTCTTAACAAGTTGTTCTAGTAAGAACTAATCAGCCTACTTTCCTTTCAGTGTCTCTACAACTGGACTAAATTTGGCTCAAATTAGTGCACTTGTGTCTCAGAAGTTTGTGTGTCTGCCATCTTGAATTGGGTTGGATGACATCATCACAATCTACGCCATTGAGGTGTCCCTACAGCTGTAGCAAATTTGGTTCAACTTGGTTAAGCGGTTCACAAGTTAGCCCACTTGCTCCTCTAAAGTTTACGTGTCCACCATCTTGAATCGGTGTGGATGACATCATCACAGACTATGCCATTTAGGTGTCCCTGTGTGTCAGTCACTGCAACTGCCCCTAATTTGGTTTAAATTGGTTAGACAGTCCACAAATTAGCCAGCATGCACCTCAGATGTTCATGTGGCCATCTTGAATTGGAGTGGGTGATATCATCACACACCATGCCATTTGGGCATCCCTATAGCTCTAGCAAATTTGGTTCAAATTGGTTAGGCAGTTCACAAATTAGCCCACTTATGCCTCAAAAGTTTATGCGTCCGCCATCTTGGATTGGGATGGATGACATCATCACAAACTACACCATCAAGGTGTCCGTAAGTGTCCCTACAACTGCTCCTGATTTGGTTCACATTAGTCCAGGCATTCTGAAGTTGATGGTGGGGCACACATACAGAATGCCGGGTGATCTCATAAGCCTACTGGAAAACAGGCTAAAACGCATGGCTAATATCCAATGCAATCTAATGGATGCTCCTAACATCCCCATGCTGCGGCATGCTCACTCTAAAATGTGCAGTTTTGAGCACAAATGCTTTTGGAGTTTCCCTGTGCTCCAGAAGTGCTTTTTAAGAGCAGAAATATGTCGTTGAATGCCCGGTTTTGTTCTGAAAGAGAATTTCCAAAAGGACAGGTGAGCTGAGAAAATTATTTATGCTCTTGAACATGAGTGCAAGATCACCCATGCAGCAATGTAGGAATTTTAGTTGTGTTAGGCTGCTCTGGATGTCAGCCAGTAATTTCAAATGCTCTCTCTACCGTCTAGTAATACTTCTTCTGCTATTGTAAGTCTAGTAAAACGTTTCAAATCGACTTGTCTGCCACAGAAGAACCCACATGCATTGCAGAGCATTCTGGGATATGCTCTGAACTTGCACAGTTCATGCAGGGTACTGGCCAAACCTGTATGATCTTACTTCTGCCCCACAGCAATACCTAATACTCTCATGCAGCTGAACACTGTGAGGGAAGAGCAGTGGTGGTGGGTGAACTGATTTTCAGGGAAGCTTGTCCACCACCGCTTATCTTCACATTGAGGGAGTCTGAAAAACCCTGCCTGAGAAGGGGTTGATTTCAACCAGTTCCTAGTCCACAAAAAGGAATAATCACTGAAGTTAGCTCAGAAGTGATTTCTTCCTATTTATAGACAATTGTGTGGTTTGGAGTTTGTATGAGTTCCAGCCCAGTAGGGAACAGCGCCTTGAAGTTAACTGTTTTCCAAGGCAAGTGAAATCTCTGGATTTATTCCAGAGTGATGTCAAAGGGGATTCACAAGCAATCTGCAGAAGCATTTGCTGCCCAAGCATGTGGTGTATTGAGCAACATTCCTTCCATCAAAGAAGAGCACTGAGAACAACAGTTAGGGAAAACCCAGAGCTCCAGATGCATAAATATGCATAGGCTCAAATTCCTTCGGTCTACATAAAGGTACTCAGCAAGACAGAGGAAATGTTAGTAGTTGCATTTATTGTTTGCATATGCAGCACTATATTGTTAAAGTAAGTTCATGACGACAGAGAGTGCTCTGAAGAGCAACCTTGAAGAAATTGCAGATCAACATCATAAGAAAGAGGGCTAGAGAGTCAAGCTATGCCCCTCCCTGCTCCCACAGGGAGGACAGGATTCTAATTTCGAGGCAGCTATGGCACATAAGCCTCAGCCAGGAAACACCATTTCACATATCAGGGCCTACGTTGTTCCACATATCCTCCTCTAGAAGGTATTGTACAGCTGGGGGCAATGTGATTGATGGGTAACTTCTGCCAATCAACCACATGAAGACTGGGGGAATGGGCGGCCAGATGAAGCGGCACAAAATGAAATCCATTCAGGGGCCCAGTTGAGGCAGCTGGTGACCCAGATTCAAACTTTATTCTACCAATTGGTTCTTGCACTGCTCATTTGGATGGCTACCACAGTCCACTGTCACAGGGGTGTGTGTAACCAGTCTCAAAAATATTTTTTGGCGGGGTTTGCCGAAGTCAGGGGAGGCAGGTTATAAAATGCTCTGTGCGAACAGTCAATGAGGCTGGGGAGGAAAGAGAATTTTTTGGTGTGGCACATACATACCATGCCACCAGCTGGCTATGGGTCTGGCAGACATGTCTTCCAGCCCTTTCTTCCAAGTATGAATGGGCAGGCATTGTGTCTTCTGAGTCCGTGTCCTTGCATTAAGCCCTAATGCTACAGAGGGCTGTAACGGGCAGGGGATGAGTGTGGTATGACTATAAAGGCCCCAGTCTGTAGCTAGGTGGTTCAAATGTTCATAGATGAACATTTATAAATGAACATTCATAAATGAACATCCATAAATGTACAAGCCATAGCTGAACATACAGCTGCCCGAGCATGAGTCAGATCATGAATCCATCTAGCTTAGTACAAGCTACACAGACTGGCAGGGCTCTCCAGAGTTTCAGACAGGAGTCTTTCCCCAGGATTGACTTTCTGCGTGCAGAACACTTGCTGCGCCTCTGAGCTACAGTTCCTCTGAGGAGTCATCCAGCATTAAGATTCTCTTCTGGCACTTCCCATCTAAAACTGTTGCCAGCTCTACCTCCAAAAGGTAGGCTTTGCCAGGGAGGGCAGGGGCTGCCTCTCCATTTCCCCGCGGTGGGACTCAAGCCACCCTCCCATTTCTTATGCTGCTCTTCCCCATTGAGCAAGTGTAGTCTTCTGTGAATGTGCAAGTTGCAGCTTCTTTTCTTCATTGTTCAAATGACATGATTCAATTTATCCAATTTAACATTTGCATACTGCATTTTTAGAAGATGATGTATTTTAATTTTCGGCCAAGGAATAGCCTACCATAAAAGGTGTGTGTGTGTCCCTAAAGGTGCCTCCCTTGCCACTACCTTGAGATCAAGCAATGAAGGTACATTTAAATATAACACAGAGATGTCAGCCATGTCATAATAGCTGTAACTTGGCAAATCGAAACTGAAGGATATTTTCTGGGCTCAGAAGAGACCATGTGAAGAACTGCATTAATAGCACCATCTGCAGGAACAGTACTTGCTAGACAACCAATCCTTCCTTACTCCAAATGTTTGCCATTCAACAGTGTTGCTAATATTTTCTTGAATTTCTGAGGAATGTTCATGTCACCAGAAACAGAAAGCAAACTTTTTATGTTTTATGGGGAATGGGGGGCGGGGGGACTGCCTTTTCATTAGAGCTCTCAGACACACTACATTAAAGAGCTCAGCTTAATTTCCCAAAGAGCTTTTCTACTTGCTTGCCTAAATGAATCCAGTGCTGTAAGCAAGCAAGCAGGACACTTAGGAGGAGGTTATGTTTGGTTTTATTTTGATATAAGCAGCAGCATATTCTTTTCCTGAAGGCAAATGCGGGCATTAAACATACACAGTATAGAAATAAAATGGCATGACTACACCTGTGCATATATTGGATACATTCATCCACTAAGAACTGGAGTGAAACAAAGACTTTCTTCAGAGATATAGCAGATCACTGTCCCTCTTGGTGTTTCAGAATAAGTGAAGTTGAAAGTAGGCTCAAATAATTTGGGACAGAATTTGCAATATTATTCCAAAACACAGCACCTATGCAAGCCCTAGACATTCCATGGGGCTTGCACTTGTAAATTGCACTTTCATTTACAGCTAACATAGGAGAACAAAACTGCCCAAGTATGGACTTGGAGTCTAGGTTCTGTGCAAGCAGAATGCATGGAATGGTTCCAGTAGAGAGCAGTGTGGCTCTCCTCTCTCCCACCAGGCTACCTTGGGGGCCACTGCTCCCTTATGGCCTCAGCATTCACTTGAGGCAGAGGCCTCTCAGCATCTTACAGTGAAGCATTCATGCACTACCTCCTCCCTAGGGCCCTCAATATGTGGGGGCAGCCATAGACAAAGGAGCATAGTAACAGTGGCGGCAGGAAGGTTCACCTGGAAAAGTTAATGGAGCTGCTCTATGACCTACTATCTTGCAGAAAACAGGACTGTACCCTTGATGTCAGGGGCACAGGGAACTCACTGGTGGCCAGGGGACAAGGTTCTGTTGGAGGCTCCCTTTCAAAACTGCTTTGGGCACGCATGCATTAGCGTGCACAAATCATGCCCCCTGCGTCAATGGCAGATGCAGGGGGCGTGGCCAGTGCTGGGCCACTCAGCCCCGCTGCAGAGTCTCCCCACAGTCAGTGGTTTGTGGAATTGTGGTCAGGGAGCGCCTTTCTCTGCCTGCCTCCAAGAAGCGATTCCATGAGCCACTGACAGGGCGACTCCACAGCAGGGCCAAGTGGCCTGGCACTGGCCACGCCCCCTACATCTGATATTGACACAGGTGGCATGCTCACTACCAAGAAGAGGATCCTTTTGGACCCTCTCCTGATCCTTCCCAGTCAGTGTTTCATTGAAATGGAAGCTGACTGGCTGAGATTCCCCCCCCCCGCCCCCACTCCTCGGGAGTGAGGCAGGGCAGAAAGTCCCGAGCTAGCCAGCGTTTCAACAAAACACTGGTTGCGAAGGACAGGAGCATGCCTTGCACTCCAGCCAGCAAGCACTTTGTTCACTGGTTGGGTGTGGGTGTGGGTGAGGGGGTACCTTGACACCCCCAAACCCTGGAAGCCGAGGGACGCTCGTCCCCACCCCCCCTTGCTCCGCTGTCCCCATGTACCAGCTGGACGTTTTCCAGATTCTGATTTAAAAATGCCTATCTAGATAAGAAAGCAACCACTTTTATACAAAAGAATATTTTGTTGTAAAAAAAGATACAAAAATATTAAAATGAAATCTCACAAAATTAAAATACATCATTCAATGCAAAAAACAAAAACACACATTTCTTTTTAAATTAACAAGAAAAATGCCGCCTAAAGAAGAGCCATCAATGCAACTGGTCTATAGGTCTGTGGGTTTTGTGTTTTTGAGATTTTCTCCATTTTGGTGCAGTTAAGAGCACATACACCAACCTTGCCTTTGCCTTGACATCTTTACAAGGAGTGATGAGCTAATACTTGGATGGTAGCCCTTGATATCTTATTTTCTCTCCCGATGTCTATGAAGCATGATTAATTAAATATTTGTTGCTCAATTCCTATTCTGTGGTTTGTCAGTTCTCATAAAATCAGTTAATCCAGCCCGGTGGGAAGCATCTTCAACCTCTGTATGATTGTGCGCCAAAACAAGAAGTATATTAGCAGACAAGAATGAAAATGTTGCATGTTTTAATCAAGTCCTTTCAGGGTTCTCTCAAGCTCTCAAAAGATCTCTTCTTGTTTGGGATGAGCTTCAGTGTGTCTTACCAGACCTTCAATGTTTTGGTAGCATAATGGACAACTGCACAGAATTCTGAAACACAAAAAGCAGAACACTGAGAACAAGCTCTACCATACATAATCATCTAAGGCTTTTAACTGTGGAAGATACTAGGCCTGTGCATTTTCTCAGATTTCAGAATTGGCCCAATATAGGTTATTTCAGAGGCTATCGGAGATAATTCTGATATGAAATAGGGAAGCCAATATTGAATTGGAATTATCCATAATGGTTTGGGGATTTTGAGAACATTTTCAATAAATCTTTAGTATGTTGGAGCCCAAAATGGTGGTGGAAATAGAAAATGGAGTCCACATTTTCCCCCCCACCCCCGCCACCCAATTGCGGCTGGGGGTAAAACCCATCTATCAGCCTGTCTAAGCTTTTATTTATTTCTGTAGCCAATTATTTACTTACACATTAAAAAAATGAAGTGGTAGATTCTCGGATATTACATTATTTCCCCTGTGATTCTCAGATGTTACATCACTTTTTCCAGGGTTCTTGGATGTAAGTACAATTTACAGGTTACTTAAAAATGAAAGGTGGTTGGATTTAATTTAAATTAAATACTGAATCCTGCCATCCGTACATACTTGTGTTCCAAGTTCCCTGCCTAGTCATTTTCCCCCTGGCAATTTCTCCCCACCCTCAAAGACTTCTATAGGAATTTTCACTGGCTTGTGGAAAGGAAATCCAATACTCAATTCGAGATCACTGTTCTGTAGGGTCCAAAGGACTCGAAGCCAAAATCTATGATTTCAGATAGGATCTGCTCTAAAATGCACAGGCCTATAAGATACATAGTTTTATAAATGGTTGGCTATTATATACAGCTAACTTCCCCCTTAATTTTACCAATTTATCTAAGCCCACATAAGCTGTTGATTGGGACAGTAAAGTAGCACAACAGACGAGGATTAAACGTTGGGAATAGGAGGCACTGCTTTGCACTGACTGGATTCCTAGTTCTCAGGCAGGTTCCAGATGGGGTCACTTGGAGACTGTTGCTTTCCCCAAGAATAGCTTCTATATGGAGACCTGCAGGGCTCCATATGGTCTCCAATGCTCTTTAGTATCTAAATAAAACCACTGGGAGAGATCATCAGGAGATTGGGTGCTAGGTGTTATCAGCATGCTGATGACACCCAAATCTATTTCTCCATGTCAACTTCATCAGGAAATCGGATAACTTCCCTAAATGCCTGCCTGCAGGTAGTAAATGGGCTGGATGAGGGATAACAAGCGGAGACTGAATCCAAATAAGACAGAGGTACTGATTGTGGGGGATTGTAACTCGAGAGATGGGTTAGATCTGCCTGTCCTGGAGGAACAGGATCGTTTGGTGTACTTCTGGACCAAAACGTCTCTCTGGTACTTCAGATTGAGGCAGTGGCCAGCTTACCTTTTAATCAGCTTTGACTGATTCACCAACTGTGTTGGTTTCTCAAAGAGAGTGACCTTAAAATAGCACATGTTGGGAAACTCCAGGCCTGATTTCTGTAATGTGCTCTATGTTGGGTTGCCTTTGTACATAGTCCAGAAACTTTCATTAGTGCAAAATGTGTCAGCCATGTTGGTCTCTGGGATAACCAAAACAGACGATATTACCCCTGTCTTCAAATAACTACACAGGCTGCTGCTAAGTTTCTGGGCCAAATACAAAGAAGTAGTAGTAGTGGTGGTAGTGGTAGCAGTAGTAGTAGTAGTAGTTCTTCTTCAGCCTCATCGCTTATTAAAATAATCTGGGGAGGTCTGCCTGAGGTTGCCCCAGCTCATTTGGTGGTGAGTCAGGGCCAGGTTCTATCTATAGCCATCCCAAGGCTTTATATGTGCACTCTGCCTGGATAAGAGCTTCAACATTGGTGAGTGTTTAAAAAAAAAATAAATCTGAAAGACACATCTATATAACCAGGACTTTGGGTAATTCAAGTGGTTTTAAAATGTTTTTGTTTTAATTGCTTTGATGGTTTTAATTTTTGTGATTTGAATTTTATGTAAACCGGCCTGAGACACTGGGCAATATGTAAATATGTTTAATAATAAATACAGAAATTATTGGTTGAATATAATAGGGAGTATACTGCCTCCACAGACTGAATGATATTTCTGTTAGCATATTAAAAAGATGTCAGTAAGAAAATGAGGAGCTCATGATAGTCCTATCTAGGATACTTATATGCTGAACCATAGAATTAGCTATGTCAAAGATAGGAAAATAGTTAGATAAGCTATAACAATGTACCCCCCAAAATAAAGTCACTGAACTAGGTTAAGGATTTTAGAAAAAAGATATAATGATAGATTCACATATAAAGATATATGGTGGTATTAACATGCTTGCATGAGCGTGCGCGCACACACCCCTCAAACAAAACCCAAAACAAAACCCTAGACTTAATTCAGGGATAGGTCATTCATTTCCACTGCCAAGGTGAAGAGGTCTGCTCTAACCCAAAGGAACACCAGGGTCACATGAGGCTGTTTTTAAAAGATAAAATCCTGCCAATCAGTTTTTTGAATGGTACCAGATACTAAGATAACAGCAGATGTCAACTATTTATTGAAAAGGCTCTGTGCCCACTGCCCCAGGTCTTGGACTGCAGAGGGGAACCATGGACACAGGACCCCACTGCACACTGAGTTTTCCAGCCAGCTAAGAATCTGCACGTGGAAGCCACTTGATATATTTGTAAACTGCCTTTTGGGACATGGCTCTTCAAAGTGATTTACATATTAATAAAGAAAAGCAAAATGATCAGGGTTCTGGCTACGGCTGCTGGTGGCTTTTAAAGCTTCAGCAGGCCTGACGTAAATAATCCACAAGATAGATGACAGTAGTCGTGGGTGGGGCCTTTCCTTTGCTGGGCCACAGATGTAAGCGTGGACCCTGTCTGTCTGTCTCTCAACAGTTCTCCAAAGCCAGGTGTCCTGGCAGCTGCAGAGATGTAGATCTCAGCTTCTTTTGCACATAGTACAGTGCCCCTGGTTGGATCAGGGCAATATTGAAATTAAGATTTCTAATACTGGTATATTATGAATCAGTTCATGATCTTCCTCCCCTACCCCCACCCCAGCTGATCAAATCATTAATATCTAATTAATATCCTTAAAAATAAAATCCTTAATATCTAATTTTAAAACTCCAGGGGGTGGGGGTGGGGAATCTAGGAGTTAAATTAACAGAAGAGACCACAGAAGTAAAAATAATTAAGGAACTGAAAATATAGGGCAACATACTTATACTTTCCTGTATCTACAAGAATTGTAGATACGATGCAATAATTGTATTGTTCCAATTAATCAATCATCCTGATCATCAAGATATACAGTAACAAACTTTTATACCGAATAGTCAGTTATAAAAGTCATGGATTTCATGCACTCCCCACATTAAGGAGCTTCAAGAAATGTAAGGCAATGGTGTAACAAATATAAGAACTGCTGCACTTCTCTTTCTGAAAGTCAGCTAAAATGTTTTACTTGCTCTTGTTTTGTCACCCTGCTGCCCCTACCCCGTCTTTTGTGCTTTAGCAGAGAAGGAGATACACCACCAGAAGCAAAAATTCTCCCTGCTTTTTTTTTCAAATGGAAGCCATTCTATGATCATTACCATTTATTTCCCCTTTTTGATTTTCAGATTTTAGACTACAATATAGAATTAGAAGTAAATCACAACTAGTATTTCAGAAGTACGTGACTAAAAATCTTGAACTGAAACAAATAAAACCTTTTTTTTTCTTCACAACATAAAGTGATCTGTGGAATTCAATGAGACAAGATGCAGTTATTATTTTATGTTCAAGAACAAAGCAAAAAGAGGTGACTCCTTTGGGAAAAGAGGGATAGAAGGTAAACTGAGTAAGAAGGGCTATTCAGATTAGAGCCAAGTCAAATTATGAAGGGGTGGATGGTTCACAAACGTTTCCAAATCCAGCAGCCTTGAAGCACTTTTTTTTTTTTTTTGCTATTTTGAGGGTCAGCATGTGCAAAGCCAACTAGGCAGTGTACCCATCTTCCTGTGCTGCACTGACAGGCAGGAAAATACAATGAAACACAGGGCACACAGAGACCCTTCCTCCTCCCACCTCCATTCAGAGTGTGGGTCAAGAAGACCCTTAGACTGAATGGAGGAGGGAGTGAAGATGGCTAGAGAAGATTTGGGAAGTTGCTGCATCTGTAGAATGTCTGCCTGAACATTTACTTTAATAACTGGCATTTTAGGGGAGCACTTGAACAGATGCATCAATAGAAAGTGTTTGGGGAAGCTGCTTCTCTTGCATTTCTACCTGAACATATCTCTCCCCGTCTAACGTTGAACTGAAATATCAAAGCAAAATTCCAAGTGCTTGGAGCCTTCTTTTTAAAGGCAGCATAACATACAAGACTGTGCAAAGTCTTTAGTACTTCCATGGTTCAGAAATTAAAGTTACCAACTTAACCTGCAATTTCCACACTTTTTGGTACATGAGTGAATACTGTAAGCATCTTAATTCTCTTCTTAAACAGAAAGCTTTAATATTTTAATTTCCTAGGGTTTTGTAAACAAACATCAGTCAATTAGGCCACACTAGGTGTGTGTGTGTGTGTGTGTGTGTGTGTGTGTGTGTGTGTGTGTGTGTGTGAGAGAGAGAGAGAGAGAGAGAGAGAGAGACTATAATGCTGCAAAATTCTAGAATATTACAGCACTGCAGGGTGTTTAAGCCACTTCACCTATATTTTGTTACATCTACCCAGGATTGTGTTCTGCAGCTTAACAAAAGCTTGCAAAGAGGTTGTCTGTTAATTTCACAAACTGAGAGAAGTGGGGCAATTCCATGAAACCATTAGAAAATAAAATAATCCTTTAGAAAATTCATGGAGCACCAACGGTTATTGGCTAAGATAGCTAAACGGAGTCTCCATCTTCAGACGCAGTATACTACTCAATACTGATTATGATGACATATAATGGGACAAATGTTACATTAATCATGCTCTGTGGTTTATTATCATAATTTTGAAAATGGGTGCTCAGAGCAAGTTAAAAGTGAAACATGACACAGAGATTTGGTGCTGGATGTGGAGAGAGCACTACCCTCATTACTGCAGTTAAAAAAAACACCCTTGAATATGATGTAATGGAACCAGGGGACTTCATAACCTTAAAACTGATGCTGTTTTCAGTTGTTTTAGGGGTAAAATTCAAGAATGGGAAGGACACTCCCCCCATGAGCATCTGGTTAGGCTCCCCACTCTCAAGTCCCTACTCCACGCAAAGAGACACTAGCCTCACAGGCAGCCATTTTAAAAAGCAGAAGTCACTTTCTCAAACACTTGCCAGTACTTCCCCCTCCCAACTCTGCCCTCAAATCCTTGATCTGTCAGAGTCTGCAAGCTTAGCTGAATGCTTTGTCTGAATAGGGATTGCAAGGGCTAATGTGTCAAAAAATATTTTATGGATTGCTTTCCTCCAAAAAACAAAATCCATGCTCTTAAATGGATCTGCACTTTCTAGACAAAGTTAAAGGGGTGTGGGGGTGGTG
Organism: Hemicordylus capensis; assembly: GCF_027244095.1. Taxonomy (NCBI): domain Eukaryota; kingdom Metazoa; phylum Chordata; class Lepidosauria; order Squamata; family Cordylidae; genus Hemicordylus; species Hemicordylus capensis. The sequence continues at coordinate 122,801,952 of NC_069658.1, read as the reverse complement.
GTGGTGGAGGTTAATCTTGGCCAAATATAGGTTGCCAACAAGTGTAATCAGCTTCTTAGGGACACACTTTTAAACTGATGTCTTTTGTCATTTCTCAGCAATTCTGTATGGCATTTAGGAAGGGTGTAGTTGCTCTGCATACATTTCAGGCAGATTGGACAGAGGATTTGGAATTTATAACTGTGCGAATGTTCAGGGCTTATATTGGTGGAATGCAGTTTTCATGCACCTCAGCTAGAATGATGATGATGGCCTTGCTGTGAGTAATGAGTGCATGTATGACTGATAATGGATTGTACCAAGGCAGTGATTTCAGAGGGTCTCAGGTGCAGGAGTGTAATGGAGGGGGGGACACACAGGGTCAGAGCACGAGTAATTCTTGGCTTCTCTGGCTATTGGGGTGGGCATGGCCACAGGGTCTGTCATGGAATTTGCAACTAATGACCTTACCCCTAATGATATGAACTTGTCTACAGACTCTTGTTCACATCAGGGAGGGCCATTTCAGGTCAGTTACTCACTATACTTGCCACCACCTATGTATCCCAGAAGAAGGGGCAAGTTTTGATTTGCACATAGTTCTCCAACTACACATCTGCATACTTATGTTTAGAAGGCATTCCCTTGCCTTCTTAGATGCAAGCTCTCTCTCTCTCCCTCTCTGCTTTATACTATTCCATGTTGCAAATCTCATCAATTTTCTATGCATGTCCGCATATGATATTCTGGCCATATTGGGTTTTATTAGTGCTCTTGAAGATCACCTGCTTCCAGATGTATCTGTCCATGGTTTGAGATTTACCTGGCAAGACCCATTTCCAGATTCTTCTGGTTGCTGCCTGAAGTTAGGTGATGACGACCAGGGGACAGGCCTTTTCTTTGGTGACACCCAGTTTGGGAAATGCCTTCTTTAGATCTGTTATTGGCACCTACTTTCATGAGATTCCAGCACCAGCTAAACATTGTTTTGTTCGCCCAAGCAGTTTAACACTATGCACCATTTTCACTCTTGCTGCTTTCAGATGGCTTTATTTGCCAAGCCAAATTTAAAATTTTTTTTGTGGTGGTTATTTTTATTTTATTTTATTAAGTTTTTATACCACCTCACCCAGATGGCTATAGGAGGTTCACAAATATTTTGCTGTTCTTATTTATTAGGTCCTGTTTTTATATTCTTTTTATGTTAAGCTGCTTCAAATACATTTTGAAGAGGTGGGGTACAAATAAATTAAGCAAATCAACCAAACCAACAAAAAATGCCACATTACTTTCAAGCTGTGCTGGGTTTCTGTCCAATCCATGGAACCAATCTGAGGTATAGCAGTAAGCAGTAAGCTAGTTGCTTTATTAGCGTTTTCTTTCAATGTCTTTAACACCTTGTCCACTGAAACCTGCAAATACAACAAGCCAGTCATTAAACTCTTGTATTTATTATGATGGTTGTGATTTTTGGAACATGTAACACTTACATTTTATATACCGCTCTATAGCTGGAAGCTCTCTAAGCAGTTTACAATGATTTAGCATATTGCCCCCAACATTCTGGGTACTCACTTTACCGACCTTGGAAGGATGGAAGGCTGAGTCAACCTTGAGCCCCTGGTCAGGATCGAACTTGTAACCTTCTGATTACAGGGCGGCAGTTTTACCACTGCACCACCAGGGGCTCATTTAGTACTTTTAATGTAATATGGTTTTATTGTTTATAATCTGTTCTATCCTAATGTATGTTCTTACCAGATTTACTGCCTCACACTATCTTATGCTGATCTTGGACCATAACAAAGATGATTGATTGATTGATTGGTAAATAGGGGTGTGCACAAAACTGCGGAGCTGCGGTCCGGCACCGGGGTTGGAGGTTCCATTAAGGGCGGGGGGAGGGTTTACTCACCCCTCCCGCGCTTTCCACTTTTGTCACCGTATGTACTTTAGTAATTGGGCAGCAGGATATCACCCTGCTGCCCCATTCTCCCCGCTTGGCTGCTCCGCTTAGAAATCGGGCGGCAGGATATCTTCCTGCCGTCCGTTTCCCCACTTGCCTGAAAAAGGCTTTGAGAAGCCTTTTGCTCATGCGCACGCGCAAAAGGCTTCTCAAAGCCTTTTTCAGCCAAGCGGGGAAACGGACGGCAGGAAGATATCCTGCCGCCCGATTTCTAAGCGGAGCAGCCAAGCGGGGAGAAAGGGGCGGCAGGGCGATATCCTGCCGCCCAATTACTAAAGTACATACGGTGACAAAAGTGGAAAGCGCGGGAGGGGTGAGTAAACCCTCCCCCCGCCCTTAATGGAACCCCCCACCCCCCATCTTCCCGAACCGAACCACTCCGTGTCCGGACCGATCCGGAGGCTTATAGAATAGCCTCCGGACCGGTTCGGGCACATCACTATTGGTAAACCCCTCCTGTATTCTACCAAAGACAACTACAGGGCACTGTAGTTGCCAGGAGTCGACACCAACTCAATGGCACACTTTACCTTTACCTTACATTTGTGCTGGCTTCTGTTGTAATAAAAGAAGTACTCTGTGATTAAACATCGGCCAAAATATTATCAGCTGGAACAGGGTTCATCTACTACCACTAACCTCAGAGCAGGGGTGGCCCATGAACGCGCTTCCGGGGGCGGTGGGTGGCTTCTTCAAGTGTAAATGGAGCTGGTGCTCCATGTTACCCAGCAGCCCCCGTGGTGGGGAATTGCCTCCGCCATTCACCTGGCCGCTGGCAGGGGCTCACCTCCGTGGGAGCCAGGTGAGTGGTGGAGATGATTCCCCGCCGTGGGGGCTGCTGGGAGGCATGGAGCACCAGCTCCATTTACACTTCAAGAAGCCACCCACCGCGTATACAGTATTGCAACTGACAATATAGTACATTTGTTACAGAGGGCCTTTGGCATTTAAACTCCAGAACTCTGAGAAAAGGTATTCCATTTTTTAAAAAAGTTAAAAACATTATTTAAGACAAACAATTCTTCATGTTTTGAATACTCTGACAGCAGACTTTATTAGGGGTAAATATAACTTTGAATTTCCCAAGACATGTCCTAGTGTAGGTTCCCATGTTAGGATCATCCACTACAGGTGGGTTCACATAATCCTTGTGATGCTGGCTAAATGGGAAACCAGAGATTAATGGTTCTCAACCTTAAGGAGGTCAATTGCCCTGTGGTATTTCCCAGTCCCAACTTCCCTTGCAAACCGCAGAGTACACTCCAACAGTGTTGTGGTTTGAAAGATGACCCTAACTGCATGGAATAAGACACTGAAAGTTAATATATATCTGTTTATTTCATTTCTGTATGGACAAAGCAACAAAAAACAATACAAACACCCACCCTACATTATTATTGACCCCATACCAGTGTCCCCTGCAAGAGGGATTTCCAGATGTTGTTGACTACAATTCCCAGCATCTCCAACTGCAATGGCCTTCAGCTGGGGATTATGGGAGTTGTAGTCAACAGCATCTAAAAGGTAAAGTGTGCCGTCAAGTCGATTTTGACTCTTGGCGCCCACAGAGCCCTGGGGTTTTCTTTGGTAGAATGCAGAAGGGGTTTACCATTGCCTCCTCCCACGCAGTATGAGATGATGCCTTTCACCATCTTCCTATAGCGCTGCTGCCCGATATAGTACCAGTGGGGATTTGAACCAGCAACCTTCTGCTTGTTAGTCAAGCATTTCCCCAGTGCGCCACTGAAGGTGACTCAACAACATCTGGGAATCCCTTTTACAGGGAACACTGACCCATATTTTTTGCTGCTGTTTTATTACTGTACAGTACTGCCAAAGGAAAATTCTTCATGAAGAGATTGTTCCCCCCCCCCTTTGCAGGTGGAGTCATGCTCAAATCAATCCACCCAGCTTGTTGTTTCTACAACTTATGTGGAGCACATTCAACCCCAATACTGGATTTGTGAAGTTCACTTTTTTGTTCAGGTGAGGGTTAAAACCTCCTGCATTTCCTATTAACCTACACAAAGACAGACCTTTTTGAGCTGCAAAGCTGCCACAGATATCCCCGGGCTTATCAGTTGGACCACAGTGTGGTTATTCCCTCTCTGTTTTCCTTTTGCCTTGCCCTCCCTTCCCCACCAACATCTTGGCTCCTGGAGATTCCTAAACCTAGGAATAAATAAACTTTCAAATACCTCCTCAGGCAATGAGTGACAGATCATGCTGAAGAGATGGGCCCTGGACTCCTATTACAACTTGCAACTACCCTTTGCTCTTCTTTGCATTACTTTCCCACACTAAGGCCATTTCCCCTGGCTCCATTGGATCAACTCTCTTCTTTCCTAAACCCAATTCCTCTCTCTTTCCCAGGTTCCTTAAAAATAAAATTATAAAAAGCATTCATCATTCCTTTGGGAAAGTCCAAGGTCAGAAATTTAGATCCAAGAGGAGGCATATGGCTAGAGATGTCTTGATTTAGAGTTATGCAATCATTTATAGTCTCACTGAAATGCAACAGGAAGAGTCGCTGTGCATGTTGCTCCCAGATACTGTAGAAACCTTCACACTGGACCCCCACTTTTGGGATTTGGCTTAAGATACACGGTTGTCAACTTCAACTTGCATCCCGAGTGCAATTTCTCTATTTCATCTTCCTCCCTTTAAAAAAGAAATGCTATTTCTTGTTCTTAAAGCATTTTGATTATAAAAAAATATAGGGTTGTATGGCATTTTATCATTCCAAAGCATTAAAAAACAAGGCTCGTTTTTCAGGAAGATCCACTGGTCTTTCCTCCTCCACCTGTACAGTCTGTTAATTTTACAATGAAGATAATATTCTGTACTTTACGGGTGTGTTCACACGATCATCGGGAAGATGAACGTGTGAAGGAAGAAAGCCAGCGTGGTGTAGTGGTAGTACTAGGACCAGGGAGACCAGAGACCAAATCCCCATTCAGCCATGAGACTTGCTGGGTGACTCTGGGCCAGTCACTTCTCTCTCAGCCTAACCTACTTCACAGGGTTGTTGTGAGGAGAAACTTAAGTATGTAGTACACTGCTCTGGGCTCCTTGGAGGAAGAGCGGGATATAAGTGTAAAAAAAAGTCTGGTTCCTGGGGACAGTATGCTCCCAGTTGATGTGTCATGCGAACCAGATGAAGTCCAGTTTCAGAGGCTTCTGCCCAACATTCTACACCCATTTGTATCCAACATTTGAAATTGGATGCAGAACACTGGGTGAATGTCTGGTGGAAAGCTTGGGAACCCAACTTGGGTGGATTTGTATGACACACTCAGTTCGAGAACACACTCCCTGGAAACTGGAACCCCCAGTGATTGTGCAAACCTGCCCAATGCAAGTAGCTCATTGTCGATGGATATCCCCCCACAACTAAAAACGAAGAAGGGTAGACTTTAAAAGGTGCCAAAAAGAATTGTTTGCCTATTTACGGAAGCACTCCCAGTTTTAAAAAACATGAATATATGCAGCTGCCTACTGCCAAGTCAGACTATTGGTCCACTGAGCTCAGTATTCCCTACCCTGACTGTTGGGAGGGTCTTCTGTAGAGATGGGTCTTCCCCAGGCCTGCTTCCTAAGATAGGTTGATCTGGAGATGATGACAGAGACTGAACCTGGGACCTTCTGCATGCAAAGCAGGTGCTCTCCGACTGAGCTATTGTCCCTTCTCCTTTTCTTGACTTGTTTGGAATATTTTATGGCTTTTCATCAGGAAGCTACTAGGGATGTGCACGAATCACAATTCGGAGCATGATTTGTAATGCATCCCCTGTTGGCATCACATGGGGACAGCTGGGAGAGAGCACTGCCGGTACGTGAAGGCAACTGGGAGGAGCGCCATCAATTCAAGAAGTAGCGCTGAGCTGCGGAGGAGCAGGTATGCACCTGCTCTCCTCCATTTTAAAGGTGCAGGGGATGTGTTACAAATCACACTCCGAATTGTGATTCGTGCACATCCCTAAAGGTTACTTATGTCTTCTAAATAAGTTTATTTAACTTCAATAAGAGCATTTAATTTTTCCTAAACTTGAAGTAGGACAGTTAAAGAATAATTATCATTTCTACCAGAATGTTTCCACATAAGAACTATTGTTCCTGTGCCATGACTCACTGTGGTTTTATTTCTAGGATCCACTCCAAGCCATCTGCATAAGCTACTCCTGTGGACATAGGTTATATATGGAAACTAGGCTCACATCTGTCCTGAATAGCTCAATGGGATTGGCTTTCAAGCACTTCTCTAGTGACTAAATTGCAAGTTAGTTTCTTTAACAGTAGATCATGTACTTAGATGGTTTCTAGGATAAGTATTTAGATAGTGCTTTAGGATGACAATATTATCATCAACCACAATATAGGGTTGACAATGAGAGACAGTAGGTTGCCTAAGGACACATACTGGGTTCATGGATTTGAACTGGAATTTCCTATTAAATATCTTAGCCAAGAGAGAATCTATATATATCTCTATATATAATTCTCTAAAGCATACCCGTGGCTAATCCCGTGCGTGGCAGTTCTCGTGAGAGTTCGCGATAAGAAGCAACATGGTGATTGGGCAGTGGAGATTCCATATGCAGTTAGGGAGGAGGAGCCTGTGAGAGCAAAAGCACCATGGTGATTGGGCAGTGGGGATTCCATATGCATTTAGGGAGGAGGAGCCTGTGATGGTTAAGGTCAGTTGGAATGCAACTGCTACTGGTCAAAAAATGTTGTTGATAATAGGAGAGGAATTATGGATAGTGGGCAGGGGTCTGCAAAGAGAGGAGTCGTGAGGGAAGAAAGAGTCCCTTCAGGAGAAGGAGGCTGTTGTGTGAATTAGATGAGGAAACAAGATGAACAAGATCTGTTAACTCAGGAAGGGGGAGGGGGGAGAGGGAGGAAGAGTGAGTGCAGGAGAGAGAAAGAGAGAAAAAGGGGGGGGGGAAGAGAGAAAGAAGGAAGGGCGAGGGACGGGCCTGAGCCTGTCAACAGCCTGAGGGGAATGAGTGGCCATGGTGGCACTCGCAGCAAGGAAGGGTCCAGTCTACCACTGCTGCTATTTGGGGCTACTGAGGTCATAGGTGGAGGCAGGCAAGGGACGGGCCCAGGCCGGTCAGCGGCCTGAGGGGAATGAGCTGCCATGGTGGTGGTGGCAGCGAGGAAGGGCCCGATCAACTACTCCTGCTGCTCCTGTGGGGAAGAGCAGGAGCAGGGCTGCAGCTTATCTAATAGGCACCAGCAACGCCGCAGCCGGGACCAAGAGGGGTGAGGGGGATGGAGTAAAGGGATGAAGGAGAGGGATGAGGGGGATGGAAGCAACCAGATGGAGGAGGAAGAGCAGGATTGTGTCTCAGGTGAGGGTGGAGAGATCTCTGAGGTGAGTGGGGCTGTGGCAGGGGGTGAGGGGAGCAATCAAGTACTATCGCACAGATGTTCTGTGCAGGTTAAGCTAGTTACACAATATTGTCCTCTGTAGATTCTATTTTGAGGTGATTTGACCTTAGCTATGCAAAAGATACTCTGATCTTCTAAAATTATCTACATATGGTTTAGAAGGGATCCCTCAGGCTTCATCACTCACTGGCACATCATCGGTTTTGCCTGAAAGCATGATAAAGATACAGCTACTTCTGATAGCTCTTGAAAACTATGCGTATGCATATGCACGTACAATGTCAAAAACCAGGGGCATAGCAAGGTTGGAGTGGGCCCAGAGACAAGATTTTAAAATGGGTCCCTCGCTGATATACACAAACACACTTCACAATATATAGTGCACTTACACTCACATCCCCATTATGAATATGGTGAATATCTAGTTCACATTGAATCTAGTTTTTTTACTCTCTGCTACTGCCGATCTCCAAGAGACTCAACATAATTCATAAGGGGTGCAACACGGGTGGATGGGGAGTCATGTGACGTGCCTCTGGGGGGCCCCTCAAGGCAGTGGGGCCCCAAGACAACTGTCTCCCCTTGCCTAATGGTAGTTACACCCCTGTCAAAAACAGAAAAACTCAGATGAAAGCAGGAGCTTTTACTTACTGTTTCTTCATGTTCTTTCCAACAGTCATAGTCAGTTGCCATAGCAATACTTGCATAGCAGATTCCGGCTTCCTTTGCAAGAACCACTTCAGGGACTGTAGTCATGTTGATAACATCTCCCCCCCAGATGCGAAACATCAGACTTTCTGCTCGGGAACTGAAACGAGGCCCTTCAATTGTGATCATTGTCCCTTTTGAGTGGCATTTAATCCCAAGCTTCTTTGCAACATCCATGAGAACCTGAAGACGGGTGGGGCGAGGAGAACCATACAACAGAAATGACTCATTTACCAGTCATCATGAGTGGTCATTTAGGCCCTGTCTATATATGGACAGCTTCCACTATACAAAGAAATTATACATCTATTCAATGACTGCTGGTGGTGTCTACTTTCATTTTAGATTGCGAGAGACCTTTTGGGACAGGGAACCATCTTATTTATTTTTCATTTTTCTATATGAACTGCTCTGAGCACTTTACATATCACAAGGTGGGACTGGAAAGAGAACCAGGATAGAGTGGCCAATAAGCAGACCGAAATACTGCTTGACAAAGTGGCAGATGGTGAGGGGCAGCGAGAGGTACCTTTTAAAAGGCCCCCCTGCCAGCATCACTCTCACCGGCCACCACTGGCTTGAAAGTAAGCAAAACCAAACAAACAGAAGGAAATAGGTTTTCCTTCTTGGATGGCAGGTGGTAAAAGCTGTTTACACCTTCTCAGCCACCACTTTGTGGCTTTTTAAATAATGCATTCCAATTCTTTTTAAACCATCGTCTCATCTCAGTGCTTTAAGAGACAAAACAAGGTGTTTTAATGATGACTGAAGGACTTACACATGTAGAAGCAAGTGGTCTCTAAAGATTAACACTGAGGAGGTTGAAAGCAGAGGTGGCAGAACCATGAAAGTATGGCATGGTTACAGCATTTATCTGGATTCTGAATACTAAAAGCACAATCTCAAACTGAAAAAACATTTTTGATTAGGACTGCAGTTAAAAGTAAGCTGGCATACAAAACTAGCATATTAGCAATGACTACAGTCTGCTTGCTTTATACTTTATGTGGCAGTTGAACTAATATTCCCTGCAATCAACATGGAAACCTGGAAGCGTAGGTGAGGCTCCCTAGACTTTGAGGAACACGCACTCGGGAGTGGCAGTTGGCCCATGCAACCCTCCTTCTCCTCTTTCTGAAGTGACCTGCTGTGGTGAAATGGACCATATGGGATTGATTATGTTAATGTATGTCAGACTGATATACATGAGGAATAAGTATATAGAAAAGGAGGAGGAACTTATATATAGACTGGGAAGTTGGACTACTTGAGAGAAAATAGAGGATATAACCATAAGTTGAGGAAGGTTAGGAAGGAGTTCAGTTTAATAGGGAAAACAGGACAAGTTATACAATTCGGTTTGAATGCGTTTTTCCTCTGTTTTGTTTCATATAAAGTCTAACCACCATTACTTATAATATTTTTGTAAAGTAAACAGTATTAGGATATATTTGTGTGCATTTGTCAGAAAATGAGCCATGGATACTGTTAACGAAATAGTAAAACCTGGTTATTTGTTTTAAACGGGTGTAGTTCTGGTTGGTAAAAGCCGTGCACCTAAAGCCACACCACACTACTGGAAAAAGGTTACCTTGCAGCAAGGGAGAAAGCCACAAGGAGAGGAACGAGTATTAAAACAGAAGCAGAGTGAGGCTACATATACACTTGGAGGTCTTTTTCCTGATAAGGAGTCATCAGTCCTTACAGGAAAATTCCCAGTAAAAGGGGGAATAAAACCAGCCAGTCACCATACATGTCAAGGCTGCTTCTTCTGTTACAATCTCCATAGTGAACTGCTCCTGGAACGTTACTGCTTTTCAGCGATATTTACAAAATCATACATAGGTATGCAGAAGATTTAGAAATGGCTTGGCAGATCCATGTTTAGCTCTAGAGCAGATACTGGTGGCTATACTTTGTGTGGCTATACTTTTTGTCAATGGAAACGATTCTGCAGGAGGATCACCATAATGCAACATATAGCAACATCCTAGAAAAACAGAGATGGACACTTTTTGAGCATCAATCAAATTACAAGTAGGATTGTGTGTGTCAGTAAAGTGAGATTTCCAGCTTCGGAAATCCCTGCTCCCACCACCAGGAGGCATGAGACTGTGCGGTGATGGTGGGGGCCCTTTAACTGCCCACTCAGCACTGGCACAGGGGCGGCTGGGCGGTGCAGCAATTCTTGGGGGCTTGTAGAGATGGGCAGGGAGTGATTCAGGGCAACCTGGGAAGCCCGTGTGGCTGCTGGGAGGACACACAGGCAGCTGGGGATGGTAGTTCTCCCAGCAGCCATGCGGACTTCCCAGGCTGACCTGCGTCACTCCCTGCCCATCCTCCCAAGCTCTTGAGAATCACTGTGCCACTCAGCCGCCCCCGCACCAGTGCTGGGTGGGCAGTTAAAGGGCCTCCACTCCACCATCACCGCACTACCCAAGACACTTGCCGCACATTCTGATGCCTCCTGATGCAGGGGGCCCCAGGGATTTCCGAATGTGGAAATCTCACTTTACCGACATGCACAGTCCTAATTACAAGCACGAGACATGCAAGAGGGGTGAGAGGAGCTCATCCCTCATAATCTAGGAATAGCACGTCTTTGCCTACATCAACCTTTGAACAATCAAGCCTATTTAAAACACTGATTGACATGCAAGGAGTTCTTGTGTACACCTCAACAAGAGCTCTTCTGGCTGCTGCTGCTGCTGCTGCTGCTGCTACTACTACTACTACTATTAATTCAATTTCTATACCGCCCATCCAAAAATGGCTCAGGGAGGTTTTTGGTTCTTCCCACCAAGACCTGGTGCACTTCTCAAGAAGCCAGTTCTAATGATCAGAAGAGCCTCTATAGCAACATTCATTGTCACAGGATTCGCTCACCCACTGCCCCCCCCCACCCCACCCCACTCCCCATTGCCAAATGGAAGTCTATGGCCACCTCATGCATAAGGTGGCCATAGACACTAAGGCAAGATTCACTCACTTCTCTGGTTTTGGCACAGAAGGGTTCGGCCATAGAAATGTGGCATACGCCTGGAAGGCAGGAATGGTTCCCATCATAAAAAGTGAGGTGCCTTTTGGTTGTCCTGTGAAGGAGAATGGAAGAGAGCAAACGTTTAGAGAACACAGCCTAGGGACCGACAGAAAAAGGATGTTGACAACATTCGCAGTCCCAATACAACTCCTTGCCGATTTCCCCCTATTAAAAATCAGCCAAGATCACTGTAGCTTAGGGCCCTGTGGCACAAGACCAGCTTCACAAGTACAATGATCACCTGTGGCAGCTGAAGAAGAAGAGGGAGCACCAAGTGTGGAGGCTCCAAGTGTGAGAAGAGGGATGGCTTTTGTACTGTTATAGATGTTACATTTCTAGAAGTAAGAAATATGGGATCAGAACATTTGGGAGGAAAGGCTGAAATATACAGATTGGCAATGGAGCATCTAGATAGGACAGGGCACAGTATGAAAGAGGGGTCTTGATCGCAGTTTGGGAACTCCAGGAAATAAGGAGAGCATGATTGTGGGCAAGAGACTGGATCAGGAAAAGCTTCTGGGGAGGAAACAAAGCACCAGCCCCCGGAGCTGGACTTGCACACCGGAATGGCTCTTTCTGTAGAACAGGTCTGCTCAACCTAGGCCCACCAGCTGTTTTTGGACTACAATCCCCATAATCCCAAGATACAGTGGTCAATAGCCAGGGATTATGGGTTTTGCAGTCCAACATCTGCAGGAGGGCCAAAGTTGAGCAGCCCTGCTGTAGAACGTATAACCTCTGATCCAGTTTCTCTAACAAGAAATACCATCTTCTTCTCTAAAGAACTATAGATGGAGTTTTAGCAACTGAAAGCTTTCCTTCTCTCGTTTGTTCTACTGCCAAAATCCAAGCCAAAACTATTCTCTGAGCAAAAATAAAATACAATAAAAAGATCAGCACCTGGTGACAAGGCACAAACTGTTCATGAATAATATGCAGTATGATATTTCCATGTCATACTGCAACTCTATCTGCAGCTGTGTTGAGCCAACTAACTACATTTTGCAAGAAAACTCACAGAAACCCTTCTCTTTCTGTGCACCACATTTATACGTTTGGAAAGAAAAACAAAGAGGAGAGGAGGAAGGGAGATGTTGATATCATCATCATCATCATCATCTCCTCAAGCTGAATGGTGTTGATTAGAGTATTTATTTATTTTATTCAATGGGCAATAATTGAGTCTCTCTCATATTCGGAGTTAAAGCTAGGACAATGACAGTGGATTAAGAACAGATATTTGCCAGCTATAATTCATGCTCACCATTAATCCTTCCACTCTCCTGTTGGGGAGAGGAAGGAGACTCAACATTAGGTCAGAGAATTTCCCTCCAGGCTCAAACGGAAGACAGGGGATCTTGCTAACCTCCCACTGACTCTCAAAAGCCTTGGAACATAGTGAAAGATCTCCCCCTGTCCTGGAGCTTTTGTAGAGTCAGTGTGAGATTTGACAGATTCTCCACCCTTTCCTAGGCTCAGAAGGGCAGATGATCTCAAGAGAGTTTCAAAAAAAAAGAAAAAAAGAAAAAGAATCACATTTGTTAGCCTAATTAAAAACTATGTGTAGTACAGCTTTGTAGGTGATGTATTTGGGAATGAATCAGAATGACATCATTCACACATCAAGGGTAATAATGCTTGAGGAAGAAGGGCCCTTCACAAGTCCTAGATCCAATTCAGTGATTGTCAGATCTTGTTTCATTATCTTAAAATCTCCTTTGCTTCTTTACCTGTCTATGAACTGGTCGATAATGACAATATCTCCAGGCTGAATCTCTTCTCTTAATGAACCGCAGGCAGTAGTCACTAACAGATGAGTGCAACCCTCTTCTTTCAGTGCCCACAGATTGGCACGGTAATTGATACTTGTTGGCATAATTGTATGATGCCTTCCATGCCTATGGGGACAAATGTGGAGGGGAAATGAATTAAGTTAAAATGCAAGAGAGAAAGACACACTGGTGAGAAAATTAGGAAGCTGAGGTTGCTTTGCAGTTTTGAAACGGAGGCACCAAGTTAGGGGGTTTCTATGCCCCATGACCTATTTATGGACAGCTTCTCATGGTGGCAAGTATGTAGGAAGGAACTGCTGGTATGTCTGCTGTTTTGTGTGTTGTCTGAACCCGCCAATGTCGGTTTGACCATTTTGGGTTCCTTTCCACCACCTGACACCTGCAACCAACATTTGAGGTTGGGTGGCCAAGGGGATCCAAAACTGGCAGGTTCAGATGACACGGAAAGTGGTGGAAACATCTGTGAGTGCTGGGAACATGCATTTCCTCCTGCTTACTTGCCGCCATGATGTGTGAACAATGGTCTGGTCTGGTCACAAATGTAGAAATGCAGCCATACCCACAGGCACGCACCTGACAGCCATGCCCCATAGCCAACTGCCACACACCCCCAATAGAAAACACCACCAAATGACCTCTTTAAATTTTCTGTAATTTGTGTTATTAATGCAGTTTTATGGCAATTGTTCCATTATTTTGTCTGCAAAACATGCAGGCTGTAAAAAAACCCTTCTTAAAATAAGCCTGTCCAAAGTATATGGGACTGTATTAGCACCACCAATCCGTTATATTCTGAGGGAATCAATTGAGATTAAAAATGCAGCCAGTTTTAACTTCCATGGGGTGCAAACTCATATTGAATTATAGAAACCAGTTACAAATAATTACTACTACAAATATATCATACAGTAAAATATTGTGGAACAAGACGACAGGACTCTGTATGTTCAGTTTGAAGTAAATCAGTAAACCACTGATTTTTAGTGAATTTTTGAAAATGTTTTTAAGAACTTTTTAAAAAAGTGTTAAAATGTTTTGTGGCAGAAAGTTACAAAAAGTTCTAGAATTGAAGCCCCGCACTGACAATCATTCAACCCCAATTTTGAGGAATTGCCCCTTTTCTTCATAGAAAAGTGGAACTAACTTTTTTTGCACCCCATGATATAGTTCTGGAACAGCTGGGCAGAAAATCCTCAAAATTCATATGGTGGTAGACATTATGGCAGCACAACATGTGTTGAATTTGAAGTCAATTGGCCCACCTGTTAATTTGTTGTTGTTTTTTAAACTCATCACAGAAAATGCAGTAATATTAGAGAATCCACTCCTTGTGTGCAGTTTTACAGCTTCTTGCCCAGCCATTCCAGAATTATAACATGGGGAGCAAAAAAAGGAGGTAGAACTCTGTTTTTTTTTTTTAACATGAAGGCACGGGGCAGTTTCCTCCAAATGAAGCTTACTTGAATTGATGGTCAGAGTGGGAGTTTCAATTAATGCATGTTTTGCCATGAAACAAGCAGTTTGAAGAACTTTTTAAGACTTTTTAAAAAATCACCACATTAGTCAACAGGCAGATTTAAAATTAAATCTTCAAATTAAACACAGATCGTGCTATGATCCTGTACTACCACCATGGGCCATATTAAAGTTTTCTGCTCAGCCATTCCAGAGTTGTTATAGCAAACATGACTCCCCCACAATCTCTGCCAACCCACAAAGCAGCAGCTCATGCCTTAACTCCCCCCGCCCTGCCCTACACCCTCAAATTAATCTTCCTGCCTTAGAAGCACAATGGCTGTGGTTAGTTCTCTCAGACTCCCAGTTAGTCTGGTCCCAGCCCCAAAGCGGCAAGCACCAAAAGGGCAGGCAGTGTCCACTCGCTCTGTTCAGGAAACAGAGAGCAGCTCATGCTCTGCTCATGGAGGAGGAGGACGACGAGGAACAGCCTGCAGTGTGCACCAGCAGCAGCCCAGCAACTCCGTTTAAAAGCCACGCACTTCTCTAAGTACAGGTAGGTAGGCCACGGGGTTTCCAGCAGAGCTGCACATGCTGATGGACTCCACTGAGGAAAAAAGAGAGGAGGTGATGCAGCATTCGGGGATCATAAGTGACTGATCTCAGTCACTCCAGCTCTTGGGGCAAGGAGAGTGCAAGCTGGCCATGGTTAGGTGCTTCTGGGGGCCAGATGGAGGGGAAGGTGAGTTGCCTGATGATGTGCATGCAGAGTGGCAGGCTGAGCTAAATGGCTGGCTAGCTATCTTGGGGATGCGGCTGGCTGGGGGACAGTGGCACACACAGCAAAGAGGCATTCTGGCCAGAACTGGTGGGAATCACCAGGCAAGCTCAAGCAAGCCACCCGCTCATGATGGTTGCTGTGTGCCACATGGAAATAAATAGTTGCTGCGGGTTGAGTCCTGGGACTCAGGAAAGCACCAGGCTGGTGACCCGTCCTGCACCAGCTCCACTACATCACAGTGTATGAAGCTGCTCTATGCAATTCACTCCCGAAAATGGCTGGGGACCAGGGCCGGACTGCAACGGTGGGAAACCACATCCAGTTCCAGACCTGGAGAAGTGTTCTCTAGTGAAGGGCCCTGAAGCGGGCTCCCAGAACTCAAGCTTGGAGCATGGCAGGCAGAAGGTATTGCTCTGCTGATTAGGCAAGGTAGTAAGGTTTGGCATCTAGTATTTACAGACAGGTGCTTGGCCAAACCAGAGGCTCCAGGCTACTTGGCAAGTTCAGGAACAGATGCTGCGTGCGTGCGCGCGCGCGCGCGTACACACACACACACACACCACCCTTGCACATTTGAAGCTATGAGGGTCAAGTACATAGCATTCAAGGTAATCCTCTAAGCTAGGTTCCAGTTTCAGACCCTGAAGTCCTTAATGCTAGGATATGAGTATTTTCTACATGCAGTCTTTAGCTTCTGAATTCCTCCACCCCAAACACTCAAGGCTAGCCTTGACCAATTTTCTTGGACTCTAAGAGCCAGCCCCAATATTTATGAGCCAGACAATGGCCACTTGACAACATTACCAGACTTAGTGGTGGACATTTGGATGTGTGTGTGTGTGTGTGTGTGTGTGTGCGCGCGCGCGCGCAAATGGGCTTCTCTTTATCCCCTTTACAAGTAGCTTACTTAGAACAGAAACAGACTACCTGGGCCAAATAAACATTTTATTTATTAACACTACCCCTGAGTATCCTAGTCTAAACACCACATTTAAATTTCTAGATGCCATGGCTCCATGGTAATGGGATGTCTCAAGCCCTGACTCCAGGGAAGTAACATTTCATGTTTTTAGTTCCTTTTATTCATGTATCAACTGGGTACGGCAATGGTTAGGCTGAAAATTTCCAAGGCTTGGAATCTGGAAGGACAAAAAACATTCAAAAGGGTGGGAGGAAAGAGAGAAGTCGTCTAAGTGAATAGACAAAATCATAAATTATATAACCCTGTTAACTGAGGAACTTCCTGCATATATAATCTATTCCTCAGCATTACACGTGTCTTTAGAAGACATGATTGCATAGTTTCATACAGTTATGGCAAACATCTCATACAACGGTAACTCAAACATGATTTGAGGAATCCACATACCTGGCTAGAAGCACACAGTCAACATTTTTTATCTTTCCCAAAATTAAAGCATCTGATGGCTGCAGTTAAAAAAAAACAAAAACAAAGAAACACAGAAGCCACTAAATAAAAAGCATTAAGGGATATTTATGCATGATCATGACAAAGGGAAAAAATACATATTGAATTTATAGGCTGTTTTTCTGCACAGTGCAAGTCTTACAGATACCACATTCAGAGATAGATAGATCTTGGTCTGAGACAAAAGCGAGAACCTTAGAGCCACACTGTGTTCTTTGGGAACATCACTTTTAAAAATAGGTGGCTCAGGAGAAAGAGTTGTCCTCTTCCAAAATGCCAGTTTATTTCAATGGGGAATGTTGCTAGTGGAGCAAAGTTTATAGACATGACAATTGGGTGCTGTGAGGCATTTCTGATTGGGTGACTGTGTGGAATCTAGATGCGCCGCACATCTCTGGGAAAGGCAAATATTCTATTCCCTGGTAGCATGAAGGGGAACAGAGCTGATCATGCCTACTGTCCCTCTTAATAGAAAAGCAAGAAGCACAGTCTGAAACCCTGGCGCACACCAAGACTGGATGCACCTAGTGAATGCATCCAATTCACAAAATAAGCACTGTATGTATATGCCCTATGTCCTTCCAAGTGCAAGCCTCACAACTAAGATGGCAACTGAACAGATCAACTTCATATCTAGAAACAGCTGCTGTGGAATTAGCATTATTGCCAGGAGATCACAACTAAAGCTCCATTCACACGTTATGTCCAGCACTTTGAAGATGAGTGTGCAATGTACACAGGTACAGATCTGTACACAGGTTCAGTTATTCACATGTTATACTGAACACAGGAACAGCAGGACACTCCCTGTCGCTACCATTCATTTTAGGTGCCTGTACCCAGATTCATTTTAAAAATAAATCTAGGTACAGTAATTGACACCTGTACACTTGTAAAACATGATGTCTGAGTGAAAAAACCCCAAAGATCAAACACTGGGCGCATTCCAGAAACCTATGCTAAAAGGTACACAATGAATGAACCAGTGAAATCTTCATTTGGCTCACAGACCAGAGAGGTACATAGTGAGAATGAATGGGATACTTCAGGCCCTCACTCAAACCCAGAGTGCTGTCACCACAAATTATTTTTGAGCCTTTATTAAGATTCCCAGCTTGTTGCATGACACTGTGGACTGTTTGAGAAACCCATGTCTGAGCATCAAATGCTTTGTGCAGCTACTGAGAAAGCAGTTCTTGTTTGCGAGTGCCTTCCAAGCAAATCCAGAGGACCAGCGTCTCCTGTATGCACGTCCCCTGAGCACTCCACTCAACATCTGAGGTCCTGCTGCATGTTCCTCTCCCAATGGAGGTGCAGCAGGTGTCCATGGAGAGCAGGGCCTTTTTCAGTGGTGAAGGCAAGCCTAGGGAATGCTCTTCCCAGAAAGGCCTACCTGGCTCCACCGCCGAGTGCCTTCAGGTGCTCCACACCTGGCTTTTCAGAACAGCCCTTGGACGTGGTCAGCCTCCATTCTTGTTCACCTCTCCTGCTCTTGTGATAGGGCCACACCCCATTTTTTCTTTGTTATACTGCTATGGTCTTGATGGGGCTGCACCACTTTCTTAGACTGCGTTTGTTATTTGCAGTTTACTTTTGCACATTGCTTGAGCAATTGTTCTTATTGTTTGCAACCTATTTGATTGTCAGCTGCTTAGAGTTCTTTTGAAAGAGAAAGTGGGATTCAGATTTTTAAACCAACGTACACTGTACACAGGGACACCTTAAGTGGTGCAGCAGGAAAATACTTGACTAACAAGCAGAAGGTTGCCGGTTTGAATCCCTGCTAGTATTGGCAATGGTAAATCCCTCCTGTATTCTACCAAAAGAAAACCACAAGGCTCTGTGGGCACCAGGGGTTTAAATCAACTTGATGACACACTTTACCTTTTTACCTTACACTGTACACAAAGATAAGACTAGCAACAAGTTATTCATACGTACCTTCCCGTAAGGTGTATCAACATATTTTTCGGTTCTGCCTTCCAAAATGTCAGGGTCATCCAGACCGGTCCCTCCAATAATTCCAATCTAGCAGATAAGGAAAAGCCCAGATTAGATGGGGAGACAGTATAAAGTGATCCAGTGACTACTGAATTTACAAGTAAACCTCATATGACAACCAAGTTTTAGTTGTCTTTGGTTTAACTCAGGGATTTACATCCTTCGGTCCCAGATGTTGCTGGACTACAACTCCCATCATCCCCAGCCACAGTGGCCTTTGGTTAAAAATCCCTAGTTTAAGATGGTGTGTTTTAAGCACAGCAAGCTTGAACAAACTTCTGCCTCCCCCCTTTTCTCCTGCTCAGTTAGTAACCACCCTTGGAGGCTTGTAAAAGGTAAAAAAACAAAGAAAAACTTTTATTCATTTATTACAGACTGGTTCTGACTGAGGCTTTTAGCTTTTTAGACACATTTAAAAATACTTAATTGGTTACAAGAATATTTCAAAAGCACCTCAAATGATGCTGGGGCGTCCTACTTGGAAGGCAGGGGGAAGATACTTGGCTCTTGGCTGGCACCAGAGAGACAAAGTAGTTAGTGATGCTGTTGTGAGTCTTCTGTTTACTAAGAAAAACTCTCCAGTAACATGAAAAATGCAGGTTACCCTGTCAAGCCAAAACTAAGCCATGGTTTTCAAAGTTTGCTAGCTTTGGAGAACTCTTTCCAAATTGCCTTTGACTTCCTTGCAGGTTACAGAGGACTCTGGACCCAGTCTGGTCCAGGGATGGGGCTGTAGCTCAATAGTTCTGCTTTGCAGGCAGAAGGTCCCAGGTTCAATCCCTGGCATCTCAGATCTTTTGCTTGAAACCTGCTGCCAGTTAGTGTGGACAACACAGGCTCGAAGGACTAGTAGTCTGAATCAGTAGAACTGTCTCACCTTCAGCTGCAAAGAGTCAGTGGCTTTAGATCACAACTAGAATCTTTATTCCCATAGAGCTCTGTCGCTCTGCTTGAATTGTTGCCCCAACAGGAAGCCTGGGAATTATGGCTAGGTGAAAACTCATGTTTATCATACTTTTATCCTGCTCTTCCTCTGCGGAGCATAAGATGGCATCTTGGGCCTCCCTCTCCATTTTATCCTCATAATGACCCTGTGAGGTAGGTTAGGCATAGGAGTGGAGGAGGCAGATTGGCTGTTGCCAAAGGATTCATAAAAGCATTCATGAAGCCTGACATAATGTGTGTTTTGTTCTCAGCAGAAGATTCCTGCAAGGTAAACTGGAGACATGCTGTTCCAACTGCTGAATTTGCAACAGGTCTTATGGGGCTCTGAGTAATGATGCAGTCCACAGCAATGTTTGCTTTTTCAAGCAGGAGTTTTGATTTATTTAACACTAGCTGAGCCGGGCACAGAGCATCTGCGCCTCCACCAGCCCGGCCAACCTGCTTCTCTCCCCCACTTGGCCCGCTTCTCCCCCCACCCCCACCCGTGGTTTCTGGCTGGCGGGCCAGATACTATATTTATACACCGCCAAGACATTACTCAATAGTTAAAATCCAATGATCAGAAAAATTAAAACATTTTAAAAAACATTAAAAATAGTAGCAGCAACATGAAGGGTAGGGACTGGTCAGGATTGTATCCATGGCAAGTGGGGAGATTTATTTATTATTACCACCCTTTATTATTACTGCCCCCATCCAGCATCATGATCCTAATGAACATGCTCCCCGCACTCCCCAGCCTAATAGGGAAGTTGCCACCGGCGCCAACATGATCAACAGCCAGTTGAGTTTGACCCTTTGCTGCTCAGTCTCAAATGAGTCCAATTCAAATAAATTGACTATTCTCACTGCTCTTGTTTTGATTTTCCTTCCTTACCCCACTGACCTCAGATTCA
The DNA here is from genome assembly GCF_027244095.1 of Hemicordylus capensis. NCBI lineage: Eukaryota > Metazoa > Chordata > Lepidosauria > Squamata > Cordylidae > Hemicordylus > Hemicordylus capensis. The sequence continues at coordinate 122,781,562 of NC_069658.1, read as the reverse complement.
TTTTATGTTTGGGAAAGGGATGACTTTGATGACTGTAAGGCCAGTCAAGTCCAAAGTTGTTGTTGTTGTTTTAAAAATAAAGCATGTCTTTCAGCACTATGTCCTACATAATGGGACCAGGAGACCAGGGTCCCTGTTAGGGTATTGGATCATATTGAATGTGTGTACTTGAGTCTGGGGACCAGGGATAGATTGGGACTTCTGTTGGTGTACCAGTCGCCCCGCTGCCCAACAGAATCCCTTGCTGAGCTCACGGACTTGGTCTCGGAACTAGCGTTGGAGTCTCCCAGAGTTTGGTGCTGGGTGACTTCAGTGTTCATTTTGGGACCAACTTGTCCAGGGTAGCTCAGGAGTTCATAGCGGCCATGACAACTATGGGCCTATCCCAAGTGGTCTCTATATCGACACATATTGCAGGTCACACTTTGATTTGGTTTTTTACTCTGATCAGGGTGGTGTTCCGTGGGTGGGTACTCTTGTGATTTCCCCATTGTCATGGACAGACCACCATCTGGTCAAGGTTGGACTTAGGACCACTTCCCACCTCCGCAGGGGCGAGGGGCCTATTAGGGAGAGGGGCCTATTAGAATTAACCCCAAAGAGGTTATTGGATCCAGTAGGATTCCAAGAAACCTTGGAGGGATTTAATGTTGGCTTTGCTGGTGATCCTGTTGATGCCCTGGTTGAGAATTGGAACAACTTTCTCACCAGGGCAGTAGACACGATTGCGTCTAAGCGTTCCCTCCGACCCACTTCAAAACTGGCCCCCTGGTATACGGAAGATCTACGGGGGCTGAAACGGCAAGGTAGGCGACTGGAGCGCAAGTGGAGAAAGACTCGACTCAAATCCGATAGATTACAACATAGAGCACATTTAAAGATCTATGCTCAGGCAATACGTGCGGCAAAGAAGTGGTTCTTTTCTGCCCGTATTGCCTCTGTGAGTTCATGTACACACTGTTCAGGGTTGTGAGGGGACTAGTATCTGCCCAGCCTCCCTTGAACCATAATTTGGAGTCATCAGTTAACCACTGCGATGTGTTTAAAAGAATTTTTCACAGATAAAATCTCTTGGATTCGGGCCGACTTAGATGGAGACTCCACAATTAATCTGATGTCTGAACTGGAGGCATCCGACAATTCCTCTTATGCAATTCGACTGGATCGGTTTCAGTTTGTGACTCCTGAGGATGTGGACAAGCTGCTTGGAGCAGTGAGGCCTACCACTTGTTCTCTTAGGGAGGCTGTTGCAGGGAGGCTGTTGTAGACGGCCCGGTGGAAATCATAAATGCCTCTCTGAGGGAGGGCAGGATGCCTCCTTGTCTCAAGGGGGCAATTATAAGACCTCTTCTAAAGAAGCCTGTTTTAGATCCCTCAGAGTTTAGCAACCTCCCATGGCTGGGCAAGGTAATTGAGAGGATGGTGGCCTCTCAGCTCCAGGCAGTCTTGGAGGAAACAGATTATCAAGACCCATTCCAAACTGGTTTTCGGGCGGGCTATGGGGTGGAGACTGCCTTGGTTGGTCAAGGATGGATGATCTCCAATTGGGAATCGACAGAGGAAGTGTGTTGGTCCTTTTGGATCTCTCAGCAGCTTTCGATACGATCGACCATAGTATCCTTCTGGAACGTCCGAGGGTGTCGGGGTGGGAGGCACTGTTTTAGTGGTTCCACTCCTACCACTTGGACAGATTCCAGATGGTGTCGATTGGAAATTGTTGCTCTTCGAGATCTGAGCTTAAGTATGGTGTCCCTCAAGGCTCCGTACTTTCTCCAATGCTCTTTAACACCTACATGAAACTGCTGGGAGAGATCATCAGGGGATTTGGAGCTGGGTATTACCAGTATGCTGATGACATTTAATTGCTTTTATGTGTTTTTAGCTGTTTTGTCATTGTGAACCACCCAGAGACACGGGTTTGGAGCAGTATACAAGTGTAACAATAAATAAAATTAAAAATAAATAATGAAAACTAAGATTTGTAAAGCATTTTGCACAGAACATTATCATAAGCAAGAACAACCAGACCATAATCTGGTACCTTAATATCAGTTTTGTACTTTAAGGCTACAATACTTAGATTTCTAAAGTTCTTTAGGGGGTTCAAAGCACTTCCTATACATTACTGTAATCCTTACAACATTCCTGTAATGTAGGCCAGTAGTATCAATCCCAGATTGCAGATGGGGGTCTGAGACAGAGAAAGCAATTTGTTTTCATCTACCTAGTGAATTTATGGCAGAGGCAAGATTTGAACTGGGGGCTAACCCAAACCAGTTTCTTTAGCCCAGAGCTGCAAAACTTTGGCCCTCCAGCAGTTTTTGGATTACAGCTCCCATCATCCCCAGTCATAGTGGGCAATAGCCTGGGATTACAGGAATTGTAGTTTGCAGGAGAGCTGCTTGGTCCGTTATTCTATACTAGCTCTAAATGGAAACTCGTCAGGCCTTGGGCTTTAGAAGTGTTCATGACAAGCATACGCTGCACTGCACTTTAGGGGTTTGCACAAAACCACGCTGCCCGGTTTAGTTTGAGTCTCGACTGGACTCGATCCAGACAGGGAATGTTCAGGTTTGTGCAGCCCGAACCTCCTTCAGTTCAGGGTGTGTGGGGGGGAGGGGCAATGTAAAAATAAATAAATAAAGGGGAAAACCTCAATGCCCCAGCTACAAGCGGCTTCTCTGAGTCCACGGGGGGGGGGTCCCTCCAGTGGTTAGCCTTCCCCCTGCTGGCCTCCGTTACTGTCCAAATCCCCCAAATTGGGCAGTCTTCGGCTTGTCCTGGGCCTGCCTTCCATGGCAGTGGCCATTTTGGAGGCCGGTAGGGGGAGGGAGAACCTTCAGAGACCTCCATGCGCAGTCTTGGAAAAGCACCCTAGAGCAGCAGTGAGTTTCCCCCCTAAATAAAATAAACTTGGACCCCCCCCACAGGTTTGGGGGCTTCGGTTCAATATTGAACTGAACGGGGATGGGTAGGGTGTTCAGCCCAATATCGAGCCACTGAAGCGAACCAGTTCGCTGTCAAGCAGGTTCGGAATCAAACCTGTTCGCACTTCCCTACAGCACTTCACTGGCTGTGGCTCCCTTCAGTGCATACCCAGATAGGCAAACATCTGATACAGCCTTCCTTTTCTGAGCCTTCAAAAGGCACTGGCCTGCACACTTTCAAATTTTCCTCTATAACCAGAGCTAGCAATTTCCTCATTTTAATGGTGCTTGAGCCAGGCTGGAAGCCAGTAAAGAGCCAGCGTGGTGTAGTGGTTAGAGTGCTGGACTAAGATCAGGGAGACCTGAGTTCAAATCCCCATCAGCCATGATACTTGCTGGGTGACTCTGGGCCAGTCACTTCTCTCTCAGCCTAACCTACCTCACAGGGTTGTTGTGAAAGAGAAACTTAAGTATGTAGTACACCACTCTGGGCTCCTTGGAGGAAGAGCGGGATATAAATGTAAATAATAATAATAATAATAATAATAATAATAATAATAATAGAAACATAGGTTGTTACCAATTTGAATACATATAATGAAAAGACTCCTTATATCCAGGGCAAAATTGCCAGGTTTTGTTCTGTATAATGCAGCATTGCTCAGAGTCCCATTTTATTTTTTTTAAGTATTTACAATTTTTATTGGCATTATTTGGTTTACAAACACCACCCAGCTTTCCCGCTTCCCTCCCCATATCCACCCTGAAGCAGCCTTGCCCATCCCAAGCTAGCCTCCTGCCACCCCACACCAGTTGCGGGGGGGGGGGGATGAGAAAAGGAAAGATAAGATAGAGGGAAGGTGAAAGAGAGAGAAGGAAAACAGAAGAAAAGAAAGGAAAGAAGAGAAGGAACACACACCTTTGCAACAATAAATATGGGTAAGTCAAAAGGGTTCTTATTCTATGAATAATTCAACAAGTTGTCCCAAATGTCTGACTTTTTATCAGGTTTATTTGCCTTGATAAGGGCCTATTTTTCATGTGCTGCTAGCTCAAGCAGATCACACACCAAGTCCTCAATCCTTGGTGGATTTGGTGTTTTCCACTGCAGCAGTATATGTTGCTTGGCTAATAATAGACCGCTCCACAGCCATTGTTTAGAACTTGGATTTAGTCTCCAATCAGCCGGGATGTAGCACAATACTGTATTTAAGCCCTTCAGTTCGAGAGATGAAGCCATAACTAAATTAATACTAATATATTAACCTCCTTCCAGAAGCATGGCACAGTAGGACAATCCAAAACATATGTACTAAGTCTGTTTGAGGATTACTGCATCTCCAGCAGTTACTATTTGAAGCTAGTTTTAAACGCTTAAGATGCAAGGGGGTCCAGTCAACCCTGAAAATGATGTTATGTTGAATAAGATACAATTTAATATCCAATGAGCTGTATTTAATACTACATAAAATTTCATGCCATTGTGCTGGTGTTAATTTATGTGAGAGTTCAAGATTCCACTGATTCTTAAGTAAATCAAAGCCTGGGTCCAGGTCTCTGTTCCTATCAATGCTTTTCTGCCGGCTCCCAGAGCCCCACTCTCTCATTTGTGTTTGAATCTCCAGGCTTGGATCTCTCACTCTTGACATGCTCAGGAGCCTCAGAGCATCGTGAGCTCTCCATTTGTGGCACATGGGGACAGGTCACTTAGTTGAAAGTGGGCTAGTCGCCCCTAGATTTGGCTCCCAGCAAGCAAATTGGAAAGGGGAGCAGATGCACACCCTCCCTATCTGGGATACCCTAAGTAGATCCCAGAATTTAACCAAAGCAGCTTAACTTTCAGCCAAGGTCACTCTGCACTCAGAGTTAACTGCCTCACCATCCCCTCGTTTTGCAAAGGATAGCAGCAAGCAAATGCACCAATTAACTCAGCAGGAAGAATGCAGATAAGGCTCGTGGAGGTAACTCTCCCCTCTCACAAAAGAGGTTTAGTCAGAGATAAGCACCTAGAGATGCACCCATTAAAAAGTACTGATTGGATTACTGGACTATCCGTCCATGCAGATTTCTTCTCCTCACTTCTATGCACTCTGTTTTCATGACAAAAAGCCTTGGTGGACCTCGGCAATTCCCAAATTGTTACACTCAGGAAAAGCAATCAGAAACAATGGAATCCTTGCTGGTTCCACCCAACACACCTATTCAACAAAAAAGGTCAATTGGAATGTTCCTCCAGGATATGAATTGGGGTATATCTGGCCCCAATTCCACGATCCAGTGTGCTCCTCGTGTACCAGTTACTTGGGTGATTTACTGTTAACAGGCCACCATGGCAGGTTGTGTTCAGTACTTCACACCACTCAGCTTTCTTGCCCAGCCTGATCTGCCCAGTCTTCCTCGCCAATGTAAGAAGCTGGTCTCATGGACGGACCACATTCATGGATTCATTTCTATCAACTAACCCCTCCAACCTTCACACCCCTGCTTCTGACCGAGCTGTCCCGAGGAACGAGGTCCTTCAGTCAATCCAGAAGCCCAGAGGTCTCTTCGTCCAGCTCAGATGATATGAACATTTGCCCCTTGCTAGGCCCATCTATATCTCTATTCCCCTTTCTTAAATCCAGCCGTCTCCCCCTCTAAAAACCTCTTTCTCTTGCCCACTTGAGAACTTAAACAATTAGGACTTTAAGCTGAAACACCTCTTTGCAGTTGAATGTATTTTTAATAGTAATATTGCTTTAACTACACATTTCTTTCTGCAGTACCCCTCCCTACAACAAAGACTTTCTTTTGATTTTGAAACTTAAATCTTGCCTCAGTCCAATCATTTCCTGGTCCACAACTTTGAGCAAATTTAATTCTGACATGAAACTGTCCCCTCTGAGCTAATTTCCCCACGCAAGCCTGAACACAAATCTAGGGGTGTTCACCAATAACTCCGGGGCAGTTTCATTAATATCTCCATGTACCAGGACATGTAGGTATTTATTTAATTTTGGGAGAAAGGACATCCTTGTGGCATGCACTAGAATATCTGGAGTTGTCGTGGCTGCCAGGGCGTCAAGTCCAAACTGAGCAGATATATGTTCCAATTGCATATATTGCCATGCACTTGATGGAGGCAATCGGAAATCTTCTTGCAGGGTTACAAAGGATTTGTAGTTATTGTTTTCATTTTTGTCAGCTGTGATGGACAGTTGACTCCTTTTGCTACACATTGTTTCCATAAAATTGGCTGATTTCCAGTTAATATGTGCAGGCTCCCCATAATGTCATGTCTATATGGAATCAAAGTTCAGTTGTCTTGCTAACTCCTTCCGGGCATGTCAGGCTGCTTGTATCATAGAAAAATGGTCCGTGAGGGTATTTAAGATACTTGGAGCCCAGTGCAACCTTCTAAGAGTTTCAGTTTTGATGTTGGAACTCCAATGTTTAGTTTGTCCTATTACAAATGTGTTATGATACAATCTAAGATTTACCAGATTGAAACCCCCTGTTTTTGTTTCTAGTTGGAGTTTAGGCTGCATTTAGACAACGCAGGAACTGGCTTAGAACTGCAGTTTGCAGTTGACATTCTAAACTGGGGATCACGTCACAGACAATCCCCCATTCCCAGTTTGTGCAACTCCAGAGACAGATCAGAATTTCCCCTCCCACTTTCTGGTCCTCCAAGCTTGGTTCCGCACACTTGTACAGCCAGGCTGGTGCCAGTCTGTGGGCATGGCTTCACAGCTCCAGGAAATTGCTCACAAAGCACACCTGTCACCGTTCATAAGCCTCCCACAATCCAACTAGACAGTGCACTGTGTCCCCCAACTGCTAGTCAGGGCCAGTGCGAATACCTTTTGGTGGGAAAGTATTTGAGACAACAGTGGACACAAATGAAGCAGATTACATATTTGGGCACCTTCTCTCTGCCACACACAAGGAAGTGATGTGTTTAGAAAACCAAAGCAACTCCATTTTACTTAGAAAACCTCATCTTAACTTAAAGTAACCCCAGCCCAGCTCAGGGACATCACTGCCTCTCATGATGGGCGTCATAATCTCTCTCCAGCTAAAATGTATCTATGAAACTTGCTGAGACAGCCAAGCTTCCCATGGTAAGAAAACCGGATATAACCAAATAAGGAGTAATCACCCGATGAACAATGAATCATTCATCACATGCGTACTAGATACTTAGACCACTATTTTATTGCCTCGTATACTGTGTCTAGGGTGTCAGCATCATTCAGATTGTTTGTATAAATGTAAGACGCACCTGTAACCAAACTGTAATCAGTTGAGAGCGTTAGCCTATTGATTACCTATTGCTAAACTGCAGTAGCAATAAAGCCTCTAAATGATTCCCACTGAGTCTGTTTGATTGACTAAGAGGCGGACCCTTTTGGTGGGAAAGTATTTGAGACAACAGTGGACACAAATGAAGCAGATTACATATTTGGGCACCTTCTCCCTGCCACACACAAGGAAGGAACACACAAAAGGGTAAAGATTTAATGGGAAAAAATGGGGAGTGGTGTGCTGCCAGGGGAAGCAGCCCTTTGCTCACAGGGCTTGTATCTACCTCCTTTTGTGATACCATTGTAGGGGTGGGAAGCAGGGCTTTCTACAGGTCCAGCACAGACCTACCACTGTTGTTGCTGCAAGGACTGCAGACTTCAAGCAGTGCTCCCTGGTAGTGCTGTTGGCCCCTTTAATTATAAGAGCAGCAGGGCCTGGTGAACCTGTTGGCACATAGAGGAAGTAGGAAATGTGCGGGGAGGCAGGGTGGATTTGATTTAAATCAAACTGATTTAAATCACGATTTAAATCACTAGCAGGGTGGATAAAAATAAAAATAATCCGATTTAAATCAAAAAAATCCGATTTAAATTTTAAAAATCCAATTTTTTGATTTAAATCGGATTTTTTTGATTTAAATCAGATTTTTTTGATTTTTATCCACCCTGCTAGTGATTTAAATCATGATTTAAATCAGTTTGATTTAAATCAAATCCACCCTGCAGGAAGGGGTGTGGCATTCAGTCCGGGAACACACCATGGAGTGCTGGGTAAGCCCTAGAGCGTAACCGCTGTTGGCACTGCTCCGAGCTGGCTTCTCACTGGCCACATAACCTGCAACCACAATTATAGCGGCGGATGATTGCAGACAACAAGACAGTCCCATCTAACAGAGGTTTAGAGTGGTGAAACGGAGGAGTAATCCCAGCTCCAAATTCCAGTTTGGTAAGTAAACTGAACCCTGTGGTTTGGTTGCGAGGCCATGGTTGCATACATTCAGACCTCATATGAAACTGGAGTTACAGGTTTGCCGGTAACCTGTAACTCCAATTTCATGCGATGTCTGAATGCAGCCTTAGTGTAAGCAATCCATGGCCTGCCATTTCCTCAGAGAAACTTCCTCACAGCTCTGTCAGTTTCTATAAAGTATCTTTAAGGAATAGCAGCAGAAGCCCTCTTAAAGTAAAAATACATCTAAGCATAATGTTCATTTTTATAATAGTTATTATACCCCACAAGTTCAAGGGTTGTTCAGCCCAGTGGAGGAGATCACTCTTAATCTGTGTAAGTATCTTATCTAAATTAGTTTTGACTACTAGATTAGGTTGTCTAGTACTTTAATCAGAATTCCTAAATATTTTAGGTAGTCCGTTTTTCATGTAAAGGGCCGGGCATTTCCCTGCTAGATGATTTCCCGATGGACATAGCCTCAGACTTACATCAATTAATGTTGTATCCAGATAGGTCCCCAAACTGTTGTAATAGTTCCATAAGCTCAGGAACAGATTCTTGTGATTTTTGCAAGCCCCGTTTTTGATAAGAACTTGCCCCCTACTCAGGCCACATCTATAGACCACCTCCTACAGCAGTTAAACAGAACAGAACTATATAGTTGTAAATATAACTATATAGTTATATTGAGCATGTGAGTACTCTAAATATTGTGAAGTAAGTGTGTGTGTATATAACTATATAGTTGTAAATATAACTATATAGTCATATTAAGCATGTGAGTACACTAAATATTGTGAAGTGTGTGTATATAACTACATAGTTGTAAATATAACTATATAGTAAATATAACTATATAGTTATATTGAGCATGTGAGTAGACTATATATTGTGAAGTACCTGTGTGTGTATATAACTATATAGTTGTAAATATAACTATTTACATAGTTGAACTGAAAGTTCCATTCGCTGGCGGGTGATCGACACAGCAGCAGCCTGTGAAATGCCCATCTTTCAGGTTGACTGACAAGGCTAGTCAGTCAGACCGTGGAAGCTGCCCCTTATGACAGGAGGATGTGAGGGGGGAGACAACCAACCCCGATAGTGAGCAGCCAGCCACCATCCTGACTGCCTCGCACTGCCCTTCCTGGAAGGGAGGGGCTGCCCCCCTTCTGTTTCCTGCAGCAGCAGCCTGCCCCGCAACAAGAGCCACGAAGGAAGGTTCCCGCCGCCGCCACCGCCTCTCCTGCTGGGCTCGTGGCCAGGAGTGGAGAGGTGAGGGGGGCGTGTGCAAGGACGAGGCACGCGCAAGGAGGGGGCGCACCGGCACTTCTCAGCTTCTCTGGCTGTGGGGGCTCATGGCCAGGCGGTGGGGGCTCTATGATCCCTGCGACCTCTTCTGGCTCTATTTACTGGTTTTATTTGCTATTTTGTGTTACGTTTTTCCAGTGCTGTGGGAGCAACCCAGAAGTTTAAAATAATTGTAGCCTACGGACCTAAGGAAGTATTGAAATAAATGGGGTTTGCTTCTGAGTAAGCATTATTACGATCAGGCTGTATAGGGGGCGTGGAAGAGGTTTCCATTATCTAATCTGCATCTGCACAAAACTTGCTCCATTTAAGTGTAAGTGTGTGTGGGGGCGTGTGACCTCTGTCTACCACAGGCAGTTCGGTTGATCATGTTATGTCTAGTTTAACCCTGACAATAAAATAAGTTAGAACAGAGGCTCCGCGTTATGGCCTAAACAGAAGTTTGCCGCTTACTAAACGTAAGGGGTGTGTGTGTGTGTTTTGGTGGGGAGGGGGCAGTTGATGATGTAATCGCTGAATTTTCCTGCTCCTCTCACCCTCACTCCTTTTAAAGCAGATTCAGCATCTGAACAATCTAGGAGTTTCTAAAGTGTGGACAAGGAGGGGAATCCCTAGAGGACCAGAAGCGTGTTCGTATCGTCTGGGCTTTTGATCTTTTTCTCTTCCCCTGCCAGGAGTTGTAATCTGTTTTTGTGAAGGGCAGTTTCCTAGGAGCCAGCTGTAACGATCAAAGCAACGAGTCTTTGCAGAGTGAGGAGCGCCTAATTTCAATGTACTCTGAACCTTTTCCAGAGCGCTGTGGTTTGAGGCAGCAGGCAGGGGGAGGGGGGGAGAAGGACAGCGTTGCTTGGACAGCAGCTGCAGTGCCGATAGATCTCATGGGGCCATTTGAGTCATCAGTCCAGGGCGGAGTATGCCTCGTTTGTGTCTTGCAAAAACTTTCTTGCAAACTTTCCCAACTTCCGTGTGCTTTCCAAACTTGCAAAACCTTACAAACTTGCAAAAACTCTCATGGCGAGAGTGGGGGTGGTGGAGAAGGAGTGGGAAGCCAGCTCGCCTGCCCAACCCTTGGTGTGATGCTGCTGCTGCTTGTTGTTGCCCACTGGCAAGCAAGCAGTGCACACTACATTGCCCAGCAGGCCTCGAAAAGCTCCAGGCATGCTCAGTGTCTGTCCTGTCAGCTGCACTGCATGGTGGCAGATGTTAGTTAGTTAGTTATTTGAGTTCTATACCGCCCTTCCCAAAATGGCTCAGGGTGGTTTACAGAGAGAAATAATAAACAAATAAGATGTAGTCTACGAAGCTCCTCTGCATCCCATTGGCTGGCTGGTTGGCTGGTGGGAGGAAGGGAGAGAGAAGAGGAGGCGGGTCCAAAAGTTTGGAAAGCACATGCACAGGGGTTGAAAGGTTTTTCAAGTTACCGTTGCTCTGCCCAAGTGGACGGCACCGACTCTTGTGGAGCAGCAGCAGCAGTGATCAGTGGGGTCGCGGCCACCGCTCTCCTCTGCCCCCCTTCCAGCCCCCGCTGTTTCCATACATTTTAGATTTCGGGAAACAAGTCCTACCAAACTTTGAGCTGCCTGAAGGAAAAAGAGCTGGCTGGGGAAAGAGAGGGTGATGCTAAACCTGCCTGCCTTTGGAACTAGGAGGTGGGGAAAGGGAAAGAGCAACCGAAGGCTTCCTGTTTGCATAAGGAATCAAGTGGCTGACTGGATCTTTGACTTTGAAAGCTCTGATGGCAAGAAGAAAACCTTCCTGGATACAGTTGGGACAGATGGGATACACCCTTCTTTTACTGACCCCCCGAGCCCCGCCCAGCGAACGTGATGTGTGTTGGTCTCTGCATTATACAGCATTCTTTGCAACACCCACTCAGTCTGTGAAGCCCTCTTTGACATTTCTTTCCCGTCTCCAAGGGAGTAGCCTCGATAGCCTATAGCACCTAGAAGACCCCCCTCCCCCAAAAAACCCCTCTGGAGCTTGCGGGAGACTCAATGGCAGGAGCCTTTCTGGGATATGCTAACCCCTGCTAACTTGGCAAAGAGGCAATTTTTAATGTAGTGATTCTTTTTTATTTAGCAGGGGGAAAGTAACTGGCCCTATCCACCTCCAGCACAGTACCTCCAATGACTGCTGCTGGTGTCTATCTTATGTTTCTTTAGAGATTGTGAGCACTCTGGGGACAGGGATCCATCTTATTTGTTTGTTATTTCTCTGTAAACCACCCTGAGCCATTTTTGGAAGGGTGGTACAGAAATCAAATCAACAAACAAACAATGCATTAGCAGATAGATAGATCGAACAAGGCTACATGATCAACTATAGAAACAAATGTGGAACGTCACCATTAGTTTGACAGTCTTTTCCCTGAGATCATAGTTCTGGCAGTGAACTATATAAATATAGTTATATTTATAACTATATAGTTATATTTAATAGAACTATATTCATGTTAAGCATGTGAGTGTGCACTATATATTGTGAAGTATGTGTGCGTGTGTATGCAGCAAGGAGCCCATTTTAAAATCTTGTCTCTGGGCCCACTCCAACCTTGCTATGCCCCTGAGGGAACCCCCCCCCCTTCTATCATTTAGTATGCTGCCTTGAGCTTTAAAGTTGGGACTCCAACAACATAAGAACATAAGAACAGCCCTGCTGGATCAGGCCCAAGGCCCATCTAGTCCAGCATCCTGTTTCACACAGTGGCCCACCAGATGCCGCTGGAAGGCACAGGCAGGAATTGAGGGCATGCCCTCTCTCCTGCTGTTACTCCCCTGCAACTGGTACTCAGAGGCCTCCTGCCTTTGAGGCTGGAGGTGGCCTGTAGCCCTCTGACTAGTAGCCAATGATAGACCTCTCCTCCATGAAGTTATCCAAACCCCTCTTAAAGCCATCCAGGTTGTTGGCTGTCACCACATCTTGTGGCAGAGAATTCCACAACTTGATTATTCATTCATTCGATTTCTATACCGCCCTTCCAAAAATGGATTATTAATTGTGTTAAAAAGTACTTCCATTTGTTGGTCCTAGATTTCCCGGAAATCAATTTCATGGGATGGCCCCTGGTTCTAGTGTTATGGGAGAGGGAGAAGAATTTCTCTCTATCCACTTTCTCCACACCATGCATGATTGTATAAACCTCTATTGTGTTTCCCTGCAGTCATCTTTTTCCTAAACTAAAAAGCCCCAGGTGTTGTAGACTTCCCTCATAAGAAAGGTGCTCTAGGCCCCTGATCATCTTGGTTGCCCTCTTCTGCACCTTTTCCAGTTCTACAATGTCCTTTTTGAGATGTGGTGACCAGAATTGTACACAGTACTCCAGGTGTGGCCGCACCATATTTTTTATATAAGGGCATTATAATATTAGCAGTTTTATTTTCAATCCCCTTCCTAATGATCCCTAGCATGGAATTGCCATTTTTCACAGCTGCTGCACATTGAGTCGACACTTTCAACGAGCTGTCCACCAGATCACACTCCTGGTTAGTCACTGACAGCTCAGATCCCATCAGCATATACTTGAAGTTGGGGTTCTTCATCCCAATGTGCATCACTTTACACTTGCCAACATTGAGCCACATTTGCCACTTTGTCGCCCATTCACCCAGTTTGGAGAGATCCTTTTGGAGCTCCTCACAATCGGTTTTGGATTTCACTACCCGGAAGAGTTTGGTATCATCTGCAAATCTGGCCACCTCGCTGCTTACCCCCACTTCTAGATCATTAATGAATAAATTAAAAAGCAGCAGTCCCAGTACAGATCCCTGGGGGACCCCACTTCTTACTTCCCTCCATTGTGAACACTCTCCAATCATACCTAACCTCTATTTCCTGTCTTTCAACCAGTTAGCAATCCACACATGTACTTCTAAGTTTCCTCAGGAGTCTTTGATGAGGAATTTTGTCAAAAGCTTTTTGGAAGTCCAGGTATACTATGTCAACTAGATCACCTTGATCCACACACTTGTTGACACTCTCAAAGAACTCCAAAAGGTTGGTGAGGCAAGATTTACCTTTGCGGAAGCCATGCTGGTTCACTCCCAGGAGGGCCTGTATTTCTATGTGCTTTATAATTTTATCCTCGAGGATGCTTTCCATCAATTTGCCTTGAATGGACGTTAAGCTAACCGTCCTGTAATTTCCCAGATTGCCCCTGTATCCCTTTTTGAAAATTGGTGTTACATTTGCTACTCTCCAGTCCTCCAGTACAGAACCCGATTGCAGGGATAAGTTATATATTTTAGCAAGGAGGTCAGCAATTTTACATTTGAGTTCTTTGAGGACTCTTGGATGGATGCCATCCAGTCCTGGTGATTTGTTATTTTTCAGTTTTTGCAGACAGTTTAGAACATCATCTCTTGTCACTTCTATCTGACTCAGTTCTTTAGCCTCCATCCCTGAAAAGCCAGGTTCAGAAACAGGTATATGCTCAGTATCCTCTGCCGTGAAGACAGACGCAAAGAACTCATTGAGCTTCTCTGCAATCTCCATATCCTCCTTAATAAACCCTTTCACTCTCTCATTTTCTAATGGTCCAACCATCTCCCTGGCAGGTTTCCTGCTTCTGATTTATTTAAAGAAGTATTTGTTATTCCCCTGATGCTTTTAGTTAAATGTTCCAAAAACTCTCTTTTTGCCTCCCTTATTGTCGCCTTGCATTTCTTTTGCCAGAGTTTGTGTTCCTTTCTGTTCTCTTCATTTGGACAGGCCTTCCAATTTCAGAAGGAAATCTTCTTCCCTTTTATGGCTTCCTTGACAGTACCTGTTATCCATGCTGGCATCTTGCTGGTACCTTTCCTCCTTTTGGGTATACAATCTAACTGGGCTTCTAGTATTGTGGTTCTGAGTAAACTCCATGCATTTTGGAGCAAAGGGACTCTCCTGATTTTCCCTTTCAGCTTTCTTTTCACCATACTCCTCATTTTAGAGACGTTTCCTCTTCTGAAATTCAAAATGTCTGTGTTAGACTTCCTTGGTGATTCTCTCCCCACATGTATGCTGAATTTCATCACACTGTGGTCACTGTTCCCTAAAGGGTCGATGACACTGACATCACGCACCAGGTCCTGGGTGCCACTCAGAATTTAGTCTAAGGTCGCCTTATCTCTGGTTGGGTCCAAGACCAACTGTTCTAGGGCACAGTCATTCAGTCATTGTCTTACTAATAATATGCAATTTAAAGTATTTAAATTAAAGTATTTTAGTCACTTTAAATGACTAAATGATGAGAGAAGCAAGATGGCATCGGGAACGGGAATTCCTGACTAAACCAGCTGTCAGGGTTTTCATCAGTTGTTCGGTCTTATCACCTCCCATCAGCCAGATGGAGGCCGGTATGTGTGCGGGGCTTGGTCCTCCTCCTATAGGTGGGAGTCTAGGGGGTCTTCAGACCCTGAAAAGTCTGGAAAACCCTGGATGAACATCTGGAGAGACCTTCCTGCAATCATCGGATCAAATGAAGAGAGGCTTTTCACTGCCTAATCACCGACGACCTGCTCTATTCCTTTTATCTTTACTAATAAATCTCTGAGATGTCCACGGCCGTGAGTTTGGCAGATTTACAGTTTGGTTTGGTTTTTAATTCCTTACTAAATGCTCTTGCTCACTTTTCGCTATTTTTACTTTGCTGCAGAGCTCAGCATTCCAATGCTAACAGCTTTCAGTTTTGAAGAAGAAGAGTTTTTTCACATGTCTGATATCCCAGCAATTACTTCTTTCTTATTTTAATCTTGAACTTTAAACTACTCACAGCATTCGTTGGAGATTATTATGGGGTTCCCCCCCCCCGCTTTCTCTTTGTGAGCCTCCCCCTCCCCCACCCTGAACTTTCTGGCAAACAACTACTTGCAATGGAGAAGAGGAATGGAGAAGAAGACAGGCTTGGTCAGAAGAATGGTTTCTTTCTTTTCTTTTGATTCTTTTTTTTCATTTTACTGTTTTTGCAGAACCACATATCTAACCAGTCTATGTTTGTCTTACAAAGCTGTATCTGGGAAAATTCTGCTTTCTGGGAGGATCCGACTTAGACTGCTCTGAAAAGTTCCATTTACAGTTCCTTCTGTTTGCATGGCATGGCATTTTATGGCTGAATAATCACCCTTTCGTTATTAACTATCTATCCAAGCTCTGACTAGAGAAGCGAAAGTGTTGGGAAGGAGTTTGCTGAGATGACAACTTTACTTTGAAGAATTCCATACCTCCTACTTGGTGAAGTTGGAGTGATGAAGATTTATTATTCCTCATTCCTTTTACTTTTTTTGTTGTTGTTCGAATGCTGATCTTGTTATAGACCAGGAGGGATAATTGGTATGGGGAGTAGCAGTTAAGATGTGTTTTAACTTTGAATTAAATTTAGAAGATTCTAACAGAACAAACCTGAAAGTGTTAATTTTATTTGAAAGTTTAACTGCCACCGCTCTTTACTTTGTGTGTGTGTATTAATAGAACTACTTGGCTTTCAGAACTGCAACTGTGGTGAGGTTTATGCGGAAGGATTTCAACTGGAGAGATTTCTTTGCGCAGAAACTTTTTCTTAGGTATTTCAAGGTCATAGTCCTGGCATTGTTTTGTCTCTCCCTTATGAGAAAATGTCTCTGGACACTGTTCCTAAGATTTTAAATTAACCCTTTGTCGGGTGAGCGGGTAGATTCTCAAAGCCTCAAAGATTTTAAATGTTGACTCCCACTTTTCCCCCCCTCTGACACGTGTCTCCTTCTCTTTGACTTTTCAAGATATGTTTAACTCAAGATTTCATATATTTATCTATGGATTTTAACTTTGAGTACAAACATATATTATACCTCATTAATTGGCTTTTCAAGGTATTCCCTGTGCTTAATGTACTTCTTTGTTCCACCAAATATTATTTAGGGAGCTTTATACAGGGTTTAATACTGAAATAACCTCAGCACTCAAAGTCTTAACCTAAGGAGTTAACACATATCAGCATGAAAGAAACTGAATTATATGTGATTATTTTGGGTTTCTCTTGTAGCTGTAACCCGGAGTATAACTTAATACTAAGCCTTAGTACTTGGTCCCCCGAGGTATTCCCTGTGTTAACTGTCCTTTATATTTTAAACACTAGTATTTAAAGAGTTCTAAACAAGGTCCAATGTGGGTAACAAGCTAATCAGGAATTAGGTGGCACTGTGGACCCGATGGTTTAATAGACCTAAGGAACTGCAACATATATCCTCCTGTCTTTCCTTTTCTATGGAAGTAATGAGAATGTATTAAGAAGGGGGGATTTGGGGGTGAATTGAGAATGTCCTTGCAAATTTAGTTCTTAGAAACAAAGTGTCGCAACATTGCAAACATATCCAAATATATGGAACAGGATTACTGGTTATACCTTACCACAGGACATTATAGTTTTAAAAGGATAAGAATGACAAGCAGCTGAAGAGTATTCTGCTTCTCCTATTAGTTCCAGTTTATTATTCCCTCTTTTCTCCCCTACGGGCTCTTATTGCCCATTATGAATACCTAATAGTTAATAATAATAATTATACTAAATAATAACACTTTGAGAAGTTTAGCTGAATGCAAACAACTGGAAGCAAACTGTGAAGGATTAGACATATGTTCAGAGGGGATCCTGTATTGCCACTGTCTGACAGTTTTTGCTCCCAGGTGTAGGTTACAAAGATCAGTCAAGGCTGAATTTAGTCTCCCTCCATTTATCTCTCCGGTTTGTTTGTTTGTTTGTTTTTCATTACAGAGGAGGGGGACTATTAAAGGTTTAGCTGATCTCTGTTCATTATTTTATTATGGTTTTTGGTATTCCAGTTTGCAACTAGATGAGAATTTTATATACTGGTGGATATGTGGCTTTGTATTTATAACACACATATTACTTTTGGTATGGCAGAACTAGCGTTTTTTAACTCTTATTTTCCTCTCCACTGGATAATTTTGGTTGAAATCATTTTGCATATATAGTTGCCCAATAATTAACTGAATTTAGGGGGAGTGTTCTGGGAGAGTTTTAAACTCTATTTTCTCTGACAGTCAGGTTTTTAATCGAGCCTATAGACATTAATAAGCCTTTTCTGTATTGCTGTTTGAATCTCCCACGGATTTTTAGGAAGTAGCTGAATGGTCTTTGGAGGAGAGAGCCAGTATGAAGGGATTGATGCAATTTAGAGTGTGACTTGAACACAGAGACATACAGAACTAACATATGTCTTGCCTGAGAGATCTTTCCCCTTTATTGTATTGATATTACAATATTATAAATGGTACTGAAGCATACTTAATATTGCATATTAGGATCTATTTGAGACATATATTTGAGTTACACCTAAAATTACATATATGTTTTTGAGCTCTTATTAGTAGGACCAATTTTATTTAGATTTACACAGGTCTTAATTCAGAAGTAGGACAAAATTAGAGCAAGGGAACTTATATTCTCCGCCCTATAGAATACAGATTCTTATCAATACTACCTAACATCATTTTTTGAGTCTGTGGTGCTTAAATCATGGAGTATGTGAGATGTCTTGCCCTGCATTCAAAATACCTGTATCATATCTATTTTATACATCATAGTTGGATTTATTCTCTCCTCTTCAGACCGTTTGATAGTGGGATGATCAATCACGCTGGGACAGACCTTTTCTTCTCTAATTTCCCCTTGTGGGGTTCAAGATTCTTTACTGATTGCTACTGATGTCTTATGCCTAGTTTAGGACCCTCTAGATTCAACTAACACTATTGTATTTTTCCTTCGTTTTAGTTTTGAAGAATAAGACCCTGTATGTATGTAAACTTGTTTGATCTTGTTGGAATCTCAGAGATGTAACCTTTCTGTTTCCACTTGTAATACTAATAACAGCATATAAATAAGTAAATAAATAAATGACTCATTAAATGAGTGAATCACTGTGTAATTAAATGACACATTAGTCATTAAGTGTCACAGTTATTTAACACCTTTTTTTCCAGCACCATCAACTCTGTGAGAGATCTACAGACCACAGGCCACGCCAGGCTGTGTCCAGCTTTTCATGCCCTTTTCCAGACTGGTCCTTTTACCAATCCCATCTTGCCTTCCTTGTAGCTACAGGAAGCTAGACCCACGAAGGAATTCCCCTCATGGGCATCCTTTCCTCTAGTACCCCTGCAACCTTCCAGCTTCCAACCACCCTGAGGAGTGAGATTCTGCTATCATCCCTGGAGCCCTGAGGCCTCCCCATCCAGAACAGGTGATATGAGCCTCAGCTCCTCCTTGGCTTTACATCTCTTTCTACTCCCCTTCCTTAAATCTGACCTCCTTCTTGTTTAAAAGCCTCCTTCTCTTGCCTGCCTGGGAATTCACACAAGTAGGACTTCTAAGCTAAAACACCACATTGTAGTTAAATGTATTTTTGATGGTAATATTGCCTTAACCACATATTTTTCTCTTTTACGTACCCCCTCCTAAAAATAAATTCTTTTAATTTTGAAACTAATCTTGATCCAGTCCAGTCATTGCTTGAGTCCAAACATTTGCACAAATTAAAACTGATGTGGAGCTGCCCCTTTAAGAGCTAATCCCCCCGCCACAAAGCCCGGACATTTGGAAGCTGACCAATCACCCTGGGGCAGTTCCATTAACACAGTCCACCCAGCACAGAATTGCATGCTGTTGTTGCAATGGATGGACTTCCATGAGGCCAATTCTGTGCTGGATTGTAGCTTGGCTTGAGAGTATGGAGGGGTGAAGCCCCATGCAGGATTCATCTCTCGGGGGTGGGGGGGAGGTTCCCTCTCCATTCCAGTTTCTAAGAAAGGGAAACTGGTCCTCCCATCATGTTAACACAGAACACTCCAACCACAAAAGCAGGCCTGTGCAATAGGTCGCCCTCCGATAAGAGGCATGCCACCCAGCCATGCACTATAGTGCCCTAGATGAAGCTCAGCAATTTCCCTTGTGCTGTAGTCTGAAAAAACAAGATCTTTACTGAGTCCCCAGGGATAGCTGATGGTCTGCACTTATTTCGGAGAGTAACAAAATGAATGTCATGATTTCCTGATCCAGTGTTCTACTTACTACAGAATGGTTCAAATAGTTTTTTGTAGTGAATTCATATGAAGTGAATATGTTCTAAACTGCATATTATTAGTAAGAACATTCCTTCCTTCCTTACCCATTCTTCCTTCAGGTCAACAATCTCAGTCTGTTGCCTATTTTTGGCACCCTTCCTTTAGCCATGGCTCTCTGTGCATGCCCTCCAAGATGGTGCAGGGGCTCAAGCGGGCTCTGTTTCCCTTAAATGAGCCCCCCGCCTGCCCCCCCCCCCCCAAGTGCTAGGCAAGGCACAGCACTGCACAGCGAGCATGATAATCTCCACATGGTGTCAGGGGAACTATGCACAGCTTTGGGTGCAGATTCATACAGGTCCAACAAACTATTAGTCAGGGAGCTGCACTTGATGAGGGCTACCACTGGCCCCCAGGCATTACAATGAAGAACACTGCTCTTTATACCACCATAATCCTGCTTTCCCAATATGCATTCATTCATCACAGATCTAAAGACTGAAAAGGTCTAATTTACAGCAAAAAAGGGTGCATTGCTCCTACAACATCCATATTCTCCACAGCTGAATTAGAAATGCTTATAAACAGATACTGCAACTCAAGATACAATAAACCACTGAATTTTCTTTAAAACTACAAATATTTGAAGGATACAGGTTCAGCAGTTTTGTCTACCAATGCTTCCACTGGAACAAGCTTCTTAGACAGACAGATAGATATCTTTATTTCGGTCACTGACCAGCAATAATAAAAAGACAACAGCTACCAACAGTAATCATATGGTGAGTTCTTTGCAAATTTTATGAACTACATAACAGAAATTGGCCACATTCCAAGACATTGAGTCTTTAAAATTTGACAACAAATAATCTAAATAATGAAACTCATTGGTGTGGCCAGGAAATTCCATTAAAAAAGAAGAAAATTAATTCAAATATCCTTATAAAATGTACAATACAGTAATATGTGTGCAGTTGTTTCTATATCTCACGAATCACAAGGACATAAGCGGGCTGAGTATGGTAATTTCTTAAACTTCCTCTCTAAAACAGCAGTAGGGAATGCATTTAACCGAGCAAAGGTCATAGCTCTTCTAAATTTTGCTGTTGTTAGGTTGATTAGGTATTGAGCAGGTTTTACATTTAAAAACTGATTACCTGTATAAATCCCTCTAGGCAGCTTGGCTGACTCTTCTTGCATTTCCATATCAAATACACGGAGTTTGATGCCCCTGGTGGCGCAGTGGTAAAACTGCCACCCTGTAACCAGAAGGTTACAAGTTCGATCCTGACCAGGGGCTCAAGGTTGACTCAGCCTTCCATCCTTCCGAGGTCGGTAAAATGAGTACCCAGAATGTTGGGGGGCAATATGCTAAATCATTGTAAACCGCTTAGAGAGCTCCGGCTATGGAGCGGTATATAAATGTAAGTGCTATTGCTATTGCTAATAGCATTTGCTGATTGCTGGGCATTTTGCATCACGTAGTTGAGGTGCACTCTTCGCCCTCCTGCAGAGTGGAAGGCGACTCCCAGATGTTTAAAGGTTCTAATTTGTTCAATTGCGTGGCCGTTCATAGACCATGAGTGGGACTTAGGTCGTTTAGCGAAGACCAGCACCTTTGTTTGGGAGTAGTTAACTTCCAGCGTTTCTTCAGCACAATATAAACTCAGTGAAGCAAGCACCCGCCTCAACCCAATTGGGATCTGTGCTAACAGGACCATATCATCTGCATAAAGCAGGATCGGCAGATGTTTATTTGCCAATTTGGGTGGGTGAATGTCTGGTTTATTCAGGTGGGACACCAAGGGCTTTATATAGAAACTAGCCAACCCACACAGAGCATCAGTGTGCTCTTTGGGGCCGGCTGTTTCCCCCTCCCTCTTTCTCCCTTCTGCCCCACACTCTTGCCCCTCTTCCCCTCCCACCCCACTCTCTTGCCCCCTCCCTCCCTCCCCACTCTCTCCTGCCCTCCCTCCCCTCCCCCTGCCCCACCCTCTCTTGCCCTCCCACGGCCGGGCCCCCTACCATCTCTGGCCTTCTCAGCCATGTTCGCCGCCACTGCCTTTTGCATGCGCGTCTGCCAGCCAGGCCTGCCGCCACCACTTGGCTCCGTCACCGCTGGGCCCACCACCGCCTGCCCCTGCGGCCGGGCCCCCTGCCACCTCTGGCCTCCCCGGCCATGCCCGCCGCCACCGCTTGCCTATGTGGCCGCCAGCCAGGCCCGCTGTCACTTGCCCCCGCAGCCAGGTCCTCTGCCACCTCTGGCCTCCCTCCCTGGCCATGCCCGCCGACGCCTTTGGTCTCCTGGGTGTGCCGCTGGGCGCCCAGCCAATCTGCTGGGCTGCTGGGACACACATTCCATGGCACACGCAGAAGAAACAGATAGATAGATAGATTAAATCGAGGCCAGGATACATCCTTGCCTAATACCCCTTTGAGTTGGAATTTCTGCCGATAAATGTCCTCTATTGCTGCAGCGCACCCTCAGGCGGGAATCTTCATGTAATTTATAAATAAGTAAAAATAATTGCTTATCTATGCTAGAGTCCATGAGTTTTGACCACAATTTTTCTCTTGAAATTAGGTCAAAAGCTGCTTTAAGATCTATACAAAGCAGCCTTTGAACAAACAAGCTTCTCAAGCGCCTGTGTGCGCGCGAGTGGATTCACTTCTAGGAGTATCCCTTCTATTAGAACAGTGAAGATCATTTTTAGAGATGAAAATCAAGAACGAAACAACACTAGGTAGCAACCACAGTGTTGCAAAGTTGTGCACATATTCTCTACATTACAGAATATAATTTTAACTGCTTGTGGAGGGGAAAGACCCAAAATCATACTTTGCATAGGGACCAGAAATCCTAGGTCCAGCCCTGTTCTATCTTTGGCAGTGATTTTTAAGGGGGCTTACAGAATTTCAGTAGGAAGGGGGGGCATGTTGTGCCTGCAGTGCACTCTAGATGCACCCCATTCTATTTATTTTTTAAAAAAATGCATACCTCACCTTTCCTTTATTAGCAAATCACACACCTAAGAGGTCTGCTAAAAGCAGTCAAAGCAACAGACAGCCAAAGAGCAGCAATGGTGCAGCGGAGAAGTAACTTGCCTAGGGAGCAAGAGGCTGCCGCTTCGAATCCCCGGTAGTATGTTTCCCAGACTATGTGAAACACCTATATCAGGCAGCAGCGATATAGGAAGATGCTGAAAGGCATCATCCGATACTGCGCAGGAGATGGCAATGGTAAACCCCTCCTGTATTCTACCAAAGACAACCTCAGGGCTCTGTGGTCACCAGGCAGTGTTCCCACTAAGACGTGCGCACATGTGCACACTCACAAGTTTTTTCAATGTCTGCTCAGTTAATTTTAGTTCCTGCTCAGGTTGAATCAGGAAGGCCCCACTCTGAATGCATGTGCACACACACTGCCTTGATACTGCCGCCCAGAACAAAATTCATTCCACACACAGATGAAAAAAATGAGAGAGAACACTGGTGCCAGAAATCGACACCGACTCAACAGCACAACTCTACCTTTATGACGCTGCAACACAAAGAGAGCAAAGCAGCTAAACCAAATTACATGCCACAAAGTGGGGGCCACATGAAAGTCTTGCGGCAAGGAGGTCTACAGGCTGGATCTAGCTCATAGGAATAGGAAAATTCCACTAATCATCTTCAGCTAAGGTGGCAAATGGACCATTCACAATAATGCACAGTATGGATCCTATTCCCACATTAAATGAAGCATCCTGTATACCATCACTCAGTCCAGCTGCATTTCTGTTCTCCAGCCTTGAATAGGCATGTCTCAACTGAGCTTCAATGGAACATTTGAGGGGAAAAACCCTTGCATAGGCACTGTGACACCTCTTTTCAGAGCAAGAAACAACAGGAAACTCCTGCTAAGCAAAGGAGAAGCCACAGGTCTGCAGGCTAATGGAGGATAATAGATGCTGGTAGGAGAAGATTCCTGCCAATTCCTGTCAGGTATACTCATGAAAAGTCATCCTGAGGATCACTTAAGGAAGCTCTACTACTCCTGGTGACCCTTTGGTGCTTACAGTCTGGGTAGTTACAAACAGAAGGTAATAAGCATAGCGAGGGAGAAAGACATAGCATATTTATGGATGGTGCAACTATTCTAACTGACACAAGACATTTCTGGCAGGCATCAGGCATACCGGAATCAAAACCGTCTAAATGTTTTACCCCGTGTGCGCCGCTTGCAACGTGCCGGGGTTTCCAGGAAAGAAGTGGAATGAATGAAACATGGAGAAGTGCCTTATAAACGCCCAGCAGCAAGAGGGTTTCGACCGAACAGGACCGTAGCAGCACGTGTGCCAGAATCAAAGAGCGTTTCCAGTCACCCCAGGGCTGCCCTAAGGCGGCACCGGAAAGCGGTCGAAGAACAAGTTCTGAGCAGTTGCCTTTCACCACCAAGCACAACCTCCCTTTAAGGACGGGGACAGGCTTGCAGGGCCACCATGGCCTTCCCGCCTTATAGACCCGCCCCCCCCCCCACTTCTCCCCCCACCCCGCCTTTTTTCCTGGAGAAATGAATTAATCACTTTAAAACAGAGACTGATCTAGCAGCCCTAGAGAGTCGCAGGAGAGAAGAACTTTGTTCTTATGCCGGTCGGAGGGCGACTGATCCAGAGCCTTTGCTCGCGGCGAGGCCACCCGGCGGGTGGGCGGGCGGACGGACGAGCGCGCCTCTCCCCCAGTAAGAGCAACCCAAGGAAGGGGAGGAACACGCCCGCCGCCCCTCGGAGCCCGCACGCCCCGTACACCCCGCGCCTGCTGGGTAAGCCGATGGGGGAAGCCCTGCCTTACCTTCACGGCCAAGAGGGCAGGAGCCGCAGCCATGTTTGGTGAGGCGAGAAAGGAAGAGAAGGCGGTCCCTTCCTTGCCAGCAACCTCCGATTGCCTCTCCATCCACGGAAGAGGAGGGGAAGGAGAGGAGCCCGGCTTCCCGCCAGGAGGACTCCCTTAAGTTAAAAGTGTTGTGCTGTAGAAACTTTGCCCCTGACAATCAGATCAGCTTAGATAGATCTCCGTTTTAGAAATGCATTTAAGCCACACGACCGTTTTTCATTTTCACCACAAATAGTGTTTAAGTCCCAATTTAGGACATAAAGCAGCACCGGTTTTAAAAAGCGTTGTATGACCACGATCGCGCTGTTGTCTGAATCCGTTATCACGTGCGTGCAGTCGTGGCCGGAGGAGGGGCTAGCGCGGGCCGGCCCCGCATAATTTTTTCTCTGCCCCCTCATTTCGCCCCCAAACAAACCCGCTGCAAGTGCTTAAAAGATGCTGTGTGGGCTGTGTTGGTGGTTAACCAGGGGTTCTCAAACTTGCGTCCGCAGATGTTGGACTACAACTCCCATCATCCCCAGCCCCAACCGGATGGCCTTCGGCCATTGGGGATGGGAATGATGGGAATTGTAGTTGAATAACATCTGGGGACCCAAGTTTGAGAACCCCTGGGCTATCGCCTCCATCATGTGAATGGATTCGACCATTGGCACAACCACTGACAGGAAGCTGGAAGTCAGCGCTTCCAGGATTTTAACACGAAGTGTGCTGTGTAGATTTGGGCAAGAAGGAAAAACCAAAGAGCAGGCTATGTAAGTGAAGAGATGGGTCTGTGTAGATAGGGGGAGACTTGATTTTATAACTTCAGTCCACCCAACCCCATCTTCAAATGTGGCCCTTTCTTTTGTTCCATTTAATTATACGGTGTCATTCACTCCTGTGGGGAAACTACAATACAGTAACAAAGTTGCAGTGAGGGCAAAATTTGCTCTCCACCCCGACTTTGGTGACCTGGGCCCATTAACAAGGATTCTGTGGAGAGGGCTACAAATGGGAAGCATACAGGCTGCGTGCAGCCCGCAGGCGGTGTGTTTGATACCCCTTAAGGTCATGCACATGACCAGAATCGCTGGGAGGGGGGAGGATCTGGTGAGGGGCAGATCCCTGCATGCCTCTCCACACATGATCTCCATCTGCTGGTCACTCTGCCGCTTGCCGCAGCACAGAAGCAGTGCCACAGGGAGGGAGCCAGAGGAGGAAGTCCTCCGTCCCTCAATGCACTGCCAAGAGTGTGGTGCATTGAGGAATCCTCCTTCAGTCGGAGGGTTCAGGCTGTGCACAGCCCGAGTATACACATAACCCTGACTAAAGGCCGGGGTAAGAAGTTGGGTTGGGTGGGAGGGCATCACTGGGATTGGGCTTGATCCTGGCGCTACACAGGAGCAGCCCAACCCAGCTTGGACTGCTCGAGCCTGGGTTAGGCTGCTTGTGTGAATAGACTCCTGGTCTATAGCCTCATCAGGCTGACACATAATCAAGAGAAGGGCAGTTCTTCAATATGTTCCAAAGCAAGAGTTCGCAATCTTGGGTCCTCCGATGTTGGGCTACAACTCACATCATCTCCAGATATAATGACTGGAGGGAATTGTCCAACTCTCTTCCAGGGAGTTCAAGATCGGGAACCCCTGTCCTAAAGCTTCCCTCTTCCTCTGCAAAGTCTAGGAAGAGCTACATACTGATGCACTTAACATATTTGTCAATGGCTAGTTGCAATTGGCTGGGAAAAGGTCGCTCTCCCAACGCTTTAACCGCGTTTTGGAAGGAGGCTCCACAAGTGGGTTTACCGCCATGGTGCCGCCAATATGGGGCCCGATCCCAGCGGTTCACATGCATGTGCAAAGCCAGGCTGGGCTCCCTTAGCCCAGTTTTGCACGCATGTGTGAATAGCCTCAGTGGAGAGGAAAGGAGCCGAGAGGAGAGCGAGGGAAGTGAGTGAGTAAACTGTGAGCAGCTGTGAGAGAGAAGAGTTCTGTTAGATGTTTTGCTGCTGAGTGTTGTGGGAGCCAGAAGGCCAGAACACTAGCAGTATATTAGATCGGGCTGAAACTGCTAGGGGAATTAGCAATAGGGATGTGCCTGAACCTGTTCGGATCCGAGCCGGTCCAGTGGCTCGGCACGGAGGGGGGTTGTAGCTTTAAGGGCGGGGGGGGTAGTACTTCCCCCCCCGCCGCCGCTCTTCCCCCTCCGGCGCTGTGTTTTTTGGTAAAGTTTCTGGGGCGGCAGCGTTCCTCCCTGCCTCCCCTGCCCCCGTTGTTAGCCTGCCAGAACCTAAGTAAGTAACACGCATGCGCCCATTCCGGTGCGCGTGCGCACCCGCCGCCGCCACGCGCGCACGCCGCATACGTCACACGCAATGTGTGACGTATGCGGAGCGCGCGCGTGGCGGCAACGGGTGCACACGCGTGCCGGAATGGGCGCATGTGTGTTACTTACTTAGGCTCTGGCAGGCTAACGACGGGGGCAGGGGCGGCAGGGAGGAACGCTGCCACCCCAGAAACTTTACCAAAAAACACAGCGCCGGAGCGGGAAGAGCGGCGGGGGGGGGAGTACTACCCCCCCGCCCTTAAAACTACACACACCCCCGTGCCAAACCGGACCGGTTCAGAGCCATGCACATCCCTAATTAGCAGTGAGGGAGCTGGTCTTACTGAAGGCTGCTGGGCCTTGTGACAGAAGGTTAGCAAATTTGCTTGGTTGTACTTTGTAATTTTTGTACGCTTGCCAACCTGATCTTTCATCTACTATTCCTGTGCTGGTTTTTTGGGGTGTTTTTTTTTTTTTTTGCATTTTTGAAATCTTTTTATCACAAGTAAACCTGTTCTTGTTTTAAATATATTTTCTGGCATCTCTATCAGTTATTTTAGTCCCACTTCACACCTAACTGACCTTTTTACCACACTACTAAGTAGGCGCGTAGCAAGCTGCCCGACAGCCCAGTGACAAAGTTTGTGTGTGCCCCACCACCCAAGCCACGCCCCTCCATCTGCAAAGTCCCCCCTTGACGGGGGGGTTTACTCACCCTGCCGCTGCCCTCCGCACCCACTGCTGTCACAGCCCCGCCATTCATACTGCCTATAATCTTCACCACCAGTGGGAATCAGGCACCCCCCATGGTGGTGGCGGCGGGTGGGCAGGCAGGCTTCTCCCCCCACACTCCTGGCCATTGTGTGGCTTCTCTCAGGCCAACGCATCTCCGAGTATGGATAGCGTTGTGTGTCATGATGCCACAACACATGATGCTATCCATACTCGGAGTAATCAGGTGCACAGGCCCGAGAGAAGCCGTGTGCCGGCTGGGAGTGTGGGGGAGAAGCCCGCCCGCCACCACTACAGGGGGTGGCCTGCTCCCCCTGGTGGTGAAGATTATGGGCAGTAGGAGCGGCAGGGCTGCGGCAGGACAGCGGAGGGCAGTGGCGGGTGTGGAGGGCATCAGTGGGCAACAGGGCAGTGGCAGGGGCCCTTGTGGGCCCCCTGACCAGTCTGGGCCCAGGGACAGTCACACACCCTTTGTCCAATGGATGCTACACCTAGGCTACTAAGTTTTGGGTTTGGGTTTGGTGTGGTTTTTTTAAAATGGCAGAGGGTTTTAATGACTGTAATCCTAGGCAGGCACTCCAGTTTTACTGTCTTTTTGGTGGCAGTGGATGGGTAGACTGAGGGCCAGCTGCAGTCAAGCCCTCACACCTATAAAAGGGAAAGTCAGTGGCTTCTGGCCAAAGACTAAAGTTATTCAGGTGTTATATGTCCCATAAATATAGATATGTCTAAATCAATGAAGGAAAACTTCAAAACCTCAAAGTGAAAGAAAGGGCTTAAGAAAGATGGGATAAAACATCCAGATAAGGAATTGTGGCTCAATTACAAGTAATATTTCAACCTTAATAGTCGTCAATCATTCACTGGAATTCAATGTTATTGGGGTCCTGCCCAGTGAAATAGATCCCTGCCATTCAATGCAAACATAGCAGAAGGCATTTGACTATTTAAATTGTCTGAAAATGGGACATATGTACTCCCTGAAAATGAAGGGTTCAAAATGTACCCCAAATTGTTAAGGGACTTCTAGTCTACTGCAAAAGTCTGAAATTTGGTAGGCAGTCTGAGACACAGCATACTAGAAAAATCTGGGAAGGGGCACTTCCAGTTGCAGAAGGAAGATCTGCACTGTAATTCAAGTGTAATTGACATGTGAGCATGTGCACATACATAAACACCACATACACTTGCCATTGTGAATAAATACAGATTCCTGTCCTGCAGGTGGCAGTACATTCACATCTTAGTACAGCAATACAAAAAAGGTTGTGCAATCACAGTTCCCATGTGCGCGCGCGCGCTCTCTCTCTCTCTCTCACTCACACACACACACACGTCTTCCTGCCTTTGTTCAACACCCTTAATATCACCATGAGTTCCATAAAGGAAATTCTGAACTCTATTTTTTCAGTGTAAGCACATAAAACTTTGACTGTGACTCAACTCTAGTTTACTTTTTTGAGTTGTTCCTCACCAAAGCAGCTCAAATATAAAGGATAATAATATCTGCCTTTACTTGTGTTGGCAGTTGCCTCTTAGCTTCTTCCTTGTTTTTGCACAAGCTGTGCCTACCCCCTCCCCACTCCATGCAAAATCACACTGAATTATTTGGCCAGGTTGACACCAATTGCTTGCGCCTCGACCAAAAGTGTTATTGGCAGCTTTAGGAATGGTAGAAAGTCTTTTATTTCTCCCAGGCATTTAAGGTGAGTACGCAGGGCATACTGGAGAGACCCCTGGAGCCAGGAGGCGGCTTTTCGCCTCCCCTCTGGGGGTCTACTCGTGAGTAGCCATGGCACGCAGCCACACCACGGCTACTCGTGATTTTAAAAACTGGGTTTGCTGAGCACTTGCTCCGCAAACACAGTTTAAGGGGAGGGGTTGTTTGGCAGGTTAACCGCCGGGAGGCCACTGGGCTCAAAATCCCCTAGTCCGATTTTGGCTGATCATGCGAATAGCCTCACGGTGTGCTTGTCAAAATGTGGCTGAAGCTGCTCTAGTTGAGCTTATGGCTATGCTTGTTGCTAAGGATGTTGCTGTGGCAGCTGTTGCAATGCTAGGAAGTAATTGTGTGTGAGGGAGCAACTTGTGCCAATGATGTTCCTGCAGCACAGGCACTGTGGCTGGCAGTGGATTCTGGGTCAGTGATTCTTTTTGGCCATTTCTGGACTGTATTTGAAATGTGTGTTCTGTGTTGGGAGGGACAGATTCCCCTTTGCTGCATGCTTCTGCAATGTTTTTTCAAGACAGGTTGCAAAATGCATTGCAAATTACAATGCAAAACCTGTGTGCAAGGCTTGCGACGATCTCAACTGTGCAGGTGCGCCTTGCAGTTCGTTAAAGACGCTGGCCCGGATGGACAGGACCAGCATCACTCTGGTCTCTCTACTGCCGGGGGAGAGAAGGGAGAAGGACTGCTCCGCTCCCCGTCATGGTAAGAATTAAAAAGAAACAATAAAACAATGGAGTTTGGGTGGGGTGGGCTCCTCAAAGGTGGCTGGGGGGGGCTTGCACGTGCGGGGGGAGGCCTCGTGGCTGGGCGATCCGGGCACCAAAATTACCTTGGTGTGCCCGCGGTTAGCCATCACCTGTGGTTCTACCTGCAGTTAGCCATTACATCTGAAAGCAACCAGTCTTTTTGGTGATATTGGCAACATACTTCTATCTGGCTGCCTGCTTCTGATTTCTTAATATTACCATGGAGTTATTCATATTTCTTTTCAGGCTTCAAGGTAATCATTGAGCTAAGCCACTTCGAAGTACACTCATGCCCATTAAGGGAAGTAGTCCCTCTCCTCTGCTCTCAGTTTTGTTTTGAAACAAGTCCACATAGCATGCTCCGTGTTTTCCTTCTAGCCAAAGGTGAGTGGGAAGAGAGTTCCTGCAGAGATAGATCTGCATTTCTGAAGAGAGTATGCCTTTTATCATGCTAATGATTCTATGTCAGTGCCTCTCCCATTTGCTCTGGCATTTTCAGAAAAAGTAGCTTAAAACCAGCATTTTAAAAACCTGGACATAACATTGAGATAAGCTAGAATTCACATCACAAAGCCCGGTTTGTGTGTAGGGTGGATCCAAAGATCTTGAGGGGATGTCAAGGTAAGTTTGGCTGATGTGTGAATGTACACACTGTCTTCTGAAGGAGTTTCAGGGTGGAAGCCCTGTGTGTAAAGCCTCCATGAAACAAATCTACATGAGGTCTGCACAATGTATGCCCCATCAAGCCAGATACAGCCCACTAGCCATGTATGGCAACCTATGAGAGGCTCAATTAACATCATAGTTTTGCTGCTTGCCTGGGACTGCAAAATCGGGGGGGGGGGGGAAGTGCCAAGCACTTTGAAGGCAACAGTGCATGGCTGGTGGGCTGCGTTTGGCTTAGCAAGTCACAGCTTTTACATGCCTGTTCTGCACAGACCATGGAAGGATTATCAGAAGAAGAAGCAGATTCAAGGATTTTCACTACTATGAAAATCACATGCAATTACAAATTATTAAACTCTGATTCTGAGAACAGAAGATATGTCTTATAGCAGCACAAGTCATTTGACTGCAATGCAGCTTTAAGAAATGCCTAACTGTCTTGATCACCCAGCTAACATTGATTCCCCCCCCCCTTTGAATCTTTGGGTAAATCTCTTACAATCCTCTCTCCTGTACTCTTCTCATCTGTTAAGCAGTGAGAATAATAATAATAATGTGCACACCGGTTTCAAAAGTGTATGGATTATTCAGCCAAACATTTCTCAAACTCTTTGAAGATGAAAGGAGCTGGGTGTTATTATTGGTATTATTATTATTTTTTTATCCTAATCAAAATACAGAGGTAAGATATAATTGTACCAAACACAACAATGAGTTGCATAAATGGTGGTTAGTTCAAAGCAAGAATGCACACATTAAAATTTGTCTTGTAGGAAGGGGAGGGGCAAAACGCAAGCCAAATAAATAAACTTACCTTTCATATGAACTCTTGCAGTTCTCAGTTTCGCAGGCTGGCGTATGTGGTGCTATTTAAAATCACTGGATATTTGTCCCTCTCCACATAAAGGGATGAAACCCATTCAGTATAAGAAAGCAGAATTAAGTGATTGGTTTTGCAATGCTGTCTCAAAAGCAGAGGGGAAGGAAACAAGCACCAGATACATTGACAGTTCGAGAAGCTTGAGAACCATCTACTGATGAATAAGACAAAACATGTCTTCTATATCACTGCTTTGTTTTAACAGTGGTCCTAGTTCTAGATGTGATTTATTTATTTATTTATTTATCATATTTCTATACCACCTGATATAAAAATTTCTAGGCTTTGTACAAATTAAAACATAAAACAGTCTCTCTATCTGTTCAGTTGTGTCTGACTCTTGGTCACTCTATGGATCACTGCACTCCATGCCGTCCTATTTCGGACAGCTTCCTTTAAGTCTGCCATGGTAATTCCAGTGTCATTGTTTATAATATCCAGCCACCGAGCACAAGGCCGTCCCCGTCTCCTTCTCCCACTGAT
The DNA here is from genome assembly GCF_027244095.1 of Hemicordylus capensis. Classification (NCBI taxonomy): domain Eukaryota; kingdom Metazoa; phylum Chordata; class Lepidosauria; order Squamata; family Cordylidae; genus Hemicordylus; species Hemicordylus capensis. The sequence goes on along the minus strand of NC_069658.1, from coordinate 122,749,639 downwards.
CATTCCCAGCATAATTGTCTTTTCGAGTGAATCAGCTCACATGACATGACCAAAACATGTCAGTCTTTGTTTGGTAATCTTAGCTTCTAGCGATATTATTGGTTTAACTCGATCTAAAACTTCCTTATTCATAAAACAGTTAAAAATCCATAAAACTGATAAAATCTCAATAAAGAAATAACAACACATTAAAATTTAGATTTCAATTAAAGGCCTGGGAAAACAGGTACATCTTCAGGGTCCTCCTAAAAGCAAACAGAGAAGGAGATGCTCTTATTTCAGCAGGGAGCATGTTCCAAAGGCCTGGGGCAGTCACAGAGAAGGCTCGGTCCCGAGTTGCCACCAAATGAGTCGGCGGCAGCCATAACCGGACCTTTCCTGAAGATCTTAATCGGTGACAGGGTTCATGACAGAGAAGGTGCTCTCTTTAATACCCTGGACCCCAACCATTGATGGCTTTATAGGTAATAACCAGCACTTTGTATTTTACTCAGAAACATATTGGCAGCCAGTGCAGACCAATCAGCTTACTGAACATCATTGGTAAGCTCTATGCAAAACATCTACATAAAAAGTTAAAGGATTGGCTAGATTGTGAGAACATTCTTGCTGATGAGCAGGCTGGCTTTAGGGAGGGTCGATCTACTATCGATCATTGTTTAGTTTTGCAACACCTTATTGAGAAATATTCCACCCCAGGTACAACCTCTTTATATGCTGCCTTCGTAGATCTGAAGGCAGCTTTTGATTCTATTTCAAGGGTGAAGCTTTGAGGAAAACTGGGCACTTCCTCCATAGACCGTCATTTGTTATGCCTGCTTCAAGTGCTGTATTCGGAAACTTCTCTTAAAGTTAGATGCAGCCTTCAAGGGCATCTAACGAGTGCTATTGTGACTCAGAGAGGTGTTAAGCAGGGCTGCATACTTGCTCCACTATTATTTAATTACTACATAAATTCTAAGGTGGAATAATTGAGCCATTTAGATTTCCACCCTCCTAAATTTGCAGGGAGGCATGTATCTATCTTGCTTTATGCAGATGATGCGGTCCTCTTGTTGAGGACGCCAATTGGCCTAAAAAAAAAACGCTGAGTGCATTAAGTCTGTACTGCAAGAAGGAGGGTTTGGAGATAAATTTCCAGAAAACCAAAATAATGGCTTTTGCATGGAGACCTAAGATTCGCACTTGGAGGATCGAGGGTCAACTTATTGAGCAGGTATCATTCTTTAAGTACCTAGGGGTAGTTTTCCATGCTGGGGGCACTAGGAAGGCTCACGCGAACTATGTAGCCTCCAGTGCCCAGAAAAGCTCACTTGCCATTCTACAGTACTTGTGATCAAAAGGTAGCTACTACTTACCAGCAGCTTTTAAGCTATTCAAAGCAAAGTCACTGTCCCAACTACTTTATGGTGCGCAGCTGGGGCCTTTTCCAAATATAACATCTTTGGATTGTGTACAATCAAAATTTTTGAGAACTGCCCTTAATATTCCAAGATCTGTTTCAAATGCTGCTGCCCGTTTGGAGACTGGCTTTATTAGGGTGGAGGCCAGTATCTGAATTATTTATACTCTGTTACTGGCTCAAACTAATTTATCATCCAGTTGGCCTGGCTTTTACAGGATGATTTTGGCTCCAGGTGGATCCAGTCTGTTGAGGCTAAAATAGCTACGTTGGGCCTCTCTGTTACAATCCTGTCTAAGCTGGGATTTGATCAGGCAAGGTTGCTGGTTAAACAACGAGTGTTCGACTCCGAACGGCAAAATGACCTCGGGAAGGTCTCCAAATTTTACATCTTAGAGCAGGGATTCTCAACGTGTGGGTCCCCAGATGTAATTGGACTTCAACTCCCATAATTCCCATCCAAAGGCGACTGGGGCTGGGGATTATGGGAGTTGAAGTCTAATAACATCTGGGGACCCACACGTTGAGAAACCCTGTCTTAGAGGAAAGAAGATATCTAGTCTCTGCAATGAATTATTTTACCTGGTTGGAATTTCCGAGGTATAGGAAAGCTTTTACCTTGGCTCGTTGCCATTGTTTACCCTCGGCAGTTCTAGAAGGGCGCTATAGAGGGGTTCCATTTGCTGACAGACTCTGCCCTTGTGGGTTGGATCAGGTGGAAACTACTGAACACGTTCTATTATTCTGCCTGTTTTACAAGGATATCCGTGAATCTTTCATCACTCCTTTGCTTTGTAAATTTCCCAGTCGACAGGAGCAATTTTATTGTTCCTTGTTGCTTTCGGACTCAGAGTGTTTAATTACATCTAATGTGGCTAAATTCTGTGCTGCTGCCATAAATATACATCACTGGATGGTTAATAAGGATATTTTACTGTTTTAAATTTTTATCATCATTATGTTTTAAATTTTGTCAATTTTTTTTAACTAATTCTAATTTCAGCCTGTTTTAATTACATACATTCAATTATATAACTGTAATCAATTATATAACTGTAATCTTTGGCTTGTGGCTGTAACATTAAAGAACCTGACCTGAACTTTCCACAGCATTATGGACTTCTCAAGGGAGCTGGGTCTTTGCCTAAGGTGTCCAAAGTATGATATTTTGAGGCTGGTTGAAGGGGCGGAGCCGCCATTGAGCGAATGGGCTCAAAGAACCAGGGCAGCCACACACCTCACACCCTTGACACTCCTCCTGCATCCAACATCAGACACGCGGACGTGGTTTAGCTCCCAACAGGGCTGCACAGTTTTATATTAATTATATTTCAATGTGAAATGTTTTAAACTATTTTAATGTGTTAAATGATGTTTTTATTATGTTGTGTTTGTTGTAAACCACCTAGGGACATACATTTGGGGTGGTGTACAAATATAATAAACAAACAAACAAACAAATAAATCCCATTCAAATCAATGGATTTATTTATTGGCCCGTCTCCAGTTACCACCAACTCGTTTGGTGGCTACACAGAGACGGGCTTTCTCGGTCACTGCCCCGAGATTGTGGAATGCGCTCCCTGCTGAGAAACGAACCTCCCCATCTCTGGCATTTTCAAAAAACACCTGAAAACCCATCTTTTCAACCAAGCTTTCTCAGCTTCCTAAATTTGGGGGGGGGTTTAATATCTGGTTTATTTTAAAATTAAAAACCCCATTTGGGGGGGTTTAATCACTGTAATTGTTTAATTGTTGTTTTAAAATGTTTTTAAATTGTTAATTGTTATACTGTTTTTAAATTTGTTTTAGCTCTTTACTGTTTTAGTGGTTTGTTTTAATTGTAAACCACCCTGAGCCTTTTTGGAAGGGCGGTATACAAATCAAATGAATGAATGAATGAATGAATGAATAAATAAATAATGATTATAATTTGTTGTAACAAACGTGTCCCCTTGATTATAATAAGATTTAAGCACATCTAACACCTGAATCCTCATTCCCAATTGAAAGTAGAGATGGTCTAGAGAGAAGAGCTGATCTTGTGGCAGCAAGCATGAATTGTCCCCTTTGCTAAGCAGGGTCCACTCTGGTTTGCATTTGAATGGGAGACTACAAGTCTGAGCACTGTGAGATATTCCCCTTAGGGGATGGGGCCATTCTGAGAAGAACACCTACATGACTGCATGCAGAAGATTACAAGTTCTTTCCTTGGCATCTCCAAGACAGGGCTAAGACAGACTCTTGTCTGAAACCTTGGAGAAGCCACTGCCAGTTTGGGTAGACAATACTGAGTTAGATGGACTCGGTATATCTGACTCGGTATAAGGCAGCTTCCTATGTTCCTAAGTAATCTTAAATACATTTAACTGCACTCTCTCTGAGTGATACTTTTGTCTCTTTCACCATCTGTTATCTTCCTCATTGTCAACTGAATTCTGGGTTCTGTCAGGTGGCAATATGCTGTGCTTTTCCTGTACGTTTCCAAGCATGAGTTTACTCCTTCACACACTTCCACAGGCTTCTGTTGCCCTTCCCAGTGTGAATTCACACTATGTTCAAATGCCTGGCAGGGTCTTTACACAATTTTTGCAGTGCCACCTGGTGGCTAGCTCTGGCTTTCCAAGAGGAGCCACCATTCTTAGAAAAGTAGTACTAGTAATTATTAGTTCTTCTCAGAAAGCAAGAGCTAGTCATCAGGTGGAGTGCAAAAATCACACAAGGGTTCTGCTCAGCATCTGACCAGAGCATGACTTTGCATTGGAAAGGATTACAGAAGCCTGCAGGAATGTGTGGAGGTGCACATACATCCCCATCATCCATTAGGAAGGACTGGGGAGAGCTTGTCCCTAACGAAATCCCCGTTATTCCCTATGGGAAAAAGCTTAAAGATGTGCCAACTTCAAAAATTCTTAAAAATCACCCCTTTGCCCAATTTCTTTGAAATTTGGGTGGTAGCTTCCACCCATTGGGCACTACTTCCCACACCACCTCTTTTGCCCCTGAGACCCCTTTTTGCCCCCAGTTGATTCAGATTTGTAAAATTTGGGTATAAATTGAATCTGTGGTGATTCAGGGGGGCAGATTTGGACCCAAAACAAATCGGCGGTGATTCAATTTGGGTACAAATTGAAACAAACAAAAAAAAGATTCATTCACATCCCTACCGTCCATGACAATGGGGAAATCACAGGAGTCCATACCCACAGAACACCACCCTGATCAGAGTAAAAGACCAAATCAAGCATGTGACCTGCAGTGTGCATTGGTCCAAATACCACTTGGGATAGGCCCATAGTTGTCATGGCTGCTTTGAACTCCTGAGCTACCCCGGACAAGTTGGTCCCAAAATGAACACTGAAGTCACCCAGCACCAAACTCTGGGAGACTCCAACGCAAGTTCTGAGACCAAGTCCGTGAGCTCAGCAAGGGATTCTGTTGGGCATCAGGGCGATCGGTACACCAACAGAAGTCCCAATCTATCCCTGGTCCCCAAACTCAAGTACACACATTCAATATGGTCAGATACTCCAACAGGGACCCTGGTAAGGGAGATGTTATCCTTAAAGACCACAGCCACTCCGCCTCCCCGCCCCTCACCTGCTGTTTTACAGAATACCCTGGAGGGAGAAGCTGGGACCAGACTGGGCCACTAGCCTCCCCCAACCAAGTGATGGTTGGTGATGCACACCAGGTCATCCCCTTCATCCACAATCAAATCATGAATGAGTCTGGGTTTATTCTGGACCGACCTGGCATTGCAAAGGAGCAAGGTGAGACTATGTGGGTTGCTGGCAATGCTTCCCAAGGTCAAAGAGCTGGCAGGACAACTAGAGGGGGAGACAGCTATTAAATTCCTGACTGCCCTTCCCCTGGAATGGCCTGCTGACCTGCCAACATTACTTCTTCTATTCCCCACCACTAGCTGCCCCACATTCAACGAAGTGCTCTCCCTGTCTCCCCATCTCTAGACAAACCCAGACACATTATAACTTTCAACCAAGTCTCAATAACAAAGCTAGCAAACCAGCTGCTATAGCTCCTCAAACAGCCAAATGGAATATAGTGTACCCCAACCCGCAGTCCCATGCCGAAGGCAAGCACCAAAGCCTGGCTCCCGTTGGCAGCTGTCTTCGGTGGTTGAGCACTGCCTGCTGCAGCCCCCTTTCTTAAAAAGCCTCCAGAGTCCCTCCTCTCATGAAGGACTCTGGGTAGGGCTGATGTAATCAGTGCCTGCAAGTGCTAAAGGTCAGGCACTTGGAGGAAGGGAGGTTCCCAGTCAGGCAGCAAGGCTGTGCTGGTCTGAGTTGTTCCGGCCAGCAAACGAAGGGCGGGGAGGAGGCAGCTATAAATCTCCCAGCCGCCCAGCAAAGGAGACAGGGCTGAATATTTTCTCCTTTTTTATTCAACTTATATCCTTAATGGGCACAGCAACCAGCCTCAGAATTGACAATGAAGACACTGACGTGGTGGATAGCTTCTGCCTTTTAGGATTGACCATCAACAGTAAAGGATCCAGCAGCCAAGAAATATGCCACTTGGTAGGGGTGCAATTAAGGCCTTGGAAAGGATATTTAGATGCCGTGACGTGTCTATAACTACAAAGATTAGCATCATTCGGACAATGGTTTTTCCTGTGATATTCTACAGATGCGAAGGCTGGACCTTGAAGAAGCAAGATAGAAAAAGTATTGACGCTCTTGAACTTTGGTGCTGGCGAAGACTTTGGAGGATACCATGGACAGCCAGGAAAACAAACAAACAAATCAATCCATAATTTTCACTCGAGGCACAAATGACCAGGCACAAACTATCATACTTTGGACACATTATGGACAGCACCTTGGCTCAGAAGCAATTAGTGCCTGCACTGGAGAACCCGTTCCCATTGCATTATTGATTGGATTTGGATGAAGTTTGGCCCTTAACCTCCAAGAAATCTTGCCTTTTGTCTTGATTGATGTGGGGGCAACTTAAGTTGTTTCAGCCCTGCTTGATTCCACAGTGCACTCTATGTATAGATGTCTACCCCCAATGACACACACACACACCCTATCACTGGCAGCCCTATTTTTCAAGTGACACACTGGTGGATCTTTCTGGTTCAACAACCACTAATTAATCTATGTTATGGCAATACAAGGATTCATGACACCACTCCATTAATTAAACATGCTTATGATTTGCTAAACAGTGATTTGCTCAAGGCCAAACAGTTGATCCATTGACCAGCTGGGATTTGTTCCAGTGGACAGTACTGTTAATAATGCAGAATATTGCTCCGGCATCTTCTCTGCTAACTCCTTAGATACGATCCATTTTTTATTTACAGAATTGGCTAAGGACCCAACTGGCAAATCCAGGCATTGCCGTGAGCAAAGGATCATGCATAATCTGCGTGGCTAAAAGCAACCCTTAAAGGCATTGCAACTCTTAACACACCCCTGCTGAGTCATCGTTCCTCTCCAGTTTCTTCCTTGCTTCAGGGGTAATAGTGCTTATGTGTCCTGTCGGCCCTGCTAGCCAGTGAATAGTTAGATTTAAAGCCAACATCCCACCCTTCCACTGCCCTTGCTTGCTTGCTCACTAATCTGCTCCGAACAGGAAAGAAATATTTCATACAGGCTCATGAATGGCTGGGAGGGAGGGTTTTGCTTTCACTGGGAAGAGCAAAGTATGAGTCTAAATCTAGACCTTATTAAACAATGCTTCCCTTTTGTGGAAACAGCATAGGAAACATTGGAAACAACAACTTCCACAGTAGAGTGGTAGCAGGAGAACAGTACAGAAGCATGAGAACTGAAGCCCATGGTCTTTGAGGAAACTGCAAAGGGAAATATGCAAAATTTGTCAGCTGCCTAGAAGGAAGAGAGAAGAATCTGTAGCAAGGGAAGCAAATCAGATGAATATTCTCAGACGCAGACCTTCACTGATCGAGGAAACTGATCATTCTCACAATCAGCTCTACCTGGGTAGGGCAGCTGTTACTGAGATAGCCTGTTTGGGGGCTCCCAGGAGCACCCCTACCCTTGATTTTGAACTACAGGCTTGTAGTTTCCATTTTGCCATTTTGCCATTTTTTTCACAGGATTGTGGGCTCACCATTTGGCTTTCATGCAATAATTCACGAAGGTATGTCACTTGGCAAGTAGCATGGAGAAAGGTAACTCCAGGTCAAGTCTGACCTGCAACTGTAAGAGGACTATCCTTCTGCTCGTCAGCAGCTCCAGCTTCCATAGAACCAGGGGGAAGGAGAGCCCAGCAGCGTGGAACTCCTCCAATACACTGTGCTCCTTGTGTGGTGCATTGTGGGAAACCAGAGGACTTCCTCCTCCAGATCCCAGCTTTGCTGATCACCATTGTGCCTGTCATCAGGGCATGCAATTGGCAGAACCAAGAGGAGTCTCCAATAGTCTGGAAGGAGGCAGGTGGGAGCCTGTCCCCCCACCACACACACAGTTTACCCCAGTTTGGCCATGTGAACAACCTTATTCATTTTTTGAGTGTGTGTATGTCTGGGGTGGGGTAACTCTTCCCCTACCACTCCCAATCCGATCTGAGAAGCTAGAAACTCAACATCAGATCCTCTCTGGGGTGATTTCATGATGTATAATAGTAACAAGTATGGGGCCATTACAGCCTCATCCTTTCCAGAAATACTAGGAATGAGTGAAGTCACCTATAATAATATTAGTCTGGATTTCATCTTGAATATTGAAAGGTATGTGAAGAAAAACCAAGAGAGAGAAAATCCTGTGTCAACGAATTTGTCTTTTTTGTACATACATACACAAAGTTAAGCCCAGAAATTGTGTGTGGGGGCGGGCACAAATAGGAACACATGGAGTATGGAGCAGTGGAAGTCAATGCAAAGTAGTAAAACTCTAAATTCAAATGGTTTAATATGTTTAAATTTTAAAAAACCCCAAAGTGCTACATGCAAAGGTTGCCAATTCTGACAGCAGTTATTCCTGGAGATGTTTTCCCCCCAACATGTTTTACCAATATTTTCCTGTAATATCAGACCATTAAAATCTCAGAAATTGTGCTCTGCCTGGGGACTAATGCTGATTTGTGGAGGCTCCAGGCCAATCCAGGAGGGCTGGCAACTACTGTGCATGCCAATTCTCCCAATACCTCTACACTGATTGGCCAGAAGAGTGAAATATGGGAGTCAGTTTACTTCTTACTCAGTTGTTGGATACAAACAGTCTCTGTACAGGACTGTCTCTGCTTATATCTCCATTGTGAAAAGATCTAGAGAGTTCACTTTAAAAAAAAAAAAAAAAAGAAAGCTGAAAATTCAGAGATGGGGTATAAAACACCCTGAAGGATCTAGTTCTCCCTGCAAGGCTACTGTTCTGGTCAAGCTTATCTGTGGTCACCAAGCTGGGTATGCTATCTAAAACAGAAGAGACTACTTTGTATATCACTGGACTTTTCATAATAAAGGCAAATGGCAATACTAGTGGTTAGGACATGTTGCATTGCTTATATCTGCCATGAATTACCAGGACATCTTTTAAATCCTGTATAGCTTGCAAAACAGGCTCAGAGAGAACAGCCATTTCTTGGCTTGCCTACAACTGCATACAGCCAGGAAGCAGAAGCAAAATCACTGGGAGAAAGAGAGTTTGAAAAGAAGCATTTATTATTTGCCAAAGATTAAAAGACATTGCAGGCATAAAAAGATGTTAGTCTCTCTCTCCTTCTCATTCAGAAAGCCCTTAATCTCCCCTCCTGTGGTGGGTTTTTCTTACAGGCCAGTTTTCTGCAGGTATTTAGGTCAGCCACTCAGTACCAGAATGAGTGAATGCCCACTGACTCATTGGGATTGTTAGAAAAGTACCTGAAAGGAAAAGAAGTTGGCAGGGTACAGATGAGTTACAGGTGAAGCTGTGGGCAGCCATATATAGGTCAGGGGGAGATGTAATTCCAGCACCCAACTGTAACTCCAACTTACCTTTTGCTTTCTTGAATGGGCACACCAGCAAAAGCTCATCAGTCTAGGATTACCACCTTTTTTTACTGGTCTCTGCTTCACTGATTTGTCTCCATGCCATGAATAGCTTCAACCGCTTATCATTCGAGATCGCTCTGCTGCTAAAGGCACAGGAGAAAGGCAGATCAGAATGTTTTCATGTCAAGTGGTAACCCTCTCTCCCTGCTTCCTAGTTGGAAGAGTTTTGGGTACTAGAGGATATACAGACTCCTCTTTTTGTTTTTAAATCAGAAACTGCAACCAGCTATCAACTTAAATTGTGTTTTGGGAAATCAGGAAGGCAATGGGGATTGTGGTTTAGATTGAGACTCAGATCTTGCCTAGTCAAAAGTATTTGGGGCTTACCCAGGAAGCGTAGATGTACAACCCTAATTGCTAATATGGTGTGTGAAATATATAGCTGAAGAGCCACTGCACACGTTTGGCATGCATGATGTTAGTCTGGATGTCAGCCATTCTCACTCAGAGCACTGTTAAAACTAAGCCGATGTGGCTTTGATCAGGGTCTGGATTGAAGGTCACAGGGAGATCCTTGCCAGATGCTCTGAAAGGAAGAACATGTTGTTGGAAGAGTTCCTAGAAATGGTGTGCAAACCGTGACATATCATGTGAAGCCGCGTGACCTGTGACAACTCTTGTGTGTGTATCAGTAGCAGGTTGCACAAAAACTGCTAAATTGGTCTGCATTCCTTCTCCTTTGTTTCTTTTGTGTCACTACATGTTATTGGTTGTTTATTTATTTTTTTAAGAAAACTGGGCAGTTCATTTCTTCTATCTAGCATCCTTTTGACAAATCAGTTAAGAGTGCTGGACTAGGACCAGGGAGACCTGAGTTCAAATCCCCATTCAGCCATGATACCAGCTGGGTGACTTGGAGTCAGTCACTCCTCTCTCAGCCTAACCTACTTCACAGGGTTGTTGTGAGGAAAAACTTAAGTATGTAGTACACCGCTCTGGGCTCCTTGGAGGAAGAACGGGATATAAAATGTAATAATAATAATAATTAATTAATCCATATCTTTAGGCTCACGGAGAGCTGCTTCTTGCCTCCCTGGGTTTCCGATGTGGAATTGATCTTGCCTGTTTAGAAATGGGGTTCTGCCTCCTGAAAGGAAATGGAAGCAACATTACACCCAAGCAAATGAACTGCATGAGGCAGCATCATAGGCAAAGAGTCCAGAAAGGGAATCATCATCAGAAAGAGAGCTGCACCACCAATGGTGAACTAAAAACCAGTTACAAAAACTCACAGAAGGCCGAAGTGACTTTCTTTCATACAATGATGTGCAGGGGGTGTAGCTAGGGGAGAGGGGGCCCGTGTTCACCCCTCTCCCGGTGGCTCCTCAGAGCAAGAGAGATCATGAAGAGAATAGTGAGGGATGGAGCTGGTGGCCCTCAGGATCCTGGGGGCCCGGGTTCTTCAAACCCATCCGCTCAGTTATAGCTATGCCCCGACTAGAAGCTGTTCTTCAAGAAATGACTAGTATGGGCTCTGCTTGAGCACAAAAATCATGTATAGCTGTGAAAGAGGACAGGCCTCCTCTGTCTTCAACAGCTGTGTACAAGGGGGAAATTTAAACAGCACTGCTTTTTTGGCTTCATTTTTGCATAACCAGCCCATTCCTCCTTCTGTATTCAAGGCTCAGGAGCTGGGGATGGTGCTTGAATGATTGCATGTTTATCCTGCCCTGCTGTTATCCTCGTAACAACCTGGTAAGGTGGGTTAGGTGGAGAGAGAATAATTGGTCCAAGTTTCATGGCTGAACCTAATTGGGGTGGGGGGAAGAGGGGAGTGGATCCCACAGTTAGTTTTTACAAAGGCTACAGGGGGCATGCTTTGTCTAAAATTGGGCAGAGACAAGGGTGGGGCTTCTGAATTTTATTAAGGTTGCCCTGCTTTCAACCCTCCTAATTCAATCAGTGGCTGGCTCCCTCCCTTCATTTGCATTTGTGGGTTATGTCAACAGGAGGTAGACTATTGGGACACCAGCAGGGTAGCAAGATCTGAGCAGCTCTTTGGGACCAATTGGATGCTTGCAGACATGTACGGAGCATCTCTCCAGAAACAGCTTGCAAGAAGCACACGGAGAGCAAAGGAGCTTCTAGCAATCTTCCCTCCTCTCCACCCACATATCACTTTCAAGGCTTACAAGGGGTAGTTTTGAAACGGACCTGGCTGCCACTGGGGGCATGGGGCAAGGCAACATGTTGTGCCTTGCCTAAGGTATTGAAATACTTTGGGCTGGCCCTGGTATAAGGGTTCTTTATTATCTGTAAAATGGAAATAATGTTATAGGGATGTGTGGTATGTTATAACTTTGTTTAGGTGTCTGGGACTATCTCTTATGTACTGTATGCCATACTTCTAAAGCCTCTTTATAAACAGAACTTCCCTATTTTTGACAATTTGCCACTCTGGGGCAGATCCCCAATCCCCACCCCACAGTATGTCTTTCAGACTATGATACCCCCAACACCCATTTTTAGTGTCTGTATGTACGGCATATAAGGGCTGCCTCCACCCATCCCTTAGGGGATCTAAAAATTAAAATTGCCCTGCCTCTGTGAGGACCTGCAGTTACATATTCTCTAAACGTAAACAGATAGAGAATTTAAAAATCAACTTGGCTTCTCTGAAATGGCCTCAGGTGACCGAAACAAGGATATGCAAAACCATTTGCTTCAAGAACAGTTTATAAAGAAAAATGAAACAAAACAAAAACACCTTTCCAGACAGGATTACAAAACAAAAAAAGCACTGCACCTGCAGAACTTTCATTCATCTCAGTGGGGATTGAAGGACAAACTGCTGAATTGAAAGGGTGTGTGTGTGTGTGTGTGTGTGAAAGCTTAGTCAATCACATACCAATCAGGAGCTCCCAGCTATGCAGCATTTGCGCTGGTCTTCAGCTGATGAGGTGCAAGCCACAGCTATGTTGGTCACAAACTAACTTAGATGGGTTGCACCAGCAATGACATGACCACCCTTTAGAGAGAAAAGGAGAAAGACAGGAGGAAAGAGAAAGACAGGCACTTTAGGCAGCGTGATTGAATGCCTGGAGGTGGGTGGGGGGAATGGGTCAGGGTGATGCCTGCTGGTTCTGCCTTCAACTTTCACATGCTTATCCAAATCTGTTCAAAGGACTGACACATGTACAAACTCTACATACATATACAAGCCCTACTGATATATTAAGTTACATGCATGTATAATCTGTATATAGTTGAAGCATGTACAGATCTGTACACACTTGCAACTATCTGCACTTTATGTTGAATATATGTACAGTAGTATGCTTCCTGTATCATTCATTTCAGGGGCTCTGTACTCTGGTTCACTTTTAAAATGAATGCATTTACAGTCCTTCACACAGACAAAATACATGTGCACAGACACATGAACACATGTACAACATAATCTCTGGATAGGGCTGTAGGCTCAGTGCTTCATCTTCATCTGTCAAATCCTCTTTCAGTTTTTAACCAAGTGAGTAAGGTTACAAGCAATACTCTGTGTTGAACTGTGTCAGACCATTTCACCTTGTCTCTGAGCGATGATGCACTTTTAAGCAGCACTGGGAGAACCAAAATTACTAGATGTGACCAAACTTGTTCTTCTATTGTAACTCATGATTAAAGCATTTTTTAAATGCAATGTTAAAAAAGAAAGAAAGAAAAGACCTAATCCTCTATCCGGCTGAATCATACCAGCTGTTAAATAACTAGATATTTAAGTAAAGCTGAACACCACCTATAAATCAAGACATGTAATATAAAATAACCAAACCCTTCCTGCATGTAATGCTACGTCTATTGTTACTCGATTTATGCTGACTAGGATCTTGTATACTTCTGAATGATTTGAATATTGTAGTGAATAATGGTTGACAGTGGTCTAGTGTGTTATAGAGAGAAATGGAAAGGAATCTTACATATGATGACAGATACAGACAGCCGGGGCAGCCTTTTGCCGGCTGTAGGCAGCCAAGGATTTTCTGCCCCCACCACTGTAGCAAGGAGGGTAGGGGTGGCGAGGAGGAAGCAAGTCCCCCAATTTTTCTTCTAAATGCCGCCACAGCGGGTGGGATGGGGGGGACAGTGCCAGCGAAGCCCTCACCGCGGCTGCTGAGGGAAGCAGGGGACGAAGGGACCCAATCAGAATTAGGGTTGTGATGTTAATGTACTGCTTATTCAATGCACCTATGCAATTATAGAGCAGTTTCTACTGAATCACTTTTTAGTTTTGAAGACCATGCCAGAAAATATATCACTCCCCACCATGAATAAATCTCAGCAAAAAGGGGCAAGTGACTCAGATCGGAAACCAGTACAAGGAAAAGGGTTAACCCCCTCCTGCCACATGTGGGGGGGCTGTGCACCTGCATTTCTCTTTTAAAAGGTACATACAGTAGGAGGTCCAATCAGGGATCGCCCACCATCTCATCTAGTTGCACCCCGCGTGAACCATTGAAAAACTTTGATACACAGGCTTGAAAACCATGAGACTTAATGAGGTCTTATTTGTCAGTGTCCATTTATATCTGATCATTTCTGATCACATGCTTACTATAAGCTACAACATTTAATATTTATTTATAATAAATAAATATTATTTATGATAAATAACATTCATGGATTGCATTTGACGTCGATCTCAATAAATTCAATGTTCTACAAGAGAAAACAACAAAGAGTTTTGTGATGCCTTAAAGGTAACCAATTTATTGTGACCAAAGTCTTTAAAGTGCCACAGGACCACAAGCATCTTTGCCATCATCTTTCTGGAACAGACCAATACAGCCACCCCTTACAAAACAAAAGAAAAACAAGGAATTGTGCTAGCTAAATATATCACAGCAGAAAATACCAAAGAACATTTGCATGTGTCAAATTCAGAGCTTGGACTCAGATCCTAAACACAAATATGAAAGTAAGTTTCACTTAAATCAGTGGGCTGGTTTGGATGATATTTCATCTGTTGTTTTGACCACAAGCTGTATTTGTTTGACCACATGCTGCATGTCAGACATGCAATAAACATATGTGTGTACAATGAGCAAGAAAATTCTCCCTCTCTCCTGGTGCATGGGTGTACCTTTTCCTAATTGTATGGGGGAGTGGGAATGTACATGCATGCTTATGGTGGGTACACATGTGCTAGGGCCAGGTGGATGAAGAATTTAATTGTATGAACAAGCCCAATGAGGCTTAAATCTATGTAATACATTTAGGATTGAGATGCTAGGTTGTTTTTTTTAAAGACTCAAACTTTTTTTTTGTACATGCATTTTTTTGTACACACAGAGAGATTTCATCCAGCAGATTAAAATGGCTGAACCTTGCCTTGATGTAAGATCCTTCCAAGAAATAATGGAAGTCAATATATATTTTCTGACTTACATGAATAAAGAAAACTTCATGTGCTGAAGATGGAGGTATATGTTCTCCAGCACATGTTTAAAATGAGAGAGAAAATAGTAATAATTTTTAATTACTATTTTATTACTATTTTTAATTACTATTTTACTACTATTGTGTTGCAAATCATAATCCAGAATTCATACAAAGATGAGGAGAGATGATCAAGAAGCCACAGTTTCACAACCAGTACTGGTAACTATAATTTAGTGCTGGTTTTAACCTGAAGCTTATTCCCAAGAGGCTCCGCACATCTTCTTGGATTTGGGAGCAGACTGAGCTGAAACAGTAACATGGCAAGTCATTTCTAACCTAATAATTTAATTATCTGACAGATTAGACCGGTGATAACAATTAGGTCTTTAATTATCCTATATTAAAATCCTATATTAAAAACTGCATCTGACATTTTTGAATATCTCTCATCTTTAATTATGTAAAATTAAATTAGGACATCTGACCACATGAATTTGAAGAAATTTTGGTTATAACTTATAAAGCCCTAAACAGTTTGGGCCCTGGGTATTTAAGAGAACGTCTTCTTTGCTATGAACCACACCACCCATTGAGATCATCTGGAGAGGTCTGTCTGCAGTTGCCCGTGGCTACTCAAGGACAGGCCTTCTCCATTACTGCCCCAAAGCTTTGGAACACGCTTCCTGCTGAAATAAGAGCCTCACCACCTCTTACAACTTTTAAAAGGGCAGTCAAGACGCATTTGTTCACCCAGGCTTTTAATTAGATGGTGTTTTAATAAAGTTTTAACTTTTTAAATTTTAATTGTTGAAATGTGTCAATCTTTTTATTGGTGGTTTTTATTGGTTTGTAAACCACCCAGAGAACTTGTGTTTGGGGTGGTATAAAAATATGTTAAATAAATAAAATAAATAAATATGTGATCCAGCTGTGTGTTTGAACTGTGGAGCAAGGGACACACAGTTCCTGCTTGTCCCTGCCATTGGGAAGCTGTGTGAAATAATGGGGCTGGTGGGGTGGTGTTGGAGGCTTATAAGAGGATGCTTATTTTGCAAAGTGGGCTCCAGTAACCCACTAGGTCTGCAGGCTCCAAAATCACCTAGCTGCACCTCTGAATCCAGGCACTGTAACACCCAGAGCTGTAAAAAGAGGAAATCACTCCAAAGAGACTGAGCACTGGACTGTTGAGAGCTTCATGAATGACCTTGCTGATTGTAAACCATAGCTTTGAAAGTCGAATTTAGCAGAATTCCAAATTCCCTGTTAGCTACATTTATGTATTAGGGAAAAAAATCAGTTACCTCCTTATGTATGCTAATGTTGCAATTCTCAATGCCCGGGTAGCCACATTCTTTATAAGAAAAGAACCCCACTGTAACCCCATCCCTACTTCCCTCTACACCTGGTTTCACCCTCCCACTGTGAGAGACTGAAAATGGTCAAGGGGCCAGGATGAAAAGCCACAATTGTTTGACATGTATTGCTTATCAATCAAGGCTGAAGACCAGGATCAGGGAAGATGGGGAAAACGTTTACAGACATCCTGTACC
Source organism: Hemicordylus capensis (assembly GCF_027244095.1). Taxonomy (NCBI): domain Eukaryota; kingdom Metazoa; phylum Chordata; class Lepidosauria; order Squamata; family Cordylidae; genus Hemicordylus; species Hemicordylus capensis. The sequence goes on along the minus strand of NC_069658.1, from coordinate 122,733,291 downwards.
AAACCACGGGGTGCTGGAGATAAGGACTGTAATGTAAAGACACTTTAATAACTGGGCTGGAGGGTGAGAATGGGACAACAACTTCTGAGGCCAAAATACGGAGACCAAAATCCTGGCGTCAAGGATGGCATGTTTACACCTCTGAGATACATGGGAATAGACCATCCTCAAAGACCATCAAAAGCAAAGGAGGGTATAAATAAGACTTTGAGGTCCGGGTCAGATAATCAGAGGACAGGTCCAGAAGATGTGTGACTTCACCCTTTCCAACAATGCAGCATTCTTCACACCCCAACTTCATGCATCACCATCTTTTCATCGCACTCTAGCATCTGGATCGTCGGGAGAACCAGTGAACTGGCCATTTACTGGTTCTCTGTCCCTTGGTAACGAGCTTTCCTTCTGCCTCCTTTCCCTTCCCCTCTCACCCTTTTTCACTCCTGCTAGATGAACTCACTTAAATCTAGGCTAGGAGCGTGAGCTTTTGCCCACTAGGACCTTTTTCTTACTGCAACTCTGAACCTATTTCTTAAGTACAAAAAGTCACTTGTGTATCTTGTGTCTCCTCAGACATCCACTTGTGTACCTCCCAAAACAGGGCAACCCCACCCCTAGACTCTTGAGCCAGGGCAGACCACCCCAGCTGGGTGCAGCACCTCAGTGCATCTAAACAGGGGCTATAGTGCAAGGAGGGGTTACCAAGAGCACCTGTTTGGTGGCACCCAGTAGCACTCCTATACCAAACTAGGTATAGGGGTGTTCCTGGGAGCCCCCAAACAGGTCCAGGAGCAGTGCCATTAAAAGAGGGCACGCAGTGTACTGATTGGTGAAGCCCCATCAGTCTCTTGGGGCTAGGCAGAACCTCCCCAGTTAGGAGCAGCACCTGAAAGTCCAAAGCACAGGGAGCTATAGTTGAGTTGGCTGTATTGGTAGGGGACCTTTGTATCCCAGTTGGCTGGGCAGAACTGTCCCTATTGGTGAAGTCCCTTCAGGCTGGGCAGTACCTCTTCAGTTGGGAGCAGCACCCTGTGAACTTTGGGGAGGGGACTACATTCAATAGGTCAAGTGCAGCATCCCGTGAGCCTTGGGACTCAGGACCTTGGCCCAATAGTTCATAATGCAAGCAACCAATAGATGGGGAGCTGGGGAGCTGCCTTTTACACTGGCTCTGCCCCATCCTCTGCAGCCTGATGTTAACCTTTCTTAGCGAGGGACTAGAGGCCAAGTAAGAATCCTTCAGCGCCATCTTTTGGTGTTCTGTTGGGAGGGGGTACTTTTCACTGAGTATTTTGCAGGCACTGGTGACATTAGTGATGGCTGTCAGTCATGAGCATAGTTCCTAGTCACACTGGCAGGTGAGTGCAGATATGGGGTTTTAAATTTTGACTACACTCACCTTAAATTTTGACTACACTCACCACGCACAGTGGGGAAATGCTTGACTAACAAGCAGAAGGTTGCCGGTTTGAATTCCCGCTGGTACTATATCAGGCAGCAGTGATATAGGAAGATGCTGAAAGGCATCATCTCATACTGCTCAGGAGGAGGCAATGGTAAACCCCTCCTGTATTCTACCAAAGAAAACCACAGGGCTCTGTGGGTGCCAGGAGTCAAAACCAACTTGATGGCACACTTTACCTTTATTGGTATTCAACCAGAGCCACTGCTGATTTGAGAGGGGAATTCCATGGAACAGCCCCTCCGGTTTTTTTAGCCTGGGAGTGTCTGGAAATGGAACTCCTTTTGGGATTTGTTTGATTCACCCACTTTGGGGCTTGTGGGAGTTCCTTAGGCAAGCCTCCCTCAATACAGTAAACTGTGTGGCTTTGAAGAGGTTGGAACAGTCACCGGACTGCTAATGGCTTCCGGGCAGGGGTGTAGCTATAATTGAGCGAAAGGGTTCAAAGAAACTGGGGCCCCAGCTCCACCCCTCCCTATTTTCTATATTATCTCCCTCACTCTGAGGGGCTGCCAGAGAGAGGGGTGAACATGGGCCCCATCTCCCCTAGATACACCCCTGCTTCCGGGCTTGGTTGTTTGGCCCAACCGTGGGGAAGTCTGTTTTAGGTCTAAGGCTGCCCCACTGCAGGGTTTGTTTGTTTGTTTATTAATAGTTCAATTGCCATACCGCCTTTCATAAAACTAATCCCAAGGCAGTATACAAAAATTAAAATCCAATAAAACTCCATTGAAAAAATCACATGAAAACATTATAATCAGTTAAAACAATAAGAACCATAAAAACACCACAAAGCAACAGCCATAAAACAGACAGACAGAACAGCAGGAAAGGTGAGAAACCTGGCAGCTCGTAGGGCGTAGAAGCATGAACAAATAAAAAGGTCTTCATTTGTTTTTAGCAGCCATCAAAGAATGGGCACTCACTGGTAGAGCATGCCAGAGCCTGGGGGCAATAACAGAGAAGGCCCTGTCCCATTTGCAAAACAATTTAGTCTCTCTCAATGTCAGCACATGGAGCAAAGCCCCCTCTGACGATGATGCTGGATGGGCAGAAACCTTTGGGAGCAGGAGGTCCTTCAGTTATCCAGGGCTCAAACCATTAAGGGCTTTAAAGGTAATAACCAGCACCTTGGATTTAGATCTGGAAACAAATTTAGATCTGGAAACAAACAGCCAGTGCAGCTCTTTCAAAATAGGTGTGATATGCTCTGAGCAAGCGGTTCCAGAAAGAACCCCGACATCCATATGTTGCAGCAACTGACGTTTCTGAACTTTACATAGGGCAGCCCTATGTAAAGTGCATTGCAATAATCCAGCTGCAACATGACTAAGTCATGGGTATGGGTAACCATGGCCAGACATGCCTTCTCAAGAAAGGGACACAGTGCACTAGCCAAAGCTGTGTAAAGGCACTCTTGGCCACCACCTTCACCTGAGCATCCAAAAGCAGTGTCAGGGCCAGCAATACCCCCAAAGCTCTGTACTTGCTCTTTTGAGGGGAGTACAGCCTCATCCAGAGCTGGTTGAATCACCCTAACCTCAGTTTGCTAGCCCATCACTGCCTCTAGCCCCCGGTTCAGTACATCCACTGCTTCCCTAGGATCTGGGTGATTACCCACACTCTGTTTATATTATGCCATTGTGGATCTTGTAGAGAGTTATAATAAAGTGTGCCTGAGTTCAACTCACTATACATGTCTTGTCTCTTATTGGGCCCAGGTGCAACCCTTTGCAGAGGAAGTGATACCTTTGTCACCAATGCTTTTTAATATTTACATTAAACCGCTGGGTGAGGTCATCAGGAGGTTTGGTGCAGGGTGTTATCAGTATGCTGATGACACCCAAATATATCATCATCATCATCATCATCATCATCATCATCATCATCATCATCATGATGAAACGGCATTCACTCCCTAAATGCCTGCCTACAGGCAGTAATGGGCTGGATGAGGGATAACAAATTAAAGCTGAATCCAAGCAAGACGGAGGTGCTCATTGTGGGGGATCAGAATATAAGGGATGAGTTAGATCTTCCTGTGCTGGATGGGATTACACTCCCCCAGAAGGAACAGGTATGCAGCTTGGGAGTGCTCTTGGATCTAGGGCTCACCCTGGTATCTCAGGTGGAGGCTATGGCCAGGAGCACTTTCTATCAGCTTAGGCTGATTCGACAGCTGCATCCATTCCTTGAAGAGAATGATCTCAAAACAGTGGTTCATCAGCTGGTGGTAACCTCCAGGCTCGACTACTGCAACGTACTCTACATGGTGCTGCCTTTGTACATAGTTCGGTAACTTCAGTTAGTTCAAAATGCGGCAGCCAGATTGGTCCATAATATGGAGAGACCATATTATGCCTGTCTTAAAACAGTTGCACTGGCTGCCGATATGTTTCCGGGCGAAATATAAAGTGCTGGTCATTACATTTAAAGCTCTGAACAGCTTGGGTCCTGGCTACCCTAGAGAGCACCTTCTTCGGTATGATCCCCATCACTCGTTGAGGTCATCTAGAGAGGCCCGACTCTAGTTATCACCAGTTCGTCTGGTGACGACTCAGAACTGGGCCTTTTCTGTAGCTGCTCCTGGTCTATATGGAGTGCACTCTCGGCAGATATCTGCAGTTTATGCTCTCTGTCGGCCTTTAAGAGAGCCCTAAAAATGTATTTGTTTGGCCTGGCCTTCCAAGGCTTGTAAAGTGTTGTTTTTTAAAAGTATTTTAATTGGTTTTAAATGGTTTTAATTGTTTTTGAATTGTTTTAATATTGTTTTTAGCACTGTGTGTTTTTATGTCTTTTTGAAAGTTGTTGTACAGAAGCCCAGAGCTTCTGGATGGGGCAGTTTATAAATATAATAAATAATAATAAATAATAATAATCTGCCTAGGCAAAGAAAACCAAAGAGCGTCTTGGCAGTAGATCTTCTCCCAAACCTTAAAATGGGCTAACATGAGGTACAATTGCAAGGGGGACGGAAAACAGTGAGGCCCCTGCAGATCTAGAACCAGTGGTGTTGCTGTAGGGAGCTGGTGGTAGCACAATAAATATTTGCATACTGCATTTCAACAAAAGTTTCCAAAGGAGTTTGCATAGAGAGATAATAAATAAACACAGAAGTAAGATGGCTCCCTGTCCCCAAAGGGTTCACAATCTAAAAAGAAACATAAGATAGACACCAGCAACAGTAACTGGAGGTACTATGCTGGGAGTGGGTAAGACCAGTTATGCTCCCCCTGCTAAATAAAGAGAATTGCCACATTTAAATGGTGCCTCTTTGCCCTGTCAGCAGGGGTGAGCACGGCCAGCATTACCATATTTCTTCCCATTGTCACAAATGGGGAAACTACAGTGATGCTGGTAACCAATGTCTCCTTTGGAACTGTGCATCATGTCAGCCACGGTCACCAAACCCAACACCAGCAGTGTCCCACTGTCAAAACAAGTCATAGGCTGAGGTTTTACCTCAGTAGGTGTATTCTGCTCTTTAATCAAGATTTTGACTGATTGCAGCCCACTGCTTTTGGCTCCTAACATTTGTCACGGATATAAAGGTTTAATAGCATATTAGTCATTTGACCCAAGGAGAAATCTTTCATAAGGACCTGCTAATGAGATGGTGTGTGTGCCTATGTTTATTTTGCAATGCTTCCTTCTTTCCATGTACCTAGGACATTTATGCAAACATGGCAACAAATCAGTGAGGATGCCGAAAGTGGCTGTGGGATGGCAGGGGGTGAGGTGTCAAATTATTTATTGCATGTCAAGGCTTTTTTCCCACCCTTAGCAGTTGCAAGAGAGTTGGAAAGAAGCCTGCCAAATTAACTGCACACATGGGAGAAGGGAAGGCGTACAGACTTGCCCCAGCTCTCTCTCGCTTGCATGTTACTCATCTGAATACAATAGCCTGAGAGGTCTTGTACACAATAAACATTCATGTCTCCATCTTGTTAACCGAGAGGGGGAAATATGCAAACTTGGAGGTGGGGGGAAGAACTTGATGACTCAGGCGTTCTGGCAGCAGAATAAAGAACATAAAGCGTTAGGCAGAACAGAAAGGGGAATGAATGATCAGGGAGTCCGAATTGTTTGATACCTGAATATTCAGATTGATTTTTAAGAGACTTTGGCTTCTGGAGCTTGAGAAAAAGTAGCAGTTCTATAGACTAAGCTTGACCTACAAACAATCTCGAGGCTATAGACTACATAGCTGGGACTGCAAAAACCACTTGGTTTTGGGTTTTAAGCTACATAGCTGGGACTGCAAAAACCACTATCAAGCACTTGGTGGGTTGCAGGAAGGGAAGGCTGGTGTGCACGCTGCTGGGGGCAGTGGCTGGAGGCACCTTTAAGTGCAAATTAGTAGGTGCTTACCTCCAGTACTGCCAGACCTGAAAGCGCTTCCCAGCTGTGCTGCACCACCCAGCACCTGCTACAGCAGAGGATCAATTCCGCCACTCAACTAGCCTCTGCCCATTCGGGGAGGCCATTTGCTGGCCACGCAAATGGCCTCTGCCGGCTAAGTGGCAGAGCTGATCCTCCACCGCAGTGGGCCCTGGGCTGGGAAGCGCTTTCAGGTGTGGCAGTAGTGGAGGTAAGCACCTCCTAATTTGCACTTAAAGGTGCCTCCTGCCACTGCCCCCCGGCAGCAGCTCCACCAGCCACCACTGGGAAGGGAGGCTATGAGATTGGGAAGAGGGTCAAATTTCATACCAAGGCTCAGAAATGTGCTCTTGGGTATATTCAGGATTAAAGGCCAGACTAGACATAGCACAAGAGATCCATGAACAGGAGCTCCCATGGTATAAATAATGATAATAGCAACAACAACAACAACAATAAAATTCAGCCATCCCAGGTCCTTGGGAAGGACTCGATGTCTGGATAAAACAAACCAGTCCATAACACCTGTCTGACGGTGTAAATAAATAAATAAATAATAATAATTAATAATAGCAGCAGCAGCAGCCTTAGAAGCAGCCAATTCGGCTTAGGATCAAACTCTGGGAGTGGAATGGTTGACCCTTGAGGCCATTTCATTTTCCTGGTTAAAAGTGCTTCCTGCCCAAGCTGCACAAAACATACCAGTGACTACATGACACCTGTATGTTTTGCCCAACAGGGCAAATAGCAGATTCAGGGCTCAATTTAAATCAGGAAAATGGCTTGGGAAAAGGGTCAACTCTCCCTTCCCCAGAGCTACAGTCTCAATCTGAATCTCTCCGCCACCGTTCCCCCACATGGCTGCTGTTATTAATTATCATTATCATCATCATTATCATTATTATTATCATTATCATTATTGAAAAGTGAGATTTATTGATTTATTTTGCATCACATTTAATTGTCAAAAAAGTGCATTGTATTTGTAGTGTGTCTGTTTTTAAAGGCTCCATCATTATAGCAAGACTATCCATATTGGAAGTCACTATTTAAACTAGTAAAGGTTTTGTGCCTTTGGCATGCACACCTCATACATAGGTTTTCTTCACTGTTTTGAATAATAGTCTGTCAGTGTGTAGAAGCACCGTGCTCACCAGAAAGAATGCTCTGGTGACTACTCACACAGTTTGAAAGTGGAGTGAATTATCCCCTATGTCTATAGACTATCATGTAGTTTTCCAAGAATAAATGAAACTTCTTTGGTTAAGACTGAATATTGTAACCTTTCATTCAGAAGGGGATCATCTTACACTTTGTGTAGAGGCATGCGCCTGTCTAGAATGGGCCAGAATTTCCTCTTAGCAAAGTACATTTGCTGTAACCTGCTTGAAGTAATGTGTTGCACAGTAATACTGCAACCTGCTTGAAGGCTTTGGATGAATGTCTCATTCCAGTGAAGAAAACAGAAGACCTGCTTTATAATTCAATTATGCAGCTATATTCTATAATGAATTATTCTATAATGAATTTATAGAATTCACTGTCAGAAGATGTGGTGATGGTCACTAGATGGCTAGGGGATTATACAAAATCATCTCTCAATGACTACTGGTCACAGTGGCTATATGTTAAGTTCAGATGATGGGGAGCAACAAGCGAGAGGCCTTCCTATATGTCCTGACTGAGGTCTTCCCAGAGGTATCCAGCTGGTCACTGTGGGAAAGAGGATACTGGACTGAATAGGAATTTGTTATAACTGACCAGGGTTCTTCTTAAACCTCAGTAGTAAACCTCAACCCCTGCTAAACTTGGCAAAGAGGCACCTTTTAATGTGGTGATTTATTTATTTATTGTTTATTGTTAAATTTATACCCCGCCTTTCATTAAGAAAATCCCAAGGCGGTTCACAATAAAATTTAAAAGCAAGATTATAAAAAAGACACATTAAAAAAAATTATACCTGCTGAGTACCTCAATTCATATCAGTAGTCACATTCAGAGGCACACCTTGAATCACCTTTATATATACACCAACTGAAGTAAAATTCAGACTGAAAAACATGAAAATGCATGGCCTATACCAGGGGTTCCCAACTTTGGGTCTCCCGATGTTTTGGAGTATAGCCCCCATCATTCTTAGCCACACTGATCACACTCCCATTCATCTCTATGGTCTTCTATAGAAGAACAACCCACATTGGTAGATTTATGCCTGGTAATTGTCTGTGAAAGCCCAATGGCTGTCACCCAGACATGTGGCACTGGCATTACAGGGGATAGATATTTTTTGCTGATCTCTCCTTCTCTCTGAAACTCTCTGTGCCTTCCAAAAACTTGTCCCTGAGGGTTATGTGACCTTCAGGGACATATTTTTGGGAGTCACCCTTCCTTGAAAAAGCTCAATGTACTGGATATGGTCCCCCCCACCCGCCCTGTCATTATAACCCTGTAGGATAGATTAGGCTGGGAGAGTTGAGGCTGAGAAATATTTGAAAGAAAGAAAGAAAGAAAGAAAGAAAGAAAGAAAGAAAGAAAGAAAGAAAGAAAGAAAGAAGAGTGACTGGCCTAGGATCACCCAGTGAGCTTCATGGTTAAGTGGGTATTTTAACCTGTGTATCTCCAGTCCTTGTCCAACACTCTAATTGCTACTACTGTCATACTGCAGACATATCCTTCCTGTAACTTTCCAGTATTCACACTATATTCACACTTAAGCAAACGTTTATTTTTAAAAATAATGCATTTATTTTTATGAATATATTTTATGTCATTCATTCCAAGGACATAAAAGATATGGACCTTTATATATGATTTTTAAAAAGACTAATGTGAAGTATCTGGAAACTCACAAGAGGACCTTCCACCCTGACCCATCTGTGAGTTCAAGGTGATAAGTCACAAAAATTGATGCTGAATTTTCATTGCGGAAATTATCTCTCTTTGGGTGGATCTTTTGGCTCCTTCCTGGATTAGTCACAGTCCCACTTGCTAGTCATTGGCCTCAGTCCCCTTGCCAAATTGTGTGATTAGGCTGCCTTGCGGGCCTAGAGTATCTTTTGCAGATTTGTGGGCTTTAAGTTTCTGCCAATTTCCATAAAGGCTGGGGTGAGGAGCGGGCTGGAACTTGAAGGTGTCCACCAATTCGCATGGCCTCTTCCACAAAGAGTGTGACTCATAATCAAAATTAGAGGTTCTAGAGCGCATTTCAGAACTTTGAGTCCTCAATGGACAAGAAACTAAGTCTATATTAACAGTCTGAATTCTCTCCAAGTTAACTGTATGAAATTTGAAGCATTGGAACTTAAAACGTAGGTCTTTGAGTATTACTTGTTGTAATGGAGATAGGTGGTTGATAATCTAAGTGCCTATTATTTTACTTAAGGAGATGGGTATGATTTTTGATTTGGATAAGAAAGAGGAGTCAGCAAATTATGTTTATCGCTGAAGTTACCCTTTTGAAAATACCTGTTGTCATGCTTTCCCACTTATTTCAGCTCAAACAGGAGAAAAGTGCAATAAGCAAGGGACCAAGATAAACTTAAAGCAGATACCCTTCCTGCCTTAAATGGGAATGAATTTACTGCCCATTATTCTACTCTGTAAATGTTTATGTCGAATATTCACTGTTCATTGTGAACCCAGACTCAAATAACAACAGGACATGTGTAGTTGGAAAAAACTAGGGCAATTTTATTGAACAATTACAAAAATCTGCAACAAGGAATTTAATTAAGGGAGGAGGGATTCCCCATGTGGTTCAATCTCATAGGAGATATGCCCACAGGAGGGCAAAGGACCGGGCATTTATTTGGCTTGGTACCCAGTCCGAACCTCTTCTCAACCATGAGGTTACCCGTGATAAGGGGATGCATGCCAGCCCACCTCAACCTAGGTCACGAGGCACTGAGCAGTGTTCGGTGGTATGCATCCGAGTGGGAGCAAATCCAGCCTGAGTGTCATGAGATCACCAAGTCTTCCTCCATATTTCCACTCGCCATAATGGGCCTCCAGCCCAACACCAATAAGAATTGACATACCCCAGTCCTCACTCACCTGCAAAGTGACCAAATAACCCCAGTGACTACCTCAACGAAATCAGTGAGAAGTAGGTGAAAAAAGGCCTCAACTTTAGCCAATCAACGGAGACACAAAAAATTCCTACTTGGCCCCAGTGGTGACTGGAATATCCCTCACTGAGTCCAGGGAGGGATGGGAGTGTGCCTGCCTGCAGAGCAACTGAAAGGATAAAGCAACGGACCTGGCTGTTTATGCAGCTGCGCCTTGCTCTTGATTGGTCCACCGCCGTCACATGCTAGGAGACCAAAATGGTGGTACGCATGCCTGTCTCTTGGGCCGGGCCCATAACTCCACCCCCACTTGTCCGATATCACCGCTACCACGGCGAAAGGGGCAGGGAGCGGCTTTCTCTGAATACTCACTAAATCTTTAAGTCAATATCATATTTAAATATATTTGATTTCAGTATTGCATATTTGGCAGGTGATGGGCAGCATTTGTTTGTTGGCGTGGTGGAGTTTGTTACTTAAAAGGATTTAACAGCTTATAAGTAGTAATGTTCAATCACTGACAATATTTTTAGCTGGTGTTTAATATTTGATAGTCAACAGCTTATAAGCAGAGGTGCTCTTACCCGTGGACTTCCAGGCCAAAGTCCAGAGCCTCCACAGCCCCTGAGGGGCCTCAATTCCTCTTTAGTCTTTCCTGGGTGCTGTGGTCACCCAGCCGAGCATGATGATTCTCAATTTGCAGGGGAGGGGGGCCTCCAAAGGTCCAGGAGGTCCAGGCTTTTGGAGGTCCAGGCTCCAAAATTACCTAGGTGCACCTCTGCTTATAAAATGTAGATACTTACCCAAATCAAGAAATGTTGACATGTAAAAAAAAAATCACTCTCATTTAAAGCTTAAGTACGATTTGCACTCAACATTTCAAAATTTGAAGTGCTTAGCAACAATTCAATTTTTTCAAAAGTTTGATTCAAGCTATATTCTTGAATTTAGGACAGAGACACATGAGCACAACAAAGTTATAGGTGTTTTTTTTTAAAAACACTTTCATTCTCTAAGGTTTAATCCTAGTTCTCTTTAGTAAATAAAATTAATTGTCACAATATGGATGTAACTTGTGCAAGGTTGACTCAGCCTTCCATCCTTCCGAGGTCAGTAAAATGAGTACCCAGAATGTTGGGGGGCAATATGCTAAATCATTGTAAGCCGCTTAGAGAGCTTCCAGCTATAGAGCGGTATATAAATGTAAGTGCTATTGCTATTGCTATTGCTAATTTGGTTAAAAGGCCAAACTGCACATGATTGTGGCATACTTTAAATATGTGTCTGCCCCAACATAGGGGTACAATTTAGCATTCAGACTAATGTCATGCTTGCAGAAAGCATTTTTCATCATGCAAAGAGGAAGAGTTGATTTTCTATTATTTCTCCCTTCCCTCTGCAGCTGCCTGTGCCTCCTGAAAATATGTTCCTCAGGATCCCACAGCCCGTGGGAATATATTATAGCAGAGGAGACTTCAAAGGAAGGGGAATCACCAAAAACTGCCCTCCCATTGCATAACAAAAAACCTCTTGCATGAGCACATTAGTCTGGATGTCAGGCCCTGATAACAAACATGAGCCTGGGTGAGAGTATCTGAGGGGAGGCTAGAGGAAAATATTGGCGTCAGGAAGAGGGTTTTGCATTCCACGTTTGCACTTTAAACCAAACACTGACCGTACTCCCCCTTGGCACATGATGGGGGCAGACTCACATGCAAAGAAGCGGGTGTGCCACCATCATACTTAGTATGGCCCAAAGGAAATTTTTTAAAAAACACCCTAAAGTATGCAAATATTGACATATTTTAAAGAAAACTAGGACATCGACTGGAAAGGGGGGAAACTTCCTAAATATATCTAACTGAAACATGTTCATGAGATCACTTAAATCCCTATTTCTTTCACCTAGTGTCAAATATGAATATTTAAAAGTATTTCTGCACAATTCTATCCAAAGTATTTCTTTCTTTAAATTAAAAATTCTGAACCAAGCCCACCTGGTCCCATCCCCTGCATAAATAGTACACAGTTCCACAATGTTTTTATTTGTTTTAGTATTAATAGCAGCAAGCAACATCCTGCTGCAATTGTACACCATAATGTAGGCATGATCTAGACCAGGGTTTCTTAACCTTGGGCCCCCAGATGTTGTTGGACTACAACTTCCACCATCCCCAGACATGGCCTTTGTGACTGAGGATGATGGAAGTTGTAGTCCAACAACATCTGGGGCCCAAAGTTAAGAAACCCTGATCTAGATATAGCCCAACAAGAGAATCACAATCCAACAGCACTAAGCAAAAAATCAAAAGCCAAAAGCATAAGCAGATTTGTTGTAGATAACAATACTAAAGGCACAAAGTATTCCAAAGCTCATCCAGCACCTCATCAGGGAAATTTAGTGGAGGTCTGATATATAAAGCCTCTTTTGCCAAACAGATTTAAAAGTTAGCATAAAAAACCAAAGCACTGAATCCAAAACAAGCAAACCTACAGGTTTTCAGTTACATGTACTTCAACATTTCCTTCACAGTGATAAAAATGTTCTTTAGTGTAGTATTTCATACTGTAACACTGCAGCAGGATTCACACAGAAAGAAAAAAGGAAAACTAGCAAAACCTATAATACATACATACAAATATTTATATACTGCTTTCTGACTAAAGTTCCCAAAGAGGTTTACAAAGAGAAAACAATAATGAAGTCATAGGATGGATCCCTGTCCCCAAAGGGCTCACAGTCTAAAAAGAAACAAAGTAGACACCACCAGCAGCCACGGGCAGGATTCTGTGCTGGGGCTAGATAGGGCCAGTTGCTCTCCCCCTGCTAAATATAAGAGAATCACCATTTTGAAAGGTGCCTTTTTGCTCAGTTAGCAGTTAACAAATTGAAATGATTCATGGAATTGGTCAGATGCAGCTTCCCATGCGAAGTCAGTAGTTGGTTCTATCCATTTCATGTGGGCCATAGAAAAGCTTGGTGTGTTGTTGTTTTTAAAAATCCTTTTTAATGTCCATGTATAATTTATAAATTCATGTAGTAAGATTTATTAACCAGGACCATTTGAGCTACAGACTGAGAAGAGTTGTTCCTGAAGTGTACAGTGAAAAGGAAATTTTCCTTATAACAGGAATCCTATGATCAAAGTCAATTGAAGAAGAAAGTAAGCATAAGCTAACATTGTACAATTCCCCCCACTCCCCTCTTTCAAGAGAATCAAGGCTTTGTTCTGAAAAATGTATGAAATCAGAAGAAAGGTCTTGAGTAGTTTCTGGGTGCATGTCAGAACTATTTGTGGTTTTCATGATTCATTCCAAACCACATTATATCACAGAAAGACAGCAAAACTCATACATATTTGCATGCACCTTTCTATCTTCTCTCGCCAATCTTACGGATAATTTAAAAGGAACACAAACCAACAAAAACACCTCCAAGGGAAAACTCTTGCTCTTTTAAAAAAAACCAAAACCATTCTTGAGCTTCTCATAAAGGCAATGACCTACATCCAGATTACTGTCATGCTAGCATAATGTGAGTCCTTTTAGATGCTTTGTGGTGCTCTGTAATGCTGCGCAACCGCTAGCAGAAGACCTTCTTTGGGACACATACAAGATTGTGTCACATGTTGCTCAACAAGTTGTGAAACATGGAAAACGCAGGATCAAACCTCCACTTGGGAAAAGCTATACATTATAGACACAAATGTGGACAATACAAACTCAGTGGCCTCTTCCATTAAAGCAAAAGGGCTTAGAAGAAAAGAAATGGAGTGCTTCATCCTTCCCTCATCTGCATCTTTTCTTCTGCATTTTGTTTTGAGACATCCCTTCCCCCACAAGTTTCTGGATATGAGTTTGTGAAGGCAAAAATTAGGACTGTGCAGTCATGTCAGTCCAACAGATTTGTCAGATTGGATATGCCCTCTGTCAGTCACTATCACAATGAGTTCAGACATGATAGTAAGGAACCCTGACAGTTGGAACCTTCAACTGAGCTTCCTGCTGTTGTGTCAGAACTCTGCTGGAGTTCTGGCATTCCTGTTGAACTGAAGTTAAATGGCTCACACAACAGCTCCTCTTAACTGAGTGGCACCAGACTGGCCATTCGAAAGTTAAATGGCCAGAGCAGTACCTCCCAGCTGAGAGGTGCTGCACAGGCCATTTGAAAGTTAAATAGCAAGTGAATCATCTCTCAGCACTGCCTCTCAGCTGAGAAGCAACTTGCTGGCCATTTATTTAACCAGGGCTTGACAGAAATGTTGGGAAATGTTGGATGTCCAATCCAACACGACCCAACGCAACAATTTGGAGGCAGGGTGCATGTTGATTCTTCCAACAATTTCTATGTGGGCTTAGATCAGATCGGATTGTATTTGACATTTTTTAGACTGCACAGGTCAAGTAACACATATCTGGAACCTGGGAAAGTGGAGTGAAAATTGGCCTGGAAAGGTGCAAGCAGGAGAGCATTCTTCCTTCTTCTCTCTGCCCCCAATTATCCCCTTCACAGTGGCTACTAGGATTTTGCCACACATTTTCACATGTTTGCATCTAACATGTAGCTCTGCCCTAAGCTATGATCTCCAGAATCATGCCACTTAGAACCAATCTACACAGTCAGAAAAGCAATGATACATCTTTCAGGGATTGTACCACTTCAGAATGCAAGGGAACTGCCGGCAGGAACATGTAAACAAAAGCAGCATTGCTTCAGACGGAGTACTTTAGATTATACTTCCCCTCTCAAGTAACTTATTCTGGTTACAGAACTCAGAAAGAGGGTGGGGGGAAGAGGATAGCTGAGAGTCACATAGTGGACTAACTAAAGCATACATAACTTACAAACTTTCAGACCCAGAGAAGAGTCTGATAAGATGATAAAACGAGCAAAACGTTCAGCATACAAGTGATCCAGTGAAAGTTATAGTTTTTGCCAAAACCTCCTCTTTTAATATAGTGACATGGCTATTATATCCCAGTTGTGGGACTCCAAAAATAAGTTTATGAGAACTGTACATTCTGAAGGTATGGAGCAATTTTACAGCCTTGACATCTGGTATGGAGCAGCTGGATGAACAGTGTCACCATCTGTCCAAATTTGGTGCAGATCTCAGGGAGACTTTCTGAAGGAACCACTGCAATGCTTTGACAGACTCCTAGAGCCCTTATTACAAAATTTGCCACTGTTTTTTGCTGTTATTTATGAATATAAAGAACATGTTATTTATTTATTTATGTTATTTATTTATTTTCATATTATAACCCATATGAAGTTATCTGACACATTTTCATTTATGAATCACCTCTAGTTTCTGTTCACTGGGTAAAAACAATTTAAAATTTAAAGTAAGACTTTAACCTAGCCGGATGAAATTCTGTCACTGAAGCAATGCAAGCTTGGGCCTGGCAGGCTGGTTTCTGCCTGAATCTAAAATATGATACCACTGGAGGAACAGTAAAATACTTAACAGACGCCCTAATTCCTCAAGTAGTGATAACTCGGCTGTACAACAGCATTCTGTTTCCCTGGATTAGAGAAAATGAAGGAATAATAGTGTCTTTGTAATATTTGCTTTATTTACATATGTACAAAGAACACATTAGAAGCAAGTAGACACTCTAACAGCAGGCAGCATACC
The DNA here is from genome assembly GCF_027244095.1 of Hemicordylus capensis. Classification (NCBI taxonomy): domain Eukaryota; kingdom Metazoa; phylum Chordata; class Lepidosauria; order Squamata; family Cordylidae; genus Hemicordylus; species Hemicordylus capensis. The sequence goes on along the minus strand of NC_069658.1, from coordinate 122,717,743 downwards.
CACTCATTCTACGTCAGGCCCCCAATGAGAACTGCTGCACTCCAAGGATGCTTCAGGCAACTTGCAGCTGCTTCTGCCTCTTTCTCTTTGTTCAAATTCAAACTGCAAATTGTCCCAGACCAGTTTTCTGTCTCTCCCTAGCTCTGTGTGGTATAACACTCCAGAAGCAGAAGAGATATCCTCAGGCATCAGGAAAACTTCTCCAGGGAGTTATTCGCGCATGGCTTCATGCTGCGGGGCAAATGTTGAGCAAAGCCACTTCGAATCACACTCGCGGCACTGAGGAAAGCAGCCCCTCCCCTCCACTCTCGGGTTTTGTTTTGATGCAGGTTTGCATGGCATGCCTCCATGTTTTCCTTCTAGCCAATGGGGGGGGGGGGGAGAGATTACTAAAGAGCTACATCTGCATTTCTAAAAAGAGTACCCTTCTTATCATGCTAATGATTCTACATCAGTGCCTCTCCCTATTTGCTCCAGCATTTTCAGAAAAAGTAGCTTAAAACCAGCATTTTAAAAATCCAGAAAAAATGTGAGATAAGCTAGAATTCGCAAGACAAAGCCTGATTTGTGTGTGGAGTGGGTCCAAGGATCTGGAGGGGATTTGGGGTATGTTTGGCTGGTGTGTGAACACACACACTCTCTTCTGAAGGAGATTTGGGGTAGAAGCCCTGTCTGTAAAGCCTCCAGTTATTTGATCCAACGGGTGAAACGATCAACCATTTATTCTGGACTATGTGTTGGATAGCAAGACATCAGCCTAACAAAGCATGGTCAAGGAGCACTTGTAGCAATACAAATATAACTAGCAATTGAATGATAAAGTGGGCACTAAAGCATTGCCGTTAGCTCTCCAACGAATTGTACCATGTATAAAGTGATAATGACGCCTGTGTGACAATCATTGCTGCTATTTCCTGGCTTATCTTTTGCATATGTGTTTTGATATTGTCTCCAGACTTGTACCTTGGCTTATAAGAGGTCAATTATTAATTAAGGCTGAGATCATGACAAGTAATTTAAGGCACCACAGCTGAATGGGAACTGATGCAAAGTCCTAAACAGGCTTACTGAGAGGAAAGTTCAGTTGGGGGGAAAATGGGGCTTTGAAATAGATGGAAAGGCACAATAATTAACAAGGTGTGTGTGTGGTGGGCGCGGGGGGTGGGGTGGGAGGAAGGGGAGGGGAGGGAAAAGAGAGAAAATGAGGGCAAAACTAGACTATGTTAATGACACTAAGCAGTGTGCTCAAAATGGCTACTTTTTTTTTCTTTAACAAAAGCAGTCATGGGCATTCCACAGCCTGTGGTGCATTAAGCCTTCCCCCATGTATCATTTCCAACAACAAAAAATCTCCCTAAAGCTGCTGTTTCTCCTCAAAGTGGCTATGATCTGAACCTGTACTGCTTTTTGTTAACCCCTGGCTGCTTTTTGTTAAAGAGAAGTTTCCTCTTTATGTAATGAATGTAAGATGTAACATGCAGTGAATGTAACATGAACCCTGAGTGGCTATGCATATACTCAGATGAACCTTTTGGGTGGGTGGGGGGGTAAGCTCCTTAGTACCATCCTCAAGGTACATGATGCAGCAGCTGAAGCTAAGAACGTCTGGGTTTGGTCAGTGCCTAGATGGGAGTCTGATCATATCCCTGCCCCAGAACTGAGTTTCTCAGGCTTGGAGCCTAAAGTACCGGGACAAGTTGAGGTGACCAGAGAGGATGTTCTAAACTGTCTTGCGAAACTAAAAATTAACAAATCGCCAGGGCCAGATGGCATCCACCCAAGGATTCTGAAGGAACTCAGATGTGAAATTGTGGATCTCCTAGAAAACATATGTAACTTGCCCCTATATCAAGCTTTGTACCAGAGGACTGGAAAGTAGCTAATGTAACTCTGATTTTTAAAAAAGGGATCCAGCAGGGAATGGTGAATTAGCTTAACTTCTATGCCAGGTAAATTGATGGAAAGCATGCTTAAGGACAAAATTGTTAAACATATAGAAAAACAGGCCTTGCAAAAGGAGAACTAGCACAGCTTCTGCAAGGGCAACTCTTGCCTCACTAACTTTTTGGAGCTCTTTGTCAACAGGCATGTGGATAAAGGTGATTCAGTTGACATAGTACACTTGACTTCCAAAATGCTTTTGACCAAATTCCCCACCACAGGCTCTTGAGTAAATTTAGCAGTCATGGGATAAGGGGGCAGGTTCATGTTTGGATTGGTAACTGGTTGAAGGACAGAAAACAGAGGGTGGGAATAAATGGACAGTTTTCACAATGGAGGGAAGTAAGAAGTGGGGTTTTCCAGGGATCTGTACTGGAACCAGTGCTCTTTAACTTGTTCATTAATTACCTAGAAGTTTGGGTCTACCCTGGTTTGCATTTGAATGAGAGACTACATGTGAGCCCTGTAAGATTTTCCCCTTAGGGGATGGGGCCACTCTGGGAAGAGTACCTCCATATTTGCATACAGAAGGTTCCAAGTTCCCTCCTTGTTATCTCCAAGATAGGGCTGAGATAAATTCCTGCCTGCTACCTTGGAGAAGCTACTGCCAGATGTGTAGACAATGCTGAGCTAGATAGACCAATGGTCTGACTTGGTATATGGCGGATTCCTATGTTTGTATTTGGGGTAGCGGAATCTCAAACAGATTGTGAGGAGTTCCAAAAGGATCTCTCCAAACTGGGTGAGTGGGCAGTTTGGAATATGGAAATAGGAAATGTGGTTCAGTGTAAGCAAGTGTAAAGTGATGTATATTTGGGCAACAAATCAAACCAAAACAAAACCCAACTTCACATATATACTGATGGGGTCTGAGCTGTCAGTGACTGACCAGGAGGGGAGATCTTGAAGCCGTGGTGGACAGCTCATTGAAAGTGTCAACTCAGTGTGCAGCAGCTGTGAAAAAGGCAAATTCCATGATAGGGATCATTAGGAAGGGGGTTGAAAATAAAAATGCTAATATTATAATGCCCCTTTACAAATCTATGGTGTGGCCACATTTGGAGTACTTTGAACAGTTCTGGTCACCATATCTTAAGAAGGTGCAGAAGAGGGCAACCAAGATGATCAGGGGCTTGGAACGCCTTCCTTATGAGGCAAGGCTACAGCATCTGGGGTTTTTTAGTTTGGAAAAGAGGTGACTATGGGGAGACATGGTAGAGGTGTATAAAATTATGCATGGAGCAGAGAGAGTGGACAGAGATAAATTTTTCTCCCTCTCTCACAACACTAGAACCAGGGACCATCCCATAAAACTGAAGGCCAGGAATTTTAGGACCAACGAAAGGAAGTACTTTTTTTACACAGTGCATAATTAATCCATGTAATTCTCTGCCATGGGTTGTGGAGATGGTCACTAGCTTGGATGGCTTTAAAGGGGGCTTAGACAAATTCAAGGAGGACAGGTCTATCAATGGCTACTAGTCTGGTGGCTATAGGCCACCTCCAACCTCAGAGGCAAGATGCCTCTATGTACCAGTTGCAGGGGAGCTGCAGCAGCAAGACAGGGGCATGCCTTCAGCTCCTGGTTGTGGCCTTCCCAGGGGCATCTGGTGGGCCACTGTGGAGAAATAGAATGCTGGACTAGGTAGGCCTTGAGCCTGATCCAGCAGAACTGTTCTTATGTTCTTAAGAGACAGAAAGAAAGCCTCCTGTATGTTGGCTATGAAGGAAGGTGGGTTCTTGAAGAAAATAATAATCAATGTACTTGGGTTGTTGTTGTGTTTTTTTTTTTACAGACTATGACAAGCCAAGAAGACAAATCCCTAATCTTAAGATTTTGAAGTCTGTAAGATCTTGTGTAGTATTTACACAAAATAACTACAGGGAGACACAGAGCTCTTAAGAAAGCATTTTCATTGAGCAACAAACACACTCAGTAAAACTAGCAGATACAACAGCTTGGCAGATTCAATGTACAGTACAGAGTGAAACCAATCTGCAGAGTCACTTAAAAATCCAACACATCTAACACTATCTCAGTACCAGAAGAGACACCAGAAGAAGAAAGAAGCAAGGATTGTGGACTGATTCTTCACAGTTCCTAGGCTGGTATAAGAACTTAGTAAAAGGAGAGACACTGTCGGGTGGTGTTTGTTTTTTTCTTAACTCAGCATGGGTAAAATGCCTCAGAGAGACACAAAAGAAATTTGGGATAAATGCAGTTCATGTTATAACTGTATATGCTTGTGTTTCTCTGTAAAGTGCCATATACATTGATGGTGCTGTGTGAACAAGTCATGTTAATAATATTAATGTTGTCCAAACATTAACAAGGGAAATTATGGCAAAAGGAATTAACTTCCACATGAAGAAACCACAAAATGCCATGTCAAAAATGTCAAAATGTCGTGTTGATCATTGGCAGGGCACCCAATGAGGTGGACTGAACATTCCACTGTTCCAAGTCATACATCTGACTACAGGAAAAAAGCATTCTGGGTGACTCATACTCAGAATATGCCCAGACAGGAAACTGGCACAGATCCCTTGTCTAATATCATAAGTACTATACGGTTATCACCCTCAAGTAACTTTGCCCTTACTTCAAGGACGAAGGTCCTTCTATAACTGTAGACCCAATCCATAGACATTCACTAAAAGAAAACTTCCTTTTAAAAGCCATGGAAATTAAGTTATTTCTAATATTTAACAAATCTACTCTGGAATGCAAGTGAGAATTTAGAAACTGAGTGCTTCTTTATGGTAAACTAAACCAGAGAATAAATGGCCCATATCACCAAATTATTTGAAAACATAAATGCTGCCATCTGTACTTTTACACTGGACAAGTGACACATCTCTTGGGACACTCCTGCAACTGAAGACATTTAAAATTGCTTCCCTACTGTGCTGACGCTTCTGTGCAGATGGGGATTTAACTGCAGAAAGAAGAAGAAAGCCCCCTGCAAGATGCCATACAGAGCCTCCAAAGCTTTGAAAGATGGGAAATTTACATAAGGTTCAATCTCACCTTGAGTTGCCCAAGACTGACATTGCATCAAGTCCCATATTTTCCTCACTGCCTGAGTCGATTTGAGATTCTTTAAAAGGAGACACTGAGTCAGTGGCTTTCTACATGTGATGTGAAGCATGCACTTTACTGCAGAACTGTGGCTACGTTCCCGAAGATCACTAGGCAGCACTAGGGCCAAACGATGAAAGAATCTGGAGTCTATATTCAGTCAACTATTATTGTGTATATGTACAATATGCATGTAGATTTATTTATTTATTTATTTATTTATTTATTAAAAGATTTACTATACCACCCAATCCACAGACTCAGGGATTGGGGAAGTACAACAAGAGCAGCATCCAAGATTTTTAAAAAAAAAAAAAGATGAAAGAGAGAGATTTTAAAGGGCAAACGCCTGGTGGAAAAGAATAAGATCTTAAAGGCTGAAAGGGAGGAGGCAGACCAAATCGTTGGTGGGGAAGAGAATTCCAAAGTGAAGGGTAGCAACAGAGAAGGCCCTTCCATGGGCCCTTGTACTACGGACCTCTCTGAGGTCAGGGTCTGAAAGAAGGACAACCTGAAAAGATCTCAGAGGACGGGACATAATTGACCAGGGGAGACGGTCCTGAAGGTAAGCAAGTGCTAAGCCCTGAAGATGTATATCCTGCCTTTCCATTATAAAATTAATGCCTATCTCACAAAATACATTTTTTAAAAGATAGAAAACCTTTTAAAAAACAAAATAAAACCATTGGTACTAGTTAAAACACAGAGGCGGTTATGGATGTGCTTTCGAATGCTTGCTCTCCTGCTTATGCTAAGACATCAGTGCTTTGGGTTTTTCTAATGTTGTCTTTTCTTTTCTCTGCCTTAAAGGAGCATTGTAAAATCAAAATGGAACCAGATCTTAAAGCATCTGAAATCTAAATGACTTCAAATGATTTGAATTTAATTGAAATGATTTCCATGGGGAAAATTGAAGCATGTGCCCAATGCTGCCCACTCCTCTGTACTTGATCAAAGGGATTTAAAAGTATTTAACCTGGGCTGAAATATATTGTGCCTTACAGTATTTTTGCTGTGAATATTCTTGTCCAAGAGATAACCTATAGAATATTCAAAAAGCTTGCAACTTTTAAACCACCAGCTGGCCCAATAAAAGAGATCACTTTACCTATACAGCGTTTCTTAAACAAGTTCAGGCAGCAATATGTTCGCGATTGGCATGAAAAGAAACAACAGTCAGAGTTGTATTTAATTACAGGGTAATAAAACCATAAACATGGTTAATGCAATAATTTTCTATTTGGCCATACTTGGCACAGCTGTCTGTAAATCCAGTATTGCCATTATTTGATAATATTGATTTTGCTTTAGATACCATTTTTGACAGATTGTTGCTGACACACAATCTACATGCCTGGATTTTTCAATGGCTTGGGGCTGAGTACTTTGGGATATGCTTCTGACTCATCCCTATTGACATGCATGAGACTCACATTAACATGCCTTTTCAGTTTCCATGCAGACCTGCATAAACACCAGGCATCCTGCGTAGCTGCTGAGGGTCAACTGCTGAAGTCTGCTTTGGCACCCGAGAGGATTAGGTCCATCCAATGGCTGCTGGCTAGATGGGCCCCTCTTACCACCAGGGCAGAAACAAGTTTCTTTCATTCTTTATGGATCAGTGGTAGCAGCAACAGTATTTTCACTGTCACCAATTATTCAATGTGCTGCTGCTTGATATACAGTATATCTGACACTGCCAAACTGGAAACAAACAAACAAAATAATACCTTACAGTCTGCCTATCTTCAATAAGTGGCTCATGGCCAACATCTAGCTAAAGCATAGAAGAAACTCTTTTAATAAGATTTCCAGTCATGGCCAATTAAAAACAGAACCACGATGCTTAACAGAGGGGTCAGGAATGATAAACTTTGAAAAACCTGGGCAGGAATTAGAGCAAGTCAGCTGATAAAACTACAACAGCCTATTACAGGGGGTCCCAACTTGTGGTCCTCCAAACGTTGCTGAACTACAACTCTTATCATTCCCATTGTGGTTAGGGATGATGGGAATCAGAGTTCATCAACATATGGAGAACCACAGGTTGGGAACCCCTGGCCAATTGTCTTATAGGAGAGTCAAGCAGCAGCAGCTGCTGCTACAAATATTTATATACTGCTTTTCAACAAAAGTGCCCAAAGTGGTTTATATAAAGTAAGTACGATTGTTTCCTGTCCCCAAAGGATTACAGTCTAAAAGGAAACATAAGGTAAACACTAGCAACAATTACTAGAGGGATGCTGTGCTGGGATTTGATAAGGATCGTTGCCCTTCCCCTTCCCCTTTAAAGATGGGGGCTCTTTGCTCAGTTAGCATGCAGGAGTACTTACAGTTACAGAAAGGGCACAATGAGCATTTCTGCGCTTGCCTCCATCCCACCCCCATAAATAGCAGCTATGGGAGAGGCATGGATTGGGAGCATGATGTGGAGAAGGGAGACAACTCTCCTTCCCCCACTGTAGCCCCGGTCTGGATCAGGGGCTCCTGCAGTTCCTATATCTTTTCTTTGGAAGAAAAGCTCTCAGTGGTATCAGTGAGTATGACCCTAAACCTGGTTTTGCTGCCTGCTTAAGACTGCAAAAAACCCAAAAAGGCCATCAAGAGCATAGCAAGCCAAAATATGTGCTGGGTGGCAAGGGTGTAGCTAGGGGAGAGGGCACCCGTGTCCATCCCTCTCTCCGGCGGCTCCTGGGAGTGAGGGAGACAATGAAGAAAATGGGGAGGGGTGGTTCTGGGGGCCCCTCAGGAGCTGGGAGGCTCGGGTTCTTTGAACCCGTTCACTCAATTATAGCTACACCCCTGCTGGGTGGGTTGAATTAGGCTTTACAGGCCACACTGAGCAGACTGGATGAAGACTGTAAGTGATCTGATGACTTCAAGAAGTAAGTCAATATATGCTCCCATGTGAAACTGTCCACTAAGTAAGATCTGGGTCAGAAGGCCTGGTCCAGATGTCACCACCTTCAGGTGTGAGCTGGGTGTCAATAATAGAGTTTTGGTGGTGGCATTACTGTGGCAGATTCTCTCGAAAGAAACTTGTCTGATAACTACCATCCTAGCCTTTTGGCACCAGGTGAAAAACATTTAATTATCTTGTGCTTTCAATGAATGATTCATTTTATTCTTCTTGTTTCTCTATTTTGTTGCTGCTTTTACTGCTGCTGCATTGCTTTGCAAGTTTTAATATTTTATTATTTTAATTGTTGAATTTTTTGCATCTTTATGGTTAGCCACCTGGGAAGCTTTTGCTGAAAGGCAAAGCACACATCTTTTAATTAAATAAATGAATAAATAACATATGAGAGGAAGACACACCTTTACTCACTCAGCACGTGGTCCACATACTATTGAGATAAATGACAGAACACAGAAATGACAGAATGGGGCTAGATTGCAACATTTGATCCAGATGCCAACTAGGTGTATTTGTCTTTTTGAATAAATTGCTCACTGTATGATCAAAAATATGTCTTCCTCTATGGTGTCTGGCGTTATACCCCACCCAAAATAATTGGAAATGTTTTTTAAAAATGCATTTCAAAATTATACATTTCCATACAGCCTAAGAAACACTCTTCTGTTTTACATGTAGACATAAATCAATTTTTAAATATGCTATAAATGTTTTTATAAGTAAATATATTAGAAACATACATACATATTTTACATTATTTATTACTTATTAATGAACTTATTGTAAGATCATGCATTTCATTTCCAAGATATTGAAACTGTTAGCACATGCTGGCAACTTTGTCCTGGATTGTTCTAAGTAAGTCAAGGCAGTGAGTCACATTTTGGAAATCTATGTGAGGAAGTGTCTAGAAAATACAAATAGACGTCTTTTTCATGTTAGATGGTTCTAACGTGTGAGCTATGGGGATAAGCCCAGGAGCTTTGAAGGATTCATGTATCATATTTCTCATCTGACTTTTCCAGTTTAAATAATAATCTGTTTATAAAGCACATTTACACACATTTAAAAGTCCTCCTATAAATTATATGTCAGTAATCTTAACAATGGCCCTGCAAGGCAGACCAAGTATTATTAACCCCATCTTAGAAATGAGTGACTGACACTGAGAGACAATAGCTTGTCTGAGGCTCTGCTAATGAGTTGATGGCTGAGATAATATTGGAACTTGGGATTTTCTGTTTCATTGTTCACCTAGCCACTAGCACATACTCATCCCCAACCCCAGTTGGGACTTTAGTAATGTCACTTCAATCACTTTCTACTCACCTTCCTTTTCCTGTGTTATGAGAACTGTTACCTCAGGTACACATCTCAATATTGCCTTGTCTCAGCACTAATGACCTACCTTTAGCTTTATGCATTGAGACGGGCTGTAAAGGAGTACTTTACACAAGCTAGAGCAAAATCAAAGAGAAGCAAGTCTGAAACACTCTAACTCTTCCAAAGAATAACGGAATTGTAATATCAATGGGCGACAAATGAGATGTTTTAGTTCAGGAGTTAGAATCCAAAGGTCAATGATTAGGCAATTATTTAGAAAATATATCTATTTTTCATCCACCTTAAAAGTGAATGTGCCCTATCTTTTCCACTGCTTACTTTATAGCTACAAAAGGAAAGGAACTGGGAGTTTAATTTCACAAACTGCAGTTTCTTTATCAGGCCAGAGTCAGATATCTTTATTGCCACGCTGTTTGCCCACGGACCCCCAAAGTGAAGATAGGACACATATGTATGCGATAACCTAGGGACACACTTTATTAACTATCAATAAAGGATAAGCAACAAGCATAACAATTAACTAGAATGTGGGCCATTCCAACCCCCTCAGGGGGCAATCAGCCTCCTGTTGAGAACAGCCTTCTCCCCTTAGCTTTTGAGCAAAGCAACCAGGCCTGAAAGAGGCCAGCAGTGATTGCTGCATAGCTTCATCCAGACACACAGTTGCCGAGGAGGCAACCACCTAGGTCACACACCCCTCAAGCCCAAAGCTCTGAGTAGGTAAGCCAAGCGGCCACCTAAAAGCCAATCCAGGGCCACAAAACCCTGAGGTGCTGTTCCATGGAGCCACCCTTCACCCAGCACAGGTGTCAGGCTAGACCAGGGATTCTCAATGTTGGGTCCCCAGATGTTATTGGACTTCATCTTCCATCATCCCTAGCTCCAGTGACCTTTAGTTGGGGATTATGGGAATTGAAGTCCAATAATTTCTGGGGACCCAACGTTGAGAATCCGTGGGCTAGATTATCATTTTGTTTTCAACAGTGGGCAGACAAATACTCCATGTCACAAGGTAGGCAACTCACAACATCTACAGAGGACTATATCTTCCATGTTGGCTACAAATATGCTTTCCATCCATCTGGAATACTGTCCCATTCAACTGTTGTGTTTGAGGAGAGGAAAGAATTGATCTCTTTCCACTACATTTTTTCATCTCATTATACAATTCGTTTTCAATATTAAAATCCTGATTCAGTTCATTATTGTTTCATTGTACTCACATTTGCTTTGTTTATTTAATTTGTTTATCTGTTCTGCAAAGCAGAGCACTTCAGTTTTGTTTTCCCACAATTGCGAGGGATTGCGGAAAAGCCCACCAATGCTCATGTTTCCCACAATGCCCTGGAAGTGTGCAAATCACAAAAACAACCCATTCACTATTTCAGAAATGTTATCATTTGTTTTGTAATCAATGAAAATGGAACCAAACAGGCCCAATTTAGTTCCATTTTTCATTCATTTCATAATTAAAATGCACCTCCTCTCATCATTTCATAAGCCTCTATCAGGTGTTCACTTACTGGCCAATCCTATGCATATTTACTTGAATATGTTCTACTTAATTCAATGGGGCATACATCCAAGTAAACACTGGAAAATGTAATAACATTGCAGATGTGTAACCCAATTATTCACTATTATTAATTATTAATATTACTGTTATTTACTGTGTTACATCCTGCCTTTTCATCTCCAAACCAGAAGCATTCAAATCAGCTTACAAAGCTTAACCACAACAAAATAACAATTTCAAATCAAACAATATTATTGAATAACAACAATAACCACAAAAGATATCCACAAAAAAGCAGCATTAAAATCTAATGAGCCTGTCTTGAAAACAATGCACTTATTTGCAGCAGACAGGTTAAAAGCTCAATGGAAAATAAAAGTCTCTTAAATTGTAAAGCTGGAGACAACCAAACTTCCTGGGGTCCACCAATCATCTCTCAGAAGGCAAAGGGCCTTGGATAACTACCTTAGAGAGTGGGCAGATTCATGTGGGGAAGGCAGTCCTTTAGGTATTGTGGTCGTAGGCTGTTGAGGACTTTAAAGGTGAAAAAAACAGCACCTTGAATTACACCAGTCCTATACATATTCACTTGAAAATAATTCCCGGTGAACTATGTAACACACAGCCAAGTAAGTGTGCATATATTTACAGTTTTATTCTTTTCTCTGGAATGTTGCAGGAGCTTCAGCAAGCAACAGCTACTTCATCATCACCATTGTAAATCCAAGCACCATTTTGCTAATGACAAAATATGCTGCTGCGTAGTAGCAGAAAACCTATCCTAAACCACTTTTAAATTACTGTTTCCATTTGAACATCACTCTTCCTCCAAGAGGTGCAGGGTGGCATCCATCAGGCACCTGGTAGATTCTCATACAGGCAGTAGCCAAGCTTTGCCCTGTTTCGCCTCAGAGACAGAAATACACATAGAGCATTGAGATCAGCATCCTAAGGTGCCACTGTACCTCGTGTTTTCTGGATAATTCAAACCTACAAGAATACTCTTCTGAAATTTGCATCCATTAGCTGGTATAGTGGTGATGAGATACACATGATGACACTCAAAGCAAATCTCCTTTGTAGACCTTATTTTTATTGCATATAAAAGGAAATAAACCCAACAGAATTCTATTAAATCTTGGGAAAGTACTCTTATCTCTTCTCCCCCATGCTTTTCATCAGCGTCAGGTGGCTGGGAAAGTTTCAGCGTTTTATGCAATAAAAAGCAGGTCTACAAAGGAGATTTGCATCCATTTCAGTAAATTCATAGCAAAAGCTACAATCCAACACAAAACTAGAGAAAATACCAATGCAATGAAGAACAGCTCACATTTAAAAATAAGGTTCATTTGTACAATGTGGGCGAGGGGAACCTCCATAGCAATTCAGTGATAAACTGGGTGCAAATCAAATAAAACATCCCTTTTGCTCATTACCACAAAGGTAGCACCACCAAACACTACAATACCTATTATTTAAATATGACTCAAGGATATTGAAGAACAATAAGTTTGGGGCGGTATAAAAATATGTTAAATAAATACATAAATAAAAATCTAAATTTAAATTGAAATAATATAAATCGAAATAATATAAATTGAAATAATATAAATCTAAATATAAACTCTCTCTCTCTCTCTCTCTCTATATATATATATATATGTAAATATAAATATCCTCAAATAACAACCATGACATCTACGATAGCCTGTCTTTTCAAGTAGGTTACAATAGTACTGCTCAAGGGAAAGTGTTTCAAATTAAAAGAGAAAATGTATACCGCACACATTTTCATTTCACTCATTGCAGGCAGAAATGTAATTCAACAAATAAAATATTGTGATGAGGTTTGTAAAAAATATTTATTTATTGCATTTATAAACTGTCTAACACCAAGATCTCAAGGCGTTGTACACAACTTAAAATAATAAATACAACTCAATAAAACTATTTAAACCATTTAAAACCATTTAAACCATTTAGACTATAAACATTTAAAATAGTTTCAACAGAAAACCCCTTTTATAAATATTTTTCACAATAGGCCTGAGAAAAAAAAAGGTGTCTCTTAAGTAATTTTTAAAGGCAGCCAGAGATGGAGAAGCTCTTATTCTGACAGGGAGCACATTCCAAAGCCCTGGGGCAGCCACAAAGAAGGCCCGGGCTTGATTGCCAACAAACAAGCTGGTGGTAGCCGCAACCAAACCTCCCCATGTGATTTCAGTAAGCAGTGGACTTCATGACAAAGAAGGCTCTCTCTTAAATACACTGGACCCAAGCTGTTAAAATGCCAGTTAGAAGGATTTTAATCCCTAGTACAGAGAGTCTTTACTGGGATGCCTGCAGGATTACAAAATGTGGCATATCCTTCAACATTTCACAATGGAAGATAGGGACAATCATGTGCTTGCAACACTCCTCTTCTTTTAGTGTCTGATCACTGGATCAGGATTACTCCTTGAGCCCACATTGCTGGAGGCTCTTCTCCACCTGGAGTTTTAATGGAGTTTTAATCCCCCCCCCCGCAACAGTCTATTCTTTACTGCTCTACTGTACTGAATTATTATTACTGTACTGTATTGTTATTATAATTATATTATATTATTATTATTATTATTATTATTATTATTATTATTTACATATCAGATGATGATGATGATGATGATGATGTAATAGCCAAGAAGATATTTGTTCTGGTTAAAGATATTTTACAAAAAAAACATAGCTTATTTTTATTAATAGTGTACAATATGAATCTCACCTACAGTGGCATGAGTAACAACAGGTTGTATGTATGGTTAATTGTCTTTTAGTGTCCATGAATGTATAAATGCATGAACAAGTTAAGATGCATCCACCCTTCTCCAGATATGTAGCTGCTAGAAACCCTGGGGGAAAGGGGGAACCCCCCAAAATGGCAACTCTTAACAACTTAGCAACTGAACAAAATTCTTAAAAAGCGATTTCCCAAAAGCAAAGAAACAGGTAATTTTCTTGAGATAACTTGGACAAGAGGGACTATGCCTTGTAAAATAGGGAACAATAAATCATATGCAGTCATCATAGGCTGTTCAAAGCATTTGAAAATAGAAATGCTGGGAAAATTCCCCCAAGCCAGACTTGGAAACTAACTTCAGTGGCTTGTTAAAGGCCAACTCAAAGAAGAGGTTACCTTTACAACCCCCTGAAATCTTCTTAGGCTCGGATTAAAATTCAGACCAAAAATGATTTGCCAACTTCCCTTGCCCCTTAATGATGTAATACAGTTCCATGGAGCTGTTATGTTAAATGGATATTGAATTCAGGCACTGCAGGGGCAATACCCAAGAATGTTTGTTGGGGAGGAAGCCAACGCTCTATGGAAGACCATCAGGACCATCAACATTCCTCCCCTTCTCCTGCATCTTTGATTTCTGCACCCACAGCATCTGATTTTCGCATTGGTTTAATTTGGTGGAGCCAGGAGCTCCATTATGTCAAATAGGCACCAAATTCAGAGGCTATGAAATCCTTTGGTTTTTGCCTCAAAACACTGGAATTTGGTCCCAATTTACTATATGAGAGCTCCCTACCTCCCTTACATTAAACTGATGGCAAAATCAGTTGCTGCAAGGGCAAAAACCAAGTGTGGGGGAAGCCAGTCCCTTATGGATCCTTTGCAGGGGGTTGTCCCCCCCCCAGTTTTTGCCCTCACAGCATCTGAATTCCCCTTTTTTCCTGTTATTTGAGTGAGTTCAATTGTACAATACATAAGTTCCACATACATTTTGCAGAGTTAAAACAGGACAAAAAATAGCTTAACTCAACACAGCTCAGCCAATCTCATTATATCTCATCTTGTTCTTATGGCTGCAGCTAAAAATTTAGCTGTATTTTCAGTAGTAGTTGTGCTGCAGGAACTGCACTTAATAAATAAATAGTTGTAGTGCTGATCTAATATCACAACTGGGAGGGGGGAGTGCAAACCTTTCTATGTTAAAACAAGACCCCCACCCTCCACTTCATAGATGGGCAGGCACATGATTGAATGAACATGACTATCACAGTTTCACCCTTAGCCATTCAGAAACATAAGGCAAAACCGGGTATTTAGCTTAAATGGCTGTAAAATTTCCAGCTCTGATACAGCCAAAGTTACATTAATTAGGGGGAAATCAAAGAGGAAGATAATTTTCCCAGTTTCAGAAAAATAATCCAAGATCTGCCTGCTTTTATTTAAAGGAGCTCTCAGATAATTTCTGTGTTAATCCAAGCTGACTTTGAGAGAGTTTGCCCATCTCTGTTTGAAAGAAAAAAAGGCAACTGAAGTTTTAAATTCATTCTCTGTGCTTCAGAGATCAATCCTACCAAAGTGTTTCAAATGCACCCCAATATTTCACACCTGGAAACAAGAACAGTCTTGTTCTTCCACTGCTTGAGCCCCTCCTCCAATAATTAAGATTGGAGAACCGGGCTCAAGCCCTGATCATTAGTTGAAAGATAGCTTTGAAATGATAGGAGTAAAGGATTATAGAAAGGATCTGATTGCAATTACTGCTTCTGCCTATTTGATTTTATGATCATATGTTTTCATACTATTTTAGTTTATATTGTCATGTTTTTTTCTTATATATTTTGCTGTATATTGTATAAGGTTTAGTTTCATTATCGTTATTGTACACTGCCTTGAATACGCTGTGGAAAGGCAGGATGCAAACTTAACAGCAATTATACGACATTGCTGAAGGCTCTTTTCAGTCTAGTGTCGTTTGTATACGATTACTCTGCCATAGCTTGTCCACCAGCATGGCTTTGGAAACAGGTATGTGTCCATAACAATTTCTCTTTTTAAAAAATTAGGAAGTGTAATAGAATATTCAGTCTCGCAAAGGATCTGACTGTACTTGTTACAGAATAGCTGCAACTGCATACATGCTGCAACACTTACTATATGGATGGGCCTTTGTGGAAGGGAAGTAGTGCCCTCTTATTTTATGTCCATGTGTGAGTGTGTTTATACACATGCTCAAGACTTAAGAAGCTTCTTTCCGCCCCACTCCCCTGAAATTTAACTTCTAGAGAACCAGGGTGGGAACATGGGTGTTCTAGTACACAATGTGTGTCTATTCACTAGCAACATTTTCAGAAGGCATACTCAACATCTCCTGCAGAAGCTGAATAAGAACAGTGTTTTACCAGGGACTGGGACTGGAAATGAGGACTGTATCTTGCTTAAGGGCCATGGATAACATGGCTTCAGCTCTAGTGTTTTTGCTAACAGAAGTTTAGTATCAAATTAGACTTAGTGCTAGCAGCCACATTTATTTCATCACATATTTGCATAATTCATGTATATTTGTGGGATTAGGCTGTGTGTGTCTAATTTTAACATCTAAAAGGGACATGCAAGTGAAGGGAGTTTAACTTTAGTCTCCCTTCCCTATCTTAATTTCTCGCTGTCCAAGCACTTTTCTTCCAGCCCTACTGACCTAATATCCAATCAAATAGTTTATTTCAGTCCACAGACTATAAAAAGCAAAACACGTACTTAAAACTCAATCAAAACATGAGTAGAATCTAGTCTAATTGTACAATACATAAGTTTCACATACATTTTGCAGAGTTAAAACAGGAAAAAAAAATAGTTTAACTCAACACAGCTCAGCCAATCTCATTATATCTCATCTTGTTCTTATGGCTGCCTCTAAAAATTTAGCTGCATTTTCAGTAGTTGTTGTGCTGCAGGAACTGCACTTAATAAATAAATAGTTGTAGTGCTGATCTAATATCATAACTGGGAGGGGGGAATGCAAACCTTTCTATGTTAAAACAAGACCCCCACCCTCCACTTCATAGATGGGCAGGCACATGATTGAATGAACATGACTCTCACAGTTTCATCCTTAGCTATTCAGAAACATAAGGCAAAACCGGGTATTTAGCTTAAATGGCTGTAAAATTTCCAGCTCTGATACAGTCAAAGTTAGTTTTGACTACACCCCATTGAATGTAATGGGAATTAAGTTAGTCATGATGAATGCTCCACTAGTTTCAGTGGGACATAGTCTCATTTAACTTTAGCTGGATTGGGGTCACTAGTTTGCAGATAACTTTTAGGGGGACAATACTCTGTGAAATCTCAAACAAGATAAAATTGTCTGAATTCTGTGCTTGACAATGGCAGGAGAGTGTCAGTTTAAAAAAGATGAAAACTTGAATGGGTTAACTTTGAAAAGCAAGAGGGATAATCTTAAAAATAGAGTGTTTCCTTTCTTGTTAGAAAGATAATATCTTGCACAAGAACACCAGTGCACCATGCGTTTATGATCTTGTTGAAAAGGAAGGAATCTGATTATTTATTTTCCAGACCATCTCAGGCTCTTTATGCCAGGCACATGCAAGACAATTAAACTGGCTTTTCAATTCAAAGAGCAAAGAGAATTAACTCCCCAAAATTCTTCTTAACAATCAAAAAAAGTTCAGTCTTACCTTCAGTGAAAAATCCTTGAGGCTGGAACCAGGGAAGGAACAGATAGAAAGTGGGAGCCAAAAGAAATAGGTAACTCATTTTGAAAATTCTATTCAAAGTAAAATGTAAAAACCCAGGAGTAAGTTCTTGGAGGGGGGAAAAACTCTGTCAGAGAAGGAAGTCAGTAACTGATCCTATGATTCAGCCTAGCACCTAATTTGCAAAGATAATTAGGAGCCTGAAATTAAATACAGCTAGTAGCTGTTGTTATTTTTTTCCTATGGGACTTCATTTTCAAAAAATAACCAATATGAATAATGGTACCTAATAACATGAAAAGAAACATTGCAACAAAAGTAAATACTTAATAGAATTTTACTTCAATAGGATTTGAAACTGTCTGTTGGTGTGCAGGACTGCAGCCTATGTGACTAAAGGCTTATTAAAAGGAACTAAATTGCATAGAATTTGTGGGAAGAACTGTACCTTCTAGAGATACATCAGACATAAATCCATCAGGTGTATATGTAAGAAGAGATTGTGACTGGATTGGGGACCTGTTGAATTTCTGTCTTGAGAGTTACTATATAAGTGGCATTTGGGGAAGCACTGTGCCTTGTAGAGATGCATCAGGCAGAAATTCATCAGGGGCATATTTAGAAGGTGATTGGGGAAGCTGCACCTATTGACTGTCTGCCTGGATACATTCCTCCCCAACCCAATGTCCAGCTCAAAAATCAAGGGAAAGTGTAAGGAGAGGAGAGCTGGTCAGGAGAGGAGAGCTGGTCTTGTGGTAGCAAGCATGACTTGTCCCCATAGCTAAGCAGGGTCTGCCCTGGTTGCATCTGAATGGGAGACTTGATGTGTGAGCACTGCAAGATATTCCCCTCAAGAGATGAAGCCGCTCTGGGAAGAGCAGAAGGTTTCAAGTTCCCTCCCTGGCTTCTCCAAAATAGGGCTGAGAGAGATTCCTGTCTGCAACCTTGGAGAAGCCACTGCCAGTCTGTGAAGACAATACTGAGCTAGATAGACCAATGGTCTGACTCAGTATATGGCAGTTTCCTATGTTCCTATGAGTGTATGAAGCCATTTCTAAAGCCAGCATAATATACCAGACCGTATAAAGACTTTACAGCTTATATGGTGTGCAAGTTTGGTATTTCAACTTGGAATTTCCATACTTTTTAGAGCATGAGTGAAAATGTAAAGCACCGTAATTCTCAGCTTAAACCAAAGGTTTTTGGATGGCTGAACAGAATTTTACTTCAATGGGATTTCAAACTGCCTATTTGTGTGCAGGATTGCAGCCTATGTGACTTAAGGCTTATTAAAAGGAACCAAAATAGAATGCCATGAAAGCTGTACACAACATTTGATGGCAAGACTATGAAGAGAAGGAAATACAAGCTGTGTTATTTATCTTAACTTTAAAACAGGATAATCAGTGGACCAAAATTTGTTTTAGTTTTCTGCACCCTACCAAAAAAACCCCCAGACAGAATATGACGGTTCATTTAAAAAGTTGCACATGGTCCCAGTTTCAGCATAGCTTGGGAAATGACTCATTCATGTATCATTCTTTCAAACTTTTATTGATAAAGGTGATAAAGATGAAACAGAAATGGATCAAATATAACATATATTATTCTCTCCCCACCCCTCCCTCTCAGCAATGCATGCTTGTAGAACTCAAGCTACATGACAGCTTACAACACTAGTGGGAATATGTTGATTCATAACACTTAACTCATTTAAATTGAATTAGACTGCTATGAAAATAATTTTGACAGTTTATTAATCTTCTTCTCTTGCTGCCTGAAAGAACATATTTCTAGATTTTAATATACTCAATAAACAGATGGTGTAAACCTAGAAACAATATTCGCACTCTTATTTATTATTATTATTATTATTAATAATTTGATTTTTATACAACCCTTCCTTAGGATGCATATTATTTATAATAATATAATGCATATTATTTATAAACTGATAATATGCATGAGTAACTATCTTGCTGATATTCCTATGGAACATAGCCACTTGCAAAAGAGCGAAAAAACTTTTCTCATTTCAAAGACATAGATGCACTCTTTTCAATTTGGTATACATCTTTAAAGCACTTTTAGGCTGGGGACAGTCTGAAACAGACTGGAGACAGAGTAGTTCTTCAGGGAGCTGAGAATGGCTTTTTAAAAGTTAAATTGAATTAGACTGCTTTGAAAATAATTTTGACAGTTTATTTATGTTATCCTCTTGCTGCCTGAAATAACATATTTCTAATTTCTAGATTTCTAATATACTGAATAAACAGATTATGGAAATCTGAAGAAGCGATTTGCCATTGATCCCACATTTGTGTTGGTACATGGATTGTTCTGAGTTTTGTAGTGTTTCAAAAACCTATGCAGCCTGTTTGACCAGATTGAACGATGCAACCTGTTTGGAAGTGAGCTCAAAGGAGTACAAGTATATGTCATGCAAAGTGGTGCATCTCTCATACCACTTTCATTCAACCCTCAGAAAACTAGTGTCTCTCTTCAGCCTTGCTATACTTAGCAATACCTAGCATTAACAACCACATATAAACCAGCTTCTCAATCTGGAAAAAACTGACTCACACTTAAGCACCACTGAAAGAACTAAGTTCCATTGATTCAATGGGGATTAAGGGAGACTAAGTTCCTTTTGATTGGGGTTCTAGGATGAACATGAAATAGTGGAGCTGGAACTGTTTCATACCACATCTTCATACCTAATCTATAATTCTAAAAATAAAAATTAATTTAAAATGAGATTGACAGGGAAGTCAACTGGTTTTGCATATACCAGCAGTTGCTACTGTAATATTATAGAAAGAAGTATACTCTAGCTTTCTATTGCTGAGGCTACAATTTTAAGCATATCCACTTGAAAGCAAGTTTTATTGAAATAGTGAGATTGTCTTCCAAGTAAAGAGTATTTGGGTCAGGCTGTTAAGGTTCCTCTCTCTTTTAAATATTTCATTAAACTTCAATAAACATACAAAATCAACAGCAATAAAGCCCACTTGATCCTTCCAAGTTCCAAGTAACATGATTCCTCGTCAAAATCAGAAACAAAAGCGGGGAACTCGAGACAAATCCAGGTTAATTATTACATGAACAATGTCTTATCCAAGGCACGGATACAACTTGTCATGTCATAGTATTGCTGAAGAAGGGTTAGAGACGTTGCAATTGTATGAAAAATTATAATGAACAATTCTATGAACAATTAAAAGTGTGGAAACTTGATTTGAATCACGCTGGCTCATCCTAACAAGAGATCATGAAAGCATTTCAGCACATTTAACTTCCAAAATGTGATTTGTATTCCAATCATATAGGAATGTATAGCTAAAAGCACAGAGGTGCTCAATTCCTATATAGCACATGTGCACACTCACATGATGAGAAATATCTCTGACATGTAAGAGAGTGGGACATCCCCTACCTTTGGGGAATTCTGTATGTGCATCAATGAAGCACACTTTGAGGAGCTATGGTTCAGAACCAGAATGGTGTGTACCAATAATTATTTTGGCATGTGAGCAGTGTTCTCTGTAACAGAGATTCGCAGCAGTTCTTCACTACAATCCCCATCATCTCTAGCCAACATCCATTGTAGTTGGGGGTGATGAGCTGTTGACAACAACAATCCCTGTTATTGTATGTAAGTAGATAGTGCATTTCATTTTCTCACTATGCTGAGCATCAGCTGAAGATTAATTTATTTGTAGCAGGTCATTGCCACCTATCAGATATGTGAGATCAGTTATTAGGCCTCTGCACAGTAGGCTCAGTAAAATCAGAGGGGTTCGGAGAAAGTCCAAACCTGAACTTGTACACCCCAGTTCAGCTTGGACTTCTCCGACACCTTTCAGAAAAATCCAGAGTTTTCCAAAGCTTCAAATGGGGGGGAAGAGTCTGCTCTTTTTGTTGTTATTGGTGGTGATCGCTTGTGGGGGGCAGGGCGAATTGATCTTCTGGTGTCTATCTGCCCACCTGCATATGTATATCTCAATTAAAAATAAATAAAATGTTTTTAGCCCATTTTAAACTTACAAATAGAAGCTGCCGATTTCAAGGTTTCTCCTGCGATTCTCTGGTGTGAGATACCTTTCCCTTAGATTCTCTGATGTTACATCACTTCCCCTGCAACACTCTGGTACTTTTTTTCCGGGTTCAGTGTGTATCCACGGTTATTTAAAAACTTTTTAGAAAAGTTTTGTCCAACCCCAATCCCTATTCCAGTCCTGACCACAAAATTCAGAAGGATCCAAAGGACCCTGAACTGACATTTTTGGAGTGGAACTGAATTGGATCAAGCCTGAGCCCGACTTTCACATTCGTGCTCAGGCCTGTCAGATATGCTGGCCTTCAACAATGCAAATGATTCTGTAGTGGCCGAAAAAGGCTTTAGAGCTGTGCACGAATGATCTGCCGAATATGTCAAGCAGCAAATACCTGAAGCCTAAAGACTTTTAACTATGAGCAATCATAAAGGAATATCTTTGCTATATAAAATGAAGTGACTTGTCACCAAAAAATCCAGTCAGGTTTCAAATATCTGCCAACCAGAATATACATCTTCTTTCCATGAGTCACAAGTCCCACTCCTTTTGCTAGGACAGATTTCAAAGTGGAACAGGCAGGTGCCAGAAAAGGAATTCAAGTAGTCCACTCCTCAAAAGTCTCCCATCAAGGACCTGGAAAAGTCCAGAGTTTGCCAACCGCATTAATTTGGTAACTTATCAATAGGAGATGTGCCAGGCAGTAGGGAGAGTAGTGTCTACATAGCAGAGAAGCACACAAAATTAAGCTGAACATCTCTGTTTGGAAGACTTCTAAAACTGTTTTTAATTTAAATATTTTTATTTATTTATTTATCATATTTATGTACTACCAGATATATATAGGCAGCGTACATAATACAAATTACAATCTAAAAATAAAAAAAACCCAAAACACCTTTACAGAACAATTAAAAACAACCCACAGAGTAAAACAATTAAACAGTTTAAAATTAGTTTTATTTAAACGCCTGAGAAAACAGATATGTCTAAGGGTCTTTTATAAAACAATCAGAGATGGAGAAGCTCTTATTTTGACAGGGAGTGCATTCCAAAGCCCTGGGGCAGCCACAGAGAAGGCCCGATCCAGAGTGACCTCCAGACAAGCCGGTGGCAACCATAACTGGACCTCCCCAGATGATTGTAATAGGCGGCAGGATTCATGACAAAGAAGGCATTCTCTTAAGTACTCTGGACGCAAGCCATTGAGGGTTTTATAGGTTAAAACCAGCACATTGTATTTCATTCAGAAACATAGCAGCAGCAGTTCTTTTAAAATCAGTGTTATATGGTCCTTTCTGGTTGTCCCAGAGACCAACCTGGATGCCACATTCTGTACCAGTAGTCAAGTCTGGAGGTTACCAGCATATGTACTACTGTTTTAAGGTCATTTACCTCCAGAAATGGGCATAGCTGATGTATCAGCCAAAGCTGATAAAAAGCGCTCCTGGCCACTGCCTCAACCTGAGAAACCAGAAAGAGTTTTGGATACAGGAGACTGGAGCACTCCCAAGCTACGTATCTGATCTTTTGTGGAGTGTAACCCCATTGAGAACAGGCAGATTGAAACCATCTCTCGGGTCTTGACTTTCTTAAGTCAGTAAGGTAAAGTCGGTGCCAACTCATGGCGCCTACAGAGCCCTGTGGTTTTCTTTGGTAGAATACGGGGGTAGGGTGGGATTTACAATTGCCTCCTCCTGCGCAGTATGAAATGATGCCTTTCAGCATCTTCCTATATTGCTTCTGTCCGATATAGTACCCATGGGGATTCAAATTGGCAACCTTCTGCTTGTTAGTCAAGCATCTCCCCACTGCTCCACTTAAGGTGAACTCTCGGGTCGGTATCTCCATCTTATCTGGATTCAACTTCAGTTTGTTATCTCTCATCCAGCTCATTACAGCCTTCAGGCAGGCATTTAGGGAAATTATGCCATTTCCTGATGAAGCTGATAGGTAGAGATAGATTTGGGTGTCATCGGCATTTTGATAACACCCTGTACCAAATCTCCTGATGATCTCTCCCAATGGTTTCATGTAGGTGTTAAGGAGCATTGGCGACAGTACAGAGCCTTGTGGAACTCCATACAGTAACTCTCGCTTTGCAGAGCAATAGTCTCCAAAAGACACTATTTGGAATCTATCCGAGAGGTAGGAACAGAACCAATGTAAAACAGTGCTACCTAATTCCACCTCCCTCAGGTGACCCAGAAGGATAAAATGGCCAATGGTATTGAAAGTTGCCAAGAGATCCAAAAGGATCAGCAGAGTCACACTCTCTCTGTCAATACCTAATTGGAGTAAATCAATCTCAACCCCATAGTCCACTTGAAAGCAGGGTCTAGATCAGGGATTCTCAATGTGTAGGTCCCCAGATGTAATTGGACTTCAACTCCCATAATTCCCAACCAAAGGCCACTGGGGCTGGGGATTATGGGAGTTGAAGTCCAATAACATCTGGGGACCCACACGTTGAGAAACCCTGGTCTAGATAATTAGTTTGTTCCTGGATTGTCATTTAGATTGACATCTAAAGTTTGGCAGATATCTCAAGTGGGCCTTCCTTGGCAAGTGTTCAGTTATTTTGTGGCTACTACCAAGAAGGCCCTGTTATTGTTCCCAGCAGCTGAGCATACTTTTCTAATTAAGGATAACATAAGCAAGTAACGGAAAGCAGGAATTCATGGCAAACCTTTCATCCCAATCTAGCATGTTTGCAGATGCAAGAGTTTTGATCTGGTGAAGTCTTAAGGTGACTCATGCCTTAGAATCTTGATCAAAGGTGCTCTGCAGACTGTGGTTTCAGGATATAGCAACACCATTTCAACAGCCTACATGGCCAGGTCGATTTTGTGGTGAATAACACCATACAAGGAAGCATTTGTAGAAAAAGATGTCTTTTTCTTCCCATAACTACCAACTGATTGTGGGCAGCTGATCTGGGACACTTCACAGCTTGTGTATTTCCTCTGGTCATTCACATCAATTATGGGTGGGAGATCAAGGCAGGCAGGCTAAAATTACCAGTACATTAGGGTGCTGTAACACTGATTCTTGAAATAAGCACTGTGGAAGTGATCTATCCCTACTTAATTATCTTCCTGGTGTTGGTCTCCCAGAGCAGAGCTGGTCTGGAGAGGAGAGCTGGTCTTGTGGTAGCAGGCATGACTTGTCCCCATAGCTAAGCAGGGTCTGCCCTGGTTGCATCTGAATGGGAGACTTGATGTGTGAGCACTGCAAGATATTCCCCTCAGGGGATGAAGCCGCTCTGGGAAGAGCAGAAGGTTTCAAGTTCCCTCCCTGGCTTCTCCAAGATAGGGCTGAGAGAGATTCCTGCCTGCAACCTTGGAGAATCCACTGCCAGTCTGTGAAGACAATACTGAGCTAGATAGACCAATGGTCTGACTCAGTATATGGCAGTTTCCTATGTTCCTATGCAGGACAACCTTAAGTGTCTGTTTGCATTTTTGCAGAGAGAAAGGCATCTTCTGTTTGAAATGGCAGCCGTTGTTCTTAACTTTCATTAGGTCTTCCTGAGGAAGATACTGAGATCTACGATAAATTGTTTAATGCCTTATGGGATTGATAGATTTCATAGTAAATCTGTTCTTGGCCTTTTCAGGTGATCAAATATGATCAGCCTAAATGATAGCTAACCTCTGGTAGGAGATAGCACCTGAAGGAGAAGTATATGGTATGAAATTTAAAAAAATAGGGCAATTCAATTTATTGGCAGATGTTACTGGGTGATTCATCATTCTGATACCCTTGAGTGAGGCTGAAGTGTCTCTGTAATATAATATGTTGGAATGTGTTTTATATACTTGTCTAATTTGAAAACATATCTGCATTTTAATTATCTATTTACTTTTAAGTTTATGTTCTCTGACTCATACATTTTAATTTCATTGTGGGGATTTCCCCTCTTTAGTCCCTGTTGCAGTCATTAATCAGTAGTTCTTGCAGCTTTGCTTTTGGGTGCTGCAAAAAAGTTTAGTGCAGTTAACTTCAGTAGTCCTTAGCAAACATAATGAGGTTAAAACTTGCACAGGTTTTTCACAATCTCCCTAGCATGTAGAAAATATGTGTGTTTTAAGAAGTCTTGAAGGAATTACAACTCTTTGCAAATACAGTAGGAATGGATATTAAACAAAGATGTTATCTAAGCTAAGATGAAAGGCAAAGACCCAATTTCATTCGTGAAAAGCAAATTTTATTTGTCTGTGTGTGTTGGGGAATCCCTGAGGCAGAACCGAAGAACCACAGGGCAAGGCTTCCTCCACCCAAGTCTTGCAAGGATGTCCCGATTAGGCGGGGGAGGAAATAGACACCAAAACACCTACATGGAGGCATTGTCACTGAACCAAGCAGGGAGGTATGGTCTTGCCGTCAAAAGCTGATAAGGCCTTGCAGGATCAAGAGTGGCTCTCATGATATCTTCTGATGGGATCTCGTGAGACTTGCCCCAGCTGTCAGGGGCTATATCAGAGAGGACTGGCCAGTGATGAGGGGCCAGTTCTGGAGGAGAGCTCAGAGTGGAGGGAGCCCTAGGCCTCTGACTGCACAGTGGGGGTAGTGAGGCTAGGGCGGGGCTGGTGAATGTAACAAGCCCTGCTCAGAAGCCTGAAAAGCTCCCCCGGCGAGAAACGCTGACAGAGTCTCTGAGGCCATTTCAACTCCTTTGCTTAGTGGAAAGTGGATGGCCATACTGAGAGCCTGATGGTGTATTTGTTTAGATAACCATACTTCAGTAAACTCTCAAGAAAGTAAATAATAAAATAACAGTTACAATAAAATCAAGACACACAGAACACGACTTGGATGCAAACTTAGCCCTGCACTCACATATAGACTCCTTTCCGAAAAGTTCCAACACAAGCATAGGGATAAGTTTGGATCCAAACCACTACACGTAAATAAAAATGCAGAACTGTCAGCCAAAACACCAATAAAGCCAACATTAAAACCAATTACAGATCATGATCTGTTCTCACGACATCTGCCTGGACAAATAAAGTTCTCATGAGCATCCAGGAATGGGTTAAGGCAACCAAACCCGCTCTTAGCTGCTCGAGAAAAGGGGCCCAGGGCAGGCATAAGCTACTGAGGGTACACATGTTGATGTTGGGTCTAATATAGTCCCTGAATGACAATGAGGCTGTTCTCATGACCAGCCTAACCCTGCCTGGGGAAGCCCAGCCTGGGTTTAGCTGGTCATGAGAAGTGGTGGGATACTTGCTGATCCCTCCACTTCCCGCCCACCTAACCCTCTTAAATAACCCGGCTGTTAGCTCTCTGTTACCTCCTAAATAACCCGGCTGTTAAGGGTGTGCTCGCCAGGTATCATGTGTGTTCTTGGACTGAGTTCAGCCCAAGGAGACAAAGAGATGAGTACCTAGATTACCTGTTTCATTGGGGGGGGTGTCCCCCAATGCAATGGACACGTGGCACGGTGCATTGTGGGATATGGGCAGTCAGAACTATGAGTTCCAGCTGGAGAGCCCTTCCGGCTCCTTCATGGAGCACAGAACATGAGGGCACACAGACAGTGTGCCAAAGATGGTCCAGTTGGTCGTCTGGGGGGAAGATAAGTTGATAGCAACGTTCCCCAGCCATTCCTGATGATCATGAGAATTGCCTCTCAGTCTCCTAATCTGCATTTAAGAGCATTTTAAGTAGTATTACTCCATTAAGCTATTGGGTAGTGTTGCAATTTTTTTTTTCATCCTGCATGAAGTAGTTAAAAAACAACACCATTGAAAGATTTGTATTTCCCTGGCACAAAAAAGATTGTCTCCCATAGGTTGATGTGATTATGACATCAGTACTGCTCAACCAACCTGCTGTTTTCTGATGTTTTGGGGAACTGACTGAGTTTGTGTGTGACTCGTTTTGCACTGATTCCTAAAAATGACTGAAAATAGATACTTTCCCCTCTGAAAGGAAATTCAGGAAATCTACCAATTGTTGATTCCTGCATGAATGATTCTTTGCTGGCAATGAAGATTTCATAGGAGTGGCAATGAGGACCACGGGGTTAGTATTAGAGCTGGTTTTTAAACTTTAAGAATATCCCCTCCCCCAACCCCAAAATTCCCTCTTATATGACATGCCAGTTAGGGAGAAAATGTTTTTATTTTATTTTATTTTATTTTTCTCTAGCTTTTTAAAAAATGGGGGGGGTAGTGAGCGTGTAGAGAAGTGGGAGTGAACAGTGCCTGTTCTTTTTGTCTTTTTCTCTTTTGTCCTAGTAACAGCTAAGAATAGTTTCTGTCAGGGCTGGTGAAATCTGCTGCCCGCCCTCCCCACTCCCCCAGAAATCTCTTGAAAATAAAGGGCAACCATTATTATACTTGGATGGTTTAATTCATGTCTCCTGGGTAAATAAGGAAACAGGCTCAATAAGAACATAAGAACAGCCCTGCTGGATCAGGCCCAAGGCCCATCTAGTCCAGCATCCTGTTTCTCACAGTGGCCCACCAGATGCTGCTGGAAGCCACAAGCAGGAGTTGAGGGCGTGCCCTCTCTCCTGCCATTTCTCCCCTGCAACAGGTTCTCAGAGCCATCCTGCCTTTTGAGACTGGTGGTGGCCCACAGCCCTCCGACTAGTAGCCATTGATGGACCTCTCCTCCATGAAGTTATCCAAACCCCTCTTAAAGCCATCCAGGTTGTTGGCTGTCACCACATCCTGTGGCAGAGAGTTCCACAAGTGGATCACGCGTTGTGTGAAAAAGTACTTCAGTTTGTTGGTCCTAGACCTCCTGGCAATCAATTTCATGGAGTGACCCCTGGTTCTAGTGTTATGTGAGAGGGAAAAGAATTTCTCTCTCTCCAAATTCTCCAAACCATGCATGATTTTGTAGACCTCTATCATGTCTCCCCGCAGTTGTCTTTTTTCTAAGCTAATAAGCCCCAGGTGTTGTAGTCTTGCCTCATAAGAAAGGTGCTCTAGGCCACTGATCAACTTGGTTGCCTTCTTCTGCACCTTTTCCAGTTCAACTATATCCTTTTTAAGATGTGGTGACCAGAATTGTATGCAGTACTCCAAGTGTGGTCGCACCATAGTTTTGTATAAGCGCATTATAATATTAGCTGTCTTATTTTCAATCCCCTTTCTAATGATCCCTAGCATTGAATTTGGCTTTTTCACAGCTGCCGCACATTGAGTCGACACTTTCAACGAGCTGTCCACCACGACCCCAAGATCCCTCTCCTGGTCAGTCACCAACAGCTTGGATCCCATCAGCATACACTTGAAGTTGGGGTTTTTCGTCCCAATGTGCATCACTTTACACTTGCTAACACTGAACTGCATTAGCCATTTTGTCGCCTACTCCCCCAGTTTGGAGAGATCCTTTTGAAGCTGCTCACAATCCGTTTTGGATTTCACTACCCGGAAGAGTTTGGTATCATCTGCGAATTTGGCCACCTCACTACTTACCCCTGCTTCTAGATCATTTATGAATAAATTAAAAAGCACCGGACCCAGTACAGATTCCTGGGGGACCCCACTTCTTACTTCCCTCCATTGTGAAAACTCTCCATTTATACCTATCCTCTGTTTCCTGTCTTTCAGCCAGTTAGCAATCCACACATGTACCTGTCCCCTTATCCCATGACTGCTAAGTTTCCTCAGGAGTCGTTGATGAAGAACTTTGTCAAAAGCTTTTTGGAAGTCCAGGTAGACTATGTCAACTGGATCACCTTGATCCACACACTTGTTGACACCCTCAAAGAAGTCCAAAAGGTTGGTGAGGCAAGATTTACCTTTGCGGAAGCCATGCTGGCTCACTCCCAGCAGGGCCTGTTTTCTAGGTGCTTTACAATTTTATCCTTGAGGATGCTTTCCATCAATTTGCCTGGAACGGACGTTAGGCTAACCAGACTGTAATATCCCGGATCGCCCCTGGGTCCCTTTTTGAAAATTGGTGTTACATTTGCTACTCTCCAGTCCTCTGGTACAGAGCCCGATTTCAGGGATAAGTTGAAAATTTTAGCAAGGAGGTCGGCAATTTCACATTTGAGTTCTTTGAGGACTCTTGGATGGATGCCATCCGGCCCTGGTGATTTGTTAGCTTTCAGTTTTTCCAGACAGTTTAGTACATCTTCTCTTGTCACTACTATCTGACTCAGCTCTCTAGCCTCCATCCCTAAAAAGCCAGGTTCAGGAACAGGTATATGCTCAGTATCCTCTGCCGTGAAGACAGATGCAAAGAACTCATTTAGCTTCTCTGCAACCTCCATATCCTCCTTAATAATCCCTTTCACTCTGTCATTGTCTAATGGCCCAACCGCCTCCCTGGCAGGTTTCCTGCTTCTGATGTACTTAAAGAAGTTTTTGTAATTCCCCTTGATACTTTTGGCTAAAGGTTCCTCAAACTCTCTTTTTGCCTCCCTCATTGTCACCTTGCATTTCTTTTGCCAGAGTTTGTGTTCCTTTCTGTTCTCTTCATTTGGAAGATCACATAGGCCTTGGCTCCTTAACTGTGACAGTAGCCTCTTGCTTCATTCCTACAGTGGCCTTCATTTCGCTTCATTTTAGCTCAGAACTGCTAGGTCTCAGTGTCCCAATTTGGCTTTCACAGCCCTCCAACCTTGGGCCTCATAGGCAGAAAGGGCTGCTGAATTGTAAGGACCAGAGGGCCCATGACTTTTAAGAGTTGCATGAGAGGCAGACATTCAACAGGTGCAATTTTTCTGCCTGCCATTCAGCTGTTCGAGAGAGAACACAGGTGCTGCTTCAATTCTGATATGGTAGGTAAAGTTGCACCTTTTAAATGTCGTGTCAGTGTTTAAAATCCTGGGCCCTCTGGCCCTTTTAAGGAACTCAGCAGCCCCTTCTGCTTATGAAGTGCAAAGTTGGAGGGTTGTAAAAGCCATTTAGGAGCACTGAGGCATATCAGTTGTTCTGAAGCAAAATGAAGCAAAAGGCCACTATCACATAGAAGCAGCAACACTACCAGTGATAAGCAGTTGAGGTCTATATGATAGAACAGGCCCAATCTACCTAAGAGACCTGAGTTAAACCATTCAAATGTAATAATGCTTGTCTTTATTTTCAAGAGATTTCTCCTTCCTTAGGCAGGTTGTGCATGTGTGGAGGGCCCGATTTCACCAGCTCTGGCAGAAATTATTCTCAGCAACTACTAGGGCAAAGGACAAAAAAGAGCAGGAAACAGGCACTGTTCACCAGCCTTCTCCACACTGTAGCTCCCACTCCACCTCCCTTTTAAAGGCAGAGAATCATTGAAATAAAAATATTTTCCCCTTATAGTGGCATGCCATATAAGAGAGTAATTTATTTATTTTTTTGAGAGGGGGGAAGATTTTTTGAATTATAAAACTAACTCTAATACTGTACTAACCTTGTGGTTTTCACTCCCCCCTCATCTCCACTCCACTATTCAACCCGCCCCCCCCCCTTCTCCAGCAGGAAAATAAAACATATGCATAAATACAATATTGGAGGATAAACAACATTTTATAACTTATTTGTACTAACATTGAATTACTCCTGACACACATACAACAGGGATTGCTCACTGAACCACTTTTCTCTTTTCACTATATTTACCCATGTCTTCCTTTCTGTGGGTACATGCACAAATAGTTTTTTTCCCCATTGAGCCTTTTGTTGTGTTCTTGCACAGTGGTACTATACACCACTTGTACCTTCTGGATTTTTCAAAAGCACATTTTGGATTTGGGTCCGATTATTACAGGAAACTTCACTTTCCATACTCAGTATGACCAGGCCTCAATGATAGACAGTCTTTGATGTCACAGCACAGCCAACATGGCTGCAATCTGCTTTGGGGTGTGTGGGCAAATTGGAATTTCAGGCCTTGATTTCACCTGCATATGAGCAGATGTCAACAAACAACAATAGGCTTGTAATCACTTTATGGTACAAACTGTATTTTTTTTTTTTAAATGAAGGTAGCCCCATTTTGAACTAAATGAAAGTTCCATGAAGTCTTCAAAGACAGCCCCATGTAAAACACATTGCGGTAGTTCAGCTGAAGGATTCAGTAGTTCACGTCCTCCATTATAAGCCTCGTCTCATGCTCCCTTCCATGTGTTGATTACGTGGGATTATGACACCTAGACCTCGCCCCCAACTAGTGTGTGGCTATTGGCAGTGCTGCCTGACTTCTGTGCATTGGCAGGGCACAAGAATAGGCTGTGCACTGTATAGTGCAGTGGTCTTCACTCATTTTGTGGTAGGGGTCGCTGGTGCGTACCGCTTACTGCTGGTGTGCACCCCTTACATCTGGGTGCACATCTGCCATGTGCCTGTGCTTGGCCTAGCAGCCCTCCCAGAGATGCATGCCCTAGCAGTGAGAGGGGAGGGGACACACTGAAAGTGGTGCCAGCCACCTTCCTGTCCTGCCACAGCCACCACTACTCCTATTGGAAGTGGGCTAATGGAAGCTGCAGCAGGCAGAAGGTGCAGGGGAGGACATGCACCCAATCAGTGGCAAGGGAAGGGGATGAGGGGTAGGGAAGAGGCAAGTCAGGAGCCACCAGCGAGGTCCCTGCAGGCTGCACAATGAAGAACATTGGCATAGTGCCTTAGTGTTCATGTGCAAGTCTTTGTCAACATGTGCACTAGAGACAAGATGAATCCTTACATGAACATTTAGAGAGTTAATTTCTAGAGATCTTACGGAGGGAATTGAACTGGAAAGAATGACAGCACAGGCAACTCACCCGAACAACATTTTAACAAGGCACCCACCCCATTGCTAAATGGCAAATATAGGGACAAAATTTGACTAGGCAAAGATTCTAGAAAATACAAGGTAAACAGAATCGGTCTATCTGCTGTATCCCACAGAATTGCAGTCTGCATCTACAGCAGAAGAGTGGACAAGGAGGCCACTAAGAGCTGTACCTATATTTGGCAAAGTGGCTCCCCAGAAAGGACTAGCTGCTGACCAGGGCTAAGCACGGCCCCTACCTCTCTTTTGGTTCCTCTGCAGCTCTCTTTTAGTTAGTAGTACACTGAGGTACAAGTATACAAACGGTTTTGCATGTTTAGACACAGCTTCTTTCTAGGTACAGTACATAACTTGATGGTTATCCCATATATAATTGGAGGAGATAATGGTCCCACTAAAGACATTATCTTTAAAACTGAGCTAGGAATTCTGAAATCCCTTGTGTGTGCACACAAAAATAATATTTAAATGCCATACAGTATTTAAGTGTACTTCACATTTAAATATGCAATATAATTCACATTTATTAGCTCTATAACAAAACAAAACAAAAGAAATCCAAGAGTATTGTGGGCTTAAATAAGAACTGATAAGTGAATGAAAAAGAACTGTTTTGTTGAAAAAACAAGAGAAGGAGCAGGCTTCACCACTGCAGTTGGCTCAGCCACTTTTGTTTCTTGTAAAGGTTCAGCTTCCAGCTTCTGCCTCCCTAGCACAAGGCTCTGTAAAGCAAGAGTGGGCAGACTTAAAGGCTTCTGGGAGCTACTTTTAAAATTTAGAACAGAGCTGCTCAGCTTCGGCCCTCTTGCAGATGTTGGCCTATAACTCCCATAATCCCTGGCTATTGGCCACTGTGGTTGGGGATTATGAGAGTTGTAGTCCAAAGAAAACCGCTGGAAGGCTGAAGTTGAACAGCTCTGATTTAGAACCTTGGGAACCACCAGCACAAAATAGTGGCTAAGGGAGGTGGAGCCAGTCAGAGAATGATGATGAAGGTGACAGAGCCAGTAGCAAAATGGCTGCTTGTACAAAAATGTACTTCAGCAAATTAAGGGATTTTAACATCAGAGCCAATTGAATTTCAGGAGAATTTTGCTTCAAGACAGGAGGTGAGCAAGAGAGGCTGCTTTGTGGGGGAGAAATTAATGGGGAAAGAAAGTAAAACAACCCAGAACACCCAAAGAAGGAGAGATTAAAAATGGTGTGTCTATGTTCCCAATTGACCAAATACTATGTTCCCAATTGGCCCAATACCAACAGATTGGTATTGGCTGGAGAAAGGGAGGGGGGGGGAAGAAACAGGCCCCAGAGCTCAAATAGCTGATTCAAATAAGCCTAGGAGATGTTAGTATCTCCTGAACTACCTAATGTAAGGGATCATCCCTAAATTCTATCATCACTACATGAAGTAGGCCAATGTTATGGGGTTAATCAATAATGTTTGAATCAGGCTTGGGTCAGAGCCCAGAGTCAGGACTGGGAGGACTTGGTCCCAGTAGAGGACCATGAGTGAGAGAGTTGACCAGAAACTGAGATCAGGAAGCAAGATGGGAGTTAACATCAAAGCTGAGAGGACAACAGGAACCAGCAGTGGAAGAGGAGCCAAAAGTCAGAGCTGAAGCCAGGGGTCAAGCTGGGCAGACACACAGGAACCAGGATCAACAAACATCATACCCCAGGCCCAAAAGAGACCTTGAAACTTGGGCAAAGCCTGAGCACAGATAGGAAGCCTTCGTATCCTTCCTCCCGGAAGCAGGAAGTGAACAGAGTGGCTAGGCAGGGTAAGGACAGGGCGTGAGAACTTTTGGAGCTTGGGTAAGGTTGGTGTAGTTGCTGGCTATGGCATGGGGTAGCTGTACAGTCATCCCTCGCCATCCGTGAGGGTTTCATTCTGGAAAAACCTCGGCGCTGGCAAATTCGTGGTTGGCGAGCAATTGAAATAAATGGGAATCAGGTAGTTAGGGGAACTGCGATCACAATAAGCCCCCCATATCAAAGAAAAAATACCAAAAAATGCCAATAAAAACCCCCAAACCCCACCACTCGGATACCTTAAAATCACCAAGAATAAGCCAGAGTGAGGAAACTGAACTTCTGGAAAATTTTGAACCCCCCAAAATCACTCAAAGGCACTTTTGAACACCCCCCCCCCAAAAAACCCATTCAAAATCACTTTAACTCGCAAGGAGTTGGCAGGGTCAGCAAGAGGAATGAGTGGATTGAACCTCGGAATCCCCCCTAAATTGCAGAGGGAAACCTCCAATCACTAAAATATCTCACCAAACCATGGGTACTTGGGTTGCAGTTGGTAAGACTGTTACAATTTCCCGGTCAGGTGATTGGGAAAACCACCGTGATTGGGGAAACCACCCCTAAAAACCGTGATTGGGGAAACCACCGTTGGTGAGGGATTACTGTATATAGGTTCCCAGATTCCCAATATTAGCACACCTGAATTCCAAACTCTGCTTGGCCATGATGATGTTCACTGGTGATCCTGGGGTTCAATGGTACATGATTAATTAAAGCTTGAGTTAGTTAGGTTCTATTTTATTCAAAAAGGGCCATTTTTAATTAGTAGGGAAGAGAGTTGTATGCAATCTTCTTTATATTTTGAGGCTGCCTGGTTCTGGTGTGTTACTCCAACTGGGAAATCTGTCCATGACAGATTTTGCAAGCCCTGAACCAGGAGAGGATGCAAACATGAGGGAGAATATTCTGGCAGGTTATCTGGCTCTGCTAGACAAGCCAGTGGCAACTGCATACAGACCTCTCCTGATGATCTCAGTGGGTGGTAGTGTTCATGACAAAAAATACGTTCTCTTAAATATCCAGGACCCAAGCCATTTAGGGCTTTATAGGTTATAACCAGCGCCTGGGTACTTATTGGCAGCCAGTGTAGCTCTTTCAGTACAGGAGTGATATGGTCTCTCCAAGATAACCCGGAGACCAACCTGGCTTCTGCATTCTGAACCAGTTTTTCATGTGCAGGGACATTTAATGTGGATTGGGAGTAAAACATGTAACCCCCCATTTGTCGTTTGAAGTAGAACAGGAACAGGACAGACGGTACTGTCATGTTTTGTATCTGCATTAGCTCTGTTGTAGTTATGGAGTAGTGAAGAGCCTTATTGTTGCAGTTAATCAAAAACAAGCATGGAGACTGCAGTGCCGTATAAAGTAAATAAGATTTATTAGGTTAAGTACATTTGAGATAGGAAAGACCTAGCCTAACTATGAGCTACATAGTGATTAGGAAAGGAGAGGGAGAGATGCTCCCATCTGCTCTCCAAGGAGAAAGGAGGTAGAACTGACTCGCTATAGGACATATCTGAAGAGTCAAGGCAGGGGTCATAGAGTAGAGGCAAAGCAGGGACAAGTAAGGGGACCCTCACTAACCACCTCTACTCCCAATAAGGGAGAGGAGAGCTGGTCTTGTGGTAGCAAGCATGACTTGTCCCCATAGCTAAGCAGGGTCTGCCCTGGTTGCATATGAATGGGAGACTTGATGGGTGAGCACTGTGAGATATTCCCCTCATGGATGGAGCCACTCTGGGAAGAGCAGAAGGTTTCAAGTTCCCTCCCTGGCTTCTCCAAGATAGGGCTGAGAGAGATTCCTGCCTGCAACCTTGGAGAAGCCACTGCCAGTCTGTGAAGACAATACTGAGTTAGATAGACCAATGGTCTGACTCAGTATATGGCAATTTCCTATGTTCCTATGTTCAATGCCCCTAGTGGTCATTCGGATAGTTGGTGCTAAAGGTCGGTACACCGGATCTCCAACAAGCTCTACTCAGCATTTACCTCTTTATCTGATTTTTTGATAAACCAAATATAGCTGTTCCCAATGGAACACCCAGCATGCAGAATATTGCTTACATATAAATATTTTCCGCAACAGGGGAATAAAACACAACTCATTTTGCTCATTGTTTTTTGTACTTTGCTTTATTGCATTCTTTTCACCATTCCATGTATTTACAGTTCCAGCATTTGCAACTTATACAAGAGCTACAACTCACTTTTGTAGAAGTATGATATATATTTGAGTTCATCTCATGGCTCAATGCCAACACTTAAGAGATCAGAAACTGGGACAAAGAGAAGTTAATTACTAAATGTAAACCTAATTTTCCCCCTTATGACTCATCTGCTCTTCATGAGGTCTCCCTCATGCTAACAGTTAAGACAGTACAATTATTATCTTTCTGACAAATTCTTGAGGCTCGCAATGTAATAACAACACCCACCAAAAGTAGGTGGAAATTTCAACTGTATTTCAGTTGCAGAAAGATGTATATCATTATCAGCCTGAACACAGAGCTCTTAAATTAGGTAGATTGAGAAAGGAAGAGGAAAGGACAGGGATTTCCCCCTTCAATTTGTTAGTCAAATATACACGAAATATACATGTTCATGGAATCGCTGACTGGGAACGCCTTCCCCTGCCTTCTGGAGGCCACTGCCCAGGTGAGGGTCCATTTGGACCCTCTCCCTCCCTCCCCTGTCAACGTTTCATTGAAATGCTGGCTGATTGGGTGTTCCCCACCACCACAGCTAGAGTTTCAGTGAAACACTGGCTGGGGCACACCTCACACTCCCAGCCGATGAGCACTTTGTCAATCGGTTGGGTGCAGAAGGGGCAAGGGGGTGCCCTGGCCAAGGACGAGGAGGTGCCTTGGTGCCCCTGCAACCCTGGCAGCCAGCGGATGGTCATCCTTGCTTGCTCCTTGGTCCCTGCATCCCTGATTCCAGGACATGAGTGAAGTATATATTTATGGCAACAGGGAAACCTCCATATCTCCATGGGTGGTTGTCTGAAGGCTGCAGGTGCAGTTCTGATGTAGTACGGAGTTTATTGTAAGTAGATGGGAAATGATAGTGTAAAGAGAACCATAATCAGCTCGCATCCACACTTCATGGCCATTAAATTTAACTTGGCAACGTGGAGAAGCAGGCTCTGACTCTGTCACACTTAAAACACTGTCAGGAAGTGGTTAATCTACCTCATCCTTATCATATGGTGAATCAGTAATCGAGTGGACTGCAGACTTGCAAACTTTAGCAAAGTGTCCCCCCCTCCTTTTTTTTTTTTTTTTGCACCTGTTGCAAATGACCTTCTGTCCAGGACAGTGAACAAAATTGGCTTTTGTGGGCAAAGTCTCCACATACAGTAGGTAGCAGTGGTATCTCCTCCTTTCTTCTGCTGCAACTTTCTGGGGCAGTGCCATATGAGAAAATCTGTTTTAGAAGGATTAGGACTGAACAGGCTGGATTTCAGGCCTAGATTTCAGCCTTGACTTTGGGGTACAAAAGAGAGTGATTTGGCACAGTGAAGAGCATTTTCCACCCTCCTAGCCATCTCTGTAACATAATCCAAGGTAAGTTTCCACTCCAATAGCAGTTTTTCACAGTTTGGAGAAGTTTGTTTTCACAACAATCTGATGCCTGATCATTTCATCAGTAAAGTTGGCACAGGTTACACTTAAGGCACACAATGCTGATGGATAGATTCACCTGGAAGTTGGGATCTAGAATAGAACCTGTAATGTTCAGCAAACATATTTAAAGTAGGATTGAAATTATTATCTAAGGCTTGAAGAGCAGCTTCACAAAGGTTGGCATCCCAAGTTGGTAGGAAAGGGCAAATGATTGCATTTTCTTTGGCCTTCAACTCCCAGGCAGAGAAGCAATACAGTCTGCTGCTTTGCTGGAGTAAAATCAGGGGACAGTATAGTGAGGAGGTAATTGCAGAAATAGGACCTCCATTGTTTCCAGGAAAGAGCAGGTTCTTCTGGGGGGACAAGAAGAAGGGTGGTGGTGTGATATGATCCATGCTGCAGTGGGCATCCAGTGAACAACAGAGTCCAGGATTGATAAGGAAAAAATTCCTTCAGGGGTTTTGTAGGTCAGGAAGCTGGAGAAACAATCAGCAGCAGCAATAGTAGAAATCAGTTCAGGAATGTAGACCCAGTAATGCAATGAAAGTAAGTTGAAACATTCACAAGCTTTTCAGGCTCACATGCTTAGCTGGCACAAAATCTCATCACCAAACGTTTTATAGCTGCTTCCCTCACAAACACAGAATAATATGATCTAGACTCAAAGTAAAGTGTGCCGTTGAGTCGGTGCTGACTCCTGGCGACCACAGAGCCCTGTGATTATCTTTGGCAGAATACAGGAGGGATTTACCATTGCCTCCTCCTGTGCAGTATGAGATGATGCCTTTCAGCATCTTCCTATATCGCTGCTGCCTGATATAGGTGTTTCCCATAGACTGGGAAACATACCTGTGGGGATTCGAACTGGCAACCTCTGGCTTGCTAGTCAAGTCACTGCACCATTAGACATAACTAAGAGTGTATTCAGCAACAACTCCGTTTTCTCCTTTTCCTCCTTTTCCCTTTCTGACTCACTCACCACCACCACCACCACCACCACCACCACTTTCTACAGGATCTCCACTGGGACAATCTTCTAAACAACAAAATATAAAAGATTCTGGATATAATGCAACAGGACTTTATGCTCACATAGAATAAACGAGCTTATCAACGAACTGTTCCACATCCACTCAGAAACAGATGCCAAATGGGGTACGGATGTGTGAACAGGTTCAATGGCAGGCGCGGGCCGTGAATGTGCCTCTGGGGGGGTGGCGGGCGGCTTCTTTAAATGTAAATGGAGCCGGTGCTCCGTGCCGCCCAGCAGCCCCCACGGCGGGGAATCGCCTCCGCCACTCACCTGGCCACTGGCGGGGGCTTGCCTCCATGGGAGCCAGGTAAGTGATGGAGGCGATTTCCCGCCGTGGGGGCTGCTGGGCGGCACGGAGCACCGGCTCCATTTACACTTAAAGAAGCCGCCTGCTGCCCCAGCGGAGGCGCGTTCATGGCCCACGCCTGTTCAATGGTCCAATATCAAACCAAACCACCCCTGGTTCAGTATTGCACCAAACACACACACACACACACACACACACACACACACACACACTGGACTGTTCGGGAGAGTTCGCAGATTTTTTTTAAAAAAGTTTAAAAAATTAAATTTCATTCACTGACACCCCAGACTGGGTGGCAATAAGTGATTTTTTTTAAACAACAACAACAACAACAAACCTCTTGTGAACCCATGGGGGGGTTCAGGGGGCGGCAAAACCAAACATGCCTGGTCCGGTTTGAGTCTGGCATGGACTCGAACCAAACAAGACTACCCAGTTTTGTGTACACCTCTAAAATGGAGAGATTAAAAAGAGTGTTCATGTGGTTAATGAAACCACAGATCTTACAGCTGACTGAGGTGATTCACAGATGATACTGTGACCTGTGTCTATGGAGAAGTATTGCATTTGGTTAATGTTGGACACTGCTATCTGTGATAGCAGTGTCACACACAGCTTGATGTTCCAGTCATCCATATTGAACATACTTATACTGTATATGTGTGAACTGGCTCTTAAATGTTCTTCAGGTGTATGGGATTTTTATACTGAATTTTCTAGATAAATATTGGTTAAGTTGCATAATAACAGAAGTGGAAGTACATTTAATGTAGACTTATTCTGTTGGAATATATTTATACTACAGACTGAAATTGGATGTTATATTTTATTTTATTTTATTTTATTTTATTTTATTTTAATACCGCCCTTCCAAAATGGCTCAGGGCACTTCAGGTTAGTAGGCATTTCCTATTCTCAGTGGGATTATGGGAACTGAAAGTCTGTGAGTGGAGTGAGGAATTGCTAACAGAAAATTCTCAGCATTCTCTGCAAATTACAGTTCCCAGCATTCTTCGGGGGAAGCCATGACTATAGCTTTTGAACAATTACAGATTTGTAGTGTAGATATGCCCTTAGTGAGCAACTATTGAGCAACTATTGTTCAATGTGAGTATCTTCCTGAGAGTATTAACTGAAATATCAAAGGGCATAATATCAAAAAGGCATAAAATGTTGAAATATCTTCAAAAAGGCATAAATAATATTATTGAGAAGTAATAGTAGGGGGAGGATCATGGATAGCAGTGCAATATGATTGTGGTACTATATTGTGGTAATTTTTTATATATATATATACCACCTCACTCCAAAGGCTCTAGGCAGTTCACAAAAACAAAGACCAACAAGAACAAATATTAAAACAAGATTTAAAAAACACACTAACAAAATCAGAAATTACAGCAATTAAAATATCTAAACAGCAATTAAAATTTTTAAACTCAGAAATTACTAAAAGCCTGGCTTAAAAAATGTATCTTAAGGACTCCTTTGAAGGCTGGTAAAGATGTTAAACCACAAATGTCTATAGGGAGTGCATTCCACGAATGTATATAGGGAGCCTAGGAGCAACTACAGAGAGGGCCCGCTCCCGAGTCACTGCCAGACAAGCTGGCGGTATATTTATTTATTTCATTTATTTATTTATTCGATTTCTGTGCCGCCCTTCCAAAAATGGCTCAGGGTATATGGAGACAGACCACTCTCAGTGATTTTAATGTGTGGTGTGGATCATGCAGAAGGAGGTGCTCTCCCAGGTAACCCGATCCTAAGCCATTTAGGGCTTTAAAGATAATCACCAGCTCTTTGTATTTGCCCAGAAACCTATTGTCAGCCAATGCAATAGCTTTAAAACAGGCATAATATGTTCTGTCCGAGACACCCTGGAGACCAGTCTAGCCACTGCATTTTGAAACAACTGAAGTTTCTGAACCACATACAAAGGCAGCCCCACATAAAGTGCATTGCAGTAGTCAAGCCTAGAGGTTACCAGAGAGTGCACCACAGTTCTGAGATCATTATCCTCAAGGAATGGACTCAGCTGTTGTATCAATCGAAGTTGATAGCACTCCTGGCCATAGCTTTGACCTAAGTAGCCAGAGTGAGGCCTGGGTCCAGAAGCACTCCCAAGCTACGTACCTGTTCCTTCGGGGTGGGGGGAGGAGTGCAACCCCATTTAGAACAGGAAAATCGATCACATCCCTCGAAGTATGACCCCCTCACCATGAGTATCTCTGTCTTGCTTGGATTCAGTTTCAATTTATTATCCCTTATCTAGTCCATTGCTGCTATTTGGCAGGCATTTGGGGGGGGGGGCGGGGTATGCCATTTCCTGATGATGATGATTGATGATAGGGAGAAATAAATTTGGGTGTCATCAGCTTATTGATAATATCCTGCTCTAAATCTCCTGGTGATCTCGCCCAGCAGTTTCATGTAGATGTTAAAAAGCATCAGAGACAGGATGGAGCCCTGAGGGACACCATACCATAGCTCTCATTTCAGTGAGCAATTATCTCCAAGTGACACCATCTGGAATCTAACAGAGATAGGAATGGAACCATTGCAAAGCAGTGCCACCTATTCCGCAATCCCCCAAGTGATTCAGAAGGATACCATGGTCAAAAGTATCGAAAGCCATAGAAAGGTTCCAAAAGAACCAACAGAGTCACACTCGTTGGTTCCAAAAGAACCAACAGAGTCACACTCCCTCTGTCCATTCCTTGGTAGAGATCATCCTCAGGCCGACCAAGGCTGTCTCCACTCCATAGCCTGCTCTAAAGCCAGTTTGAAGTGGATCTAGATAATCAGTATCATACAAACCTGTCTGGAGCTGTTCAGCCACCACCCTCTCAATTACCTTGCCCACCCAAGGGAGATTGGAGACTGGCCTATAATTATTCATCACCAAGGGCTCTAGGGCAGGCTTCCTAAGCAAAGATCTCACAATTGCCTCCTTCAAACAGAGAGGCAGTGGCGGACTGGCTCTAAAAATATTGGTTGCCAGGAGACAAAGGGGGCCCACCCACAACTATAAGGCTATAATTTACTTTTTATAAGAAATAAATAAAAATTTCAAAAATACATAAGTGGAAAAAAGGTACAATTAATTTTTTTTGTAAAATAAATGTTTATTTTTTAGTAATTACAGTGTACATATATTGTACATATTACTGGCAGTATACAGTCAGATTGTTATAATTGAATTTTTAATTTTTAAAAAAATTTAAATAAATGGTGGATATTTTTTAATAGTTTGCTTGTACTGAACATTTTACACATTAACAGGTAGTTCAAAAGCATATTTCCTGCAGTCCAATATATTAAGAGCAATTGTTTGAGTTCACTAGATGATTGTGCGAATCTGTCAATAACTGCTTCTGCATCCAATTCATCTAACAATTCCTTTTCAATGGATAGCAACATGTATGATTCCAGGTTCTCCTCAGACAGTGAATTTCTTAGCCTTGTCTTTATGATCTTTAGCTTTGAAAATGTCCTCTCACATTGGACTTGAGTAACTGATAGTGTGCAGATGACTTTATAAAGTTCATAAAGGTTATCATATGCCTCGTCATGAAGTCTGTTGGATGCCATAATTTTTAGTACACACGATGGGCAAGTGCTACAAATTTTACACTTGTTGCAACTGGAATCCATATTCTCACCATCATTAAGCAATAGCTTTAATACATCAAAGTTCGAAGCAAAAGAAAACAATTCCAATATTACTTGATCTTTGCTGATTTGTGGAGACAGCTTAATAATACCTTCCAATGCTTCATCTTCAAGGCTCTTCTCTGCAATAGTTTTAAACTTTGCTGGGTCCAAGCACGATAAATCTGTATACAACTTTTTGTGTTGTACAAAGCGTGAATCTAGTGACTGGACAATGCGGTCCATTATTAGGTTAAACACATTTACTCGAAAATCAGCTAGAGAATCTGAGGAATTGCCTTCATCATCTATAAGCTCATCTGCCATTCTTTTCTTCTTCCTCTGCCTCTTAACTGGCAATGCTGTTTCCAAAGAGTCAGTTTCCAATGTTTGATTTTCATCCATATTCAACTGTGAAATTTTGTCATTACATTTGTTTACAAATTCCAAAGCCTTGCTGTGAACGTTATCAAATGTTCTTGTCTGTTCCTTCAACTTTGTTGTAGCTGAATCTACTAAACTCCATGCCGTAAATATATCTAAACCACTTGTCTGCAATTAACTTGATAATGGGGCTGTAGTTTCAAATATATACAAGTAAGTAAATGCTGTCAGTATTGTTTCATACTTTAGAAGACTTTGAAGTAAAACATTTGCTT
Organism: Hemicordylus capensis; assembly: GCF_027244095.1. Classification (NCBI taxonomy): domain Eukaryota; kingdom Metazoa; phylum Chordata; class Lepidosauria; order Squamata; family Cordylidae; genus Hemicordylus; species Hemicordylus capensis. The sequence continues at coordinate 122,674,586 of NC_069658.1, read as the reverse complement.
CTTGTTTTGTTTTTGCATCAAACTTGTCTGAATCTTGTATCACTGATAAGCACGACAATAGACTTACAAAAGTACTGACAGCGGCATCATCACAACGTACAAATATAGTTGCTGTGTTGGATTTTCCTGACCATCTTGTCTCACCAATTAGCTTCCCCTCTCTCTTATGTGGGAGGTGGTTTGTCTGAACCACCACTTTACATGTTCTACAAATATTTGTTTGATATTTGTAGTGCATGTAGAGACCCAGTTTGGACAACCTCCCACATGCTGGGAGAAAAGAAGGGTGTGTGTGCTCAGTATGTGTATATCACACATACAAAGGCCAGCAAAGTATCATTTGAACTGACCCACAAATTTGCTCAGTGAGGTATAGCATTTGCTCAGTTAGGTCTCTCTCTCTCTCTCTCTCTCTCTCTCTCTCTCACCCACCCACACACACACTTTTCTTCTGGTAGGACACTGGTTTATTCATACGAATATATCTAGGAGGAAAAGTCACATTCAGAAAAACAAGAAAAAGATGAGCGGAAGATCACTTAACTTTCCTGTTTATTTATACAACATGAGGTGATCATCACATTATGTTACTTACCGTAACATTAAATCCCACAGTCCTTGAGTTATTATTATAAGACAGTATAACTTACCAGAATTGCCATCTTGAAAAATTCTTTCTGCCCAAGGAATGGAGTAAAGGGTGTGATTACTATCTGAAATCTTATATTTATGCAATTTTCTTTAGCCACAGATCATTTTGGCAGTCTAGACCGAGGCTTGTAGTGCTGTTTCTGATAACCACCTGTACTGTCTTTATATAGATTGAGTACAAATGAAGAACTGCTACTACCAAAAATAGTCACATACAATTAATTATTGAAAATGTGTAGATATAAAGGCCAGAATTCCTAAACTAGAAAGACATTAGAAATAATCAGCAGGCAATAGACCACCTTTGTTTCTTTAAGGGACAGATTACAAAGGACCATGTGTCTTATTTATTTATTCATTTATTTATACATTTATATCCCGCTCTTCCTCCGAGGAGCCCAGAGCGGTGTATGACATACTTGAGTTTCTCCTCACAACAACCCTGTGAAGTAGGTTAGGCTGAGAGAGAAGTGACTGGCCCAGCTAGTATCATGGCTGAATGGGGATTTGAACTCGGGTCTCCCCGGTCCTAGTCCAGCACTCTAACCATTACACCATGCTGGCTCTTACTCTCCATCTTACATCTTTCATTCACACCATCTTGACTTTTTCCATGCTTCTCCCTATGCCTTGAACAGCTGCCTTCAACTGACTTGCCTCCTTTTCAAAAAACCCATTTCATCTGCAAAGGTGTCCCTGGACCACTATAGAGTCAGCTGTTCTATAGTGCCTAATAGTAGTGCAGTATCATATATTATTGGAAACTAGAGACCTCGTGTGGTATAGTGGAATGAATGCTGGAGACTGGGGTGGGGTTGGCGGAGAGAGATCTAGTTTCCATATGCCACTCATCCATATAACTTACTGATCAGCTTGCGGTCTGTAACCATGCTACATGGTATGCACTGTGGACAATTCGTACACATTAAGACTCTAAATGTTGAGAAGAAGGTCAGGGTGGGGTACAGGCCTGAGCATCGCTATACACATATTCATTGCACGTACCATGTGAGAAGAATGATCTCTTAGTATATCTCACTGAATTATTGCGAGGATAAAGTGAGATAGCCCTGAGCTCTAGGGAGGGATGGAGTAGGACACAAATATGATAAATAAATGCAATCCTTTCCAATCAGACCTCCTGGTTTTGCTTTTTCAAACTGCCTCCTTTATATGTTTAAAGCTAAGCCACTTGCTCAGCTCCTCTATGGTGCTCAGTTGGGTCCATTTCCCAACATTGCAGCTTTGGAACGTGTATAATCTAAATTCCTGAGGGCAGCGCTCCGTGTACTGCGTTGTGTCTCCAATGCCACATTGCGCTTGGAGACAGGCCTGATCAGGACTGAGGCTAGGGTGTGGGCGTCCACTCTCTGTTACTGGCTTAGATTATTCTCTCGCCCAATTGGACTCACCCCCTTAACCCTACATGACGAATATCAATTGTCATGTAGGGCTATACACAGAATATCAATCTAGGTGGATACAGTCAATTGAGGCCAAAATGGCTACCTTGGGCTTCTCCCCTCAGTCTTTGCTCAACATGGGTTATGCTTAGGCAAAAGCAACCATCAAGCAGCGCATTACAGACATTGAGCACCATACTGATCTCAGTAGGGTTCCAAAATGTTATATCAGTGATGGGCTCAGATATTCTGCTTCTCCTGCATCATATATCAATCAACTGGAGGCCCCAAACCATAGAAGGGCATTTACTTTAGCTCGCTGCCATGGCCTCCCCTTAGCAGTGCTAGAACGCCTCTACAGAAGGATCCTTCTTGCAGAAAGACTATGCCCCTGTGGCTCAGGACAGATTGAAACTACCGAGCATGTCCTTCTACACTGCTCGTTCTATAAAGACATCCGCGCCTCACTTATCCTCCCATTATTGAACAAGTTTCTGGGCCGTCCAAGCCAATTTTATACCTTTCTGCTACACTCTGACTCTAAGCCAGCCATTACATACAGTGTTGCCAGGTTTTGCGCGGCGGCGATCGGCATCTGCCAGAAGCTGACGGACTGCAAGCCCCCTTAGTCATAATCTGATTTCTAGTTACTCTGACTAGACTTCGTATTTGCCCTCGTCTCCTTTTACTTTGAATTATATTGTTGCATTTTTATTGCTGTCTTTTATAATTTTAACTTTTATTGCTTTTATAATTTTAACTATGATTGCTTCTTGTAATGTCTTGCCCAGTTTATTTTATGCTATTACCATTACCATTTTATGCTTTCTTATAATAGAAACAGTATTATGCTCTTTTAATCACTTATATCTTTTTTGCGCTTTTTAATAACAGAAAAAGTACCATTTTATCTTTCTTATGCTTAGTAGTTCTATTATTATTAATGTGTATGTAAGTAATCATTTTGTCTTAATCTGTTTTTAAATCACAGTTAGTCTAATTTTAGCCCTTCTATATGTATCATATTTACAATCACCTTTATTCTCCCATACTTTCAACAGACAAATTTTAACTTGTATATTTCTATGCTGGTCTCTGACCATAATAAAGGTTGGTTGGTTGATTGATTGATTGAACTGCCTCCTTTATTTCTGTTTTTCCTACCATTTGCTTAGATTGTTTTATCTGTGTGGGTTCAGACAACCACGTTAAAGTAAGTATAGAGGAAACTGGACATGCACCATTGCACAAGCCAGAAGGAGCACACTTTTTAGGTTGGGTGAAGCCAGCCATGTCAGGTTCAGAATGCTAAGTCCCTTCTGCCTTCTGGCATTGTCAAGTCAATTTCAAATGTTGTTATGCATGTCGAGCTGATGGAGAGAACCTGACATTCTTCACCGAACATTAGCGGCTTCACACAACAGGAAACAAGTGCTACTTCTGGCTCATAAAAGAAGTACACACTTGCCAGAAATCTGCAGTTCTTGCTGTACTTAATTTCAGTTGGTTATCTGGACCTGCTCTCTGTGTAGGATCTTCATGATGGAAGCTGTGTGCTTTCAGCCATTGTGTGTTTTTCTGAAGTTCAGTAGGTATTCATATTTGTAGTTCATGTATTATTTTCATGGGCACCACTTGGAGATACTACAGGGAGAGAAAGCTGTACCATTTGAATTTCTGAATAGCATGCAACTGCTAAAGGTGTATGACATTTGTCAGTAAAAGGAAAGATGACAACTCTATGTGCAGGGTAGGAGGGGAAATACCATTCATTGAGGCCATTCACACAACCAAAAACTGGGTTGGACAAGAGTCCTACCCAAGTTTGGGAGCTGTGTGTGCTCCCAGTTTTTGGTTGTGTGGGTTCAAACAACTAGGTAGGAGGAGGGAGAAGTGACTGTGGAATCAAGGGAGGAGGAAAAGCATTTGACCAAGGTAGGAAGAAAAGCTGTCTTACCCTTGATGCAGACAACCACTTCTCCCTTCTGCTACCTAGTTGATTGCACCCACACAATGGAAACTTGGGAGTACACACAGCTCCCAAACCAGTTTATGCTTGTGTGAATGACCTCATTAACTCAGTTCCTTCATCTTATTGATAGTTGATTTTATCTTTTCTTTGACCTCGTTTAAGCATAGCATTCATACACTTGTATGGAGCAGTAGTATGTTCCATATGAATGGGTATGTTCTAAAATGACTATGTATTATGGCTTGTGTTTGCTGTGGGACGTCATTGCCAACTCCTGAACACAACATGCATGAGAAACGAGAAAAATCACTCCAACAGTTCCCTAGAAAGGGGCTTGAGCTCTGTGGTAGAGTACCTGCTTTGCATGCAAAAGGTCATCTGGGAAGACCTCTTCTTAATCCTGGAGAGCTGCTGCCAGTCAGTGTAATCAATACTGGGCTAATGGTTTAACTCTGCATAACACAGTTTGATGTGGACATGATTTCAAATAAATACATAAACAAACATTAAATACACACACACACACACACTTTCTGTCAAGGAAAGAAAGTGGAGGAAGAACTTTCAGCTAAACAATTTGAAAAAGAAAGTGGATCTAGTGAAAACCTCCCCTTTCCCCCTGCCAAAGTTGACCTAAATATATAGTAAGATAGAACACCTTATATTTTCCCAAATAGAAACCATTTGGAACTGGTCACAGAATTTGGTACTGTTAACATTGCTGCGAATATAGAGAATATAAAGCCGAGGTGTGCCTGGTGAACCCAGGATGTGAGTCACTGCAGACGATATTTTGCATTGTGTTCTTCCTACGTAAGAATTTTTTATATGAAGGAAAGTTGGGGAGAGGAGAAAAAAGGGGAAAGAGAAAAGGAAGGAAATGGATTCCCGTAGGCTTGGGATTTCCCCGTCTATTATGTACTTTTCATCAATTACCATGGGATAACCACAGATCTGGATTAGTAAGAAAGGTAGCACTAAATCAACAACAGATTTGTGGTGGGTGGGTGAAATGACAGTGACTTCGGCTGAGTAAGAATTGCGTGTTTTCAAGGAAGTACCTCACTGATTCCATGTCTTCAATTCCAAATCCAGTCAAAACACCTGAACTTGATTTTAAAAAAAAGCTAGGGGATGTAGGAGAGAGAAATAAATATGCAAATACCTGTGAATGCTGGGTGTCTTAAGAAAGGCCACTTTCAGTAAGAGACTCTAGAAAGATCAAGATCTCAAAGCACAGAAAGGTAAGGGCACAGTTTGCCCCCCACTTCTTTATTCTCGTTTTGTGTTTTTCTTCACTGAATAGTTGATATTATGATGCAAATTTGTGCTGGAAAAATAAGTCAGGCTGTTGATTCAAGGACAGTGTGGTGGATATTAGTTCATGTTACATTTTACTGGTGTACACAGATCTCTCTTGTCCTTGTTTTCTCTGACTAGCAGATGTGCTTACTGTCATGACACAGATGTATGTGCTTTGGAGCACATGCTATAATCTATGCAAAATACTGCATGTTTAACATATTGAGGCCTAGTCCATAGGTTTGCCATGGTGAAGGAAAATTGCTGAGTTCTGTTTAAGTAATTTCCCTTTAGACAGGAGTCTATAGCTAATTTACTAGGGTGAAAGCCCCACTGAATCCAATGGGACTCAGTTGTGTGGTAAACAATAATGCATTCTTGTGGGTAAACTTGTGGGTAAACAATAATGCATTCCAGCTATCTCCACTTACCAGGGGAAGCCTCCCTCCTCCATTTCATATGTCCCCAATAAAGAACTGTCTTTCTTTTGCCTTTGAGAGAGATGCTGGAGAAGCCTTCTTGAAATATTGTTAGTATGCTCATGTGCTAGAGAATCACCTTGCCATTACTGACGGTTCTGACCTCTCTCCTGAGTCTCTAGGCATTAAATAACTGCAGGTACTAGCAGTGGATGCAACTTTACTTTAGAGTTTGTGCATGTAAGTGTGTGCATGTGAACACTCAGCTTTGAGTGAGTGAGCATGCAGGCTGCCATTTCACATGCTGTAGCTGATGAAGTTAATTTTGAACTGTTAAACTGATAGCATGTTACAGGGTAGGTGTGTTTTCTAGTCACTCATTAATCAAAAGATTAAGACACCCAGCATTCACAGGCATTTGCATATTGTTCAAAAGAACAAACATCATCTTTGTTTGTAAATATTGTGACCAGATTCAGGCTGTGGCTAAATTGATCCTATCTAAACACAAAATGTCATATGCTATTATCCCCTACCCCATATAACTCCTTCTCCAGAGAGCAAATGATGCTGACAGCATTAGAGTTATACAGGTGCTGCATAAGAAGTGCAGTCAGATCCACAGTGAATTTTACTCTTCTAATAAAAATTCCAAAGGTGTGTTGTTTTTTTTAAATGGAAATTTACTAACTTGATAAACACAGCATGCAACAGCAGAGACAATCCTTAATTGGATGTGTTGTGAGAGTATTTAAGCAGTGATCTTGAGTTCCCATGTTCAACTGTGACATGTTAGAAAAAACAATATGCTTAACGTTTTGCTACACAGGCAATCTATTAGAGCTACAATTTATTGAGACAGGGGATTATGGGAGTTGCAGGTCAGCAACATCTGCAATACCACAGGCTGGGAACCCCTGTATTAAAGATCTACAAGAATCTATTGCTATTTCAATCTTTTTCGCACAGGTGATGATTAGATAGTTATTTTGCATTTTTGTTGCTTTTGGATGGAATGCCTACGTTAGTGAGAATTCAATTAAACTTGAATCTCTGTTAGGTATGTATGTATGTATGTATGTATTCGATTTCTATACTGCCCTTCCAAAAATGGCTCAGGGTGGTTTACACAGAGAAATAATGACAAGATTAACATCATACTCGGCAACCACCACTGAGTAAAACAAATTAACCCCATAGTAAATGCTACAAAACATATCACGTTCATCATCATCCACCACTGTTATGAAGAAAATTTATATATTGCTTTTTAACAAAAATGATTCTAAAAGCAGTTTACATAGCAAAAGGAATTAGAAAATAATACATTCGCCCAAAGGGACTCACAATAGGAAAAGAAACACAAGAGAGACATCAGGAACAGCTACGCCAGGGACACTATGCTGGGATGGAGAAGGATAGTTGCTCTCCGCCTGATAAACATAAGAGAATCACCCCTTTAAAGGTCACTCCTTTACATGCACAATCCATGCGCAAAAAAAGTCCTGGATGCAGCTTCTAGTTCCTACTTAGGAAGTATATACTAGTGCAAAACATGTTTACGTCTGGAGAAAATGAAAAATGAAAAATATTCCGCACTCACATTTTCTAGTATTATTACTTCCTTGTTATCTCCCAGTATGCACGTTTCCAGCTCCTGCAGTTTTATCTCAGATTTTAAGATCAGTTGTAATCAGATTTCTTGCTATTTATCCCAAGGAAGAAATATTTCATATTTGAAACTGAAACTGGGTGAGGAAGAGCTGCAAAATGTTTCAAGGAAAATACTGGGATCACTCAATCCCTAATTTTTTTTTTTAAGGCAGAAATCTACTTACTTATGTCAAGTTACTGTTTTAACTCTGGCCTAGTAGATATTTGTACGCTTTGCTTTCCAAGTTGCAATTATTCTGTCCTTGAAAAGTTAGGTTGCATGCTTTCTTACTCTGATATACTTTTTTCCATATCATTTCTCCATTTATAGTGTGGATCAAAATGCTTAGCACTACAAGCATCACAAAGAATGCTTTAAAATCTAACATTCATCATGCATTCTTGCCAAATACATTTTGATCAGTGATCTTTTTCAGTGACTTATATTTATTAATATTATTTTATAAATATGCACCAATGTCAGGATATCCTGCCTTACTCGTGGTATGGAAGCCAATATTTGTACCTAAAAGTTGGGCAGATGTCACCTTCCATACCATAAGTAGGGCAGGGAATGCCAACATTTGTGTGTTCACAAGACATGCCCAGTGTTGGCATAGCCTTCCCACAACCAGAAGTTAGGAATGTGTGTGCGTGTACTTCAGCAACTCATGGTAAACTCAGGGGCCATTATGTGCGAAGCCGTCCCGTGTGACCTTGGAGCAGTTACTCTATCTTAGCTAAACCTACTTCACAGGCCTGCTGTTATGATTAAATGGGGAAAGAATAATGTAAATCACTCTGAGTTGCTTGAAGGAAGGATGGGTTATGAAAGTTATAAATGATTTTTTTTTAAGGGAGGGCCAAACAAATTACACATTACATTATACATTTAATGTAATAATCATAGAGAATCCATAATGGTGTAAAAGAGTCATTGTTGTGGTGTTCACACACTGATTTCTTTTTCTCCCACTGTGCTAACATATCTGTTCAAACAGATTTAAAGCACTACAACAATCTTCAAAACCTTTTTGATCAAAGATGATAGTTGAACAGAAAAAATGACTGTGTACACCACAGGCCACGATGACTCTTTAATGCCATCTTCAGCTCTCTGAAAATTCATCATTTGATTATCTCTCTAGCACTTTAAATTAGTTTCAAACAAATTCAAATCTGTAGTGTAGGCATGGCCTAGAGCATATGAGTTCACCTATCAACCAGTATTTAGGGTACCAGAAATATCTCCCCAAAACCATGTGAGTGATTGTTGAAAGGCCATTCTTACTCACCTCAACTCATTTAATTATGGTGCTCAACTACAGTAGCTCTGTACTTTGCCTACTTTTTCAAGGCACTATTGAATTTCTCTCCAACCTAAGCTCATACAATTGCTCAGAGTTTGCACAAAAGACATTGCTACATAAAGCAAGTCTGTCTGTGCTTTCTTTTGTCATGCAGGCATAAAAGAAAGACACCTGATATTTTTCCTTCAGGATTTAATGTGGACATAATAGCTGAACAGTGCTAATTCTTTCTTTTCTAGCCAGAGCTAATGAGAGGGACCATGTGGATCTATTCCTTCCCCACTGAAACAGTTAGAATGTATGCTTAGTTCTCCAAAGCCTTTATGTCCCAAAGACCAACAATAATATACTTGCTTCCAAAATCAAAGCTAGTTTGGACAACATTTTAGGGCACTCACTAAATGGGTATGGTGTCAAACTAAAGCACAGAACATGTAGATTTGCAGCAAAATCATGGTATTGCTAATTTATCTCACACCCCATATACTCTTGAGGGGCAAAGCTGAAGTAAATGAAGGTTACAGTCTTTGAAATGTGTGTAGCAATGGACTATGTGTATTCTGCCTTCCGTTAATTGAAACCTGTCTCTGTAGTCACTGGCTGAATGGCAGAAGTGTAATGGAATGTTTCCGAGCATTAGACTGCTCAAAGGTTTTAAATGCTGTCAGCAGGCAAGGCTTGGGGACAGATAGGACTGTGCTGGGTGGGTGCGAAGGGGTTCAGCACAGAAGAAAACAGGCAGAACAATTTAAATGCTAGCTGCCTCTTAGACTGTATGTGAAACAGTTGTGAGTATGAGAACAAAATATGAATAACATGTGTGAATTGTGTGTGTCACACAAATGGCACGAGGGAGGAACTGTTCCCACTCCAGAGGGTTCCCCAGACTTCAGAGTGGTCTTTATTATTCATTTATTTAACATATTTTATCCCATCTTCCAATCAAATTGCAGTTAAGGAGACTAACAAAAAACAATCCAAAAGTGCAGCTAAAACCTTATTAAGATACAATGCAGATTTTAAAAAGATGAAATCCAACAGCTATCCATAACTGAAACTTCCCAAAATGCATTAGTAAATATTACAGTTTTTACCTGGTGCTTAAAAGAAATCAGAGTTGGTGACAGGTATATCTGTCTGGGGCGGAGGGCAATCCGCCACAGAAAAAGCCTTGTTCCTGGCCCAGACACTGATGGGTGTGCCCAAGCATGTGGGGTGTCATTAGATTATCTCAGCATTCAAGAGACTGTGTTCTAAGGTGGCTACCAGAAAAATTCATTTGTAAAACAACATTTCCTCCCATGCTTTCTCTCCCTGTAGCATCCACTTAGTCACAGCGCCCACCCCACTGAGGTTTCCATTAACGTATGTGAGCTGTATTCTGGAGAAACAGGGTCCTCCACCTTAAGCAAAACTTTCTTTTTCCACAAAGAACACAATACTTTCTCTTTTCTTTTTGCCTACTATCAGTAAAAAAGAATCTTTTCCAAACTTCTCTTTGAAAGACAAAAAAATGGGACTGATGCCAAATTAACAGAGGTAGAATGACTGGAAGATTTTAGAAATTCATGCATACATTTTTGTACCAAAGACTGCTAGGTCTGAAAGAAGAAAAAAGGCCTACATTCTCTAATATTCATCAGCATTTGGGCTTGGGTTGTCTTGGAGTTGTGTGTGTGCTTTGTTACTTTGAACATGTCATCAGAAATAAGTGTCTCATAGGTTAAATACAGACAAGCATTTATCAAGTGATAATTTACCACAGTGTGCCTGTAACTATTTGGCAAACAATTGTCTGGATCAATGCAAATGGTCCTTTTACCAAACATTCTACCAGACATTTTAGCAAACCTTAATGAAAATGGTATAGATAAGGCTCAGTAGACTATAACAGAGTTGTAGCATCCTAAAACATAAGAATAATCTTTGTATATATCTATGAGCTACAAACAAAGTAAAAGCTTTTAAAAAAGAATTGTTCTGAAGGGCCTTCTGCATTTTCGTGAGATTAAAGTTGGCATTTGTGTCAAAACATTTGCTTAAGCACACAAAGAAACTATTCTTGATTAGCATCACCTGAATCCTCAGTAAGACTCTGTAGAAATTAAAACAAGCTGAGGCATCTCAACTTCAGTTAAATTACAGTCCTTTTCAAAGTCAAATCCGAATATCCATTTACTAAGAAACAGGTTACCCAAAATATTTGGGAAAAGGTTTCTAAGATATGAAGTTTGCTTAAATGAACAGTAGCTCTCTACTGAGACTTTCAGTACAAATGCGTGTAAGGAAACAAAGGAATGAATAAGGTAGCCAAAAAGCTGCATGCTAGTAGCCATTTGTGGATTGCCACTTTATGTGCTTGTTGTAGGTTTAAATACAACAAAGTAAGTGCTCAAGCAGTACACTAAGGCTGCTGCCACCATTTAACTGGCAAATTACAGGCAATCATCATAACCCTTTTCAGACATCTATGTGGGGTAAAAAAAGAAACCTCTAAAAGATTAATGAGGCTAGACTTACCATTGCAGAAGCCATGCTGAATCCCTCTCAGCAAAACTTGTTCTCCTTCCGCAAGACTTGTTGTTCTACATACTTAAAAATACTGGTTCACATGTTACACAATGTTAAAATTGTGGAACAGAAGCTGCGTTTGTGGAAGAGGTTACATTGGACCTCAGCCCAGAGCACTGCTGAGTAGCCAAACACACATGAATTGCGGGGGGGGGGGGGGGGGCAGGAGGTGATTTTTGCTGCTTTCAACTCCCTCAAAAAGTATCTTTTGGTTTCAGAAATATGTCTTTGAGGGTTGTATAGCTCTCAGGGACATATTTATGAGTCAAAAACTACTTTTGGAGGGAGGCGAGAGCAGCGGAAATTGTTCCCCTCCTGGCACATTTGGCTGCTCTGGGCTAAGCTCCAATGCCCCAATGCAGCCTATTCTATGGAAACAGCTCCTGTTCTGCACTTATAACACTGCACAGAATGTGCACGTGTATCTTTAATTATGCTTTCTACCAATTTATCCAGAACATAATTAAGTTAACTGTCCTGTAATTTCCTGAATTCACCCCCATCCTCCAACCCAGATCATTTTTAAAAAAATAGTGTTACATTGACTTCTTTCCAGTCCTCTGGCATAAAAGCTGATTTTAGGGACAAGTTCCACATTTTTGTTAAAAGATAAGCAATTTCAGATTTGAGTTCTTTAAGAACTCTTGGGTGGATGTTGTATGGACCCGGTGAATAGTTAATAATTTTATTAACTATTAACTGTATCTACCCAGTGAATAGTTTTGTGATATGCCCTGGAACAGAATCTCTTTTAACCATGTTTAAACTGATTTAATGTCATCTTGTTCCTTCAATGAATCCTTGAAACTGTAGATCTAGAATAATGATAGTGTAGGGATCTCTAACAGAATCTTAGCATGAAACTAAAATTTCTAGGAGTCTTTGGGGGAAGCCATGGTTATTAACCTGGCATAACACTGATATAAGGTTGTATGTGTAGATATGTCCTATGGAAATGAATATGTTCTGTTCAAACTTAAATAAGGATGTGTAATACTTTGTTGTAAAAATTCAACTTATGAAGCACCAAATTCTTAAATGTTTTGTTTGAGAGAAAACAATGCTTTGAAAAAATGTTTTGAAATATAATAATCTTGTATTTGATGTCATGCTTTGTTATGACCTATTCCTCTTGGGGCCATTTTATACAATCATTTCCACTATTCATACACGGCAACAAGTGACAGACGCATATGTCTGTGTATGTGCTTTCTGTCATGTGTACATTTAACAATGAATATGTCCAAGCATTTTTCACATCATGCAATTATGTACACACAATGTTCCTTCATAGAAATTATACACATTCAAAGTAAGTGTCCTGGGTGAAGTGACCTTTGAAGTCAACCTCTATGTAAGACATACAGATTGAACTGAAAGAATGAAAAACTGAACATTCAAAATGTTTATTTTCCAGAGCAACTGGCTCTTAATTCATTTAGTAGAAGTTACTTCCCCTTGCTTTAGAAAATGAACAGTCCAAAAGTGCTTATTTGGAAGAAAAGCTTCCACTGATTTTGGTGGAGCTTGATTCCTTGTAGGTATGCTTAGGATTGCAGTCATGACTTCCTAGTCTATATTGTTGTGCATAGTTTAGGACTGCAATGAAAACAAGTTGCTTTAAAATTATGAAGAAGAAAAAACTTGGAGCATGATCTGACTAAGCACTATTACATGCTGTTAATTTCAACAGGAGAGAAGGACCGTTCTCAGAATACACACTACAACACACATCTTAAAAAATTACATATAGTCATTCTAGACATGTTTACTTTGAAATAAGGCACTGGGTTTAATGAGACTTAATCTCAATTAAGTGTGCATAGGATTACAGCTATAGTCTCCCCCCAAGGCTGCAATTCTAAGATATGAAACTAGACTTGGATACTTTTATGTGTCTGTGCACCAGAGGTGCTCTTATCCCTGGACTTTGGGGCTGAAGTCCACAGCTTCCACACTCCGTGTGGGCCTCCAAATCCTGTTTAGTTTGTCCTGAGTAGTGTGGTTGCTGTGCCATGCCACCGACCCGCACTACACTGGGTGGCCAAGTGTGATTGTGACCTGCGCCGAGTGCTTTAGAGACAGAGGGGTGAGTGGGGAAAGAAATATGTGGAATGGGAATATGTTAAGTTGCATGTTGAAATGTTTCTGCTAATGCTCATTTGCATAAATATAGCTGTTCTATATTCTTATATTCTTGTGAATTGAGTTGCTGTTTGTGCCCTCAAGAATCCATGTGTTAAAAATACTGCATGTGTCACTGTGTGTGTGTGTGTGTGTGTGTGTGTGTGTGTAGGAGGATGATCAGGGTGTAGCTAGCTATAATTGAGTGAAATGGTTGAAAGAACCGGGGACCCCAACTCCACACCTCCCTATTTTCTTCATTACCTCCATCACTCTGAGGGGTCGCCAGAGGGGGGTGTGAACTCGGGCCCCTCTCCCCTAGCTATGCCCCTGGGGATGATGCTTAACTTGCAGAGGGGAGCAGGGGGCCTTCAAAGGCCTTTAGGTCCAGCTCCAAAATTACCTAGGTGTACCTGCTGTGCACTAATACGTTATGGAAATTCCATTGCTTGCACTGATCCTCACTCACCCACAAAGCTCATCTTGGGCCAGCCACAATATTTTGCTTTATCTTACCTCACAGCATTGTTGTGTAAGGGGAAAACATGGTGAGGAGCATGCCAAACTGAGCTCTTTGAGGGAAGGACAGGACAAAAATGTAGCAAATAAATAAACGCACTAAAATTAGACATATTTCATTATAAGCCTAAATATTGAACAAGCTCCTATCAAACATTTGATGTGAATTATAACTGAAATTCATTGAAGGCAACACATGATTGTTCTTGAATGAGAAGTGAACATTATTTAGCCTGCTAGAAGAAGAGCCCCAAGACAGTTAGTGGGAGGGGGCAGCATGCCTGATATACCTCCTTTTCTACACCTAGATGTCTAAACAGATGAGCAAAGTGCCTTGGGAGACAGTGAAGAAATGCAAACATTAACTGCACACAGAGGGTAGGGCCCTTTTGTACATCTTTTAACATTCGCCAGCAAATGTTTCACACAGATGGGTGGAAGCAATCTACCCACTTTTGTTTAATTGGTATGATTAATTTATACCCATGACACATTTTTTCTTTTTCTTTTTTTCTTTTTTTTTTAAAGGTCCAAATCCACCAGCCTTTAGTCGAGCCACTTGTTTGTATGCTGAGGAGAGGATGATCCATGTAAAATATTATTTGGATAAGAAAAGCTAGAGTCACTTCTGGGTGCTTTCCAGATTAGACCCTGCAAAGGGGTCATGTCGTATCTCAGAAGTGTGCTTCCACATTTCCTGCGTGACACTGCAGTCCCTACACAGACAGCAGACTGCCATTCACACATTGCCAATGCCTTGTCTCAAATTTAATTGCTGCGATATAGAGCTAGAACGTCATATATCCGGCTTAAGAAAGTTGCTGATTTTTTCAGGTTGTTAGTTGCTGCGAGACTGCTCCCCTGCTTTTTTCAGTGTGACTTGCCTGAACGGAGGCATTTTGCTGCTGTTGAGCAGCTAGCCCGGAAAGCACCCTAGATAACCAATTTCCCTTAAGGTGGAATAAATGGGAAACAGCCTTAAGCAGTGACCATATAGAAATCAGATTAGCAGCAAAAGATCACAGGGAAATAATAATAGTTGTGGAGAAAAGGACAGGGTCTGCATTTTTTTCTTTGCACATATACACCAACTTTTTCTATCGACCAGGGACAATCCCTATTTTGTGAGAATGGTCCCTGGTAACTCATAGATCCTATTTTGCCTTTTGGGGAAACATAGGGTAGGTGTGTGAAGGAAAATAAAGTGTTCATTTTATTTTTGTTGTCCTTTAAAAATGTGTTTTCATTTCCATTTGTTTCATTTTTTATTTATGATTTTCATTTAGTTCTTTTTCCTCTTCATTTTTGTTGCCTATTCATTTTCATTACTGTTTCCCCCCCCCCCACCCAAAATAAGGGTATTTCTTACTTGTAACTTACTTGTTTCAGAAACCAAGGTAGGACATGGTATTGCTGAGTAAATGAATACTGTACAACAGTGGAGAAGAGCCTTCAGCAATGTAAAAGTGTGTGTGTGTGTGTGTGTGTGTGTGTGTGCGTGCACGCATATATGTGTGTGTGTACCCCTGCACCTCTCAAACAGTAGTCCTAGTTGTATGAATAGATGTTACAAATGTACATAGTCCTATTGGTGAAATATTGGAGGATATGTTAACACAGAAAACTCAGTTTTAGTCATTCTAATGTGGTCTTTAAAAGCTGAATAGTGGAAGAAGACATTTTAGCTTTTCTCATCAAATGTTGGTCAGATCAAATGAGTGGATATGAGGCCCAGAAGCAAAGCTGGGCAAAGAGGTAAGGTAAAGTATTTTCATGAGTCCATGCCAGCCCACAGAGTTAAGTATCATGAGGGTTTCAAATTGGGGGGCTACTGTACATTGATGTAGTAAAGGAAGAAGCTGCACATGCTAAACTGTTCCTTTATACACAGATATTAGTATTAAAGGCACAGGGGTGTCCTTCAAGGCAAGGACTAACCTTAGTGAACTCTATTTTGGCTTGCTCAGCCATGCTTCAAACTGATCCGCTCAATCTGAGGAAAAGTCATCATAAATTAATCCAGGTAATGTTCCGACATGATATATGCAGGGAATTATGCTGAAAGGATTCCAGCCAGTGTAATCCTATGCCAACGCCAGTGTCTGGGACTAGACTTAGCCTCCACAACTTGCAACCCACCAAGTAAAATATAATTTACCAGCCGCATATTATAATCTGGTAGACAGCATCTCATTTTTGCTGTCTGAAGCAAGAATTAAAAATAGGATGTGGGGCACAATATATGGTTGGTCTCATTCCAGCAGTTAGAGGGGGAACTTGTAGAATGCAAGTGAGAGCACTGGCACCTCCCAAGTTGGCACCATGGTCTGAGCAGGAGATTTCATAATTTTTCTGGGAGCCTATATGTGTGGAGGAAAAATGGCCACTCCCAGAGTGATTAATCCCTCCTCCTACAGAATGATGGCGCCATGTCTCAACATGCTGGCCTCAGGCTCTACTGCAAGTGAGAGGCGCTTCTGCTCTCTTCCACTGGCCCAATGACTCCCTTCATCCAAACTGTTTCACCTTGTCCCATACAGAGCCCTTTCCAATGCACCCCACTTTGGCTAACTCTTGGGAACCACTGGATGAACTAACAGTAACCCTAACTGATACAGTATGAATGAACTGATATGCAATTAAAGAATTGTGCAAAAATGTAGGTAATGAAATTCTTATTTTACAAATAGACAGCACAAACCTAAGCATGTTTACTCAGAAATAAGTCCCTCTGATTTCAACAGGACTTCATCTCTAGTGAGATTATAACCATGGTCTCTCTAAAATACTGAAAACATAAATTGCATACATAGTATTGCATTGCTGGGCAATAACAATGATTTTTGGATAAATATTATACAGCCTATTATTATATCCTTTTTAGAGGTTGCCACTGAAAGACAGGATGAACAGTTGGGGCCCACAGGTATCCCAGGAACTATGTACACCAGTTGCTCAATGAAGCACTACTTTTTGCTGCCTTACTGAGACTGCAAAAATAGGGTGGATTGTCAAGTACCTGACAAACTGTAACGCATGGCTGGTGGGCTTGGTGTGCCTCCCACACTGGCTGAGCTAAAAACAAGGACAGTTTAGAGACAAGGTCTCCTACCACAGAAATGTCAGAGAGAAGGTCCAGTAAGATTAACAAGCCTTAATGGAGAAATTTGTGCTGACATTATTCGTCCTGAGGTTGTTGTATGAGAAAGCAAAATAATGTAATTGTAGCTCCAAATTAACTTTAGTGAGATTTGGGGGTTATCATTCCATTGCTATGAAAGATAGAGGCATCAATCCAATATATCACAAACAGAGCTTTAAGATGTACACATATAAAGACAGAGAGTATACACAAAAGCTTATACATGGGATTGGAATAATGACCTGTTTAGTGCACATGATCATTCATTGCACAGAAAATTACACATCGTCCTTTCCATGTGCTGAGCATCTGTAGTTTGCAGCCTATGACTTCATTTATCAGTTTTTAAAATAATAATAATAATGCAATGAAGAGTTATATAGGTCCCTGAATTTAAAAAAAAGAAAGGACTGATCAAAATGTCTTTGTAGTTTAAGACAGTTTTATTTATTTACATTTATAGTCTGATTTATTTATTGCATATGTATATTCCTCAGAGCAAGTGACAGATTCGTGTAATTATCCATTATTACAGGCCAGAGTTTACGCTTAGGTCCAACAGCAGAAATGTGTGATGGGTCTTCAGACCTCATACGTACTAGCTCCAATATTATGTCTGGCAAAGGAGTTACATAAACTTAGTCAATGCTTGCACCTGTTAAGAAGATTTTTAAGAGTTAAAAAGAACTGTGTTAAATCCCAAACCAGTCAGAATTTGCTTATTATCTACGGCCAAAAAATTCATCTGAGTCAGAAATTATTATCCTAATCCTATTCAAGCTGTTACTATGAACATGAAGGGAGTTTAAAACTGAAATTATTGTTCATGACTGCAATCCTATTCAGACCTACTTGGGAGGGAATAGAGCTCACTGAATATCATGGGACTTACTTCTGAGTAGACATGTACTGGATCTGGGTGCACAATATTTAAACTAAAAGCAGACTGAAATATTTCAGAGAGGATTAAACTCTATGCAAAGACCTGTGGTCATGCATTTGTGTATTTTGTAAACTAGAAAAAGGCATGCCAGTCTACCCATTTCTATGATATGTGTGTTGGAAAACTGGTTGCTAGATTTATTTATTTATTTATTTATTTATTTATTTATTTATTTATTTATTTATTTGACATATTTATATACCACCCAAAACCTATGTCTTTGGGCAGTTTACAATAAAACACTACAAATTAAAACCATCAAAGTTGCCATAAAAACTTTGCCTAAAGTGAAATTTGAAGTGAATTTTAGGATTTTTCTCAGGAAAAACATCTGAGGTAGTCTGGGAAATGCCACTGTTCTTTTAAAATAAAACTAGCAAAATCTTCCATGGGAAGTTTCTACACATCCCTAGGTTATAACTTGTCACTGGATTTTGCCTAAAGTGAAATCCAAAACAAATTTGGAAGGATCCTCTCAGCCTTCCTCCTCAGAAGGAATTGAAGAACAGTTTTGATAAGGCTAGCACCATTTCTTGGTGGGTTCTACACACTCCTTTGTGACTCAGTCCTAAGAGACTGCAACCTGATGGGAAGGCAACTGCATACAACAAATGATATGAGAAACAAAAGCATGCTTATTGTATAATAAACTGGTTGTGCAATAAAGTGCTCAGTAAATGCACACTGCAACATTTTAGGGAAGCAATGACCTTCTAATATAAAAATAACAATACCCTACACATTTGTTTTATTCAAATTCCTCTCTGCCTTTTTTCCTGTGCACATGGACTTGTTTTCTGAACTCATCTAGGTGTTGTTTTTATGCTCTTGTGTACATACATAGGACAGGATATTTCTTTCATTTGGGAAAATTTGACTTTTATTCTGCTCTTGCCTTTATTTTCCTTTGTAACTTATTTGAATTTCTGTGTATGAGAAGGGCTGAAGCTGGGAAAAGAGGGAATGTCAAACATGGAGATAATTCAACATTCAAACTGGCAACCACCTTCTGGACCACATTTACTAAAAACAGCTTTGAATATTGATTATTACATGTTTGTTTGTACAAACACACACAGTACTCCTGTACAAAACAAGATGTTTGGAAAGGGAAGAGAGGCTAATATATAAAAGTAGTAGGCCGTTTTTATCAGTTGTTGCTATTTATTGTTTGAGTTCACAGTGGTGGCCCCCTTAATAAAGCTGGGTGGTGGGCACAGAAGGGACAAAGTGCATTTTTGAGTGGGCAAGCTGTGTCCCCCACATAGCAAGCCCATTACTTTTGTCATTTAACCATGTTGATAACTTGGATGTGTGTGTGTGTGTGTGAAAACTAGTAGATAAATATTTTTAATAAAAAGAATATAACAACACCCCCCCCCACACACACACTTTTTACAGGTGTTTACAAACACAGGTGTCTATAAATGTCTAGTTTGCCCCTAAATGGCTAGTTTGGCCCAAAGTTGTTCTGTATGAGCTGGAAAAGAGATCTTATAAAACACCACTATGTGAAACAGATCACTTTATTTAGCAGGGGGAGAGTAACTGGCCCAATCCTGAGCCATTTTGGAAGGGCGGTATAAAAATCAAATCAAATCAAATAAGTAAGTAAATAAATATCCACCCCCAGCACAGTACCTCCAGTGACTGTTGCTGGTGTCTATCTTATGTGGGTGTTTTTTTAAAAATTTGTGAGCCCTTTGGGGACAGGGTTCCATCTTATTTGTTTATTATTTCTCTGTGTAAACCGCCCTGAGCCATTTTTGGAAGGGTGGTATAGAAATCGAATAAATCATCATCATCATCATCATCATCATCATCATCACTGAAAATATCATTCAAGATCACTGAAATATTCTACTTGATTCTGGACTTGGAGTCACTTCATGAATTACAGAAAGGGTCATTCCACTTTTCTACTGAAAGTCAACCTCAACTTTTCTTATACAGAAATTGATACTGGGTGTAGGAGACTTGGGTTCAGATCCATACCCCGGCAGGAATCTCAATGGTGAGCCTGCAGTGCACATGGAATATTATTCCCTAGTAAGGGTGCATAAAATTGCAACCTTAGTTACTCAAAGCCTAGCTATGACTCCCATGCATCTGGTTTACAATTTCTCTGAATAGATCTATAGCACACCAAGCCTTGTGGGGAAATCCTTTTTCCTCAGCCTAAGCTGTTTTGTGAGGATACATGTGTTTTGTTTTTGTTTTGTTTTGTTTTGTTTATAAAGGTACTTTTTATATAGCATATTATATAAAAAATAAGATCACAGCCTGGAGTATTGTAAAGGATGGTCCTCTATATTTCTCTGTTGTTTATGATTGAAATGTATGTATCTCTTCATAGCCATGCCCTGTGGTAATAGAAAGGGCTGTATGGATACTTTTATTTCATAGGAGCCCTGGCAGTCCACAGACTGTGTTATTGGATGCAGACTTCAGCTTTCTGAAAAGAGCGTGTTTCTAGTCCTTATACTTACAAAGATGCTTGAAGATGTGTAGGACTGGTAATACCTTCTGAAATCTCAGAAGACAGAAGAGTGTCTAAGAGGTCCAGTAATTAGAAATAGGGTTTCATTCCCCTGAATACTTCCTTGCCCTTCCTAATGAGTAGCAACATCAAAATAAATCTTACAAAATAGAAATATTGTAAAATAGTATTTATTTTTATTTATTTTATTGTTAAATCTATATACCGCCTTTCATTAAAACAATCCCAAGGCGGTATATGCAAAATAAGAGAAATTGTGCAATTTCTTTTAGCATTATTTGTTGTTATTATTTATATTGTTTGCTAAAATACAGAACTGAAATTGGTGCAGAATTTGAATTCCTTGGTGCAGAATTTCTTTCTCTTTCTTTCTTTCTTTCTTTCTTTCTTTCTTTCTTTTTCTTTCTTTTTCTTTCTTTTTCTAGCACAGCCTTGATAATATATACTGTAACTTATAGTAATATAACACTTTGTTGGCATGCACTCATGAGTGACTGAGACATTTAATTCTGCTATAGGCATATGTCTGCACTTTTATTTTTCCTAATTGTTTAAAATAACAACTGTCACTATCTCTTGACGTGGGAGTGGTTACAACCATGAAGATATAATCACCATTTTTGGTAATACTAACCCCGATGGTGTTTATTTTGGCTTTTACCTCTGGAAACTTCATTAATTGTGGAAACTAAACAGCTTGTTTATATGGTTGGGTGGGGACCATTTGCAATCAATAGAGTCCAAGTCTGCTGAACTGCTAACACCAGATCTGGTTCTTTTGAATGCAGACTGGAAATCAGAGTAACATATACAGGCATGTGCAGGAATATGCATAAATTAATAATCAAAACAGGCAGAAACTGAGATTTCTATATTCCATAGCAGGAATGCAATGCTTTCAATTGTTCAAGACACATCACATATACCCCCCCTCAGTAGTCTTTACACAACAACTCTGTAAGGTTGGTCAGTATCAACAGTCCCTTGCTAGCCTTGGATGAGGGTAGGGCTGAGTTTGAGAGAACAATGGTTTGTGTAAGGGCCACCTAGTCAGTTCACATTTGAGGGATTAAAGCTAAGGGCTTGCGAGCTCACTCTGTTTGCTGCTGCAATACATTAACTATGTTTATGGGGGTTTTTGGTCCTTTATTTGCCATTGTTATGTTCTTTCTTACATCAAAAAGGATGGCTGGCCAACATACAAAACAAATGTCATAGTCAGTGGAGTCTGTGACACTCCTGGCCTGGAGCCAGTGAACTCAAGGGCCAACTACAGCACAAGCTTGGGCCTACACTGCTGCCTTACATTGCTGCCAGCATCCCAGCTCATTAAAGTGCTAGAGGCAAAAGGGCTCCAAGGTCAAAGATAGGAGTGCATAGTACTGTGGTAAGGACTAGATCACGGCATTCCTGTCCAAAAGGTTGGACTAGATCACAGCATTCCTGTCCAAAAGGCTGGCCAGCACTGTTCAAGATCCTGTTGGAGTATTGCTTTAATTGGTTAGTATCTGCATAGAAGTGAACCACAATAGGTACAGCAAAATCAGCACAGTAACAGGGTCGCACCAGCTAGTCTGACACTAAGGAATTGCATTGCATTGTCAAGAAATTGAATTTACATTGCTATCGGTAATTCAACTCAATTTGAATTCAATTCAATTTGAATTTAAAGTCCTGGTTTTGACCTTCAAAGCCTTGCGGGGTTTGGCACCTGTTTATCTACAGACCCGCCTCTCCCATCCAGATACATCCCATCTGGTCAGATCTGCTCAGATGGCCCTTTTTGTCGGTCCCTGATTTCCGGGAGGTTCGGGGCGCTAGAACCTTGAAAGGGCCTTCTCAGTTGCTGCCCCACTTCTCTGGAATTCCCTTCCTCTACAGATTCATTTGGCTCCTTCTTTGTCGATTTTTAAGTCTCTATTGAAGACTTTTCTCTTTCGCCAGGCTTTTACCTTGTAGTTTACCTAATTCCGCCCCCCCCGTTAGTTACTTTAGTTTTATTTAGAATGTAATTTTAATCCTGTTTTGTTTTGCATGTTTTTGTACGCCGCCCAGAGTCTTCGGAGTGGGCAGTATATCAAGTGTTTCCAATAAATAAATAAATAAATAAATGAATAAATAAATTTCCTGATTTATCTATACTAAATGTTTCAAATGCATGGATGTAAAAAATTAAATGTCAAATGGGCTGTATGAGCTGCGAACTGCTATGGATACCTGTTGCAATATTTCCAAAGTTTGAGGATGATCATTTATTCACTTCAAATTAAGCTTACATCTGGAAGAAAACAAAATACAGTAGTACAGAATATAGCAGATTCCCAAATTGAATTGGAAAACTGAATTTTGGGAGGAAAATCATCAAGTAAATTCTCCAAAATTGCCTTCAAAAAATCTTACTCATTGTCTAATTTTTATCCTTGACATTAAAAAGTGTTTAAACTATAGGATAAGTCATATATAGCACTTGCATTTCATTTATCTAGCAGAATAATGTGATTATTTAGAAGAGAATAAATAAGTGTAAAGCTACATACAGTATTTGCACACCACAATGTATAATATCTATGATTTTAAAAATAATAATGCTATAAAGGCAAAATCCAGTAAAAGTGAGTTGCAACTGAATCCCATTTGAAATCAATGCATACTTTAATTGCAACTAAATTCCATTCCTTTGCTTTCAATAGAACTTCACTGAGGAAATGTTTGCTGGCTGGAGATATAGATAGATAGATAGATAGATAGATAGATAGATAGATAGATAGATAGATAGAATATATTATCTTCCTCCCCATGGTCATTTGTGCATGTACAGAAAAAACAAAATTCAGTGTGTAACACATCTATAATCAATTAGCAGAGCAAGATATCTAGCAGTGGCATAGCTAGGAGAGAGGGGGCCCGTGTTCACCCTTCTGCCCGGTGGCCCCTAAGAGAAAATGAAGAAAATAGGGAAGGGTGGACCTGGGGGGTGGGTGGGTTCCAGGTTCTTTGAACCCATCCGTTCAATTATATTGAACCCCTGACTGATGGACCTAGTTTTATTTTAATTTAGAAAGAAATATTCTTTCAAAAGAAAACCACCAGTGCTGCAATGTAGCTCCTTGATCTAGATTTAAGTAAAATATAATCCAGTTTTAGTCAGTCAACTGTTGTAATCCTGTGAGCAAGGTAGAATAATAGAAACATAACTATAGAAAAATAGCTACTTGTTTCCACATTAAAGCCGCCCTTTTCAAGATGCTTGCCATAAACCAGTTTTTGTGCCCCTCAAGCACATGCTGGACTTGAACTGACACACCTTCAACCTCCCTGCTGATGAAATCTGATACCCAAGAGGCGAACAGTAAGTAAAATCCCATGAAATACTTAATCTTTAAATAATGAGTTATATTTAACCGACTGGTATTAGTGAGGTTATTTCTTAATATTTCGGTGTTGTTTTATGTTTTGTAACTGGTTGATTCATGAACAAACTCAAGAATTCACTTTTTTTGCCAGTGAGATTAATGATTTGGCAAAGTTTATTGTAGGGGGAATTATAATTATAGTTTGTAATCATTTAATGTGGGTTCCAAATATAGATTTCATTATCAAAGTGTTCATTTTTTGTAACACATAGCATGAACTAGATTCTTCTGTATACATCATCACCTCAGCTCATGAGCTCCAACCTTTAAAGGTGTCCCAGGTTGAGGCGGTGACCAGAGGTGCCTTTTATCTGCTTTGGCTGATATGCCAGCTATGTCTGTTTCTTGAGATAAACGACTTCAGAACAGTGGTACGTATACTGGTAACCTCCAGACTGGATTAATGCAATGCACTCTATGTGGGGCTGCCTTTGTATGTACTCCAGAAACTATAGTTGATCCAGAATGCAGCAACCAGGTTGTTCTCTGGGACATCTTGGAGAGACAATCTTACTCTCATATTGAAAGAGCTACACTGGCTGCCAATAAGTTTCCAGGCAAAATACAAGGTGCTGGTTATAACCTATAAAGTCCTAAACTGAGCCATTTTGGAAGGGCGGTATAAAAATTGAATGAATGAATGGCTTGGGCCCTGGGTATTAAAGAGAACGTCTTCTTCTTCATGAAGCTCCACTGCCCATTGAGATAGTCAGGAGAGGTCCATCTGCAGTTACCACCGGCTCGTCTGGTGGCTACTCAGGGGCAGGCCTTCTCCGCTGCTGCCCAACGTTTTGGAATGTGCTCGCTGCCAAAATAAGAGACTCCCCATCTCTGAAAACTTTTAAAAAGTCTTTAAAGTTTAATCTGTTCACACAGGCTTTTAATTAAATACTGTTTTAATAGTTTTAACATTGCTTTAAAATATTGTTTTAAAATTTTAAATTGTTGTAAGGTTTAACTTTTTCTGTTGTCATTTATTTTGTTTTAACTAATGCCACCAAATAGCTGTCAAAGTGTGCTCCTTGCCAGCCCATCAGCACATGTGGACATGTGCACCCTTGCTTGTGCCCCCAAATGGTGATCCCACTCTCCTGGGGCTGCTGGAAACCAGGGCTCCCCTCTCCCACAATTCCCCATGCTGACAGATCTGCATATGCACAATGCTGGACTGAACCTTGGAATTTTGAATGGGAGTAAAGATACATTCCCCCCCCCCCGTGTGTTCCCCCACCCCATCCATGCGTTCGGCCAGGCTCTGCAACATGGAACATCAAAACCTCCTTTGGGTGCGAGGGGTGATCCCTTGCAAGAGCATTCTAGGTCACAGAGGGACAGCCCCCCCCAGGATCCTTTCCTTTCCCTCATATATATATCCCCTCCTAGGAAGTCATCATTCCCCTTCCCTTTCCTGAGTAACAGGGAAATAGTGACACACACACCCACTCCACTCCCCAAATCATGCTTGTGTGGGACTGTTTGGTGCAGGACTCTTAGAAGGACAGCAGTGCCATTGCTGTTAGAAGAAGCGCTGGCATGGCATGGCATGGCATGGGATTTGAATGCCATTTCCATGCTGAGGACGGGTGGACTGCTCCGAAAATGCACCATCACACTTGGCACAGCCCTTCCAAGATTGTGGCCAATTGTGGCTGCTCTGCTGATGTGCTAATGCTTTGCCCACAGTGTGGCCATGTAGTTTGCTGGGATCAGTCTTGGTGGCAGAGCAGCTAGGTGGGGGCTCCCCTCTCCTGGAACCAGAGGTTGCCAGACCACGGTTGGATGAATGTCTGCGATGTGATTTACAGTTTAAATTTGAAACTGCGGGTTCACCAACCTCCAGTTTCACGTTACGTGTGAATGCGGCCAGTGTGTGTGGTTTTCCCAGGGGGTCTCCTATCCAGACACTGACCAGGACCAGACCCAGGCCTCCTTAATGTCATCAAGGCATCATATGTCTTCACATAGTTGCTGGGTGTCTTGTTGTGATGCAAGCTTTCACACTGAATGAATAGTGTAATAAAATAATAGCAGCAGCAGCATCCACTTTTTAAATAAATACTCTTGTTAATTAAGAAACAACTTACCATTCCTTTCATACTAGCATAGTACATGAATGGTCACAGATAATCATTGTGAGGTTTTTCTGAAAATGCTCTGCTAATTCTGTGTGTTCAGAGAGTCCAACTGGTAAAATAAATCCCACGATTCCTTTACCCCGCTTCTCCTTGTAATGTCTGAATAAGTTCACTGCCAAAGTACTGTGCTTGCTCACTTTTTACTAACCACTAATGCAATGATGGCATTAAAGAAGGGGATTTTATAGATAGATAGATAGACACACACACACACACACACACACACACACACACACACACACACACAGTTTTAATATGGATGGGTTTGGCTCCCTCTAAGCAAAGCAGTACTAAACACAAAGATGTGTTGTGTAATCATGACTGAGCTGAAAGGTAACTAATAAATCTCATTATTTAAAAGATATGCAGGCCTGCACTTTGGACCGAGTCTGAAATTATACCATCTGAGATATATGGGAGATTATTACTCATTTCTTAGGCCAGATTTTGCCTGCCTGTAGCACAATCTATACCTGTCTAAGAACACCTACCCAACTCATACTGTGTGGGCAATAACCAAATTGGCCATGTGTGAAATAAATCCCGTGAGCATAGCTTTTTAATAAATAGTCCACAGAAGCAGGTAATCAGGAATAGCTCAAATACATAGTAGTTTACAAAGACCAATAAAATAGGATGATTATACACTTATACCCACAGAGGATGAGGATTATACACACAGAGGAGGAGTGTGTGTACAGGTGAGGATAAAAATTAACTTATTAAGAACATAAGACCATAAGAACAGCCCTGCTGGGTCAGGCCCAAGGCCCATCTAGTCCAGCATCCTGTTTCTCACAGTGGCCCACCAGATGCTGCTGGAAGCCACAGGCAGGAGTTGAGGGTGTGCCCTCTCTCCTGCCATTACTCCCCTGCAACTGGTTCTCAGAGCCATCCTGCCTTTTGAGACTGGAGGTGGCCCACAGCCCTCCAACTAGTAGCCATTGATGGACCTCTCCTCCATGAAGTTATCCAAACCCCTCTGAAAGCCATCCAGGTTGTTGGCTGTCACTACGTCCTGTGGCAGAGAGTTCCACAAGTGGATCACGCGTTGTGTGAAAAAGTACTTGCAGGGACCCAGTTCTGGGGGACCAGAGCAAAGCCGCTATCACATGACCAAAGGCTGCACTCCCTCAAGGGGATCCTGAATACATACTGAGGACTGTGTTAGGTTCTGCGAGAATGAGTATTTGAATGTGGATTTGAAATGCGATCCTCTGCTTGAACATGGAAGCCCCAATTCAAGTCAGATAGACCGCCTGAGCAGGGACTGTTTAGAACTGTAGCTTACATCCCACTATGACTAGAAAGACTAACTGGCACCAGTGGACTATAGTGGCCACAGGAGAGCCCTTCGGGGTCTTTCCTTGGTGGCAAATGACACAGAGCATAATTGCTGCCTGAAGATTATGGGGTTTGACCAGGGATCATGAGATTGTATTTAAACCTATGATCCGTCCCTGGATAGAATTGGTGCTTTTCATATTATTTATCACCAAGGAGACATCCTATGGCCTCTAAGGCATAGAGTCTGAGCAACTGTTCAAATGGCTTCCCACATGGTGGTTTTAAGATAAGAAAACATGCCACCCACAAAGAACCAGAACAGTGATCTGTAATGCAACTGTAAGAAGCAATGGCTAACGTGAAAAAGGTAAACTTCTACATATAGAGAGAGCACTGAGTGTGTATTCCAGACAGGGGTGTTGACAGCATTGGGCCATCTTGGTATGTGTCCCAGATCAATTCTTTAGTTGCCTGGTTCTCTGTGCTGCTTGACATTGGTGAATGCACTGGTAATTCATGGCTTTAAAAACTGGAAGAGAGTGGCTGACATCCTGACTAAAGTCACTCAAGGAAGTCCCATTGGAATCAGAAGGACAAGTTAGGCATGCCTAACTTTCAGTGGCACTTCCCTGAGTAAATTTAGTCTCAGTCTTTATTAGTACAGCCAATGGCCAGAATTACAAAAATAAAATCATTTAGAATTAACAGCTTCATTCCGAATAACACCGCAAATATGACAGAATTTAGCAACATTGAGTAAGTTCTCCTCTTTACAATCCTTTAAAATTAAATTTAAATAGTCCATTTCAGTTAATCCTGGAAACAGGATAAGTTGAGGTGAAATATATTTCTTCCTAATGTCACTGTAAAATGGGCAATAAAAAAGGACATGAGCCGTCGTCTCAACTTCTCCCGATCCACACGGACAAACATGACAATGATAAGGAGTATTTTGGAATCTCCCCTGCAGCACAGTTGTATTCATGGCTTTACAACGGGCCAAAGTTAAAGCCCTACGAAATTTAGGTACTGTAAGAAGAGATAAATATCTAGCTGGAGAATAGCTTACAGTTTCAACATTCAGGAAAACACCCCTAGAAATTAGACTCCTGTCAATCTGAGATTCCACATCCAGAATCGTTTCTTTAAATCTGCCCCTAGCCTCCTCATAAGGCAAACTAAGAATGGCTGCAGGCGAAAATCCGTAATACTGCAATCTCCCTTCAATAGCTTCCAACCAGGCTGAACGATAAGTATCTTGAAAAAATCAATGAGACGATACCAATAGGCCTAAACATCAATTTGAGCCAATAACTCAAAATGAAAAACCATGCCCAAGCTTCAACCTTAATCAATCCTGCCTCAAGGCGCAGCACTACTCTGGGCACACAACCAGGTACTTGGAAGATGTTTTTCAGAAAGGTCGATTGTATTGCCTCAACTTTCTCGAAATTGGAGTATAGCCCCAATTGAACACCATACAGTAGCTGAGTCCTTACCTTTGCATTAAATAGTTTGATGGCTGCTGGAACATACTGAGTACCTCTAGAGCGGAAGAAGGACTAGATCAAATTAGCACTTCTTCTTCCACTCTGGATAACATAATCTCTGTGCAATAGTCATGATCCGAGTAAATTTAGTCAGAACGTCAGCCAGTGTTCCAGCAGAGAGCATGAAAAGTTTTAATTATCAAAATGGGGAGGAGGCTCCTGTGGATGCAGGCCCGAGATCGTCTATGTATATGGAAATGCCTCTGGCTCCAGAAACAGAAGAGGAGGGAGGGGGGATGTTTCTTTTTAAAAATGGAGAAAGGAAAGTGATAAGGATCCTTAGCTCTGTTTTTATTTTATTATACTTCTTTCATGCTCTACCTTTAGAAAGCTCACAGCACCTGATATTAGTCTCCAAGGGCTTCCCGCAGATATTGATCAGCTCCACAGCTGCTTAGTTTGGACAGCGGTACAGCAATGCACACTTCCAGACCATTCACTGTATATGGATTACATGCGTGTGTGCTGCGTAGATACGTGAATAAACTGTGGGGACCACACATCACAGAGACACTTTTCAGGTCACCTCAACATAATTTTTAAGTCAAGTCAGTTCACAAACTGCTTATGAGTCATCAAATGATTAGGAATTGGCATGATGTTACATGCATGTGGGAACTAGCCCTTAGAGTAGATCCACAAACCAGCTTTTCAGATTGTCAGTTTAACACTGGAGCCCTTAACCTGAAGCACTGAAGCATATAGGCAGGAGTCAGATTTTAAAGGTGAGTTATGCAGATTAACAGCACTTAATCAATCAATCAATCAATGAAGATTCTAAAGCTAGAGCTGATGTCTGGTGATTTGCAGAAATTGAACTAGTACATAGGAACATAGAGCATAGGAAGCTGCCATATACTGAGTCAGACCATAGATCAATCTTGTTCAGTATTGTCTACACAGACTGGCTGTGGCTTCTCCAAGGTTTCAGGAAGGAATCTCTCTCTGCCCTATCTTGGAGATGCCAGGGAAGGAACTTGGAACCTAGATGATTTCCCCAGAGTGGCTCCATTCCCTAAGGAGAATATCTTACAGTGCTCACACTTCTAGTCTCCCTTTCATATGCAACCAGGGCAGACCCTGCTTAGCTAAGGGGACTAGTCATGCTTGCTACCACAAGACCAGCTCTCTTCCCAAATACCATACCAGCACCTCTAAGCATACAACCCAGAAATGTATTAGAAGCATTCCTGAAACTAACTGACAGCTGAAAACAAGAACAGATATTTTGCTGGACCCCAAAGTGGTAAGCTTGTAAAGGTTAAGTTAAGTTAATCCTTTAAGTTAAGCATGGTTAGAGAGTTAATTTTATTATTATTTTAAAAGTAACTCCCAATAAATACTTGTGAAATTCCTCTTAAACTAAAATATCTTTCCAACCCTGCCATTTAGATGCAAGGCATAAGAAAAAGAAGAATGAAGAAGGAAATTTTTGTTGCATTAGCAACACCATTTGTAGCATTAAAAGCCATTTTTATAATAATCTTTTTTCATGCCATTACTGCTATTCACAAAGACATAAAATGGACAATCTGAATGGAAAGTCAAAGGGAAAATGAAGAAAATGCTTTTCCACAAGGCATTGTCAAATAGCCAATGTAAAAAAGAAAAAGAAAGAAGACCAAAATATATTTGCTTCTGATTCCCAAATTGTAATAATCCAATACATTGGCTGCAATAAACACAGATCAAACATTCTTCTTAAAACTTTATGTAATGAAAGTTCTTTAAAAGAAATGTGTGTTTTGTTTTATTTTTGTTTCCTTGGGGAGAACGTTTATAGAATTGATTGTCAGAAATGAAAGTCCTGATGCCTTTAGGAGCCAGATTCTTTCGCTTTTTCAAATGTATGCATGCATTCCTTCCTACTTCAAACTCAGACTTCAAAGAGTTAGCCCATAATTAAAATGTCTGTTCTTATGAATCATAATGTTTTCATTTGTATGATTGTCAGAAACAGAATAAGAAAGATATTTTTCCTTCTGTAAACAGAATTGTCAATTTCCTAGAGGTGAGCAAATTTTGTGCCTCAAAAAAGCAGGAAAAGGTGGGGAGCAGCAACTGCTTGAGGCTAGTATTATAAAACCTGCTCATATCAAACTAAAGGCACAGTCCAGCTGTAATTAAGCACCTTTTAGCCTCATGACCTTCAATTAGAGAGATTTAAGGAAGTGCCTATCTCAAAAGGGTTCCGTGTCATGAACCCTGCTGCCTATTAAGGTAATCTGGGGAGCTCTAGTTATGCTTGCCACCGGCTTGTTTGGTCACAACTCAGGACGGGCCTTCTTTGTGGCTGTCCAGGGCTTTGGAATATGCTCCCTGTCAAACAAGAGCTTTTCCATTTCTGATTGCTTTTTAAAAGACTCTCACTTGTTTTCTCAGGCTTTTAGTTAAAATTAATTTTAAACTGTTTATTTTTATTCTCTAAAATAGTTCTTATTCTGTTTTTACAGTTATATTTTAAACTACGTACACCACCTAGGGATACACATATCAGGTGGTATATAAATATGATAGATAGATAGATAGATAGAATGGAATCTTGAAGTGCTTACTTTCAGCTAGTTAACACATATTAGACACTATATAGAAACATTGTCCAATGGCAGAGTAAGTGAAATGCACTTTTTAAAAATACACCTTTTCAACGAGAACAGTGCACATTATCACTTGCTAAATACTCTTTTGGGTTGCCTTGTGGTAGTGTTACCTGAAGTGTAAAAGGGCTGTGCCTTTGTCTTCAATTTCTGTGGCTTAGTTTTTTTTTAAAAAAAAAAATACACAACAACAATTAATTAATTATATTTATGAAATTTGATTATGTTCAATGACTTGGGAAGCCTAATTAATAGTACACATTTAGAAGCCAAAATAATACCTATATGTACATATTTCTACACTCTATTTAAATACATCTATATGTATTTATGTGCAAGTTTTAATTGCTTATAATTTCTAAAAATTGCCTTTATGTGCAATTTTTAAATTGCTTTTAATTTCTACAGATTTACCTAGCACAAATAACATCAGAAAACAAAACCCATCTCACCCACCTCACAACTTTCCCCAAGAACTAATGGCAGACAAATGGCAAACAGGAGAAAAAATAGGGAAAGGGCAAGTCAATATGAAGAGAAAGATGACAAGGCATGCAGGGGATGGTGGCAAGGTCAAAGCAGAAATAGTATGTAGGCCCTCCTAGAACTAACTGAAGGACAAACGCTTCAGTGATTAAACAAATCCACACAATTCTACCAAATAAAAATGTCTGCTTACAAAAATCTCTCTCCTTTTATGAGATCTTTTTTGGGGCACACTTTTCCTGGCATTTCCTCTACCCACTGCTAAATATGAGGAGAGCTGAGAGACTTTTTTGAAGTATCAACCTGTTTTCTGCTGAACCCACAAACTATTAAGTCTAAAAAGTGCCCACAAGGATGGAAGACAACCCAGAAAGAAATTGTTAAAAGAAAATTATTTAGATAAGGTGAAATTATTTGGATGGTTTTGGGTTCCTCTCCATGTTCCAAATCAATAACCTAAGGGCAGCTCCACTACAAATACACAAAGGCTGGTTTGCAGGTCCCACTTCTTCAAAACCACCAGTCCTCTGAGTCAAAGTCACATTTAAGAAAGTGATTAGTAGGCCATTTTGATTGGAACAAAACTTGATGTGGAATCAGGCAAAGCCTGAGGTCCAGTAACACTGTTTTCATTTAATTCAAAGACACCTTACTGCAGAAGTTGCATGTCAGTCAATGCCCCCTGTAAGACATATGAAGTCGAAGTCAAATTTCACTTCAATGTAACCAATACAGTTACATTTCAATGTAACCTAATATGGTTACATATACAACAGTTGGTCTGAAGATACTGGTTGACATACACAGCAAGAGAGGAGCCTAACCGAGCTTCTCAAGTAACTGCGCAGTCTGCGCCAGTGGAGTAGGAAGCAGCAAATTCTTATGCTCTCCCCTTTCCCGGGAAGCTTTCTGTTCCATCCAAATATATATCCCTCGGGGTTGCGCAGCCCTTGGAGACATATTTTCAGGTGGCACAGAGGGTTTCCTGGGGAAAGGGAGGGCATTAAAAATGGCTGCTTCCCTGATACATGGGTGCAGTTATTTGGGAAGTTGCTGCTCTCTCACTGCATTACTGCATCTTTACTCTGTATGTCAGCCAGTTTAAGATAACATGGTTCTAAAGAATCAGAGACCTGAATTTGGAATCCAAGCAGCACCATGATTGCATCTATTGACTTACTTTCAAAGGAGGCAAACCACATTTTTTCCTGAAATTAAGGAAAGCTCAACACTATTCTACCTCTCCACTGAATTTATAGGCTCTTCCAATGTCATTTCCAAATGTCCAAAGGTTCTAAACCAAGACAAACTTCTAGTCTGCTCTAGTTGTCCAACTTGAACAAGAGGTTTTAGAAAAAAATTAAATGAAGACACCTAAGGCTGTAGACTACAGTCCTAAACACACTTAATAAGTCCAATTGAAAATGGTGGGGCTTCTGAGTAAACATGTGTAGGGTTGTGATGCAATGCCCTATTATTATTATTATTATTATTATTACATTTATAGCCCACTTTTCCTCCAAGGAGCCCAGAGCGGTGTACTACATATTTGAGTTTCTCCTCACAACTACCCTGTGAAGTAGGTTAGGCTGAGAGAGACGTGACTGGCCCAGAGTCATAGTAAATAACTGCCTTGCCTCTAACTTCACCACAATGTCCACATTCAGCATTCAGTACAGGGCGTATTTTCACACATGGCTTTTAGCTCACATCTCCTCCAGAATGGAGGGTGTGTGTTCACACCACTGTTCCCTCTAACAGGGATACCCAGATGTTGTTGACTACAATTTCTAGCATCCCCAGCTTCAGTGGCCTTTGACTGGGGATCCTGAGAGTTGTAGTCAACAATATCTGGGGATATTGTTGACTAGGAGGGATACGTAGGAGGATACGTAGGAGGGAACACTGGTTCACACATTGGCCAGATTTACCCCAAAGTCCCTGCAAGCTATTGGGGAGTACTTAACACACTATTCGGGTTTTTCATTGTACGTTAGCGTATAGCCCAATTCATATGGGTGTGTGTGTATGTGTCAATTTTTTGCATCAGGTTTTTTTGAGCAACTTTGACCTCGCAGTAAACCTTGCAGTTAAATTGTGGTAAAGCCTGTTGTGTGAAAACCGCCCATTCCTACCAAAAGAACAGCATTACGGTATATGCACAGGATAGGAAGATTGGACCACCCTTCTTCAGTTATTGTATCTTTACAGGATTTCAGTAATAGGATCATATTTATCCTTTAAAAAAATAAAAAATTAAATGGCTCCTTAGCCTAAAACTAAAATCAAAACCATAAAAGTTATCTTGCCTCTTCTGATGCTAACAATTATGTTTAAAATATTTCTTTCAATTAGAAAGAATACATAGTAGATATTAGCAAAGAAGCAATAATAAAATAGTATATTATATCTACACAAAATAGGAATACAGAATTACAGGAGTTATGTACAAAAGTAAACTAAAAAGCAAGTCTGACTGAATGAGAATATAGCATATAGTAATAAAAAAGTCTACTTCTAGTCAAAGCAATACTATTCAGTATCTTGTTTTGAAGGTTTGCATTGTAGCTTCTACCAAATATTACTTTCCTAAATATAGGTGGTCTGGAATTTTAGTATATTTTCAAACTGTGCGACAAGTGTGAATGTCGTAGACAGAGTAGTTAAGCTGGAACTTTGGAACACTTATAAAGGGATGCCTATTCCCTTACTCCCAAGTAAGTAGATATAATACTGCAATGCTATATATTTTACAGCATTAATTGCTAATAGGAAAGTACTTGGGTAATGACTTATGCATTTGGACCCGATTCTGTTCAATTAAACATCAGGGGGATATGATTATTTATAAAAGTCTGATATTTGCTCAAATTTTTGTACCTGACTAGCATATTGTTGTTTTTCCTGGAAGCATTCACACCTCTCTCCTAAATGCATTTCATTAATGCATTTAATCTACTCATTTCTAGTCAATGTGATCAAGACTGCAGCATTAGCCAACCTTGTTCCTATTCAAATCAATGGTACTATGCCAAATCAATGGCACTGTGCACTTAAGGTATGTAAAAGCACATAGTATAGGTGAGTATCTGCAGCACGTGTGCATGATGTTCAGACTAAAACCAGAAAGCCCAAATTTTCCATGCACTATCAGTAATGGCTTGAGTCTCTCAAGGAAAATATAAAACTGACGTATGAAACTGAAAGTATGAAACTCAAATACCATTAAAAATGACAGGAATTCTACAGTAGAATGCTGTTAGAATGAGGAAGGGTCCAGAGCAGCATGACTGACTAGAAAACAGACAACTGGCCATATGATGTTTTCACAATACAAAGACAGTAATATGACAATGTTATATTCACTTTGTCCACATCTCTATTGTGTTTTCATACTAGCAATGTCCACTTAGTGAGGACACCAACAGGTATTCTATTTAATAATAATAATAATAATAATAATAATAATAATAATAATAATAGTAATAATAATTCGATTTCTATACCACCCTTCCAAAAATGGCTCAGGGTGGTTTACAAAGAGAAATGAACAAATAAGATGGCTCCCTGTCCCCAAAGGGCTCATATTCTAAAAAGAAACATTGATTGATGTTTCTTAAATATTGATTGATTGATTGTTGAATTTATATACCACCTGACCTTTCATTAAAAACAATCCCAAGGCGGTTTACAAAAATTAAAAAACATACAATAAAATGACAATAAAAATATTAAGGCTGACAATCTAATACAGAACTTATTACTTATTACTACATATATATCCCGCTCTTCCTCCAAGGAGCCCAGAGTGGTGTACTACATACTTGAGTTTCTCTTTCACAACAACCCTGTGAAATAGGTTAGGCTGAGAGAGAAGTGACTGGCCTAGTCACCCAGCTAGTTTTATGGCTGAATGGGGATTTGAACTCAGGTCTCCCCAGACCTAGTCCAGCACTCTAACCACCACACCAGGCTTAACACAAGATAACCAGCACTGAGGGATGCTATGCTGGTGGATGGATAGGGCCAGTTGCTCTCCCTCTGCTAAAAAAAAGAGAGTCACCACTTTAAAAAGGTGCCTCTTTGCTCAGTGAGCAGAATGTGTATTGTTTTCAGTGGTCGCTCTGCAACTGTGAATATTTAGTTTTCTGATCTTAGCTTTAGTATGATCCAAACAAAATTAAGATGGAAAAGTTACATTTCATTATATAAATGTCTGGGTTTGCTACTTGACCGGTGTCAGATACCAAATGCAAGCAAACACGTTGCCTCGAAGTCAATGCCATGGCCCAGTGCACTTCCATTGCGATCAATGGGATTTATTCCCAAGGAGGCGTGCTGCGATTTGCAGCCTTTGGTGACGCTCCGTTGGAAGATTGCCATTGGCTGAAGCGGGCAACGAACTCCCAAGTGTCTGGCGCTCCTTTGGGATGCACTTGCAAAGGTGGGGGGGGGGCGCTTTGCGAGGCGGAGCGTTTCGGCTTCCGACTTGGAGCGGGAAACGGTAGGCAGACACACGCGAATCTATCATCAACTTTTTCTATGCACCGGGATTGTCGTAAGGCCTCTCTGAGCCGCACCTTAGCCCTACTTTAAGTGCCGGCGTGGGGGAGATCACGCCCCAGGATGCTCAGATGCATGGGGCAAAGTCTTTCTCTCCCCCCCCCCCGCCCCCGTCTGTTGGCGCTAAGGCGCTCTTGGGCTTATGATTGCGTGTGTCGCGCCCTCCCGTCTGCCTCGGCCTGGGCGCGTCCGCCCCTGGGGGTGGGTGGCGACAAGCAGCGCGGATCGCTTTTGTTTGGTCGCCTGATTCTTAACAGTCCTCCCCCTTTCCCGACCTGCTGCAGTAGCAGCAGGTGTGGAGGGAGGATGGATGTGAGCGCTCTCCCTCCCCGCTTACTCGGAAGTAAGTCCAGCTGGGATCAGTGAGGCTTACTCCCAGGTCAGAGTGGCTAGGATTCCCCCTTCAGTCCAAGCCTCAGCTTCGTGGCTAGCTGCGATGTGGCCCCGAGCGAGAGCGCGCGCGTACCTGGGGCAGGTTTCGGCGCATAGCTGCATCGGATGACGCTCCCCCGCTGCAAGGGAGAGGCGCAGAGCTTCGCTGTCCTGCCGCAGTTTCTGGCTCTGTGCGATAAGGCGTAGATATTCTAGGAGCCCAAGTGCAGAGAGGCCCAGAGCCATGGGGAGGCCAGGCAGAAGTGGAGGCTGTGGTGGCCCTAGGGGCAGTGAGCAAAGGTGGGAAAGAAGAAGGAGCACTTTCTCGCTTCTCTTGTCGCAGCAGCCGCAGCCGCCGCAGCAAACGATCCCTTCTCAGATCTTGTTCTGGAAGAGCCGATCTCCTTCTTAAGGGAGGCGACCTACTGCACCAGGTAAGGACACGGCATGAGTCCTGCTGCTTCACTTTGCGAGAGAAGAGCAGAGTCAGGACTCCGTTTTTGGAGGATCTCCCCGCCCCTGTTCAGCCCCCTCACTCCCGGAGTGCTCCTTAGTCGAGAAGCAAGGCTGCTTATGTAAAGCGCTGAATGGCGCAAACCCGGTCGGCAGCTGTAAACAGAGAAGCGGGGGGCTCGCGACATCAGCACGACCCTTGGAGTGGTTGAGCGAACCTGATAATGGACTTGGTGGAGCTAGGTAGGCCGATCGGATCGAGCCGATCCGCCACGACCCGACCAAGTCGTGGGTAATGTATTTCTTATGCGTCTGTATCTGATTCCAGCCAGATCTCCGCCTATTTGGTTCAATCGGAGTAGAACGGTTCCCCTTGGAAATTTTGGGGCTTCTGGATTTGTTTGTTTTGCTTAGCTTAGAGCCCGATCCTTGTTTACTTAGATGTAAGTTGCATAGAACTTACTTTCAGGAAGTGTACCCAAAGATAGCAGTCTTAGTTGGGGATCTGGCCGGTTGGTTCTATTAGCGCGACTGAATTAGCTTTTATCTGGCTGAAAAACTAATGTCCTCCTATCTTTCGAAATACCTCCGGGGAGACAGAAACTGAAAGGCTCTTTAAATCTAAAGGGAGATTTCAGGGTCTTTTTCATATGATGACCCGTAAGAACAAGATGCTACATGATGAAAATGTTACTGTTTAGGTTGCGGAATGATTTTGGTTCAAAAGGTCACCCAGGGTCTTTTAAAGGGATCTTGCAATTTTGATTCTTGAGGAGGGATTATTATTGTTTTTAAAACATACACTTTTAATCCCATACACTTAAAGGTGTGGAGGTGGTTAGAGAAGGAAGGCAAAGACCACTAAACCACTTTTTCAAAATAAACCATTTATAGTTCATGATTTTCTGGTTGAAATTAAGATTTGTAAGGCTGAAGTTAAAATGCAGACCCTCTTTGGCAGGGACTCCCTACATGGAATATCTCTGCTGGCAGCATTTACTGATTTCTGAAAGTAGGTCTTTTGGGTTTCATAGTCCTGGATTGTGGGAATTACTTGTGTGTTTTGAGTGCTGGGTTTCCCCAATAGAATCCTTTGCTCTCCTCAGCTTTTAAATATTTATGGGCTGACAGTGTTCTTTGGGACAGGAATAATTGCATCTCAAACCATATTCTGGGTGCTGGTGCTATTGGGAATGTTATGAGTTTCATGACATGGGGGGATAATTAAGTTCTGGGCACACTCAGGTTCATGTTATAAAGTGTCCCCTCTTCATGTATATTCTTAGAAAAATGACAGGCACATGTTAAATAAAAGAGCCACCATGATTCATTTGGAGCATTGTCCCAAAGGAGTCAGCTTCAGGGCCTGCGAGAATTGGTATCACTTTTCACATCCTAATATTGGGACCGATAATATTGAACTTCATTCTCAGTATAAAACTTGTGACACAGAAAGGAGTTCACATTTTGAATTTTTTCTGTCAGAAACCAAGGTCGGATTCTTACTACTGTGTTTAAAAATGTGTGTGTATATAAGTGTAATAAAATACTTAATTCTGCTAAAGAGAAACCAGTGTTCACCTTCAAGGGAAGTAAACCACTGGATGTTTCTAACTTTAAGAATGGAAGCAAGAGTGCCGAGTTTCTGTTTTGTGCAGAAATATACAACAAAAAATGCTAAACTGCTTTCACACGATGTTCTTAGTTGTCTCTTGCTAACAAATCTCTCTTTAAAGCCAGGTGTACACATTGTTCTAATTCTCTCATCCAGAATGCTTGTTTGGTCATCATTGTTACGAAGGAGACTTTTACTGACATGGTAGAGTTATAAATGGTTTTTTAAATATAAACTGTGATTTCCAAATGAAAGATTGGGCTTATGAGAGCTAAGCAAAAAATTAAAATCTTGATACATTCTCTGTGATCGACAAACTTAAATCTTAGACTAATTTGGCTTAGTAAATCCCAATATCAAAGATGAAAGTTAATACATAAACTGTAAAGTGTGAGAATTTGGAGCTTTGGATTTAACTGAGAAATCTTAAATTCAGTTGCAAATTTCAGATCTTGGTTGGCTGTAGAAAAATAGGTGATATATTACAGGTGGCCTTCGCTATTCATGGGGATTCTGTTTTTACTTATAGACACAAATACAGAAACTGCAAATAATGTAATCTTGAGTCAATGGGAATTGGGGGGTTAGGTTTATTTAGCTTTAAAAAGGTCAAAAAAGCAGAAATAAAGGGAATAAAGTATAGTACCTTGCTCTTCAGACCTCCAGCTCTCCAGAAAGGTCCCTCAAAACCTGCAAATCCTCCAAATTTTTGAGATTTTTTTGGGAAAATTCTTATAAAAATTCTTTTTTTAAAAAAAGAGCTACAAAATGGCTCCGTGCTGCAAAATGGTGACCGGAAATGACATTGGAAGTCATTTCCGACCACCTAGGAACACGGATAGGCAAATTTTGCTTATTGTTTAAACCATGGATAAAGAAACTGGGTCCCTATGAGCCAGTGATGGATACATGAAACCATGGGTGCCAGGACCATGAATAACGAGGGCCACCAGTAATGTATCTGATTTAATGCAAATTGTGACAGTTTTAAAATGATAAATTTTAGTGCAATATCCAGTCAAAAGAATCACTAATTCACCAGGAGAGACTTAAGCATATGATTACCTGAACTAAATGATTCTTAAATATGCCTTAAATTTACTGTATCATACACACCATCCGTAGGATTTAAACTCACAGGTTTTGGTTATCTGTTTAAATTTAGAGTATCAGGTCAAATTGCTAATTTCTTTTGTAGAATTGCCTCTTTAAAACAGTTTTATGAATCAGACCTGCTGGAATAACATCTTTGACCTTTCATTTCGAAACAGCTCTTTGACAGGACAGAGATGGATTTTTATTTCTTTAAAAGGTGATGTCCGACTCAAATAATTTTAAAAGAGATTTTTCCCATCCTGATTTTTTAAAAAACCTTTTGTATCCTGCTGTGATGCACATTTTTAACAATGCCAATGCTGAAAATGGTCTTGTAAGGTTCCATTTTGAAAACTTTATTAGGGCTTTTCTTTATCTCTCTTTCAGTATTAACTGAGAGTTTAATCTCCCTCCCTCCCTCAAAGTCACTTTCTAAAAGTGTATTAACACTGTTGCAGTTTGCTGGGAGTACTCTTTTGTATGAAGATCTCAATTCCACTGTGGTTCTAGCATTTTCTATAAAGTAATTCAGGCTTTTGAAAAATGTACACTATCAAGTTGCAGATGGCTAGCCATGTTAGTACCTGAAACAACAAAGACTCTTGTGACACCTTAAAGCCCAACAAACTTATTGGGCAAATGTTTTCATTGGGCAGGTGCTTACTTAGTCAGAGCTTCTTCTACAATAAAACTGTTCATTTTTAAGGTACAGGACTCTATGTTGCCATTACTTTCAAGTTAAAACCAGTAGTTTGTACAAATATATACCTATAAGGATTTAGGAATAATGCTAACATAAAGATCAATTTTTCCTTCACTATATTAATATTCAACTAAAAATGGGTCATCTAATTGATTTAATTAAAAATGGTTAAGTTAACTATATTAGTTTATATTTAAATTAATGCTGCAAAGCAGAGGCAGCGCTCTCTCTCTCTCTCATTCATATATATATCAAAAGCCTTATGCTTTGAGATTACACTAACAATATCAGTATATTATGCTTTGTGATAATATTTATGCATTGCGATCATACGAAGAATAGTATATTCAAACAATTTTGAAATCTTGAAATAATTAGACAGGTAGCAATACCAGTCTCTAGAACAGTTGTAGATGTGAGAAGCATGTGGGTTTTAAGATAATGGAAAAAATTTAAATTGCGTGACTTGTATGTGCTTCTTTAATAAATGACAGTGTAAATTTTGAGCAGAGTTTACATTCAGTGGCTAGTCTCTCAGAACTACTCTGGAGTAGCTCATGTCATGACTGTAAATGAGTGTCACGTTTTAAATAGTTTAGATATGTAAGTGCACAGTTAAGTAATGCCCCCCCCAACCACATGGTTCCCAAATATTCATTTACACATACATCTTAGAATACATTATGTTTAAAAATTAAAAAGTATTCTTTACTTGTGAGGTTTTTAAAATGTACATTTTTCTTAATCCCCCCTTTAAAAGACTTAGCGTGCAGAAATTCTTTTACATTCTTCTACTAAACTATAGCTGTTTTGTACTATTTTGTAAGGTGGGGGGTGGTGGTGGAGAGACTAGGACTCCAAATGAGCTTCCTGAACTGAGATTGGCATCTCAGTTCTTCATGTCTAAGCACAACACGACTCGGTGTCGTGTGTGTTTGTGTGTGTGTCTATATCAATTAATTATCTGGAAATAGGATGGGAATGCTGGCATATTGGCATTCAGTGAAGCATCTATATTCAGGTCCAGGTACAGACCTGACAATCATTGTAAAAGAAATGAAAGCTTCCTGCAAAACTTAAAATGTAAATGGATATCTCCAATGTTACAGTAATCTCCAAAATTGTCTTGTTCTCCTGACTGCTTATGTGCAATTCTGAGATGCTTTTGTATTATCTTTTGTATAAAGGTCTGCAACAATAAGTTTCTTGTACATATTAATAAGTAATATTGATAAAATTAATAATATCTCTTCTGATATTTGAGAGCACCCTTAGACATGTTAATATCTAGCTTCAACTGCAACAGTGATGTTCTTCTGTTATGGGCTTGTTTTTTCAAATGAAATTTGGAGGAGGTGGCAGGGGGGGACACTCAGTCCCTTACAGTTTTTGGACTATAACTCCCCATCTGCAGCTGTAGTGACCAATAGAAAGGGATAATGGGAGTTATCCAACATCTGTAGGAGGGCTGAACTTGTGCAGCCTTGTTTTAGAAATTGCTGCATGAAACAGCTGTGGAATAT
The DNA here is from genome assembly GCF_027244095.1 of Hemicordylus capensis. NCBI lineage: Eukaryota > Metazoa > Chordata > Lepidosauria > Squamata > Cordylidae > Hemicordylus > Hemicordylus capensis. The sequence goes on along the minus strand of NC_069658.1, from coordinate 122,632,285 downwards.
GGCTTCATGCTAAAGCTGTCTCTGGTCAGACCTATACATTCTTCAAAGGGAAGGTAGTGACAGAAACATCTTTAGCAGGAACAATGACCAGGGCAAGGCTTGTTCTTGTAAGATTGTCATGAGATAACTCTTAAAGAAACCCTTTCAGCCTTGTGAACTATTAAGCTAGATGATCACTATGTACTTGTATGCAGCTTTTGAATACGATTCTTGTAAATTATTTGAAGTATTTTCCCCATCCCAGTATAAGTGTGTTTCAAAACTGCCTGGCTCTCCCTACTTATCTCTCCTAAGAAAATATGTATATGAGAACATGTGTTTCTTTTTCCACACTGAGTGCAGCAAATTATTTGGGACAGCAACTGACAAACATCCAGCCAAACTGAAAAACTGCTTTGGACCGGTGCACATTATGGGTGGGGGTGGGAGGTTGTTGGTATGTGACAGCATGGGGTTGGGGGCGGGGGGGGGGGAGATAGTATGAACTAGGTTTTACAGCCAGCAAGCGGGCGGTCATTGCTGAATGAGAAAAAGTTTAGCGGCAGTCACTGTTGGCTGCCAGCTCACTGTCCATATAGTCTGATTTACATTATCCTTTGCCTATTCTCTGCTGTACCTGCTTACAGTAAACCATAAAGCCCAAGAACCTTATCAGGACCTTTAGAAGTCCTCAGCAAGATTTGGAATAGCCTTACCACACTTCACACAAATGACAGAAGCATCTTCAGGATTGCAGCTTGAAAACAGAATGGAATAGAAACTTAAGTGACAGTCAGTGTGGGATGCCGCTTGAAGTTCATTAGCTCCTTGCATGAAATGTAGAGATCTGGGGGCGGAGGTGGGGAAGCTGGTCCGCATGAACCCTAAGGGTGTATTCATTCTTGTAATTTCCTGAGAGAGAATATCATCTCTGGATACATCTAGAGTATAAAACTTTCAGAAGATTTGAAACTATGCCCCCCCCCTTGAAAAATTGAATTTTGGAGAAAAATTGAGATATAGACAATATTAATTTTACACACCATATCAAAACTGTACTATAAGAACATACGATGCATTATGTATAACTCGGCACATAAAACCGTAAAGGTAAAGTGTGCCGTCAAGTCGATATCGACCCGTAGTACCCACAGAGCCCTGTGGTTTTCTTTGGTAGAATACAGGAGGGGTTTGCCATTGCCTCCCGCGCAGTGTGAGATGATGCCTTTCAGCATCTTCCCATATTGCTGCTGCCCGATATAGTACCAGCGGGGATTCGAACCGGCAACCTTCTGCTTGTTAGTACTGTTTGGTATATTTAGTATTTGATATAATTTAAGGAATTTAAATCTACAAATGTCTTAATTTTATTGAAGCAATAATTAAAATATATCCAGTACTAGAGATGGAGCAGCAAACTGCAGCCGCTGAAAGTACCTGAACAGAATAGGTTTGCTAGTAAAAATCTGTGGGTTGCAGGGAGTTGAAAATAGAAACCATCAACAGTTGTGGTAAACAAAAAGAAGCTTTTATTTTCTGGTCTTAGAAAGAATCTTGCCTCCATGCTGGTAAATATCAGCATTATCCAGAAACAGGAAAAAGATACAATAACCTACAACACTGTTTACAAGAGGCAACAGTGAAATGAGTGTACGCACAATTCCACTTTATTGCTTACTTTAAAGCTAGAGTCTGCCTCCAGTCTAACTGATTACATCTTGATGATATTATGTTATTTTATTTATTTGAATGTTACAATTATTATTATTGCTTCCACACTGAATTCTTTAGTAACATATCATCGTCCGCTACAGTAATTATTGTAGTAACTGAATAAAGTTATCCACATGACACCTACTGTATAATGTCAGACAATAAATGATACAGCCTTGAGAAATACCACCACCTCAAGTTATCAGAATAGGTTTCTGAAAAGTTAATTGCTTCCAGTTCTGAACTTTAGAGGATTGAATGTTTGCACGGATTGAAACAACCTTCTCTACTATTTTTCATGTTAGCTTGTTTTCTTCATTTAGTGTGCATATTTTCATACAGTGACCAGTTTTATTTCATATGCTGGAGAAGATGGGAGGAATAGACAGGAATTGCAGTGCTGTAGAGCATCTTCACATAGTTATCAGAAAGCACTTAGTGGACATAATTTTATTTATTTATCATATTTATATACCCCCTGATATGTGTATCTCTAGATAAACCAGCTGATAAAGAGCAGCTAACCCTATATTTTAAATATGCTCCAGTCATTTCACTCATCCTTTCTTCAAAGTTCCCCCAGTTTTTCTAACTTTTCCCACTCAAAATATTGGGGGAAATGCCTTCGGGGGCGGGGGAGAGAAATGTGTTTTGCCAGTTTTTCTGATTATTTCCCCCCCTCCTCCCAGGCCATCCCACCTATAAATGCATCCATAACTTCTGAAGGGTTTGCAGAACTATTCTTAAGTTCATATTAGTGCTGGGAGATTTACCCTGCCACCTCATTTTAGAAAAAAAGCAATGCAACTAATTTGCTCCAGTTGAACAGTTTTGAGGATTTGATTTTTAAACAAAAAATGCACAATTAAAGTCATTTTCATTTGTCTTTTTTTGTTCAAAATTATGAGTGGCGTGTGCATGGAGGATTTTAGCCCTGAGCCCATCTGAGTTTGACACCCTGTTAGCCTGGCATTAGCTAGTACCTGTGCAGGTATAAAAGGAAGTCAAGGTAACTTGTTGAGAAAAATTGTTATCAGGCTGGGAAACTTCCATAGCAACTATGAAATAACTCATAAAACTGTTAGGATTGCTACATAGATTTTTTTTAATAGGTAGTTACAGAAAGTAGTACCCTTTTAAATCTTTGTGGGAAATATTTTAATAAGATGCAAATTGTCAGCGATGGAGCAATTTTAGATAAGCATAATTCATTGTGGCTGATTAATCAATATCAATAAAATAAAATAGGACTGTTTCTGACTACTTGATTTTTGACAACTCTTAGTTTTAAGAGACCAGCTCCATTCTTCATTTTCTGTAAGCAACAATATGTGTATATATGGTTTGAGATGGTGTTCTAACATCTGCTGAACCTTCTAGAACATTCTGAGCACTTTAACATTCTAGGATTTTAAGCTCTGTAGGTTTTTTAAAAAAAAGTTTGTATGATCATGCACAAGCTCAATACAAGAGAGAGAAATAATGTAAAGTACTAGCTTTAATACATTTTAATTTATTTTAATGTATATAAACATTTGTACTACATAGTTCCATTTTAAAGAAAATATACTAAAATTACTTGACTGCATCCATTAAAATCCTCCTGAACTACATCCCAGAGAAGTTCAAAATACTGTGATTTTCTGAGCTATATTTAATACAACTGAAATCCATACTGGTGTTATATTTAGCTGCAATATAGACAGGGCTGTTGCTTTCACATTCTTCAAGATAGAACATGGGATTTCAGTAGGTTTATTTCTTCTTCTTTTTTTAAAGTACAGCAATTCCAATTTCTCATGAAACTATAGTAAACCCTTTTTAAGTGAACACCCTGGTTATATAATGCTGTATTGCTCACTTTTGGTTCTGCAGAATTCAAATCAACCTTTCATTTGGGAACTCAGATGTACTTTTCAGATGTCTTATTTTTGGACGCTAGATATATTTACAATTCATGATACTTAGTAAGTGATCACTAAGGGTCAGCATCATTCTGTAATTGCTTAGTTAAATGTGATACTGTCAAGACTGGTTAAATCTGGGCAACATATCACCTGTGAAAATAGTAAAACATCTGCCTGTGTACCAGGCTTTGTAGAGGGACATGTCCTTGGAGCATAGCTGCCCATAGAACCCTCCCCTAGAGACAGAAAATGCTTTTTAAGAGGGTTAAAGTACAGACATTATTGCCTGTAGTGTGTGCATTTGTTTCTTTTATCCCACTGCCATCTCCAGCCAAACAATCTTTTGATAGATTTTTGAGGGAATAGAGCGAAGACAATAATGGGATGAGCATATACACCGTGAGTAATGATGTCTCTGCCGTACTCCCTTCACCTTTGTGAGAACAGTGATGTCTATCCCCAGCTTCCAGTAGACAACCACAAAACTGTGAAATAAGTTGTACGTTAAGTCTGAGAATACTTTAGTCTGCTTTCATAGACTTACCTAGGAATCAGTTCCATGGAACATGGTAGCTGATATTCAGATTAGGGAAGCACCAGTGATATGGGGAAAGCACTGGCACTTCTGAAGATTTCAGGTACTTCTGAAGAGTTCAGCGAACTCAGCTGCACTGCTCATGTAGCACTCGGGGCAAATTTAAACAACTTTTCAGTAACAGTTCTGTTGCTATTTGCCCCTTATTAAATTAAAAAATGCCACCATTTTAAAAAGCCTCTTGGTGCATTTGGCAGGGGTCAATGTTTCTGTTTCCATCCCTAATCCCATACTGCAATATCAAATAATCTACCCATATTCTGCCATCACAAGGTGTGCTTTCCTCACCCCACATCATTGGCAGGTGGGCAGTTTGGTGACTGCTCCTATGTAAAAGATTCTAACCATGTGATTCTTCTGATAGCGTAGTATACATGCAAGTGGCATGTGCCCCCTTGGGAAGGACATTGTTTTCCAGGTATGCTAAATGCTCTGCTAAAGGAACCTCATAGTTGCAACCCCCTACAGGGATCTTGACCTTCACCAGCACAGAACAACAAAGGAGATGGCAGCAGAAACATCCATCAGGGTGCCATCACTTACTGTAAACTCTTTGTGAAGCTCTAATTTCAAACTGTTAAAATTTGATTCCATCCTAATCCACCACTGAAATAACTTCTGTTACAACACACTAACCTTTTTGGCCTTTTACAAATAGATTTGCAAGGCATCTATAACTCAATGGTGTACAAATGTAGTACACTAGTTTATTTTGTTAAGATTGCTAATTTAGGATTTTCACATTTCTGGGCACATGTCAAGAACAAAGATTAACATTTTGAAAAAGGACCAATATCACAGTTGCATGTGACTGTTGCTAAGTATTAGAAAAACTTGGATGCTCAGGATAGATCAGTTGTTCACTTGGTGTGATTGCAGTTATATCAGTAGTAGTGGATGGTCACAACCTAGCTTTCCACTCCATGGTTATTTTATGGTAAAATCTTAGATCTGCAAGCCATTGCATTGTCATTGGAGGCAATGGACGCCTATTTTAATCTTACAAACTATATTCAGTCTCATAAAGTATACATTGCATTGAACACATAGTTTGATCTTGCGTGTGGGGTTTTAAAAAACACAACTGGCAGCTGTGAGTGGAATCAGGATCAATGCCTTTGAACACAGAGGTGCTGAACACTTTTTGCTCATGCTGCAGTCCTGATGAAGGTTCTCCCTCCCTCAAGGAGGAAAGTTCCTCATTGACACCAATAGCAAATTAGGCAATAGCATCTGGGATAGGTTAATACTGCATGTTTGTAAAACATTAATGGAATGAAAGTTTCAAATAGTCAAAGTTTGCATGCCAGTGTATGCAATTTAAAATGTGAGAAAAATGTGGACAAAGGCCTGCAAGTGGTATATGAATATGTGAATTGTCCCTTAAGTTTCATGGTGATGTTGCTATGTAAAGAATAAATTAATTATTAAAGGAAGACAGAGACTGGCATCCAGATTTCATAAGAATCCATTTAACAGCAAACAAAAAGGCAAATGGTTGTGACCAGTGTCACTCAGTAGATAGAGTTCTGCATGAGAGTAAAGTTGAGAAGGATATGTACAGATGCACCTTTGAAGTTAAACAAAATTATTAATTTAGAAATTGAATGCATTTTTCAGCACTTGTACAATGAGTGTACAGTGTACACAGGTACAGATCTGTACAGGTACAGTTATTCACATGTTATTTTGAACGCAAGTGTAGCAGTACACTTCCTATCTGTACCCATATGTTTATTTATGTAATATAATTGTACTCACGTCTCTAGGTGGTTTACAACAAATATAAAACAAATTAAAATAGATATTAAAATAGTTCAACATTATATACACACACACACACACACACATATACACATACACATACAAAAATATATATACTTTTCTCCAAGGCGTACCCATTGCTAATCCCATGCATGGCAGCTCTCACAATAGTTAACGAGTGAGCTGCCGGCAGAGGGAGAGGAAAGTGGCACTGCTGGTGGACAGGCGGGAAACAAAATGGCAGCGGGGGAGAAAATGGTGGTGGCAGGCGGGGGAGAAAACGGCGGCAGCAGGCAGGCGGGGAAGAAAATGGCGGTGGGTGGGTGGGGGAAGAAGGCGGTGGGTGGGTGAATGGGTGGGTGGGGAAAGCAGTGGCTAGTGGGGAAAGAAAACGGCAATGGGCGGTGGGAACTAGAAGCACTGATGCTCTGCATCTGGCCCAGCTAATTCTAATTAAAAAGCTGGGGTGAATACATGTATCTCAAGAGTCTTTTAAAAAGCTCTTATTTTGGCAAGGAGAGCATTTTAAAGCCTTGGGGTGGCAACAGAGAAGACCCCTGAGGAGCCACTTGGGACTTTTACACACAGCAGGTTTTACCATGAGTTTACAGGGAGGTTTTACTGCAAATTCGAAGTTGTCCCCCAAAACCAGAAAAATAGTGGATTCTTTTACCCCAGATATAAATCAGGCAACATTCTAATGTGCAGAGAAAAACCCAAATTGTGTGTGAACGGCTCCCTGATAGCTTGCAGGGACTTCGGGGTTAATCTAGCTGATATGCGAAGATGCGAGTTAAGCCGTGTAAATCTAGTCGAGGAGATGAGTGTTAACGGGCTTCCAGACGAACTGCTGATAACTATAGATGGATCTCTTTGGATCATTACAAAGAAGACGTTCTCTTAAATTTGAGGGGGTCTGTGCCCAAGATCACTTTTAAAATGAATGCTGTCACAGTCACTCACACAAACATGTATGAGTATACAGACATCTGGATGTTGGTACAAATATAAAGTCTGAATAGGACCATTCTTACTTTCTATACCCTGTGAATTAAGCAGTAAAAATGCCTGTCCTTGAAGAACATAGGCAGTCTGCAAGTTTTATGCTGGGAATAAAACTTTCTTTCTTTCTTTCTTTCTTTCTTTCTTTCTTGTTCTTTTTTTCTTTTTGAAGGCCAACTCCATTTTTTCAGAATAATATTCTAAAAATAGCTTTTCATGTTTCTTGTCATACTTTAAAGAAGTTTACTCTAACCCCCGTTAAAAATTCATTGGGTATCGTATGTGATCCCCTAAAAAAAACCAGACTAATTTCTGTACTTGCTTTAAAAATGATAAAATACTTAAAATAAAACTAACAATAACCAGTCTCCCTTTTTCAAGTGGACTGTGGGTGACAATTCTTGCCATAAATAGATTTTTTAGAAGGTTTTAAAACAAACAACTTTTCTGTACCTCTCCATCCTCTGTGAATTGAATGCAAACTAGGTGCTCTACTATTGAACTTCATCTCCAAAGCTTCAGGGCCCCTGGTCCACTGAGTTCCATCCTCCTCCTCCTCCTCCTCCTCCTCCTCCTCCTCCTCCTCCTCCTCAAAAGCCAGTGCTTTGCTACCGAGCAGACATGGAAGCAGGGAAATAGCACCCCAGGAATCAGCTGGCCAATGCCACTTTGTGTTGCTTCACAGTAAGGTCTGCTCTGGTGGAGAATGTCCTTTTGGAGGGACAAAGGAACATGCTGTCAGCCTTGGTTCTTGTCTCTGATAGATTGCATTGTGTATGTTTTTCATGCAGTGTTTTCAGCGTGTATTTAAAGTACACAAACACACACATATGGTGGAGATCCTATATATTCTCTTTTGAAAAGATCATGTTTAAAGCGATTAGCCTAATTCTAGCTTTGTCCATACAGTCTGCATAACCAGTTGTAAAGGGTGCAGATGAGCGTTACCTTCTTTTTTTGTGCATCTCCTTTATTTCTTTTTCAATCTTAAAGTTCATTAAAAGCTGCTGGGCAGACAAACCCTAAAGAGTATCTTGCATTTGAAGGTTGGGGAAATGCAACTTCAGGTGGGGGGTGGGGCACAGCTCATGGGTAGAAATTAAAAAGCATAAAATAAAATGTTACACATCACTTTTTTATGATTAAGAGGAAGAGCCACTGGAGAATAAATGAAATCATAATCTTGCTGCAGCTTTTCCAAATGCCTTCTAGAAGTAGTTTAAAAGTTTCTATCAGATGTGTAGAGTTAGGCAACTGCATTAATGCTGTGCATACATTTGTGGGCCATGATCCAGAGAGATACGTGTCTTGCTCCTCAGAAACCTTCGGGTTTTGGCTTTGTTTCCCCAAAATAGCAGCCAGCTTTCTGCATAGCAGTTGTCAGCTGCATGGCAAGTTGTGGTTTTCATAAATGTGTGGTGATATATGGCAGGGTTGTTGTTTAAAGTGTGTGCATGCATTGGAGTGGGGGTGGGGAGGTCAAAAGATCTGCTTCGCTTTCACAAGCCCATTTGTAAAGTGGCCTTTCTCTTTCATGTCCACAGAGTGCTGAAATTATATTCCAGTGAACAGTGGATTACCACCACCACCCCCATCTTGTTTTTTGGTTTGGTTTGGCAGCGGGGAGGAACTATATAGAAACAGAACAGAATAGACACACTGCACATAGGAAGACATACAATGTTTTCAGTACTAGCGAATCACGCCTAGAAATTGTCTTGTACAATTATTCGTATCCTGTAACTGCTTCTTAATTGATGTACCTAAATCCTAACTGCCTTCCAGACAGACAGGAAGACAGAACTAGAAACATCTGTAATGCTGTGAAGGGTATCCAGCAGTCTTAATTGTGAGTCTCTGGTCTCATATACCTTTCGAAAATGAAGAGTCACCCCAGCAAAATTCTGAATATAATACACATGTAAGCCACCCAGAACAACCTCTGATATTGATACTGAAACACCTTTGATTCAGTTTAATTATCTGGCACATTTTAAACAATGGACCAGTGCCTAGGTATTTGAGGTAACGGTGGTAATAAAGAGTGAGTGAACCCCTGGATAATTAGGAACTTCTTCTACCTTTGTTTTTGATCTTGGGATAAGTGACCATGTACTTCATAGATTTGGGTAGAGGTAACTGTTATACGAATGTACAAATACAATGAATATTTTATATACCGCTTTTCAACAAAAGTTCTCAAAGCGGTTTACATAGATATAAATACATAAATAAATAAAGATGGATCCCTGTCCTCAAAGGGCTCACAGTCTAAAAAGAAACATAAGATAGACACCAGCAGTAGCCACTGGAGGGATGCTGTGCTCGGGTTAGATTGGGTCAGTTGCTCTCCCGCTGCTAAATAAAAAGAATCACCGCTTTTAAAAGTTGCATCATTGCTCAGTTAGCTGTTCCCTGCAAACACAGTGGCTTACTGCATCTTAGCTCACCCCATATTTCAAAGGTATTTCTGGCCCCCTTAAACTTCCTCTCTGACTGTGACTGAGCAGAGCATTTCTCAAAAAACAAAAAAACAAAACACACACAAAAAACCCCCTCATCCTGTAGTGGCTTCACCATCTTCACTACAACCCTCATCCTGTAGTGGCTTCACTACACCAACTAATCTCACTACCTTAGTGTGAGATTGAGTTTTGGCCATCCTCAAATGTAGTTAAACATCTTTCACTAGTTGTGATGCAATGTTAGCAAGTGGCAGCAACCTTTGAGTGCTTGATTGTAGAGAAGGTGAGGCTGTTATGTTTTTCTCTTCTTTTGCCTTTAAAAAAAACCCAGCACATTGTATAAACCTGCTCTAAGCAGGTTTTGACAGCTATGCTAGAGCCACCATTTATAGAACAGAACCAGGATTTTCAACAGTGGGAAACTTCTTCAGGAGAGCCAAGCTGGGTGCAGACAGAGCCTCAGGGAACTGGATCATCACTGTAATTACACAAGTTTTGCTTAATGTAAGAGGTCTGATGAGCACTCTGTGCAAAGTATTGTCTTGGGTCACTCCCTGAAGATTTTCACAAGGATTTTTACAGCTATCGTCCATCTTGATGCATGCTCTTTATAAAAGGGTGGAATCATGCTTGCTTTTTGTCAGCAGTGCTATAAAACTTAAATTAAGCTGTGTTGCATTTTTAAATGAATCAAATTGTATATTTCATAGTGTATGGCTTAATGGAGTAAACACATGAGGTGTGATGCATGCACTGAATTAATGTCGTGCTTGGAAAGCAGGTAGGTGGGAATAAAGTGAATGGGAGGCCTAAAAATATTTCCTGCCAGAATTAGCATATACTATATACATAGAGAGGAATTAATATACTCTCTCTGCATTTAGTTATGTACAGGAAGGAAGCTTTCATTTAGACAGCTAGTCCTGTGAACCAGTCATAGGTTTTAAAAAAATGTACTACGGTATTTCTGCAAAATGTACAGATCTTTGAATACCAAAAATCTTTTCCCTTTCTCTCCTTGAGAAATGCTGGCAGTTTCAGGTAAGAATAAGTATTTGATAATTAAGGATAGAATGTGATTTTTCACAGCTAAAATAGATTTTTTATAGGTGTAAAAATTGTGGCTCATGTGCAGACTGTATAATAGCAAGGGTGCAGAACATCAAATTGAGATGCAGTGCAGTAAATTCTTACAGTAAACGTGCATATATGCAGGGAAAGTACTACTTTACAAGCTACTTTGTAAGAAGTCAAGACTCAAATGTGCTAAAACACTAAAAGTCTTAATAGACTTACTAATTAAGGTTGTGAATTTGTCATCACAGTTGCATCCATCTGCAAGTTTTAACATCGAGACATCCATATTCCTATGAAATACATTGTTTCACAACATTTATGTTAGAAAAAATAGTTTAATATGGTTATAGTAGGACTGCATCCAGCATAATATGGCTGTTAATTAGGACTTGTTTTAATTTTGTGGTTAAAAGTAGTGCTTTTGGAGGATGGCATGAATGTTTCCTTGAAAACTTTTTAACGTATGTGAATATGTCCCTTTGCTGAAGGTGTTCTCTGCCAGTTGTTTCCCTTTCGGCTGCTACTTCAGTACCATTGCTTCCTGATAGCCCCCCCCCCCGCCCCCTCAGAATGATCACAGTCAGTTGAGGATTTCATTGTGAAAGTGATGGCTACATATCATGGGAGTTATTGAGACACGGCTCCATGCTGCAGGTTATCGGAAGAGCGAATCTGTTTGGCAGCAGATTTGGGAGCCGTTTAATTCATGGCATTAAATGGACCGTTGGCATTTCCTTGGCATTTCCTTGGCTCCTCTCCACATTTCCTGCGGATTATTCTCTGTGCATTCCCACAGCTTCCCACAGGTTTTTCTCCCACCACTTATATCCCAGAGGAGGAGGCCTCACTTCAATATTACCTTTTTTCTATTTTTTTTTTGGTATGACAGCTGTGTTCTGCAAGACTGACTAGTCAAAACAACAGAACGCTTAACCTGAACCTGCTGAATCTGACCCAAATCTTGGCTGATTTTTATAATGACCTTGCCTTTGTGACTGCCTTCATCACCTCATTTTGAAAATAGCAACCTCGTGAACCCTCTGATGAATGACGGTCACCCTATTTAACTTACTTAACTACACACAAACACTGCATTCACACGTAGCATGAAACCAGAGATTGCTGAACCTGCAGTTAATATTTCAAACCATGAATCGCAGCACAGACCACAGATCCAACCGTGGTCTAGCAACCTCTGTTATCAGGGCAGGGGAGCCCCTCACCCTTCTGGTCCACAAAGGACGCATCCCATCAAGCTCTGTAGTACTTGTGTCGCCAGACTGTAGGCAAGGCATCAGCATGTTTCCAAGGTGGAAACCATTGGCCACGATCTTCAAGGGGGCATGGCTTTTCAGAATGGTTCACCCGCCCTCAACAGGGAACAGGCATTTAAATTGCTTTAAAGGCCATGCCATGCAAGCCCTTCTTTTGACAGCAATTGCAGTGCAACCCTCATAAGAGCTCCGAAACAAAACTGTCTCACACAAGCACAATTTTTTTTTGGGGGGGGGGCAGGGAGGAATCTGGAGGACACTATTTTCCTGCTACTCCAGGAAAGGAAGGGAACATGATGACTTCCTAGGAGAGCATACATACATGAGGGAGGGCAAAGGATCCTGGGGTCTGTCCCACTGTGACCAAGGATGTTCTTGTGATGACTCACCCTGGCAAAGCAGTCCATGGAGACCAAACCACACTCCTGCCCCCATGGTGGCTTGCCACCAGGGGACTACCACTCTCATGAGAGGAGCAGTCTACTGGGGGAGAACTTAGGCGCAAAAACCTTCAGTCTTCCATCAGACTACATGCTTATGAGCTGAGCTAACCCAACAAAGGGGCCCCTGTCCTCTCTGGTTAATGATAGAACTTTTGCACAACAACCCCCACCCCCTACTTTCCACCCAAAGGGAAGGGGTTGCCCCCCCTCCCCAACTTCATTTTACAAAAAAATAGACCTTAGCCATTCAAGAATTCCTGGTTGGGATTAAACCCGACCCTGGGTATCACCACCCTGCCATATGTTGCTGTCCCATTGCTCTAATGGGGTTGCCCTGCTTATGTTGCCAGCTCGCGTGCATATGCTTGTGAGCATACATCTTTGTTACTTCCTTATTGGAGAGCAAAGCACATAGTGCCCATCCCCTTTATCTCCTGATTGCCAGAAGTGGGGGAGCAAGGATCAGGGTAGGAGGAGGGCATGCCCCTGTGTGACTTTGCTGTTTGGCAGGCTGACAAGCTTGGGATGGGATGTGGCAGCATCCCTGTTGTCAGGCTACTGGTTTGTTGGGGGAGGGGCAAGTGTTTGGAGAGGCAGCCAGCAAGAAGCACTGCAGGCATGGAGTAGGCACGATCCCTGGTGGGTCTGCGTGGCCATCTCTATGATTACAGTTCCACAAAGTGAACAAAAACATAGTTATGGCACTGCCCATGTTTGGACGTCACGCTGCTGTCAAAAAAACCCTCCTGTTATGGCAGCAAAACTCACTACAAACCAAAGGTTCAGATTGGAGTTTGCCATGAAATCGCATTTGCACACATTCGTACATATCAGAGTTCCAACCTCTGCTTGTGTAACTGTGGTTTCATGTTAAGTGTGAATACCACCAAAAGCTGGCTTTTTCCTTTATTGGGAACAGTTTGCAAATAGTGTCTATATTTCACAGAAAAGAGGTGAAGCCAGTTGCTAATTAATTCTTCTTCTTGTAGATGGGCAAAATATCCTAGGATCCGTTTGCTCAACATTTATTTCAAAGCTTAATGTCTCCCGTTGATAGTAGCAGGTTTTCGAGCAATAGGAGCAACTGACATTGCTACGTATGTTGCCTCCTGGTTGGAGAGGGGACTAGAAGTGGTAAAAGCCCACAGTTGCCTGCTGCTGCTGCTACCCCCTTACCTGTCTCACATCATCTCTACCACCCTGCCCCATACTACCTAAATAGCAGCATTCCTCTCCCCATGAATTCCACCATTTCAATGAGGAATTTTCCTTTCAATAAGTCATTAAGTTAATTCTTTCCAGTAAGTCACAACATAGGCACAAATATTTTCGCAGTTTCAACACTGACGGTATACAGCTTACATTAATACTAGGTTCTTGTGGGGTGTTAGATTAATTGTCCAAATGCCTAGCAAGGCTATCTCAGAAAAATATGCTACATCAATACCTGCTTAAATATGTTTAGACCAAACTGCCTGGTTCCTTCTACATTTAAATATCTTCTCAGTAAATGATTTTTCTTATCTATCTATCTATTTATTTATTTCCGGCGCATCTAAACAATATTTCTTGGTTTGGATATTTCTTGGTTTGGATGATGGTGGTGGGTATTGATGGTAGTGGTATTGATGTTGGTCTGTTTTGTCTTCCAAAGGGAGGGGAAGAGGAATTTATTGACCAAAGCTGGATAATAGCAAGTGTATGCAACACTGTATATTCTTAACTGTGGGGTTTGCTGTCATGGTGTATTTTCATAGTAGAGTCTGTTTGCTTTTCAATCTAATCTTAACCTAGGCTCACTTAAAAAAAAAAAGTCTAGGTTAAAAGCTAGGATAGAAGAAAAAGCCAACCCCAAGTCTTTAAAAATGCTTTATAAACGTTGTACCATAATTTAGATTTAGATCCAGAATTGACCTTCGAGTATGGGTGTATTTGGAGGGATCTTTTATTGAACATGTAATTCAAAAAGTGCAATTGGGATTCATGAACTGAAACTATAGAAAGCATCCATTAATCCGTGTAAGTCAAATATATTTGACACACACACCCCTGAGTCACTTAGCTGTAAGCTCAATTTGCCTCTTTAAAAATATTACAGGTTTTGTATGGTAACTGTTTCTTTCTTTCTTTTCCTTTCCAGGCTAAGCCACCTCAATAAAAGACTGTGTGTTTGTGCCACAGAAGTCTTGACAAGGATCCCCTTTATTCAGAGCCGGAGAGGAGGCAAGATGTTGGCATAGCTGATGAGCTAAGAACCTGCTATGCCAACATATTGCCCTCTTTCCTCTCTGCTTGCTTCAAATGCTCCAGTGTTCTGGATACTTCTGAAATACCTTTCCCTTTATTGATGTTTGTCCTATATATAGGATGACACTTTGAAAACATGCGGTGGTGATTTCCTTGGAGAAATACAGATTGTGTAAATGCTTGATTATGGATGGGTTTGAAAAGGATTTTTAATTATAATTGTAGGCTTCTCAAGCTTTTGGAGAGGTTGGATAAACATGCTTTAAATAAATAAATCTGTTTTGTGCCAGTATTCTGTAAATGTATGCTTCTACAACAAAGATTCTGGATTAACTGATTTAAAAATCCTTTCTTGCATCCTGACAGACCAACAAAGGTCACTCTGGAATTGCCTAATCAGTTTCCAAAATGAGAGATACTTGCACAGCTGAAATCTACTCAGCCTGCTTCTGTGATGGTGTAAAATAAAGTATATCTGATAGTCTTAAGCATTCTTTCTAGAGTTGCCAAATGACAAGGGGGGGGAAACAAAACACCAGCTGACGGTTTTGTTTTGTTTTGTTTTGTTTTCAGGCTGGTTGTCAGAAAAGGAAAGTGGAAAGGTTTTGCCTCCTCCTAAGCCATTGTTTAGCTATAACATTAAGGCGAACAGAGAGCTTCTCCACTAGGCTCTGCCCCAACTGACTGGCTTCTGCCCATGCTGCCGTTCTCAGATCTACTATGGGCTTGGCCTAGCATCCGAATGTTCATTTCAGGAGCTGACAACCCTGACTGACACAGTGTGCAGTCATCGACACATGGTGGAATGTAATTTTCACACAGTTGCGCAAGCACAAGAATAGCACAAATTGAGTTGTATGGCAACCATTATATTTAGCTGCACTGTTGTGCAACTCCATTTGTGCAATTTGTGTGTGTGCATGCAATAGCACTCATGTGGAACTGTGCAAATGTTGCATTCTACCACGTATGTTACATTGTGCAGTGTGTCAGCCTGTTTCTAAACATTTGTCTCCTAGGAATGCCTGAAGTTCTTTCTGATACCACTAAAATATTGACAATATATTATTAAATATTATTCAATAACAAGCCTACTCTTTGCTTTGAAAGAATGGTTTGGCACTGGGATTATAAAGTACAATGAGGTGATTCTCACGATCGCCCAAAAACCGGCTAAGGGAGCCTAGCCCACTTTGGGGTGACCGTGTGCAGCAACGGGAGCTACGCAGCTCCCAGCAGCTAACCCTCATAATGCCCCTCCCCTTGGCCATGTGCAGAGGGGAGGGCGATTTGTCCCAGCCCCTCTGCACTCTGCCCAAAAGAGTGCCCATTGGATGGGCAGGAGCAGTGGGCGGGGTTTACGGCCGTTAGGAGGCCGGTTCCTGCCCCCTGGCCTTCAGTTCGGCCAGGCATCCCCTCCCTCCCGTCCCCTTTTTCAGAGCAGGTTTAGTGACTGGTCGCCCTACCGGGGGCTGAGTAGGAATTTTTTGCTCCTAACAGATTGGCCACAGTTAGGGGTTTTTTCGCCTACTCTGTTCTGTAAAGGGGAGAATTAGTTGAGCTAGGCAGGTCACAACGAGGTAGGAACAGTGTGGGCTGGGGGGTTATCTTGAGGTAAGACCTTCAGTGAGCACCTTTGGATAATTAAGAGGTGGACTGGTCAATCGCTCACCTGTGGTTTGTGCGGCCCAGGGAGAATTGGTTGGCCAGGAAACCGGCTTCAGGACTTCGCTAACCCTTGGGCTGAGCGGTCCAGGGTGGGCAAAGGCCTAGAAGTATCCAGGCCCCCTTTTAAGGAAGGGGGTTGGCTTTGAGGGGGAGGGGCAGGTTTTATACCTGCCTGTTTCCTGAGCCAGGGTGTGTCGCCCGGTAAGGTGTGGGCAGGATAGTTGTTTCCTTACCCGGCCTTAGTAGGCCCGCACTGTTGTGGTTGGGTGGTGATTATCACCCTGTTCGCAGTTCGCTATGCCTTTTGTGTTGCTTAATAAAGTTGTGGCCCTTTCCCCAAGAAAATAAGTCTCTGTGTCTCTTTTGGGTAGAGACAAATACCCCTCCCCTAAGAAGAGGTTAACCGAGTGAGCACTCCGTTAACCTAATCTTTTTGCTTGTGTTGCTGCAATGCAATACATGAGTAGACCCCCGGGCTCAGGGGTCTCTCCAGAAAGCCCTGCACACCTGTGCAGGGCATCCTGGAACTTCCAGGGGCAGAATTATTAATTATTATTAATTGTTAATCTGGTCTGTGACAGCAATAAACTTACTACTCCGGGGGCCACACGGCCCCCAATCCCTGCAGCCCCTGCTGGCTCCGTGACGGATCTGGCAGTCATGTGGGTGGCTGCTCTAGCCGCCCAGGGCTGCCTTCTGATCATCTGTGGGGAGAGCGGGCTAAGCCTGCTCTCCTCTCAAACCCCCTTATGGCTCTTCTCACTGATCGCTAGAATCGCCTCAATGGCTGATTTTGTGGAACCAAAGTCGGCCATTAAAAACCATCTGCTTGATGCTTATAGGACATTGTAAAAAGAAGAGAGAAGCTTGTCTTAAATACCACCTTCCTGCCAATGCACCCAAGGCAGTTTAAAATACACATGGAACTGAAAGCTACAGAAAACAAAACAATAACACAGAAGTAACTTTTCAGGCCATTGGCAGTTTCTTCAGGAGCCGATGGCATAAACTCTGTTTGGCTTTGCCCAGTGATGTTGCAACTGACATATGCCACAGTTTCACTGATTAAAGTTTGGTATCCAAAAAGACCAAAAAGGTGGTTCCTCAGTCGCTTGGAAGGAATTAGAGAGGTGATGCAAGCAAAAGCAGATGTATCTCACGGCAATTTACAGGACTGTATACTGCATATGTACACACCTGCTCATTGCAACATCCCCCCCCCAGACCATTACGTAACAATTGATTCATAACCTGGATGAGCATTTACAGTAAGAAATGCTGAGTAGTGGCCAGAATACAGGAATGGCATCTGAACTGATGAATCACTTGTGTTGGCATCAGTTAATACAATACCAGTATATCATCACCTCAGAGATACAGAGATGATGGTGCAATCTAATCTAAATACTGGTGTGATAGACCAGGCTGTGGTAAAATTTCTCAGGAATCAGATGCCTTATTCTAGAGTAAGGAAAACTGTAGGAGCTACTCACTAACTTTAGAAATGACTGCAGATGCTTCAAGATCTTAAGACTCCTGGAGAAGCAAGGTTGAGGTGCTGTAGTTCCTTAAGCCAGTGAGGTTAAATATGCAACCCTATTTGGCATTCATCCAAATTAGAACTTTTTGCTGTTAAATCAGCTAGGTCTGACACAAAAGGGAATCAAAGGGAATTGTCCAGCTTTGAGGGAGCCTTTCGCAGGTTCAGTTTACTCACATTTGGTGAATGACAACATTAAATTACTTGGCTGAAAAGTAACAGTGCATTTGATGTATTTTTCGTTGGGGAAATGAATGAAACAAGAAGTCATACAGGCATTGCTCACTTTGCTCAGGTAATCTATGTCTGTAAACTCATTCAGAAGTGGACAGTAGCTCCAAGGCAGGCAGCCTGAATGAAGGTTTGGTAAACTGCATATATTCATTCCATACATAAGAACAATGTGGATCATGAGCTGTAGAAAAAGCATTGAATTATGGCTGTCTGCCCCAGGCAGATTTGTTCTTATGGCAATGTATTATTATTATTTTATTATTTACATTTATATCCCGCTTTTCCTCCAAGGAGCCCAGAGTGGTGCACTACATACTTAGGTTTCTCCTCACAACAACCCTGTGAAGTAGGTTAGGCTGAGAGAGAAGTGACTGGCTCAGAGTCACCCAGTAAGTATCATGGCTGAATGGGGATTTGAATTTGAGTCTCCCCGGTCCTAGTCCAGCACTGCTGGACTAGGACCGGGGAGACCCAAGTTCAAATCTCCATTCAACCATGAAACTAGCTGGGTGACTCTGGGCCAGTCACTTCTCTCTCAGCCTAACCTACCTCACAGGGTTGTTGTGAAAGAGAAACTCAAGTATGTAGTACACCACTCTGGGCTCCTTGGAGGAAAAGCGGGATATAAATGTAATAATAATAATAATACACCACACTGGCTCTCTTACAGCCAGGGATGTGTGAAATTCCATCTTGACTATTTATTTTTAGTTGTACCAACTTTGAGCAGCATCCAGACTAGTTAGTCATGACTAAGCACCCTTGAAATCAAAAAAACAAGTGGTTAACTTAATTCCCCATTCAGTGACTGGTATTAGGTCTCATAACAATGATCAAGTTAGTCCTGACTATCTTAGTCTGCACACTGCCCATTCTTTTTAACTTCCCTCATTTTCTACAGATAATCCATCAGGGAAAGGGAAAGATTGTGCCGTTGAGTCGGTGTCGACTCCTGGTGACCACAAAGCCATGTAGTTGTCTTTGGTAGAATACAGGAAGGGTTTACCATTGCCTTCCTCCTATGCAGTATGAGATGATGCCTTTGCCATTGTCACTGAAGTGACAATCCGCCTCCAGCGCCTTCCTATATCGCTGCTGCCCAATATAGGTGACTACAAATATATATTTACTAGGCACAGTCTGGAAAGCGCACCAGCGAGCATTGGAACTGACAGCCTCTGGCTCCCTAGGCAAGCTGCTTCCCCGCTGAAGCACCTCAGCATCAGTGGAAACATGAAACTCAGCCAGTCAGTTGTGATAGTTTGAAACTCATCCAGGGAAAAAGTACTGTCAGTTGTGATTGTTTGCATAATTAAGCCATTCGAGGTGAAGGAACATCCTGTCTATTCTCAGACTACTACTACTATTACTACTACTACTACTCCTCTTCACAGAGCACCATCCATTCAGCAGTTTATCATGGATAAGAGGACAGATCTTTGTCCTGAAGGGCTTACAATCTAGGTCTTGAAAGAAGAGAAACCTTGTTCAGTCATTATTCAAATCGAGTACATTGGCTAATATGATACACAGCTTTACGGCTGCCGCATCCTTCTCTGCAAACCTCGATGCTATTCAAAAGCAGCAGATATAGAAGCTGTGTTTCCACAGGTTTCCCCGTTGTCGTAAATGGGGAAGCCTGTGGCAATGCTGCTTGTGCATTTGGTGCTTCTGGACAGTGCCAGGGCTTTCTTAGAAGTCAGCTGCAGCCCTGGTGTGCAGCGTCATGTAGCTATAATACTGTGCATGTTGCCCAGGTAGAGGGGAAAGGGACATGCTGACTAACCACACCCCCTGGTGCCAATATGTTCTGTAGCCATAGATCCTAGCTTTCTTCAGGGGCAGTGTTTATCTACACAGGCACATGCTGTCTCTAGGAGAGTTTCTACCCATGATTTTGGAATGCTGAGCAGCCGAAGTTCCATTCAGAGAGAAAAGCCCTCCCTGGTTATGTTCCTCTCCATGCAAACTCTGTCCCTGGGGAGAGCCTAGGGCCATGACTCAAAATTGTACTGTTGAGAGCGCTAGCTGTTAATGCTGCTGTTTGTGCTGTACCTAGGTACACTGTAGCTAGTTGGAGTATTGTCTGGAAAAGCCTGGAAACACCCAAGGGAAATGAAGGTAAGGGGCAATGGAAAGAATATGCAATTATTTCAGTTACACCTACTTTATCTTAGTTACAATAGGGCCTGGGCACTAGAGAGTTATGTCAAAGGCCATGCTAGTAGCATGATATTCTACTGTGGAAGGCTAGCCTTGCTGGGCTGAGGACAGACTTGCTCCAGAGGATGGCCTTTTAGAAATAAAGATCTCTGTGCACTCCACTACCATCACTTCCATTTCTGAACAGGCTTCTGAAGCAGTTTCCTCCTACTCTGGAAGGAAAGCGTAGCCTTGCTTGTGGCTGTTTCCCACTTGTTTGTCTGAAAGGGCGACACGAGTACTGAGCCTCTACAGGAGCCAGTCAAATAAGGATTAAAAATCTCTGACAGTGTCACAAAGTGGGGCAAGCCCTGGGCCAGATGTCTTCTCACTAATGATATTGCAGAGATTGCATCTCCATGAAACCCATTGCTATCTAGCCTGGAGCTGGGCACTCAGCTACGGTATCGGATGTCAGGTAGTGTAAGAAAGGCATCTAGTATTGATTTGGCTCAATTTTTGTCATTTGTTAATAGATTCCCGGAGAAGGAAACACGTTAAGAAGTCATTTCAAAAGTGCAAATGGCTCAGTGATTCAATATTGCACAGTTAAGGCAGCCAAGGAAGGAGTTGTTATGAGGAACGTCAAGCATGCCATGTCATTTGAGTATCTTCTTGGGCAACAGGCTTCTCTTAGGAGGTGCCAGCCTCGGCTGACAGGGTGGGCCTACTTTTTGCAGCTATGAAGCAGAGACCCGCAGTTTCCCAGTTGTTCTAACAAGGGTGCCTGTGTTGCTTAGTGGGGGCTTTGCTAAAGGGATGCTTCTGAAGTTACAGCTCCTATTCACAGTGGAATGGAGCTGTTAGGAATTGGCACACCTCAAAAGGAAGACTCACACAATGGCATTTTAGTCATATCTTTCCAAACTAAAACAAAAGCCTAGGCAAGTCACGGCTATGGAATGTAGCCTGCCAAATTATTGTTAGCGTTTCATTCATTCCATTGTCAGTGGAACTCCTTTGCCAACACAGAGACATCTCTGTTGTCCTCACCAAGAATGGCTCAATGATGCTGCAGTATTAAATGTAATTATTATTGTGCAATGATTTACTATTATATAATTTTAAGATGCAGCTTCCTCTGGGCTAACTTATAAATTCCTTGCACACTCTCTTCTGTGCAGGAGATTGTGTAAAGCTCAAATATGGATCTCAGCAGCTTCACACAAGTACCTCCTGATGCTTCTCTGAATAGATTCAGAGAAGGTCATTCTGATGTTCTGGCATCATTCACTCCATTTCTTGCAGCCAAGTATGCATCTGGCCCATGAGTGGCTTTCCAAATGCCCAAACCTGTGGTGTTGTGTCTTGGGTGCAGGTGGGAACAAATGGAAATGATATTGGAATCCACATTATCCCAGGACAGGAGACAGCTGAAAGGACCCCACCAGAGTCATCTATGAGGGTTTTACTTTCTCAAAGACAAGTCCTCTTGCAAAACCTGGCTCCTGGGAAATAGCCTCCATCAAAACTACACCCCTAGCAAAAGGACTCCCTTTATTTTCTGAAGAGGGGAAGGAAGCCAAAATCTGAGTAGGTTCAATGCACTTTCAAGTTATTCTCTTTCTGAACCAGTTGCCAAGCTCTGTCACAACTTTGTTTTTTGCACCACAAAATGCAAATGGTTCTTGAGCTACAGGATGAGTGTGCTTTTGTAATATTTGTATTCTTTTCACAAGTTCCTGGCTTTCCAAGTTCCCTCCCTGGCATCTCCAAGATAGGACTGTGAGAGACTCCTGCCTGTAACTTTGGAAAAGCTGCTGCCAGACTGTGTAGACAATACTGAGTTAGATGGACCAATGGTCTGACTCAGTATAAGGCACTATGTTCCTGCTACCTTAAGGGCTGTGCAATTGTGACCGTTTTCTATTTCTCCCAGAGTCCACAGCAGAGATCAATACTGAAATTTTTTTAGAGGCAAATGTAATCATTAAAAGGATCTAAAGTAATCGACATAAACAAATACACATCTTACACAGATAATATATATACATAATTAAAACAAAAATCCCAATCCTTATTCAGAAGAGAAGAAGCAAGCAAACAAAGCAGACCACTAGAGTCTCACAGATTTTTGTAAGCTACACAGGAACAATGAATAGCTGCTTCTTAAGCTTACATAAGAACAACCCAGCGGGATCAGGCCCAAGGTTTATCTAGTCCAGTTTTCTGTTTCACACAGTGGCCCACCAAATGCCTCTGGGAAGCCCGCCCTCTCTCTTGCTGTTGCTCTCCTGCAACTGTTATTTAGAAGCATCTTGCCTTTGATGCCTATCTAGTCCAGAATCCTGATTTCCACAGTGGCCCAGCAGATGCCTCTGGGAAGCCCACAGGCAAGAACATGCCCTCTCCTGCTGTTGCTCCCATACAACTGGTATTCAGAGACATTGTGCCTCTGAGGCTGGAGGTAGCCCATAGATACTAGACTAGTAGCCAGCCATTAATAGACATGCCCACCACCTTTGTGTAGCATTCCTCCTGTAGCTTCTCTGCAGTTCCTAGGTTCAGTCTCCCTGGCTCTTGCTACTCACTCAGTAGCTGAGTACATTTATTTATTTATTATTTCATATATGATGCTGGAGAGTAGAAAAGGTTCCACTCTTACTTCTCAGGCAGATTCCAGATGATGCCTCTCAGGGACTTTTCTTCAAAAACTGAACTTCGGTATGGTGTCCCTCGGGGCTCCGTATTGTCTCTGATGTTGTTTAACATCTACATGAAACCGCTGGGAGAGATAATCAGGAGATTTGGTGCAGGGTGCTATCAATATGCTGATGACACCCAGATCTGTTTTTCCATGTCAACATCATCAGGAGAAGGCATAGCCTCCCTAAATGCCTGCCTGGAGGTGGTGATGGGCTGGATGAGAGGAAACAAACTGAGACTGAATCCAGATAAGACAGAGGTACTTATTTTGCAGGGTCGGAACTCCGGAGATGATTTTGATCTGCCTGTTCTGGATGAGGTCACACTTCTCTTCTCAGTTGCATGGAAGGAACAGGGGGTGCTTCTGGACACAAAACTCTTCCTGGTGTTCCAGATTGAGGCAGTGTCCAGAGGTGCCTTTTATCAGCTTCGGCTGATATGCCAGCTACATCAATTTCTTGAGATAAATGACCTCAGAAGAGTAGTACATCTGCTGGTCACCTCCAGACTTGACTACTGCAATGCACTCCATGTGGGGCTACCTTTGTCTGCAGTCCGGAAACTGCAGTTAGTCTAGAATGCGGCGGCCAGGTTGGTCTCTGGATCATCTCGGAGAGACCATATCACTCCTATCTTAAAAGATTCACACTGGCTGCCGATAAGTTTCCAGGCAAAGTACAGGATTTTGGTTATAACCTATAAAGCCCTAAACAGTCTGGGCCCTGGGTATTTAAGAGAATGTCTTCTTTGCTATGAACCACACCACCCATTGAGATCATCTGGAGAGATATGTCTGCAGTTGCCACCGGCTTGTCTGGTGGCTACTCAGGGACGGGCCTTCTCCATCGCTGCTCCAAGGCTTTGGAACACACTTCCTGCTGAAATAAGAGCTTCCCCATCTCTTACAACTTTTAAAAGGGCAGTCAAGATGCAGTTGTTCACCCAGGTTTTTAATTAGATATTGTTTTAATTGTGTTTTAATATTTTTAACTTTTAAAATTTTAATTGTTGAAATGTGTCAATCTTTTTATTGGTTGTTTTTATTGTTTTGTAAACTGACTAGAGAACTTGTGTTTTGGGCGGTATAAAAATATGTTAAATACATACATACATACATACATACATAAAACTTCTGCTCTCCTTCTCAATGGTTCAGTCTCTGCCCTTCCTCTTGCTGTCTCAAACTCTTCTCCTCCTTAATCTCATTCTTCAAGATATCCTCATTTTTCTCACAAAGTCTCTCCCTCAGAATTCTCCCCCTCACAGACACTTCCATACAATGACCTACGTGGGCCAAAAGTAATTCAGTGACTTCCCCATCCAGCAGAGGACACACTCAGGGTTACACAAGGGTTACACAACCCCTTACTAGGGATGTGAACGGAACCAGTTTGGAGGACCTTTATGGGCCTCCGAACTGGTTCGAATGGCAGGTGGTTCCGCTGGTTCGAAGGCTGGGGTGCATCTTTAAGGGTGAGGAAGGGTACACTTACCCCTCTCTCTGCTTTCTCCCTGCCAACACTCCATTTTTAAAAAGTCCACTGGGGCGGCAGCTTACCTCCCTGTGGCCCCATAGCCCCCTTTACCGGAAATAACCAGAAGTATCTGATGTATCTCACAGGTGTGCCCGCCTGTGACGTGCATGCATCCATGCCCATACTGGTTACTTTGGGTAAAGGGGGCAACGGGGCAGCAGGGAGGTACGCTGCCACCCCAATGAACTTTTTAAAATGGAGCACTGAAAGGGGGAAAGCAGAGGGAGGCATAAGTGCACCCTTCCCTGCCCTTACAGATGCACCCCCCCGCCTTCTACCCACCCCCGCCCAGTTCTGTTCACATCCCTTAACATTATTCATTTCAAGAATAACTTTGGAAATTGTTTATTCAGTGTAGTATGTTGACGGACAAGACTGTCCTTAGCTTTCTTGCAACTTGTAAGCATTTTAAGTAGGGGAGTGCACGAAACCGATTGGTTCAGTTAGAGTTCAGACCAGACTCAAACCGGACCAGGCATGTTCGGTTTTGTGCACCCCTGAACACACACACCCCGGTTTGGTTTGAATTTGAGCCAGTCCGGGGTTCTCCCGCCACGAGCCAGGAGAGGGCCAGGAAGGCCTGGAAATGGCCTTGGGCCAAAGCACCCCAAGACTGGTGGGTGAAGGGGGAGCTTTGGAGAACCCCCTGTAGCTGTGGCAGCACCCCCAGAGGTGGTGAGATGACCCCAGGCCCGGCGGTGAATTTTGCGTGCGCGCGCACACACACACACACACACACACACACACTTTTTAAAAACATCTCGAACCCTGGACTGGCTCCAAGCTGGCCCAGGGAGTTTGGTTCAATGTCAAGCAGAACTGGGCCCGGTCCAGCTCGAGGCTGAACCCTCGAGATGCACTGGTTTGATGGTAAACTGGCTCAACCTCAAGCTGGTTCACACACCCCTAATTTTAAGCATTTCCCCATGAGCCTTCTTTGGCCTCTGTCCCTGCAAATCCCAAGTCATCCATCTCACTCCTTCGGTTTGATCAAGCTTCTCTTCCAGCTGCCGTTTCCAAAATGATGCCGGGCATAGGCACTATGTGTAACATTCCTAGAAGAGATGTGCTAAGGTAATTCATCTTATCAAATATGTCTAGGGAGCCAAGCAGTTTCTAAAAATGAAATTGGAATTAGAAATTAGAAATCTTGTTCCATTCCTGCCCCCTGCCAAAAGGGCTCAGGAAATTAAATTGAAAGCATAAGGACATTATTTTAACATTATACAAATAATACTAGAAGCAATTAAAGGAGATGGCACAGAACCCTAATATAAGAGAACCCCTGCTGCTCAGTCTCAACCCATGTAAGCACAATATACCACAGTTGGAGCCCCTGCTCAAAAGAAAGGAGCCAACAGGGCTGGCTCACATATGTATGCTCTTTGCTTAATGCTGGAACATCAAGGGAAGATTTGTATTTGTGAATGGCCCCTGCCAGATTTTACACCAAAGATAACACTTTTCACATTTTCGGTAGTCAGTTCCCACTTTCAGCTCCCTCATCAAGGACAGTCCTTGGACAGTTCTAAACCTAGTTCTTAACATGCATATATGAACCAGCCCACAATTGTAGAACCAAATAGCTGGCTCAAGCAAAGGAGGGAAGGAACACTTCGGGGGGGGGGAATCTGTAGGAGATACTGCATATATCAAATATGGCATTTTGGATATTTACATTTTATTTCACTGCCATTAATTTTAAAACGGGGAACACAATCTAGGCAGGCAAAACCCCTTTATGTCCAGTTGCTTTCAGCTAGAAAACACAACTTAAGTTTCTCCCCATTAAAACCAATGGGACTGGAAGGTCTTACATTTTAGTTGGATCTCAGCCCTGTTTTGTGTTTTGTAAAGGGCACTGAAATATATTGACAAGGGGCATCATTTAAAAAGAAAGTATATGTAAACATATGCAGGGATAAAATTGGACACCATTTTCAATGGGAAGATGGACTTGATTAAACTTCCAAAGGATATGGAGCAAAAAAAACAGAGGTTCTACAAACATTCCAAAGTAGGAGGAAGATTTATGTGGGCCCCTGATCAATAAGGAAAGTGAGCTATTAACTGGCAATAACAAAGGAAGCCAGATGACTACATGTCTCCTTTGGTTCAGGTTTCTCAGGGAAGGCAAATAATGTCCAGGTGATTAGCAGAATCAACACCATGAGAGGAGGCCAATATTCAGCAATAGTAAGAAAGCTGAAAATACCTTTATATTTAGCATGAAC
The DNA here is from genome assembly GCF_027244095.1 of Hemicordylus capensis. Lineage (NCBI taxonomy): Eukaryota > Metazoa > Chordata > Lepidosauria > Squamata > Cordylidae > Hemicordylus > Hemicordylus capensis. The sequence continues at coordinate 122,605,760 of NC_069658.1, read as the reverse complement.
CCAAGCCACTACATCTTAACAAATAACATTTGGGGGCAGGAGGATCTCCTAAGAAAATCTCAGAACCACTATCAATAGTCTGTTGTGAAATTAGGGAAACATTATTCATGAGGCGTGCCCTTTCTGCCAAACAATAGAAGGGACATGTTGACCTTTTTGAAGGTGGATGTCCAGCTTTACTCCCTCTAGGACCTGGTTTCTTCTGCACACTTGTGCCTTTCTCTGCCAGCTCTGCTCTCCTCCGTGCCCCAAGTCTAAGAGTACAGGAGGGAAGCAGACCAAGGTAGAACGAATCATTGGTTCTTCTTAGGGATCATGGGTATGGTTGCTGCACCTGCACCTCTCTCTCCTGCAGAGAGAAGTACAGGTGTCAGAACAAGGGAGGGTGGTACGACCGAGCAGTGTTGAATGTTGACAAAGCACCAGCCCCACCCTACCTTGAGATTTAGCCACCTGCTTAGCCCAACATAACTTGTCCTTTGAGAGTTGGCTTCCATTTTGGGCAAGAGAGACAGTCACAGAAGCAGAGGTATTGTTACTTCTCCGCTGCTGCCCCAAAGCTTCGGAACGCGCTCCCTGCTGAAATAAGAGCCTCCCCATCTCTGACAACTTTTAAAAAGCCTTTAAAGACACATTTGTTCACCCAGGCTTTTAATTAAATATCATTTTAATAGTTTGATTGTTTTAAAATATTGTTTTAACATTTTTAAATTGTTGTAATGTTTTAACTTTTTCTGTTATTAGTTTTAACTAATGTTTTAACTTTTCTGTTGCCATTTATTTTGCTTTGTTGTAAACCACCCAGAGACGTAAGTTTGGAGCGGTATAACAATACATCAAACAAACAAACAAACAAACAAATAAATATTGTGCTCTGAATCTTGAAAAGATAGGAATTGTTCTCAATGTGTTTGCATTTCTGATGAGGCTATCCTAGGACAATAGAATGTTCCACCTGATCCCACTCCAAAGCAATCAGAAAGCACATGATGATTACGCACTGAATTGGCACACCCAGAGCCATGCTGCTTTTGTGTTCCAATAGTGTTGACTCACTCATGCAGCTCCCCCTACTGTTCTAAATGCTTGAAGTTCTAAAGCCAGGAGACTGTGCCATTTTGTTCTCTTTTATTTTCCTTTGATCCACAGATCCTATAACTGACTCTTTTATTTTACTTTAATCCAAAAATCCTATAACTGACCCGGCTACCTAGAACCCAGCTCTGATTCCAAATGTAAACCTTCTTCTGGACACTTCCCCATCTTCTTTGACTTGTCTTGAGGCAAGTACCCATATGCTTTGGACCCCTGGACTGAGGAGCCTATCTGTCATGCTTGGGGCTTCATTGCATCCACAGTGAAGAACGTACTGTGGTGCAGAACCCCAGATCTCCCCACCTGATGTTCACTCCTTTTCTGCACCCAAGCTACAGCTGACTAGAAGGGGCATAAAGGTTAAAAAAAAGTGTGCCGTCAAGTCGATTTTGCCTCCTGGTGCCCACAGAGCCCTGTGGTTTTCTTGTGTAGAATACAGGAGGGGTTTCTCATTGCCTCCTCCTGCGCAGCATGAGATGATGCCTTTCAGCATCTTTCTCCATCACTGCTGCCCGATATAGGTGTTTCCCATAGTTTGGGAAACAAACCAGCAGGGATTCAAACTGGCAACCTTCTGCTTGTTAGTCAAGCATTTCCTCACTCCGCCACTTAAGCTGGAAGGGGTATAAACCAGTCTTCTATTCTGCCCTCCACCTTCTTCCTCTCTGCTACCTGCTCACTTTCATTTTTTCCTGCAAATGGCTTGGCTGCATCAACCCCCATTTCCCCTTTTCTTGGAACAACCTTCAGTCACACTATTGCAACCCATGTTCAATACCTGGTTACAATGTTGTACTCTTTCAATAAAATGTATTACTTTTGCCTCCTGACTTTGTTTGCCCCTCTTTGGTACATTATGGTAACACTTTATTGTCCAGACCTAATCCAAAGTTATTCATGCTTGCTGATTTGGTGCTAATACATCTTGGGCTCAGATAGCCGCCTTCTTCCCCAGCTAGTAGAACTGGCAATAGTAGGGAACGGGTTCCCCTAGTACAAGTTCTCCAAATCAAAATGGTGTTTCCAGCATGGACATACAACTAAGGTGCACAGGTTTGAGCAAGCATAGTCACAGCAGCCCACAAAAGGACTAGCCTAGCCTCACAGCTCCTGGTAAGCTATCAGTCTAGATCTCTTCAGGTCATGACAGAACACTCAGACAACCGTTTCTGCTTCAATGAGAGAACATCACTCAAACTAAATAAAAAATAACAACCTTTAATAATAAAAAGCATTGCATGTCAGCTGTCTAACTGCATGCCACTAATATAGTTACACATCATTTAATGAGGCGATTCTTATAATTGCCAGGGTGTGTGGGTGGATGGGAGCGGGGAAGGCAGGGTTACCTTACCCACAAACAATTACAGTGGGGGTGGTGGGAACACGCTCTGCACTCCCACACGGCAGCCTGCTCCATGAAGCACGGAGCATGGCAGAGGGATCAGGAGCTGGAACTTCTTGTTCCTGCATCTTGGAATCCCACAGTGCAATGCGCAGCACACACACTGCATTGGGGGATTCCTCCGTCAGACAGGCACTCTATGTGCCCTTTTCTGGGTCTCCTCGGGCTGAGACATACGATCCCAGCAGCCAGGTTAAGGGTGCAAGTGCACCCTTAGGTTGGTTTGGAAGGTTAGGTGGGCAGGAAGCAGAGGCATCGACAAAGATCCTGCTGCTTCTCACGATGAGCCTAACCTAGACTGGGCTGCCCCAAGCTGGGTTAGGTGGGTTGTGAGAACAGCCTCAAAGTAATCAAGTATCAGACTGAGCATGAAAATACCTTTGTGTCAAATACAGTGACTGAATATCCTGTGAATGTTTGACAAAAATGCACAGAGGGGAATTATGAGCAGCAAATCCATGTCACCTGTAGCTTGGTATGTGGGTGTAGTTTGATATGTGGGTGAGAGATGAGGTGGAGGGGTGATGGATGGAGAATCCTGTATTGTCCACAAACATTAGACCAGAGGTTCACTTCCCAGCTTTGAATCCCCAGACTACAATTCCCACCAACTCCAGCCAAAATGGCCTTCAGCCTTCATGGCTGGGGATGATGGGAGCTGCAGTTCAAGCACATCTAGAGGGACCTAAGATTGGGAAATCCCGCCCCCCCCCACACACACATTAGACAATACCAGATGCACAAAAAAAGAAAGAGGAAGTTCCATTCAAATATACACCAGATAGTGCACCGATGGTAAACCCCTCCTGTATTCTACAAAAGAAAAAGCCACAGGGCTCTGTGGTCACCAGGCACACTTCACCTTTTAGTGCACCCTAATCAAAACATCTCCACTAGGGGGACTACAGGCCAACAGAAGTTCTGCCTTTCATTCATTTCAATGCCAAATCCACCCTAATCAGAAATGTGGAGGCCAAAAGCACCCCACATCTATGACACCTGAGGCAGGATTCCAGCGTTTTGCAAGTTTTAATTGAGGGGCTACTGCCATCCGAATACAACACCCACATCCTCATCTCCAACAGGCATGCAGTGTTGTTATTCATATTTAGTGTCATGCAGAAAGCCATTTGCCTGAAGGGAAAAATGTTTTTTTTAAAAAATGAAAATGATATACACATAAAGTGTCTCTGAACAAATTGATAAAATCCAAACAGAGGATGAGCGAAATCATTTGTGTAACACATGTAGTAGTGTTACAATAAAATCAGGGAAATCTTGGGTTTACATTTATTTGTTTATTGCTTTTATATACTGCCCCATCCAAAGACTCTGGGCAGTGCACAGTAAATTAAAAAACAACACCACTGTTTAAAACAATGGCTTAAAACAATTAAAAAAACAAATTTAAACCAGTTCCAAATAATTTAAAACCAATTAAAAATATTTAAGAACAATTTAAAAACCTTGGAAGGCCAGGCTGAACAAATATGTTTTTAGGGCTTTCTTGAAGGCCAACAATGAGCCTAAACTATGGTTTTATGTTTAGTTATGTTTAACATAGTTTTTATGTTTAACTCAGCTATGTTTAACTCACCTACCTCTGAGTGTTGCTATTAGGATAAAAGCTATATACACTACCCGGACCTGGTTGGAGGAAGGCTGGGATAAAAATAAAATAAAATTAATGAATGAATATTTGTGGAGAGGGGAGCTTTAGTGATCTTATTAATCAGTCTGCCATTTATTGCTAAGTTGCATACTGAGTGCTTTGTCGATGTATTCTTTGCATATATGCTGAAATAAAATTGCTGAAATAAATATATATTCATATATGCCAAAATAAAGCTGATTTCTTTCATTTTTCTTTTTAAAATCAGCATTGCTCCCCTCAGCAGGAAGGCTTTCTACACATGCACAGAGGCACTGTTCCTTTAAATTCCTTTTGAACAACAACTCTCACTGAGAGTGGTAACTAAGAGCTGTTTCTCCACTTCTTCAGTGCATGCCTCTTGGAAACAGGGATGGAGGGTCTTTGGAGGACAGAAGCCCCACCATTAAACTGCCAGACATGAAATCCTGCCACAGCAAACCACCACCTATCATAGATGAAAGGCAAATTTTTAACTCAGTTGATTTTGGGGGTGGGAATTTTTCCAAAAGATCTCACTAATATCAGAGCCTCTTCTGTCTTTGTGTCTCCTAGCAGACAAGCCACAATCCCTGTGCACTAGAGAAGGATATATTTATATTTTAATGTGATTTCATGGGATTATATTGTATTAATTATTAGCTAATAAATTATTAACTATTAACTAGTAATTATTAACAGGAAATAGGGGTATATATGGCACAGGGTCATGCCTAGCCTTCATTCTGTTTGGGTGGCAGCACATGCACCCTCCCATCCCACCCTTCAGTTTGCTTGACCTGGGCTTAGCTAGTCACCCTTGCAGGGGTCATGGAAGAATTTTACCATTTGCTCTGCTTGGCACCTAAGTGGGGTGGTTTTTGTCCCCATTAGGACTGGCATTGTGTACATTTGGCTGATTGGCTTTAGTTGGTGGTGGGAACTGCAAGGCAGGTCAGTAGTATTGTTCAGGGTAATTTGATTCCAACAAGCCTCTATGGGGCTTTTGGTGGATGGCCCTTACTTCTCTTGGGGCTGCTGACAGGGTTGGGCTGGAACTGGGCTGAATTATCATCTGCCTTTTTGCCAGGAGGCTAGAACTGGGGCAAACTGCATGTAGTACAGTGCCTTTGGCCCAGCCACAGCTTCATTGTCCGTGCACTAAAACACTATATAACTATTTATATATCACTTTCCGACAAAAGTTCCCAAAGCAGTTTAAAGTAAGTAAAGTGTACCGTCGTCGATTTCAACCTGGCGCCCACAGAGCCCTGGGGTTTTCTTTTGGTAGAATGCAGGAGGAGTTACCATTGCCTCCTCCTGCATAGTATGAGATGATGCCTTTCAGCATCTTCCTATATCGCTGCTGCCCAATATTGCCAATATAGGTGTTTCCCGTAGTCTGGGAAACATACCAGCGGGGATTCGAACTGGCAACCTTCTGCTTGTTAGTCAAGCATTTCCCTGCTTCGCCACATAGACAAAAATAAATAAATAAACAAATAAGATGGTCTGCTGTCCCCAAAGGCGTCACAGTCTAAAACTAAACAAAAGGTAGACACCAGCAGCAGCCACAGGAGGAATGCTGTGCTGGGGCAGGATAGGGCCAATTGCTCTTCTGCTGTTAAATATAAGAGAATCGCCACTTTAAAATATTTATTATTAATTTATTTTATTTAGCACATTTATATACTGCCACATTTTAAAAAAAAAGCCCATCTGGGGCTTGATCTTGTCTTGAGGGAGAGCTAAACTTGATAACTTCCCCCCAATTTGTTCTTTTCCACTTGAGGTTTAATGTTGAAGAAAAACACGGCAGAATGACTTCAATGTTGAACTGGGGTGTGAATGTAGACGGTAACTCAGTATATGGCTTGCTTCTGCACCCATTAATTCCTCTAGTATTTTCCTGTTGTTTAATCTCCTTCTACTCACTTGGTTCAAGAGTTTTTCAAAATTTCCCACAGCTGTGCTTTTTCCCTACTTGGTTCTTGTGGCTAAAAACCTCAAAGCTGAGGTTGTTGATTGATTTCATTTTCACTTTGTGGCTCTGCAATAAAAGAGAAAATGCAGAAGAAGTAGTAGTAAAATGAAAAGGGAACTGGAAAGCAGAGGGTAAGTGTAACAATATACTTTTCCACTCTCCTAGTATTACAAGTTCTTATAATTAGTGGTTTTGGAAACTACATGTAATTCCTTTCCTAAAAAAGAAATACCTCTTCAATTTAAACTGAAATACCTCTTCAATTTAAACTGAAATACCTCTTCAATTTTTAAAATGTGGAGGAGGAATCCAGGAGTGAAAAAAAGAAAAAGAAAAATCATATTTCCCTGCAGGGGACTGCATATTTACTAGGGAAAATGGTGGATTATTAACCCAAGAGTGTAGAGTAGCTACAAGCCTAGATGGAGGTTTTTAGTGCTAAATCACTTTACAAATTAAGGTGCTCAAATTATCTACTAATAATTATTAAATTACCTCATCTGCATACAGGAGCAAAGAGAGAAACAAACCAAAGTCAGGCATAAATTAACATTTTGAATGTTTACAGTTTGGAACTCTGCAAGGCAGTGCCTTTAAAACCACTGAGAACACCACCCAGCAGCAAAGGCTGCTCCTGCACTATATTCTTATTATGAGCATTCCTTTATTAAGGGGGATTGTCTCAGCTAAGTTTTTGCTTAGTTCCTGCTTTTTCTCCTCAGACATTTTTATATCCTCTCTGTTGGGCACTCCAAACCTGAGTAAGTCACAGTACTGAATTTTATGAATTTCCTTTCAGTACTTTCAGTACTTTAGTTCACAGTACTGAATTTTATGAGACTGCCTTTCTCCTCACAGTTTAAGGTAGCTAGATATAAACCCTGTAAAGATGGTCCAATGCAGGGATTCTCAACATTGGGTCCCAAGATGTTATTGGACTTCAACTCCCATAACCCCCAACCAAAGGCCACTGGAGCTGGGGATTATGGGAGCTGAAGTCCAATAATATCTGGAGACCCAATGTTGAGAATCCCTGGTCCAATGAACACACATTGAAGGGGACAGGATAGCAGTGGTAGGCTCCACCCCAGCCTATCCATATTTACCTGAATGTATGTGGAAGCCCCTGCATGTATGCATAATGGAATGTGTGCGGTGCACAGGTTTGGGAAGCTCTTCTCCTTATTTCAGTTCTTTTAATCTTGGTGAAATCAACTTTATGGACAGTATTGAAGGTGTTCTTGGAATAAATTAACCCTTGTCCTGGCCAGTATACTTGCATCTCTGATTGGAGAATAAAAGCCAGTTTGAAGGTTACCCTGATTTCAGTGGCCCTGTTCAAATTGAACAAGCCTTGATTTGTTGTTATGAGTATGAGAGAGCACGAGCCTCATGCTTTTGCATTCCCTCTTTCCCGTCATGTACAAGGAGAGGAGATTGGAAGCTTCCATTTGCTTTTTGTTGCAAACAGTTTCCCGTTACATTCAAACTCAGTAAATTACGGTTTGTACAAAATAGTTAGTTAGCAAGCTTGGATATTAAATCGGAATCTGATCTTGGTTCAATATTGTGGTTTGTGAATTATATTTCAACCAATGAGTGTCCTCATTTGGATGAAATGGGAAGCTGTTCATTAGAACAAGTAAAATAATAATTTAAATATCTCCCCCCGTGGACAAAGGGGAAAGGGGACTTTGTGAGCCTGAGGCTCATGATGGTTTATGTTTATAACAAGAAGACACTGTTTGTTACTAAACCTGAATTGGGCCTCTATTTCAAAATATCAAAGTAAAATTAGACTAATGTTAAACTTCTGCACATTCACAGCATGGTGTGAAAGGTACCTGTATTTATCAGTATTGCAGATATTACTCTTCCCATATGTGCTCTAGATGTCATCTTTTTTGGTGTGGAGGTCTCATTTTTGGAAGTTAAAAGAAATTATGCATCTGTAAAAGAGAACTCATCCCTGAGTGATGAATCTTTCTCTTTGGTTTGCAATCCTGCACTCATTTGTGCCCATGTAAATATGATTGGGCAGGATCCAGACTAATAAGGCTGGCTGATGTTAATGGGACTTAGACTAGTCATATCTAAATTATTTCAGTATTGCTTAGTCATGACTAATTTTGTCTGGATCCTGCCCATTGAAATTAATGAGATGCATAATGTACAGGATTGTGTATAGAACTGAAGTTAACAGTAGCATTATGAAACTTGAAATGTGGAAGAAATCTGGTCAGACGTACCTTTTTCCTGATTTTCAGCACTGCGTCATACTGGGAAAGATTTCCTTCTGCTGACCAAGTAAAGGAACTGCAGCTTTAGGAAAATGTTCAAAAATAAGCCAGCAAGTATCATAATGCTATTATAGAAGTCGATAGTGCCACCAGATTTAAAATATGGTGTGCAGTTCTGGTTGTTCCATCCCAAAAAGGATATCACAGAGTGCAAAAGATGCAGAATGAGCAACTTAAGAGGATCAACAAATTGTTAGCAACATCCTGTGAGGAAAGCCTAAAATGTTAAGGGCTTTTATTGGGCTTGGAGGAGGAGGGAACAAACAGAGGTTTATAAAATTATGAATTGGATAGTTGCAGTAGACAGAGACCCCACCCCACTCCATTAACTAGAACTTGGGGTCACACAATAAAATTGACTGGCAGACAAAATAAATTGTCACTTAACAGTTGGGGAACTCTGTTCCACACTTGGTTTAAAAGTTTAGGGCAATGCTTGAAATTCATGCATTTGATATAGTGCTTTAGTAGTTGTTTTACAATATGCTGGGAAGCACCCTGAGGGTTCTGTGGAACTATGTGGGGCAATAAAAATGTCAAAAGCAAGCAAGTGATGAGCGACTTTTTAGAATGCTTTTGAAAAGGATTAGACAGATCCACCAAGGACAGTTCTACCAGTGGGTTGGATCCAGACATAAGCTCACACAACAGCACAAGAAGAAGGGATCTCCTCTGCCAACTTCTCCCCACTGCAGCTCCCTGAAAAGTCACTCCTGAGGATTTGGGGACCCTTGGGAGTCGTGTGGGAAGTGGTGTGAGGGTCTGAACTGGTGGCGTTCTCCATGCACAGAAAGTGCTACTGGGTGTCCCACCCCTTCAGTCCCCCGTCTTACTCCCCTGCACTAAATCACACTGTTCCCAAGGGTCTCTCTGCCTCTGGAGTGTTTTTTTCAAGGAACTGCTGTGGGGAGAAAGGATGGGAAAGACCCCTTGCGCTCTCACTGTGATGTTGAGCCCATATCCAACATAATTGCTATTAGAGTTAAATGGAACTTCCAGATTGAGAGGAAGTATATCTCTGTATACCAGATCCTCGAAATTTTTCACACCCGGCTTTTAGTTCGCATCTCCTCCAGAATGGAGGGTGTGCATTCACATATTGGCCAAATTTACCCCAAAGTCCCTGCGAGCTATCAGGGAGCACTTCACACACAATTCAGGTTTTTCATCACACATTTGCAGTCTAGTGTGATGTCTATCCAGGGTTAAAAAATCCACTTTTTGCTTCGGTTTTGGGGGGCAATGTCAAACACTCAGTAAAGCCTCACAGAAAACCCATGGTAAAACCTGCTGTATGGGAAAGCTCCTGGGGACAAATAATAGTGAAAAGTGTTGCCTTCATTTGAGCTTTGTAGATGAGCCCACATCTAGTAGTATAGAGTAGTATATCTACTATATCCAAGTTCAAGTAGTAAAACATGAATAGGATCTGCAAATATAATGCCTGGGTCAGGGCTGGACTGGGGACACTGAGAGGGCGGTGGAATGTATGTGGGGAGGGCGCCAGGTTTTGAGCAGAGTGGGTACTTAAGGGTGGGAGTATTCACTGCTGCCGAGTGTGGCGGTGTGCAGGGGCGCCCCGTGGGCGGGGATCACCGAGAATATGGCCTGTTGCCCTGTGGGCCAGTCCAAGCCTGGCCTGGGTCTGCTGATAAGGGGATAGAGCATGTGTGTCATTCCTACGCTGTGGGCACCAAACACCACATCTCTATACAATTTTCCCCAGGAAAGTCCAATATCTACAAGATGAATTGGGATCAGGGACTTTTACACACAGCAGGCTTTACTGCAAGTTTACTAGGAAGCTTTACTGTGAAGTTGAAGTTGTCCCCAAAAAACTGACGCAAATAGTGGATTTTTTTTTACCCTGGATATAAATCGGGCTACACTCTGTGCTGTGAAAAACCCGAATTGTGTGTGAACTGCTCTCCGATAATTCACAGGGACTTCGGGGTATATCTGGCCAATATATGAACCATTCCGGAGGAGATGAAAGTTAAAAGGCTTTAAAAGCCCTGTGTGCTACTGCAGAATGCTTCTAGGGTTTCTGACTATTATGAAACCTGTTCCTAACTTCATCAAATCTATTTTAGGCATATGTTCTCTATCTCCCCTATCAATTTTTCAGCTTCATTATTGTAAAAACACTCCATAATTTTTTATCATCTATTTCAATTGTCATTAACATGGATCATACCAAAGAACCAAACCTCATATTCCCATTGTGTCTTTTTACACCTAGAGAGACACTATAAACAAGTTTGAGTAAAAAAACAAACAAACCCATTTATCTCTTTAATTTATTTTTAAAGAATTTATAATTTAATATAATTTAAAGCACTTTATTTTCTAATTCCAACAATCCTCATTATTTCTTTTTTATTTTTCTGACTGATTCCTAAATTTCCTCAAAAATTAGAAACTCATAGTAGGAAATGGAGGAAAGTCTAACAAATAGGAAATGGCAAAGCAAAAGACAACTTCAATCCCTGGACATTTAAATGCAAAGACTGAAGGTCTAAAGATGCACCACACGCCAGAACATCATGAGCAGGACCCAAGGCAGCATGTTCTACACTCACACAAAAAGTAAATTATCTTCATAGTTGCCATGATCACAAAAGGCTGCCTACATCTTTGCCTGCTGATGCTCTTCTTCACTGACATCTCTTCTCAGAATTGTAATGAACTTCGCAGATGGCTACAGAATGTGAACAAAAGCAACTTGGAACTCCTGGAGAGCAAAATGAGAGCAAGCATTCCCCTGCAATGCATAGATGATGGAAGAGATGCCACAACCACCCAGGAAATCTTCAGGAAGATCCAAAGATCTCAGGGGGAGAATGGCAAGGTAGGCATCCATGAAATCCTACAGCAGACTTTCCGCATCTTCAGCCAAAAGCATTTGGAAACTGCATGGAATGAAAATTCAGTGGCAGTTTTCAAGAATGGACTGGATCAGCAAATCAAGTATCTGGGATCCTGCTTGAGTGCCAATACGGAGAATGGCATTGCATCTCCAAGTGGTCAGAGCACCCAGCTGGTCAGGCTGCGAGTGAAAAAATATTTTCAAAGAATCAATGGCTTCCTGAGAGGGCAACAGAAAAGCTTGTGTGCCTGGGAGATTGTCCAGATGGAGGTGAAGCAATGCTTTCTCTTGGTTGACCAGCTTATCAAAAGCCTCCATAATGAAGGTGGGCTTTACTTTCTAAAAACAATCCTTTTGTTTTTAATTGAAGCAGAAAGCACAGCTAATGTCATGCAGAGCAGTTGGGGATATGTAAAACCACCACAGCAGCTGATAAACCTTGTGCATTGTAGCCAAAGCCTTATAGTTCTCACCTCTGAAATCATTCTCCTATATATCTGTCCTATATATATATATCCTATATATCACTGGCTGGCATTTTGGGAGGAACAGATACGACATCCAGTTCCTGGCCCGAACACCAGACCAGAACCTAAGATAACCATGGAATTAGAGTTCCCAGAAGTGGCACCCCAAAACCTGAACCCCCAACAGGGCCAGTCCCTCCCACAGCTTGCACTCCCCATCATCTTCTGACTAGCAACAGGCTAGGCAGGATATGATATAGAGGAAAGGACTTGCTAGACTCGAGGCCAGAGGTCTGCTCCTTAGGGCTTTCACTCCCCCAGCTCTTTCTGCTCTGCTGAACAGGAGAACTTGTTATCTTCTGCTCAGGCATCATCACATTCACTTCCAAATTTCACTGTAGGCAAAGTACAGTGGCAAGTCTAGTCCTAGATCTACTTGGCTGTATTCCCAATTTCTTCACCAGTTTTAACCTTAGAACTAGTCTGTGTGTTCTGGAGAGATGGTAGGGTGATAGCACAGAGAACAGAATACGCCCCCCCCCACACACAAACAATCACACACCTGGTTGGCCTGCTGCTTCTCTCCTAGCCCTGCTGGGCTACCCCTCCTCTTTCCTTTCCCATGTGCTCTACACTAGGGATGTGCAAACAGGTTCGAATCCAAACTGGTTTGATATCAAACCGGTTCGGTTTGAAGTGGCTTGGGATTGAGCCAAACCACCCCCAGTTCAACTTGACCCCAGATCTAACAGTCACCCACACAGTTCAGGGTTTCATCAAATCCTCCCCACCCCACCCCCTGCTGGCCTTCCTTTTTGTAAAAATCATCCGGTTCAGGCGTCTTCAGCCAAAATGGCCACCATGCCAGGGAATAGGCCCAGAAAGGGCAGAAGATGCCCAAACTGGGAGATTTTTACAAAAAGGAAGGCTGGCAGCAAGGGTAGGAGGAACCTCCTCTGGAACGAGCCCAGCCTGCTTTGGCTCCGGTTCGAACTTGAACTGAACCAAGCCAGGTGGTTTTGTGCACACCTCTACTCTATGCAGGCACAGCCACTGCATAGGCTGGTTCTCCCCCAGCAACCCCCTCTGCTCTCCTCCATCTGGAAGAGAAATTGTGGGTGCTTTGTGTTGGAGATGGAGTTCCAGTGCATCAACCTTTTGCACCAACTATCCTAATGACCACTAGGGGCATTGGGAGTAGAGGTAGCTAGTGAGGGTCTCCTTTACCTGTCCCTGCTTTTCCTCTACTCTATGACCCCTGCTTTGACTCCTCAGGTACTTCCTCTAGTGAGTCAGTCTTCTTCCTTTCCTCCTACAGAGAAGATGGAAGCATATCTCTCTCTCTCTCCCTCTCCCTCTCCCTCTCCCTACTTATTCATTATGTAGCTGATAGATAAGATAGGTCTTTCATATCTCAAATGTATTTAACCAATAAATCAGTTTAGTTTAGATTCTACAGTGATCTCCACGCGTGTTACTTAAATAGCTGCAATAACTGAACTCTGCACTCTGTAACTGGAGTGGTAGCTTCCTTGGTGCCTTGCTAAATAATCACAAACCCCAACACTATGAAGAGGCTCTAACTCAAGCACGCCTCACTTTTCTTTTGGAATGACTGTAGCCAGCCCCCTCCCACACTATGGGTCCACTCCTCTCTTTGCAAAGGTACATTTACTGGAAAGGGAGGAACTGGCCAGAAGTGTAGGGAGGCTAGTGGTGGTCCGTGTGTGATCCCCTGGCCCCGCCCCCTGCATCTGATGTCAGATGCTGGGCCTGGTCTCCCTCCCAAACGGGGCCGCGTGGCCCTGTTAAGGAGGGAGATTGATCAGCCCCACTGTGTTGGTTGAGACCAGGAGCGGCTCTCCCTGCCTAAGCCAGGGAGAGTCACTCTGGACGTGTTGCCAACACAGCATGGGCCAGTTTTGGTTCCAAACGGGGCCACACAGCCCTGTTTGGGACTGAAATAATGCCCTCCTCATCTAATGTCAAACATGGGGGGGCATGTCTGGGGCCGCACTCATGGCCCCTGATTGGTGGTGGCCCGAGCTCATTGAACCCATTTGCCCAATGGTGGCTCCGCCCCTGGAACTGGCAGTGGCTTGGGCTTTCCATATCCTCTCTCAGATCTCTTGGACAGTTACCCAATACTTCAAAGACTTTGGTGAAAAAGTTTTTTTTGGGGGGGGGGAGAAGCTCCTTTTAAAGAAGATGAGAGAGAAGTGGGAACGTATCACTATTTAATCACAACAAACCATTTAGTGTTGTGAAAGGCATATGTCACCCATGGAAAAGACTGACCTGCATTAATGTTTTCAGTATTCTGAAAAAGATATGTGTAGAAAGTCCAAAAACTGTTTATTTTTCATCTCCCCTTTAAATCACGCAAAGCAGTAATATAAACAATATGTCACATATCACTAGCAAATGAAATTAAACAAAATACAAACAAAACACAGCATATTCATTCAAAATTTTCATGAGTTAGCTTTGGACAAAATGCAGTGGCAACTTCAATACTACATAAATGAAGAGAGAAAGATCTCCTATTTACAATTTACCAGTACTTCTCTCGTTAGATTGCTACCAGACTCCTAACAAAGGCAGTTATACTGCTGCTCCATTCTTTAAGAAGCTCAGCAGAAAAGAATACTTCAGTTTCCTGATTCCACTGTGGAGTCCGTATCAAAACCCTCAGTTTGTGGTGGTTCAAAATGCTCAATTTCTTAAATAATGACCAGAAAAGGAAAAGCATTCCAAAACTAATGAGTGATATTAACAGTTCTCTTTTTCCTTTCAGCTTAATCTGCAGCCATACATTATGTAACAAAAACAGCGGAATGAAGCTGAAACTTGAGCAGAGCTCCAGAATGGTTTACTTTTCCTTGATTCCTCCAAGGATATGTTTCTAGAAAGCAGAACAAAAATATGCAATCTTATAATTAAGCCTTACATAGACAAGAAAGGACCATCCCTCCCTGCAAAATAAAGGACAGGCCGTAGAGAAAGCCAAGGAAGCATGCAGATCTATCATTTTATGCCAGTATTAACGTCCTCTTAAACTTCTGTGAAGATATGGTTTATATTGTGAGAACTGTTATGAGTGTTAATATTGCTTATATAAATTGTTATTTATATTATTGTTATTTATATTATTGTTATCAGTGTTAAATATTTAAATAACATTTAATAGAATGTTATTTCTATTAAAAATGGGAACTCCCAAGTCACAATACAGGTAGTTTGGATTATTTTGCATACTCGAATAACACCAATCACTGGGAGACAGTCTAAAGTGGAGGTGCAGTCCAGTCCTATGCATGTCAACAGAAAATTACATAAATTTCCAAAATAAATTTGCAATTAAATACTGCTTCATTCGGTGGAGCTCATTCCCATGTAAGCAAGCATGCATAAGATTGCAGGCTTCAGCTGTGAAATGTGAAGACAAAACATGTTGCAGTGAAACTAAGGAGAGGAAGCACAAGTGAGATGTGCTTTCGACTGTGGTGCTTCCATGCAAGCTGTGAAGAGGAAAAATTTCTCCTCCAGTGGAGTGAGATGCCTGAGCTCCTAGTTCAGGTGTGGATTGCTAATTCTCAACTGGGGAGAAACACAGATTCCTGGTTTTGACATTATAGAAAAGACTAATTTTCCTCATGCTTCCTCTGCTCTCAGCCTTATTTCCAAAGTCTCTCTCACTAATACCTTCTAACATATACGTCTAATATTTCGTTTTTTAATTTTTCATACTTAGTTGTATTTTTTTAATTTCAATGTTGTTTTTTATCTAAAGAGCTGCTTTGGGAGGGAGCTTTTGCCCAGGAACAATGTGAGGGGAAAACCATTAACCTCCCTTTCCCCAAAAGTTGTAGTCCCAGTCAGGATTCAGCCTCACTGCAGGACTTGCTTACTTACTAATTTTATTGGATTTATAAGCTGCCTGATGTAAGACATCTCCAGGCAGTGTACACTGGAACATCTGCAAAAAATACAAGCTATACATCTACCAAAAAATACAAGACATCTCCAGGCAGTGTACACTGGAACATCTGCAAAAAATACAAAAATTGGTGGAACTATAAAATTGAAAAAGTTGTAGAAAATGAAGATGCAAAAATATTATGGGACTTTCAACGACAAACAGACAAACATCTGCCACACAATTCACCAGATGTAACTGCAGTTGAGAAGAAAGAAAAACAAGTCAAAATAATCGACAGAGCAATACCAGGTGATAGCAAAATAGAAGAAAAAGAAATAGAAAAAATAACAAAATACAAAGATCTACAAATTGAAATTGAAATCTTGGCAGAAGAAGACCAAAATAATCCCAGTAGTAATTGGCACCCTAGGTGCAATTCCAAAACAACTTGAAGAGCACCTCAACACCATAGGGGCCACAGAAATCACCATCAGCCAATTACAAAAAAACAACTTTACTGGGAACAGCCTATATTTTGCAATGATATCTATAATAATAACAGTAGCAACACTGATAATAAAATTCAGCCATCCCAGGTCCTTGGGAAGGACTCGATGCCTGGATAAACCAAACCAGTCAATAACACCTGTCTGACTGTGTAAACAAGAAATAATAATAGTAAAAGAAAACAATAGCGGTGCCAATAGTTGTTGGTGCCCTTGGTGCAGTACAAAAAGAACTTGAACACCATCTCGACAACTTGGGCATTGATAAAATTATAACACATCAGCTACAGAAGGCCACACTACTCCAGACAGCACGAATACTACGACGCTATTATTTTTAATTTTTCTTTGGTTATCCTAGGGCCCAATAATTAAAGTACCAAATCCAGTCAATAACATCTGGTAGACTGTGTGTAAACAGCATAATAATAATAGCAACAATTATTTGTGTTAGTGATCCCATAACAAATTATTCTCTGAGTGGCTTACAATGGAACAACAATAAAATAAAACATACTATTACATTAAAAAACAAAAATTACAATAAAATACGAAATATAAAATAGCATACCCAAAACACTTTTTAAACTTTAAAAAACGGCTTCTGAAAATGTGATGCTCACTGGGGATAGGATAAGGAGATACCCCCTCATTCAGTTTCTGTTTTTTGGATTGGTTTCAGTTTGTGACTCCTGAGGATGTGGACAAGCTGCTTGGAGCGGTGAGGCCTACCACTTCTTCTCTTGACCTTTGTCCAACATGGATTGTTCGATCTAGCAGGGAGGTTCTTGTAAACAGCCTGGTGGAAATCATAAATGCTTATCTGAGGGAGGGCAGGATGCCTCCTTGTCTTAAGGAGGCAATCATTAGACCTCTTCTAAAAATGCCTGCCTTAGATCCCTTAGAGTTGAGCAATTATAGGCCTGTTTCCAACCTCCCATGGCTGGCAAGGTAATTGGCCTCTCAGCTCCAGGCAGTCTTGGAGGAAACTGATTATCTAGACCCATTTCAAACTGGTTTTCGGGTGGGCTATGAGGTGGAGACTGCTTTGGATGGCCTGATGAATGATCTTCAATTGGGAATTGACAGAGGAAGTGTGACTCTGTTGGTCCTTTTGGATCTCTCGGCAGCTTTCAATACTATCGACCATAGTATCCTTCTGGAACGTCTGAGGGGGTTGGGGGTGGGAGGCACTGTTTTACAGTGGTTCCATTCCTACCTCTCAGATAGATTCCAGATGGTGTCAACTGGAGACTGTTGCTCTTCAAAATCTGAGTTTAAATACGGTGTCCCTCAAGGCTCCGTACTTTCTCCAGTGCTTTTTAACATCCACATGAAACTGCTGGGAGAGATCATCAGGAGATCATCAGGGGAGTTGGGTGTTACCAGTACATTGATGACACCCAGATCTACTTCTCCATGTCAACTTCTTCAGGAGTTGGCATATCCTCCCTAAATGCCTGCCTGGAAGCAGTAATGGGCTGGATGAGGGAGAATAAACTGAAGCTGAATCCAGATAACACGGAGGTACTTATTGTGTGGGGTCAGAACTCTAGAGAAGATTTTGATCTGCATGTTCTAGATGGGGTAACACTTCCCCAAAAGGAACAGGTTTGCAGTCTGGGAGTACTTCTGGATTCACACCTCTCCCTGGTTTCTCAGGTTGAGGCGGTGGCCAGGGGTGCTTTCTATCAGCTCCGGCTGATACGCCAACTATGCCCGTTTCTCAAGATCAATGACCTCAAAACTGTGGTACATCTGCTGGTAACCTCCAGACTGGACTTTTGTAATGCACTCCACATGGGGCTGCCTTTGTACATAGTCCGAAAACTTCAGTTGGTTCAGAATGCAGCAGCCAGGTTGGTCTCTGGGTCATCATGGAGAGACCACATTACTCCTTTACTGATGGAGTTACACTGGCTGCCAATGGGTTCCCGTACAAAATACAAAGTGCTAGTTATAACTTACAAAGCCCTAAATGGCTTAGGCCCTGGGTATCTAAGAGAGCATCTTCTTCATTATGAGCCCCACCGCCCATTGAGGTCATCTGAGGAAGTCCGTCTCCAGTTACCACCTACTCATTTGGTGGCTACACAGAGACGGGCCTTCTTGGTCACTGCCCCGAGATTGTGGAATGCGCTCCCTGCTGAGATACGATCCTCCCCATCTCTGACAATTTTCAAAACACACCTGAAAAGCCATCTTTTCACCCAAGCTTTCTCAGCTTCCTAAATTTGGGGGGTTTTTAAACCCCCCAAATCTGGTTTATTTTAAAATTAAAAACCCAATTTCAGGGTTTTTAATCATTGTAATTATTTAATTGTTTTAAAATGTTTTTAAATTGTTAATTGTTATGTTGTTTTTAATTTGTTTTAGCTCTTTACTGTTTTAGTGGTTTGTTTTAATTGTAAACCACCCTGAGCCATTTTGGAAGGGTGGTATACAAATCAAATTAATAATAATAATAATAATAATAATAATAATAATAATAATAATTAATAAAAAATAAACGTCAATGGGCAAAGAGCAGCTGTAGACTGAGTGTAACCAATGAGTGCAACATCTCAAAGGCAGCAGTGGATCACAACTAAGACTTTAAACAAAAGGGCTGGGGTTTTGTTTTTGTTTTTTGTCAGTTTCTGACAATTAAAAATTAAATGCAATTAAAATGATTTATAATTTAAACATTTCAGAATCACTGCTTCAGAGCAGCAATTTGCAAAGACATGTTGCTACAATTTTCAGTTATCTTTTCTCCCTGTCAAATACTTCTTACCACAAGAAAAACAAGTTCTGGCAATCTGCCTACTTTCCTTTCACTATAATCTTAAACTGATATTTACCATCTTCACAGGTTAACCCACTTCAGCCTTAAACATTCAAATATCTACCATTTTGAAATGGGGTAGATTAAATCATCACAAACTATGCCATTGAGGTATCCCTATGTTTCATTCACTACAACTGTACCAAACTTGGTTCAGATCTGTTAAGCAGTCCACAAGTTATCCTATTTGTGCCTTAAACATCTTCCATCATGGAACAGGGTGGATCACATCACTACAAACTACACCATTTAGGTGTCCCTATGTGTCCTTACAACTGTACCCAATTTTGGTTTATATTGTTCCTGGCATTGCGGAGTTGATGGTGGAGGAGGGGACCACACACAGACACACAGACAAATGGATACACAGACACACAAATCGGTTAGCCCACTTGCGCCTCAGTGTTCACACATCTTTCATCTTGAATTGGGGTGGATGACATCACGAGTTGTGTGCCTACAGCTGTAACAAATTTTGTTCAAATAGTTTAGATGGTTCATAAGTTAGGTCTGTTATGCCTCAAATGTTCATTTGTCTGCCATCTTGAATTGGGTTGGTTGACATAATCACAAACTACGCCGTTGAGGTGTCCCTATGAATCACTCACTACGACTGTACCAAATTTGGTTAAAAGCGGTTATGTGTCTGCAGTCTTGAATTGGGGTGGATCACATCATTAAAACTACACCATTGAGTGATCCCTGTGTGTACTCGATTGTGTACTCAACAGCTGTACTCAATTTTGTTACAGGAATTGTGAAGTTGATTGGGGACACACACAGACACACACATACACACTGCTGGGTGATCTCAAAAGCTTACTCTCCTTAAGGAAAGTAGACTAATTAAAATACATTATTAGTTCAAGAAACAAAATATTTTGATTTTCAGTAACAACAATCATTTTCATATTTCTTCAAGTTCTTTGTTGAACACAAAAAATCCAAAAGAAAATCTGTGTATATGGAAGGGGAAAAGTGAAAGTAGGTTATTTTCAGAAAGGGGAAACCAAGATCAAATGAAAAGCACAAATGAAAACTTCATGCCCTGCTCGTATAAATGCCAAGAGGTGGCACAAAGATGCACCAGACTCCAGGATACCTTGCACAAGACCTCATCTGCCAGATTCTTCACTTCAGCAAAGGAGACGTTCCATCATCTCCACCATGATCACAAAGGGTTGGCTGCCTATCTGCCTAGCAATGTTCTTCTTCACTGAAATCTCATCTCAGAGCTGCAATGAGCTTAGGGCATGGCTAAAAGGAGTACACAAGGAAAACCTGAGGCTTCTGAGGAGCAACATAGGAAATGCGCAATGTAGATCATACCCTGGAAAAATCCCTGAATCCTTGGATGCTTCTCTGCAGAGGAATCTGAAGAGAGGCGTTCGTGATATCCTTAATCATACCTTTGAAATCTTCAAGCAAAACCATACTGCATTGGCTTGGGATCAAAAATCCTTAACAGATTTCATGATTGCACTGGACACTCAAATTATGCATCTGAACACATGCTTGGATGCAGAGAGGGAGGATGGCTTCATATCCCAAATCCAACCCACCACTACACCAGAGGAAACATTCCTGAAAAATATCCTTGACTTCCTGAGACAAGAGCAATACAGCCTGTGTGCCTGGGAGCATGTCAAGATGACGGTTTATCGATGCTTTATGTTGATGAATCCACTCATCAATAAAATCTAGAATGAAGGTATTCTGTCCTTCAAAAAAACCATTTAATAGGCCTACTCCTCATGCGGATCCTGGCCATTCTCTCATAGTGCTAATGATTCTGAAGGTGGTCTGGATTGCCTTGTGCTGATCTCATTATTGGCTTGATGCACTAGGATGGGGTTTTTGAGGCTTACCTGACCCAAAGAGCCAGCCTTCTTTTGAGGAGCAGGCTGTCAAGATGCAGCCATGGCGTCAGTGATTCAAATAACCAGAGTTTCCTTGATTCTACTGACAGGAATCAACCATGGCAGGAAGCAATGTCAGTACACTAAGTCTTTTTCCTGGTGCACTACTGGGGGGAAATGGTCATCCCCTATAAATATGGGGCGTGGTGATTCCTCGCCCCCAAGTAATGCATGTGGGAAAGGATGCAACATAATGATGTTACTTCTTGCTGGGATTCATTCTTGGGCAGTAGAGTCAAGAGCAATGCAGCACCATGGTGGCCTCTTTGCAGCTGCATTCTTCACAGAAGGCTGGCTCTTTCTTTAAAGTGAGCCCCCTACCAATCCTCCGATAAGTTTGATGCAATGCTGATATAACGCGGCATTGCACCAAATCTGTTGCCAATATCAGGGGAATTATCTCTGGAATATTTAACAAAGGAAAATGCTTCAGTAGGGTTTGCATCACCTTGGTAGCAATTATTGGTTCAGTGCAATGTACAGCCCTAGTATTTAGCTCAAGAACAAAAAAACTGAGCATTTGTATAGATCTCAATTTGTAATGTCTCCTAGTCGGAAATTGGTACTATGCATATCTAGGCTCTTTTCATTGTCTTTTCATTGTACTGAAATCTGACAAATAACATGTTCAAAAATATTCAGCACTGTTGAGAAGCAGCTGTCACACTCTGGACAGGTTTGTTAGCAACCTGAAGGACTATTCTGTAAATGTCCCCTTCCTCCTGCCTCCTCAAAAGAGATTCTGGTTTCCTATTTTCAGTTTTCAGCATCTTCTGAAAGCTTTGTACCAATTGTAGATTTCAGGGATTTTTTGCATGTTTCATGCTATGTATTTTCACATGTAAATAATTAATAAACAGCTCAACCTTCTTAATACATTCATTTGGTTACTTCCTAAAATGCTCTAATTCAATTTTATGAATCTTCTGCTGAATCTCTAGGGGGAAAGAATCCTATCCTTGTGGCTTGAAGTCTTCCATATTTGTAATAATGGGTTAAAAGGGGAAACCATTACAAAATTTAACGTTAACTGCTTCTCTTTCCCCACAGCTTAACCAGCAGCAGTCAGTGATGGAACATACAACGCTGAATGTAACCAGAACTAGAGCTGTGAAATCATTCATCTTCCCTTTGATTCTTGCAACATTTTCCTTAAATTTGCTATTGCCGGTTGTATTTCATCTGTTACTTTCCCTAAAGCTGCGATACTCTGCAAATCTAAAAGGGAGTAAACACTCGTGGACACTGTGGGACTTGCTTCCAAGTAAGAATTGGTATGCATATTACAAATCATAACAGCCATCACGTTTCCGTAGATTGAGAAATCTGAACAACAATTACAGTTTGTGGAACCCTGGGATTCTCTGGGAGTTCCCCAGGCTGCCTTGATGAAAGAGTCAGTAACGGTGGCCTGGAGTCCCTCAAAGACAGCTAGCCTATCATGACCGAGCTTTCCTTGCAACATGCTGCAGCAGGAGAGTCATGCTTATCCTAACTCACTATTTTAGTTCAAGTGGGGCAATGAGAAGGTCAAAGAGTCACACCATGTGTCACCTAGAACATACCCCAGACTCCTCTGCAGTGCATGGGGCAGGTGTCTCTGACTTCTTCTGGACTAAGCTGACCAGAAATAGGTCTCTACAAGCCATATTCATAGGAACATAGGAAGCTGCCCTATACTGATAGACTCCAAAAGTCTTGGGCAGCCCAAACCCCAGCTGGAAGCACTGAGGTTTGTGCTAGACAAAGATCAAACATGTCTCAGGGGAAACTGTACCACTATCAAGTCTGCAGAATGAATGCACTCTTGTTCTCAATGCACCATTTTCAAAACGGGTCCTCCTACAACACTGTGAAGATGTTATTTATATTTTGAAATGGAAATATTTATGTTGCTGCTCATCAGCTTGGATATCAGTTATGTATTTATTGCCTTTATTTAATATTATTTATTGAATATTTTGTATGATGGAATTAAAAATATTTTATTAAAAACTGCAACTCAGAAGCAATGTGACTGATTTGGATGAGAATTGGGGGCATGCTAAAGTAGACTGTGAATCAAGGGGAATTTAGACATTTCCCAAACATTGGGGAAAGAACAACCAAATTGCTGCCCTTAGCAATATTTAGAAGACTTTATGTGCACATTCACTCTTTGATTCAGTTGATATTGTCCATCAGATCATACTAAAATTGTCACTTCCTTTCCCCATATGATTCTGTCTCTGTGATACTCCTCCTGTTCAAAAACATGCACTTCCCTTTAGTCTTTCAACTCCAAGCCTCCTCCTCTGTAGGATGGGGAATACAAGTCAGAATACTGTGGGGGAAGTGGCCCAGTGAGCTCCTAATTTACTGTGGTGAGAAAGAATGGCATTGTTTATTCCCTGTGATGTGCCCTCGAGGAGTGGGAGTAGAAGGCTGATGTCAGAGAGATGATACAAAGACGGACACAAGGCTAGAGGCAAGAGGGCATTGAGTCAGGTATCCATTTTGTCATTGGGTAACACCGTCAGCATGAGAACAATGCTATTGAGCCCAGCATTGATGATGAACCACGCATAGGACTGATCAACTGTTAAAACATTTAACAGTTGAGAGCCCTGGAAGGCCAGGCCAAACAGATCGTGTTTAAGGGCTCTCCTGAAGGCCAATGAGCTCAGATTATGGATTTCTGCCAGGAATGCATTCCACAGCCCAGGAACAGCTACAGAGAATGCCTGCCTTTGAGTTGCCACCAGACATACTGGAGATGGACCTCCCCAGATTACCTTAACGTGTGGTGGGGATCATACTGCAGAAGAAGGTGCTCTCTAAGACAACTCGGACCTACTTTAAAGTAATCAGCACTTCGTATTTTCCCCAGAAACATATCGGCAGCCAGTGTAATAACATGAGAGCATAATATGGTCTCTCCAGGTTGCCCCAGAAACCAATCTGGCTGCCACATTTTGAACTAACTGAAGTTTCCAAACTACGTACAAAGGCAGCCCCATGTAGAGCGCATTGCAGTAGTCAAGCCAGGAGGTTACCAGCTGATGCACCACTGTTTTGAGGTCATCCTCTTCAAGGAATGGATGCAGCTGTCAAATCAGCTGGAACTGATAGAAAGCACTTCTGGCCATGGCCTCCACCCGAGAAACCGTATATGCTAATTACTGGTGCTTTGGTGGGGACCCATCATGTACCACAGCTCAAACAGAACATGTAACAGGACACAGGACAAAGTGTATCTTGCTTCTTTCTCCATGTTATAGGTCAGCTTTACAGGGCAGAGAGTTTGTCTTGTGCAGAGTCCTGTACTATCTGCTTATTGAGCAGGTAAAAAGCAAGCAGGCAGGTACTGCTAGCTCCAAAGCAGCAGTTGTTTCCAGTTACTGCATGAATGAATTTTAAGTGCCTTAAGCCTTCTCTTGAACTGATGGATTTTAAAAAATAAAATAAAAACCTATAATATATCCTTCAATGTATAAACCAATTCTATGATCAGAACTAGTCAGGGCCTGGTAAGGTTGTTTCTAATGGAGCAGCTAAAGGCTATATTATCCCACGAGGGACTCTAGCAGTTCATAATTTGCATGTGAGAAGTCCAGAGATGTCATAGCAAGGGACTCTGATTTTTACTACCAGCAACAATTGTTTCCACCTTCATTCCAGTTTTTGATAAATATGGACAATCAAAAAGAAAATCTAGTTTCCAAATGTTGACATAACTTCAGAATAGCATTTTAGGTAAACATCATGGTTAAATGTATATGGAAGAAGAAAAGAGACAGTAGATTATTTTATGAGAGAGTTCAACAGAAACTGAGGACAGATGAAAACTTCAGGCCGATCATATGCAAAGACATGGTACAAAAACACATCAGACTTCAGGATACATTGTACAAGTTCCAATCTCCCAGGTTTTTCACATCAGCAAGGAGAATAAACAAACAGTCACTTCTACCATGATCACAAAACGTTGGCTGCACATTTGTAGAGCAGTGTTGTTGTTGTTTATTATATTTATATCCCGCTATTCCTCCAAGGAGCCCGGAGCAGTGTACTACATACTTGAGTTTCTCTTTCACAACAACCCTGTGAAGTAGGTTAGGCTGAGAGAGAAGTGACTGGCCCAGAGTCACCCAGCTAGTTTCATGGCTGAATGGGGATTTGAACTCAGGTCTCCCCGGTCCTAGTCCAGCACTCTAACCACTACACCATGCTGGCTCTCGGATTGTAGTGAACTTCACAGATGCTTACAGAAAGGAAACAAGGAAAACTTGAAACTGGGCAAGCAAAATGAGAACAAGCATTCACCTGCAATGCCTCAGTGATGGTACAGAGCTCTTGTCCAACGAAGAGTCTGCTGACTTCTTGACCAGTGAAGAAATCCTGAAGAACTTTGATGCATCTCTGGAGGAAAATGTCGAAGTGGCCATTCATGAAATCCTCCATCATATGGCTGCAGTAATCCCTGCTAGTTCACATGTCCGACCAACCTCAGCCTTTCGGTCACTATGCACTCCTACCTCCTGTCTGCTGTTTCTGTTCCTCCAGGGAATCAGACATCAATGAAGACATCACTTCAGATCTAAGTTACAAATGCCGGGTTCTGTTGCTGCAAGTAGGGCAGGATCCAGGCTGCAAGTAGGACAGGAAATGCTTAGGTTCATTGGTGGCATATTTTGGCATATTGTTACCACGGACAGAAGTAGGGCTCACACATGTTTCCAGGACTGCAGCAGCTTGTGATAATCTCTGCTACAGGTTTATATTCCTGTATCAAACCCCAAAATAAAATTTGAGGTAATTTCATGCACAAAACCTAGAAACCTGCCATAGTGTTTGCAGAAAGAAGACCAGCAGCCATATTACAAGAAACAATATTGAAGAAGAAACCACCCAGGGAAGGCAGTCCTCCCTTTATTTAAGTCCACCTCTCTCACATGTTAGACCTTTAACCCTTGAAGTGTTATTCACTATTATGCTACATCTCCTCTGCTTCACAGCTTTATAAATGTTTATAGCCTCCCTTATCACTGCGGGAGGGTAGGATGCCTCCTTGCTGAAGGAGGCAATGATTAGACCACTTCTATTCATTCATTCATTCATTCATTCAAAATATTTCTGTACTGCCCAAAAACTTGCGTCTCTGGGCGGTTTACAATTAAAATCTGTTAACACATTAAATCAAGTAACAATTAAAATCATTTACAACATCAAAACATTTAGAAACCTTCCATATGTCCCTCAGTGATGGATAGTTATACGTCGGTCTCCAATCTCCCATGCTTGGGCAAGGTGATTGAGAGAGTGGTGCTAACCAGCTCCAGGAAGTTTTGGAGGAAACCGATTACCTAGACACATTTCAAACTGGCTTTAGAGCAGGCTGTGGGGTTGAGTCTGCCTTGGTTGGCCTGATGGATGACCTTTACCAGGGAGGGAGTGTGACTCTGTTGGTTCTTTGGGATCTTTTGATGGCATTTAATCCCATCAATCATGGTATCCTTCTGGATAACCTGGGGGAGTTGGGGATAGGAGGCACTGCTTTGCAGTGGTTCTGCTCCTATTTCTCAGGCAGATTCCAGATGGTGGTGCTTGGTGAGGGTTGCTCTTCGAAACGGGCCCTATTATATAGAGTCCCTCAGGGCTCTATTCTGCCACCAATGCTTTTTAACATCTACATGAAACTGCTGGGTGGGGTCATCAGGAGATTGGGTACAGGTTGTTGTCTGCAAGATGGCAATGCTCATTGTGGGGGATTGGAATTTGAGGATCCTGAGATACCACGCGGTATCTCGGGTGGAGGCTATGTCCAGGAGCGCTTTCCATCAACTTCAGCTGATTCAACAGCTGTGTCCATTACTTGATGAGAATGATCTGGAAACTAGGGGTGTGTGTTTCATTTTGGATACAAAAAGTTTTGTGCCCAAAACAGACCAAACAAAACACCCAATGCTCAAAACAGAAAGTTTTGTAGCCGAAACAAAACGCCCGTTTCGGATACAAAACATTTTGTTGTTTCGGCTGTTTTGGAACTCCATTTTGCAATCATAAGAATTCTTCCTCCTTCAGTCTCCATTTTGAGTTTTGACATCTGTTTGAATTTCTGGCCCTTCCAGCCTGCAGATTGGCCAGTGAAAGCATGAGCTGATCTGCTGGCAAATGCTTCCTTATTCCTTTAAAGGAAATTTCAGGGTAAAATATACCCTCATTGGCCAGTGGGGCAGTGTGCACACTGCGTGGGGCAGTGTGCATTTCATTGTTGTTGTTTCACACAGTTGTGTGTATATCAATGGCATTTCTGGGGGGGATGTCGATGTGCATGACCTTTGGAAATCTGCCTGATTCTTTGCAAAGCTCTGCTGTTGATGATGATATGTGATGTTATTTGGGGTGGATTCAGGGCAGAAAGAGGGAATTGGGGGCAGAAGAGTGGTTCAGGTGGTAGTGCCCCAAAGGGTGCCTGCTGCCACCCAGATTCCAAAGCAATTGGGAAAAGGGCTGATTTTTAAAGAATTTCTGAAGTTGACATGTCTTTGGGGCAGATTCGGGGCAGAAAGGGGGCCTGAGGGGCAAAACAGTGGGTTGGGTGGCAGTGCCCCAAGGGGTGCCTGCCACAACCCAGATTCCAAAGGAATAGGGCAAAGGGCTGATTTCTTAGGAATTGTTGAAGTTTACGCGTCTTTAAGGCCCCCCCCTGGAATAATAGAGGTTTCAGCAGACCCATAACTCCACCTGGGGGGCACTGGGGTGGCTGTGAGCGAGTGGTGTTGTAGTACACATAGGGTGCCAACCATGGGTTGCTAACCCATGGGGTGCTGGGTTCTGTTGTTTCTGAGGTGTAATGAGTGTAGATTCTCTGGTAGCATATGAGATTTTCAATGACAAACCATGAATCCACTCTCATATGCTACCAAAGAATCTACACTCAAAACATCTCAGAAACAACAGAACCCAGTACCCCATGGGTTAGCAACCCATGGGGGTGGCTGGCGCCCTATGTGCTCTACACACCACTTGCTCTGGGCTACCCAGGTGCCCCCCAAATGCAGTTATGGGGCTGCTGAAACCTCCATTGTTCCCTATGGGGGAGAATTTAAAGATGCATAAACTCCATTAAATATTTAAAAATCAGCTCTCTGCCCAATTATTTTGAAATAATTCTGGCAGCTTCCTTGCCCCCACTGGGCACTACCACCCACCCTACTCTCCAATGGGCCACCCCCTTTCCCCATGACATGAAGCTATACTTTTGCTGAAACCTCCATTATTCTCTATGAGAAAAATCTTAAACTTCAAAAATTCACCAAATATCAGCCTTTTGACAAATTCCTCTGAAATTTGGGTGATAGCTTCCACCCATTGGGCATTACCACCTCCACCCACTAGTTTTGCCCTGGGGCCACTTTTAAAATTCCAAAATGTTTTTGAGTCAGATTTTGCAATTTCGAACAAAGAACAAAATTGGGGTGTTTCAGATTGGCTGATTTCAAACAAAAAACAAAATTGGGGTGTTTTGGATTTGGGCCAAAAACAAAACAGAAAAAAAGGCACAACCCTACTGGAAACAGTGGTGCATCCGCTGGTAACCTCCAGGCTTGACTATTGCAATGCACTCTGTGTGGGGCAGTTAGTTGAAAATGTGGCTGCCAGACTGGTCTTTGGGGTAACATGGAGAGACCATATTATAGGGTTGTGTGTTTTGTTTTTTCCCCCTGTTTTGTTTTTGGCCTGAATCCAAAACACCCCCATTTTGTTCTTTGTTCAAAATCAGCCAATCCAAAACACCCCAATTTTGTTCTTTGTTTGAAATTGCAAAATCTAAATCTGAAACATTTTGGATTTTGAAAAATGGCCCAGGGGAAAACTAGTGGGTGGGCATGGTAGTGCCCAATGGGTGGAAACTACCACCCAAATTTCAGAGGAATTGGGCAAAGGGCTGATTTTTGGTGAATTTTTGAAGTATAGGATTTTTCCCATAGGGAAGAATGGAGGTTTCAGCAAAAGTATAGCTTCATGTTGTGGAAAAAAGGGGTGGCCCAGAGCAGAGTAGGGTGGGTGGTAGTGCCCAGTGGGGGCAAGGAAGCTGCCAGAATTATTTCAAAGGAATTGGGCAGAGAGCTGATTTTTAAAGATGTAATGGAGTTTGCGCGTCTGTAAAGTTCTTCCCCATAGGGAATGATGGACCTCCATAATTCCTGCCCATAACTGCACTTGGGGGGCACCAGGGTGGCCCAGAGCAAGTGGTGGTGTAGAGCACATAGGGTGCCAATCACCCCCATAGGTTGTTAACCCGTGGGGTAATGGGTTCTGTTGTTTCTGAGATGTTTGAGTGCAGATTCAGATTCTCTGGTAGCATGTGAGAGTGGATTCATGGTTTGTCATTGAAAATCTCATATGCTACCAGAGAATCTATACTCAGAGCACCTCAGAAACAACAGAACCCAGCACCCTTTGGGTTAGCAACCCATGGAGGTGGTTGGCACCCTGTGTGCACTACACCACCACTAGCTCCCGGCTACCCAAGTGCCCCCTAGGTGGAGTTATGGGTCTGCTGAAACCTCCTTTATTCCCTAGGGGGGGACCTTAAAGAAGCGTAAAATTCAACAATTCCTAAGAAATCAGTCCTTTGCCCTATTCCTTTGGAATAGGGCAAGTGGCAGGCACCCCTTGAGGCACTGCCACCCAACCCACTGTTTTGCCCCTCAGGCCCCCTTTCTGCCCTGAATCTGCCCCAAAGACATGTCAACTTCAGAAATTCTTTAAAAATCAGCCCTTTTCCCAATTGCTTTGGAATCTGGGTGGCAGCAGGCACCCATTGGGGCACTACCACCTGAACCACTCTTCTGCCCCCAAATCCCCCTTTCTGCCCAGAATCCACTCCAAATAACATCAACAGCACACATTAACAACAGCAGAACTTTGGAAAAAATCAGGCAGATTTCCAAAGGTCATGCACATCCACATCCCCCCCACCTGAAATGCAAACATTCCTCCCGCCCAAAATACACACCAGTGTGAAACAACAACAATGAAATGCACACTACCCCACTGGGCAATGAGGGTAAATGCACACTGCCCCACTGGCCAATGAGGGTAAATGCACACTGCCCCACTAGCCAATGAGGGTAAAATTTACCCTTACATTTGCTTTAAAGGAATAAGGAGGCCATTGCCAGCAGATCAGCCCATGCTTTTGCTGGCCAATCTGTGGGCTCGAAGGGTTGGAAATTCAAACAGATGTCAAAACTCAAAATGGAGACTGAAGGAGAAAGACTTTTTGTGATTGCAAAATGGAGTTCCAAAACAGCCGAAACAACAAAACATTTTGTATCCGAAACAGGGACGTTTTGTTTCGGCTACAAAATTTTCTGTTTTGAGCATTGGGTGTTTTGTTTTGGCTACAAAACAGGCGAAACGGCCTGTTTTGTGCACAAGACGTTTTGTATCTGAAATGAAACGCACATCCCTACCATATTATGCCTGTTCTCAAACAGTTGCACTGGCTGCCGATATGTTTTTTTTGGAAATACATTATTATATTTCTACGCCGCTCATTCCAACAGCGCTGGGTGGTTTACAAGACCAAAACAAAATATAATAATTTAGAAATTAAACTTCAAACCATAAAAGAGTTTCTCTAAATTCCCCACAGCTGTGCTTTTTCATCTACTTGAGGTGGCTAAAAACCTCAAAGCTGAGGTTGTTGGTTTTATTTTCATTTTGTGGCTCCCCAATAAAAGAGAAAATACAGAGGAAGTGGTAAAATGAAAAGGGAACTGGGAAATGGAGGTGACAATATAATTTTTCAGTATCCTGGAATTACAAGTTCCTATAAGCAGCAGTTCTAGAACCTGCACACATTTCCTCTCCTAAAATAGGAATACCTCTTCAATTTAAATAAAAATGTGAAGGAGGAATCCAGGAATGACAAAAGGAGAAGAATATTTCCTTGTAGGGGAGTGCATATTTACTAGGGTAAATGGTGGATTATTAACCCAAGAGTTCAGGCTGTTACAGGCAGGATAACAGTCCAAAAGCACTTTACAAATAAAGGACCTCACATTATTGCAGATCATCTACGTACTGAAATTTGGTACTTGGCAAGGCAGCTCCTTGTTCGAAACCAACTGTAAACCACCTGCAGAAGCAAAGCCTGCTCCTGTACTATATTTTTATGACGAGCATTTCCTTATTAAGCGGGATTGCCTTAGGTTTTGCTCAGCACCTATTTGGTCTCATCAAAGATTTTGAGGTTAAGAACTCCAACCCTTAGTAGCTGACAGTATTCCATTTATGAGTCTACCTGGAGACAGAAAACAGCTAGATGGAAGCCCCATAGATATGCAAATAAGAATGCATTGGAGGGTGGAGGGGATGGCAGTGGCACACTCCACCCTCAAACCTATCCATGTTGATCTCAATGTATGAAGAAGCCCCTGCATGTATCACTGTATGTGCAGAGTGCACAGGTTTGAGAAGCCTTCTCCCCGTTTTAAACCTTAAATGCAAATGAAAGAGATGAACAATGTACAGTACTGTGAAATGGGGGAAGTTACTATTAGCATTACGACACCTTAAATGTAACAGAAGACTGCTCAGGCTTACCTTGTCATTTTTGGCACTTTGTCACACACACATATGCACAAATTGGCACTCTGTCAGACAGGGGTAATTTCCTTCTGCTGACCAAGAAACTGCAGCTTTAGGGCAACATTTGAAAATAGACCAGCAAGTATCATAACGATATTGTGGAAGTTGATAGTGCGGCCAGATTTAAAATACTGTGTGCTGTGCTAGTTGCTTCATCCCAAAAGGCTACCACAGAGTGCCAAAGATGCAGAAACGGGCAACTAAAACGACAATAAGCAAACTGGAGCAACATCATCATCATCATCATCATCATTATTATTATTATTATTATTAATTCGAGTTCTATACCGCCCTTCCAAAAATGGCTCAGGGCGGTTTACAAAGAGAAATAACAAATAAGATGGCTCCCTGTCCCCAAAGGGCTCACATTCTAAAAAGAAACATAAGACACACACCAGCAACAGTCACTGGAACAGTCACATCTATGGGAGGAAAGGCTATTGGCTAAACCTTCAGGAACATTTATTGGATTCTAAGGAGGAGGGAACAAATAGAGGTTTCTCAAATTTTGAATGGGATGGTTGAAGTGGATAGAGATTGTTTTCCTCCTGCTCTCATACAACTGGAACTTGGGGGTCACCCAATGAAACTGACTGGCAGTCACCTAACAGTTAGGGAAATCTGTTCCACAAGATGTTTTAAAGTTAGGAAGTTTTAAATTCATAAATCTGATACAGTGTTAAGTAAAGGATAGACAGATTCATGGAGGAGAGTTCTGTCATTGGGTTGGATCCAGACTTAAGCTCACACAACAGCACAAGCACAAGGTATGCCCCTGGGTTCTGGGTACCCCCCACTCCTTCAATCCCCTGCACTACCCTCATACACCACACTGTTCTCAAAGGTCTCCCTACCCAATGGTGTAGTGTTTCAAGGAACTGCAATGGGGAGGAAGGGTGGGGAAAATATCTTGCACTCACATTGTGAGTTTGCTAAATGGGGGTCACGCTGTTTCCCCTGCTAACTGAGCAAGCAGACACTTTTTAAAGTGGTGAATCTCATATTTAGCAGTGGGAGAGCCCTATCCAACCCCAGCACAGCATAGTTCCATTAGCTGTTCCTGATATCTGTTTTATGCTTCTTTTTAGATCGTGAGCCCTTTGGGGACAGGGGGTCGTCTTATTTATGTATTATTTATTTTTCTTTTAAAAAAAGAAACCACTTTGAGAACTTCGGTTGAAGAGTGGTATGTAAATATTTGTTGTAGTACTACTACTACTACTACTAGTAGTAGTAGTAGTAGTAGTAGTGAATTTGAGCCCATGACCAACATCCTATCTATTAGCTATTATAGTTAAATGGAGCTTCCATATTGAGAGCAAGGAGATCTCAGAATATCAGATCCTGGAGACAAAGAAAGTGCAAAATGTTGCCTTCATGTAAGCTTTACTGAGGAGCCCACATCTTGGCCAGGGGCTCCCAACCTGTGGTACTCCAGTTGTGGATGAACTACAACCTCTATCACAACTACAACCTCACAATAAATTGCAGCTGAGGATGATGGGAGTTGTACTTCAGCAACATCTGAAGTACCACAGGTTGGGAACGCCTGATCTATGCTATATCCAAGTTCAAGTGGCATTATATTTGCAGATCAATAGCATCCGCAAATATAATGTTTGGGTCTGATGAAAAAGGAGATAGAGTGCTGTGTGTCATTCATATGCTGTGGGCACAAACCCCATATCTCTATACAATTTTTCCCAGGGATGCCATATAGCTACAAGATGAATTGGGAGGTGGCAAATGACAGGCAGATGCTATTACGGTTCATCAATATCATGAAACCTGTTTCTAACTCCATCTAACTCATGTTAGGCTTGCAGTATGTTCTCTGTCTTCCCTAAGAACTTTTCCATGATTGTAGAGACAATCCATAACTTTCTATTCATCGATTTCAATTGCCACTAGCTTGTTATCATACTGAAGAACCAAACCTACTATTCCTGTTGTGTGCTTTTATACTGGAGGGATACTAAAACCAAGCTGGAGTTAGGAAACAATTATCTTGTAAATTATCTATTCTTATAATTTGAAGTACTCTATTTTCTAATACGGACAATCATAATTATTACATTTTAAGTTATTGTGAACAATGCCTAAAGTTTGTCAAAAAGTAGAAACTGAAAGTAGAAAATGGGGGAAATCCTATTAAATAGAAAATGGCAAAACAAAAGACAACTCCAACCCCTCACCATTTAAATACAAAGACTGAAAGCCAAAAGAAGCAGCAGACTTTGGGACATCTTGGTCAGGACCAACTTCAGCATATTCTGCAAATATCTTCGTATCCGCCATGATCACAAAAGGCTGCCTACATCTTTGCCTGCTGATGCTCTTCTTCACTGGCATCTCTTCTCAGAATTGCAACGAACTTCGCAGATGGCTACAGAATGTGAACAAAAGCAACTTGGAACTTCTGGAGAGCAAAATGAGAGCAAGCATTCCCCTGCAATGCTTAGACGATGGAAGAGACGTCATGGCCACCACAGAAATCCTCAGGAAGATCCAAGCATCTCAGGGGGAGAATGCCAAGGTGGCCATCCATGAAATCCTCCAGCAGACTTTCCGCATCTTCAACCAAAACCATACAGAAACTGTGTGGGATATGAATTCAATGGCAATTTTCCAGAATGGACTGGACCATCAGATCAAGCATCTGGGATCCTGCTTGAGTGCCAATACGGAGAGTGCCATCACATCTCCAAGGGGTCAGAGCACCCAGCTGATCAGGCTGAGAGTGAAAAGCTATTTTCAAAGAATCGATGACTTCCTGAGAGAGCAACAGTACAACATGTGTGCCTGGGATATTGTCCAGATGGAGGTGAAGCAATGCTTTCTCCTGGTTGACCAACTTACCAAAAGCCTCCAAAATGAAGGTAGGGTTTACTTTCTAAAAACAAGCCTTTTATTTTGAATTGCAGAGGAAAGCACAACTAATATCATGGAGAGCAGTTGGGGATGTGTAAAACCACTAGGGATGTGCAAATTGATTCAGATACAAATCAATTTGTACCCGAATCTAGCTGATTCAGGTGATTCGGAGACAAAACGAATCACCCCTGTGGTCCATTGGCTAGATTTGGGTACAAATAGAATCGTGGCTGATTCGATTTGAATCGATTTGGGTTTCAGATCTGTCCTATTAATTACCCCAGATTCCCAGCTTTCATTTTTTTATTTTTATTTTTGTAAAAAAAAGCTAAGCTCTAGCCCTTATAGAAGTGGAGTTATGGCGCAAAATGTGTGGTCACTATTTTTCAAGTGTTCAGATTCTTTGGTGTATAATAACTTGAATCCTTATGAGGAGTCATTACACACTTTCATTTCTTCTACTCATTTTGACTGTCTTTTCAACAGCGTCAACTGTCAACTGCCATGTGCCAATTACACCCCAATCCCACCCACAAGGCAGTGGGGTACTAGTCAGTTTAAGTTAAGTGCCTAATGGGTAGAGGCTACCACCCTTCTTCTCTGCGGAACAGGACAGTCCATTATGTTCTGTGGAGGCGTCATCGCATTCACTTCCAAATTTTGCTGTAGGCAAAACACAGGGGCAAATCTAGTTGTAGCCCATACTGATTGCATTCATAGTTTCTTCATCAGTACTAACCTCAGACCTGAGCTTATCAGAAGTAGTCCATGAGTTGTGCTGAGCTGATCAGTGGTAGACATGGGAGCAGGATGGTGAATGCCACCACTCCACACCCCTACTGGCCTACCCCTCATCATCCCCTTCCCAATGTGCTCTGAGCAGGCACGGCCACTGCATAGGTTGGCTCACCCCATCCCTCTGCTCTGCTCCACATGGAACAGAAATTATGGGTGCTATGGAGCCAACCCCCTCCCCACAGTGGGTCTTGCCTCACCCTGCAAAGGTACATTTACCATAAAAGGAGGTACTGGCAGTGGTATGGACTTTCCATATTCTCTCAGATCTCTTGGATAGATCCCTGGTATTTCCAAGAGTTCAGTGAGAAACAATTTTGGGGGGTAACCTTCCTTAAAAATTAAATGGAAGAGAACATGTTTAGTCGATTAAGTCTATATTCAATTCATATACAGTCTATTTGGAGCATTTAGCATTGGTGAGAGCCAAATGTCACCCATGAATTGACATGGTTGACCTGCATGAATGTTTTCAGTATTCAGAGCTAGGGATGTGAAGAAAGCCAACGGACATTTTAAAAGCACTATTTCATTTTCGTGCATCGAGGAGCCAGCGTGGTGTAGTGGTTAGAGGGCTGAACTAGGACTGGGGAGACCTGAGTTCAAATCCCCATTCAGCCATGAGACTAGCTGGGTGACTCTGGG
Source organism: Hemicordylus capensis (assembly GCF_027244095.1). Classification (NCBI taxonomy): domain Eukaryota; kingdom Metazoa; phylum Chordata; class Lepidosauria; order Squamata; family Cordylidae; genus Hemicordylus; species Hemicordylus capensis. The sequence goes on along the minus strand of NC_069658.1, from coordinate 122,569,878 downwards.
CCAGTCACTTCTCTCTCAGCCTAACCTACTTCACAGGGTTGTTGTTGTGAGGAGAAACTCAACTATGTAGTACACTGCTCTGGGCTCCTTGGAGGAAGAGCGGGATATAAATGTAATAATAATAATAATAATAATAATAATAATAATAATAATAATATAATTTTCATTTAAAACACACATACAAAATAATATAAACAATGCATCACATAAAATTAACAAACAAAATTAAACAATATACCCACAAAATCCATCACGTTCAAAATTCAGAATTGAGAGCATTTTCATGAGTTAGCTTCAGACAAAATGCAGTGGCAACTTCAATACTACATAAATGAAGAGAGAAAGATTTACAACTTACCAGTACTTCTCTCACTACCAGACTCCTAACAAAGGCAGTTATACTGTTCCATTCTTTAAGAAGCTCTGCAGAAAAGAATACTTCAGTTTCCTGATACCACTGTGGAGTCTTTATCAAAACCCTCAATTTGTGGTAGTTCAAAATGCTCAATTTCTTAAATAATGACCTGCTGTTTTCTCCTTTTCCATCCAGTTTAATCTGCAGCCATTGATTAAGGAACAAAAGCAGCTGAATGAAACTGAAACTTCAGCAGAGCTCCAGAATCATTCATCTTTCCTTGATTCCTCCAATGACAAAATATGCAATATTACAATGAAGCCGTATGCAGACAAGAAAGGACCATCCCTCCCTGCTAAAGAAAAAAAAAAGGACAGGCAATGAAGAAGCCAAAGAAAGCATGCAAACCTATCATTTTTATGCCACTTTTAATGTCCTCAAACTACTGTGAAGATGTTATTTATATATTGGGCACTGTTATCAGTGTTGATATTGCTGGATAGTATGCTTATTTATTGCTTTATTTATTAATGTTATTTATTTATAATCTTAGTGACCAAAATTTAAAATGTTGTTTTTATTAAAAATGGCAAATTCAAGCCACACAATATGGGTAGTTTGGATTATTTTGCATACTCAAATAACATGCTGTACTGGAGAGATGGTCTAAAGTGGAGGTGCAGTCCAGTCCTGTGTATGTTTATTCAGAAGTGAGTCCTGCTTCTGAATAACAGTGGGACTTCCTCCCAGGTAAGCATGCATAAGACTGCAGCCTTTGGTTCTGAAATGTGAGGCCAAGATGTGTTGCAGAGAGGCTATGAAGGAAAAGCACAACAGAGGGGTACATGAGATTGTGAGGCTTTTAAGGGAAACTATGAAGAGGAAACTCCACCCCTCCTATCCAGTGAGATGCTTGGGCTTCCACTCCAGCTGTGGCTTGCTAATTCTGAGTAGGCAGATTCAGATATTCCTGTTTTGGACCTTATAGGCTTCCAGGCTTCTAGTGGCATCTTGTGGGCCACTGTGTGAAACAGGATGCTGGACTAGATGGGCCTTGAGCCTGATCCAGCAGGGCTGTTCGTATGTTCTTATACAAGAGATTCATATCTCTTGTACTCCTCTATCCTGGAATGTAGGAACATAGGAAGCTGCCATATATTGAGTCAGACCTTAGGTCCATCTAGCTCAGTATTGTCTGCACAGACTGGCAGCGGCTTCTCCAATGTTGCAGGCAGAAATCTCTGGACATGTCAGGGAAGGAACTTGGAACCTAGATGCAGTCCCCAGAGCGGTTCTATCCCCTAAGGTGAATATCTTACAGTTCTAGTCTCCCATTCATATGCAACCAGGGTGGACCCTGCTTAGCTAAGGGGACAAGTCGTGCTCACTATCACAAGACCAGCTCAGGTTCACATCTCTGCTATGGCCAAAGCCTTCTAACAGACATGCCCAGTACTTAGCTTTTTCAGCTTTTTCATTAATATGACCATATTTAAAAGGAGATTAAATTAAATATTCACATTTACAATGATACCTCAGAGTAATGATTGACCACTTGCAAACAGATCTTCATTTTTAGAGGCCTGTCTGCACTATTGAATAGGAAACATGATGCAGTAGAAGAGTTCAGACTGGACATGCTTAAGTTCTTGGACGGGTGCCAAAGAATGCAAACACCCCCCCCCCACCCCCGGCAGAGAACTAGCACGGGAGCCCAAGATCCAGACAGGTAACATGGTGAAGGCAAAGGGTTAAACCCTCCAACACGTTGTGGTCTGAATCTGCCCTGGGGGTGCCTCTGACCGCTGTTTAGATTTTTAAATTAACACACAGAGCCAGATATCATGATTAACATCACATACAGTTTATAAACTAGATAGACATGGAAATGCATTTCGAAGAGACATGCTGACCACTGCAAGCGCCGCTTTCTAAAATCAAAGTCCGCAGTGGAGGGCCCAATCCTGACTGGGATCATGTTTTGCAGAGAGGAGGAGGTCAAATCCTTCCCCAATCCCCTCACACTATTTTCTCACCACAAATTCCGCCTGGAGTGTCTGCTTGCTACAAAAGTCCACTTTGGGCACAAATACCTGCTTTGGTTGGGAACCTTTGCCAGAAAAACACAGTGAGAGAGAAGCAGTAGCCTCTCTCTTCTGAGGTTTTTGCCTCAGCAGTGGTGACTGGACAGCCTTCCTCTATTTGTGGTTTAGATTAATAATAAATTAATCCTCCCCTACCTATTCCCTGCAGACAGGGGTTTCTACAGCAGGGCCAGGGCGTAGTTCCTTCTAGTTTGCATCTCCTCTAGAATGGAGGTGTTGTTACCAGCTGAGCTTATTCTGTCCACACCCAGAGGCCTCCCTGATTGCAACTGCAGCTCCAGGCTTGGAGATTGCACTTTTCCTATGCTCAGGAGCTGCACCGCAATGTGAGCTCCCAGTCTATGTTATACATGGGGACCAGTCGCCTAGCTGGCAGTGGACCAGTCACCCCTAGATTTGACTACAAGCCCCACAAATTGTAAAGGGGATTAGCTTCACACTCTCTGTGAGGGGTGCCCAGCTAAGCAGACTCTCAGGACCAGCTACTGAAAGTGTCTGAGATCTAAGATCATTTGAGCCTTGGAATGAAATCTAAACTCCCCTCTTCCTCTCACAAAGAGAGACCATACCTGGCCATGAGACCAAGGAGAAAAGACAGATAAGACAAGTTTCTTATCTGTGGCCTCCATTACAATAGGGATGAGTTAGTGACGTAACTATGAAAGGTGCCCATCAAAACTCTTGGCAGAATTATTGGGAAGCCCTTCCCAGCACAGGATATGCACCTGGACACCTGGACACTCCAGTTGTCCTCACAATCAGCCTTGAATGCCATAGGTGATTCATACACATTCTACCCAGGAAGGACTAAGACACAATGCATTCCAAAAAAAGGTTGTCTGGGCTCCCCTGCTCAGCAGCACAGGACAAAAGAAATGTGTCCTCAAGGCACATTTTGGGATATAAGTATCCCTAACTCCTTGACCCTGCATGTTTCCTCCTGTATTATTACACCTGGGACTCCCACTGCAAAACATCTCAGTGTTCCCTTGTGCTTCTCACTCTAGACCCCAGCAGACTGCAACAAGAAACTCCACCTTGGTGTTCTGCTCTTGAGGACAGGTGATATAGTCTCTTGCCCAGCTTCTTCAGAGCTGAACCTATCCCTTTCTTTTATTTCTGAGATCTTGCCCCTCTATCTTATAGTACCTCTCTAGCCTGCCTGGGAATTTACACATAATTCGAAACTTTAAGCCAAATGTGCCTTACAATAGTCTATTTTTATACATATTTCCATTGCTTCTACTTTATTTAGGCTTATTATTTTTGCTTTAAATAAACTCCTTTTTGATTTAATTCAAACCTCCCTCTCAAGCCAATTTTTTTTGAGTTCATACGTTTGCACAAATGAAGGCTGATTGGAATGGGCTCCTCTTGAGCTAAATTCCCCACATTGGCCGGAACTAGGGGGTGCAGGCCAATCACCCTCGAGGCAGTTTCATTAACAGTCTGCGTTCAAATATCAGCAAAATTTACCTCAAAGTCCCTGGGACCTATCAGGGAGCACTTCACACACAATTCGGGGTTTTCACTGTGCCTTAGAGTGTAACCCGATTTATAGCCGAGGTGAAAACCCCACATTTTGTGTCATTTTGGGAGGGCAACTTTGAACTCACAGTAAACCCATGGTAAAGCCTGCTGTCTGGGAAAGCTCCAGCTCTTCTAGTGGCTGGTCAGGGATGGGCTTTCTCTCTTACTGCTCCAGGGATTTGGAATGCATTCCCTGCACAGATAAGAGCCTCCCATCTCTGACAATTTTTAAAAGGACCGTTAAGATTTATTCATCCAGACTTTTAATTAGAGTTGTAACATCTGTCATTGTTTTAAACTGTTTTAATGTTTTAATTCTAGTTTAAATGTTATGTTATTTTATTGTAAAACACCCAGAGATGTGAGTTTTATATTCCCAGTATAGAAATATGCTAAATAAAGAAGTAAAAATAACCCCACAGATCTCACTGTTGCCTGCTGCCACCAACCTTCTTGCCCCACTGTGGCATGCTGTAAATTTCCCCATCTTTGCCCCACTGGGGCATGCCTCGTCTTTCCCCTCTTCCACTCAGATCCAAGCTAGTAACACCCCTGACAACACTGCCTCGGCAGGATGAGCTGAGCATGCCAAGCACCGGCCTGCAGATGAGGGGGAGGGAGCATATTCTCCTTTGCCTCAGGCAACAAAATGTCTTAGGCCACCCCCCATACTGAGCAGGAAGTACTGACTAGTGCTATCTCTCTGCCATAATGACGAAGGGTGCCTCTGACCATGTGCAGAATGAATTTATCATAATTAGGGAGAAGAAGCATTTGCTGAGTGCAGAAGAGGATTGTGATTCTCTTTGACAATCAAACCCTAAGATAGCTACTGCCTTTTGCAGACCAGAAGACAATGTAGTACAGAGTTCTATTTTGTGTGTGAATGTTTGTGTTTTGTCTCTTTTCATCGTAAAAGTGAAATCAATATAAAGTAAAAAGAGTCCTTTTAGTATGAGTCAATGCCTTAAAGCACCTTACAGTGAATCAAGCGTTGTGGGCTAAAGTTTAGATCTGATCTTTCCTCATTTTTAGCCACGCAAAAGTGTTGACAGTTAAAAACTGAAATATAGCATTTGTGCTTCTCATTACTAATTTTTAATAAATGACATTTTGAAAAATAAATTGGTAGAAGGAAAACTGAGAAGTCCACCCCCACCCCCGCAGAACAAAACCTCCATCTTTTAACACTGGATGTAGGATTTCAATTCCACAAAGAGGAATTGTGGAATAGTATGATTTAAAACACAAACTATTCCACAGCCTGAGACAACACCCTCTGCTTGTACAAAACCACTGCAGGTACAAAAGTTGATCCAATATTATATGGAAGATCACCTTGAGCTCTCCATCCCTTGTCTCCCTCTCCCTGGAGAAAGAGCTAGCTCTCTCGCTCTCTCCCTCCCCCCCTCTCCCTCCCTCCCCCCTCACTCCCTGTCACCCACCACATGACCCAGGGGTTTCTGAATCAGCTGGGCAGTCTTGGTTGGAGCCCATCTTGCTTGTCCCTTGACACCATCTTTGCTTGTTAGTTAAAGGGCTTGCAAATGCACAAGAAATCCAGCTGATATTTCATCAGTGTCAGCTAGTTGGTGACTGGTGACAGTCTCTTGAAAGCTGTTAATCACCACCACCACCACAACTTTATTTGTTAGATACCCATTAACAAATGATTATCTATGTGACTTACAATTGAACAACAATAAAATAAAATATACAATCTAGAAGCATAAAACAATACAATCACAATATACAAAACAGCATACAAAACCAGTTTTAAAACCTATTTTAACAAACTATTTTAAAACTTAACAGAAAAACCTTCACCTGGCATCTAAAAGAACCACATTTGGTAAGGGCACCTGGAGCATGACCTCTAAAGAAAAACCCGAGGTCTAGTTTGAGACATAGGCTTTAAGGCACTCTCTCATGCTTCTGAAATGTGATACTCACTCAGAATTGGATAAGGAGATGCCCCCTCCATTAAAACACAATGGGCAAAGAACAGTGTAGACTGAGTGGAACCAATGAGTGGAATATCTTGAATTTTAGTATGAGTCAATGCCTTAAAGCACCTTACAGTGAATCAAGCACTGTGGGCTAAAGTTTAGATCTGATCTTTCCTCATTTTTAGCCACGCAAAAGTGTTGACAGTTAAGAACTGAAATATAGCATTTGTGCTTCTCATTACTAATTTTTAATAAATGACATTTTGAAAAATAAATTGGTAGAAGGAAAACTGAGAAGAGCCTTTGGAGTCAGATGGTGTGTGTGTGTGTGTGTGTGTGTGTGTGTATACACACATACAGCAGTGAATTACAACTAAGATTTTAAAGGTGGGGTCAGTTGTGACAACTCCAATTAAAACAGGTTGTTCTAATAAGAACTAATTAGCCTACTTTCCTATCACTGTCTCTACATCTGAACTAAATTTGGTCCAAATTGAGGTCCACAAGTTAGATCTCTTGTGTCTCAAATGTTCATGTGTCCGCCATCTTGGATTGGGGTGGATGTCATCATTACAAACTGCAACATTGAGGTGTGTCTGTGTGTCATTCACTATAGCTGTTCCAAATTTGATACAAATTGGTTAGTCCTAAAGTTAGTACACTTGTGCCTCAAATGTTTCTGCATCCGCCGTCTTGGATCGGGGTGGGTGACATCACCACAGATTACACCATTGGGGCATCCCTATGTGTCCATTCAGCTGTATCAAATTTGGTTCAAATTGGTTAGACTGTCCACAAGTTAGTGCACATGCACCTCCAAAGTTTACATGTCCACCATTTTGGTGGATGACATCATCACAATCTTCGCCATTGAAGTGTCCCTATGTGTCTCTACAGCTGCAGCAAATTTGGTTCAAATAGATTAAGCGGTTCACAAGTTAGCCCACTTGCTCCTCAAAAGTTTATGTGTTTGCCATCTTGAATCGGCATGGATGACATCTTCACAAGCTATGCCATTGAGGTGTCTGTGTGTGTCACTCACTGCAGCTGTACCTAATCTGGTCAATTAGGTTAGGTAGTCCACAAATTAGCCCTCTTGTACCTCAGATGTTCATGTGGCCACCATCTTGAATTGTAGTGAATGACATCATCACACACCATGCCATTTGGGCATCCCTATGTTTCCCTACATCTGTAGCAAATTTGGTTCAAATCAGTTAGGCAGTTCACAAGTTAGCCCACTTGCACCTCAAAAGTTTATGTATCCACCATCTTGGATTGGGTGGATTATATCATCACAAATTATGCTGTTGAGGTGTCCCTATGTATCCCTACAACTGCAACCAATCTGGTTCATATTGGTCCAGGCGTTGCAAAGTTGATGGTGGGGACACATGGACACACACACAGAATGCAGGGTGATCTCATAAGCCTTCTGGAGAGTAGGCTAATAGAAATACATTATTTTTATAGAATGTATTTCAAGAAACAAGGTATTTTGACAAAAATAATTTTTGTATTTCTTCAAGTGAACATAAAAAATCCAAAAGAACATCTGGTGTCCAACTAATGACATCATCTCAGGAAAGCATTTTGGTGATGTATGATTTTTGAATATGGAAAAGGGAAAGTGAATATTGGCTATTTTCAGAAAGGGGAAACCAAGATCAAATGAAAAGCACAAATGAAAACTTCAGGCCCTGCTCGTATAAATGCTAAGAGGTGGCACAAAGATGCACCAGACTCCAGGATAGCTTGCACAAGACCTCATCTGCCAGATTCTTCTCTTCAGGAAAAAACAAAAAAGAAACCGTGCACAATAATGGGAGAGAGGGGCCTCAAAAAATGCCAAAAAATGCAAAAACACAAGCTATGCTGTATATAGGAATCTATATGGAGGAATTAGAAAGAACACATGTATCCATTTTTTCTGTGACTGAAGATACTATATTAATGGTCATAGAATAAACAGCAATGACAATTGTCTTGCAAGTTATATCTGCACATACATATGTCAAAGATATTACCTCAGTAAACTGAACAAAAAATCATTGTAGAAGATGAATACAAATTCAATTCACAACCATTCATGTATTTGAAAAAGAACAGCATAAGTATGTGAAATAAGTATGTTACTTTTCTGTATTAAGAATAAAGTCTTGCAATGGTGAAAAAAAATCCTTGAATGAGTAACAGTAACAATTATCTTGCAAGTTGTATCTGCACATGCATATGTTAAAAAAAAGCATCTCAGTAAATTGAACAAAAACTTATTTCTTTTCTCTGTGTTTGAGAATAAAGTCTTGCAATGGTGAAAAAAGTTCTGAAAATAAAGTCTTGCAATGGTGAAAGAAGTCCTTATAGGCTAGCCCGGGATTCTTAAGCCCATTTCGGAATTAGTCCTTCTTCAGAGATCTACAATATTCTGTAAAGATAAGACAAGCACTTGCTAATCCTCTGACCGGCAACTTAAACAGATAGCTGTAATAATAAGCATAACATCCTCCCCCTTGTACACAAGCCAATACATACCAAATTTCCTCCTCCCTGAGCTCAACCAACGATAGCTCGACAAAGAAATCTTTATGGAGGCAGCCTTTCCTCCTATACCTTGTGGAAGGGGAAAAAAGCTTGCTAACCTTCAAGCACCAAGGACTTGAAAATATATAGCCCAGCACCAATTAGGATGCTTCGTACCAGGTGGGGCCACCTCCATTTAGATCTACAAGAAAATTAATATAAACATTTCTGCACCAGCTGTAAGATGTCACCACATTCAGTAAAAATGCACCTTTTTCTTGCTTTTTGGGTTGTTGACATGTCATGCTGCTAAGGCTGCATACGCAGCCTACCATGTGAAATGCAAAAAACCCCTATCTACAGATAGTAGGTCTGGGGTAAATTCCTTAAAATACAGTCAAAGACATCAACACATTCAATGTAAATACACCTTTTTCTTAATTCGCAGATTATTGACATACTGCCAAGACTGCACAAGCAGCAAGCCTAATTTTTAATAAGCGAAAGTCCAGAAACTCCTATACACAAATGGTAAATCTAGAGTAAATTCCTTTAGGTAAAGCTGATATGAAAAACTAACCTTCAACAATTAAATACATAAATCACATAACAAAATAGGATAATTACAAGAACACTGACATGTCACATACCGAATTGAGCCCACATGGGATGATCGTATTCAATCTATATATAAAAGTAGACTCCATTCTTAACAATAGTTGTTCAACATTCTCATGCCCAAAATTCTTTGGTTGGTATTTCAGCAAAGGAGATGTCCCATCATCTCCACCATGATCACAAAGGGTTGGCTGCCTATTTGCCTAGCAATGCTCTTCTTCACTGAAATCTGATCTCAGAGCTGCAATGAGCTTAAGGCATGGCTAAAAGGAGTAAACAAGGAAAACCTGAGGCTTCTGAAGAGCAACATGGGGGGAAATGTGCAATGTGGACCACACAGTGAAAACATCCCCGAAGCAAGCAAAACCATACTGCATTGGTTTGGGATCAAAAATCCTTAATAGATTTCATGTGCACCTTTCAGATTTTGAAACAGATTTCATGTGCAGATTTCACGTACACCAGATTTCATGTTCCCTGCAGATTTTCATTCTGCAGGGAATGCACTCCTGCAGAAATCTGCAATTTTAACTGTTTATTGGCCTTTAGGAGAGCCCTTAAAACCTATCTGTTTGGCCTGGCCTTCCAGGGTTTTTAAATTGTTGTAAAGAGTTTTAATGTACCTGCTTTTTCAGGGTTTTAAAACTTAATTTTTTATTGCTTAACTGTTGTTTTATAATATTTTAAATACTTTGTTTTAATTGCTGATTGATTTTAACTGTTTTGTTTTATCTGTATATCGCCCTTTTTAATAAGCCATTTTGGAAGAGTAGTATAAAAATAGAATGAATGAATGAATGAATAAATAAATAAATAAATGCACTGGACACTCAAATTAAGCATCTGAACACATGCTTGGATGCGGAGAGGGAGCATGGCTTCATATCTCAAATTCAACCCACCAGGACACCAGAGGAAACATTCCTCAAAAGTATCCTTGACTTCCTAAGACAGGAGCAATACAGCCTGTGTGCCTGGGAGAGTGCCAAGATAATGGTTCATTGATGCTTTATCTTGATGGATGAACTTACCAAAAGAATCCAGAATGAAGGTATTCTGTCCTTTTAAAAATCATTTAATAGGCCTAATCCTCATATGGACCCTGGCTATTCTCTCATAGTGCTAATGATCCTGAAGGTGGTCTCAATTGCTCATCTCATTGTCTTGATGCACCTGGATGGGGTTTTTGCAACTTACCTGAACCAAAGAGCCAGCCTTCTTTGGAGGGAGAGGCTGCCAAGAAGCAGCTATGGTGGCAACTAGTCAAATCACCAGTTTCCTTGATTCTACTGCCAGGAATCAACCTCGCCAGGAATCTATTATGTTGTTTCCTAAAATAGTCCACTTCATTTTTATGAATTTCCACCAAATCCCTAGAAAAATATCCTAGTCCTTGTGACACTGGCTTGTAATGTTCCATATTTAGAATAATGTAATCAGAAGGGAAACTGCTTCAAAATGAATGTTAACTGCTTCCCTTTTTCCTTCCAGCTTAAACAGAAGCAATCAGTGATGCAACAAAAAAGCGGAATGAAACCAGAACTAGAGTTCCAAAGGCATTCACCTTCCTCTTGATTCCTCCAATATCTTTCTAGAAATCACTATTGATGGTTTTATTTCAGCTCTCATTTTCTCTAAAGTGGCAATCCTTTACATATCTCAAAGGGAGTAAGTGCTGGATCCTGAAGGACCTACTTCCAAATAAGTATGCATAGAATGTGGGGGTGGGGGGTGTTAAACATAATTTGGAAATATGAAATGCTACAAGGACGTCTTGTTTGCATGAAAAGAAATATATACACACGGTACTGGCAAATCTAAAGAAGATTCTCTGATACATTTTATGCAAGACAACACAAGTATTGTTGAATGGATGCTCTCTGCATTGATTCCAGCATGAATTTTATTAACAGGTTCTACAGCCGGGGACCTCAGGTGTCGTGCTGTAACCCACCTGATCAAGAATCATAATATAGTCTATTGCTGAGAACAATGGATTAAATACGATAATGTTTCCACTCATATTTCCTATAGAACCAAGCCCATACTGAAGAAACCCACTGTATTGCCATAAACTGAGAAATTTGAACAGTGAGAGTTTGAGGAACTCTGGTATTTTCCAGTTTCCTTCAATGAAAGGGTCAATAATGACGGACTGGCTTCCTTGAAAGACAGCTAGCCTTACCACTACTGAGTTTCTCTTGCAATATTCTAAAGTAGGAGAGTTGCATGTTTCCTAGTTTTCTCTTCTCATTTACACGGGGCAATGAGAATACCAAAGAGTCATGACCTAGAATACTCCCCAAGAAACCTCTGCAGCAGATGTGCAGGATTTCCTTGGTGGACAAAGTTAATTGAAGAGAGGTCACATTCCTGCATAGCCACATTCCTGCATAGCTGAGAAAGATTCCAAAGGTCTCAGGGAGCCCAAATTGCAGCTGGAGGCACTGAGGTCCATGCTGAATAAAGATCAAGCTATGTCTCAGGGGAAACCATGCTGCTCTGCACCATTTTCAATACGGGTCCTCCTACAACACTGTGAAGATGTGATTTATATTTTGGAAACTGATATGTGCTGCTGGTCAACTTGGATATTTGTTGTGTATTTATTTCCTTTATGTATTACTATTTATTGAATATTTTTGGTACTGGACATTTTAAAATGTTTGATTAAAAACTGCCGTCTGTTGCTGCTGCTATTGAGTGCCTGCCTGTAGGAGAGGGAGAGGGTGAGCCCACCTGCCAGCCCCTGCTTGACCTATGGGCTGTGGGTGCTCTGCAGGGAATCTGTGCAGGATTGGGGCTCAGGAGTGACTCAGCAGTCCCTGCATACCATCTGCCCAGTGGCCATCTATGGGCCTATAAAGGGATGCTGCTTATGGTGGCGGGCCTGCCACTGGTGGAGTCACCACCGAAGGGGTGACACCAATGGGGGTTGCCCCTTTAGGAGAGCCACTTCTGGGGCTGGTGATATATGCAAATCTGTGAGCCATAAAGAAGCTTCAAGATTACCTTAGTTTGAAAGATCTTAATGGCAGCTGGAACATATTTGCCTCCTGCTGAAAAGAAGAATCTCAAAATTGCAGTAGTAGACCTCAGGGTGTTTGTTACGATGGCCTTAGTTTGTTCTTTCCATCTACCTGTCACCTGGAAAATAACCCCCTCAAATATTTTTATTGCAATGTCTGTGCTACATCAACCCCATTAATTTGCCATTTATGCATTATAGGTTTCTTGGCAAACATTACAACCTTAATCTTCTGGTAATTGATGGAGAGCATGTTTTCATGACAATAGTCAGCCAAAACTCTCAGCATTTTCCTCATCCTCACCAGAAATTGTGACAGAAGCACAGCATCATCTGCATAGAGAAGGATAGCTAGATGTCTACTGCTCAGTTTAGGTGGGTGAAATTCCAAATTAGAACGTCTGTCCACCATATCATTAATATAGAAGTTAAACAGTAGTGGGGCTAATATACAGCCCTGCCGGACTCCCTTTTCCACTCTAATGGGGTTTGTTAAATGTCCCTGTGGATTGCAGTGCACTCTTAGGTGAGAGCCCCATAAAGATTTTTTATTACAAGAAGTAACCTTTGGTTGATTGACAAATTTCCCCCATAATCTATCACAAGAGATATGATCAAAGGCTGCCTTGAAATCAACAAGGGTAGCATACATTGCACCTTTGGGCTTGTTCTTATACTTGTGTATTAGATGCCTCAGGACCAGACCCTGGTCTAAGGTGGATTGTCTGGCTCTAAAGCCAGCCTGCTCATCCGCCAGTACACGTTCTCGCTCAATCCAATCAAGGAGCTTCCAGTAGGATTGTTCTGTTTGTTTTAATAAGACAAAGACTGGAGACATATTAAGTTAGTTAGGCTGTGAATCAAAGGGAATTTATATATTTCCCAGACACTGGGGAGAGAACAAGAGAATTGCCACTCTCAGTAATATATTTATTACTATTTATTGAATATTTTTTATACTGGAAATTTTAAAATATTTGATTAAAAACTGCAACTCAAAATCAATGTGACTTATTTGGATTGTTCCATTTGTTTTAATAAGACAAACCCTGGAGTCATACTAAAGTAGTTAGGCTGTGAATCAAATTTAGATATTTCTCAGACACTGGGGAAAGAACAAGAGAATTGCCACCCTCAGTAATATTGATAAATTTTATGCACATGCTCTCCCTTTGATTCAGTTGACATTCTCCTTATGATCATACTAAAATTGTCATCTTATTGTTCCACGTGATTCTGTCTCTGTGGTACTAATATAGCCATGCCCGACTCTTGTTCAACAATGTGTACTTTCCCCCTCGTATCATAGTGCCCAACTTCCTTCTCTATATGATGAATAACCTCTACAGTCTCCTTATTTACAACTCACAATACTGTGGGGGAATTGGCCCAGTGATCTCTCAGTTTCATTGTGGTGAACTATATTGCAAACCACATTTACTGGTTACATGGCACTCATGTTTTGGTGGCTTTGACATACAAAGTACCTGCTTTCTTGTTGCATGAATTAATTTGTATGAGTCTTAATATTCCTCTTAAATGAACTTTTCCTCTTAAACTCAGCCACTGACAAGGGATATAACAATTTAATACATCAGTTGTGATATCCAGGCATGAAATTTGGTCAAAGTCATATAGACTGCTACCCTATCTGGACCCAGCTTTTTCTGGACTCCAACAGGGTTTCCATTTTTGAGGAGGAGCAGTTTTTCTCCTAGAATAGATGGGACCCCAAGGATGGATCTGTGCTCCTGGCAAAGATGGGACCTCACGGAGTCAACAGCTCCTGAAGGACAGCCAGAATTTTCTCCCGAGTGTGCACATGGAGGCTGAGATATCAGGGGATGCAGCCCATCCCCATGAATCCTGTCCTTGTTCATCTACCTGTGATCACCCCTAGAATTCTAGGAAGCAGCGGCTAGGAGAGAACTCTTTAAAAACCCAAAACTGGGGATGAAATGCTCATTCAGCCACTAAAGATCTCTACTCTAACAGTCCTCAAGAAGAAGAAACTGAAGCTTTCCCTGGTACAGGACTCAGCTGAGGTCCACGAAGTGGCGGAGTAGCCAGCTACAAAGGTTCTGTTGAGCTTCTGCCTGACAACTGCTGGTGCAACAACACCACGAAGATAACTCTTCCCTGAGCCTTCTGACTGCAGCCCCATGTGGTTATCATGGTCCCATCTCTCAGGGGTAGAGGAAACAGACCAGTAGTAGCTTGTCTGTGAGCTAGCCCTAGAGACCAACCTTTCACCAGGTAAGAAGCAATTAAGCAGGCAGCCAGTCGATCGCTGCCGCTATAGGCAGCGTGGCTCGTTTGCCCCAGCCCCCTATGGAGGAGCATGTGACACTGGGAGCTGTCTCCAATTGGTCAGGCACTCCTCTGGGGGCGGGGCCAGAGCAGGCCTTTGGCCTGCTCACAGAGGCCCGCCCAATCCAACTCTCAGAGTTGCAGAGAGCGGACATAGGCAGCTGTCTCTCCCAGGCCGGCCATGAGCAAGTGGCCAGGCCTGAGGAGAATTTGGCTGTACCGGGGGCTGTAGGAGGGGGTCTGGGCTTTTAAGCCCACCCGCTCCAGCGTTGGGCAGCCGCGGTGGATCGCCCGTGCACCTCCTGGCGGCTGGGCAGCTTGGGCTGATTGTGGCCCTCCCTCCAATTGTGGCCAGCCATCAGGTGGCTGGATGGTTTGACTGATCGCGGCCCACCGATTGGGCGTATCTCCAGCGGCCAGAGGCCGCGGCGGATTGCCCGCGCGCCTCCTGGCCTGCAGCTGCAGCCTGCACCATTGGGCCTGTCTCCACCTCATGGTGGGGAGCGGATCAGTCGGGCCGGCCAGCTGCAGCTGGGCCTTCTAAGACCCCACCTCGTGACGCGGCCCGTCGTCGCAACCCAGGCACCCGTGAGGGCTGGAGGATCTGTGGGGGTGAGGGCAGGCTTTTAAGCCCGCTTGCCCATAACTGCGAGCGGGCAAGTATGCCGGAGCAGCCGGCCGGGTTCCACCCCGGCCCAAGGTATGTTCCTTGGGGGGCGGTTTGGGTGCTCTGGGGCCGGCCGTGACTACGTGGCCGGGTCCTCAGGCATGGTTGAAGCCAGCCGATACAGCGATCGGCTGGCTTCCGCTTTATAAATGTCTCCCCTCCCCTTCTGACTATTTCAACATGGAGTGCTTGACGAAATTGGCACCCGCTGGTCTGTACAATGGAGCTTAGTCGTATTGCTACCATCTAATTAGCAGTAATAGTATTCTCCATAGTTTAGGCCTGCGCTGTAACACAAGTTTGAGACACTTGCATACAGATCTCAGTGAGCACATTATTAAATTACACAGTCTCCTAAGCATGCACTGTTTTTCAGTGCCCCAGTTTTTCATGCCTTGGTGAACCATATCTTACCATGGGTGAGATATTCCCATCAGGGGATGGAGCCACTCTGGGAAGGGTGGAAGGTTCCAAGTTCCAGTCACCTTAAGTGGCGCAGCGGGGAAATGCTTGATTAACAAGCAGAAGGATGCCAGTTCAAATCCCCGCAAGTAATGTGAATAGAATGTGGTTGGATATATTAAATAAAAGACTTTCCCCCACATCAGCTTGTGATTAGTTTCCCTACTGGAGCTACCCTTTTGCAATGCGCTCATTACCCAATGGGATCCTATTGTGATACTTACTGTATGATCAAGTTTTCAAGGAGTTGGACCTCTGTTAAGTCTGCTGCCAGATTTGAAGAGCCAGTGACTTAGCCTGGTACACTAATTGGAGCTGACGTATTCTGGAAAACAGGGCCTGCTGTGAATAACAAGACTTTGAATTATTGGTAAACTCTGACTTTATAAAATAAACACCGTTTCCCCTGTTTTTGGACAAACAATATTTTATTTTTATCAACTTTGTTTTTATTGCCTGAAGTGATTGCAGCTGAACTGTAGTAGTAGCCAGTTCAAATCCCCGCTGGTAATATATTGGGCAGTAGCGATATAGGAAGATGTTGAAAGGCATCATCTCATACTGCGCTGGAAGAGGCAAGGGTAAACCCCCAAATTGGGCTCAATAAACAAATTTCAACTTATAGTTTCTGTACTCCTGAGTAATCTCAATTAGTCTTGGTTTAGAAGTTTAGAATATAAGAAGCACTTGAGACAGGAATAGAAGGATAACGTGTATGCTCCTTTTGTCTAGCGAAAAGCTTGTTTCATCCCTAATGGTTCCTTTTCCTCTTTTTCATTCCTTCAGTCTAAGAACCTGATGTAGCTGGTGATTTTAGTCAAATTAATTTCATGACCACTCAGTTCTCACAGGTTATTTTTCATCAGCTACAATGATTGTTTATCATTTGTAATACATTAAGACTAGCGCTACAAGCTTTAATCAGTCAAATATGTGGATTAATGAACTAAAATTTAGCAGACTAACTGGTTATGGGACTGAAAGCCGAATATAATATATTATTATATTAATATATAAATATATTACAGTTTAAAAATCAAATTTAATTGAATAATTAATTACATTATTAAACATTGGACTATAAAATATATTAATGTCGCTCAAAGTTATTGAAGCAGAACTAAATGCTGCCAATGCACCTATCAGGTTTTGTTACTTGGGATGCTTTGCAGATTGTGTTGCATGAGGAGCTGGACAGACTGCTTGGAAGCCTAAGGGCTACCATGTACAAGCTCAACCCTTGCCCTTCATGATTGGTGATGGTAGCCATGGAACAAATGGGGTTCATGGGTGAAGGGAAGTGGACAAGGCCTGCCTTAAGCATGGGATGGTGCACCTCCCTTGGAAGGAGGATGTCTCTAGGCCCCTTCTTTAAAAGCCTTCAATGGACCCATTTAAATAACATTTGACCAGTGTTTAGTTGTCAGAATATTATTGCCCGCTATGCGACGTTACTTGTAGAGCACACATGGCAATGCACCTCATTATTTTATGTGGTAGTAATATAGATAGATAGATAGATAGATAGATAGATAGATAGATAGATAGATAGATAGATAGATAGTTTTTGCTGATAATGTTTCCACACTGAAGGTGCCACACCTTATTGTTCGACAGTCTTGCAGGCCCAGATAGCAAGAGATACGGGGAAGCATGGTGTGGTATTCAGAAGAACACACGGTAAATTCCTTATGAAGGTATTCTAAATGTGGGATATACTGTACACGCAACAGGTTCTGGCAACATCGGAGTAGCAGCTTTAATGGGCATAATTGGGGCAAGTTCATTTAATACATTCAGGGGCTCCCAACCTCAGCAGCATTGTACCATGGGCCCACATAGAGTCAGGGTTCTGCACAGAGCTGGGTTCTACATTGAGCCTCAGCACCCAACCTAAAATTTGGAAAGGAAAGTAGGGCTTGCGTGGCAGGCTTAGCTTGCCCCATTGGCTAGGCAGGGTCTGCCCTGGTTGCATGCGTTTGGGGGACTTGAGGGGTGAGACCTCAGTTCAAATCCCCATTCAGCCATGATTTTGATGGGTGACCACTGGCCAGTGACTAGTGGCTGGTCACTCCTCTCTCAGGGTTATGGTAAGGAGTAGCCTAGTTGTGTACTGCACCACTTTGGGCTCCTGGGAAAAAGGGCAGAATATAACATGTCAAAACATAAATAAATAAATAAGTATTAAGGAATAATAATAAGCAAGTATAATGAAGCTGCACAGCCTTTAATTAAAAAACAAAAGCAAAACAAACAACAACAACAAACAAACAAAAAACCACCTCAAAACAAAAACAAACATCTTTTTCTCAGATCCCCACACGGTGGGCTCTACCCTCCCTTGCCTGGCAGCAAGCCTGGAGGACAGTGGGACCCCCCAGTGGCATACCCCCTGCCCAGTGCTGCCCGTGCTAGACCCTTGGGGTCTGCCAAGGCCACTCGCGTGACTTCACATGTGGAAAGGTGGGATCAGCCACATAATGAAGGGCTGGATCAACTGCATGATAAAAGACTAGGGCATAGGTAGAGTTAGATCGTTGGCATGGTGCCTGGGACGTGAGTCTCATCTATATGGTGGAGAGCACATGGGCCTCGGATGCGGGGCTCAGCCTGGTGGCTTGGAACATGGAATGGCCTGGAACGCGGGTCTCCGGGATGTGGCTTGGAACGGATGGTCCTGGGACGTGGGTCTCAGCAATAGGGTGGAAAATGCACAATGGCCTGGGACGTGGGTGTCAGCCATGTGGCTTGGAACATGGAATGGCCTGGGACGTGGGTCTCAGCCATGTGGCTTGGAACGTGGAATGGAACACCAATGGCCTGGGACGCGGGTCTCAGCAATATGGTGGAGAGCACACAGTGGTCTGGATGCGGGTCTCAGCCCTGTGGCTTGGAACATGGAATGGCACACAGAATGGCCTGGGGTGCGGGCCTCAGCAATATGATGGAGAGCACACAGTGGTCTGGGTTGTGGGTCTCAGCCATGTGATGTCTCTGGTGGAGCGGGCCAGAGTCCTCGTCTTGGGGCCGCTCTTTTGTTTTTTGGGGGGTGTTCAAATGGGCGCAGGGCGCAGAACCTGGAACACAGTTGGGCCTGGGGCAGTGGGACTCTGTGGAGTGGCACAGAAGGAGGGGCATGTGGATGGCCCAATTTATGCCAATATTGCCTGAATTCCTTAAGAAGAATCCGGTGCCAGATATCCCACTGCTGCATTTCGGGGGCAACAACTTGGTCAGCCTGCCAGGATTCTTGCTGTCTCAGCAGACCACGGTGCTGGCATGGTGCCTGGATATTGTTATATGCTGACCTGACAGCACGCAGCGGAGGGTACAGAGGGGAGCACGCAAACAGAATAAGATCGATAGGGCTAGGCGGGGGGTCGCAGCCCGCACTCTACAGGGGTGACAGGGTACACCTTTCACCCGAGGGGATGAGGCTATGCATGGATGAGTGGAGGCTGGGATTGGCAGTGGTCCTGAGGGGCATTAAGCTAGGCTAACGCCCACAGTGGCAGGTACAGTGTGGCGGAAAACTGGGGAATAATCAGTGCAGCACCTGAGGTAAGCGTTTGGCTTCAAGTAGGAGGCGCTGATCCCCTGAGGCTTGACAGATCGGGGATGCGGCTCAACTCCTACCCTGCTGTTGGCGGCATCCTTCCGTATGGCTGGAGAGCATCAGAGGGGTGGCGCTGGCGGCAGGGATCTGACATTAGGTCAGCTGAGAAGGGCGCTCCCGCTTTACGGCGGCCGAGTCACCTTGAACCAAGGTGCCGGCGCCCTAGGTTTTAGGGTAAGGCGGCCACGTGCGTGGCCGACCTGCGAGGGTCCGCACTGTTGGGGGGTTGGAGTGCCAATCCCAGCTGAATGCCTAACAACTCCATTGCAATTGGAATGTTAATCAAAGTGGCCAGTTTCACCAAAAGTATACATGTCCGTGTCTCCTTGGGGTCTGGGTAGAAAGCAGACATGGCTAACTCCAAGGTTGCAGCTATTTCCAGTTGCTCTTTACTGCATGAGTGAATGTTACTGCCTTAAGTAAGAATGTTACTGCCTTACTGAATATTAATACCTGAAACCTTCCCTTGAATTGATGGGGGATTTCTGGTCCTACAATATATTCCTGAAGATAGAAACTGACCCTGGGTGGTTGCATGACCAGAACCAATCAGGGCCTGGTAAGGCTATTCCTCATGGAGCAGCTAAAGATTGTTATTACCCTCATGAGGGACCTCAACAGTTCAGACAGTTTAGTTCATTGTTACAGTCACAGACCAGCACAGCCAGCAGTTCATAATTTTGAGTTTGGGGAGCCCAAAATGGTTACAGCAAAGGATTTTGATTTTTACTACAAAAAACAATCATTATAACCTTCCAATTCTTGTTAAAAATGATATGTATCACTGTTCAATTTATATGAAAGAAGAAAGTGACAGCAGAGTATTATAAGACAAGGGAAACCAACATAAACCAACCACTCTGAGTCATTTTTGGAAGGGCGGTATAGAAATTGAATGAATGAATGAATGAATAAACCGAAAAGGACAAATGAAGACTTCAGGCCCTGATCAAATTCAAAGGTATAGTACAAAGATGTTGGGATTTTGCTATGGACAATATCTTAGTTCAGGGCATGCTTGTCTATGTATCTATCTATACAGGGCATGCTTGTCTATGTTTGAATGTGTCTATGTACTGGCTTGCGGGTGGAGTCTCAGTATGTTTGTGTCTACTCCTCACTTGCTGACTTAAATTCAAAATAAGAGGTTCTCCCTCTCTCTACATAAGATACTCTTAGCCTGTTTGTTGTTTTCTCAGCGTATGTTGAGTAAATAATAAATACCAGATTCTGTTTAATAAATACCAGAGTTGGCTTCCTGTTCAGTTACTTATAAAAGATAAGTAATTCCTCTGCAACATAAGACACACCAGACTTCAGGTTATCTTGAACCAGATAGTCTCTGAGGCTTTTCATGTCAGCAAAGACAACAAATGGTCACTTCCTCCATGATCACAAAGGGCTGGCTGCACATTTGTCTAGCACTGTTCTCAGGACTGTAGCAAACTTCACAGATGCTTACAACAAGGAATATGTGAGACTTCTGGAGAGCAAAATGAGACAAGCATTCACCTGCAACGCATCAGTGATGGCACAGACCGCTTGTCCTGTGAAGATGTCTTGAAGAACATTGATACATACCTGGTAGAGAATGCTAAATTGGACATTCAAGAAATCCCCCATCATATGGGTGCAGCTACAATAGTGCCTGATAGTGCACATGGACGACCAACTTTAACCTTTGAGTTACTGTCCTTCTGACTCCCGTTTGTTTATACAGCATTGCCTGCAAAAACTGCACACAGGCTGGCTTCACATGAAGCACTGAACATGAGGCTGCTGTGAGCTGCCTCTGGAATGCATGCAAGCCCTACTTCTGGTCTCAGTAATGATCTGCTGAGATTTGTAGGAATCTATCAATCTAGCACATCCTGCCCTATTTGCAGCATGTAACCAGACGTTTGTCCCCCTCACGTCAAATCTAAGTTCCAGGTGTCTGGTTCTGTGTTGCTAGTAGAGCAGGATATGCTGTGATTGCTGGGTTCATACAGCATGCCCACTGCCCCTCATATCATTTCTTGCAACAATCTCAGGTCTGGCTGTATGTGAGCCAGCTACGAAGTAAGACATTTTGTTTTTCTTCCCTCCTTCCCTTATCAGCTCTAGTTTGCCAGAGCCAAGTGAAGTCACAATTCTCTCTCCTGCATTGTTCCCTTGCCTTATGGGACTGCAGCCAGCCATGTTTGTTTGCCCCTCGTTAAGCTAGCCTAGGATAACTTGAACCTGTAATTTCCTGCACATTGGGCCTGTCGGGTTAGAAGCTAAGTTGCAAGTTTTTACTTTCTTATATGCTTGGTCTTTCCATCTATCCCCGACGGTTGTTCCTAAACTTGTAATACATTTTAATTTAAAATATTGACAATTAGCAGGGAGGGTTTTGCACTCTCTGAAGAGATTTTATCCTTCCTTACAACATGCCTGTTTAGCTCATACAGTTTCCCTTGACCCCTGAAAAACAATGAGATGACTCTTATATCTTCCCTGAACAAATCCTGAAAGACTTAATTCCATAATCATTTTTCAGACCGGGTTCTGGCAGCAATTTAAACATCTGGAAACATGCTTGATGGAGGAGGATGGCCTTAAGTCTCCAAACTACGAGTGAAAAGGTACTTGCAAAGAGTCAGCAACTTCTTGGGAGATCAATGGTACAGCTTATGTGCCTGGCACTGGGAGAGTGTCCAGAAAGAAGTTAAGAAATGTTTTCTCTTGATTGATCAACTCATCAAAGGAAGTCGACATGATGATACTGTGTACTTCTAAAGATCAGGCACCTGTATTGAACTTCAAAATAACATTTGAACTAATTTCATAGACACTAACTAGGAATGTATGAGAGGCATTCCCCTATAAGAACTTGTACTGTTCATATCAAATCAGAGATTTTTTTTCCTGAGCAGAATCTTACATTCATGCTGGTGTCTCAATGTAGCAAAACAATAGTTTTGAAGTTTTGAACAGAACATCCAGTGCTGCTGAAAGGCAGCTGCCACTCACAGGAAAGGTTAATAAACAACCTGCATCTGCATCTGAAGGGGTAGTGCTTCACCAAAAGAAAGATGCAGGTGTATTTATTTTAATTTTTAAATTTTATTTTGTGCATTATATCTTTTATATTTTTATACATCTCTGGGTGGTCTACACACTAACTGAAACCAATGTAGACCAATCAACAATAAACAACATTTACATGATTAAAATCATTTAAAATTTCAATATATGCTTTAAAACCTGTTTTAACTAAAAGGCTTAAAACTTGTTAACTAAAAGGTATGTGCACTCTTTTGCATATCTGGGTAATATCAGTACTACAAGTGTGATGGAATTAGGTTGATCCTTTCTCACTCTTTTACCAGCAGATGTAATCAAGTTTGGCCCAGCTAGCCCACTTCCTCTTTTCTTTCTTTAGAATCATTGCATTCCGTGCACTCAGTAACATGTGGCAGAGGAGATGAGTTCCAGACTGACACCCTATCTCAGCTGTAGTCATCCAAATGATACTTAGCTGTCTCTCCTTCATGCCAGTTCTCTCTCCTTTCCATCAAATATCAGGAAGCTAGAATCCATGGTCTTCAGGAAGGGGACAGCAAGCTGAGATATAATCCCCGCACAACAGAGGTTCTGTCGGTCTGCAGAAGTACCCATTTGAGACTGGATATTCAGCCAGAGCTGGATGGAGTAACACGACTCCCCACCCCCATCCCCAAAAGCCCAATCTGCAGTTTGGGAGTACTTCTGGATCCAGGTTGCTCCTGGAGGGTCATGTTTTTGCTCTTGCCAGGAAGAATCTTGCACAGCTTCAACTGGTGCACCAGCGGTGTCCTTTCCTAGAAAAAGGAGGTCCAGCCACTGAGCCATTGGATTACTGCAATATTCTCTCCATGAGGGTGCCTTGGGAAACTATTCAGAAACTTCAGCTGGCTGGTGCAGAAGGCTACTGTCAGGAGCATTTTCAGCCAGCAGGCATTACTGTAACGGTGTACTATGAGTGCAAATTTGCCCCAAGAAACCGACACAAAAAGTGAAAATTTTTACCCCAACATAAACTGGGCTACACTCTAATGGGCAATGAAAACCCCAAATCATGTCTGGAGTGCTCCCCGATAGCTCGCAGAGACTTTGGGATAAATCTGGCTGATATGTGAATGCACACCCTCCATTCCAGAGGAGACGTGAGCTAAAAGCCCCATCTGGAAATACTCCATGTTGTTGACTGGGACCCATACTCAGAACATCACTCCAGTATTGTTCAATCTGTTTTCAAGTACAACAATAAGTCCTGCTTATTATCTTTAAATCTCTATATGGTTTAGGCCCAGAGTGATTCAAGGACTATCTACACCTGCATGATTCTCTTCACCTATTAAGTTCTGGTCTGTATCCTACCTTGATCAGAGTGGAAACTGGGTACATTGGAGAGAATGTTCTTATTGCTGGCCCCTAGGCTTTGGGACAAAGTTTGATGGAAAATCTAATTATACCCCCTACCCTTAAACCCAAATTACTCCTTTAACTTAACACAGTTTTCTTTATGAAAAGAAATGTTTCCAAACCATGAATCTGGCATTTGTGTTGTTCACAAATTAGGTTTGAACAGGTACGTATTACCATTCTATTTTCCACATCAGCCTCTCTCTCTTGAACTACAGGCTGGACTGGAGATGGCTGTTGTGCCAATCAGTCTACCCAGAGGTACTCTTACCCCTGAACTTCAGGGCCATAGACCAGGACCTCCACAGCCTCTGCCCCCCCCCCAACAAATCCTCTTTAGTCTGTCCCGGGTGGTGTGGCCACCCAGCCGAGCATAATGATGCTTAATTTGCAGGGGAGGGGGTCATCCAAAGGGCTTTGGGTCCAGGCTCCAAAATTACCTAGATGCACCTCTGAGTCTACCCGCAACTGAGGAGACAGTTTCTGAAGATGAACGCAAGTCTGATTAATTCTGCCTCAGGGAGTATATAAAATATAAAATCTAGGTGCCTTAGCTTCTCCCTGCACAGTTCCAAATTGCTGGGAACTGTGCATCCAAATTTTGGTATAACATTTCAGCCCTGTGCTGAATATAGAACTGCTGCTGTCACTTTCATTCCTCATCATGTTGCTGAAAGTCTTGATGATCTAACCCCTGGGCTTGACGCTGGGAAGGAATCACTAGTAAGAGAGTCCACAGCCAGTACCCCATGAGAAGTTCTGCTGGAGAAGGTCTCCATGCAAGGGGATGATTTATATGCCTAAAGTGATGAAAATGGATCCTCCTACTTCTTAAACTAACTTTTCAGTTTGTACCACATGTTCAACTTCCCCATTGCTCTGAGGATAATGGGAGCTATTTGGACCGTGTTCAAAGTATGTCCATGCAAATGCTTTGAAGCTGTCAGACAGAGACAAAGAGGCTCTACACATGATCCATGTGTAGATCCCAACTGGGCTCTGCAGGGAGAGTGGGCTTAGCCTGCTCTCCTTGCACACAAGCAGGCTGAGCAGGTGCTCAGCTCTGGGAGGCCGGACCAACCACCCACACAACTACCGGCTCCATCACGGAGCCGGTAGGGGCAGTGGGGATCGGGGGACATCTGGCCCCCAGAAGTCTTAGGATGCCCTGCATGACTGCACGGGTCATTCTGGGGAGACCTCCAAGGCTGGGAGACTTGTTGTAGCCTCCTGGCTGGGGGTCCACTCATGAGTCACCAGGACACGGAGCTGCGGCGCGGCATCGAATGATCTTGAAAATGGGGTTAGTGGAGCACTCGCTTGGCTAATCTCATTTCTGGGGAGTGGTACTTTAGCTGACATTGAGCCAACTGGCTCCCTTAACCCAGTTTCTCCCCATCGTGAGAATAGCCTCATAGTCAAGGACATTGTCAGAAAAAAGGAACTTCATATGGTTATTCACATGACTGCTGGGGCTGGGAAGGGTGGTGGGGGAGGCAGGATCCTACCTCCCTGCCCCTACATGATCTGCTCCTCTTCAGGGTGTTGCCACTCTGTGGGATCGGAATGAGGATGTTCTCCTGCAACCCACATTGCACCATGTGGGCAGCAGAGAGCAGGGCAGTAGGGCTCCTCTCCCCAGCTGCGCTGCAGTTGGGGCTGTATGGCCGCTGTTTTCAGTGCCCATTTTCAGAGCCCTGATGGTGCACATGACCAAAACGTGAGGTAGGAAGGACTCCTTCTCTGTCCTACTTCACCTTTTGCCTGGATAGCAGATCTGGGCTACCCGAGGCCGCAGCTGTCGGAAGAACCCCTGGTCTCCCAGATGACACAGACTGCTTGAGTAGGAGGGATTTTATGACGACTTTCATGTCTGACAACAACAGCTTTCAGTTTTTGTATGCATCTAAGGTGTCATCGTGTCATGGCGATCTTGACCATTTTCTGCTACTTGATCTTTTCCACTTGCGGTTAATGAAATATGGCAAAATGTGAATGTAGACAGTAAGCCAGTATAAGGCTTGCTTCAACACCCATTAATTTCCCCACATCTGTGCTTTTGGTCTTGTGACGAAAAACCTAAAAGCTGAGGTATTTGGTTGGTTTCATTTTTGCTTTATGACTCTCCAATCAAAGAGAAAATGCAGAGGAAGTGGTAAAACAAAGAGAGATCTAAGAAAGGGGAGGCTAAGTGTAGCAAGATACTGTTTCACTCTCCTAGCATCAGAAACTTTCCCATTACATTCACATTCAGTAAATTACAGATTGTACAAAAGAGTTGATTAGCAGGCTTGGATATAAAATCAGGATCTGATCTTGGTTTGATATTGGGGCTTGTTAATGATGTTTCAACAAATGAGTGTCCCCATTTGGATAAAATGTGAAGCTGTGCATTAGAAGATCCACTAAAAGAAAATTTTAAATCTCCCCCCTATGGAGATTTAAATCTCACATGACAAGGGAGTCATGTGAGATTGAGGGTGATGCTGGCTTCTGCTTATAATATTAAGACATTGTTCATTCTTAAATCTGAATTAAGCCTTTATTTCAAAATATCAAAGTAAAATTAGATTCACATTAAACACTTCAACATTCGCAACATGGTGTAATATCCTCAGTATTACGAAACCTGCTTCTAGTTTCATCAAAGCCATCTTAAGCTTATATTCTCTGGCTCCCCTATGAGGTTTCCAGCAGAAAAACATTTTAAAACATTTAAAGAGGACAACCACCTCTTTGACCTTGGAGAGCAATGCCAACCACCCACAGAACCTCACCCTATTACACCTCTGTATCAGGTGAAGTGCTCAGGTGGTGAGCAAGTGGGAGCAGGGGTAGTGAATGCTACTCCTCTACTCTAATGACCAGGCATTCTTACCGCTAGATTTCGGGCCCGAAGTCCAGGGCTTCCACAACCCTGGGGGCCTCCAAATCCTGGGTGATGTAGTTTGTGCCCTTAAGAACACAGGCACTGCCACTGCACAGGTCAGCAACTCTCTCTGCTCTCCTCCATCTGGAAGAGAAAAGATGGGTTCTTTGAAGGTGCTACAGCTCAATCAGTCCCCAGTTTTCTTTCAAAAGGGCTGTAGCCAGCCCTCCCAAGTGTGGTCAAGATCTCTTGAACAGAGTCCAATTATTTCTAAGAATTCAATGAGCTAGTTTGGGAGGGAAGCTATTTACAAAGTCCTACCATTCAATCAGAATGGATCTAAAGGTCAGTGAGAGGCAGATGCCACACATGGAACATGCTGATCTGCATTAATGTTTTCTGTATTCTAAGACAGGGATGCACAGAAAGCACATGAACATTTTAAAAAACTATTTCTTTTTCATGTATTTTCATTTAAAACACACAAAGCAATAATCTAAACAATGCATCACATAAAACTAGCATGCAAAATTAAACAAAATAATAATAAAATTCAACACATACATTCATTCAAAAGTGAAAATTCAGAGCATTTTCATGAGTTAGTTTCAGACAACATGCAGTGGCAACTCCAATACTATATAATTTGTTTTATGCTATTGTTAACCACCCAGAGACAAAAGTTTGGGGTGGGTGTACAAATCTGATAAATAAATAGAGACAAAAAGATTTCCTTTGTACAACTTACCAGTACTTTTCTCATTAGATTGCTACCAGATGCCTACAGAAGTCAGTTATAAAGCTCCATTCTTTAAGACACTCTGGAGAAGCTCTGGAGAAAAGAATACTTATTTTCTGATACTACTGCAGAGTCTGTAAAAGAACCCTCAATTTGTGGTGGTTCAAAGTGCTTTATTTTTGAAATAATGACCAAAAAAATGAAAAACATTTCCATATCAATAGGGAATGTTAACAACATTTCTCTTTTTTCTCCCAGAATAATCTGCAGCCACCAGTGATGCTACAAAAACAGCTGAATGAAACTGAAACTGAAACTTGAGCAGAGCTCCGACATTATTTGTTCTTACTTGATTCCTCCAATGACTAGGGGTTTGCATTTTGGAATTTTCTTGTTTTGATTTGTATCCGAATTGAAACACCCCCATTTTGTTTTGTACCCAAATTTTCTGAATCCAAATCACCCCTATTTCGTTTTGTAGCCAAATTTTCAGAATCCGAATATGAATCAATTTGAATTTTTAAAAAGGGTCCCAGGGCAAAAAGAGTGGGGTGGTGGTAGTGCCCAATGGGTAGAAGCTACCACACAAATTTCAAAGGAATTGGGCAAAGGACTGGTTTTTTGTGATTTGTTGAAGTTTACGTGACTTTAAGATTTCTCTTGTTGTTTCTGAGGTGTTCACTGTAGATTCTCTGGTAGCATATGAGATTTTCAGTGAAAAACAAGAATCCACTCTCATATGCTACCAGAGAATCTACACTCAGAACACCTCAGAAACAACTCCTTTTCCTTCAGTTTGATTCTTAAATTTAAGATGAATTTATAAAAGTGTGATATCTCAAAATATGGCAAGTGGCTGAGGAACCTATCCCCTCACTAAGGCTGACTTTACTAAATCAGATCTTGACTTGGTTGAGGTCTTAAATGACTATAGTTAGGTTTATGGACCTTGGCCAAGGATAGACAAGTTGGAAGCATTCAGTCAGTCAAACACAAATAAGCCCATTATGGTTTTTTTTTAAAAAAAAAATGTATTTGTAGGGATCAAATCTGTGACTTTGGACTCTTTAAGGATAACTCAAGGTTAGCAACCCATGGCGGTGGTTGGCACCCTATGTGCACTACACCCACCACTCGCTCTGAGCCACCCCAGTGCCCCCCAAGTGGAGTTATGGGGCTGCTGAAACCTCCATTATTCCCTATGAGGAAAAATCTTAAGGACGTGTAAATTCTAACAAATCACAAATAATCACCCCTTTGCCCAATTCCTTTGGAATCTGGGTGGTGGCAGACTGGTAGGCACCCATTGGTGCCTGCCACCCAACCCACTCTTCTGCCCCTGAATCCATTCCCAGGCTGACATGCAGTAGCCATAGCAGGCTGGCCTCAGGCTGGCAGGCATAGGCAATGGCATGGCATCATGGCAACTTGAGACATGCACACAATGCTGCAAACTAGTTTCTCTCTCTCTCTCTCTCTCTCTCTCTCTCTCGGCAGAAATGCATCAGATTGCAGCCTTTGGCTGTGAAATGGGAGGACAAGATCTGTTGCCTGGAAATTAAAGAGAGGAAGCACAACTGAGATGTGCATTAGGGATGGGCACAAAACTGGACAAGCAGGATCGGCTTGAATCCGAACCAGATTTGAGTTGGCCCAGTCTGGTTCCGTGACTCTAGCTACAGAGGTGAGGCAAATAGCCACCACCCCCCCAGCACAAGGCCATGGGCTGGCCCAAAATTACAGAAAAGAGTTATGTCCCTTGTGCTTCCTCTGGCCTCTGTCTCATTTCTAAAGTCACCCTCAACAATGCCTTCTAACATATAGGTCTGATTTAAAAAAAAAATCTTTTTATTACAATATTTAAAATATTATTTATTTACAAAGATACCTCAGATTAATGCTTGATCACTTGCTAATGGTTCTTGGCTTTCAAAGACTTCACTACAAAACAGGAAACATGATGAAGGTCAAGGATTTAGCTCTATTTCACCATTTAGAGAGACCCACTTCAGGGAAATTGCCCAACATTGGCAGTTTTGATCTCAGAAGAAAATGCTGCCATGAGGTAGGGAGGGCGATGTGGTCTGGAATCATGGTGAGGGCAAAGGGTTAAATCCCCTCCCTCTTGCCAAACCATAGTCCCAATCCACATTGGAATCCCCTTGCTTGCTATTTAGATTTTTAAATTAAAATGCAGAGCTACCTGTCATGCTTAACATCACATGTAGATCACTCCAAATACCTCTTTCTAAAATAAAACTCAGCTGAGAAGGGTCCAGTTCGGATTGGGATAGTGCTCTACAGTGAAGAGGCGCTTGATTCTTTCCCCTCGTGATGTTTTTTCATCAAATATCCTCCTGAAGCTGCTGTTTACTACAAAGCACCATTTGGGGTACAAATAGTTGCTTTGAAGGTAATCTTGGCAAGGGAAAAGTCATGGGCGGAGCTATAAGGCCAGACTGGTTAAAAAAAACCTGAGCCCCCTAGCTATTACGGAACGTGTGATTCGGTGGCCACTGCTGTCCTTCCCCCTCCGAGTTCCATGGCCCTCAACCATCTTGGTTGCTGCCTTGGCGTTTTGTTCATTCATGAACCTGGCAAAACAAACAAAACATGAACCTGGCAATAAACACCACTGGAAAATGAGCTCTGGAGGGCGCGTGCAGAAAGTATTGACTGGCATTATCTCTGCCATAATGATGAAGAGTGCCTCTGGTCATCTGCAGAATGAATTATAATTATGAATTACCATAATGAGGGAGAAGAAGCACTTGTTGTGTGCAGAAGAGGATTGCACTTGATTGTGCTTCTCTCTGAAAGCCAAACCCTAGGACTGCTGCTACTGTTTGCAACAGGGGGAAACATGGAGCAGAGAGCTTTATTTTGTGCGTTAATATGTGGCAGGGTTCCGACAAAACGAAACTGGAGGTCTGTTCTCTTCTGGTTTCACTAGCCGAACGCAGAACCCGGGGAAATAGAAAAAATGGACCCGTGGTTCCCCTCCCCTAACTCCATTTGTCACCTTAGGCTTGCAATAAGTTACACTGCCGTAAACTGTATCTTGGCAGCAACCAAGCTTTTCTGATCAGGGGAACACAGTTTGCCTTCACAGCAAACCGTAGCAGAGGGATGAAGCTCCTCCCTCACTCTAGCTGCTATTGGCAGGAAAGAAGGAAGCCCACAGAGCCCACTCCCCCACCTCCCTGCAGTCTTGCTGACTTCAGAGAGGATGCTCTCCAGTAGGTCTGAACACAGATGGGAGAGCGAGGGGAGTGGTGGCATGGAACCCACAGTCGACCCACAGTGGCGGAGAGAGGCCAGCAGCAGCCTGGGTTCAGCCCGCCACCACGGCCCCCCTAACCCCACCCCCTGCATCAGACATCAGTGTCTGACATCAGATGCAGGTGGCGTAGTTTAGCTTGCAAACGGGGCCGGAGCAAGATCAGCCAGTGCTGTGTTTGCAGTGTGACCAAGAGTGGCTCTCCCTGCCTCTCCCTCACCACAAGAAAAAGAAAAATTTTTAAAGGCTCAACGAACAGCCCCTTCCCCCCGAACCGAGCCGAACGGGCAGGAGCGGTTCAATGGGGAGCAAAACTGATCTGCTTTGGGTCCAGTTTGAACTCAAACCAGACTAGACCAGATGGTTTTGTGCACACCCCTAATTGGGTTCCAATCAATCAATCAAGCTTTATTACGGTCAGAGTCCAGCATAAAATTACACATTAAATGAAGGTAATACTGGAGAAAGGTTATATGTTAACAAAGGTGATTGCAAATATGATGATAGCTATTATAAAAAGGCTAAAATTTAAAATAATTACAATTTTTGTAAAAGAAGACAAGCTACTAAAAGACTATAACTGCTAAAAATACTTTTCCATAATAAAATGTACAGAAAAGGTAGAAGGGGAATTTAAATAATATAGCTGGAAATGATTTCATATGTGGTAAAATGCTAGAATTAAAATTAGAAATGGTTAAAACTATAATGGTTACCATAAGTTGGACTATTACTAAAAATGGTAGAGTTACACGGAATTACACTGAATGATAAAATACACTAAAATATGCTAAGTGGTGAAGTTACACTGCATTGATCTAATAAAACATTATGCATTGCCATGGCGCAATTAATAAGGTACGAGGAATATGGAGGCAAGTGTTGACAGGACTCAAATTAGGGGAGCCCATCAGCTATCATAATTGTGTTCCCAATGTGGTTCTCTGCCAAGAATCCAGTGTTATCAAGATAGAAAACCCACGGTTTCCCACTATTAACACTTGCCCTTTGTTTGAATCGTCCCTGAATTCCACTTTACAAGCATAGCCTCAGATTTTGCTCAGCTCCTATTTGTTCTCCTCAAAGATTTTGAGTGTCTCTCCGTTCAGAACTCCAGTCCTCAGTAGGTGACAGTATTGCATGTATGAAGACAGAGAACAGCTTTTGGCCTCACAGTTTAGGGTAGCTAGATATAAGCCATATATAGATACTCAACTTACCAAGCATTGGAACAGTGGCAGCCAGTGAGGGTGGCATGGGGGGGGGGATATACCTTTAAAAGTCTTGACCAATAGTGTGGGCACCTGGACACTACAGGGAGCCTCAGCACCCTGCCCAGCACCCCACATTATGGCCACCCCGCCTACAGCACTCACCTGGCCATTGCACATGCAGAGAGGCCAGGTGAGTGCTGTAGGCAGGGCGGCCACCATCCGGGATGGATGTTGCTGCTTCCTGCAGCATTCCAGTGCCGGTGCTATCAGCCATTAAGACTTTTAAAGGTATCTTTCACCACCACCCCCTGCACTGCCCTCACCAGCCTCCACTGCATTGGAGGAGTGAAGGGATGGCAGTGGCAGGCTCCAACCCCAGCCTATCCATATTTATCTGAATGTATGAAGAATCCCCTGTATGTATCTTTGCAGGTGCAGTGTGTGCAGGTTTGGGAAGCCTTCTCCCATTTCAATCCTTAAATCCAAATTAAAGAAATGCATTATGTACAGGATCATGTATAGCTTTGAAGTTAATATTAACATTAGGAAACGTTAAATGTAACTGAAAGCTAATCAGGCCTACCTTATAATTTCAGTACACTATCAGGCAGGGAAAGATTTCCTTCTACTGACCAAGTAAAGGAATTGCAGCTTTAGGGGAAAGCTTCAAAATAAACCAGCAAGTATCATAATGCTATTATGGAAGTAGATCGTGCTGCCAGATTTAAATTACAGTGTGTAGTGCTAGTTGCTTCATCCCAAAAGGATACCACAGAGGGCCAAAGATGCAGAAATGGGCAATTGGATCTAAGGAAGAAAGAACAAATAGGTTTCTAAAATTTTGAATGGGATGGTTGAAGTGGATAGAGGTTGTTTTCCTCCTGCTCGCATACAACTAGCACTTGGGAGTCACCTAATGAAACTGATTGGCAGTAGCTTCAGGACAGACAAACAAGTTGTTCTAGCAAGAACTAATATGCCTACTTTCACTACAACTGGACTAAATTTGGTTCAAAGTGAGGTCCACAAGTTAGATCTCTTGCACTTCAAATGTCCATGCATCTGCCATCTTGGATCGGGTGGATAACATCATTACAAACTACACCACTGAGGTGTCCCTGTGTGTCACTCACTACAACTGTACCAAATTTGGTTCAAATCATTTAGACAGTCAGGTTAGTGGATTTGCCCCTCAAAAGTTCACATTACCATCTTGGATTGGGGTGGATGACATCATCACAAATTATACCACTGAGGTATCCCTATGTTTCCATACAGCTGTAGCAAATTTGGTTCAAATTGATTAGACTGTCTACAAGTTAGTGCATGTGTGCCTTGAAAATTTACGTGTCTGCCCTCTTGAATTGGGTTGGATGACATTGTCACAGTCTACATGGTTGAGATGTCCCTGTGTGTCCCTATAGCTGTAGCAAATTTGGTTCAAATCAGTCAAGCGGTTCACAAGTAAGCCCAATTGCATCTCCAAGGTTTACGTGTCTGCCATCTTGAATTGTTGTGGATGACATCATCATAAACTATGCCATTGAGGTGTCTCTGTGTGTCACTCATTGCAACTGTACCCAATTTGATTCAAATGGGTTAGACAGTCCACAAATTAGCTGGCTTGTGCCTCAGATGTTCATGAGACCACCATCTTGTATTGGGGTGGAAGACATCATCACAAACTATGTCATTGAGGTGTCCCTATGCATCCCTACAGCTGTAAAAAAATTGG
The DNA here is from genome assembly GCF_027244095.1 of Hemicordylus capensis. Classification (NCBI taxonomy): domain Eukaryota; kingdom Metazoa; phylum Chordata; class Lepidosauria; order Squamata; family Cordylidae; genus Hemicordylus; species Hemicordylus capensis. Next base: position 122,536,450 of record NC_069658.1, on the reverse strand, counting down.
TTCAAATCGATTAAGCAGTTTACAAGTTAGCCCACTTGCTCCTCAAAAGTTTATATGTCCACCATATTTAATTGGGGTGGATGACATCACAAACTATGCCATTGTGGTGTCCCTATGTGTCCCTACAGCTGCAGTAATTTTGGTTCAAACTGGTTAAGTTTTTCACAAGCTAGCCCACTTGCGCCTCAAAGGTTTATGCGTCTGCCATCTTGAATCAGTGTGGATGACATCATCACAAACTATTTCATTGAGGTGTCCCTGTGTGTCACTCACTACAACTATACCCGATTTGGTTTAAATGGGTTAGGCAGTCCCAGAATTAGCCCGCTTGTACCTCAGATGTTCACGTGGCCACCATTTGAATTGGAATGGATGACATCATCACACACCACACCATTAGGGCATCCCTATGTGTCCCTATAGCTGTAGAAAATTTTGTTCAAATCAGTTAGGCGCTTCGCAAATTAGCCCACTTGCACCTCAAAGGTTTACGAGTCTGCCATCTTGGACTGGGGTGGATGATATAATCACAAACTACGTCATTGAGGTGTCCCTATGTGTCTGTACAACTGCACCCAATTTGGTTCATATTGGTCCAAGCGTTGCGAAGTTGATGGGGGCAGGGACACACATGGACATACACATAGAATGGTGGGTGATCTCAAAAGCCTGCTGGAAAGTCGGCTAAAAAGGGGAAAAAACAAGAAATGTGTAACTTAACAATTAGAACTCTGTACTACAAGATGTTTAAAAGTTTAGGATGTTTTAAATTCATACATTTGATACAGCGTTGTTTCATCATCATCATCATCATCATCATCATCATCATCATCATCATCACTGCATGCTCTGCATCCCCACAGTGATATAGATAGGTTATACCTCCCTTGCAGCTCAGGTGGAAGAGGAATGCTGCAAGTCCATCAAACAGTAGAGGAGGAGAAAAGAGGCCTTGAAGAGTATATCAAGGACAGTGAAGAAGATGCACTTAAAATGGTCAATAATGAGAAACTATTCAACACCAATGAAACAAAGCAGGGCTACAAGAAAGGACAAGTAAAGAACTGAGCAGAAAAATGGAAAAATAAGCCACTGCATGGTCAATATTTGCACAATATAAGTGGAAAATCAGACATCACCAAGACCTGGCAATGGCTTAAGAATGGCAACTTGAAGAAAGAAACAGAGGGTTTAATACTGGCTGCACAAGAACAAGCATTAAGAACAAATGCAATAAGAGCAAAAGTAGAAAAATCAACAACAAACAGCAAGTGCAGCTTTTGTAAAGAAGCAGATGAAACCGTGGACCACCTAATCAGCTGTTGTAAAAAGATCACACAGACTGACTACAAACAAAGGCATGACAAGGTAGCAGGGGTGGTACACTGGAACATCTGCAGAAAATACAAGCTACCTGTAGCCAAAAATTGGTGGGACCATAAAATTGAAAAAGTTGTAGAAAATGACGATGCAAAAAATATTATGGGACTTCCAACTACAAACAGACAAACATCTGCCACACAATACACCAGATATAACTGTAGTTGAGAAGAAAGAAAAACAAGTTAAAATAATCGACATAGCAATACTAGGTGATAGCAGAATAGAAGACAAAGAAATAGAAAAAATAACAAAATACAAAGATCTACAAATTGAAATTGAAAGGCTGTGGCAGAAAAAGACCAAAATAATCCCAGTAGTAACTGGCACCCTAGGTGCAATTCCCAAACAACTTGAAGAGCACCTGAACACCATAGGGGCCACAGAAATCACCATCAGCCAACTACAAAAAGCAACTTTACTGGGAACAGCCTATATTCTGCGATGATATTTATAATAATAACAGCAACTATATTGATAATAAAATCCAGCAATCCCAGGTCCTTGGGAAGGACTCGATGTCTGGATAAAACAAACCAGTCAATAACACCGGTCTGACTGTGTAAACAAAAATAATATTACAAAAAGCAACTTAACTATATATTATATATTTTATATATATCTTATTATATATATAATAATAATAATAACAGCAATGATATTGATAATAAAATCCAGCGATCCCAGGTCCTTGGGAAGGACTCGATGTCTGGATAAAACAAACCAGTCAATAACACATGTCTGACTGTGTAAACAACAACAACAACAATAATAATAGAGGCAAAAATCCTTTGGGAGTTTCGAATGCAAACTGATAGGCATTTAGCACGCAATACACTGGATCTGACAGCCATCGAGAAGAATCGGGTTCTGATAACTGATATTGCAATCCCAGCGGATAGATGAGTCAATGAAAAACAACTGGAGAAAATAACCAAATAAAAGGACCTTCAGACTGACATTGAGCAGCTCTGGAAAAAGAAAACAATAGTGGTGCCAATAGTTGTTGATGCCCTTGATGCCGCACCAAAAGAACTTAAACACCATCTTGACACCCTGGGAATCAATAAAATTACAATACATCAACTACAGAAGGCCACACTACTCGGAACAGCATGAATACTACAGCGATATCTTTAATTCTTCTTTAGTTATCCTAGACCCTTGGGAAGGGCCCGATAATTAAACTACCAAATCCAGTCAATAACATCTGATAGACTGAGTGTAAATAGAATAATGATAATGATAATGATAATGATAATAATTCGATTTCTATACCACCCTTCCCAAAATGGCTCAAGGCGGTTTACATAGAGAAATAATAAATAAATAAGATGGATCCCTGTCCCCAAGTGCTCACAATCTAAAAGAAACATAAGATACACACCAGCAACAGTCACTGGAAGTACTGTGCTTGGGGTGGACAGTTACTCTCCCCCTGCTAAATAAAGAGAATCGCCACAGTAAAAGGTGCCTCTTTGCCAAGTTAGCAGGGTAATAATAGCAATTATAGAAATTATAAAAATAATACACAACTTTGTTAGCCACCTCATAACAAATTGCTCTCTGGGTGGCTCAAACTGCATGTGCCCCATAACACATTGCTCTCAGCGCTGTTTTAGAATATGTTGTGAGCCAGCTGGACGGTTCTGTGGAACTATTAGGGCAATCAAAATGATGAGCCACTTTTGAAAAGGGTAGACAAATGCATGGAGGAGAGTTCTATCATTGGGTTGGATCCAGACTTAAGCTCACACAACAGCACAAGCACAAGGTATCCCCCTGGGTTCTGGGTACCCCCCACTCCTTCAATCCCCTGCACTACCCTCATACACCACACTGTTCTCAAAGGTCTCCCTACCCTCTGGTGTAGTGTTTCAAGGAATGGGGAGGAAGGGTGGGGAAAATATCTTTCACTCACACTGTGAGTTTGCTAACTGAGGGTCACGCTGTTACAGGATCATGATGTTACTGAGCAAAGAGACACTTTTAAAAGTGGTGATTATCTTTATTGATCAGGGCAACTGACCCTATCCAACCCCAGCACAGAATCCCTCCAGTGGCTGCTGCTGGTATCTGCCTTATGTTTGTTTTTAGACTGTGAGGACAGGGGACCATTTTATTTATGTATTATTTATTTTTCTAGGTAAACTTCTCTGAACTTTGGTTGAAGAGCAGTATATAAATATTCGTTGTGAGTTTGAGCCCATGACTAACATCATATCTATTAACTATTATAGTTAAATGAAGCTTCCATATTGAGAGCACGTAGATCTCAGAATATCAGATCCTGGAGACAAACAATAGTACAAAATGTTGCCTTCATGTGAGCATTGCAGGTGAGCCCACATCTTGGCCAGGGGTTCCCAAACTGTGGTATTCCAGACTAAAAGCACCATCAATGCCAGTCACTATCAATTGTAGCTGTGGATGATGGGAGTTGTAGTTCAGCAACATCTGGAGTACCACAGGTTGGGAACCCCTGATTGAAAACTCTCAGGTTGGGAACCCTCAGCTCAGTTCAGTTTATTTACGGCCACTGACCAGAAAAATGTATACATACAGCTCAAACTATATGTATAAAGATACATATAGCTATACAGATACACTCTTACTTCGAATTCTAATGGCAATGAGACAGAACTCAGCAACTGCATAAGTAATTTTTTCATCACTATCAGATAAAAGATAGCTAACACAGAATTCATCCAGGTGGCCAGGGTATTTTGCTAGCAGGGGCACTATTAGTTCATAGCGAGTGTCCTTGTAGAAACAACACTATAGTAGCACATGTGGTCGTGTCTCAATAGCACTTGACTTGCAAGGACAAAAGCGCTCCGCGTAAGGGACTTTTTTGATCCTGCCTTCAAATATAGCAGAAGGTAAAACATCAAAGCGTGCTAGCATGAAGGCTCTATGGTATTTTGCTACTGTAAGCTTATCTAAGTAATTAGAAGGTTTCATATTCAAAAGTTGATTACCCACCATTAAGCTCCTTGATATAGAACTTCTGTCGGATTGCAACGCTATGCCACAAGTTCTTTGGGAGAGAGTGCCAGGCTAGCTTGATCAAGATTCATTGCCAACAGTAACTGTGGGGCAAGCCCATAGGAAAGCAATTTCCTTTTAAGTTCAATTTCCCAGTTGGAGGTGAACTTATCTGCTAACATAAGCAGTAACAATCCAATGGGATTAAAGTTTATTTTGAGCCAAAATTTAAATATTAAAAGCCAAATGTTACACTCAGTGTTTATCAAACCTGCTTCCACTCTCAAAGCTGCATTAGGAACACCTCGTGGTAGTTGAAATAACTTTCTAAGAAATGTAGATTGCACAGCTTCTAAGGCTTGGATGTTAGGATAAAAAGGCTATGGAGCTGTGCTCCATAGAGCAAACAAGCTAACACCTTGGACTTGAAAAGTCTTATGGCTGCTGGGATAAAAATTCTGCCTCTAGAGTAGAAAAACACCAATATTGCCAATGATTACCTTTGAGCATTTTGAATGACATATTCTTGATGGGTTCAATGATGGGTTCAATGATGGGTTCAATGAATGAAATACAATACCTAAGTACTTATAACAACTGACCTACTCGAGCTTATGCCCGTCAATAGACCAACATAAGAGTTTGGGCTGTGCTTAGTGCACCTGATGAGCTACATTTTAGAGTAATTAATCTGCAGAGCATGATCTTTACAGTAGGAAGTGAGGGAATTAAGTGCTCTTTTCAGGCTAATAGGAGTCTGCAATAGTATTACAGCATCATCTGCATACAAAAATACGCTACAGGTTTAGAGGCTAATATTGGGGAATGAAAGTCTGAAAGACAGGCAGCCATAGAGTTTATATAAAAATTAAATAATAGCGGAGCCAAAATGCATCTTTGCATCATGCCTCTGTTTCATGCAATGTCTTTAGAGAGTTAACCTGCCACATTGCACCTAACTTTCAAATAGGTGTTCTGATGAACTTTATATATTAACATAAGTAAGCGATGATCAGTAGTGGATGCTTGAAGTTTAGACCACAGTTTCTTCCTAGATACTGAATAAATGTAGATTTAAGATAAACAAATGCAGCATAAAGGGCCCCTTTTGGTTTTGAAATAGTTTTTGCTATCAGATGCTGTAGAATCAAGGCCTGAGACAGTGGTGAATAACCAGGCCTAAAACCAATCTATTTCTATCCAATCTAGCAACCTTCTATATAAATGCCTAGCATAGATCTTACTTATTATGCTCAAAAGGCTTATCTGTCAATAATTAGCAGCAAGATCTCTTTCCACTTTTTTGTAAATGGGGACAATAATAGCAAAACCCCAGATAGATGCTGATCGATCATTAAAAGTGAAAAGCAAGGCCAAAATAGGGGCCCACCATTTGATATTATTTTTAATAAACTCTGGGAGAATACGATAGTAGCCTGGGGCCTTTTCCAGCTTAAGCTGTCTTATCAAATTTGAAATCTTGGCTGGTGTTACTGGAGGCCATTCTGGAAACAAGTCAGCAGTTAGAGCTAAACTAAAAAGGTGATTTTCCTCCCTTGAGTAAAGACTATTAAAAAGTAAGTTTTCCTCCCTTGAGTAAAGACTCCTGTTATTCCTCCTGTTAAAATGACGCCTGGGGAACAATCAACGGGAGCTGGGCGGTATCCCATTCGGCAAAAGCTATCCTTTAAAGTGTGAGGGTGCAAAGGATTCAGATAAAACAGAAGGGGACAGAGCAGAACAGCATAAAGAGCATACAGGAGCCTGTGCCAGCTGGTCAAAGAGTCAAAAGAAAGATAGCATACGTCAGGTGAGATATTCAGCGTATAGGTGCTTATATGCCAATGCCAGAAGCCTCTGAGCCATGATGGGTAAGTTGGAGTGCTTGGTTGCTAACACAGGAATAGATATAGTGGGCATAACAGAAACATGGTGGAACAGTGAGAACGGGTGGGACACTGTTATCCCTGGATATAAACTCTATAGAAAGGACAGGGAGGGGCGCCTTGGAGGTGGAGTAGCACTGTATGTTAAAGAAGGGATAGATTCTAACAAGCTAGAAAACCTAGGTGGACTGGAGTCCTCCACAGAAACCCTGTGGGTGACAATACAAGGGCTGAAAGGGAACATGCTACTGGGAACGTGCTATTGCCCTCCGGATCAAAATGCTGACAGTGACTGGGAGTTGCAGGAGGAAATCAGGGAGGCATCAAGGAGAGGCAGGGCTGTAATACCCCTGCTAACTTGGCAAAGAGGCACCTTTTAATGTGGTGATTCTCTTTATTTAGCAGGGGGAGAGTAACTGGCCCAGCACAGTAACTCTAGTGACTGTTGCTGGTGTCTGTCTTATATTTCTTTTTAGACTGTGAGCCCTTTGGGGGCAGGGATCCATCTTATTTATTTATTATTTCTCTGTGTAAACTGCCCTGAGCCATTTTTGGAATAAATAAATAAATAAATAAATAATGGGTGACTTCAATTACTCACACATAGACTCCGTAAATTCACAGTCAGGTAATGACAAAGAGGTCAAATTTCTAGATTCGCTGAATGACTGTGCCCTAGAACAGTTGGTCTTGGAACCAGCCAGAGAGAAGGTGACCTTGGACTTAATTCTGAGTGACACCCAGGACCTGGTGCGTGGTGTCAGTGCCATCGACCTTTTAGGGAACAATGACCATAGTGCCATCAAGTTCAGCATACATGCAGGGAAAGAATCACCGAGGAAATCTAACACAGACATTTTGAATTTCAGAAGAGGAAACTTCTCCAAAATGAAAGGTGAAATGAAAAGAAAGCTGAAGGGGAAAATCAGGAGAGTCACTTCGCTCCAGAGTGCATGGAGTTTACTCAAAACCACAATACTAGAAGCCAAGTTAGATTGTATACCCAAAAGGAGGAAAGGTATCACTAAATCCAGGAGGATGCCAGCATGGCTAACGGGTACCGTCAAGGAAGCCATGAAAGGGAAGAAGACTTCCTTTCAAAATTGGAAGGCCTGTCCATATGAAGAGAACAGAAAGGAACACAAACTCTGGCAAAAGACAAGGGAGGCAAAAAGAGAGTTTGAGGAACATTTAGCCAAAAGTATCAAGGGGGATAACAAAAACTTCTTTAAATACATCAGAAGCAGGAAACCTGCCAGGGAGGCAGTTGGACTATTAGACAATGAGGGAGTGAAAGGGATTATAGGAGGATATGAAGGCTGCAGAGAAGCTAAATGAGTTCTTTGCATACGTCTTCACAGCAGAGGATACTGAGCATATACCTGTTCCTGAAACAGGCTTTTTAGGAATGGAGGTGAAAGAATTGAGTCAGATAGAAGTGACAAGAGTTGATGTTCTAAACTGTCTGTAAAATCTGAAAAATAACAAATCACCAGGGCCGGATGGCATCCGTCCAAGAGTCCTCAAAGAAGTCAAATGTGAAATTGCCGACCTCTTTGCTAAAATATATAACTTACCCCTGCAATCGGGCTCTGTACCAGAGGACTGGAAAGTAGCAAATGTAACATTGATTTTCAAAAAGGAATCCAGGGGTGATTCGGGAAATTACAGGCCGGTTAGCTTAACGTCCATTCCAGGCAAATTGATGGAAAGCATCCTCAAGGATAAAATTATAAAACACATAGAAGAACAGGCCCTGCTGGGAGTGAACTAGCATGGCATCCGCAAAGGTAAATCTTGCCTCACCAACCTTTTGGAGTTCTTTGAGAGTGTCAACAAGTGTGTGGATCAAGGTGATCTAGTTGACATAGTATACCTGGACTTCCAAAAAGCTTTTGACAAATTTCCTCATCAAAGACTCCTGAGGAAACTTAGCGGTCATGGAATGGAGAGAAGTAAGATGTGGGGTCCCCCAGGGATCTGTACTGGCTTTTTAATTTATTCATAAATGATCTAGAAGCAGCGAGGTGGCCAAATTTGCAGATGATACCAAACTCTTCCGGGTAGTGAAATCCAAAACAGATTGTAAGAAGCTCCAAAAGGATCTCTCCAAACTGGGTGAGTTGGTGACAAAGTGGCAAATGTGGTTCAGTGTTGGCAAGTATAAAGTGATGCACATTGGGACGAAAAACCCCAACTTCAAGTATACGCTGATGGGATCTGAGCTGTCGGTGACTGACCAAGAGAGGGATCTTGTGGTCATCGTGGACAGCTTGTTGAAAGTGTCGACTCAATGTGCAGCAGCTGTGAAAAAGGCCAATTCCATGCTAGGGATCATTAGGAACGAGATTGAAAATAAAATGGTTAATATCATAATGCCCTTATACAAAATGATCGTGCGGCCACATTTGGAATACTGCGTACAATACTGGTCACCACATCTAAAAAAGGACATTGCAGAACGGGAAAAGGTGCAGAAGAAGGCAACCAAGATGCTCAGGAGCCTAGAGCACCTTTCTTATGAGGCAAGACTACAACACCTGGGGCTTTTTAGTTTAGAAAAAAGATGACTGCGGGGAGACATGATAGAGGTCTATAAAATCATGCATGGTGTGGAGAAAGTGGATTGAGAGAAATTCTTCTCCCTCTCACATAACACTAGAACCAGGAGTCATCCCATGAAACTGATTGCCAGGAAATCTAGGACCAACAAATGGAAGTACTTTTTCACACAACTCATAATCCACTTGTGGAATTCTCTGCCACAAGATGTGGTGACAGCCAACAGCCTGGGTGGCTTTAAGAAGGGCTTGGATAACTTCATGGAGGAGACGTCTATCATCGGCTACTAGTTGGAGGGCTATAGGCCACCTCCGGCCTCAAATGCAGGATGCCTCTGAGTACCAGTTGCAGGGGAGTAACGGCAGGAGAGAGGGCATGCCCTCAACTCCTGCCTGTAGCTTCCAGCAGCATCTGGTGGGCCACTGTGAGAAACAGGATGCTGGACTAGATGGGCCCTGGGCCTGATCCAGCAGGACTGTTCTTATGTTCTTATACAATGGCCGGGATAATACAATCCAAGTGGGAAGGCCCTGGTGTAGGACTCATAGCCACATAGCGCCCAAAGAGTTGAATTTTTGGCTCAGGAGGCAGCCATCAGTTGTTGACATAAAGCTCTACATGCACCAATTTTTAAAGATCAGGGGTGCCTACCACCCACCAAACCCAAAGGCAATCGGAGACTCCTGTGATTATTGGTGATTTTTTTGAAGTTCTTTTCAATTTTTGTATTCCTTCCATAGGGAATAATGGGGATTTGACGCACTCCAAAGTTGGTCTGGGGGCACAGCAGGGCTGGCCTTAACTCCCCCCAGGCACCCCCAAGTTGATAAGATTTATTGTTATTTATTCATGAATTTTTAAAGAATTGTTTTTTGCCTCCTTTGGAAAGCATTGATAGACCTTTCACCTATTGACCTTAATTGCTGTATTCCTGAACTCTGAGTTCAGTTCACAGTAATTAAGGTCATAGTACAGTGTGTTCTTCTCAATTAAAGGCTCACCAATGCTTTCAATGGAGGTAAAAAATAATCTTTAAAAATTCATGAATTTTCAGCTTGGGGGTGCCTGGGGGGAGTTGAGGCTGGCCCGGCCATGCCCCAGACCCACTTTGGGGTGCCCTAGCACTTTTCCCATGCCCCAGACCACTTTTGGGGTGCCCCATTATTCCCTATAGGAAGAATGCAAAAATTGGAACAAAAATTCAAAAATTCCCTAAAAATTGTAGGAGTGTCCGATTGCTTCGGAATTTGGTGGGTGCCGACCACACACCCCACATTTGTGCCCTTAGGTGCTCTACATAGGGTATAATGGGCTGGTTTGATTCCCTATTATATGCTATGTAGAACTTTTAGAACCGGTTCGAACCGGGTTAAAATTTGAACAGAACCAAAGGGGAATTCGAGCAAAACCCAAACCAAAGCTGCCCACCCCGGTTCAATGCCGGTTCAAATTCAAACCGAACCAGGCAAACCAGTTTTGTGCACATCCCTAAGACTGAATAAGGCTATCTTATAGTTCTAAAGCAACAGCCTCTCGGTCATTGACAAGAGATGCCTGGAGCTGTAAACAGCGATCAGAATTTAGGATGGCTGTAGATTTTTCATCAAGCTGATTATCCAATCTTACCCATAGAAAGTTGGCTCCTTCAATAAGATCTGGGAGCCTATCTAGTCTATATCCAAGTTCAAGTTGTTTTGTATTTGTGGATCAATTAGGATCTGCAATTATGATGCCTGGGTCTGATGAAAAGGAGATAGAGTGCTGTGGAGATAGTATGCTGTGGGCACCAAACCCCACAAATTTTCCCCAGGGATGTTATATATCTACAAGATGAATTGGGAGGCAGAAAATGATAGGCACCTGCAGGATGCTACAAGGGTTCCTCACTGTCATGAAACCTGTTTCTAACTCCATCAAACCCATGTTAGGCTTACAGTATATTCTCTATCTCCCCTAAGAACTTTTCAGCTTCATGATAACCTCCCTAAACACGTGCCTGAAGGCGGTGATGGCCTGGATGAGGGATAACAAACTGAGACTGAATCAAGATAAGACGGAGATACTTATAGTTACCTCCCCAGAACGAATAGGTTCGCCGTCTGAGGCTGCTTCTAGATCCAGACCTCTCCCTGGTTTCCCAGGTTGAGGTGGTGGCCAGAGGTGCCTTTTATCAGCTTCGGCTGATACGTCAGCTGCGTCTGTTTCTTGAGATGAGCGACCTCACGACAGTAGTATATATGCTGGTAACCTCCAAACTGGACTACTGCAATGCGCTCTATGTGGGGCTGCCTTTGTATGTAGTCCGGAAACTACAGCTGGTTCAGAATGCAGCAACCAGGTTGGTCTCTGGGTCATCTCGGAGAGACCATATCACTCCTATCTTAAAAGATCCACACTGGCGGCCAATAAGTTTCTGGGCGAAATACAAGGTGCTGGTTATAACCTATAAAGCCCTAAACGGCTTGGGCCCTGGGTATTTAAGAGAACGTCTTCTTTGGCCTGAACCCCACCGCCTATTGAGATCATCGGGAGAGGTCCACCTGCAGCTGCTACTGGCTCATTTGGTGGCTATTTGGGGACAGGCCTTCTTAGTTGCTGTCCCGATATTTTGGAATGCACTCCCTGCTGAAATAAGAGCTTCCCCATCTCTGACATTAAAAAAAAAAAAAAACTTTAAAGACACATTTGTTCACCCAGGCTTTTAATTAAATATCGTTTTCATAGTTTTAACTTCATTTTAAGTTATTGATTTAAGGTTTTAAATTCTTATAATGTTTTAACTTTTTGTTGTTTATTATTTGTTTTAACTACTGTTTTAATTTGTCATTTATTTGTTTTAACTAATGTTCTAACTTTTTGTTTTTGTTGTAAACTGCCCAGAGATGTTAGTTTGGGGCGGTATAGAAATATGTAAAATAAATAAATGATTGCAAAAACAATCCATAACTTTCTATTCATCGATTTCAATTGCCACTAGCTTGTTATCACACTGAAGAACCAAACCTACTATTCCTGTTGTGTCTTTTTATACCTGGAGGGATACTGAAACCAAGTTGGAGTTAGGAAACAATTATCTTGTAAATTATCTATTCTTATAATTTGAAGTACTCTATTTTCTAATATGGACAATCCTAATTATTACATTTTAAGTTATTGTGAACAATGCCTAAAGTTTGTCAAAAAGTAGAAACTGAAAGTAGAAAATGGGGAAAATCCTATTAAATAGAAAATGGCAAAACAAAAGACAACTCCAACCCCTCACCATTTAAATACAAAGACTGAAAGCCAAAAGAAGCAGCAGACTTTGGGACATCTTGGTCAGGACCCACTTCAGCATATTCTGCAAATATCTTCGTATCCGCCATGATCACAAAAGGCTGCCTACATCTTTGCCTGCTGATGCTCTTCTTCACTGGCATCTCTTCTCAGAATTGCAACGAACTTCGCAGATGGCTACAGAATGTGAACAAAAGCAACTTGGAACTTCTGGAGAGCAAAATGAGAGCAAGCATTCCCCTGCAATGCATAGACGATGGAAGAGACGTCATGGCCACCACAGAAATCCTCAGGAAGATCCAAGCATCTCAGGGGGAGAATGCCAAGGTGGCCATCCATGAAATCCTCCAGCAGACCTTCCGCATCTTCAACCAAAACCATACAGAAACTGTGTGGGATATGAATTCAATGGCAATTTTCCAGAATGGACTGGACCATCAGATCAAGCATCTGGGATCCTGCTTGAGTGCCAATATGGAGAATGCCATCACATCTCCAAGGGGTCAGAGCACCCAGCTGATCAGGCTGAGAGTGAAAAGCTATTTTCAAAGAATCGATGACTTCCTGAGAGAGCAACAGTACAGCATGTGTGCCTGGGAGATTGTCCAGATGGAGGTGAAGCAATGCTTTCTCCTGGTTGACCAACTTACCAAAAGCCTCCAAAATGAAGGTAGGGTTTACTTTCTAAAAAAAAGCCTTTTATTTTGAATTGCAGAGGAAAGCACAACTAATGTTATGGAGAGCAGTTGGGGATGTGTAAAACCACTACAACCTTTTAGAAATTTTGTGCATTGTAGTCAAACCCCTTTTTCTCATATACAGTATATCTCATCTATATCTGTCATTATACTTGCCGAACATATCAACTCTGTCTGAATCTGAAGCAAGAGCCAGTTCCCGGCCCCAACACCAGGCTAGAACCTGAAAGATCCCTAGAACTTGAGTCCCCAGAACTGGATCCCCAAAATCTGAGTCCTTTAGGATCCAGTCCCTCCACACCTTTGCACTCCCCATTATCTTCTCCCCAGCAACAGGCTAGGCAGTATCTGATATAGAGGGAAAGGGAGAGGGAAAGGGGTAAGCATGACTTGTCCCCCAGCTAAGCAGATTCTGCCCTGGTTGCATTTGACTGGGCGACCACATGCAAACACTGTCAGATATTCCCTTCAGGGAATGGAGCCGCTCTGGGAAGAGCAGAAGGTTTCAAGTTCCCTCTCTGGGTTCTCCAGGATAGGGCTGAGAGAGATTCCTGCCTGTAACCTTGGAGAAGCCTCTGCCAGTCTGTGTAGACAATACTGAGCTAGATAGACCAATGGTCTGACTCAGTATACAGCGGCTTCCTATGTTCCTAAGTCATCCCCTTTAGGAAAGCATCACTCTGCAGGCAGCATCTTCTTCATGGAACAGGGAAGCTCATTATCTTCTGTGCAAAGGTCATCACATTGATTGTAAGCAAAGCACAGTGGAAAATCTAGTCCTACCTGTAGTTCATAATGATTTCATTCACAGTTTGTTCACCAGTCCTAAGTTCATAACTTCGTTGAGCTGAGTTGGTTAGGTGGTCAATTGTGTGTGTGTGTGTGTGTGTGTGTGTGTGTGTGTGTGTGTGTGTGTGTTGTGGGGAGGTAATGCCACCCCACAACACCCCTTCTAAGACCTTATTTACCCTGCTGGGCCACCCTTCCTCCTCTCCTTCTCAATGTACTCCACACTCCACTGCATTGCCTGGCTCCCCACCAGTAACTCCTTCCCCTCTCCCCCATCTGGAAGAGAAGGGATGAGTGCTATTAAGATGCTGTTGCTTAAGCACTCCCCAGTTTTCTTCTGCTGACTGGAGCCATACCTCTCCTCTGTGGGAGCCCCACCTTCGAGGTACATTTACTTGAAAATGAGGGACTGGTGGTGACTTGGACTCTCCATGTTCTCTCACAGAACTCTTCGACAGATCCCTGATATTTGGAAGAGTTTATTGAGAATGTATGAAATACCACCTACGTATAAATGAGATGTGTGTGTGTGTGATGGAATTTGTGTTTTGGGCGGTATGAAAATATGTTAAATAAATAAAATAAAATAAATATTGCCATTCAGTCACAACAGTTGGCGAGAGGCAGGTGTCCTCCATTATATTTTTCCGTAGTCAAAGGTAAGAGATGAACAGAAAGCCAATGAACATTTTTTTCATGTACTGAACACACAAAGCAATAATATAAACAATGTATCACATAAAACTAGTAAATAGAATTAAACAAAATGCAAACTAAACTTAGCACATTCATTCATTCATTCAAAATTCAAAGTATTTTCATGAGTTAGCTTCAGACAAAATGCAGTGGCAACTCCAATACTACACACATGAAGCTACAAAGATTTCCTATTTTCAGCTTACCAGTACTTCTCTCGTTACCAGACTCCTAATAATGGCTACCAGACTCCTGACAAATCCAGTTATACTGCTACATTCTTTAGGAAGCAGTTACTCGTATATAAATAACTTGCATATTGAAGCACTTCACACGACACATGTGAAGCACCTGATGCGGTTCTGTGGGGAGAGCGGACTTAGCCCGCTTTCCCCGCAGATGAGCAGCCGCTCATAGCTGGGTGGCCAGATGGCCGCCCACATGGCTGCTGGTTCCATCACAGAACTGGCGAGGACTACGGGGATTGGGGGCCACATGGCCCCGGAAGTCCCAGGTTGCCCCGCGCAAGTGCACAGGGCATCCTGGAGAGACCCCTGAGCCCGGGAGGCTGCTTGCAGCCCCTCGGACAGGGGTCTACTCATGTGTTGCCATGCACCACGGTGACACACGAGCACAACAATGTTAACGGCGCCGTCGCTCCATTAACTTCATTTAAGGGGAGGTGGATTTATTGTGGCTAGTTGCCGGGCTCTTGTTGCAGCACACTATCCCCCCAAAGCGTGCTGGGCTCCCTTCGCCTGCTTTTGGGTGATCGTAGGAATAGCCTCCTTGTCTTTTTCTGCCATCCTGTTTGAAATCAAATTGCTGGCTTTTCCTTCTGTAGAGTAGACACACTATACTGTAGTGCATCGACATACACTATAGTTACTGTACATATACTTTTGCTTAAATGAAATGTGGTTCATAGAATGGATTAAACTGGGCTGCTTGCTACTGTGCTAGGTGTAAAAAGGCCATTTGAATTTGCTTCTGAGTTTTCATTTTTAGGATTGGACTGCATGTGGCTAAAGGTCAACATAAATATGTATATGTTATAGACACATGTCCTGTTCTACCTTCAAAGAGATCAGGGTAGTGTACTTGTTCTTCCTCTACACTTTTATCCTCACAACAATCCTGTGAGGCAGGTTTGGAGGAGAGTGTTTCAGTGAGTTTCATGACTGAATGGAGAAATCAAATCCTCCAATCCTAGTCTTAGCACTCTAATCACTACACCACACTGGTTCTCAACTGTGTGGGTACTGATTGCAGGAGAACTCTGACGCAGGAGGAAAAGGAGATGAATTTTTAGCGGTGAAGTAAAGTAGTGGGGAGGAGAGTGCTGGATACCTTTAGATAACATGAAAAGGTTTAATTATCAAAAACGAGGGGAGGCTGTGGGCCTCCGGCAGGCCTTTGTGAGCCTAAGCCCTGGATCTTTTAAGTCCCTAGCAACACGTCTGCAAGGGAGAGAGAGTGGCAGGATTGTCCATGCAAAATCTGGTATCAGTAGGTATGCTCAGATTTTCTTCTAAAAATACAATACAATACAATAAAATCCAATCTTTCCTTGAGTGTATTTTGGTGTTAAAAAAAAAAGTGCATTCAGTTAATTTAAATGGCAGGGCAAGGTGGTGGGGGCGGGGGAATGAGAGAATGAGAGGGGAGGAGAAATGCATTTGGAAATGCACTATGCTCAAGTTTGCAGTTCAGGTGGTCTGAGTGAGAACTGTGAAGCAAGGGGCATATGTTGTGCTTTTAATGTTTTTTCCTTACAAATGCACTATGTGTCCAAACTAGTTGGACATGCCCCAAAACCTCACTCATACTATTTACATAGTATATCATAGTATGACTCTGTAATCATATGAAATGTTAAGGAGGCCCCACAAATGCAAGATTCGCCCCTAGCTGCGCACCCCGCTTCAGTTTCCTGATACTGCAACATGAGTCTGTAACAGAACCCTCAATCTGTGGTGATTCAAAGTGCTCCATTTTTGAAATAATGACCAGAAAAGGAAACACAGTCCAAAACTATACGGAATGTTAACAACTCTTCCCTTTTTCCTTTCAGCTTAATCTGCAACAGTTGGTGATGTAACAAAAGCAGCTGAATGAAACTGAAACTTGAGCAGAGCTCCAGAATCATTCATCTTCCCTTGCTTCCTCCAATGACATGTTTCTAGAAAACAGAACAAGAATATGCAATATTACAGTGAAGCCTTACACTAAGAAAGGACCATCCCACCCCGCAAAACAAAAGAAAGGACAGGCAGCAGAGAAACGCAAAGAAGCACACAGATGTATCAGTTTATGCCACTTTTAATATCCTCTTAAACTACTGTGAAGATGTTATTTATATTTTGAGCACTTTTATCAGTGTTAATATTGCTGGACAGTGTGTTTATTTATTGCTTTATTTAATAATATTATTTATTTATACTTTCAGTGACCAAAAATTTAAAATGTTGTTTTTATTAAAAATGGCAAATTCAAGCCACAATATGGGTAGTTTGGATTATTTTGCATACTCAAATAACATTATGTACTGGAGAGATGGTCTAAAGTGGAGGTGCAGTCCTGTCCTATGCATGTTTATTCAGAAGTGAGTCCTGCTTCTGAATAACAGTGGGACTTTCTTCTAAGTAAGCAGGCATAAGATTGCAGCCTTTGGCTCCAAAATGTGAGGACAAGATGTGTTGCAGAGAGGCTATGAAGGAAAAGCACAACTGAGGGGTACATGAGATTGTGAGGCTTTTAAGGGAAACTATGAAGAGGAAACGCCACCCTCCTATCCAGTGAGATGCTTGAGCTTCCACTTCAGCTGTAGTTTGCTAATTCTGAGTAGGCAGATGCAGAGATTCCGGTTTTGGACATTATAAAAGAGATTCATGTCTCTTGTACATCTCTATCCTCAGGTTCACATCTCTGCTATGGCCAAAGCCTCCTCTTCTAATGCCTTCCAACATACATGTTTAATACTTAGCTTTTTAGTATTTCATCAATATTACAATATTTAAAATGAGATTTAGTTAAATATTCTTTATTTACAAAGATACTTCAGAGTAATGCTTGACTACTTGCTAACAGTTCTTCATTTTTAGAGACTTTTCTATTCTACTGAATAGGAAACATGATGCAGAACAAGGGTTCAGATTGTACATGGTTAAGTTTAGGGACCAGCACCCAACAATGGCAACTTTGCCTCCCAACATTTGTCCCATTCCACAGCTCAAAGGGTATCACTCCTTTAGTTTTAATACATCTTCTTCACAAAATTTATTCTCCAGTCTTGAATCAAGCAGAATACTTCTGGGCATTTCAATCAGGGCTCTGTTCAGTCTCTCCGCCATCCCATTTTGCTCTGGAGTATACAGAATTGTTTTCTCATGCTTAATTTCTTGTTCCTTTAAACATTGGATATAGAGTTCTTTTCAGAAAGGGCCATTGTTTTATTTTCAAAGGAGGAAAACTACTGATGAAACATGTTGAAAGATGATCATCGGTATGAAATAGATTGCAAAAGAGAGCAAACTAATGTTGCAAATGAGTGCACACACAAATTGCATTATTTTATGCCACCGCCAATTTGGGCATTGATTGATTGATTGATTGATTTGCTGTCAAGTCGCAAGGAATTCATTTCAAAATTAGTAGAACAACAATTGGCAAGAAACCTACAATTTAAACTATGCAAATCTGAAGTCAAGTGCATTAAATTTATTAAAGCAAAAGTTACAAGGGGCACATATTCATCAACCACAGAAAGGCAATCCAGTGAGGTTTTGGATATGATTCACAGTGATATTTGTAGGCCCTTTCCAGTAAAGACACAAGAAAACTATCTCTATTTCCTGATTTTCATAGGTGATTTTTATCCCTATACTCACACTTACCTACTCAAAGAGAACATAAGAACAGCCCTGCTGGATCAGGTCCAAGGCCCATCTAGTCCAGCATTCTGTTTTGCACAGTGGCCCACCAGAAACATGAGGTATTGCCATAACCTAAAGAATATGTGGGTAGAGTAAACAACAAATTTGGAAGAAAACAAAAGAAGAGGAGAGCTGGTCTTGTGGTAGCAAGCATGACTTGTCCCATTAGCTAAGCAGGGTCTACCCTGGTTGCATTTGAATGGAAAACCACACGTGAGCATTGTAAGATATTCCACTCAGGGGATGGAGCCACTCTGGGAAGACAGAAGGTTTCAAGTGCCCTCCCTGGCTTCTCCAAGATAGGGCTGAGAGAGATTCCTGCCTGCAACCTTGGAGAAACCACTGCCAGTCTGTGTAGACAATACTGAGCTAGATAGACCAATGGTCTGACTCAGTATATGGCAGCTTTCTATATTCCTAAAAGACTTGGCACACTGATAATGGTGGGAAATATATTGGGAAGAATATTGAGCACTACTTAAGAAGGAATTAAATATGGGAGAACAATACCTTATACTCCAGAAGGAAATGGAGTGGCAGAGAGAAAGAATAGAACTTTGATTGAAATGTCCAGAAGTATGATTTAGGGATGCACAAACAGGTTCAGAGCTGAACCAGTTCAAAGTTGAACCAGTTCAATTCGAAGGCTCAGGGTCTAGCTGGACAACTCCAGGTCATGCCCAGGCCATGCAGAGACCCATTGCGCAGGCGTGGCAGCCTCAAAAATGGCCACCGTGCATGGGGGGAAAGCCCAAACAGCCTGAAGAACGGCCGAACAGGGCTGTTTATGAAGGCGGGAAGGCCGGTGGAGGAAGGGGAACCTCCACAGACACACACTTCCGCCTCAGAGAACCCCCCTAGATGGGGTAAGTGTCTCTGTGTGTGTGTATAATTCGTTCGCGAATCCCCCCAATGGGCCAAGGGGGGTTGATCCGGGATCGAGCCGAACTGGTGATGGTTTGGCTCAACTCTGAGCCTTCGAGCCAAACCAGTTCTACTTTGAACTGGTTTGTTTTTGAACTTGTTTGTACATCCCTGACAGTAACCCTAATGACCACTAGGGGCAGGGGCGTAGAGATAGATAAGGTCTCCTTCTTTTTTCTTATTTATCTCTGCCTCTATGACCCCTCGATTGATAGAATGTATTCAGAAACGTCCTGGGAATGACTTCCTTCTTCTCCTTCTCAGAATGCTTCTAGCGCGCTCTCATCCTGAGTACTATGCTTCTATAGGTCTCTCTTTGATCAACACGTAGCCTAAAGTAAAATATAGGTCTTTTCCTATCATCATGTATTTCTGAATAAAGTAGATTAGTTTAACCTTACATGAATCTCCATGCTTATCATTTACAGGCTGTTGACCTGAGACCCTGTTAACTTCTGCCGTAATGGGAGTGAGTTAGCTTCTGAAATACTCTGCTACATAAGTAATTACATCCCCCCCCCACACACACACTCATACTTCTCAATATTAATCTTAATAAACATTATTTTGAAAAATGGAAAACTTCGTAGATGAAGCTTGTCAAAAACTACAGTTTTTTCCAAGCACCACAAGGGCTTCAACAGCCACCTCGCTTTTAACGCTTAATACAGGATTTCAATTCTGCAAAGCGGAGTGCTTTAAATCATGCTATTCCAGAGCCTATGTGAGACCACATCCTTTGTTTTAGATTGTTGCATATGCCAGTTCAATGCAATTTTCACTCTCACTGAATTGATGGTAGGGAGAAGAAAAATACTGTACAAACTGGAAAATGTGTTGCATAGTCATTAGACTGAAATTTCTGTGTGCAGCAGTATGTGTGCGTTTGGGAAATGCAGAATTGGTAATGATATTATGCAGATCTGTGTACTTGAAGATTGCATACCACAGCATGCACAAAAGTTGATTCAATATTACATAGAAGATCATCTTGTCCCCCCATCCCTTGTCTCCCTACCCTCATTCAGAAATTATGTAGAGGAGGCTGTACTTGAGTACTTGAATGGGACACCTTATTCTGGGTCAGGATTGTGACTGAGGGAAAGCATGAATGTCTCTTTCTGCCCACCACTGTGGTCCTGGTCTGTATCGCCTCCAACACCCCCATGAGTGATTTTTTTTAAAAAAAAATGAAAGCAGCATGCAAGGGCCAAACAACATGTTTTGTGTAACAAGTAGTTTGGCCCTTAGGAGATGGTGGTGATTTTACTCTAGTGTTTTTAATTCTTGCTCTGAGCATCCAACTTGTGAGTGGGAAAAGCAGCTCCAAAATTAAAAATGCAAATAAATGGCCACCCAAAGAGAATAAAGATAAATAAGAGATAACATGCATTTTTTGCGGCATGTTATCTAGGTTTTTAAAGTATGCATTTATATTTAAATATGAATATGGAAGTCATTCATATTATCAGCCACAACCATAACAAGATGGTGCTCTTGAGAGGAGCTGTGCAGATTTCTAAGCACAGTATACTTTGAAATAGTTTTAAAATAGTTGATTGGAATGATTACAGTTTTATGCACACCTTACGTTGCAGTTTAAATCTTCCATATAAGAAAACATCAGCCCCCCACCCCACCACCACCCATCAGTTTATTTTGGTACTGAAGGGATTAATCTTAAGTGATACATCTGTTTCTTCAGTGAGGCTTCCTAGGCTGCTATTGATCACAATGCTGCTCCGCCCTAACTCCAAGAATAGCTGTTGGGTGGGGCAGGTTTTCCACCCGGGCAGCAGGGAGGCAGGGCAGATGTTCAGAGGGTGGTAATATGGTTTCATGGGCCTATGAGAGAGCAGGGCTTTCACCACACTTTTAAAGCATGCTACTCACTCCATTCAGGGCTCCTTGGTTCCCCCCCCACATCCATGCTTTCTCAGTGAGAAGCCGGTAGCTTTGGGGCCATGTAGGAATTTTTTATCTCCACCTCAATTAGCTCTTGGTGGATAATTTTTCACCTGCTCCTCACTGAGGTGCTCTTATGGGGGTTGCCTTTAATGGTTGGGAGCTGTATGTTATTTAGTTGGTCACATGAGCAGATGAGTGCAGGCAGGGTAAGATAAGATCTTGATCGGTGTTCAACCAAAGGCACCTTTGCAGGTGAAAGATGGTTCCATGGAACAGCCCCTCAGGGTTTCATGGCCCAAGGGGACTGAGAATGGACTACTTTTAGGGTACTATTCAGCCCACTCAATCGGAGCTTTGGGGCTTGAGAAAGGGGTGAGTTGGTTGGTTACCTCCTTGCCACAGTAAATGGTGTGCCTTGGACAATTCTATGCTGCTAGCACAGCTGGTAACCTCCAAGCCCAGTAGATTTGCCCAACAGTGTTGGGGGCAGACAATTCTCGATAGGAGGCTGAATGCCCCCTCAGAGAAGAAGAATTGCCTGCACTCTAGTTAATTTTGTTGCATATCCCTTGATAGTTGTAGTTAATGAAGTGTGGCCCTAGTTCAACCCATACACGGGTGCCCTGTCTTCTTTGTGGTCTGGGTGCAAAGAGAAGCAAAATGAGCTTTGCAAGAAGCAAGCGGCTGGATCAAAGCTGAGTATCTGACAGGCACTCTGTTATTCTTAGCAATAGCAAGAGCACTTACATTTATATACCGCTCTATAGCCAGAGCTCTCTAAGCGGTTTACAATGATTTAGCATATTGCCCCCAACATTCTGGGTACTCATTTTACCGACCTCGGAAGGATGGAAGGCTGAGTCAGCCTTGAGCCCCTGGTCAGGATCGAACTTGTAACCTTCTGGTTACAGGGCGGCAGTTTTACCACTGCACCACCAGGGGCTCTTCTTGTCCTGTAAACAAAGCTGCATACATTCTCTCTGTAAAAGACCAGCTTCAGACAATGAAATGTACAAATATAGCAGAAATGCAGCAGCATCAACCAAAATTTAAGTCTGATAAACAGGAAGTCTAAGTGACTGCAATGTTGGTTTAAAACACTGATGCATCCAGCCATAAGCTGTTGGCAATTATTCCATGTCATGGATAAGCATGGCCTGGACTTCCTGCTTGACAATTAAGGAGCCATCTTGGAGCCAGAACTGCTTGGAAACTGGAAAGAATAACTTTTGTGCTGTAATATTTCACTGCCAAGGGGCCGGTCTGGCCTTAATGAGGATATAAGAATAAAACTAACCATAACAATATTTCTGTCTCTACTCACAGCAACATTTAAAGGACTAAATAACATAAACTAAATGAATTGTTTTGATTTAGGAAGGGTTGTTGGAGTGAATATAATAATTACCTGTAGGGTTGGTTCTAGAGCATACACAGAAGGCATCATGGGCTGACCTAGTGAGCAAACACCCAGCCTTATGGATGGGCTGTCTCAACTATTGCTGAGAAAATGGACTTCTAAATATACTTTTAGAGAATAACTATTTAAGAAGTTTTAAGAGGGAGCCAGTCTTAACAATAGCTTTAAATTACATTATACCATTTTAAAGCAGGTTTTTTGAGATGCCAGAAAGAACTATTTTTCTGTATGCAAGCTAAAGTGAGCTTTTGAGTGGCTCATAAGCCTTGATTGGTTATGGATTATTTCTGAGTGTTTATTTCTAAAGATTATCTGTTTTGATTTATGCATTTCTTTGATGCAAGCCTTTTGATATTTTTTGATGCAAGCCTTTTCACTGTAAAATGTAAAATGTATTATGTTGTTTATGTTATATTTTGTTTGACAGTAAAAGCTGTATAGAAGAGGAAAAGAGCCATGACCTATAATCTGTCCGAACGATACCCCTGTTTTACCAGCATGTGAAAGAGGTTTTCTGGGGGAATTGCTTCTCAAAGTATTGAAGTCTTGTTCAAAGCTGGGCATGCAAATAGCCCATACACATGTCCAGCGGCCTTCACAGTGGCTTCTGCGAGCCGGGAAAGAGCTGGAAAGCCCCCCAAATGGGCTGAACTGTCCCTGTAAAGACTGGCGGGAGGAGGTTGGTGGGTGAAGCTGGCAGAGGGAGGGAGAAGCTTCAGAGATGCTTTTCTCCGCAGCTGTGGCAGCACTCCCCTGGAGGCAGCAAAGTTACCCCAGGCCCAGCAGTGAGTTAAAAAACCCTTTTTGAACCCTGGACCGGCTCCATGCCGAACTGGGCCCAGTCCAGTTCAAAGGCGAACCCTCAAGCCAAACTGGTTCGATGGCGTACCAGCTCGATCTTGAGCCAGCTTGCACATCCCTAGCATGAGGATGGGAAAATAGTAGTGTGGAAGGCTAGAGGCAGGGCAAAAAGAAGAGAAAACCAAGAGATTCAGTGGGGAAGAGACTAAATCAAAGCTAGAGTGGAACTTCGCTGTGCTTCTCTTCGTGTTACAAATGCCTTTATTCGGAGGAGCTGCTCAACACGGTGGCCCCAGTGTGCAGGCAAATCAAGCAGGATTAGTTTCCCTCTTAAGACATAGACTTTCCCCTAGCGGTGCTTAGAAATTCTTTTAAAACTCTTGCTTTCTACTTCCATATGACAAACAGAAAGCAAAGCAAACCACAGGAAGTACAGAATGTATAGAAAGCAGAGATGCCCACAGAAAAAGAAACATGTTAGCCTTCTGTATTACACTTTTAAGCAAAATATTTCTCAAGGCAAAGCAATAAAAAATATAATTCTAACGCAAAAACACTTAAAACACAAAATTTACAACAATTTGTCTAAGTCAAGGGAAATCAATCATAGATGTTATGATACTTCACAGAAATGGGGTTTATACAAAAATACAATTGCTTATAGATACTGCTCATAACTTGTTCAAAGGCTTTTGTTTTGCTTGCATTTTGGAAATGCAGGCTTGCTTGAAATGGAAGTAACTGCATATATAACTTTTAACTTTAAGAAAGGTTTAATTCTAACAGATGAAAGCCTACTAATTGGCAATCCTCCCAAGCACTGAAGTGAAGGAAACATGCCTATAATTAATAAAATAGAATAGTCTAAGAGCAGTAAGAAGGGTGGATATTAAAAGTCTTAAGATCACTGATGTTTAAGGGGCAAAGCTCCTTGCTTTTCAGAGAGTTAGGGTTAAATATGTTTTCTTCATGAAGCAGCCAACTCCAGCACAGGCAGGGCAGAGCTTTGTTCCTGAAATTCATTTTCCAGCTCACTGAACAAACAGGAGAAATAAAGAGTCCCCCACCCCGCAACAAAAGAATCAAACACTTATTAAAAATATAGTGGGAGCAGGAAAAGGGTGGCAGGAGTGCAGAAGAGACTAACTTTCCTCAACATGGCGGTTTCAGAGATCAGCAAATTAATCCCACGGTGGCTTCAGCCAAAAGGCTGGAGGGAGCCTGAGCTCAGCAGGAGCACCTCTGAGAACGACAAAGCTTGTTTGCTTGACAACAGGGGAGCCCTCCGAAGGAGAAGCAGAGACGCTCATTCTCTGAGCAGCCACCCCGGCTCCTCTGCAGAGAGGAACTTCACTTTCTCAGCCTGCAAGTTAGCTCGGCTGCTTACTTCCTGGTCCTGATCACAGGATATTTGCATAGATCGTTCGCTGGAAAGCAGAGGGAGGGAGGGGGCGCGGGGGAAGCTGCTTTCCAAAAAGAAAGCTCATTCTCCAAATAGAAACGCTGCTTCTCAAGCAGCCACCCCAGCTCCTTTGGGCAGAAGGAGCTTTTAAGCTCCAGGGAGGAACCAGCGTGGGGTTTGGGGTAGGCCATAGTGGACTAGTCCGGCCCTTCCCTCCTGTTCCCTTCCCAACCCGACAAACAGCTGAGAGGCGGCGGGCAGCTGCTGCTGGTGGCACGGAGAGAGAGACCGAGAGAGAGAGTCTCTACTCTGTGCCAGCTGTTTGTCAGGTCGCAGGTCGGAAGGGGCAGGCAGGGAGGAGGAGGAGCGGTCGGAGGAGAGAGAGAGAGAGGCTGCTGCCTGTTGCTGCCAGTGCCTGCGGTCGGCTGCACTCTTGGCAGTCCGCACATTGCTGCTGGACATGCCGTGCGAGGTGGCCTCCCTCTCAGCAAGAGCACCAACTTCTGGGCCGAGTGGTGCAGCAGCAAGCTCCCTCTGATGGCAGGGGAGCTGCCTTACCGATGCACCCGACCTGGCCTGGAAATCTGCCGGGACATGTCCCCCTGGCGTCCCAGTCTAGCAGGCGACAGCGTGGGAGAAGACCACCCGCTCCCACCGCCTCTTCCAACAACGGGAGTGGGGAGGCCACGCCACCCTCCCAGCCGCTGCCGCCCCCGCCAAGGCGCCACCCTTGAGACACCCCCCCCTTAAGCCTGCGCAGCTCAATCAAGCCACCACCACCACCGCCCCGCCATCGCCCAAGACACCCCCGCCCTCAGCAAAGATTAGAAGAGCCAGCTCTCAAGCAGGCAAGCCTCCCCCATGAATAAATTTTTTTAAAATTTTTTTAAAACAAACAAACAGATACACACCTTGGATTAATGCACAGCAATTCATTGTTGAGACAGACGCGACCCGACTGTTGACTGGAGTTTCGGCCTGGTGGCAAAAGCAGCAAGGCAGGCAGGCTCCCCTCCTCCTGGCTTCTTGATCTTAACTCCCTCATCGTTGTTCTCGTCCTCCCCATGCAGCAGCCAGCCAGGTAGGCAGCCTCTCCTCCTTGGACTTGGAGCAGGCACAGCAGCAGCAGAAACTCACACCCACTCTCTTGCCGCCACCAGCAGCATCACTCAGTGAGTGGAGCATGCAATGCAGCAGCATGTGTGTGCAAGACCGAGACTAGAGCAGAGAGCAGCAGCACAGAGATAACCTCGCACATGCGTGAGTGGGGGCGGGGCAGGGAGTGCTAGGAGGAGGTCCGTCCGGGCGCCCAGAGCTGAGCTCATCAGGGCACCGTGCTGGCGGTTAGCGGCGCCCAATTAAAAGCTAAAATTTGGGGGGGTAGGTGGGGCGGGGCGGGGGATCCACATGGCAATTTTGCGCCTCCCCTAAGTGGCGCCTAGGGCATGTGCCCTGCTTGCCCCCCCCCCAGTTACACCTCTGGTCGACTCTTAGCGACCACATAGATAGATTCGCTCCAGGATGATCTGTCTTCAACTTGGCCTTTAAGGTCTCTCAGTGGTGCATTCATTGCTGTAGTGATCGATTCCATCCATCTTGCTGCTGGTCTTCCTCTTCTTCTCTTTCCTTCAACTTTTCCCAGCATAATGGACTTCTCAAGGGAGCTGAGTTTTCGCATTATGTGTCCGAAGTATTATAGTTTGAGCCTGGTCATTTGTGCCTCGAGTGAAAATTCTGGATTGATTTGTTCTATGATCCATTTGTTTGTTTTCCTGGCTGTCCATGGTATCCTCAAAAATCTTCTCCAGCACCAAAGTTCAAAAGCATCAATATTTCTTCTATCTTGCTTCTTCAAAGTCCAGCTTTTGCATCCGAACGATTTTTATTTTTGTAGGTATAGACAAGTCACGCATCTAAATATCCTTTCCAAGGCCTTCAATGCAACCCTACCAAGTGCTAGTCTGCGGTGTATTTGTTGATTGCTGGATCCTTTACTGTTGATGGTTGATCCTAAAAGGCAGAAGATATCCACCTCTTCAATGTCTTCATTATCAGTTCTGAGGCTGGTTGCTGTACCTGTTGTCATTAGTTTAGTTTTCTTTGCATTTAGTTGTAGTCCCATTTTTTCACTGGATGAGGGGAGGACTATTCTGAAGGTCAGCTAAGGAGATCATTTCCCTTCTCAGACCCCACCCCCCATCAAGGCTCTGTGGTGGTGGTGGGAATGACACTCAAAGGAAGGTGGGTTGATGCCCCCAACAGGATTGTGTACTCTGGCCTTCTTTTACCTGCTCAGTTAGAGGGAAGGGGTGAGGCAGGGACTCTTCACAGCTAAATAGATAGATAAATAGATAGATAGATAGATAGATAGAAGGAAGAGGAAGATGGTGGAGGATCCATTGGGTTCTTATCATCCACAGTGTTCAGTTAGGTGTGTCTAGGAATCTCTGATTCTGGAGGAAAGGAGAAATGTTAGCATTGTACTAGTTATGCCAAAATGCTTTTGTGTCATTTTATACACTACCTGATCATCCTCTGTGGCAAATAGATGCTTGCGTGTGGGATGTGTGTGTGCATCAACCCTTAATTTCAATGGAGAAAATGGTGCACAAAGAAAGGATTGGAGCCAAGCCAATTGAGAGGGAGGGCACTACAATTCCCATTTTAAAAGATGCCAGACATTCAGACGCTAATATCCTGCAGACTCTATTCTCTTGCCTTCCAGCAGGTTCACCAGCAAAATATGTCTGTTGGCAAAAGCATGGGGGTGCATGTCTGGGGGTGAGTGAAACCTATGTAATGTAAATCACACTGAATGTTCATGTTAACAATATTTTTTGTGGAGCATCCATTTCTACAAATCCAGACTGGCAAATGCTCCGTCTTCAGCTCCTCACCCCCCACAATGAGAGAAATCAAATACAAAAATTGGCTTTCTCCATCTGGCTTAGTTCCAGATATAATCTGGTTTGCGTGGGTTTGCAACACCCTTCAAACAATTCAGATCTATATTGAATTAGACCCAGGCAAGAAGGAAACTCTTCTGTCAGTGGCCAACAAAAGGGGAAAGAATCAGGAAGTATATATCTATCCAATATGAACTATTTAAACAACAGAACATGATAAATAAACTGTATTATATAAACCTCTACATAATACATACAGATAGCACATATAGACTGGGGCCCAATTTCTTCACGTCAGTCTAACAGAGGGAGAACTAATGTGCCTAATAGTGCCCAAAAGCACCTGATGTAACTAAACAGAAACTGAAAATGGAAACATAAAAGCAAAAAGGGAAAGATGCAGAGAGTGATGTAAGTTGGGTTCTCCAGCCCTGAAGCTCAATATATAAACTCAGAGGCATGGCTCCAAAGCATAAAAATCAAGAGGGGGCCTTGAAGAAGCTGCAACCTCACAGATCCTCTGCACAAAGTACCCAAGAAGCACCACCATGGCTTTACAAAACATCAGCCTTTTGCTTCTGCTTGCATCTGGAATCATAGCTCTAGACTGTGATCACATTCTACAGAACCAAAAATGCGAGAACCAGAGGAACAGAGAGCTGCTGAGAGTGATGGGCAGAAAAGGGCCCCCTCAAGAGTGCCTCTATGAAATGCCAGACTTCAGCTTCCCTGTGAAAAAAGTATTTGGGTCCAGCAAAGGGGATGGAAGACTGGCCATGGGGTTCATCCTCAAGCAGATCTCAAATCTCTTTCTGCAAAATGTCACCCAAGCAGAATGGGACATAAACTCCCTACTCCATTTCCGAGTTGCCCTTCACCAACAAAGTGTAGAGTGGGATGGGTGCTTGACTGGAGAAGATGGAAGGTTTGAAGATCCACAAGTAAAACTGTATCTGCTGAAATACTTCAGAAAAATCAATTCTTTCCTAAAAGACAAACGATACAGTCTTTGTGCCTGGGAGGCTGTGCGACAGGAAATGCAGAGCAGCTGTTTTCCCATAGTACTTGATCGGCTCACAAAAAGACTCCGAAATAAAGGTAAGGCAGGTGTTTAATTTTTATCTAAAAGGATGGCTTTAGAAATTCCCAAGACAGGTGTGATTATTTGGTATTAGTCAATAGAAGAATGCTAGTTTCCTCACCTAGCCAAGTTTGCTTTAAAAAAATCAACTGATTAAAATGATAGCTAAACATTTATTAGTATTAAATATACTAATTATAATTGATCTATGCACATTTTTCACTTTGTCAAAAGAAAGCAGCTCTCTTGTTTGATTGAATAGTGCAAGTAAACCTTCCTTCTTTGCTTTCCTTCTGTGGTTAAAATAGTGACTATCTATTCCAAATGCAAGTGGGGAAGAGCCTTCATCTGTTTCCTTCACATTACCTTAATAAGAAGGTCCCATTACCTTAATAAGAATTGCCTTTTTGACCAGGTAATGGTCCATGTAGCCCAGCACTCTCTCTCAAAAAGGTGCTAGGCTGATGGTCCTTGGAAAGTCACAAGCAGAGAGTGATGGAGATAGCCCACCTGCGGCTGCTTTCCAGCACCTTGTAGTGAGCTGTAGCTAACTTTTGATCTTATAGCTAATCCTTATCTTCTTTTATTCTTATCAGTCCTCTGCTCACACCATCTATGCAAGAAGCCATCATTACATCCTGTGGCAAGATATTCCATAACATGCCAATAGTTCATAGCCAAGATGTTGCCCTGGTTCACACAACCGTTCGAATCCAAGTTACCAAATGTGGATTACCAAATTAGCATGATTGTGTGAACCCACACCAAGGTGGTTTATGGCCTGAGATGAAGCTGAGATTCCCACCTTGGCATGGGTGGCGAGGCAATTTTAGCATGCCATTCTGATTGCAACTAGTACAAATAACCGTATTGACTTATTGCAATGGTTTTGGCCAGATATTCCTACAAACAACCCCTCCACCCAAAACTTGCATCATAGGGGATTGAGAGGAGTCCCTGCTATGGGTGTCTGGGGGTGGATGGGCAGAGGGGACTGTTTCCCCCACCTTGGATTGAGAAATTATTGTTGAATTTAATGGAGTTTACTCCCAGGTAAGTGGGAATAGGATTGCAGATTTTGCCCCCTCCCCCGAATAAGTCCTCGGGACACCCATGATCCCTGCCTCCAATCATGCCCTGCTGCAAAGGAGGACATGAGCACTTCTAACTCGATTGATCTCAAATGCAGCTCTTCCATTTTCGCAAAGGGACTTGTAAAATGTTCTGCTGTTAGAGTGCACCAGCACAGCCCAGTACAGAGTCGTGTTCTAATGTTCATAATGCCATCCGTGACAAGAGGTTTCAGTTTTAAAATGTGAGAAAGAAAGAAAAGTAATGTCATTAAAATATAGCGGTGGGCAATATCATTTACATGTTTTTTCCTTTGCATTCTAAGCAGATCAGGACTTGGAGCCCTGTAACAACATCAGACCTTTTGCTTGAATCTTTGATCTCACCTGTTTCTTCAAGCAGAATAGTTAATGAGGAAAAACTGTAACTGCATTCATTCCATGACAACATCTTCAGATTCAAATATGGGCTGTCTGGAAGGAACAGCTGAAATTGATTGAAAACTATCTGCAAGACACAGAAAAGGAGAGGATGGAAATCACTGAAATCCATGTCCTTGCTAAAACAACTCCATTAATCACTGTGAATCAAATTTCACATGCTTCCTTGTGGAAAGAGAAAACTCACACAAGGTACCAGAGACTGAGGAAGGTGATCTTCACAAGCAGAAAGATCTCTAGGAGAAACATTTGATTGAGAAGATGAAGTCCCTTCCCTAAATGTGTGAAGCTCAGCAGGTATATGCTGAGCCTGGGGCAAGACTCTGTGCAAAGACCCATTTTTAAAGATAATAGTCCAAGTGTGACTGTGTGAGAAATGTGTTCATCTTCAATTTCAGCATGTTGATCAACTAAATACGTGGGTTTTCACCCAGGCCTTTATCTGAGAGCACTTTTGTTGTTGTTGCTGCTGCTCTGTGCGTTGTGTTTTACAGTTTTATTTTATATAGGTTTTAAAACATTTAAATAGAGATATATTATTTTTATATTTAAATTTCATATTTGTACTTTTAATTGTGTATTGTTTTGATTATGCATTGTTTTAACTATACTATAAACCGCTTTGGGATTATTTTAATGAAAGGCGGTATATAAATTAGACAACCAACCAACAAACGAAACCAACCAACCAACAAATAAATAAATAAAACCAGAAAGTTCAGCCAGTTACGGCACAATGAATGTCTTAGAGGTGGAAATTAGCCTAAAACTTTGTTTTAGATTGTTTTGGGAAACTGGCCACTTAAAATTGTACTGCAACTTTTTAATTTGTTTTGGTACTTTTTTTTTTAATAAGAATTTTTATTAAGAAGTAAACCAAAGAGAACAAAGACATTGGTACTTTATTTTTTTATTGTACTGTAACATTTGTATTTTGTTCTAATACCTTAAAATATTTGTCACTTATTTGTTTTAAAATTGATTATTTATATTTTGGTGTGCATCTCCACACTGAATTAGCCCAAAGTGGCAGGGGGTGCAGACAGAGGGAAAGTTCAGGGAATTGGTTCAGAGGGAACCGGTTCAGCCAGTTAGGCCATAAAGAATGTATTGTAGTTGGCAACTAGCCAAAGACTTTGCTTTAGATTATTTATTTTGTTCTAATACCTTTAAAATATTTGTCACTGACTTGTTTTAAAATTGAATATTTATATTTTTGTAAACAAAAGTATTTCTTTCAGATGTTATTTATATATGAACTATTTGAATGGCACCTTGAATTGCTATACAATCTTATTTTTCTATATGTATGAATAAAGATGAACTTGTAATTCTGTAGTATGATTGCAATTTGTGGTTTGTGTCTAATATTCCCATCTTAAGTGCACGTTATGTGCTGGTGATGAAAGCCTTAGGACCTTTAATGAGAGCTCAAACGAGAATTCATATTTTGAATCTGACGTTTGAATTCACTATTTGAAATTCGGACCCTGGATATGAATTTTATTCTTGGGGTTTGTGGGTTGAATGCTTTGGGTTTCTTGGGAGATTTCTGTTTGGTTTTTTCTTTTTACTCCAGCACCTTCTCAGGTTTTACCACCATGGTGCATGTCCTGCCCTTAGAATCACCTAGTTTGGAATACATAGATTTGCAATTGAAAATCACTCAGAAATATCAACTTGCACTGAATGGGAAGGAAGTTTAGCGTTCATAAGTTAAAGCAGGGGCAGCTCCCCCATGAGGTGATCACTTCAAGCAGGGCCTTTGGCAGCGTTTTTGGAGTGGTAGATTGCGGCCACACTTGCTAGCTGCCCCCTGCCTTCCCCCAGCATTCACTCCACCCTCAGGCATGAGCCAGCACTGATGCTTCCCCTGCCCCTGTCTGGCTGCACCCCACCTCCCAAGCTCAGGTGTCCTATCATTTTCCAGAGCTACTTACTTCACCACCCAAAGTCATGCATATATTCTATTGCTATCCTCCTCATTGCATTTTTCATTCATGTGGCCATTCCAGTAAGAGTTTCTGAAATGTGATGGGCATCCCCCAAAGAACTGCAGTTCCCAAGGCTCCTCAGAGGAAGCTTTGGCACCTACAATGCAATCCTAGGCATGTAAGTCCCACTGAGTTCAAAGTAAGCTCCTGTTCCTACTGTGTACACGCTTCCTACTGAGGAGAGTGAGTTCAGTCTCCTCCTTGTCTTGCCCTGAAGAGCAGGATGGAGGAACCACCGGAGAGAAGAGGATCCCATTCTGTCAATTCCCTAGCAGAATCAGCATTTCTGTCTTTCCTCACTAGAGGAGACTGGACATGGATGAGGGGAAGTCTACTTTGAAGGTCTGAGCAATGCAAGAGCTCTGTTTCCTACCCATGTCCATACCACCATCAAACCTACTCAACTTAGGCCCCCAGCTGTTTTTTGAACTACAGTTCCCATAAGCCACAGCAGCCAATCACCAGAGATTATAGGAATTGTAGGCCAACATCTGCTGGAGGGCAGAATGCTCAAAGGTAGACTAGGCTAATAACACCAATAGTATCTTGTGCTCTAGCTTTCATTCACTTGTTCAATAAGGAGGGAGGGCTAAGACTAGGACCACAACAGCAAATTGATGCAACCGAGGAATTGGTGGACAGAGAAAGCAGTGACATCCCCCAGACCCAAGCCAATTCAGAGGGAGGACACCTACATTTGACTTTTGAAAGATGCTGGAGATCTCGTCACTGATCTCCTGCAGTCTTTTTTCCTTTGGCCTTCAGCATGTTCTCCAGCAAAATACGTGCATGTTGGCAAATATAGGGGTGGGGGTTATGTGAGACTTATGAAAAGTATGTCACACTAAGAGCTCTCATTAGCAGACTCTTTATAAAGGTTACATTTCTATAAATCCAGACTGGGAAATGTACTGTCTCCTGCATAAAGAAACACAGAGAGACACACACAAAGAGAACCACAACACAATCATCCATCTTTCCTATCTGGTTTAGCAATTAATGTAATCTGGCTGGGGTGGATTTGCAACACCCTTCAAACAGATCAGAGTTGAATTGAATTAGCACAGACAGTAAGAGACAGTAGCTGTCAGTGGCCACCAGAGGAGGCAAGAATCAGGAAGTATATATTTCTCCAATATGAACTATTTACACAACAGAACATGATCAATTCACTGTATTATGTAGAGATAAACCTCTACATAATACATACAGATAGCACATATAGACTGGGGCCATTTTCTTCAGTCTAAAAAAGGGAGGACCAAAGCACCCAATAGTGTTCCAAAGTACCTGATGTAACTAAACAGAAACTGAAAATGGAAACATAAAAGCAAAAAGGGAAAGATGCAGAGAGTGATGTAAGTTGGGTTCTCCAGCCCTGCAGCTCAATATATAAACTCAGAGGCATGGCTCCAAAGCATAAAAATCAAGAGGGGGCCTTGAAGAAGCTGCAACCTCGCAGATCCTCTGCACAAAGTGCCCAAGAAGCACCACCATGGCTTTACAAAACATCAGCCTTTTGCTTCTGCTTGCATCTGGAATCATAGCTCTAGACTGTGATCACATTCTACAGAACCAAAAATGCGAGAACCAGAGGAACAGAGAGCTGCTGAGAGTGATGGGCAGAAAAGGGCCCCCTCAAGAGTGCCTCTATGAAATGCCAGACTTTGGCTTCCCTGTGAAAAAAGTGCTTGGGTCCAGCAAAGGGGACGGAAGACTGGCCATGGGGTTCATCCTCAAGCAGATCTCAAATCTCTTTCTGCAAAATGTCACCCAAGCAGAATGGGACATAAACTCCCTACTCCATTTCCGAGTTGCCCTTCTCCAACAAAGTGCAGAGTGGGATGGGTGCTTGACTGGAAAAGATGGAAGGTTTGAAGATCCACAAGTAAAACTGTATCTGCTGAAATACTTCAAAAACATCCATTCTTTCCTAAAAGACAAACGATACAGTCTTTGTGCCTGGGAGGCTGTGCGACAGGAAATGCAGAGCAGCTGTTTTCCCATAGTACTTGATCGGCTCACAAAAAGACTCCGAAATAAAGGTAAGGCAGGTGTTTAATTTTTATCTGAATGATGGCTTTAGAAATTCCCAAGACAGGTGTGATTATTTGGTATTGAGCAGTTGAATGATGTTTGTTTCCCCACCTAGCCAAGCTTGCTTAAAAAAAATTAATTATACGGAACTATAATTATACTGAACTATACATACAAGTGGGGTGGGCTTGATTTGGATGGCCTAATTCATGGGAGTGCAGTCCGACGGAAGACCAAAGGTCTTTGATTCTATCTTCCTCCCCAATGGACTGCTTGTTGTTTCCAGCACCTAGTAGTGAGCTGTTTCTGACCTCCTCTTAATAGAGTCCTACTTTTGCTCTTATAGCTAATGTTGGAAGACCTTGTCTTCCATGGTTCTTTGTAATCATCTCCTCACACCATCACATCACATCCTGTGGCAAGAAATTCCATAACCCAGTTATGCATTTCATAACCGATACATTGACCCAATTCACACAACTGTTAGAATCTATGTTTAATGTGGGTTACCAACCTTAGCATGAGAGTGTGAAAACACCACGATAATTTATGGCCCATGATGCATCTGAAATCTCGGCCTTTGCATGTGTTCACACAATCACACTATTGTCAATAATCCACATTAAACTTAAATTAGAACAAGTGTGTGAGCCAGATGGTTGTGGCTGCAACTAGTACAGATAGCCTTTTAAAAGGAAACATTGACTTATTACACTGGTTTTGGTCAGAAGTTCCTACAAACAGAAAAGCACATGGAAAGCTCATCGATTGCTTCATCGGTAACTGTGAGGAATTCTTGCCTCCATTCTTGCCTCCTTCAAAAGACACAATCCAGCAGAACTTGAGCACCGTTGGTCTCAATTGCAAGCACTCCTAATGTGGGAGTAATCACAGAAAGAGAATTTATTTGATTACTATGTAGGGTGAACAATATTAACACACTTTCCCCCATTTGCCTTCAACCAGATCAAGCCCTGGAGCCCTGTGATGACACCAGATCATCTGCTTGAATCGCTCATCTCACCTGTTGTTTAAAGGAAAAGGTTACTCTCAGGGGGGAAAAACCCCTGTAACTCTTTGCATTATCAGTCAATTAACAACACTTATGTTTTCTGAATTCATTCCATGACAATATCTTCAAATTCAAGTACTGGCCGTCTGGAATGGACAGCTGAAATTGATTGAACACTATCCACAAGACAGAGAAAAGAACTTTCCTTAAAAGTGTTATGTTCAGTAGGTAGATGCTGAGCCTGAAGCAGGACAGACTCCGTTCAAAGGCCCTTTTTTCAAGAGAATAGCCACATGTCTTTCCATTAGAAATGTGCTCATCTTCTATGTCAGCATCTCAACTAAATGCAATCAGATGCTTCAGCCAGTTACAACACAAACAATGTCGTGTAAGTGGAAACTGCTCTAAGGCTTAGATAGCCTTGGGCAAGTGGCTACTTAAAATTGTACTGTAATTTTTTTAAAGGTTGCTATTTATGTTGTTCAGCTACCTTAAAATTATTTGCTGCTGATTTGTTTTAAGCAAAATATTTATATTTTGATAAAGATGCTATTTATTTCACATGTTATTTATATATGAATTATTTGTATAGCACCTTGAATTGCGATACAATCTTATTTTTTCTATATGTATGAATAAAAATGAACTTGAGAAGCAATTCAATATTGGGTTTCATTTTGTGCAATTGCACATTGAATCAGCCCAAAGTCGGACCATTCTAATCACACGGAGGCCACTCTGAATCCCCATGTTGATCAATGGATAACCCATTGCAAACCCACCTATAATGCTGGGGTAATATTTCCCCACCCCACACACCCTATGCACTACCCAAATCATCTCAATATGCATCTGCATGAGTATGAACTGATTTTACTTTGTAGATCTTTGTAAAAATGCAATTAGGCCCAAGAGCTATTTTTGACATTCTGCAAGCTTTCCTAAATTTATATTCTCATGACAACAACTTCCAAAGGATTTTAGCTATTACTCAGAAATTGTTGGAGTGGCTTCTAGTATCCTCAGCTGCATTAAATCTTCTTAATCACTGGGGGGTGGGGTGGGGGGGATGATAGGAAATATACATGAAAATTATATTCCTACATTGGACACTAGAGGGCAAAATGGAACTAGGGCAAAGCCCAAGCAACATCACAGTGTTGAAAGTAGTCAAAAATTTCAGCACAGTGCTTGCATGATGTTAACAATGTAGAAGAATGGTTGGGCATCTAACTTGTGATTGG